>NC_141711.1:18270587-19470587 GCF_971803275.1 Cyanistes caeruleus
AAATGCTCCCAAAGGAATTAAACAATAAACCAGATCAAGCAACGGGACTTAATCCTGGGTAATGATGTCAAGTTGTACGTGTGGTTATAATTAAAAGTTAATGTAAGACAAACGTTTCACAAAGCTTAAATTATAAGCACAGTAAGATGACAGCCTGCAATGATCACTCCTCATTTCTCTTTCCAGCCATTTGTGGACCTTTTAAAACACCATTGCTGTTGCTAGGTACACTTTCAAAATCTAAATCAAAGAATAATCAAGGTAGCAAATATAGATTATGAAAAATGACCTGGGGTATTTTAGTCAACTCTGAAGCGCTTGTGGCTCCCACAAACTTCCCCAGCTCTGCTTCAGCTGGAAGAAACACACTGAAATAATGATTTTCATGTCTTCTGTGACCCATCCACCATCAATTTATTGTCTGTTTTCTCTTGATAACTCCTTTTGCCACGTGTCATCCCAGTTCTCAAACCAGAGGCTGCAACACATGAAACACTGGCCCAGGGGGAAGAAGCTGCACCTTGTCCTGGTAACAGCGGGCACGAGGTCAGGCAGGGATCAACAGCCATTTTATTTACAGATTTCTGTAAGGGAGGACTGAGGTTATTAGCTGTTCACTTCTAGTTAACAATCGTGGTAAAAGAAACATTAAAAAAAAATAGGTAAAGGTTGTGTTTTTCTTTGAATTCTCATTTCTGATCACCGCACGATTATAAAGCCACGTCCAACTGTTAAAAAGGAAGTTTTTGGTTGGAAGGTGAGAATCAGCTGTAGGTGTGGTTGGGGTGAGAACAAGGATGGTGCTTGTAACCTTCCTTCCTCTATGTTCCACTCCAGGGTGGGACTCAGAGAGGGAAAATCCATCTCTGCCTGCATCCTCACAAGCCCTGAGTGCGGATACCTCCCTTTTTCCACATCCCAAGCCTGTCCAATTTCCCGTACCAAACTCCAGCACCCCCAGCTGTGCTCAGCATTCCAGGAAATGCATTTCCAGATGCAGGAGGAAATAGGGATCATCCTGGTGGCAAAAGGGCTGTGTGTGGCTGGAGCCAGCTGCAGGGTGCAGCCCCAGATGTGCAGTTTGGCAGCTCCATCTGCTGCTCAGCAGCCAGAACTGAACGTGGCTCTCTTCAGCCAACACAGCCTGGATGGAAAAAAAACCCACCAGGGTGTCCTGGGACTTTACAAACAGTCCTGCACTAGATCAGATTTGTTGTTGTTGTTGTTGCAATTTGTGTTTGGGTTGGGCTTTGTCGTCAGCAGAGTTTCCAAGTATTGGAAGAGGCTGAATGTGTTGAGGATGAGTGGAAAAAAACCCAAACCAACAGAACATCCCCCTCCAATAACCCAACACCACATGGAGAGATCTACATGTAAATCTCTTGTTTGGTGCATAATGAGGGAGAAATCCCTGCTCCCAGGGATCTGGGCTGGGTCAGGAATGAGCAACCAAGGCAGGAGGAACAGGGATTGAGAGGAATGGGGATTGAGAGAAACATGGACTGAGAAGAACAGGGATTGAGGGGAACAGGGATGGAGGGGAACAGGGATTGAGAGGAACAGGGATGGAGGGGAACAAGGACGGAGAAGATCAGGGATTGAGCCCCTCAGATCTCCAAACAGGCTCCAAACAGATGAGTGCTGGATGTGGAGCCTGTCCTGTTGCTCCAGCCCTCCCAGGCTCTGCTGATCCCTGGTGGGATTAAAGCCTCTGCTGAATGCAGATTGAAACTCAGCCCAGTGCAAGACTCTGTGACAAAGACAAACCAGAGGGTTAGTTAGGAAATCTGTGGGAATAAAGCAAGGAACCTCCTGGAGGAAGGAGCCCAGACCTGTGTCAGCACCTCTGTGTAATGCTGAGACTTCCTGAGACAGCTCAGCACATGTGTCAAGGGTGGCTGGGGCTTTTTATATTAAAAGATACTGAAAACAGTGGTTCAAGCAATCACCTGGGATGTGCTGCACTGTATCACACAACACAGCCACTGCACACACCACAAGTATCCCAAACCTTGCCAGCAGCAAACGCAGAGACTCAGCGAGGCTCTTTTGGATGGGGTGCAGGTGGGGATTGAGCAGTTTGTTTCTGTGCTGCCCTCCCACTGCTGGTGCCATTGTTCCAGGTTTTACTGGCTTTGGCATCCATGCATGGACATTTGGGCATTTGTGATCATATCAGCATCAGACAATGAACAAATGCCTCAAATCCACAGTTTTGAAAGCAGAGCTTTTCCAAACTATGAAAAGTAACTTTTCCCAAGCCTAAGAAAGGATGATAATTAATTAACAACAAAAGTGGAGCCTAACCTCCAATCCACACTCTCCACACACTGCAGTGCTTTATGACTTACAGAAACCCAGAAGCACGGGCAGTGCAGCAGCAGAGATCCTGGGAACACGCTCTTTAATGAGATTAGGCACTATCCCACAGCACTGGGATTTAAATTTCAAATTGCTCTGACATGGAATGGGACAGAAAGACACTTATGTAAGCTCCGTGGGCCGGCCTGGGCAGGAGGAAATACAAATTGCAGCTGTCAGGCAGCAGAGCAGGTATGGCACTCGCTCTCCAGTGCTGGCTTTGTGGGAAGGAGATGGAGAAATCCATTAAACAACTCTGTCTTTGCTCCCCCATCCCTTCACACCGACCCTGAGTGCACTGGGAAGGGCACAGCAGCTTCCCACCACATTCCTCAGGGCACAAAAGAGCTTCCTTGACTTCAGTTACTAGGGCTGCTGAGCCAAGGGCTGCAAGCCCTCTGGATCAGGGGTTGGAGCCCAGCTGGTTGTCCCGCAGCACCACCAGGCTGGGGAAGAATGGCCTGGGAGAGCCAAGCTCACATAGCAGCCAAGGGCATGGGCACTACCAGGGAAACTGCAACAAAGGCAGGGCCAGCACACAAAAGCATTTTCCTCCCTCCTGGACCGCACAAAAGTGGATCAGAGTTGAGTTCATGAAAGTGAACAGCAATATTGCTGTCATCTTTCACAAGTTTTCTTGCTCGTGGCAGAAAAAAGCAGGGAAATCTCTATTTGTGCATGGCCAGCTGTGCAAACATTTCTGCTCAGGATCAGGCCAGGAGGTGGGGCAGGAGAAGGAAATGCATCAGATGCACTCTCCAGACTGTGGTCCCTAAAGTAGGGCATGGAAACCGATTTTTTAACATATCCATATAAATGTTAACATTGAGAAAAGCAGAATTCTCCATTCTGGATGCCTGAAACTTCTGAAGAGCAGGGATCCAGCACCCACTTCTGGAGATCCCAACTCATCTGTTTCAAAGTCACCTCTAAGACATCACCTCACCAAACTCCAAAGGGAACAAATCTGTAAAATATCCAGAACTGCAGAGTTAAACATGGGAAAATCTTCTCTCTTCTGGCACAGCTTTTTAATCCAGCTGCGCTGACAGAAAAGGCATCAAAACCTCAAAATCAGATGTGCAAATCTGTGCCCCAAGCCCTGCAGGAAGGAACCTAACAGGGCAGGGCAGGGCAGGGCTAGGGCTCAGTGTCACAGACAAAAATGCTGGTGATTGGTGGCCAAATATTCATCAGGAGAAGGCACTTCCATAGTCTGAGCAGCAGAGAAAGCTCTTCTCAATTAATTCTCTACTGATCCAAACCCCAACAGTTCCAAGGCATCTTTGCCCTTCTCCACACAGGACACACTGAAAGCAGGAAAGGCTCCAGTTTGAGGCAGATGTCACAGGCCAGAAAGGAGGTATTGGAACAACTTGAAAAGGTTTTGCCATTCCAGTATAAATTATAACCTGGTCTACTGCCTTCTGCTTCTGCTAGCATAGGATCCAGATTAATTCATTGCTTCATTTATTTTATGTGATCATGCAAGTTCATGCTGGATGGAAGAACCAAGCTCTACCCAGCAAATATTTTTATTTAAACCACTTTTTTTTTAATTTGCACTGATGTGGAGAATGCACTCCCATGTGAGCCCAGTTCCTCGTTGTAATCTGATGCTACAAAGAACAGCACAAGAAGGACAGAGAAGGAGGATCTGGCTCAGTTTAAAGCCTGGCAGAGGAGAGCCCAGGATCAGGTTTCACTTATTGCCAACTTTTCTGATTTTTGTGGCTGAGCTTCCCACTGAGGAGGGGTTAAATCAGATCCCATCCTTCCTAGGCTGATGGGGTGAACTTCTTTTATAGCCTGGTCTCTAAATCCTCCAGCCAGCATCTTCACCCTGCAGCCAGAGACACCAAAAGGAGCCCTGGACCGGGAGCAAGGGGCCAGTTTTGAGGTCAGGGTGGAAAATGAGGTGAAACCAGTGCAGGGAGCCCTTGGCAGCAGCTGGAGGCTCCATCTGCCACAGCAGGGGCTGATCCTGCCCAGAGCCAGCGCTGAGGGGACAATTCCTGAGGCAATTCCTGCTGTGGGGAGCCTCAGGCCAGAGGAGTCAGGCAGGAGGATGCCGAGACTTTGAGCATCAACTCTTCCAAAAAAGGGGCCGCTGGAGTGGGGAGACAGAGCTGGGGTCAGGCTTGGGGTGAGACAAAGCCTGGAGAGTAACAGGAGAGGCCAATGGATTTCCCTCTCTTCCTCCCCACACGGTGCTTGGCACAATGTGGGGGAACTACAGGAATGTGCTGAGAGATGGAATGTGAGAACTGTCATGGAATCATTTAGGTTGGAAAAGCCCTGTCAGATCCCCGTGTCCATCCCTGACCAACCCAGCACTGCCAGGCCCACTGTAGTCCTCTGCCCCCAGGCGCCACATCTGAACCTCCTTAAAGTCCCTTCGGGGTTGGTGACTCAGCCACAGTCCTGGGCAGCCTCTGCCAGTGCATGACAACTTTTTGGTGAAGAAATTTTTCCAAATCTCCAACGTAAATCTATCCTGGAGCAACCTGAGGCAATTTTTTCTCCTCCTGTCCCTGTTCCCTGGGAGCAGAGCCCGACTCCCCAGCTGTCCCCTCCTGGCAGGAGCTGTGCAGAGCCAGAAATTCCCCCTGAGCCTCCTTTGCTCCAGGCTGAGCCCTTTCCCAGCTCCCTCAGCTGCTCCAGCCCCTTCCCAGCTCCGTTCCCTGCCCTGGACACGCTCCAGCCCCTCCAGCTCCTTCTTGTGAGGGCCCAGAGGTGCCCCAGGGTTTGGGGTGGTGGCTCAGCGCTGCCAGCACAGGGGACAATCCCTGCCCTGCTCCTGTGGCCTCTCTATTCCCAGCCCAGGGGCCAGCGGCCTCTTGCCCACCTGGGCAGCCCTGGGCTGGTGTCCAGCCGCTGTTCCCAGCACCCCCAGGCCCTCTCCAGCCAGACAAATTCCCTTCAGGCTCTCAGACACCCAGGGAAGCTCAGCTGCTCGCTCCCAGCTGTAGCCACCCCTGAGGAAACAAATTCCCTCTCTAGCCACACAGCAGGGCCTGCACGTGGAGGGAAGGAGGAAAAGAGTTTCTCAAAACCAGCCTGTCTTGCCCGTCCTCAAGGGGTACCAACCCTCCTGTAGCACTTCTGTGTCTCTCATGGGATGCACAAATTGCCACAGGAATCCAGAGAAAGAGTAAGGATGTAATATTTAACTATGGCTTGGAAACAGGCCCACCACCACCAGGAAGGAGAAGCAGCTGCTTTGTACTTTTCTGATCTTCACGTGCAAGGATAACTCAGCCCTCCAGAAATAAAGATTAAACCCAAAAGCCACAAAACGCCAGCAGAACTGTCCAAATCTCTGTGGCATACATGAGATTTTTAGTGTTCTGTGGCTATAGCAAAGGTTTAACCTGCAGAGAGAGTCTCTTATACAGTGTTGCTACCAAGGACATATCCTGGTTAGATCCTTAAATAGATATTAACCACTTAATCCTCAAAAAAAGTTCATCTTTTAAAAAAATCCTTTCATATTTCTAAAGGATTTAGTAGCAAATGAGTAGTTGTGCAATTATAAGGGGTTCCATAATTAGTCTGGAAAAAACACAGCAAAATTAAAGAAAAAAAACCACAGCAAAATTCAAGAAAAAATCACAGTAAAATTAAAGAAAAGAGAAACAAAAAGAAATGCAAGATGCAAAATCATGAAAAGTGCTGACCACATAGCCCATAGCAAGGTTATTTCTGAAAGACAATGGATTTTGTTCTTTGTGTTAACATCAGGGTCAGGATATAGCAAAATACAGTTAAACCACAAGTGCAGAATTTTCCCAACAGTCTTGGGAGTCTGCAGGAGGCCCATTGCAAAATCTACATTTTCTTGTAAACACGTAGTGATATTCCCTTCTTGACCTTGTAAGATTTTTGTTTAAAATAGACAAGAGATGCTGGAAGGAGAAGCTTTTTCCACTCATCATGGAATTATATCCAAACTAGCTGGTAATCAGTCCCTTACAAAGATTTTACAGTGATGAACAGCAATTCCTAATCAATCCCAGTAGCTCTAACCAGGCTGGGGGTGGTCACAAACTATTTTGAGTGTATTTTTCCTCAGCCCACATTAGCACCATCTGCTCCTACTACTTTATATTTACACACCACAACATTTTGGGCCTGACTTCAGATAGATTTTTAGCAATTTACAACAGAACCAAATGGCTCTGGGGTACCTGCTTGCTTTGGTGATTCCCACCTTCTGGAACGATGTTTCCTTTGCTTGCTTGCACTGTTGGATTCCTTTGCAATAAAGTCCTTGTCACAATTTCTATTTTTAGCTTCTAGATTGATTAAATATAATAAATAAATATACAAATATAAATTTAATAAAAATTAGTAAATATAATAAAATATAAGAATCACTATCTACTGCAACCACACGTTCACGTCCAGCTCCCACACAGTAAATGGGATTTGCTTTAGAAAAGCCAGGACAGCATTCCCATATTTGTTTGGACTCCTGGTTGTACTCCCATCCTTCTGAATTTTAATGGAGCAGGGTGATGATACACTGCTGCTCAAAAATGGGTTCACTTGTTGTTCTTTTCATTGATTGGGTGTCGTTCTTTAGCCCTAATTGCTGTTAATTGTTGTTGTGCAGACCCCAAGGCCTTCCCTGGGAGCCCACACTGGTTTGCAGGGTAGAAAATGCAACACAGAGAGGCTCAAAAAAGGGACACAAAAAATGTAACATTTGGGGATCAGGGAGAGGCTCAGAAAAGGACACAATCTGTGCCAGTCAGCATTGGGGCTGATGCTACAACAGGTTCTATTATCCCTCTGCTGACACCCAGGAAATAACCCAACATTCCTGATCCATCTTGGCCACAGAAACAAAGCCAAATCCAAATTTAGTGGAGCAATGGATTTACTTCCCTGTGCTGAACCGCAGAAATTAAAGGCTCTCACTCACAGGTACCACAAATCACAAGATTTGCTCCCCTTCTCCCATCCCCTTGCCTGGGAGGAGATGAGGGTGTTAAAAGAGCCCACCCACCCATTTTCCCTGCTGTTTTGCACCTTTTATTTTAATGTTTTTGGAGTCTGTGGCCCGGGATGCTGCTGCGGGCAGGAGTTGGGCAGTTGTGACTTCCTGCCTCAGGGGCACTGAGCTCCTGCTGGCCCAGGGAGCCGCACAAAGCCCGTCCTTGGAGACACACCAATGCAGGAAGCCAGCACAGAAAAAGGGAGCAGCAAGTACTCAGAAAGGCAAAGTAATTTGCCCAAGCAGGAGGCTGGAGCAGAATTTAGAGCAGAGTTCCTTTGCGTGCCAGTGCAATCCCTTAACCTTCAATAATAATGCTGCTACACTTTCCTGACGGCCTCTTTTCATCTCCAGCATGTACAAATGACTAAGTATGAAAGACTTTTTGCCTCGTGGAAGCAAATAAAAGCAAATAAAAGCACATAAAAGCTCTAGCAAGGACCACGGTCTCTGGGGAAAAAAAAATAAATAAATTTCAGTGTAAGTAATTGGGGGTGATGTTTGTTATTTAATTTTCACCAATCTCTAAGCTCTGTGCCATTTCTCTTCCCAAAGAAGAGAATTCCCTGGCATGCCAGAGCCAAATTTGCTGGCAGGCAGTGTCCCATGAGGGAACAGAGATGGAGGTCCTGCTGCCCTGAATCTGCTCTGCCAGTGCCTAAATCTGCCAGAGCCAGGCCTGGGCACTCAGCACGAGGGGCCACCAGTTTTGGAAGCCTGAGAGAACCACCACACCACCTAAATTATTTGGAGGTTTCACACCCCTGAAGTAAAAAACTAACATTTTCATGATGTGAAAACCTGATGCCAAACTCTCCGCCTGCTTTCTGAAGGTGCTGCTCGAGTCCCCCAGGATTTTTGCTGTGTTTGAGGACTGGAGGCAGCTCCCCTCTGTTCCTGTGCCATTTTTTAGAAGAGTTATTGTTTTGGGTGAGAGCAGGTAGAACCACATGTCAGAATGCAGCAGGAGGAACATCATTCCAGCCTGAATTCCTCACATTTGAAGGAAACAGTGACTACATTGAGCCTGTGAATGGCTCCTGGTTTGGGTCAGTCCCCACATCACACACAAGAGCCCAGTGTTGATGAGGAGCAGCAGCCAAAGCAGCACTGAGTGCTTTGACCAAGATTCCAAGGCTGAAATTCACAGATCTGACCCAAACACCCAGCTTTTCACCAAATGGTTGGTTCTCCTCAGCCTCTAATTTCCCACATAGCTCCCAAAGCCCAATTAGGCCAAATTTAAACCAGACACTGTCTTAAAATGGATCTCTAATCTGAAAAGGCACTTAATGCTTGAAATGGGGCATCTTCACCATTGTGGGGGTGAGGAGGAGACAGAGAAATAAAGTTTTAACAGTGTTTACAATTCTCTTCATTAGATTTAAAAATACTACTGAAGTTTCAATTTCATGCTTAAGAATGAAGCCACAAGAAGAAGAAAAACAATTCCTGTAAAGTAATGCTGAAGAAAAATTAAAGCTTTGAAGATCAATTCAAACTCAAGTAGAGCTTCAAAATCACTAATAAAACCAACAGTATTTGGGCCACAAAAAGACAACATTTTTGTTTTGGATGTCTCCCTTGTGCTTCTCCTGCCTCCTCCAGTGACTGCTTCAGATTTTGGGGATATTTGAGTTTCTCTTAAACCTGAAAACCCTGTCTGAAAGTGCCAGGGCTGAGTTATTGTTCAGGGGATGACATCTCGGCACATCTGAGATCAGATTTTGTCTGTGTGGCTGCGCAAGTCACTTTGGGTGACATCCAGAGGGGGAAGATGTCTGCAGCTCCCAGACCCACCCACCAGGCAGGAGCTCCAACATCAGAGTGAGGGCTAGAAATACATTTTGACAAACAGAGCTAAATTATCCTTTTTCCTTCTTTAGAGGCCTGGCTGTGCCACCTTCGTGCAAGTCGAGCTTCTTTCAGTTTCTGTCATTTTATCGTAATTTATTTTTTTCCCCCCAGACTCCCACAAAACTCCTTCTCCAGTTTTAGCCCAGCTCAAGGCCTGCACTTCCCCAAGCCTGGTGGAGAGGAGGCAGCTCTGGCAGATGCTGTTTCCTGGTTTACAAAGCTTCTCGACTGCCAACAGCAGCTGCCAGCACTGCTAATCCAAAGGATTCTAATTTTGGGGCTTCCTCTACGTTTTAGCTCGTGGCTTCTTTTAAATAGCCCTCTTTTCTGAATAAGAAAAGTCTTTACATTTGTGATTCTTACATGCAGTTATCATACAGAGCAAAGCAAACAAAAAAGGGCTGCAGGCACATGCACATGTTAATGCAGTTAAGACTCTTGGCAGGAGAAACTGGAGAAATCAAACTGTTTTGGAGGGGGTGCAGTAGAGAGAAGAAAAGCCCTGAATCTGAGGTTACCCTTTTCAGATATAGCTCCAAGCTAAAGCCACGTTTTCTATCTGTTCTGTTTTCTTTGATCCTCAAACTTCAATCCAAAGCTTCAGGTTTAAATGGGATTTCAGTCTGAACTAAAAGCAGTTTAAATGGAAACAAGAAATTCTTCCCCCCTCACCCCTCCTGCCAAATTGGGAATTTGAAGCTGCAATATCTTCATGCTTTGCAAATCTATAAAACTTTCTGCCTTGAAGTGATAAGGACAAACAATCAGGGCACTCACTCTGAAGGTAGGAGATAAATAGAACAATTTGTTTTCTTTCCAGTTGAAAAAAGGGAAATACAAAAATAATAAAAGTAAAAAAAAAAAAGCTTGAGAGAAATTTGGGCGTTTTGAGAGTGGTCAGTGCACAGAAAGCAGTCCTTGCTGCTTTTGGCTGATGGCTCAATGGCGTGACAATGCCAGCGGGGCAAGGCTTCACGCCTGTCCCAGAGGATTTCCAGCCTCCCTTGAAGACAAGCATTGGGGTCAGAGTCTGTTCTAAAACACTGGCATCGCTCAGAACGGAACACAAACGCGTTTGGGGCGATTTTGGAGCCGTGAATCCCGGCCCTAATTCCCGAAACAACAACTCAGCAGCACCTCAGATCAACTTCCTGGAACTAATTGGCCTTTAAGAGATGCAAACCTTCTCCTGAATCCTCACAGGGCCCTGGCAGGAAGTCTCTGCTTGGCTTTGGGGCTCAGATTTGGATTTGTCAGGTGGCACCTGAGGTCTGGGTGCAGCCCCTGCTCACATTTCCCTGCACCTGTCTGGAATGTTGAGCCCTGGGTGAGGGGACTTGGGATCCTCTGCTCCAGGGCAGTCATATCTGTGCTGTGGCATTTTATTTATAAGGTCAAAAGTGCAGCTGGGTGGTTTGTACCTGACTACAGTGATGGTTTAAATAGGTTTAATTTGAATTTATTGAAGTATCAAAGATTTCCAGTGTGGAGGACATGCATTGAAAGCCATCACTAGAATTTTGGTTTTACCTGTCTGGAGCTTTCTAGCTGCAAAGAAGCTTTGAAGCTTTGCTGCTTTGGTCAAAATAAATATATTGAACAATCTCTTCAGGCATGCCTTGAGCATCCACCAACAACTCTCGTTGCTTGGGACCATTACAAATACCTGCCTCTCACTGCAAGCCAGTAATTTCAAATATAAGACAAAATATCCACTTTCCTGGCTGCAGTGTAAACACAGAGCAACAATTTCCTGCCTCGTGAAGAATCGATTTGTGTTTGGTTTTGGGTTTTTTTAGTTATTTTCAGCGAACTGACCAGCAGACATCTGTGCACCAGCAGTGCCACTGCTCAGAGCAGTGAACGCTCTGAGCTGGTGTCTGGTGAACGTCAAGGCTTCGAGGACAATTCAAGACAATCTGGAAGCAAAGGTTAATTCTGCAAGCTGAGAGCTGCTGCCAACATCTGGGACAATTTTCCCCTCGGTCTGTGCCCCAGAAGTGTTTGGAGCTCTGGAACTCCTCTGTCAGGGATGCTGAGGCCACAGCAGAGCAGAATGAACTGGGGTCATTGATCAGGAGCCCAGGGCAGCAAGCAGGAGAAGGAGAACAGCTGCAGGTCCCGCTTGGCACAGGTCACCTGGGTAAGTTCAGAGCCAGCTGTGTTCCTGACAAGGGCCAGACAAAGGTTCTGAGGATAGCAGAGGTTATCAGATATCCTCTTGGGAGGATAGCAGAGGTTCTTGGGGAGCCTTGCTGGCCACATGGCAGGTCTTGTCCAAGGTGTCAAATCCTCACTTGGAGCCCATTGACCATCTCTGCTCCAAGGGGACAGCTGCTCATTCAAAGGCAGAAATTGAGTTATTTACTCTCAGCCTCGACAAAACACATTTTCCTTGATCTCTGGGGCGTGTTTTTCAGTATAAAGCCTTGGGAGGCCAACACCTTCCTCCAGGAGGCAGAGGGGAGAGCTACCTTCCCCTCACCATTTGTTTGAAAAAGAAACCACTTGAGCAGAAATATGACACATGGGAGGTGTGAGGGTTTTTTTCACCCCCTGGAGGAGATTAGGTTAAGCCTGCCTTTTTTCCAAAGGTACACAGTTCATCAGCAAGAAGTTTAAGGAGGAAAAATGTGTTTTCCTCTCAGGTAAGAGCGCACACAGTGCTTGCCTTGCTCTCAAAATGGATGAGTCTGCAGCAATCTGCAGGACTGACAGCTTTATTTTCATCTGCCTGCCCTGACAGAGCAGATCAGGAAACATTTTTCCAGATCCACACTTGAGGATTTGAACATTCATGCTGATACCCGCTTTAATCTCATTTGACTCTATAGAAAAGAAAAAGCTCAACCCAGTTATAGGCATTTAGTTATATCAGATAAAACCTTATTTTCTGCAGCAAATAATTTGGTGTTCCCCCCACCCCACTCCTGTTTTTTTTTGTTTTTTAGGAGCTGCTTTTTCTCCCCCTCAGACTTTCACAGCCTTCCAATTTTGGCAAGGTTTGTGGCACTTGCCAAGGGTGAAGGAATCTAATTTGCTAATTCAATCATCATTTGCAAACTAATGACTGTGAGCACATATAAAAGCAACATTAAAATATCTGAAACAGCAGCTACGGTGGGGAATACATTCTCGGGGTAAACAAAACCACCTTGTAACTGAAGCATTTAAAGCCTGAGTGTATTTCTGGTTCAGGAATTCAGTCTCTTCCTGGACAGCAGCTCCATTATTAATGAAATTAGCAGTAATAAAAACACAGATCAAACCCTCTCCCACAGCTGGGCTTCTCCAGGAACTCCAGCTGGACTGACTTTTGGGTTAAGGCAGAACAACAGGAAGGGTAATAAACCCCCTACTTCTCAATCAGTGCTCCAGATTCACCCAAGAAATGAGATTTCTTAGTGTCTCTCTTTAAATTTCCTCAAGCTCCCTAAATTCCAACTCGGCCTAAAGGATATCTGTATAAAAACAAACAAAAAACTCCAGTGTGACCCAATAGTTCTCTCCACTCACATTGCTCTGGGCCAGATCTGTGGTTGATAATCAGCAAAAAATTCAGTTTCCTGAAGCACATCTGGAGCTCCTACCTTTAAGCACCTGTAAAACCTGAGCCTGAGCTGGCAGAGAGGATCCTCACTGGCAAAAAGGAATGTACAAATACCCCACGGAGCACACTCCTGCCTCCAGGTGTTGCACACAACCCCCAGTCTCAGCAAGTCCAAATTAGATTATTGTGCCAGAGTTTCTCCAGGGGGCATGTGAGAGGAGAGCCCTCAGGCCATCACAGATGCAATAAGAAATTAATTTATTTGAGAAAACAGCCTGAAAATGGGTACTCTTTTTTGACAATCAGGGAAATGTATCTCCTCGGCTGCTTCTGGATAACAGATGAGGAATGTTATTTATCAGCAGGCATCCAGTGATATTTGGGATGGATTAGCAACTACTCCTTTGCTGTCACACTGTAGCACATGTTCTGCTCCATGCTTTTCCCTTCATGGATTTCACTTTATCTCACCACAGGGGCTCCTTGGGATCGATGCATTCCACTTCCATCAGCATCTCAGGCCTGCCCAGACAGCCTTTCCAAGCAGGAGCGGATTTCCAGGTAAATCCATGGAGCAGATCTTAGGAAAAACATGTCTTTTCACACTGGAACAAATTAGGGAGGCATTGATCTTGCATGATGCCTGTGAGTTCTCTCAGCAGCAGCAATTCCTTCCTGCCAGGACTGTACACAGAGCAGCTTTCAGAGGGCAAAAATCAATCGAGGAACATTTGTCTGTTTTACAGCAGAAGAAAAGGAAGGTGAAATGGCCACAGCCATCTAACAGGAGCTTGTTAAGCTGGAACAGGAACCTGGTCCTCTTCAGGAAGAGCAGGTTTGGCTCTAGAGCACAAAGTTTTCCACATTTCCACAAAGTTTTCCAGGGCTCTGGAGGATGGGGTGGCTGCAAACGCCTCCAAGGTGTTTCCCTTCCCTGACAGAGCTCCTGTGGAGGGGAACGATCAGGTTTCCAAAGGTCACCATGAGCTTCAAAAGAGCAGCTGACAGAATGCCTGTCCTCCTCCCCTCTCAAAATCAGAGTGCAATTTGCAGCGTCCAAAGGGTTCTTCTCAGCAATTCCCACGTTTTGGAACGAGTGTTTCAGCAGCAGTTGGGTGTCCAGATCCTTGGGGAGACTCTGAAGTCTGACTATCTATGCCATAAACAGCTTCCCTCTTTACCTGTGGGGCTTGATCAAAAGAGGGGCAGGCTAGAGATCAGCTAAAAAATCAAACCAGTGCACAGAAAGGCTCTGCAGGGAGCAGACCTGGAAGTTTGCTAACCCCAGCTCCAACACAGGTTTCAAATGCAAAGCACGAAGAGACTCAGTTTCTTATCAACCACCATTCCTGCTTGTCTACATTTTATTTCACACATTTGATCGAAAACCCTTCAGGGCAGGCTGAAGGCAGGATGGCACCACCTCAAGTCCTTCACAAGGAAGCCCCTGGGTGCTGGTGGGAAGCTCCCAGGTATGGCAGGATCAGCACCAAGCAGAGCATTCCAGCAGCCAGGCAGTTAAAAAGGCTCAGAAAACGCCAGCTCAGCTGCCACACACAGCCCTGTTGAATAAGCTCATCAAATTACCCACTGGAGCATTTCCAGTGGCCCAGCTGACTTGCTGAGCTCGGGGATTTGCTTGGCTACGCTGGCACAGGGAATTTCAGCCCCATTTGCATGGCCACGGTCTGTGGGATCTGTTCCCTCCCGTTTGTCATCGCTGGGGCTGTGGTGTGAAATCATTTAGCGGTGGAATGGGGGCAGCCAGCTGGAAAATGACAGAGCAGTGCAGGAGCACTGGGAAAGGGCCAAGGGAACCTGCCCAACCTGTGGGCAGCAGGCAAAGAGCAGGCTTTCATTCCTCACCTTCCCACTTCCATCCACCCTGCTGAGCAGCACAAAGGGGGAAAGAGCAGGGACCCCTCTGATCTCAGCAGCTGTGATTATGGAGCACACTTTTAATCTAACAAGTCCGTCTCGTGCTCTCTTTCTCAGGCCTCAAGTATCCGAAATGTCTCTGAATTATCCTTCTCCCAAGGGCAGACTGCTTTTTTTTCTGAGAAGTATTGTGATCAAGAAAGAAATACAAATATTTTTCTTCATTCTTCTCCCTTCTGCCACTTTTACCATGCAGAAATGGCATGTTGGTGGATGCCAGGCTCTGACATAATTACTGAACCAGCTCCCAGAAGAACAACAATTAAAGCTAGCACCACTCTGTACCACCGATCTCAGCTACCAAAATGCAATGTTTGGGGGACTAAAACCCCTCAAACCCTTAAAGTCCCAGCCTGTTTTAATCACAAACAGACCTGCTTGCTCTCTGTTGAAGATTTAGCTCCTTGGGTTGGTTTTGACTGTACTTCACAAGCCTGACAAGTGTTCCACACGTTTTGTCCCACTTCTTAAATGTCTCCATTCACTTGCTGGTGGGACCAACTTGTTCAGACCCAGAAGTGGGAATTCTTTGCTGATAAGGCAGCTGATAAACCCCAGATTAAAACCTTTCTCGATTTCAGTATAAAACTAAACAAGTGAAAAAAACAAGCAAAATTTCTTTCTCCGAACGGGCTTTATATTTAACCTTCAATTATATTAACTGTGCCATGAAAGTGGATGTACTGCTGTAATTACACACTCCAAAAAAGGCTGCTTAAAATCTGAAATGATTGTATTGCTTCATTGCCTCGCTGCTTTAGAATATTTCCTTTTCCAAACATCTCCTACCCTCAGGCCAAGGGAAGTGTTAAAGGTGACAGGATCTCTCTCTGAGCCCTGAATATCCCTCAGAAAATTGCACTTTCAGGTCCTACAAAGCCAAGAGGAGCTTAATTGCCTGCAACTGCAATTCCAGCCACTGCAAATCATATACAGCTCTCCCATGAAAGCATTAAAGAGCTAAGACTTAATTAGCATCCCTGATTAAATAGCAATTCATACAGCCATTATATCTTCCAGTGCTCTGGAAAAGCAGAGAAGGAAAAAAAAAACAAAAAACCAAAGCCACACGCACTCCTCCTCTCAATCAAAAAATTCACCTCCACCCACTTTCTCCAAACTTTATCCTGGGCAATGTCCATTATTTATGATGCAAAGGCCACTGGCAGCCACACTCTGAAGGCTCCCAGGTGAGGATTCCATCAGCAAATTCGAGTGATGTGAGAGATCAGAGAGCCCCTCGGAGACCCCCGCAAGGGCAAGCACCAAAATCAGCTCGGGGAGAGGAGCACAGGAAGATTCCCACAGGCAGGGAGCAGTTCCAGCAGCCTGGGGCAGGGAAAGGGGGGTCTCTCATCAGAGAAGACCTCACCTTGCTGATAAAAGTCTCCAGAACAGGCAGTGCTGAAACTCTGCTCCTGCTCTCCCCTGCTCGCTCTTCACAATTGCAAACACACCACGGGAGGAGAGGATGAGCTGGGATGGCAATTCCTCACCTCCCTTGCTCTTGGGAAATGAAGAGATGGAAAAAGGGGAGCAGGAGCAATAGCAGGAGGCAGAGACACGTCCAGAGATACCCTCTCTGTGCTGGGATAGCACAGCCAGCTGTGGCTTTGGGCTGGACTAAGAGTTTGTGTTTTGTGGGGTGGGAAATCCCTTGGATTATCAATTTCCAGGCCTGAATAGAGGAATTATTCACCTGTTGGTTCTGCCTCGTCCCTGTTTCTTGCTGGATTTGGGAAGATCTCCAGACAAAGAGGAGCAGCATCTGTTGCATTTTTTACCAGGTGGATAAAGCAGCACAAACAACTTCTCCCAGCCAGCTCCCAGCCTGGCCATGCTCTCCAGGCTGGAAGGATCATTCCAGCCCCTTGTGAATTTTATGAAGCCAGGCAGGAAAAAATGTACAAGGAGCAGTGATGAGACAACAGCAGCAGCAACAAAGAAGCAAGGAAAGGGAGCAAAAGTAAATTTGCACCACATGTGCAATTATCATCACAGAACAACATTTTATCAGGACAGGTGCTGGATTAACAACACTGATCCTCTACTACAGCAGACTCTGAGGTTTCAAGGCAGGAAGACAGGTGATTTGTGGCTTTCAGTGATAAGGCACAGGGTCAAGAACTGATTTGGGGCACTACCACACTGCTCCAGGGGAGCACATTGAGATTTTGGTAGCTTATCTCTCAGCCAAGTGGAGAATTGCACTGCAGCGATATTCCTTCCCTCAGCCAAAGTGGGAATCTTGGATACAGGGAATAAGTCTGTGATGAGGATAAATAAACTGTCTCGTGACAAGACTCCAGTAAATTAGCCAGACAGACAGAACAATGACAGATGGGATATGAGAGGAGAGGGAGTTGCTGTATTTAGTGTTTGAAATGTCATTTGGATTCTGCTCACTGCTAATGTGCCTCCTGGGCCTTGCAAAGTCCTGCTCCATCGGCCTTCAGAAAGCCAGAGGTCAAATTTCCATAGAATAATCTGAATACTCGCTCATATTTGAACATTCCCTGCTTCCTGCTAAAATCATCCTCGAGTAACTTTCCGGAACAAAAGTGGTCTCTGCAGCACAGCTGGACATTTCTGCCTCTAGTCCCATTCCACACTATTCTCTTTCCTCCCCTTGGGACTGAAGGAAACTCCTTTTTCCCCTCACTCCTAAACCTTACCCAGCTATTTGATGCCAACCCCCAAGGCACTGTTTTCTCCCTGCTGCTCCACACCAGCCGAGCTCACCTCTGGCTCTCGCTCCTCCAGCTTAGCCACTGCCTCCTACTGGGGCAACCACCAAGATTTTTGGGTTTTCACAGCCCCAGAGAACTCCAGGCCATCAGGGAGCAGACAAAATAACTGGGAGATGAGTGTGGAGCAGTTTCAGCTGTTTGCACTGTAATACATGACTGCTCAGTTGAGGAAAAGCTTGGAACAACATATGGTCCCAATTACCTCTGTCCTCCTGCAACCAATACTTTTCTTTTCCAGATACAATTTATCTGTGCTGCTTGGCAGCTCAGCTGGCTCCCCTTCTCCTCCCGAGGAACACAACCACATGCAGATGCTATTTATACACCGGGCAAATTATTTCTGCAACCATATTTTCCCAATAAAGCCTGCCTCCTGTCCCGTCCAAAAGGTGAGAGTCGTGATCTGTGACTGTGAAAGATTCCCTGGCACCTTCTGAAAGGTAAATCCAGAGTCCTGGCAAAGTGTCAGCTTTCTAATTGCATTCTGTGGCCCTGTAGTAGCTCTTTCCTAGCAATCAGCTGATGAATTCCACCCCAGATGTGACCAGGAGCCAGTCCCAGGTTCCAGGAAGCTGTTAAATCAAAGAACAAACCTCATAATGAGCACCATAATGATAAGCCTTATTTTTCTCGTGGTAAAATAAGGACATGGATCTGTCCTCACAGGTATTTTGATGCTCTTTTGCAGCTCCCACAATCCCTTCACAGTAGCTGGGCTCCACAGGAACCACAGGGGGGAATCTTTTCCTCACTTTCTCTGGTCAGAAACCCAGGGGGAATACAAATGGCACACGAAACCTCATTTCCCTCACTCCCTACAGCAGCAGCTTGGGAGTGCTCAGTTTCTCCCCATTTAAACCTTTCCAAGCCCTGGCTGAAGGGAGAGTCCCACAGCCACACGGGTGGCAGTGCCAAACACCGACAAAGACATCTCAAGGGGAGTGAAATGTGTTTTGGAATAAGGGATTCAGATTTATTTCCCCTTGCACTCACGGTTTTATAAGGTGTGTTTTCATGTTTAGGAGCAAAAGCAAGCCAAAAAAATTTGATTTGCAAAAAAGCCAATTCCAAAACAGCTTCTTCCAGGTAAGAAAAAAATCCCAGCACACATGAAAACTGCTACAGAAATCCCCACAAATGCCAAATGTCCTCTGTCTTAGGCTCCATTTAATTCATACTGTTTGAAAATGAGCCCGTCGTGCTACCAAAAGCACTTAAAAAACCAGAAACCCAAGCCCAGCATTATCATGAGGCACCATATTTATTGTGCACCAATGGAATCTCCCTGCTCAGCTCATCAATGTCCACAAAAAGCCCCAAGCAGGGGGATTTTGTAGCCCAGCTCTGCAAGCTCAGCCAGAATGTGAAGGAGAGGAGGTGTCTGGAGCATCTCCTCTTGTGTCAGCATCCCCCAGGCTGAACACTTGTCACAGTGCCATGTGCTGCAGGTACCCAGCAATTTGTTTCAAAGCAGAGAGCTGGATGCTCAGTAACCCTCCTGAATTCATTTTTTTCTCACTCTCTGGGAACAATTTTCTAGGCCATCTATCTGGGAATGTCACCTTCCTAATGGGAAGCAAATAACTGCTGCCTCCTCCAGCTCCAGGAGAGCACAGCTGAGCTTTACTTTTCTTTTTATTAACAGTCTACAGCAGTGATGGCACAGGAAAAATGCATTTTATTCAAGACTTTAATCAACACTTGATGAGAATTACGTGCTTTCCCTCTTTAGATCTAGCTGTTTGGCCTTTTTCTTTTTTCTTTATACTAAAATGGATAAGTTTTTCTTCAAACTGGTGAGATTGATGCTTGAAATTAAGGTAGCACCCCAGAATTTTAACATAGCTGAATAGCAGGAGGAAAACTTTGAGCCATTCTTCCATGAGAAACACGCCAGGATGGGTGGAAATGTCTTTTTATTTGCCTCATCAGAAATGCTTCCATTAAAAAAAGCAAAACATTAAAAAAAAAAAAAAAAAAACCAAAAAAGCTGAGATGTTCCCAACAGGTTTTGCAGCAACTGGGAGAAGCCCAGTGAGCACCGAGCTCTTCTGGGTCCTGTGATGGGAACACTGAGAGAAATATTCAAAATTGCTTCGATGAATTTTTCAAATAAAGCTAAAAAAGATAATATTCAATACCAACATTTCTGAAAAAAATGCTGAGCCTAATGCAAGAGCACTGGGCAGCAGTGCCCTGCTCGTGCAGAGCTCCTGGAGGAGAGCTACAGGAAGAGGGAATAAAGAAGAAAATTCCCTTCTGCTCCCTCCACTATCCCTGGCTCTTGGTTGGGAAGAGAAGGAAGGAGAGAAGAAGGGAGCAGGCAGAATATTAAATACATTATATATGTTATATTTATATATATATATATATTAGATAAGTTAAATGTGTTAGATCTATTAGATAAATTAGATCTATTAGATAAATTAGATCAATTAGATCTGTTAGATAAATTAGATCTATTAGATAAATTAGATCTATTAGATAAATTAGATCTATTAGATGTACTCCTTACCTGCCACAGAGAATCCCAAGGCTCATTCACAAGAGGCTGTCACAACTTTGAGCCCAAAGCACCTCCCTGCCCCATCAGCAGCGAGCTCAGCCCAGCACTGACTCCTTTCCAGAGTTATTTTCCTATTCACCATTCGATTCCCCCAGGGCTCGTGCACCTCCCGAGCAGCAGCAGCAGCAGAGCTGTTTCCCCACAGCAGCCCTGGGCTCTGGCAGGTTCCCTGACCCTTTTTGTCCCTGGATTTCAAGCTGGGAACACTGTGGTCTCCCAGAGCTGCCGTATTTCTAAAGGAGCTGTTCCTCAGGCTCCGGTCCCATTCAGCCATCCCGGGAGCCCTTCCCTCTCCTCTGTGCGAGGGAAGTTCCCAAGGTTGGAAGCCAAATACTGCTCCCATTGTTGGGGGCCTCAAAGGTCCCAGCTGAGGGGAGGCTCCTCCAGCCCCAGGAACAGAAGCTCTCTTTGGGAGGCAGCATTAACCTTGGGAAGGGAAGCACTCAGAAGGCTCAGGACTGTCCCCAAAGAAGTCCTGACCTATATAATAGAGTGGGTTTTGTTTGCTGAGGGGTGAGCAGACACCACTGCGCTGCTTCGAGTGAACAGGCCAAAGCCATGGATGGAATTCTGCTTGCTTATGCTGCTGGGAAGTTCTGCTCTTTGCACAGCATCCGCTGAGGTGTAAAACGAGGACTTCATGTTACTTGCTTGGACTCATTTCAATTTGCTGCACCTGTTCATACCAAGGCACAAAGTTCTCTCTTTTTTACTTTTTCCTTTCTTTTTTTTTTTTTTTTTTTTTTTTTTTAACCAGAGCCCAACACCACAAACCCTGGGCTGAAATAATAACACTATCTTTTATCATACTCCACATATTCTTTACTAATTGCCTCCTTTCCAAAGTGCATTTTCCCCAAAGGAATCAAAATAAAAATTGGTTTCTGCCTATTAGACAATAAGCAATTCCTTGGCTCTCCAGAAGAACAGAAATCTTTCAGAATTGCACAATATTGAGCTCCAACAACACACCCCAGCTCCTCTGGAGCTTCATCTTCCAGGTGTTAACCAGGCAACGGGGACTCCTCAAGGATGATGCACATTATAGCTAATTCCATACCCTCTGAGCACAATAAAATACAAAATGAGGTTTTTCCACAGAAAAATCTCAGTTCTTACCCTCGTGGCACAGATTGAGTGAGGAGCTGTCCCCTGTGACTGAGCTCTAAGGCAATCTGAAGCAGCAATGGACCTTCTCCAAACACCCTGCCAGACTGCAGGGATGGTGCAAACGGGGCCCTTGGCTCTGGGAAGCTGTGAATATCCTCAGCCTCCACTGGGAGCCTCTCCTACTTGGAAGGAAAAGGGAATTTCACTAAAGGGAGAGGGTTTTAACCTAAAGAAACAAACAGCGCACCGTGGTACAAAGTTATTGCAGTAAGGAGAGAAATCTTCATCTCCCTGTAGCTGCAAATATTTGTGTGCTTGGAAGAAGCAGAGGAAGTAAGAGATGTGCTTAATTTATTGATTTATTGCTGTTTTTAAGCCAGTCAAGTGCAGACAGACAGCCCAACTCCTGTATGAGCCTGATGACCTCCAGAGGCTCTTCCCAAATCTTCTGAGAGGTGAATTTTGGAGATGTCCATCACCTCTAAAGGTGGCCCACAGGTCCTGGGGGGAGCCAGGCTCATGGAGGCAGCTGCTGTGGATGAAGCTTTCCATCAGGGAAGGCAGAATAAATCCTCCTGCCTTTACTTATTTATTTACTTGTTTCTTTATTTGTTTTTTAAATTGGGCATATAGGCTCCAAATACTGTTTCTTCCTGGTGCAAACATTGGCTGAAGTGGGAGGCTGCATTCAGGTATCTCCAATTTTGCACTTCCATCATTCCCATCTTCAAACCACAGGACATTTACATTCTGTTACCAGCACAAGTATCAAGCTCTCCCAACAATCCTGAAGGGATCATGACACTCAGGGCAAAGCTCTGAAGCTTTGAGAAGGCAAAGAAGGCAAAACCTTGTCATATTTCTGCAGGGCCAATGCTATTTGCACATTTCTATAGCATTCTGTTTCTTCAGGTCTGTTCAGGATGAGCAAACTTGTGGAATTCACAGCAATTCACTGCCTGCCTCAATGGGAGACAAGGAGGAAGCTGAGGAAAGCTGGGTTCTCTTGAGCTTTGGAAGCACTTGTGGGTATCAACTGGTCAAATTAAACAGAGAGGAAAAAAAAACCAGCTGTGGGAGGATTATTGTTTTAAAACATTCTATGGGAATATCACATAGCAAATGTTTATATGTAATTCAGAATGCATTGATAAAAGCTCACCATTGGATTGTATTAAATAGTGTGGGTGAAGGTTTCAAAAACACAGAGCTGTGCATTTCAGTGGGATTGAGGTGTCTATCAAATGTCCTATGTCTTAGGCTCCATTTAATCCATACAGGTTGAAAATGAGCACATCATGCTTTCAAAAGCACTTAAAAACCCAGAAACCCAAGCCCAGCATTATCACGAGGCACCATTTTTATTGTACACCAATGGAATCTCCCTGCTCAGCTTATCACTGTCAGAGGCACAGACGTGTGCATTTCAGTGGGATTGAGGTGTCTGTTCTTCCTTAGACTCCTAAGAAAAATTAAAAACCCCCATGCTGACGGATTCATGCCTAGTTTGGGTCAGAAATCCGAGGTTTAATTGTGTTTTGGTCTGATGGCTGGCTCAGACCAGGGAGGGAAGGATGTGGATGGGGGCAGGAGAGGGGTTACATCTGCCAATCACACCCACATATAGCAGCACCATTTTTAAGATCCATCAGGCCAGAGCCTGAAGCCTTTTACCAGCCAAGAAATTCCCATTACCTGTGAGTGCTCCCCACAAGACAGCTCTCCACACCTGGCACAATCCAGCTCCTGAATACAAACCCCTGAGTTCAACTCTCCCAGCATTCTGTTCCTATTATGCACCACGTCCTCCAGCGCTTGCAGCAGCTCTTTTTAGGGCTCATCACGGCGAGATGACAAAGTGTCAGCTCCCAGCTCCCCTTGAAGATCCCCCTCCCTGTGAAGATGCCAATCTGAGATCCCACGAGCTCGTGTTCTATCACATGTCAGGAGCTAGAAACAACAGCCTGGAGGGTGCCTCTCCCCCCTCCCTGCACTCCTGTAAACAAAGGGACTCTTGATTCCTGGAGTAGTAGATCTCGCAGGAAAGCTGTGAATCCTGACTGCTACATGGCACACAGAACTCCTGCTCCTGCTGAGCAGAGCTCCTACAAATAAACCCTGCTGCTGCTGGAGAGATTTATTTGCAAGGCAGTTTAGACACCCTCACACACAATTCATTCTGAGTGATCCCACAGATGGAATTTCACTCTGGTTTAAAGGAGGTTGACACCATGACACCAACAAAACCTAGAGCCTTGTTTTAAATTGGATGGAGTTTATTTTAATTTGCTGTTCCAGAACTGGAAACCTTTTTGTGGAAGCAACGTTGACATTAAGTAGCTGGAGCTGAATTAAAACTGTAAGGAGAATAAATGGAAGCAGCATTCTTTTGTCATTCCCGTCCTCCAGAGAGAACAATGACCAATTCAGCTTTCCTGGGGAAAATAAGGATCCTCCCACACAAAAAAATCACAGCAGCCCAGCTGCCACCCAGTCCACATTTTATGCTCCCCATCACCATCTAAAAGCACAGAACTGCATTGTCCACTGCTGGAAGGGTATCCAGGCCAGTGGAGCAATGGCTTTCTGCAAAGACCCCATTCCTCTCTCTTCCAGCTGCCCAAATTCAGCTCCAAGAGCTTCCTCTCATCTCCAGCAGCTGTTTGCAAACCCTCCATCTTGAATAGCATAGAGAAAAACCTGCTGTACAACAAACATTCCAGCTCAGAATACAGCTTAGAACAGCCCTTTGCAATCAATTCATGCACAAACACAGCAAATTACCTTTAAAAAGCAACAAAACAGACCGAGCAGTGTGCTCTTAACCAGCCCAACCCAGGGGATGTGCCAAATCCAGAGACTGGATTCCCGTAGGAGCCATCCCAGCACAGCCACGGGTAACACCAGCCCAGCAGAGCAGAGGACAGCCATGGAAATCTCCTGCTCTGCAGGAACACACCATTCCAGCCCTGATGGAGGAGAGGAGCTGCAGACAGACGTTCCTTTTGCTCTCACACACGAGACAGGCTGCCACACGTGCCGGATGCTAAGCTGAGCGATCTCTCGTGTCCCAGCGCTGCTTCTGAAGCAACTGTTCTTAGGGGTTTTGCTCTTTGCCTGCTTTGTTTGGGGTTTTTCAGATGGTTAAAGCGTTCTGTGGGTTTATTTTTTGCTTGTTTATGCTCCTGACCCAGGGGCAAGCAGTGAGCAGGCTGAGGTACTGCAAGCTGAGGTTGCTCTCCACTGCTGTTCAAACTCTTCAGCTGCAAACTCCTCTCTTGGACCTGGCTCCCAAACCCTGCACCTGGTGGGGAGAGCTGGATTTCATGGAGCAGAACGTCTTGTTTCCAAAAAATAGCAGACCAAGTGGAACAAAATGGTGCATGAGGGCAAAAAAATGCCCTGGTTTAGGCAAAAAAATGCCCTGGTTTAGGCTCCTTGGCTGTTCTTTAATCCCAAGGGATGCAAGAGGGAGCAGCCACTCCTTCAGGACCAAGCAGCAAATATTTCTGCACTGCTGCCAAAACTCCTGTGAGCAGCCAAGGCAGGCAGGGAGGGTGGCCTTGATGGTTCCCATCTGGGCTCCCCTCACTGTGGCCATTCCTTTGCAGAGTTAATGATTTCTGTGTGTTCCTGTCCCCTGGGGGAGTGCCACTGGCACATCCCTGGGCACTTACAGCAATTTTCCCTCAGTCTGCACACCTCAGTCACCCCCAGGGAGAAACCTGCCCAGAAACCTGCCCAGAAACCTACTCACTTTTATTCTGCTTGCTTTACTATCTGTTTATCACCACCAGTGTGGTTTTTAGATCTGCATGGATGGAGGAACCAGCTCATTTTGACATGAACTCTATTATCTATGATTGATCCTCACAATGTGTTGTGGCCAAAATTAAGCTACATGAGCTTTGGAGGGAGCCTGAATACAAAGAATTTCAAGCAACATCTGTGCCACCTTGAAAGAAGGCAGATTATTGCCCTGCCCCTCTATCTCACCTTAAACATCAGCACATCTATAAATGAAAATAATTCACAACACAGGTGGATTTTAGCCACCAGGCAATCACATATTTACCTTCTGTGCCTCAGGCACCTCTCAGGAATCCTTTTTTTAACCTCCTGAAGCAAATCCCCACACAAGCAGCTCTGTCCTCGCAGTGCAATCCTGTTGAGGTTTTCTACAACTCCAAAAAGAGTGGTCAAAGGGAAATTTAGTGATCTCATGACAGGAAAAACAATCTCTTGAAGGGTTTGCTCAGCAGGTGTGTGTTCCTTGGAAATAAAAAGGCTTTTGTGTTGCCCAGAAGACAAGGCAGCAAGTTCTTATATAAAGAACAAAAGAAACTAAATGGGGTTGCCTTTCTAGCACTGTCAGTGCTGGCACAGATGTGAGCTGCACATAAGAGCACGTGTGGCTTTTTTTTTTTTTTAAAAAAATAGACTTAAAAAAACCATCTAGGAAATTTTGGGACACATTTAAAGGCCCATCTAAGCATTTTCCAGGTGCATATTTGTCCATTACTAAACTGCTTTGGCTAAGATATAGAGGTAAAATAAAGGACATTCTTGGAGAATTTTCATTTGAACCCCCAAGACACTACCTCCATCAGGTACCCATACACTTTTATGTAATCTGCATAAAGACAGGAGCCAGGCTATCATGCTGAAGCTCAATTTGCAATATGAAAAGGTATAAAGCTGTAATAAATCCCACCAGTCACAGCTCAGCTGCCTCCTGTGGGAGGAATCACACTGAGACAAATCCAAATGTTCCACGGCCTCTCCAAATTGCTTTCCAACGATGTCCTTGAGCACCTCCGATTCTTTATTATTTCCATCCAACCCAATTTCCACTGGAACTACCCCAGCAGTTTATCATCACTCTATAAACCTGTCAAGTGCCTTGGAGACCCCTGGCAACAGCTTTTGTCACTCCGGCGCCTCCCTGGAAACTCTTGTTGTGTAAAAGCAAAATCATCCCGATGCTCAGTGGGAATTGATGTTCTCGGATTGATGAATGCAAATGTGGGAGAACAATCTTCCCCAGGAGCAGCCCTGCCTCTGTGGCTGGGCAGCACAGCCATCCATCTCCTCCTCCAGCCAGCCGTGCAGATGAGATCCTCCCCCGTGTCCATGCACTGGCAGGCAAAGCTGCCTCCTCTGGAAGGCTGCTGTGAGCACCTCAGAAGGGAATTCTGAGAGATAAACCACAGTCAGCCCCCTTTGCTGTGTTTGAGACCCAGCAAAACCCTCCCTGTGCTGCTCAGGGGAGGGAGCAAGGCTCCAGATTCACAGCCAGGGCAGACTCCTCTTGGCCTATCCAAGCCACTGCCCTTCCCAAGGCACACACTCCACTCCCTTCCCTGCTGTTTTCTCCAAAAATATCCCTCCTTGTTCCCCCCTCAGCACCACAGGCTGACAAGACCGTGTTCAGGCCAGCAAGCAGAGCCTCTGTGGGTTTGGGGAGGGGGCAGCAGCCACATTTTTCCTCACACCTGCTCTCCTAAAGTTTGGCCAGCCACAGGGAGATAATTTACTTTATAATCCCAGTTTCAGTGCAGTGAACAGGGTGGGATGACAGAATGTTGGGCATCACACCCCAGCAATCAGCAGAAGCTCTCAGGGTCAGGGGAGTTCAGCCAAGAGAGGGGTCAGGTGGAAGGAGAGCGTTTGGTGACTGGATGGTTTTCCATGGAACAGCAGCGCCAGATTCCCTGTCTTCCACCTGGCTTTGGTGTTTATCCCCTCAAAGTCTGCTTTTTCAGAGGAATGGCATTGAGAAGACATCATAGAGTAAACTTAGTCCCTGGTTTTATCAAATGTAGCACCACCTTGGTATGGAAAATTCCTGGTTGCAGAGCAATAGCCTGACAGACATCAGCCCCATAAAACCCCATAAAACCCCATAAAACCCCATAAAACCCCATAAAACCCCACAAAACCCCACAAAACCCCATAAAACCCCACAAAACCCCATAAACCCCCATAAAACCCCATAAAACCCCACAAAACCCCACAAAACCCCACAAAACCCCACAAAACCCCATAAAACCCCACAAAACCCCAGAGGCACTCAGCCAGGCTGCTGTGTGTGGTTATAGACATTTCTGCTTGTCCCCACACCTAAAGCTGAGCTTTCTTTAAGATGCTGCTAGTCCAGGACCAGCCTGGATAGCCCAAGGACAAAGGAGTGACAGTCAGTGGCTGTGCCCCTGCTGCAGGGTGCCTCAGAACCACCTTGTCACCTCATTTTGGTGACAAACCTCTCCCAGCTGGGTGCACAGCCCGGGCCAGAGCAAAAGCTCCAGCTGACATTCAGTCTGTTCACTTTGAGCCCAACTGGAGAACTTCATAACCCCAGAAATCATCTTAAACACTGCCAGGTGAGGGCAGGAGCCCCCCTGGCCCAGGAAAGGGGGAGTACACACGATTTCACACACACAGATGATGGTGAGATGAGGATTTGTGCATTTCCAGGCAAACCTGGCCAGCTGAGCCCTGCCAGCTGGCAGAAATCCCAGTCCTGCTGGAGGGATGGACCACAGGACACGGGAGGCACTGCCCCACACCAGCTCTCACTCAGGCAGGAGATATCTTACTGATAGCTAAAGCCATGCCTTAATGTCCAAGTTCATTAGTTAGCTCACTTCCTAAATCCAAAATAGATTTTGGTTTTAAAAAACACTAAGGTTTTCACCAGGAAAATGATTCCATAAACTCAGAAAACATCAAAGCATTAAAACCCCAATAAACCAAAAATCCCAACCAACTGAAAAAACCCTGATGGCCTTAATGAAACATATCAAAGTCCACTAGTGTGTTTAGGTGCTCTAAAAAATAACTTTCTCTACATTACAGAGCAGGTGTCCTGGCTATCAAAAGATGTCTTAAATGAGATGTCAGTTTGTACAAAATCCCCAGAGGTCCAGAGGAGTTGATCCCATGCAATCAGATTTTGGAATTGGCAATAACCCTGGGAGGATTTAAACCCCAAACCAGCAGGAGAGAATAAACTGGATGGCTCTGAGCACCACATTGGGCATGACCTGTACTGAAGAACAAAGTCACACAAACCTGCAGATCTTGCCCAGAGGGCACAACAGCCTAGAATTTCTAAATCTGTCCTCCCAGACACATTTCTGACAAGTAACACCTCAGATACTTCTTGAGTTCACAATCTCTGCCTCAAGATAAGAATCTTATTAGAGCTGCCACAGAAAACCTCTCTAATTCACATTTCCTAAAGGTCCAGTACTTTTAGGGCCGATCCAGATGACACCAGGAGGTCCAAACAGCACGAGGCAAGCATGAAAGAATACAGATAATTTCCCAAAACCTGCTAAGGTCAATAATTACACAACATTTTCTCTAACAGGTGGCCAATTGCCAGCAATCCTGCTGAAGCCAAACAAGAGTTTGTGGCATCACCCTTCCCAGGGGGGAAACATGAGAAGGACAGGAATTTAATTTGCATTACCTCATCTGCACAATCCTCCCGAGCAACAGTGGCCCCAGCTGCCTCTTGCCAAGCAGATAAATCACTGAGAAAGTTTTGCTGGTTTTTGTCACTGAGGATCTGGGCTAGAGGAGCAATAATTAGAGTTTCTTTGTCATCCTAGGAGCCAGAACCTCAGGCTGCAAAATTACAGCAGAACCAGTCCTGCTTCGTTCATTTTTATGCAAGAATCCAAATCTCACCTAAAAAACAGGACCAAGTGTGATCCTGCTCACAGAGAATTCCCCCAAGTTCAAACCTTCATGTTTTCCTTTTCCCCAAATGAAAACCTTCATGTTTTATTTTCCCCCACATTCAAACCTTCATGTTTTACTTTTCCCCAAATGAAAACCTTCATGTTTTATTTTTCCCCAAGTTCAAACCCTCATGTTTTATTTTCCCCCAAGTTCAAAACTTCATGTTTTACCTTGTCCCAAAGGAAAATCTTCATGTTTTACTTTTCCCCAAATGAAAACCTTCATGTTTTACCTTGCCCCAAATGAAAACCTTCATGTTTTACCTTTACCTTGGGGAAATGGCCAATACTGCCAGGATAATCATGTTTGGCTGCCAATGAGCTGATGTTTCTTGATCCCATCGTTTTGCACAGCTCTGGCACTCATTAGACTCAAGCTGGGACAAAAATGAACTTTCCAGTGCTACCAAGAGGAGCAATGAAGGGACACAGAGGGGAACTGTGACACTGTGCAGGTGTCCAGTAGACATTACACAGGTGAGAGTTCATCCTCCTGGGGTGTTTTATTGTCACTTTGATCAGGGCACTGCCCTGGAGTACCTCAGTTCCAGCTCCTCATTAACTCCAGTTCAACACCCAGGACTCTCTGAGCTCCACAAGGAAAGGCTGTGACCCTGATAATTCCCCCCAGGAATTCCTGCCCCTTCTCCTCCCATGCCATGCAAAATCCAGCTCTGCTCAGAGGAGGAAATTCTCCCTGGCCCCAGCCCAGCTGATGAGCTGCTCTGCCTTGCCAGGTGGAACACCCGGCACAAAGCCCGGCGCTTCCAAGGAATCCAGGATCCCTCAAATCAATATTCAGCACAGATCCCTGCACCGCAGCAGTTACATTATCTTGTGTGGCACATGCACCGTTCCCATGGCAACCAGCATCCTTCATCCAGCTCCATTCTTTCGGCTGTTTGAGGCTCTCAGAATCTCTGGTGCCCAAGCCACGGCTCAGAGCTACTTTGTGCTAATCAGCCTCAAGAGCAGATACAAGAAGAAAAGAAGAAAACGCAGCAAAGTCTGGTTTTTCTAATCTATCAGCAACGTGGAAAGCAAGAAGTGGCATGGGAAATACAGTTCCAGCAGCTGAGGGGAAGGGACTCTTATGTAACCACCTTCATTAGGCGAGACTAACGTGCTGCAAATCCACCCCAGCCTTTTAATTCCACAAATTGAACAGCCTGCTCAGCCAGTTTGTTCACCAGGAACGGCTTTGTAATAGGTGTTAGGAAATAAAATCTCCCTGCACATCTATTGGAACATTGATGCCTCTATAACTGATAGCACACAGGTCCTTAGTTTGAAAAAGGGCTCAGCCCGTAAGCACCAGCAGCACAGCCCAGGAAAATAATTTGATTTTGACCTTTTTACGATGTCTGCTATTAAAGTTTTAAAGGGCTATTATCAAAATCTATAATCTTTATAGTATAATCTATATTTGCTTGATATAAACTGTCCCTAGATACCTTAAGCAAGCTCTATCAATAACACCATTTCTTTTTATTTATTTTTTTTTGGCATTTAAGCATTTCCACATCAAAGCATTACAGCAGCCTCATTATGCTCTGCACAGCTTAATACAAACTTTCTCTTAGTCACCAACCAGGGAATTTCAGGCAGAAAATATATAACCTCAATTATTAAAGCCACCCTTGACAAATCATCCCTAAGTTGCCAGCCCGGGGTTTATCCCTGGGAAATACACATGGGTCAGTAGGAACACACACAAATGCTTTGAAGTTGGAGGGTTTGGAGGCTCCTAAAAAGAGATCCTGAAATAAATAAATAAGGCACTGTGCCAGAAAATGTCCTCACAAGTGACAAAGGAGACCGACAGACTGCTGAATTAAACTGAGCTTAAATGTGCCCAGCACCTGTTGGGAAGAGCTGGAATTCTCTGAGCGTCCTGAGCAGCATCTCTGACAGCCACATTCCCTGTCAGGGCAGCTCTGGGGTCTTCTGGAGGTGAGCAAGGTCAAAAGCAGGGTCAGTCACCCCCACGGGGAGCAGGGAGATGGAGGGAAGCAGCTGTGCCCCTCTCACCACCCCCATCCCTCCCCAGAGCACCCAGGCAGCACCAAAGCCCAAATTCCCGCTTTCTCATGGATTCAAACAGGGCTGGCTGAGGTGGGAGCCATCCTCCTCCCCTCCCCAGCCCCAAAGCAAACATTCCAGCCCAAGCAGAGGGGTCCTGGCAGCTCCTGCTCTCCCAGGCTGGAGAGCTGACACCACACCCTGAACACAACTTTCAAGCAGAAGCGACAAACACTGAAAAAAACTCCTCCAGGAAATAAGACCCAGCAAAAGCCCTTTCACCACTGGCTCGTGGCTGTGTCAAGCACTGGATGGAGCTCCCACAAGATTTCAGTGGTTTCACTCTGGAGCTCTGAAGGCACGCTGCTCCTCAGCCCTGGGACAGATTGGGAATTCTGCTCATGTTCGACAGCCAGAGAAATCAATGGAATTAAATTCAGGCCATTTGTACCGTTTAAGCACACAGAAAAGCTTAACATATTTAATCATATAGCTTGCTTCCATTAAATAATTTGCCAGAGGAAAAAGGATGGAATTTTCCATCCACACTTTCCCTTTGGAACGTGCATCACAAGCTTGCTCCATTTTTCCTGCTCATGGGATGGAGAATCTCTCTTGATTGACCCAGGAATGCTTAAACTGCTCTCCCTTTTTGTGTGCTCCAACCCAGGGGTGGCTGCTTCCTTCCAGCAGCCTCCTGTGCATGACCAGCCAGGGATGCTAAAATGGGAATAAAATGGGATTGGGAGGTGAAGGAAGCAGCACACGCAGCTGAGGGAGATGACATTGTGTTACCCTGAAGCCCATCTGCTAAGCCAGAGAGGATCTAGCACACAAGAGCAGCAGGATCCTTGAGGAATGAAATCTTTTTTCAGAGATGTTCAAACCCTGTTCGAATAATCCCAGTTAATTTTAATTTCGGAAGGTTAGATAGTCCTCAGAATTTTCTCTAATTGCATATTCCTCAGAATAGACTCCTCTGGTTGCTCTGTAATCAAATCATAATTAAAGCATCTGTGTCGTTTTATCCATCCCTTCCTGCTATTTGTGGCGTTTGCAGAAGGCAACAAAGATGCAGAATGCAAAATTTCCAGCACCGAGGCCGGGCAGCAGCAGAGCAATAATGGGGATTTGTGTGCTGTGACTGCCTGAGCGTCTCCTTAGGCTTTGCTGGCCTCTAAAAACAGCCCAGGAGGAGAGGAACACCAAACAGTGCTCCCCTTGTTGTGGCCACCACTGGAGGCCGTGATTTATTCCTGGGATCCCTGGTTTTAACCAGCTCCTTTCAGCCCAGCTCCTCCTGGGGGGAGGCAGAGGGGGCTGCACTTCAGGGAGGTGTTAAACAGCAATATCACCTCGGCAGAAGAGAGGATTTTCTCTTTGGGCACCTGGGAAGCTGTCAGATGAGTCTCCCCTCATCCAGGGTAAAAAAAAAAAGAGTCTCCAGATGGGTCTCCACTGCTTTCCAGCCAGGAAAAAAACAAACCCAAACTAAAGCAACCAACAGCAAAGCGATTCCCTGGGCTTTATCACAGAACTCAGAGTAACTAACTGGATTATTGGTGGTACCCTTTGCCTTCCAGAGCATCTTAGAAGTCATAATTCAGATGAAAAGTGTTTCCATAAACTTTTCACTGACTGCTGTGAAGGGATGAAAACACAGAGCAAACCTCTCTGGGAAAAGAGTTTGCAGATTGAGTTTTGTCTGCCTTACTTCAGAAAGACAGGGGGAGAAAAAAAACAATCATAATTCCTTTCATAAGCAGAGTCCAGGATCAGACTGGGAGAATTTCCTCAGGAATTTGTAGTTTGTATTAAAAGGAATACATTGATTGGTAAATGAAAGCATCGATTTTTCAAAAGAAAATCTTGGGGTGTATTTAGGTCCCAGTAACACGACTTTTTCTTCCATCCTAGATTTTAGCCTTGTTATACAATTTTGTAATGCTACAGAATGAATCTCAGCTCTGTGGGCATCCCTTGATAAACTCCTAAATACAACTGGTATAGAAAATACTGATTTTTCACTGTATGTTTTTCATTGTAGCATTTTTCCAGCGAAACATTAAAATTATTGTTATTTTGCACAGGAAAGATTCCATTTACACAAAGCTTACTCTAAACACTTCAGACTAAAATCAGCACTGAGTTTGCTCTCAACATCACTTTCCTTCCAAAATATGATTTAAAGATCAAAACTGGAACCAAATCAAAACTTTCCATCTTAACAATTCACTGTAGGAATCATTCTTAAATAACTTCTATTTTTGGACAACGAATCCTTTCAGAACCGACTTTGAGTGGAAAAGAAATTATGGAAAAATTGACACCTCAGGTTGCCTAATTTAAGTCTTAAATAGAAATTTTCATGGCTACTGGATAATGTTAGCTACAATATCTGTGGTGATTTTATTCATTTCAGGGGGTGTTTTATTTCATTGGGATTGCTGCAGATCCCTGGGATTGCTCCAGATTATTGGAATGGGATTGGTGCAGATCTTTGGGATTGCTGCAGGTTATTGGTGCAGATCCCTGGGACTGCTCCAGATTATTGGGATGAGACTGGTGCAGATCCCTGGGATTGCTGTGGAGTATTGGGATTGCTGTGGATTATTGGAATGGGATTGGTACAGATCCCTGGGATTGCTGTTGATTATTGGAATGGGATTGGTGCAGATCTTTGGGATTGCTGTGGATTATTGGGATTGCTGTGGATTATTGGAATGGGATTGGTGCAGATCCCTGGGATTGCTGTGGATTATTGGAATGGGATTGGTGCAGATCTTTGGGATTGCTGTGGATTATTGGGATTGCTGTGGATTATTGGAATGGGATTGGTGCAGATCCCTGGGATTGCTGTGGATTATTGGAATGGGATTGGTGCAGATCTTTGGGATTGCTGTGGATTATTGGGATTGCTGTGGATTATTGGAATGGGATTGGTGCAGATCCCTGTGATTGCTGTGGATTATTGGAATGGGATTGGTGCAGATCCCTGTGATTGCTGTGGATTATTGGAATGGGATTGCTGCAGATCTTTGGGATTGCTGTGGATTATTGGAATGGGATTGGTGCAGATCCCTGGGATTGCTGTGGATTATTGGAATGGGATTGGTGCAGATCTTTGGGATTGCTGCAGATTATTGGTACAGATCCCTGGGATTGGTGCAGAATATTGGGGAGGGATTGCTGCAGATCCGTGGAATTGGTGGAGATCTTTGGAATTGCTGCAGATCCCTGGGATTGCTGCAGATCTTTGGGACTGGTGCAGATCCCTGGGATTATTAATTATTTTTCTTCCTAGTTTAGCAGGGACAAATCCTGTCCATGTCCTGTCCATGATTTTCCTCCATCAATAAAGAAGATCCAGCTGTGGATGAATTCACTTATCACACATTTCAAATATCCAGCTGCCAGTCTTGCCCCCACAAAAGGCTCACACAGGTGGTCTGTGGAGCTGCTCTAGATATTATTTTCCCCTCCAGGATGTACATTTACAAAGCAAAGAAAGGCAATGCAGTCATGCAGCCGGTGTCTGGTTCTGTCCTCACGCAGAGCTGAGGATGGAGCAGAGGTTGGGGCTGAAACGCTGGCTCTCCTCACCCTGACAGTCACAGCGCTGGAAGCAGGGGGATAAAACGGCCCAGTCAGGTTCTGAAGCAGAATCATTGTGGTTTACAAACCTCAGGATTGAGTTTCTGGCAGCTGTTGGCACAAGCAGAGACCCAGTGCCCACTCAGGGCTCTGCGGAGGCTCTGCGCGAGCCGAGCCCGTGTGTGTGAGCCCTGAGCACGGCCCTGGCCCGCTCTGGCACCTGCTCAGAGAGCCCAGGGATGCTGCAGCATCACCCCTGCCCTGCCAGCTGCGAGGTGCTGTGCTTTATGTAACCAAACGTGGCACCACATCCCAGGCACAAGCGTGCCAATGGCACCGCTGACCCTCCAACGTGCGCTTGGAAGGCTCCGATTTATCCCCAAGTCCAAACTCATTTCTCCTCTCCAACGTTCAAGGCAGGCACGAGTTAGAAGAAATCATGGAAAAGGAGAATATCCTAAGATAACTTGAAAAGAAATTGTCACCAAGGATTCTCTTCAGAGATAATATTTTTATTTTTTTTTTTTTTCCAAATCACTTGTTCGTAGTTGAGTCATCCCAGAATCTAAAGCTTGTGGAAATTTGTCACTGCGTGTAGTACGAGGAGTGCAGAACTCTTACAGCTTATTTAGAAATTTCCCTTTTGCATCTGGAGCTTGGATTGCACTTACAGGGTGAATAGATTCAAACACACAGCCAAAAACATCCTCCCCCACCACCTTCCCACTCGTTCCCACTCCTCATGTTCAATTACTACTCTGCTAGACTTAATAGTGCCATCAACACTGCAGCTCTTGAGCAGGAATAAAATCAGCAATCAGTGCCTTCAGTAAATACATTAACACCAACTCATCCACGCTAACAAATCATTGTTTACTTCTGAAATATGCTTTAGCAACCCACCATCTTCATCAGGCAAGTGAGACTGGTCTGTGCAGCCCCTGAATGTTCTGAGACAGCTTTTCTCTTTACCAAACAGAGCTGCACCTTCCACAAAACAAAAGGAAATTGCTTTGTTTCTCCCTTTCCCACGTGTGAAGCAGGAGGGTTTGCACACATAAAATATACACTGACCTGTCTGGAATCTTTCAGACCCACTGTCTGTGGAGAAATTCATGATCACAAAGCTACTGAGGAGGAAAACACCTAAAATTCACGCAGCCCATGCTCATCTGGACCCACACAATAAAAACCAGATGTGAAAACCAGCAGTCCTTGCTGATGGTCAGAAAATGACACCATTTGTGCCTTTAACCTCGGGAGAAACCAAAGCCATCAATTCCGTACACATTCCACACACTCTCAAGGTTTAAAACTCTCTTACAAGGAGCTCCCTGCCATGGCAGTGATGCTATTAAAATCCTTCAAACTTACCAATTATGTCGCCTAATTAGAAAGATAAATAACTTCTGAGCTGTCTTCAGCACCGTTCAATACCATTCTCAACATGGCAATTCCTGACAGATTTAATGCATTTACCATTAGAACTGAGACTTATTTTGGCAGCTGAAACAGCTCCTGTTTTCTGTGTGCCCCCTGCAGCACCTCCAGCACTCAGACTCACACACACAAAGTGACTTGATCCTCTCTGAAACCCGAGCCTCTTTCGCACCTGCACGCGAATTTAGTAAGTCCGAGCTTTAAATCACTGCCCTCCGTATCCAGAGCTCCACATTGGAAACACAAGCTGCCAAGTTCCTCAGCTTTTGAAAAGACCAGGAGCAGGCACTGTCCCTTTAATGTTCCACCTCGTCTCCAAAAGAAACGTCTTTTTACTAGAGCTCAGTGTGATTCATTGGAATTTGCCAGGCAGGTCAGGAAATCCCCTGAAGCAGAGGAAGAATATTAAAGAGATGGGACATGTATATCAAATCTCATTACTGTTCTCTTCTGAGAATCAATCAGGTGAAAGGATGTGATGATGTCATTATGACATCATTGACTTTGGGATTAGCAATTCAGAGCTACTTAGCAACCAAAGCTGTCCAATACAGAAGTAAGAGATCCAGTGGAAGATGTTATCATCTGACCCACTTACTGCAAGATAAATATTTGCCAATCCTGGATTCGAGACTTTGTAAGAGATGTAAAAACTTACAAACAGAGTGCAGAATATTTGAAATCAAACCTCCCCCCCTGAACCTTTTCTGAACCTTGGATTAATATCCAAGCATATTCTTTACCCCCTAACAGCTCACGTCCACGTTCCCTCTCAGACGTCTTCTTCCTCACCTTGCCATAAATCTAAACCCTAAAAACTGACAAAAAAAAAACCCCCCTGTGCGAAACAGACTTTATTATTTTAATAACTACAAGCTCTATCAGAAACTCAAACCTCGTATAGTCAAGGGAGACTAATATAATTGCGTCAAAATGCAAGCTTAGAAAGCATGCTTATTTCATTAAAGTAAGCTGGAAAATATCCAGCTGATGAGGTCCGGTATCCGTCAGAAATTTCAACCAAAATAAAAAAGAAAAAGCTTTGTGCTTGAAGAAAGAATTGGTCACGCTACTTCTGTGGCTATTTCTGGGACCTGAAAGGGTTTGATGCCCGCAATCTATGGCTGACCTGATTTTCTTTAAAGTTCACTCGTCTCCGTTGAAAATACAGTTTTAAACGAGCTCTAAAGCAAGCGAGCGAAGCTCTCAGACGCACCGAAATTATAACTAAAGCCTTAAATCCATTTCCAACAAGCCAGAAAGGGAGCGCTGGGCTGACACTTCGCGTTTCCCCAGCCGCGCTGGGGAGCATCGGGACGCGTTTGAGGAGCAAACGAAAGAAAATAAACCACTCCGCCTTCTGCAAATAACTTTTATTATCGGGGCGAGGCAGCTCCAGCTTTGCACGGCTCCGAGAGCCCCGCGCTGCCCGGAGCGCCCGCGGAGCCCCGGCCCCCGCACCGCCGGCTCTGCCGCCCGCAGCGAGCGCACGGGCACCGCCGGAGGCTCCGCACAGCCCGGCACGGCTGCCCGAGCCCCCGAGCGCAGCATCACAGCCTCCCCGAGCTCCGACAGCCGGCAACAGGCGGCCGCTCCCGGCCACCGCCGCTCCGCTCCCCGCGGCTGAGGAGCCGCCGGCTCAGCCTCCATCCCCCGGGGGCTGCCTCGTCCCCTTCTGCGCCCCGGCAGCATCCCACAGCATCCCTGCATCCCGCAGCATCCCTGCATCCCGCAGCATCCCTGCATCCCGCAGCATCCCTGCATCCCACAGCATCCCTGCATCCCGCAGCATCCCTGCATCCCGCAGCATCCCGCGGCATCCCCGCATCCCTGCATCCCACAGCATCCCGCGGCATCCCCGCAACCCTGCATCCCACAGCAGCTCCGCATCCCTCAGCATCCCTCAGCATCCCCGCATCCCCTCATCCCCGCATCCCCAGCATCCCCGCATCCCCTCATCCCCGCATCCCGGGCTCGGGTACCGCGCGTTTCCCCGCGGGGCTCGGGCACGGGCAGGGCTCCGCGGCCAAAGGCGCTCAGCCTACCTGCCGCCGCGGCCGAGGAGGAGGAGGAAGAGGAGCTGGAGGTGCCGCTGCCGCCGCCGCCCGTCCCGAGCCACCGGCGCTGCCCTCCCCGAGCGATATTAATGTTCATTTAAAGCTCGGCGCCCGCCGCTCCGCCGCGCCCTCCCCGCACGGCAGCGCCCGAGCGGGCTGGGGGCCGGGCCCGCACCGCCCCCGCCCGCCCCCGGCCCGCCCCTCGGGACCGCCGGCTCCCCCCGGGGCTGGCAGAGCCCCCTCGGGACCGCCGGCTCCCCCCGGGGCTGGCAGAGCCCCCTCGGGACCGCCGGCTCCCCCCGGGGCTGGCAGAGCCCCCTCGGGACCGCCGGCTCCCCCCGGGGCTGACGGATCCTCCCGGGGCCAGCAGATTCCCCTCAGGGCTGGTGGATCCTTTGGGACCAGCAGATCCCCTCAGGGCTGGTGGATCCTTTGGGACCAGCAGATTCCCCTCAGGGCTGGTGGATCCCCTGGGACCAGCAGATCCCCCTCAGGGCTGGTGAATCCTCCTGGGACCAGCAGATCCCCCTCAGGGCTGGTGGATCCCCCTGGGGCCAGCAGATCCCCCTCAGGGCTGGTGGATCCCTTGGGACCAGCAGATCCCCCTCAGGGCTGGTGGATCCTTTGGGACCAGCAGATCCCCTCAGGGCTGGTGAATCCTCCGGGACCAGCAGATCCCCCTCAGGGCTGGTGGATCCTTTGGGACCAGCAGATCCCCCTCAGGGCTGGTGGATCCCTTGGGACCAGCAGATCCCCCTCAGGGCTGGTGGCAGGCTGAGCCCCCGTGTCGCAGGGTGAGGGGACACCTGTGAGCAGCTCACCCCTTTCCCCTCATCCTCCTCTGGATGTTCTGGGCAGACCCAACCCAGGGACGTGTTGCCCTCAGCTGGTTCCCCTGGCCCCAGTGAACCAGAGCTGACCAGAGAAGTGGAGAATGGCAAGTCTGGAGAGCTGCTGGAGGCTGAGAGCTCTCTGCCAGGGTCTGGGTCACGAGTGTGGAATTCATTTCAAACAGGAACGCTTAGAACGGTGCTTTGAACACGTGGAGACACAGATGTGTTCCCAAGGCTCCTCCAAAATGTGTCCAGAAGGGTCTCATTTCTGGGGTCCTGCTCAGTTTGGTGCTCCCCCAGTAAGATCAAAGTCAGGCAGGGACAGGAGGGGTCACCTGAGCCACCCCAAGGACAGCCCCAGCCCAGGCACACGGGGAAGGTGAAGAGCAGGGAGAGCACACACCAGACAGAGCAGGAGTGTGACAGGCAGGGACACAGGACAGACCCCAGGGAACACCTGCTGGAGACTGCTGCAGGATGGTTTCTCCTGCAGCAGCACTAAGGTGACCATCCCAGTGATGGAACCAATCTTGTCCTGTGCCTCACTGCATGAAAACACGGCTCAGAAGGTCAGGTAACACTCACAATTTTGGTGTTAAAATGCACCAAATCGGTGACAAGACCAGCCACATGAACTGCAGGGTCAGACACCTGTTGAGTCAAGGGGGTCTGGCCTCCTTCTTTCCATCCCAAACAGGCCTGAAGGGTTTTTTTACTTCTATTTAGCTCACCAATGGATCATGAACCCACGGCAGGTATTTATTTTCTCAATGTCTCCATTGCTCAGTGCAAATTTAAGGATGCTACGTGAACCAATGTTTAACACCTGCTAATCACGCAGCAGTAGGAACATAAACACTGATGTTTATTAGGACATAAAGATCAGGAGGCTGCATCCCATAAAACGGGCTAATTACCATTTCCAAACCCAGCTAATTGTGCAGAGGTTGCCAGATTGCTCAAAATCTTCAATGACTTGCTCACAAGTTTTAATGGACAAAACATGTCAGCAGACTTTAACTCTGTTGCCCATTAATTACAAGGAGGATTTATGCTGAGAATAATAATTGGATTGCCCTGTAATCCACCATAATAATCAGGAATTTTCTTTGCCCACGTGGCTGGGAAAGGTAATAGCTAACGATATTTGAGCTGATTTCTGCAGCAGCAATGAGTAACTCCTATCATTACCTCGGGGTTATAGATTTTGCTACTGATTAGCACTTGATTAGTCCTTGTCCTCATCACAGTGCCATTGTCCTTTCGCTTTGGTTAAGGATTGGTGCTGATTGACTCAGCTTTTTTAAAAGGCAGGATTTATTCAGTTGTTCAGGCTGCTCTGAGAGCAGCACGAGGTGACTCTTCATTTTCCCTTGAGGCTGGAGCTGGAGCAGGAGCGGTGCCTTTCTCTGGGCTTGGACATGCCCTGAGCTCTGGTGACACTGCAGTGGGGCTGGCTGTCTTCTGCCTCTGTGACAATTTACCGTGCAAACCTCAAAACCACTGGAAAGAGTCAAAAGCACCTGACCTAGGCACTGGCAGCCATGGGTGGGACCACTTCTCATGGTTTTGAGGCAGTGCTTGAACCTGGATGTATTTATCCTGGAAAGCTCTGCAGAAGCAACTGACATCAAGGGAATCAGTTCTGTGAGGGAATTAAGGAAATAAATCACACTAACAGCCAGCAAGGTGCAGAGCAAAACCCCCCAAACCCTAACAGAGTGAGTCCCAAATTCTCCTGGCCAGTGCTGTGACCTGCATTTCACCACTGCACCTGTATTAAGGCAGTAGATTTCAAGATCACCCGAATTCAGTTTGGTCTCCTTGTGAGATATTTGAAGATCTAAAAGAATCCTGACATTCTGATACTAGAGAACAAGTCTTAGGAGAAGGAGCTGAGGGAGCTGGGCTGGTTTAGCCTGGAGAAAAGGAGGGTCAGGGGAGAGCTTACCTATCTCTACAACTTCCTGGACACAGGGAGATGGAAGTCAGTCCTTTTTCCCAAGTAAGAAGGGATAGGAGAAGAGGACATGGCCCCAAGTTGTGCCAGGGGGAATTTGGAAAGGAAGAAGCCTGTGCTGTGTTTTGGAGGCAGTGCCATAATCTCTCCCTAAGCCTGGCCCGTGAGGAGAGCTGTGACATGGTCCAGTGGAAAGATCTGGTTGAAATTGGATGTCAGGCTGCAGTTCATTGGCTTGAGAAAGATCTGCAGCTCTTCCATCCTGACTCAGAGATCTGGGGGCTCAGAAGGGCCAGAGAAGTGACCAAGCTACCTTTATACAAACAGCCACGAGATCAAGGCACGGATCAAGGCTTGTGCTGCTCCTCGTACCTCCAGGTGGAACCTCTTCTGTCCCCTGAATATCCTGATTCGAATTCCTTTGTGGGCTGCAGAGTTCATTAAAAATACCTCAAAGGAGCTCCTGTTGCAAGCAGCTCCTGTGAGGGAGGAAAACTCCGGTTTCCCCCGAGTTTCCCCCAGATGATTTATAAATGTGCCAGGCTTCTCCTGCTGTGTTGGCAAGACGGAGACTCAGAGGCACAAATCTCAGGGACTCTGTTGGGTGGGGCAGGCCTGGCTGCTGTGGGTGTGACAGGGGGCTGCCTGCCCTCAGGGACACTTTGGGGTGCCTGCACAGTCTTGCCAAGAGAAGTTACCCAGGCACTTTTTGAGCAATCTAAGGGAATCCTGAGGGTTTGAGGGATGAAACCCTACACAGCTTTTCAGCTGAAAAACCAGTGTGAACTGGCAGCTGCTCCCTGCAGGCCTGAAGGAAGGCAGCAGGGGCACTGACAAGCACAAAGCACCTCAGCACTGGCTCTGGCAGGTGTAAGAACTATTGTTGTCTCTGTGTTTGCAGCACTTTTAATGCTGCTCAAGCCCCCCAGCTCCAGTGCTGTGCTTGGGATGCTGTTCTAGGTGACACATGAGCAGACTGGTGCTTTGATCATTCCATTTGTCAACTGCTTGAACAATTCCAGAGTGTCACCTTTGATCCCAAAAGGCAGCTGCTTTCTCTGCCAAAAGGAAAGCACATCCTCGTGGCCAGTGCTGGTTGCTTCTTGGTTTTGCTTCCTGTTGTTTTGACATTGCTGCTTTCGATGTCTGGAGCTCAGACAGGAATTTACTCAGAGCAGACAAAGATCATGTCCTGAACAATGGACCAGATTCAAGCAGCAGCAATCAGCCTTTGCTGCTGATAATTCTCTGACTTGTCAAGGCTTGTGCTCATTGTGGCTTGCAAGTCCTGAGATGTGGGTTCAGTGAGCTCATGGCCAGCCAGGACGTGGGTAAGGGATGTCACCCCCAGGTGTGACACTGCTGGCTGAGCAGGGAGGTGCTTGTAGGGAAGGCTGGAAGGGGATCCAGTGAATCCCAAGGTCCTGCTCAGCATTTTTCATGTACATGTTGTCTGTAGAGCCTTCCACTCACACAGCTTCCATCTGAGAAATGATTGCCAAATATTCCCGTGGAGTTTTCCAGAGAGTCCTTCTTCCATGCCCTTCTCCTTGCACAGAGAGCTGTGTTCAGGAGGACAGGTCCAATCCTTCCCATCTTCCTCCAGGTGCATTTCCCTTCAGAGCTCATGGAAGGGGCTGCACTGCAGAGGTTAAAGAGCACCCACACCCATCTGAACTTTTAATTGAGCCCAGCTTTTGGCCAACTTTTCACCAAGAGCTCTCAGAGCCCTTGGGATGAAATATGCCATTATGATTGTAATTTGCTGGTAATTATCTGTTGATTAAAGCCAGCAGGAATGTGTGCCACCATGTTCTCGGGGTCAGGCAGCAGGGAAATCTTTCTGCTGCTTTGAGACAGATGGGTTTCACGTGAAAGTCTTTCAGCTGTTACAATGGAACTGATGCTCCTTATCCCTTGTATGAAGATTTATTGGCATCACCTCACCTGCTGGGGCTGGGATATAGCAAGAACTGTAGCTGCTGTGGTGGGGATGCAGAAAGGGACACAGCCAGAGGAGATAACAAGGAAAGAACCGAGCTGTTTGCTAGAACAGGCTGCCCAAACCTCCCCGGGCAGTGCTGTGGAGACCCCTGTAGCTAACACCTCCACCAGCAGCACCCTCTGTGTTTATTTTGGCTTTGGGAGGACCAAAAGCAGCCTCTGCAAGCTTGGGCAGTTTGGAGCCTCATCCAAAGTACCCCGAACTCAGTGGGAAAAAGTTTCTGGTTGACTTTGACAATGGTCCTTGGAGCAGGTCCCTGGTGATGACTGCTCTGGAGCCCAGCCACGGTGACTCTGTTAGAGCTGTGATTTGGCCTTGAGAGATGATGAGAAATAATCTAATGGTTATTACAGCACTTATTTCTGCATTTCTATAGCGTTAAAAGGCATTCATAAGGCTTTGTTGTATTTTTGCATCTCAAAGAAAGAAAGTTGGCTTGGATTGTGTTTTAAAAAATAGCTTACATCTGTCTTGGCTCCACAGAGCAGTTATTGGACTTTGATAACATCTGGAAGGGATATAAAACTTGCACACAAGGAGAGGGACTAAGTATAGCAGGGACAAAAGACTTGAACCTCTCATCACAGCACCGAGCCAAGAGAGAAAAGGGACTAAAGAGGCCTTGTGTGGCTGAGGAAGTGGCAAAAGCCAGCTCCAGCAGGGACAATGGCTGCGAAAGCTGCTGCCAGGGCCAGCCTTTCCTGTTGTCCAAAAAAGTTCTCAAAATTTCCTCCTCCAACACACTCTGCTTCAAAGCAGCCCCTTGCATTCAGACCGCTTCTACAGTTTATTGATGGAGTGAGGAGATTATTTTTCAAATGCAGTTAACATTATTTTCATCCTGCAAACCATGTCGGATTAATTTGGGACAAGCTGTGTTTGCTTTTTCTTTTTTGCCTCCTGCCAGAACAGTGTGTTGGGCACTTTTTGGAAGCCAGAGGACCTTGCTGTCTAGGAAGATGTCACACAATGTCACACAGAGGTGGCCCACGTGTCCCACGGCCCCAGTGCCACAAAAATGCTGGGGAAAAAATCTTAAAAAAAAAATCCATAAAATTTGTTTATAGCAGGAAAAGATAAAATCTTCATGGACAAGGCACAGGGACAGCTCTCTCCTCAAAGTCATGGGAAGAAGAGGGCAGCTCCACATAGGGCTGGTTTTTATCTTTAAATTCCTTCTTAGGTTATCAGTGAATAGCACAAAGGGATCAGTGAGACCTCAGACCTTTCTCCACACAAAACACATCATCTGAAATACACAATTTCCTGATTGCAGGTTGCTTGTGCCAGGATTTGGGCACAAGAAGAAGGCAAACCCTTCTTTATTATTGTTTTTTTCCCAAAATCTTTCAGAAACAACTATTTCAGACATGGAAAACTGGAGAAACCCGAAGGGCTTTGTATCAATTCATTGATTATCGTCCTCTGGGGGTTTATTGGATCTCATCCGTGGGAAATGGGCTTAGGAATGCACAGAATCAATTGAGTGAGTTCTTTTGTACCACTTAATTGAATCTCATCAGCATTTCCTCCTGCTTGTGCAACTGATGGCAAGCTGTGTGGAGAAATTTAAACTTTGTATATATATTTATTTATGGATTTATATATATACACATGGATTTCTTGGTGTGAACGAGGTTTGCTGTCCTGGTGTGAATGAGTTTTGCTTTCTTGCTCATACAGAGGGGAAATAAAGCATTAAAAGCCTGGAAGGATGACTGCAGAAGCACCAGATCCATCCTCCACCTGCAGGATTTCAGGTTTCAGGATGCAAGAAGCAACATTTCATTGCCTCTGTCAAGGAGCTTGAAAAGCAAAGCTCCCCTCACTCCTGTGACACTTCTCTACATCCAAGTTTATGGTGTCCCTTGGAGGTGAAGGTGGTGTTTGTTCAATGCATGGCTCCAGATTTCACACCTTGAGGATCTGGGTATCACCAAAAAATTAAAAAAAAAATAATAGATTGAGTTCTACTCTCAAAGCATCAATGCATTTTAAATTATTTTTTTAAAAGATACAGTAAGGCAGGTGATGCAAAGGATTATAAACTTGAAATATAAGAGTTTTTGTTTCCAACCAGTTTGCTGGAAGAAAAGGAGTATCCCTATCTGCACATAAGGACTGATTTTTGAGACAAGGGGATTTCTAGGGATTAAATCTGAGGGACTGTGGCACTGTTTGGGGGAGCTGTGTGAAAAAGAGAAATGAGAAGGAACATTTCTGCCACCACAGCAGAGGAGATCTCTAGAAAGTGCCAGGGTACTGAAACCAGGACAATAAATGGACTCTCAGGGAGGTCAGTGTTATTCAGCCAAACCAAATTGGATCCTCCTCTGTAAAGAATTCAGGTGATGTTCATCCCCCACTTATCTCTTTTAATAATCACATCACAAATGTGTAACAGCCCTTGGAAAAGCGAGTCCTCACATCTCTGCCAATCTCCTTTCCCCCAAAACCTGCAGGAGCTGTGCTGTGTGAACTTGTGGATGTACAGAGCTGAGTAACACCCAAAGCAATGCTAGACACTCAGAGGAATGCTAAAAATGCTAAAAATACCCTCAGCTGTCAACCAACACACCAATATATCTGTTTGGAAAGAGATGAACAACCACTGGAGATTTAATTCAGGCTTTATGTTGGAATTACCAGGACAAACCCTTCCCCAGTGGAAGTTCTGCCATCATCTTCTGGTAACTGGATACCCTCATCCACGTGTCAGCCTTAATGCCAGTTCAAAAATACAAATATTAAAATGTTAACAATGATTTCGTATGCAGAGCCATTTAATGGACTTATTGCCATTTTAGGAGCCTGCCAGCATTTTGTATATTCTGCTGGCACTGTGACTGCCTTCAGTGGTGTGTTTGCAATGTCTGTTCAGGATAGTTAGGCAAATTCATTAGTTCTAGCTCAGTAGTGCAATATTTCCAATATTTTGATGTTTCTTTTTATTGCTCCCTCTCTAGCGTGTTTTTTTCCTCCAGTAGGATGCACAAACAACTTTTAAAGTCACCTGCAGGCTCTGGATTGCCAGCAGCCCCCTGTTCCAGTGGTGCTGTGCTCTAAAGTTTGGCAGCCAGTCCTTAAAATCCCCTCTGTGCCCTGGGGTTTGTGTCTGAATGGATTTGGCTTTTCCCCCAAGGCAATAAACACCAGCAAGGAACAGGGACCAGCTCCCTGGGAGCCTCTGGCTACTGAAATGCTGGCAGCAGTGCCCTGGGAGGTGCTGTGCTTCAGAAAGAGCCAAACCAGACCCTGGAGCTGCGGTAAAAGTGGTTTTTGTTCTTCCTTTCACAAGAGGGAGAACATTAAGCCCCGATGTTCTGGCCTCACTCCCTTCTGCCTGCCCCGGGCTCTCCCTGCAGCTGGGATTGCTCCCCATGCCCTGCTTTTGGCTGAGGCAGAGTTAATTTTCGTCACAGTTCCTGCTATCAGGCTCATTTTCAGACTTGTGGCTGAATTTTGACAACAGAGGGATGTTCAAATCACTGGTGAGCAGCACTTTTGTATTTACACATCAAGGCTTTCTCTGCTTCTGAGCCCACCAGGAAGGAAACTGGGGTGCAGGAGAAACTGGGAGGGTGCAGAGCCAGGACAGCTGATCCCAGTTATCCAGAGGGATATTCCATGTCCTGGGGCACCATGCTCAGCCATAGAAGCCAGAGAAAAGGAGGAGATGGAGTGGGAAATGTTCAGAGCTCTGGTATTCCTCTTCCCAATAAAAGCTGTGCAAGATGGAGCTCCATGTTCCTGGGAATGGCCAAACATCTGGGATACAGGGAATGAACCCCTTGCCCTGCTATTTTGTGCACTCAGCTGCTGTTTCACCTCTGAAACCATCTTTATCTCAACCTTTTTTCTCACTCTGCTGTGTGGATCCCAGTCTGCGGGGTGGGAGTGCCACAGCAAAGCCACAATTCCAAGTGAGGACAGGGTGCATCCTGATGCCTTTTGGGGCTGCCTAAAAACAGAGGCCAGACAGAATTAAGGGAATTAAAAGCAGTTCCTATTTATTGAAGGGTCTCCAGGTACATTTTGGGCTGCACCCAAAAATGGCCAGTGGGTCCCAGGTCTGACACTTTTCTAAGCTGGCTCCATTTGCACATTGGGGGTTCATCTCCCAATTGCAGCTGCAGGGAATGAAGTCATTTAGGGCAGCTTTGCTGCCCCCAAGTCCCTTTTGTTTCCATCTCTCAGGCCTGGGGCAGTGAGGTGTCCTTGATTGCAGGCCTGGGGAGGAATTGCTGTGTCTGAGCAGGATGGGGAAGCAGCAGCTGAGCCTGCACATGGAGTTTGGAGTCAGGCACTAAAGAACTGCAGCACTGCAAATGGATGGAAAATACAAAAGCTGAAATCCTAAAGCATCACTCCCACCGACACTCAGGAAGTCTCTGTTTGATTTGGAGTAAATACCAGCTCCAAGGGGGATTTGTGCTGTGTTTTTCCCTCTGCCACACGTGTGATTCCTGTGTGAGGAAGTCCCAGCAAGCAGGAGCACACAAAGCAGGGATAAAATCCACTTTGTGCAGCTTCCGAGAGTGGCTGCTCAGCCTACAGGACTTGGAGTTTGAGGATTATGTGAGCAACATCTACAAGGGAGGAAGTGAACTCCAGCAGCTGGAAATATATTTTGATTGCACTCTGATTAATTTCCTGGGGAGAGGGTGAGACGCTCTCGTTTTGCAGAAACGTGGTGCAGTATTTTTTGTCCTCCTCTGAAGTTTTCCAAGCTGTATCCTTGCAAAGACATTGAAGTCCTCCACAATGGGTTTTCAGTTGCAGTTTATTTTGGGACCTGAGTCTAACCCCAAAAAGGGGATATCTGTAGATATTTTATAACCATTCTAATGATTTCTTTTCTACTGGCCATGGGTGTCTGATAAAGGGGAGCCCCCTTGCAAAAGCTGTTCTAAAATCAATTTTAGCTGGAAGAACAGGAGGGAGAAGGGAAAAACAATTAAGCAGCTACAAGAGAATTGATTTTCACTGGGAGAATAAACAAGTATTCTGTATTTCTCTGTTGAGTTGTGTTCTGATGATGGTGATTGTGTGGCCCCATTAGCACAGTGTCACGTATTTTGCTGTCTGTATGAAGTTATTAAAAAATAATTTTGTGTGTTAGAAAACCCCCAAACAAACACCACATGTGCACACACTCAGGAATACATATCCCAGCAGGAGTTAATGTTAAAAGCACTCTGACATCCAGCACTGCTTTTCTATGGATGGTTAAAAAAAAAAAAAAAATAAAAAAAAATAAAATCAATTTTTAAAAGTCTCTTCAATCCTTACCCTGTAATTTCCTGCTCTCCACACACTCCAGCCCCGTGGCAGAGATGGAAAAGCAGCAGCAGTGGTTTGGAAAAGGAAATTTCTATTGGAGGTGTGGGAAGAGCAAGTGTGGCACAGATGGGTGAGGAACCCAAAGTGGCACCGTGAGCTCGTTCCAGGGCAGGAGCACTTCTGACTGGAATTTGCAGACAGGAATGTTTGTGTCTGTGCCTGTGCAGACTTCATGGAGCATGAACAGCGTGACAGCCACAAACTGGCTGTGCCAGCGAGGTGTAGCCCCTGCTGAAGGGTGTGAACCCTGTAAACCTGGTTTAAGCAGTCTTAAAACGCTTCCAAACTCACCCAGAAGTTTTTAAGTGTTTTCTCTGACCTTCATTGTCAATTCAAGTCCCTTAGGCTCACCCACCACAGCCAGAGCTGGAGTTCAAACCCTTAAAATATAGATTTGGTGGGGAGTATCCCAGCAGCTGAGTGTGTGGGGAAAGCAATGTCCTAAGGACATGAGAAGCCATGGAAAGATGCTATGAATTCCACCACAAACACCAAAAAGCAGCCAGCTCTTCCCAGGCCTGTTTCACCTTTCTCCCTTCTCACACAGCAGCTGTGACCCCTCCTCTGGTGCCATTAGCAGTTTCAAAGTTGTTTAAAAATCACCAAACCGCTTCCCTTGGAGCCCAAACATTCGTGAGCCATCCCTCAGGCCCCGTGGGCTGTCCAGAGTGGGGGGTTTGGATTGCCTGGGGGACACAGCAGGGATTTAGGAGCTGTGGGGGGACATTCCAGGGAGTTTCCAGAGGTGGCATTTCCTCATCCCTCTCTGACAGGCAATCCAGGGAATGCAGATTCCTCCAACTCGTGGGAATTCCATGGCACGGGACACGCTGGGGATGCTCCTTTTACTCAGCAGCTTCTCCACTTGCTTGAATCACACTCGATGGAGTTCCCCCTTAAAAGCCTTTCCTTACTCCATTCCATAAACCAGTTTCAATCACTAATGGGCATTTATTCCAATTCTTGCCAGAGAAGCATCAGTGGAGCAGTGGCTGCAATGAAAATTGTATTTATTGGTGAGGTAGAAAAGCTAAGTGCTGAAATTTGTGATTTCAAGTGCCTGAACCCAACAAATGGGAGGAGGATTTCTCTCTGGGAAATGCTGAGCAGCAGTGCTCTGGAAACCTGGTTAGTGTCCCAAACTGAGCACCCAGAATTACCAAGCTGTTTTGCAAAGGTGTCCCATGTCATTTTAGAAAGAGCCAAAAAGGTTTGCAGTCTTTGTTTTATGTCTTTTTGAATGAGGACTTCCCAAAAGTTCAGATGCACAGTGGTTGTCAGGAATTATTTGAGGAAATCAGAGCACACCTTATTAAAATTTGGTTTTACACCTTATTAAAATTTGGTTTTAGCAGGAAAACAGAAATGTTTTCACCACACTACAGAGACTGCCAGTGTAAAGATAATTTCTTCCTTGCTCTGATAGGAACACTTAAAAGTCCTGTAGGTAAGAGATAAGTGGAAAAAACCAAAGCTGATAACATTAATTAGCTATTCACGTAAAGAAAAAGGACACAGAACCTGAACACAAAAATGTTTGAGATTCCAAAGTGTTTGCCACTTTTTAGGAGCTGGAATAAAGTCCTCATGAGACTGGTTTGTTTGAAGACTGATAACTGAGATAACAATGAACAATGTCATTCTGGGTTTGAAAGTCAAAGAGTTTGGGATTGATCCCATTCCTCAGAGAGATAAACATGCTCTGTTTTACACTGTAATTGTTTGTTCCCTTACCAGTGGGCAGGAACACACAAAAGTCTTGCAAACCCAAAGCTGTAACTTCAAAAGATTTATGATTTCCTTGGGAGGATGAGGGGAGGGAATGGAGGCAGCACAGCTGTTTCTGCAAATGACTTTTTGCTTCATAAAAAAGATTCAAAGTGAAAACAAATGATATTTATTTAATATATATGAACCACAGCTCCTGCTGACCAGTGATGTTTGGAGTTCAGAATCATTTTGGCTCCCTTCAAACATTTTTTTGATGGTATTTTAATTCTCTGCTGAACTTTCCTCCATTCTCCTGCTGTCTCTGCCTTTGTCAGCCATAAAAAATGGCCTGGCAAATGCATGAGCTTTCTGAGAAGGTTCAATGTTGTCAAACACCTGCTCCTCTTGGTTAATGTCTGCAGGAGTTTCTTCCCACCTCCTAGAAATGCTCCTCAGTGTGTGATGGATGATGTCTAACAGCAGCTGTCAGGAAATCTCATCCTATAACACAATAAATATTATTCCCCCTCCCCTAAAATGGAGTTAACCAGCTTGCCCTTTTCCTGAGGCTAACTGGGAACCTAGAACTGCTGGATCAGGAGGATTCTGTGGCAGTGCTGCTTTGCACAAGGATTTTTCTCAGCTCCCTTTCGTGTCCTCTGGCCTCAGAGGTGGCAGCACCAGCCAGGGAACGTCGCTCCAGGTGTGAGTGGCTGCTGCCCTGGAGCTCTGCTGGAAAAGCTCAGAGACCAAATTCCCAGTCCTGGGCTGAGTTTGCTGTTTTTAGCAATGGTAGCCAGCAGCTGCCTCCATTTCACTCCTGGCCTTGGCCTTACCAAGGTGTCACCAGGAGAACACCCAGGGTTCTGTGGAGAAGGAAACACTTCCCTACCTGCCAGCAGCTTCTGAGGAAAATCTCTGCCAGGACAGAGGTGGTGGCAGCTGCTTAAAAAAGAAGCAGCAGCAAATCCTCCTCTTACTTGTGAGATGTGCCAGTAAGGAGCTCCTTGATTCCATGTGGGTTTTATATCATTAACTGCGAGCTCTGGAGAGGAACCAGAGGAAGGTGAGGGGTGCAGCTGTCCTGGAAACCTTGGCAAATATCAGCAGTCCTTGGTGGCCATCACTGGTCATTGGTCAGTGTTCCTGCTCGTGGTTTTGATGTTTTTGTGTGCTACACTACTCCCAGTGTCCGACAGGATTGGTGAGAGCAAAAATCAAAGCACTGCTAAAATTTATTTCCATCTATAATTACTTTGTATTATCCTGAGCTCACCCCAGATTAGGGAGTGGTTTCAGATAAAACTCCAAGATTCATTAATGAAACTTTGATTTGATAAAAGAAATAGCCCAGTTTAAACAAAAGCTGCTGAATGCTCTTCCCATAAGGAAAATTGTCCATGAGCTCTGTGTGTGGAAAGAAATACCACCACTAAACCAGCATCACCTGAAATGCTGATGCTCTGATCACCTCTTTTTATTTTACCATCATATGGCCTGGTTTTCTTTAGTCAAGGAATTTGGAACTGGAGAGATTCAGCTGTTAAAAATATTTCAGTTTCCCCTTCGGTGACCTCAGCAGCTGCACACACAAATGCGCTCATACATGCATGTGTGATGGAAAAACAAATGTGAGAACGTGGTAGGTTTGAAAAAAAAAAAATAAAAAAATTGTTGTCAAGGTTGAGAGGGCTTTTTTTTTTATTTTTTCCTGGATGTCAGGAGTTTGTGAATTCCTCTCCAGATGTCTCAGCACTTGGAGGCATGGCATAAATAAGGTAAGGGATGTATGGAGTAAATGGCTGGAAGAGCAGACTGCGTGAGCAGTACAGGGAAAAAAAACCCAAGAAATGCTAATCTGAGGGCTGTGAGCAAAAACACAGCAATATTTAAATTCAGCATCACTGTAGTGAGAAAATCCATGTGGAGAAGGAGAGGCAGAATCACAAGACTTAATAATAAAGAGCAGTTCTGGGGTCCTGCCAGGCACTGGAGACAATAGCAGTCATCAGCTTTCCAGTGGAGATGTTCTGATGATGGAAAGGTCACGTTGGTGCTCGTGGTGCATCGTGTCTCACCTCTGCACAGATGCTCTGGAAGCTGCCCCTGGCACCCTGACAGCGTTCCTGGAGCTCAGGAGAAGTGCCCAGGAGCATGGAAGCACTCAGATATTTGGGAGGATGATGTTCTCATTGCTCTGAGTTTTGGAAATGACGCTTCTTGTTCATTCCCCAGTCAACATCTCCTGGGAAAACTCGGAACAGTGAAATTAGATAACAAATAACAGGCTATAGAAATATATTTTTTAAAGCTGGCTTCTCACAGAACTGCTGAAGACACCCTGCTTTAGGTTTGGGGAGACACGTGAAATTATTTCCCACTGCAACAAATTTGAAATGCTGAAATCAAAATTGGAATTTTTCAGAGCTGTCTTAAAAGGCTAGATAGGCATCTGCTATTCAAATTAATGGAATTATTTAAAGCAGATTATATAGCTTTGGAAGTTTTTCACTAGATCTCACAGATAAGAAAGTTAGCAGTGCTTCATCCTTCTCTTTGAGTGTGCAATCAAGCATTTAATGGTCTGTCATCTCAGATTCATTGCAAAATACCATTTTAAATCTAACTAGTAAACTACTCCTCGATAGTGTGGGCTGGATCCCTCTGTAAAAGGGGAATATTTGGGCTTTACTTCAGGCAATGCCAGTTTGGAGATGTTTTGCTTTCCAAAGGAAGCTCTTTTGGAGCTATCAGGTAAATGATTTTGTTTCTCTCCAGTCTCAAGGGATCAGAATGTGGGTTCTGTACCTGCAGAAAGGTGCTGAGGCTTCTCACAGGCACTGAGGGCTCTGAGGGTGAATCTGTTTGAGACCTGTGAGATTCAGGATGAACAACTGCAGCTGGGATAACGCAGAACAAGCCACAACCTCACCTGCTCCAACTGGATGTTCATCCTCATTGGTCCTGATATGTAAAAGAAAGAACATTTGAGTGAACAGTTTCTCTTATTGTTGTTCCTGAGGAAATAGGTGCAGTCTGGAGCCCTGTAATATAAGCTTTGGGATAAGAGGATTGCCTGTCTCTACATTACTGGGGCTGGAAATGCAGTTCTAAGCCCTAAGTAATGAGATATTAGAAATCCTATTAGGAACCCTATGGTTAAACATTAAACAGGAATCCCATGGTACCATTGAACAGACAGCTGCTACAAAGCCACTGAGGCAATTTGAGAGGCAAAGCCATCTTCAGGCTCACTGGAAGCTGAAACAATCAGGAACAAAGTTGGGAGCTAAACCCACTGAACTCTGCAAGGAAAAGCAGGTGGGGCTGCTCAGTGTGTCAGGCACAAGGTGAGGGATGTTCAGCAGAGAGAGGAAAGGAAAAGTCACTTTAATGCTGTTTTTGGGAATCCTTTTGCATGGCAGCCAGGGCTGCACTTTCCCCCCATTGGTGAACAAGGTCCAGCCCAGCCCCTTTCCTCCTTTGGAGATTTCAGCTTTTGTATTTTCCATCCATTTGCAGTGCTGCAGTTCTTTAGTGCCTGACTCCAAACTCCATGTGCAGGCTCAGCTGCTGCTTCCCCATCCTGCTCAGACACAGCAATTCCTCCCCAGGCCTGCAATCAAGGACACCTCACTGCCCCAGGCCTGAGAGATGGAAACAAAAGGGACTTGGGGGCAGCAAAGCTGCCCTAAATGACTTCATTCCCTGCAGCTGCAATGGGGAGATGAACCCCCAATGTGCAAATGGAGCCAGCTTAGAAAAGTGTCAGACCTGGGACCCACTGGCCATTTTTGGGTGCAGCCCAAAATGTACCTGGAGACCCTTCAATAAATAGGAACTGCTTTTTATTCCCTTAATTCTGTCTGGCCTCTGTTTTTAGGCAGCCCCTGAAAAGACATGAAAGGGAGTTCCCATCAGTGATTCCAGGAAACCTCCTGGGCTGTTCCCACCCTGCTGTGTGTCCCTCCAAGAGACACTGGGCTGAAATCCCCCACAAGGATCAGGGTTTAAGGTGAGGCTGCTCCTGGAGAGTCTCACTGGGCAGACGGCCTGGAGCAAACCCCAGATGTCACCTGTCCTGCTGTCCCTCACTCCTGATCCCTGGTGGTTCCTCACCCATCCCCAGGTGGGCTCTGTGACACAGAGGGGACGTCCCCTCCTCGTGTCCCCTGCCCGTCCTTCCCCCATCCCTCCCTCCCAACGCTGCAGCCACAGGAGCCACAGAAAATACAGCAACACAGAAAATTTCAGTCTGAAATGTCTTGGAACATGGACATGGGTTTCATTCTCTGCCCTCCTTCACATGAGAGAAAACTGCTGTGAGTGGTAGAATGGAAATTCTTTCCCAAAGCCAACAACTCTCTCCAGACTCATTTCCTTTTCCAAATGTTGCCTCTTCTTGTCAGTGTTGTCCTGTGGCTCTTCAGCAAAATGCACACTCCTATTTTAGATGAATAGACCTAATAATCTTCAGTTTCCTTGGACTGCCACAGACAATGAATAATTTGCTGCCTACCTGACCTGAGGGTAATATTAAAATTATTTGATGCTGCATGAGATGAGCAGGAGGAGGTGACAGGAGAGCTCATTTTGTCCCTGATGACTTTTTGGAGTCAGTGTTAAAGTGTTAAAATTGAACAGGGTCCTTGCCTGGATCTCTGGTGCAGGTGGAGAGAAGAGTGTCCAAAGCTTTGATGTCTGAGATGGAGCATAAAAAAGGGTCAGGAAGAGCAAAGAGATCTCAGCAGAGATCCCTGCCCTGGCTGTGTGCTAACAAAATAAATGTAGATCTTTTCAAAGCGTGGAGAGCAACCCGACAGAAAGTGGGAAGTGCCCTAAGTTTGGGGCCTTTTTAATGTTTAGTCACAAATTCTCTGAGCATTCTCTGATCACAGCTGGTGACAGGATTGTGCTCAGAGTTATGAGACTCCAAATTCAGCTGTAGATGCAAAAATTGCCTGTTGACTCTTATAATATCATTTTCCTCAGCCCTGCCTGTTATAAGGAGCTTAGGCTTTATGTGGTGCCTCTGCTGGATCTGTTTTTATTCTTCTTTCTGACCCTTTCCCAACCAGTTTTGGTTTCTGCCAAATAAAAGTTGTTATCACTGGGTTTTACCAACACTTATGTATTATTTTGGAACACTGATGATTTCTCCTAAATTGAATTGTTACTCAGAATATGAAAGTCAGAGACTGCTGAAAAAGAGAGTTTGACAAAACCAGGTGTCTTTTCCTGAGTGATTTTTAGATGAAAAGGGTTCTAACACTGTTGAAATGCCATTTTCTTACAGAAATATCCTATTCTTATTATTTATTGTAGCAGAAGAGGCCTAAGCACATGAATAAGGTAAGGCATGCTGGGAGACCTAATACCTTTTATTAGGCCAGATGATCCATCTGGAAAGGAGTCAAAGATTGTTTCTGTTTCAGCCCTGAAGCAGGAGCTGCATGCCCCAAACCCTGTTGTTTACCAAGAATAGCAGCTGGTACAATAAAAATGGTTGCCATTTCCTCCTTCCTTACCTGCCTCGATTTTTTATTTCACAGTTTTCAATGTGCACCTTTGGATTTTTTTATTTTTTTATTATTTTTTGTTGGAATTAGAAGAGAACAGGCTTTTTAAAGAGCCAGATTGAGTGTAGGATTTTAAAAATCGGAAGATTTTTTTCCATTTAGAAGCAGAGCTGAAGTGTTGAAATCTCACTGTCCTTCAGAGCAGAGAATCCAAGTCCTGCTCTTTTCACCTCAATACCTGATTGATTAGGACGAGCCCTAATATTGTCTTTTATGCTTCTTCACCAATAATTAGGACCACGCTGATGGTCCAGGCTTTAGGGAGCAGTCCTTGTGAGCAGAGCTGAGTCCACCAGCAGGGAGGTGGGATAATCCTCATTCTCCTGGAAGGGATGATCCAGGAGGATCAGAGCAGCCCCAGGTGAGCACCAGGACAGCAAGGTGGGCACTCGGGCCCTGCAGGCTGTTTTCTCCCCAGGTTTTCTCCCCCAATTCTGGTCTAAAGAACCCAGCTGTAACTCTGCCCATGAAAAGCCAGTCTGGCCCTTGGCTGGAGAACACGAAGATGGGGGAAAGGTGGAGCAAGCTGAAGAGAAGCAGAGCTCTCAGGGCTGTTTGTGCAGCTCAGCAGCGCTTCCATCCCCTCTCTCCACGGGGCTGGGACACGCTGGGTGACGGGGCTGCTGGGCTGGGAAGGGAGCAGGCTGCAGGGAAATCAGAGGATGCTTTTGCCCTGGCAGGGGGCTGTTTGTGCACTGCTGGGATGAGAAAAAACCTGTTTGCTTTGTGGCAGGGTGCTGCTTGTGCAGCGAGCCGAGGGCCTGGCCATGGGGAGAGCAGGCTCTGAGCAGCCCCAGCTGCCAGAAGACTTTGTTGTTCTTCCCATCCTCGGAGCTGAAGCATGGAGAGAGGCAGCCTAACCTTTTGTTCCAGCTGCATTTTTCACATTTCATGATGGTTTGTGGTATGTTGAGCGAACTCCTGACATCTGGAGTCCCAGCAGTGCCTGGCCCCCGAGCACAGTTTCCATTACAAGCCAGACCCCCCTCTTTGCCCTTTTATTTGCACAATAACACAACACCCTGGCTCTGCATCCCTCTGTGCAGTGGCTGGGACCCAGAAAACCACAGGCACTTCCCCTTCCACCTGCTTCTCTGCTCCTTTCCTGGGTCCTGCCATTTGCAGGATGGGTTGACAGTTATCAACTATTTTCTGTCTGCTCAAGAACTTATTTTAGACATTGCTGGAATGTATATGGCTGGACAGGAAGCCTCAGGGAAGGGGTTTTTGCTTTGCCTCCTTTGGATTGGCTGTATCCCATTCCTTAGGCTTGATCCAGCTAAATTTTGTCACCCTGCACTGCCCAGATTGGGAAACTGAGGTACTGAGGAGTTAAGCAGACATGGCAAAGTCTACACCCCTATTTGGGTTCACATTCTGATCCTTAAATCCATTTCTCATTTCCCAAGGGTGTCAGGTGACCTTAGAGTTCTGGTTTGACAGGAATGGCAGAATCAGCATTTCCTTACAGGAGCTCTCCAGCAAACCTGATATTAATTCTTGCTGGTTATGTCTCTAAACAGAGAGCAAAGCAGTTTTGTCAAGGGGGAAGACGTGAAACTTTGATTTGTGGGGCTGTGTTGTGTCTTTGCTGAAATGGTGGGAGGCAGACAAGGATTTGGGACTGAGCTCCTCCTGCCCATCAACCCCCCAGGTTTCTGTTGCCTGTGTCCATCCCTTGCAGAGAGCATAAAACCAGATTCTAGTGATGATCCCACCACCCCACTGCCCTCAGTGTGAGCAGTAGGAGCTGCTTGTGGGACTGGGGAATCCACATGGGCTTTCCAGCCCAGGCTAAATTATCCCCTAATTACAGGGCAGAGATTCAGAGGCTGGGCAGTGGGGTTGTCCCAGAGGCAGGCAGAGCAAGGCAGGGCAGACAGGAGCAAGGGAAAATGAGCACACAGCCCCTGTAGCCAGCCAGGAGCACTGAAGATACAGAGCCCTTCAAAGCATAAACCACTCCCCATGTTCCCCCACAAATGCAGCTGATGAAATCTCACTGCTTCTTTCTTTTTCTCCTTTTTTTTTTTTTCCCTCCCCCTACAGCTGCATTTTGTGAATAGTCCTGAATTCTCTTTTATCACTTGCACTGTGCTTTCCCAATTAGAATCACAGAATCATTTAGGGTGGAAAAGACTCTTTAAGACTGTTGTGTCCAGATATTAACCCAGCACTGCCAAGTCCACGAACCCCTGTCCCCAAGTGCCACATCTGCACGTCTTTTGAACCCCTCCAGGGATGGTGACTCAAACACTGCCCTGGGCAGCCTCTGCCAGTGCTTGACAATCTTTTCACTGAAGAAATTTTCCCAAATATCCAATTTGATCTCTCCTGGGGCCACTGGAGGCTGTTCTTTCTTAATCCATCCCTTGTTCCCTGGGAGCCCCTCTGGCTGTCCCCTCCTGGCAGGAGCTGTGCAGAGGCAGAAATTCCCCCTGAGCCTCCTTTGCTCCAGGCTGAGCCCTTTCCCAGCTCCCTCAGCTGCTCCAGCCCCTTCCCAGCTCCGTTCCCTGCCCTGGACACGCTCCAGCCCCTCCAGCTCCTTCTTGTGAGGGCCCAGAGGTGCCCCAGGGTTTGGGGTGGTGGCTCAGCGCTGCCAGCACAGGGACTGCTATCAAATATTACTCCTGGTGACTCTGAGATTTCCTCTCTTTGAACATCCTCGAGTGGCTGAGAAAACCCCAAAACATTTTCCTGTGTGTCAGGCAGCACAGGGGTTGCCTGGTGACTTCAACAGTTTGGCCACGGACAAGCAGAGAATTTTCTTCCTTTAAACCCAACAGACCAAGAAATAGTGAGAATCAACTCAATGAAATATAAAAGTCCCCAGGAGATTCAGTCCCTCTGGTCCTATAAAATTTAATAGAATTTTGTGACCACAGCATAATTTAATCCAGCAGGATTCCCACATTTGATTGGTGGAATGAAAGATGTGAATAGATGTCCTGGCCTCGGTGTCTGACACACTACACTCTTCCATGGCAATTCCATAAAAACCAAGGAGATTAAAAGAATGATTATGTTATTTAACTAAATTTTCAAAATAGGCAATGACTTCTGAAGTTTTCTGCATTTCGTTTTTGTTGGCAGAGGAATAGTTAAACCCAGAAATGACATTATTTCATTGCATTTCTTTTATATCAGGTTTGGGGCTTTTGCCATTATTTTCTCTTCAGAAATGTCACCATATTTCCCCTCCCTACTGAAATTCAGGTGAGCAAAGACCAGCTCATTATTCTTTGGCAGATAAAGAGCTGCCCTTTATCCCCATGTGCTGGGGTTTTACCTGCAGAATTTCACTCCCAAATTGCAGGGAAATTAAACCCCAAATGTAGTTGAGAACACTTTTTGTCAACAGAGGGATATTTTCTATCCTCAGTCCATTTTTGTGCCTGTTGGTTATGAGCTGCTCCTATCACAGATTTACCAGACAGATGTACCCACTCAGTTGTGTGTGCAGAAAAACCCAAATAAAACAAAATAAAAAAACAAAATAAAAAAAAAATATCAGGGCTGGAGTGTTAGCCCTGATTTTACTACATGAAACAACAACTGCAACCCCCAAATTTTCCCCTAATTGCATCATTATCATTTGCAATTATTCTGAGACTGCATCTCCCAGTGAGTGGCGGTGGAATTTTATCTGGGTGTGCGGGGTGATGAGTTGCACACAGATTTTTCCTGCAGTAATGACAGATGGCAAACAAATGAGGGATAGAGTAACCTGCTCCTCAACACGAGGGGAAATGTAGCATTTAAATTCCCATCTGGAACGCCTTTCCAGTCAAATGCTCCGCCGGGGTTTGGCCGTGGATTTGTGTCCCCAAGCCCGCGGTGACACTTTGGGTCCCTGAGCTCTCCTTGGCTGCTCAGCCTGGGAGGCACAGGAGGCACCAATTACAGCCCCTGCCAGGGGGGTAGTTTTTATTTTAATAATAAAATAATTTATTTTATTGCAGAAATTGTGTTATTTTTATGGCAGAAAGCTGGAGACAGCGGCTTTCCTAAAAGCAGCCCCGATTCTCTTGTTACATTTGGATTTTGGCGCTCTCTGGGATTCCGTGATTTGCTGTTCCCTTCACCGAAAGGAATTTAGGAGCATGTTAAAATAATTTAAATCCTGGTTAGATAAATAATTGAAACCCTGGTTAGATTTCTCACACCTCCATTATCCAATTGTTATCCAAATTGAATATCCAAATATTCAAATTTTGGTGCTCCCTGGGATTCTGTGATTTGCTGTTCCCTTCACCAAAAGGAATTTAGGGACACATTAAAATAATTTAAATCCTGGTTATATTTGTCAAAAACCCATTATTCATGTTTGGATTTTGGTGCTCCCTGGGATTCCATGATCTGCTGATCTCCTTCCTCCTTCACTGTAAGGAATTTAAGTGCACCTTCAAATCATTTAAATCCTGGTTAGATTTCTCACAAATCCATGTTTGGATTTTGGTGCTCCCTGGGATGCCATGGTTTGCTGTTCCTTTCACCAAAATGAATTTAGGAGCACATTAAAATCATTTAAATCCTGGTTAGATTTCTCACACCTCCATTTTCTGATTGTCACCCAAATTGAGTATCCAAATATTCAAATTTTGGTGCTCCCTGGGATGCCACGATTTGCTCTTTCCTTCTCTGTAATGAATTTAGGACCACATTAAAATGATTTAAATCACAAATCCATTATCTTCTCTGTTAATCCAATCATCATCTCTGTTGGCCTTGCACTTTGCTCCAAAGTGCCTCCTGGAAATCATGGATGGTCACACATCACCTGCTGAGAGGTTCTGAAATGTGCCAGTGAGAATATGTCAAAAAAAAAAACCAACAAACCACACTTTTTACAGGAAATGCCAAGTATTTCTAGACACATTTTTTCAAAATATTATCCTCTGACAACCTCTCATTATCACTACCAATATTCCATTTGTTTCCATAGATTTTCCACTTGAAAATGCTACTTTACCTATCAAAAATTGCATTTATTACATGCAGTACATTCCTTTTTGGTAATGCAGTATGCTCAGGCTTCATTCTCCTAGTTTTTCCCAACACTGGTGGCATTCCCTAAGATTCCTGCTGGCTTCAGGACTGACTATTTAGGAAAAACTGCCAGCACTCTGTGTGCAGTGTGTGGCAGGACTCACATGTGCACAGAGCACACCCCAGCTAAGCCTGGCTCAGCCAGATGTTGCTGTGCTGAAATGACAAAAAATAAGCACAGCAGTCAAAAATCCATTTAGCATCACCCACTAACAAAACTCCCAAATCCACTGGCACTTAGCTTGACAAAAAAAAAAAAAGTGATTTAATACCTGATTTGCTTTAATTAGGTTGGGCTTGGCATTGTGTTTGTATTTGGGATTTACTGTGGGAGATGTTGGTTGCTTTTATATTGTCATATTCTGTGCAGAATAGTAAAAAATACTGAATAATCCCCTCAAATAGGTCTGTTAGGAACTTTTTGTCTACATTAAACTACAAACACATAAAGTTCTTCCAGGCTAATCCTTTTAGCTTTTGAAATGGAGTTTGGTTATTTAATATCTAAGATTTTCCCATTAGTATCACATGGTCAGTCAGCATTATGTCTATAAACATAACAATTGTACCCTTAATACAGGTTTTTGGCACAACTCTACCTTTATTTAGCTATTTTACATGTTTTCATGAAAGATTTTGTGATCTCCAGGCTCTCCTTGGTGTTCCTTTGGGGTTGTTTTCCCTGGAGTGCATTGGCAAGGAAAGGTGAGAACACAACGCTGAGAGCTTTAGGATCCTCCCTAAAAAGAGACAATTTACACTCATCTCTAATTAATTCCAGCACTGGTGAAGAGGATCAACTCCTCCTGGTTCTGCTGGCTGATTTTCCACTAGTTTAAGGCTGTCTAAAATTATCTTGTTTATATTTTGGTCTTATTTTACCTCCCCTTTCCCACACAGCCCTGGTGAGGGACACAGCTGTATTGTCTTTGTGAGCACAGAATCCCCCAGGGCCAAATCTTTCCCACATTGCCTATCTTTAGTCCTCCTATGCTGCATTTGAAGATGAATAAATAAACAGAATATACCATGAACAGGGATCACTTTCTGGAGTCAACTGGCTGGAAAACAACCTGCAGAACAATTATCTTTGAGAGAAACCTGTCATTTTTCCATGGAGCTCCTCTGAGGGCAGGCTCAGAATGAATTCCACATCAGGCTGAAGCACTCCAGCACTGGGTAATTCCCTCCCAAGCTTTTGTGAATTTTGTTGTGAATTTTGTGAATTTTGTTGTGAATTTTGTGATTGTTTTTGTGAATTTGTGAATATCAAAGCACTGCTAATGACTGTGATTTAGGCTCAGCCAAATCCACAGATTTCAAGGAAACTGTGCCAAATTAGAGCAGAGGAGCTCTGTGCTGCCTTTAACCAGAAACTTTCTGAGGAGTTGCTGCTTAAAGATGAACGTGGCTCTCCATGTGGAGACAGTAAAACACAAACTAGTGACAAATTGATTCAGACACTGGGTGTCCAGGGCTTGAATTCTTGTCCCTAGGACCAGCTTTGCCAGCCCAGCTCTCTCTCCCTGTTCAAAGAGGAAGATTTTCCTCCTAAAAATGAACTAAATGGTGAAAGGAGGACATTGACACTCAGCTATCACTGGGGTGTTCTGCTCCCTCATCTACATCCGTAGTTTCTTTTCCATTATTATCACAGGAGGTGGTGTGAAACTCTTTCAGTGAAGTGAATTTCTTTTTCTCTGCCTAAAGATTTGGGAGAACCTTCCAAACACCCTCTTAAAACATATATTCTACCCTTAAATTTGAATAATGGTCCCAGTTGCTGTGAGGAGCAGAGGCAATGCCAGCTGCTGACTTAACACCACATTCAGGCCTTCCAGTGATCTCAGAAAGGACCTAAAAGTTAAATAAAGCACATTTGAATTGAAATCACAAATTCATCCCACCACAGGAATAAATCTTAAGTGAATTTATTATCTGAGATTTGATGGTTCTTTCCTTTGTAGCTGTAAGTGAAGCTTCCTTTGCTGTGTAAGTGCAGAGCCTGCCAGCCAGTGTGACCTCCAAAATATGGAAATGAAGGAGCAGAGTTAACCCTTTCACAGACAGGGGATGTTTCCAGGTATCCTTCCTCTCCACAGGGCTTTTCCTGCCTCTAAAAGCTGTGCCTGCACTGGGGGACACAGCAGCAGGACACGTTTGGCTTTGAGTTTAAAATTATCAGGGGCAGGAGGTGCCCAGCCAGGCACAGAGGAGCAAGGACAAATTCTTCTCTTTTTAAAGCTGTGGTTTTGAAACTTGCACCAGCAAGGCCTTTGGAAGTCCAGGCAAGGACTGTGACCCAAAGATATATTTTTTGAGAGCTTTTCAATCTGCTTGCTGTTGTTTCTCTTGGTTGCCACTTGCTTGCATTCTGGGGATGCCTTTTTGCTGCCCCAGCTACAAATCCACACCCACTGCTGTGTTTTATTGCTGTTTTATTGCTGTGCCATCCTTCTCTTTCACCTTTTTTCCCCAAGGTTTTCTAGGTCTTAGTCTATGACTTATTCCTGTGTGGGAACCAAATCGTATTTTCCACCATTGTCACACTCATTGTCATTAATACATGAGTTTCATCATGGGAAAATGAGCTTCACTTTCCAGTCACACCTTCAAGTTACAGAGGTGCAAATAGTGAGAATCAGACACAAAACCTAAGCAGACTTTAAACAGTGAGGGCAGGAGTGTAAGAACTCAAAGAGCTGCCTGTTAACAACATTCCCCAGGTTTTCATCAGACAATAACCAGGATTAATCCAGCCTGAGGGTTTGATCCTTGTATGAACCAGCCACGTAAGAGCTGGACCTTCCAACCAAGCTGGACCTTCAGAATATTCTGTGGTTCCCTGTTATGGCAAAAACAAAAAAGACAAATGTCACAGTAAAGACCTTCCATGTCTTATTTTGTTTTTTCCCCAACATGTAAAAGCAATAATTTTTAAATCAGCCATATCAGCCTCTCAGTTCATTATTTGTTTAAGAACAGAAAAGAATTCACCCAGGAAATTGAAAAGCTGGAGGTTATGAATTGAGAAGGAAAATGGGCCTGGCTCACCAGATCCTGCAGGCCTCTGACAGCAAAGCCAGTGCTTGGAGAGCAGGGCAAGACCAGAGCTGGGCACCGATTTCTGCTCTAGGAGATGCCAGAGATGCCAGCAATGATCCCAAGAATCCTGCACGGGAACCTTGCTGGCTCCTGCAGAAACTGCAGGGTTATTTTCTGCTTTTGCTTCCAGCCCCAGCAGAATGAAGCTCTTTCCTGCCTGGAAAGGATGAGGCAGGCAGTTTCCCTCAAAGCTCCCGACTGCAGGGAGGCTCCAGCCTGGTTTCATTTAGCACATTTAAAATCTGACACAGGCATTTCTCCAAAGGAGTTTTGGGTGTGTGGAATGTTGGGGAGCAGGTGCTGGTGAGCAGGGTGGGAGAGCTCGGTGTGCCAGGGCCTGTGAGGAGCAGGGGCTGCCTGAGGGCCTGTGGCCTCCATGGGACATCACCCAGCACAAAAAGCTTTTCCTTAAGATGCCCTCCCAAGGCTGGAGCCCTCCTGATCCCCTTCCCTTTGTTCCCTTCTCCTTGGTAAAAGGAAGGTTTTTAAAAAGCAGCAAAAGGTGTAAAAACCCCCAATGTGACTGACATGAGGAGGGGCAAAGCTGAGGGAGCAGCTGGCTGTGTGGAGCCCCAGAGGGACAGGACAGACACACGGATGCTGGAGCTGGGTGCAGGGAGCATCAGCTGAGCACAGCAGGCACAGAGGGAAGGGCACAATCCTCTGTGAGCAGCAGAGACAGCAGAGAGGTGTCCTGAGGCTGCTCCAGCTCATCCCTGCCCTGCTCCCTCCTCCGTGGGCTGGCTTCTGCCACCCCCAGAGAAAAAAAATCCTCCGTCATTTCATTTCTAGCACAGCTGGGGGGCACAATTAACAAAACCCCTTCCAAAGTGGGCCAGACTGCAGGGAAATAAGCCAGGCTTTGCATTCAGGCTCATCTAGCAGTGGTCTGACTTAAGGACTTCAGAAAGAAAAACTTCTGTCATTTATTTTGCATTCTTCATCAGGGTTAATAATTTTCTCCTTTTTTTTTTTTTTTTCTCCCCTCCCCTTCCCTGCCCCCAAATTGACTCATCCATCACTAGAATCAATATGAATGCAAAGATTTTTGGTGGATTTGTTGTCATGGAAACCACTTCTCCTCTCTGATATTCCCTTACAGGCTTTCCAGACCTTTTCTCGCCTTTAAATTACCATTCTGCCCTACATTCTGAACACACTGGGCTTTAATTCCACGTTGTGAGCTCCACTTGGAAACAAACCGTGCACAAGCACAGCGAAAGCAACGGCCAGGAGAGAAACCATTCCCTGCTGGAAGAGTGAACACCAGGGATGGTCCCAAAATGGCTGCAGAAAAAAGGGATGCTGCAATCCCCCTCCCTTGGAGGGCTCTCAGGACTTCTGTGAGACAGGATTTCTGTTTCAATTCTCTCTCTGGAGATGCTTTGCTGCCCAGAGAAAGGCTCATTTTGTGCCTAAGGCAGCAGGGCATGAAATGAGGCTCTGGACCAGTTAGAATTACTCACATAAATAAAGTTTGTGAGTCGCTCTCCCTGTTTGCACTTGGCACAAATTGCCAGCCCAGGCACTTGGGTTTTCTCCTGTCGTGACTGCACAGACATGAGGGTGATCCCTGCATGTCCTATCAGATGTGCTGAGAGCCTGGGATGCTGCAGGAGGCACCGGGAGCAGGCTTTGTATAAATATCAAATATCAATTATCAGGGGGTTCAGCCTGTCATTCCTCCTGCAGTCACAACCCGTTGTCAAGTCCCAAGCCAACTGCACATCCCACTAGGAGAAAATACAAAATTCTTACTATTTTTTATCAATTTTCATGCTAATTTAGAAGTTATGTTGGAGGAAATTTTCCCAGAAAGCCCAAGAAGTTTCGTGGCACGTGGATACTATTTAAAGTGAATGCAATCTGTGCTTTTAACATGGATAAATATAAAAATCTCAATAAGAAACCACCATCTAGGCAAGGTAATTAAAGAGGGAATGGAGAAATAGAACCACAAAAATGTACATTTTCATACATTCCCAAGTTTATTATGGAGAGTTCAGGGGCTGGCAGGAAGCCTCAGTATGACAGGAGTTGGGGAGGGAATTCAATTTTCAGTTTCCCTTTGCTCTGCCCTCCTCTCTAGACAGTTGCTTTCACTCAGTATAATTTTCTATTGGTTGCCATCCACTGACATCATCAATATTTTTGTTAAAAGCATTGAAAGTCTCCCAAAATGGTCAGTCTGTAAAGGTGCTGCATGAAGCACTGAGAATGTGAAGAGGTCCTGTCTGCTCACAGTCTGCAAGGGATTTCTGATTTATTACCTGCCCTACTCAGCAAAGTCTGGATTAGGTCAAACTGTTTTGGTTTTTTTTTTAGTTCTGGGCAGGTCATCTTTTTGGGGGTGGTTTTGGGGTTTTTTGGAGCACCCTTTACAAGTCCAACTAAAGCTTCTAACTGAACCACTTAAAGAAAAAGTCCAAATGAAATTTTACGACATTGACAGAATCCAGTTCCTCTGATCCCTGGAAGAAAAAAAATAATCTCCTTTTCCCAATTTGATGCCAAATTTACAAGAAACTTTAGACTGAGCAGGGCAGATCTGATGGAACAAGTCTTGCCAGTCAATAGCTCAGCAGTTAAAATCAGGAGTCTAAGAGGCCTGTTCATCCTCTGAATCAATTCTTTGGGAGAAAGAAGCAAGATGCATTTAGCAAGTCAGCAAACTACAGACATTTCTATGCATAAAGGCATGAGTTTTAAATATTTAAAGTCAAGAACCTCTTTTTTTCTCCTTTTAATTAAAGTAATGAGACCTTAGGTTCAAATTATGCCTTTCAGTTGGAAGCATTACACTTTCCATGCCCACCTGTTGGGAACTTGTTTGTTCTTGTTCAGCTCTTCTAAATTCATTTATTGGGTCAGGTGCTGAAAGAAAAGGAGTTTGGTTCTTTTTCACTCTGTAGTGAATATAAAAAGTGGACAAATCACCACACTTGCACTTTTGCCTACATTTCTCTATTAATTGACCTGTGACAGCATGGATTATCCTGAAAAGAAAAGAAATTTGGAAAAAAAAATAAAAATCTCCTAGGAAGGAGGGGGGGTGGAAAAAAAAAAAAAAGATGGCAGCAAAAGCAAAAAGAAAATTCTCCAAATAGAAGACAAAGTCTGTTCCAGTTATTTTTGTAAGGGGTTGATTGCAATTTGCATCCTGCTCAACCAGCATCTGCCATCAGCAGTGCTCAGTAGTCTTTTCTCTCTCTCCCTTTTTTTCTTTTTTTTGGATTTTGCCTGTGAATGTGGCTTGATGACATTTCCTTCCCAAATCCTTGCACAGTGATCACCCCCCCTCTCCTCAGACCTGAACATGTCTTGCCACAAGGTGCAGGTGATTTGCAGCTTTTATTCCTCCCACGTCCCATTTATGGCCCCGAAGGGTCCCGCCGAGCCCTCAGCGTGAGCTGGATTGAATTTTATTGGAAAATTGGGTTCCCCAGGGAATACATCTGGGATTTGGGAGCTCTGTGATGCAGTGTCTTGCACTTTCCTCTGGACTGAAAGAGAAGCAAAAGATGGGGAGTGAGGGGGAAAACGGATCCCTGTGAATTCCACACTTTCCTTTTCCAGAGGCGCACCTGGAGCCGGCAGAGAGCAAGGCACCGCTGGAGGGAGGACAGGCTGCCAAAAACACCTCCAAACCCTTCTTGCCAAAGGGGCCCCTGCTCCCTGGGGGCTGCAGGAGTCTCCCCATGGCTCTCAGGAGTCCAGCAGGAGGGAAAGCCACATTTGCATTTTCCATTCACTGGAGACAGGCAGCATCCATCCCCCAGTGCCCCCAAAGCCAGGAAACTGCCTCTGTGCAGGGCAAACAAGGACAGAAAAGCAGCAGAGCTGATGTTCCCGTGCAGTTTGTTTTTTTAACTCTTCTTGCTTTCACGGAGTAATTAGATCCAGATGTTGGTTTTGTTTATCCCTTTTGCCTTTGAGTCTTTGCTCGGTGCATTTTGATGACTGACAGAGGGAAATTCATCTTTCAGCAGCCATTAACCAAAGGGAAAATGCAATTCCTTTCCCTCACAGCTTGGGGGTTCAGCCTGCACCTTCTCTTGCTCAAAGGCCAAAGAATTCCAGTTAAAAAGCATCGAGAACCCCCAGAGATTCATCTTGAGGATGACATTCCTGGGAATGCCCAGCACCTGGGAATTTCTGGGAGGAAAGAAACCCACCCAGGCTGTGTGAGACAGCAGGTGTTGGATCAGTGAGAGAGGGGAGAGGCTTCCAGCCACTTCCTACTCTGCTAAATTAGAGAAATGGGCATGGATTTAGGGAAATGCTGCTCCCAAGTGAGTTAGTGCTCACAGGGAAAGGCAGTGAGCACAGCCCTGATAAGCAGGACATGGCACAGAACTAAGCCCAACCTTTCACAGCCAGCTAATAACTTCACAGTTTGTGTTTATTTTAGCTGAAAATGTGAACAAACCACATATCCTCCCCATTTAAATGCACTCTGCTGGTGGGCAAGAGCTGCTTTATTCAGAACAGAGAGCAGGAGATAAAAAGGGGGGCAATAATCAGTATTAGAAAGAATGAGTGGTGCTGTGACAGCAGGGATTTTGCTAATGTAAGCAGCGTAATATGTCAAAAAAATAAATAAGATAGCAGAATTCTGCCTGCAGTTCAGCTAACTACAAGCATGTGTGGCTGTAAAATTGATTTAACTATGGCAAGTAAACTGCTCAGCTTCAGGTAGCTGGGGTTTGGAATGCTAAACAGCAAAACAAGGATGTTATGGGCAGGAAGAACCAAAAGAGCAGCACAAATTGCAGCTGGGTGGGAAAGGAAGGAGTTTAAGGTGTGAATTTTCTGTTGGCACTGGTGGGACTCTCACACCTTTATCTGTACACACCGAACCAGTGCAGCTGAAGGAAGGAATAGTGGTTGTAACTGGGTTTTCCCCATAAAATTCAAAAGGGAAAAAAAAAAAAAAAAAAAAAAAAAGAAGTAGAAGAGAAGCAGAAAAAGGCAAACAGAATGTTTTCACATTTCCCTCATGATGCAGAAGCAACATTTATCCAAAGACACAGAAGACAAAGCTCCAGGATTCCAAACATAAACACAGCAAATCCATTGTCCCAAAGAGCCAGGTCTGTGCAGAATCAGCCCCCAAACACCTCAAGAAGCTGCTCCAAGAGGCGTTCTGGGAGAATTTCTTTTCAACTGCATCTCAGTTCAATTATATACCCAAAGTATCTCCCACTTGTCAACTCTTGTTTCAACTCAGCTGCAAACGGGATTGGTAAAGAAATAATTGCAGCTGTGCCCTGAGCAATGCTGTGGATCTGCCAGCACAGACATGGAGAGAAACTGCAATAATCACTGGTTAATGCAGATAAACAGTTCTGCCTCGCTGCTCTGGCCACAGAAACGCCCTGGGTGTCTCACAGGTTTTTAATTTGAGCCCTGGGTGAGGCTGAGTTAGACACAGCCGTGTGCCAGGGGTGGGGTGTGCCTGCTTGGCATGGAGCGGGGATGTTCTCTGGGGATTGCCATTGGGATCCCAGTCCTGACTTCCATTTCCATACGTGATCCCACTCTGCCCAGCACATCTGATGGTTCCATTGATGTCTCAGGATTTCAGCTTTTCTATTTTTCAGATCCTGTACTGCTCTAGTACAACTAGAACCCAGTAACCCTAGTAACCCTAACTCTAAACTGCACAGACAGTGTTTGTTACTGCCCTCAGGTTTTATTCAGACACAATCCCTCTCTAGGCCTGGATCTCAGGGACACCTCAGTGCCCCAGGCCCCAAAAAGTCTGACCAAAAGTGAGTTGTGGGGAGCAAACTGGGGCTGAATGACTTCATTGCCTGCAGCTGGAATTGGAGGATGAAGCCCGATCTGGAACTGGAGCAAACTGGTAATTGTGTGAGAAACTGGTGCCCATTGTCCGTGCTGGCTGCAGCCTCTGGGAGGCTTTGGCTGCCCGAGGTGTGCCTGGGGAAGGCCTTCAATAAATGCCCACTTTATTCCCTTCCCCTTGCCTGGCCTCTGCTCTGGGCAGCCCCTCCAGGCCCCTCAGCACTTTACAGAGATGGGAGGGAGCTGGGGCTCCTTCCCCATCCTGAGGGGTCTCTGGCAGGCACCAAGGGAACGTGCCAGCCAGCCCCATCAGATGTGACTGAACCAGCGCTAGCAGCTCCATGTGATGGCTAATGAGCCATTCAGGGAGAGCCAGCTTTCTGCTTCGTTGGCTTGATGAATTAATCACCATTCCTTAAAGCTCCTCGGTGGCTTTGGAGGCTGCTGGCTCCCAGGAGAGGCTCTGGAGGGCTGTGGGCATGGGGAGTCATCTTTACTCGTCTGGGGCTTCAAATGCAGCCCAGCCAGAGGTGAGGGCATGTGGATTGCTGATCCACACCAGATCACATCCATCAAACACCCGAAAATAAATCTGCTCACTGAACCAGCTCTCTTGAGAGAGAACTTTGGGAATTGCTCTGTAAGACTCTATAAACAGTTTCAAATTTGGTATGGGACTCCTTTGCCTTCATTTTCTCCTTCATCTCTCCTTTATTAACTCCATCCTGTTATTTCTGATTTAACTTTTTTTTTCCCCCCAGTGGAAACAAACAAACAACTCAAATAATTCAAGTATTTCTTTGTTCAGAGAAAGCAAATGTTGGAAAAGTGTTGGGTATGGCAGAGCCCAGAAATCCCAGCCAGGTTAATGTGCACAGTGAAGGGAGGGAAAGTAGAAAACCCTCCCAGGGGGTCAGAATTTTGGAGAAGGTTCCAATGGGCAAATTGAGATGCTGAACAACCCCATGGAAACACAGAGCCACAAAGGGCAGGATTTTGGATTAATTAGCCCGTGTCCCAAATCACCCAAAATCCCACAGCTTCTCTCTCAAAGGAAGCCACAGCAATCTAATCCCTGCTGGTCCTGGGGAAGGGAATGGTCGCCAGGAGGATGTGGAGCATCCCAAATATCTCAGGCACCTTTTTCCTGACACAGCTTTTCACGTTTTCAGATCCAGCTGCAGTGCAGGGCCTTGGAGCCCCTCACACCAAGGCTGGTGAAGAAATCACCAAGAATTCCATCACACATTAAATCAGAGGCTATTTCAGTTATTTAGAAAATAAACTGACAGAATATGACTGGAATGCAGTTTTGCTGAGTTTTGTTTAAATCATTGAGAGCTTTTAATACTTTTTTTTTTCCCATGGCTGAGAGACAAATTTATTTATCAGGCAGAATTTTCCAGTCAGAAAACATGTGCATCTATACATGCAGATGCACACAGGCCTGCCCACATTTACATGGATTTATCCATAGACATTCATGCAAAACACTCGCCAGGAGCATCCAAAATGGATTTGAGTATGCAAAATCCCCAGCATCCGCTACAATTACCGAGTGTCTGCGACTTCCTTTGCCTTCCAGAGGGGAATAAAGACATTCAGCAGCTGCATGGAGGATGCAGCCCACTGCCACCACTGCACAGAGCTCTGAGAAATGCTCAGATCTCACAGTTTCTGCTTAGAGTGGTGAGAAAATCAATTCCAGACCGAAAGGGCTGGAGGCAAAGGGATAAGATGAAATGTGACTGACAGAGAGACAGCATCCAGTAATGCTCAGCCAAGTGAAAAGGCAAAAGAACACAGGAATAGTAAAACCTCTCCATTTGTGTTTTAATTGGGAGGGGACTTAACAGGCAGTTTTGGTGCTCCAGGCAGCCCCTGGAAATGTTAACTCTGCTCTGTTCTGAAGCAAAACATGCAGAGCACACACAGGGCTCTTTGCCTCTAACACTGTGCCAAGGGAAAATGAGACTGTGATTTCCTGTGACATTAGGATGAAATGAGGTTGTCAAATCAAGTCAAAGTGAAGTGGCAGGGAAACATTCCTCTTCTCTCTGGTGCTGAGGTGGATTTCTAAGTCAGTGTCCCGTGCCTTTGCTGCATTTTGCTCCAATGTTTGTGTTCTCTAACGCTACAAATACAAACAGCCTCTGGAGGTGGGAAAGGCAAGGCTTTTCTCCTCAATCCACTTCATGCTCTGGAAAGGAATTCAAGATATTGAATTCAAAATATTGAATATTGGCATTATGATCTCAAAATGTTCAGCTTGGCTTCCTTCCCCACAGCTCCAGTTCCCTGTCCCACAGAACACCTCGTGAGCAGCATCCTCTGAGGGCTGATTGCAGGGTTTAATGAGCACTGAAATGTCCAGCAGAAATAACCCCAGAGTTATAAACTATTGCTACTGCAAGAGTCAAATTGAAGCATTTGAAAATCCTCTGGTGTGGAATGGGAAATCCCATTTTTTCCTTTTCTGGTCCTTCCAGCAGTTTGAAGAGACTGAGGAGAAGGAGCAAGTGACAGAGACCTAATAAGGAGTAGAAAAATGTCAAGCTGAAGGAGAAAACAAGTATTGACCCACCCTCCAAGGCAGCAAATCTGTCTTTTGGAGGTGTTTATCACAGTAATCCCACACACCCCGAGCAAAGCTGTTTATTTATTTCTTTGGGGGGTTTGATCATGTTTGTGGTGATTTCAGAGAGGAAAGGCAACTTCTCCTTCCTGTCCCCTGGCAAAGAAATTGTCTCCTCAGCAGCACCTGGGTGTTTTGAGGGTTTCCTGCCCTGTGTGATCCCTGAGGCATCTCCATTCCCATGCAGATGGGAGAGCCCCAACAACACAGGGCACAATTAGGAAAGCTTCAACATTACAAATGCAAGATGGGGAGAGCTGGAAGCAGAGCCAGAACAGCTTAGAAGCAGCAAAGAGAAAGCTTGGAATGCAAATCCTGCTCCCTTTTCCAGCGGAATCAGTGGAGTTAGCAGAGGAAGTGCTTCCTAGGAGTGGATTTCTGCTGACATCTTCTTGTGTGGAGAGTAATTCCATGTTCTGGGGATCATGTGGGGAGGCTGTCACAGCACCCATGTCTCCCAAAGCATAATTAATGTCTGATTGGCATCAGCCACGCTGGAGATTTTCTGTCCTGTCTGTCCACAGCAAGGCAGGACTGCAGAGCTCATTTGTCCCCACGGGGCTCTGGTGGCTTTGCCACAGACTGCTCCTGCTCTGCTTGGCAGAGTCCTGGAAGTCCTGGAATGATGGGAGCAGCTGGAAATGCCAGGGCAAGCTCTTGGTTAATAGCCTGAAACACCAGGGCATTTAGAGGGAATCCAGCAAACATTTCCTAGGTCAAGGCAAAGATAGGAGAAGCTGAAATGTGGAAGGAAAGGCGATCATTTAGATGTAGTAAGATGCCTTTAGAAACCTAAAAGTGGCTTTTTTTGTTTTTTTTTTTTTTCAGTAATTATTAATGTCAGGCTCTGAGTGAATCTCTGACCATCCCTGAACTGTCCCTGCCTGGTTTTGTGCTGCCACCCCGGCTGGGCTGGGGAGATGTGCTGGTGTTCTGAACTGTTCTTACCCAGGAGGACTGCACAAGTGCAGCTGTGCAAATCCCTTCTCCAGAGGCTGGTGCTTCCAGCAGCGAGGAGAAAGGCTGCTGGGTGCAGATTAAGGAGATGTTAATGGAGCAGTGGGTGAATTCCAGTGTCAGTGCAGCGGGGGTTGAGCTCAGCAGTTCACTTGACAAAAGAGCTGTAAAAACGTGGAGTGCTCTGAGCTGAAGCAGAAGTTGAAATAAAAATTTTTGCTCAGCGATGAGAGCATCATTAAATAATCATAATTTCTGATACAGGCTGGCTGGGAAGAATGGAGCCCTGCTCTGTGCTCTGCACTGCCAGGATTTCACAGACACAAAGGGTGGGGTGAACAAAGTGCAAGTGTGGCTCTAAAACACAGAGTGGGGCAGCAGAATATACCAGAACATCACAGCACTTTTTAAAGCAGCTATCACTTCATTAAATGTGGAAAGAACTGAAAAGCACAGCTTCTGAGAGAGACAGAGAGTTACCCCTGGAAAAAAAACTACAGGGCTTGACTGACAAGCTCACTTCTTGCAACTGCTGCAAGGCTTGGACATCAAAGTGCACAAGTTCCATCAGTCCATGAGAAAATTGGGTAACTCCATGGGCACTGTCACTTTGGCAGGCCCCACAGTGCCACAGAGGAAGCTGACATGAGGAATACTTTGGGTACAAAAAGCAGGGGGAAGTTTTATCTCTTAGAGCTCTTGTGGGGAGACGTTGGTGATGGGGATGATGCTCCTCACATCTGGTGCCCTGGTGGCACCCTGGGACTGCTGCTGCTTTATCTGTTTCAGTCTGACTCTGATATTCTCAAAGATTTAAAGTGCTCAAAACAAACCTGGGCAGGTTCTGCCTCGGTTTCCTTTTCAGAGGTAGAGAGCTCTTAATGAGCAGTGTGACCTTCCCAGCCCAAAACCAGGCCAGGAAAAAAACCTCCCTGCAGCTTTTTGAAGCTCATTCCTAAGGGAGATTATAATAAAATTATAGAATGGTTTGGGTTGAAAGGGGCATTAAAACACATCCAGTTCCACCCAGGGACACCTTCCACTGTCCCAGGCTGCTCCAGGCCTTTTCCAGCCTGGTCTTGGGCACTTCCAGGGATCCAGGGACAGCCACAGCTTCTCTGGGCACCTGTGCCAGGGCCTGCCCACCCTCATGTGAAGTATTTCTCCCTAACATCTGCCCTAAAGCTATATTCCATGAAATATCAGAGTCCTGCAAGAACCATGGAATGGGGTTTGGCCTGAAGGCAGGAATGGATGTGGAGGTAGAAACTCAGGATGGAAAACGAGAAGCGAGGAGAAGGGAACTGCTCTAAGCTCTGCTCTGAGGTGGTGGCATCACTTTGGCCACATGGAACAAGTGGCTGAGCCCTGTCCCTCGGGCCCTGTGCCTGCAGCACCCCGAGAGGCACAGCCTTGCTGGTTCCAGGGGCCACCAAACACAGCCAGGGCTGTCCCCTGGCTGCAGTGACACGGGCACGGCCCCGTTTAGCTGTGATTTCTGCCGAGCAAAGCTCAGTCACCTCCCGGGGGAGAGGGGACAGAGCAGGGCAGGGAGGTCACCCTTCCCTTGGGGACACCTTTCCTGGGGGCTGGATGCTCTCCATCCGCAGGGAACAGGCCTGTGGGCTTGTGTAGCACAGCTGGAGCCTCAGCAAGGACAAATGTCTGTAAGAGAAAACAAACAGAGAATAAAGCTGGGGAAAAGTGCAATGACACCACACGGAGCTAATCGCCCTCTGCAGCTGCTGGGGCTTGGAAGGCAACCAAAGGAAAGGCTTTTCAGAGGTTTTACTTTTGGCATTTCCCTCCTCTAACACTAACCTGCTGCTGAAAGGAGGCCCCCACTTTCTGTCAATCACCAGGAAAAAAATAGGGCTGTGAGTGTTCTGTGCAAAGCAGGTAGCTCATTTCCATGCAGCACCAATCTAATTGCAAATGGAATCGCTGCTGCTGAAGGTAGCTGAGTTTAACTGTGTGCATACATGCAGAAATACAGGAAAAATCTACCCAGGGCTCAGCCTGACCTCTGCAATTTATCAAATGACCCTTTGTGAACAGCAGCTTGTGTCAGAGCCAAACACAGGCACACACACCACTGCACACCCCAAATATCCTCACGTGTCACACCAAAGATCCCCCCAATACTATGGGTACTTCACACAGATGTGCCAAACTGTACAGATTTTAAGTATCTTGATTTTAGGTACCTTGAACTGAAGGTTTTCTGAACCCACACTGATCAAACATCACCTTTAATGAAATTCTGTGAATTCTGTGTGAATTCTCACAGCTCATTTGTGGATCCATAAGGAATTCTGCCCAGCTTCATCTTTCCACAGCACAAATGCTATTGCAGGGTTATGAATTGTGAGTTCTCACCCCCTTTTTTGTCCCACTTGCCACCTTCCAGCCTTGGAACAGTTACTCAGCTGTACAACCAAAAACCATCCTGGCTGTTCAAGGTGAACATATTTCACTGATCGCTGCTCTAAGAACCCTCCAGTGGAAGAGAACTCCTTAAACAAAACAATTCCCTACAAGCCCTGTAAGAAGGACTTAGGGAACAACAGGAGGTGTTTTAGCTTTTCTGTAATTTTATATTTAACCATAAACCGTGGTAGGAATTAATCACCACCGAGCAGCAAGATCTGCTCCATCAAAGAGAGAAGACAACTCTGTCCACCAGTCAGAGGGGGAATAAGCTGCTGCTCAGCTTCACTGCTGGAAAATGTTCATTATGCTTCTGATGGGGCTCCTCAAATGTTGTGCAAAGGCAGAGCCAAGCAAAAAACTTCCCTGCACCCCTGATCCCACATGAGAGCAGAGCTCATGCCAGAGGATGCAGCCATAACACACAGGAATGCAGAGTGGGGATGCCTTTAGGCAGGTCACAGAAAATCTGTAGCTTTTAATGTTTTAAATACTTTGGTTTTCCTGTTTGTTTTTTTTTTTTTTTTTCTTTGAAGTGGATCATGCTCCAAAAATTCCTTTGGGTGCAATGGACAGAGCACTGCAGCACTCCTCCTGAACCCTCCTGAGATATTTTCCTTATCTTCCATAGGGAATGTTTCACCTTTCTACCCCTCTTTCCCTCTGTTTTTAAGGGAAAAATTGATGTAATTAAGAACTATTATTTATGAAATTATAGCTGTAACTCTCAAAATTAACAATAAAGAAAACTGTGCATTGGTTTTGGGTCTGTGGTTACTTTTTGTCTAAAGCTGAGGGTGAAGAGCCATTCAAGAGAGAATTGGTGCAAAACAGCCCTGATTTTGCTCTGTGTTTACCCCTAGTTAATTTGAAGGGTTTTTTTAGAAAAAAAGACATCATGCAGTTGCAGAGGTCAGCCTTATCCCAGTTTTTCAGCTGGAGTTGCAAACAATTTGTCAGAGTTCCTACACTGCAGTCCAAAGGAGGGAATTGATGCTCAGGACTGGGCTCACACACTGCTGAGAGTTCCACTGAACTGGAAGCTGCCCATGGTCAGTGTGGGAACTCTGCTGAAAGGAAAACACAAACCAGTTCCTGCAGCAGCAGCTCCCCATGTTAGAGTTCAGGAACACACATAACCACAGAATGATTATATGAGGGTGATTTATTGAAGAGCTCTGGGTGTCAGGGGTACACATACCCAAATCTGACCCCACTTGGTCTTGAGCTGAACATGTTTTATACTCTATCATTATACAACTTACATATTAATTATTAAACTTACATTGTTCTATTGTATGCATTGATTTTACCCAAGCATGGATTTCTCATGATCCCCCCAAAACCCTAACACAGTTTCTCATGATTCTTTAAACAATAATTATATCTAATCACATCTAACAATTGTATCATTTATTATATACTGACTACACAGGTGCAGTTCGACATGATCTTAGCAAGCACAAGGCCTAACATTTCTCAGGGCTTGCCAAGCCTAACTTTCTTTCTAAATCCCTGAATTTTCCATGATTTTAAAATCTTTTACTATCACCCAGAACTTAAAATAGGCATTTATCTGATTGTGCTCCTCTGGGGATCACAAATATTAATTCTAAACCTGTAGAGCTGTTTACTGCAGGTGTAGGCTTTGCTCAGGGGCTCATTCCTGGGCTTGCTGTCGTCCTCACACAGGTTTTGCATGGATGTGCTCACATTCCTGCCTAGATTTATAACTAGAAATGCTTAAAAAGTCTCTATAGGACATTTTTTCTACTGCTCATGGCTGTGTGACAGGCCCAGAGGAAGGCTGGACTCACTTGAGATGGGGGTGAACTTTGATTTTAGGGCTCAGATTGTGGGTTTGACTGAGCCACCAGACTGGGAAATGAATAAAAGCAAAGTTCCTCCAGCCCACTCTGGCAGCACTGCCTCCACCACATTCCCAGAAAATCCCCCAGGGATGATAACCATGGAATACACTGGATCTGGAGGGTTCTGTAGTGTCCCTTAACTCCTTACCATTCCCTGGAGGAGAGCAAAGACTTCACTGCCAGCTGAGCTCTCTATTTGTATTTAACATCCAAAAATTATAGAAAGTCTATTTACTACAGAAAAAGGAGAGGGAGTCTATCTGCTCCCATCAAGCATATTTATTGATTGACAAATATATAAATTGAAAATCAAGATTTAATTTAGCCAGAGGAGCACCAAGTGCACATTTTCAATGCATGAGAAACGCTGATATAAATCAAACTTAGAACTGAACCCTGCTATTACTTGAAAATAACTGTCCAATATCTCTTTGATCTACAGGCAAGGAGCAGAAGGAAATAAATGTGCCTCTGAGGAATCAGGACAGCCCTAATTATTTTCTTGTAAGAAGGGTATTTCAGTGCTGTGCAAGCAACACGTTCAATAAAACAAAGAAATGCAATCATTCAGCGCTCTCTTATTTATTTATTTTGGACTTACAAGAAGCAGTTTTGCAAAAAAATTATGGTAGGCTTTGTTTTCTCAGGTTACCTGCGTAGTCTCTTGAGTTAAACACTTATTAGTGTGGAAAACTGTCCAGAAAACATCAGACAATGCCTCTGAATACAAATCATTTCATAAATATGCAAGTGGTGCCTCAATGTGACACTTGGCTTGTCTGAAGAACACTGATAGACTTTAAAAAAATAAAAATAAAAATTTAAACTCCATCCAGTGTGAGCACAATTTAATTTAATTCTTTTCTCATTGAAGGCAAAAGTAGGAATTTAGTGGGTTTATAATGTTTTAACTCATAGATAAAATAGAATGTCCATAGGTCGGCATAAACAGGGTCAAGGGCAAATAGTTGGGGGAAAAAAATCAAGATCAAGGCAAGGAGCAGATTTAATGATGTTGCCACAGTCAGAAGAAGGAGAAAAAATAAAAAAACAAGAAAGAAGAAAAAATGAAAAGCAAAGAAAGAACAAAAAAACACCAGGGAAAGGGGCAAGTCCAGATTGGGGGGCTCAGTTTGGTTTGAGTAGTTTAGAAATAGTGTGGAAAATGGATTTTTTTTTTCCTGAAGCTGAACAGATGAATCCTCCCAGGACTGGAGGGGCCACTGGTTATCCCCAAGGATCACAGCCTGAGTGCAAAGAAAAACAACTTCAGGAGAAGGAGGATGAAGGAATTGCACTGCACTTTTAATTATTTTCCAGAAATTAATGGAGCAAAATCACATTTAGCAACCAAATCTCCCTCGAGCTCAATTTCTCTCCCTTGTATCCACTTTATTGTCCAATACACTCCCACAAAAAAGCAATTTTCAAGGTTTCACATCCACAAAATCACTTTGAAAGTATCAAAAATGACATTTTCCTGTTCAAGCCTTATTGAACTCTGAGCCAGATTCTTAGCTTGGTCTTGGTGGATTATTTCAGTGCTCAAACACATTTCTATCCTTCTCAATCTACTGCCAGCTCTATAATTCCCTAATTCTCTTCATTTCATCTTGGCAGTCACTACAGGACTCCCATGAGATGCAGACCTGCATCTGGAATGGATTGACAGGAAAATAAGCAGTGAAATGTCCTCCCCTGCTCCAGAAGACAGCTCAAACCTGCTCTGCAGAGAAAAACACACAGAAGATACATATTTAAATCAGATTTTATGGCTTAAAATGAGTGTCCACAGAAGGCCCCAGCCTTGTGGAATCACTGTGGAGCTCAAACACAGGAACAGGCACACTGAGCAAGTTGATTTCCTTATCTGTGGCTATTATGAAATAAAAAAACCTCAACCACCACCACCCCCACCACCATCTTATTGTCTCAGTGAGGTATTGTGGAGCTGCAGAGTTGGGTGCTAAATGACCTGGGTTTCTATTTCCTGGCATTTTCTGCAGAAAACTGGGGGTTAAATGACCTGGGTTTCTATTTCCTGGCATTTTCTGCAGAAAACTGGGAGTTAAGTGACCTGGGTTTCTATTTCCTGGCATTTTCTGCAGAAAACTGGGGGTTAAATGACCTGGGTTTCTATTTCCTGGCATTTTCTGCAGCTGCCTCTGAGCACTGGTGTCCCTTTATCCTCCATCTGACCTTGTCCCAGTGCCTGCAAAAGGCCCAGCAAAAGGTGAGGTGAGCTCAGCTGGTTTTGGGTCATTCTGTTGCCTTTTTTCCCCAACCTGGAAGTGAAACTAGAGATAATTTTAGTAAAGAGGTAATATAAGAGTGGATCTTTATCTGAAGACTTTCAGGGGCAGTAATGGAAAGATACAAAAGCCATTTTGTACGTATTCAAAAATTTTAGGAAATTAGCATAATTGATAAAAAGCACCTAGGAGGTGCACATTAGGAGGACAAGTGGTGATTTAATTTCTCCCCATGTTAAGACCCTTCTCTGGAGCTTTTTTTCTTGGTATTAGCTGTACTTTGTTTATGAAAATGTGTTTTGAAGGGTTGTTTTTGGCCCTGGTTCCCAAGGTAGTATAGGGGCTTCGTATTTCTCAGGCCTTGGAGGTCTGGAATTTGTTTAGGGTTTTTTTTTTTTTTTTTTTGCTTAGAGAAAGGACTTGGAAAATTACTGGGAAAATTAGCTCCTAACACAATAGGCTACAGAGCTACAAATAGATGTATGAGAGGAATACAGGGAACAAATAAAAGCAAAAAAGGCAAAAAAACCCAAATGGCATCAATTTCACCGAGCTCACACCCAAACCTCAAACAAACAGCGTCCCCAAAGGCATCCTGAGACCTGAGAGCGCCTGCTGACCACAAAGGGTGATGGATAATTTTCCTCCCCATTAATTTCCACGTCCGTGTTTGGCAAAGAGAAAGCAGGAATCCAATACCTCACTTCAACCCCTGAGCACATCAATTTATACTCCTGGGAACGACAGACAGCACAAGCACACTGCCTGTTTGCACTTGGAATTTCCAGCTGGAATTTCAGATGAAGTGAATGAAGTGAATTTTCCCTGGTGCTGTGTGAGGGTAGTTTAGTGCTAAACTGAGCACACACAGATGTTTCTCTCTCACCTGTTTGTTTGGTGTTAGCACAAATGTTTTTTGGGTACTGTTGTGTGGAGTTACCTCATAAAAACTTGAGATGAACCATTTGGGAGACACAGCAGGGAACAGTGTATGCTCCTTTCTCTAAAGCACAAGGGCCCCACCTTTTTTAATTTATATTTATATTTATATTTATATTTATATTTATATTTATATTTATATTTATATTTATATTTATATTTATATTTATATTTATATTTATATTTATATTTATATCTATATCTATATCTATATCTATATCTATATCTATATCTATATCTATATCTATATCTATGTCTATATCTATATCTATATCTATATCTATATTTATTTTATATTTATATTTGTATTATCTATATTTATATCTATATTTGTATCTATATTTATATTATCTATATATTACATTATATATGAGATAGTATTATACTATTATATTATTACATATTATTATATTATATATTATTATAATAATATATTATATATTGCATATTATTAAACTAATAATACATAATATATTATATATTATATATTATATATTATATATTATATATTATATATCATATACTATATATTATATATTACATATTACATATTATATATTATATATTATATATTATATGTTATATATTACATATTACATATTGTATATTATATATTATATATTATATATTATATATTATCTATTATATATTATATATTATATATTATATATTATATATTATCTATTATATATTATATATTATATATTATATATTATATATTATATATTATATATTATTATATATATTTTTATTTATATTTTAGGGAGAAATTAAGCAGCAAACAGCTTGAACTGGGATTTACAGCAAGGGATAATTAGTCAAACATAACCAAATAACTGTGTGCAGGAAGAACATGGAGCTGCTCAGGGGGTTTGTTTGGGTGGGAGTGAGTCTGAGTGTTCAGGGGTTTCAATAAAGTCAGTGATAAAGATGGAGAGGAGGGTGCTAAATTGGGATGTCCAGAATTCCCCAGCACCTTCCTGTGGCACTGCTGGCTCAGGTCTTGTTCTGAGGGAATTTGGGAGGGAATGAATCCTCCCCCAGCCAGGTGAGTGTGGAACAGCCAGCAAGGTGTGTCCTGGAAATGCAATCTGGAAACACTGGATGTGAAAGAGCAGGGATGTATTTCCTTTCTGACCTCAACACCTCCCTCAAACACTGTGGAGTCTTTCAGCAGTGTCACATCCCATTATGAGATTGTTCACTCTCTGACATATCCAGTGGCATTTCTGCTTGTATCTTGGATCCTCAGCACAAAGAGGATATTGAAGATTAATACACAGGCAAATATTTTCATTCTTGGCAGGTAAAAAATTACACAAGAACCTTGAAAAGCAAAATGAAACTGGAAGTTTTTCCCAGCTGACAGAGCAGAGTTTTCCTTCTTCATTCAATTAAATCTAAGTGGGGAATGGTTTCATATCCATTGCTCTCAGCCCAGGTGACCAGAAAGCTGCCACAGATAAAAGCTTAAGGCTTTCACATTACGTGGCAGGTATATCTGAGTTTCTTTTTCCTTCACTATACTTTGTGCTGATTTAATCAGGTTGTCCTGCATCCCAGTTTTGACCCACTAAATACTACTTTGAGAGGAAACATGCATTCCACCTCCAGATCATATGGGAGAGAAGAGCATTTTCAAATGATTTTTTTGTCAGGGGCCATAAAACCTTTTTTAATAGTTACCTATTAAAAAGATATTAAATAAATAGTAAATATTAAATAAATTAAATGAAAAGTAAGTATTTATAGGTGAATATTATGTGAATATTATGTCTCTTCCATCCTCTACAGAAACCAAGCCATCCTTCTTTGTGGAAGTTACGGCTGAAGGGTAAGAGAAGTCAAACTTCAGAGCTGGTGGCAACGTAGAAATGACTAGCCCAGCCAAAAACTAATTTATTGGGAGCCATGAGCAGAAGGAAAAAGTTTTGATTAATTTCTTTCTTTTTGGAAGAGACACACAACAAAGTGCAGAATATGAAAAACATCCTGATTCTGCCCAAGGGCAAACCTTTCCCTGGAGTGGAGCAGCACAGGAAGATGCCCAAGGGGAGAAGGAAATAAAAGAGCCAGCCACGAGAAGGCTCCTTTGTGCTGCACCTCGTTCATTCCAGAGCCAGTCAGCCCAGGAGGTTTTACTGCCTTATCTGCAGCAGCCTCTCAGCAGGCAGAACTCTGGCTAAATGTGTTTTTTGGCAGGAGAACACCAACCTTGCTCTTTGCAAAGCCAGACACCAAGCTTAGCAGGGCTCTTGAGGGTTTGGAGCAGCCAGGACGCTCACGCAGCGACACAGTCCTTCCTTTTGGCCCGGTCACAAAGAGAAAACACATCTGAGAACCAAATTCCAGGGTGGCTGCACCTCCCACCAGCTCACAAGCACTTACAGCCATCCCAGATTTATGACTTTGGGGCTGGGAGAGTGTGGGCAGTGAAGAGATGCTGCTGGAATGGTCCACAGGGAATTCCACTGCTCAAACACATCCCTGAAGGATTTTCATTGCTCGTCTCAGGACAACACTTCCAAGTTTTCTCTGGTTTTTCCTTTATAAAATCATCTCTCTGGAATGGTTTCCCTGGACAGGGCTCTGATCTCTCCATGGCAGAACAGCTCTGATGATTTTTTCGTTCACTTTGGGGCAGTATCTGGATTTCCATGGATTTCCATCTACCATGGCATCCATGGCAGATGGCATTGTGCAATAAACTGAGCACCATGGAGATTTCTGCCATCCAAAACCTATTCAGGACATTTTGGTATCACATTTCCCAGTAAACTGGAAGGGAATTACAAGAATGAACACTGGCAACTCAGATCATACCCCACAAACAGAAAATATCTCCACAAAAGGCACAGAATTGAATCAAACGCTCCAAGAGAAGTTTTTCTGAACTGAAGAGCATCTTTTTCAGTGGTCCCTGCCTCAGACAGTGCACTGAGATTAAAATATGTTATTTACAAGATACTATCTAACACTGTATTTACACAGAAAATTTCATTGCACCACCCCAGCAATTTATTTCTCACACATAATTCCTGTATAAATGAACCTACATAAAAGTTATGGAAATTTTGATGAGAAAGTGAGAGCTCTGAGGTCTTTGGGTTTTCTTTCAAACCATATTGCTGTTTGAATGAATTTTTGTTCAGATAAATTCATGTAATAAAAAAAAAGAACAAATAAAAAAATAAAGTATTGCAGAAATCACATTGGAAGCAAAACCCGGGCAAAAAATCCCAAACTCATGAGACTATTTCTATTTTTATTTCTTTTTATTTTTTATTTTTATTTTATGTTTATTTTTATCCCTTGGAGAATTGCTGTTAAAGTGTACATTTTGTGGATGTACACATGCTCAAGGGAGGGCAGAGACAGCACAGGAAACATGCACCTATGCTCTTTAAAACCTTTAAAAACTGCAAGCAGCAGCTGGGTAATGCCTAGAAAACCCTTTTACATTCTTAAATCCAAAGCAATGAAGAAATAGCCCATAAAGGTGGCCCAAGATGATAGCTTAGTAACTTCTTAGCGTTATTTTTGGGATGTAAAACTGAGACATTTTACAGAAAAAGCCCTGGAAGAGTGTGGGACACAGAACCAGCAGGAAAATTCCAGTGACCACCCCAGAGCAGATGAACCACCAAGACCCTTCCAAGCCTCTGCAAAATAAGAGTTCCCTGCTCAGTGCTGCAGTAATTAGCAACAAAATGCCAAATTATCTTCCAAACATAACCTGAAAAGCAGCAAAGGAAGGTCAGATAGGGAATGCTGGGTCTGAATACGGCTCTGGGAAGCCCAGCAGCATTTTTTCTATTTGAGAGAAAATCGACCTGCAGAAAAGTTGTCCCAGTTTCCCCTTCAGGAGCACAGGCATGGTTTTCACTCAAAGAGCTGAGGCTGATGTCTCAGGACATGGTGTTGTTGGGGAAAAACCAACAGAACCCTTTCCAGAGAGCTGCTTGACTCCCAAAATCAAACTCTTTTCCTTTTCCTCCTGCTCTGGGCAGCTCCTCCACCCCAAAGCACAGGAGCACAGAATTCCCTGTTTAACAACCTGTCTCCTTGTGAACCCATTCATGTGGGATCAGTGTGCAATTCCAGTGGTTCTGGGTCTCCTCTCACCAGCACCACACAGATATTTAACCTCCAGGCTAGCAAAAGGCCTGCTTTTATTTGTTTTTCCCCACAAAAGCTGTTTGGAGCAGGATTTAACACAACAAACACCCCAAGCTGCTGTGTATTAACCCCTGAACAATCCATCTGGTGAGTTCTGCCCCTCTTCTGAGGGGTGATGTGTGCCATGTGGAACACAAAGTGCTAGCCTTCATCTGCCTGCTTGAAAAGCTTTTGGGATGAGGATTAATTAGCACGTCGAGCACACATCTGGGAGCCAGCAAGTGAGCTGCAAAAATCACAAAGAAACTTCTCTGTGCCTGTCTCCTCTCAGCTTTTCAAAAAAAACCCTCACACTGGTGAGATTTCACTGAGAGACTGACCAGGGCCTTCATCTCCACTGAGCAGTAATTTCTCAGGGGAATGTCCCTTTTTTAGTTATTCTCTACCAAAGGGAGCTGACCTCGTTTGGTGTTTGCTGCAATTTGCCCTCTCAAAGTGAAATTTCTGTGGATGATCCCTAAACCAGAGCAATTCAAACCCCAGGAACTGCTCAGCTCCTGCTGAAAGCTGGATGCAAAACTGATGGGAAGAGCAATTGGATTTGTTTATTCTCATCTGGAAACCAGTCACGAGCCCAGAGAACTTTTTCAGGCCCAAAATTTTGTCAGGATGGAGAAAATTCCTCCTGCTTTTAGATTCATGTCCCCATAAACGAAACAAAACCCACAGCAGGATCCTCTGTCCTTGACAAGGAGTGGGCTCAGAAGCAGCCCAGGCTCTAACAAATGTTGTTAGAAGTTAATTGCATCACTTAGAAAGGAAAGCCTCTTCCATTGTAGCTCAAAACAATATCTTTGAGTTATATATGGAATAGAAAGACTTTTTTTTTTTTTTATATTTATATCCTCCCCCAAACCTGGTTCTTAATTCCAAGTTTGGTGAAAATAGCACCAAAAAAAAAAAAAAGACACTGATGTGAGTCAGATTTTTGGTTTGGAGAAAAGTAAATTTTTCTGTTGATCTCTGACCTTTACCATCATTTTGATTCTGTGGAATTAGGGCAGAATTGTGTAGCTTGACACAAGGATGAGCCTGGATTCAGGAAACCTTGCCTCTCTTCCTTACATAATAATAATAATAATATTTTAGCCAGCTCAGAGTGTTGCACAAGGAAGGGGGAGAGGCTGCAGTTGTGTTTTCTGCACCAGAGGGTTTTCTCCTGTTTCCAAGTTCTACTGCAGGATATATTTAGCTATAACTGCACCAGAAACAAGAAATACTCCTACTTTTGGAATTTACTTAATTTCCCTCCCACACTGATGTGAGGAGGAATTACAGAGCTTTATCTGTGGCTGAGGGCACATCCAGAGGTGACACAGCTGATGGCAAGTGACAGTGCTGAGGACAACAGCAGCGTGTAAATCAACTCATTTCTGTCCCTCTGCTTCGCCTCAGAAATATTTTATAGAGGAAAACAAACTTTCCATAGCAGGAACAACATTAACAAATAGAGTTTAAGGGCTTTGCTTCCTTTACCAAGGTCTCCCAAGCTACCTTCTCCTCAAATAAAAAGTGCACCACAGGTATTGATGTTTAATATTTATTTAGCACATGGATTTTGTTCTTTTCACCAGTCTGGAAAACTGGTGATTGTGGGATGGAAACTCTTCAGATAAGCTCTGAAAGCAGCAGAGAAGTCAAATCAGTGGCATCCACACAGCCCTGAGGAAGAAAAACATTTGAAATCACTCACAGCGCTTATTTACCCACAGAAATGATTCCCATTTAATGTCTGAGCAAGAATAACAACAAAGAAGAGAGAGAACTTCATTCCATGTGAGTATGGGCATGGAAAACGATTGTGCTACCCGAGAACGGGGTGGTGGAACAGAAACCCCTGTGGGGCTGTTGATGTGCTGAAATGCACACAAGGCCCATTGTCCTTTCTCTCCAACTTCAGCTGAATTATTCCTCTGATATTTTGCTGAATTATTCCTCTTATTGCACTCCCCAAAAGCCTTTGAAAGCTGGGACACTGCTGGAATATGCCAGACAAGAATAGAATCGCAAGCAGCACTCAGCGAGGGTGGGCAGGAACAGAAAAGTCCCATTGTCTAATTATTAAATCTATTCAGCAGGCTGGGGAAGGTGTCAGAACACTCAGGAAAACTCATCCCAACAGCGGGGCTGCAGTTTGGGAGAGACAACAGAATGGGAATCGCAGCTGGGGGTGGGGGGAAAGCCCATTTTGGGTCCCCAGTTCTGTCTCCCAGCTGGGCAGGAGCAGGAGCAGAGTGGCCAGGAAGGAGCAGGAGAGGCTGGGGAAAGGGAATATTCTGGAATTTAGATGGATCCCCACCTGTTTCAAGGAGAAAGCCAGCAGAGGCAGAGCTGTGTGTTGGTTTTCATGGAAGGAGGAAGAATTCCATGAAGTTTCTTCTGCCCTCCCTCTGGGGCTGAGTTTTTGCCAGCAAAGAGGTGAAGATGCTGGGTCCAGCAGAATCCAGGATCTCCTGGATTCATTCCCAAACCTTCCCAGGCCTGGTGCTGCACCGTGGGCTCTGCCCTTCTGGGATGGTGCTGACAGCCCATCTGCAGGGGCTGAGTGAATCCCAGCTCCCATCACAGACCTGATCCTCACTTCTACCCATGCTAATTGTAATTTAAAAGGCCTGAAAACAACATCTTCTAATTTTTATGACGACCATTTTGAGAATTCACTATTTTGAAATTCAAATAGTGATGCTCTTCTGCTGGATCACCCTGACACAACCTATTTTTATTTCTGTCTTTCCTTCTAAATTTAAATTTGAACAATAAAACAGAAATTACTGAATTTCTTTTAATTTTGCAAAGAGTTTCACGCTTTTAAGTGTACCTGTGATACTTTAAAAAATGATCTTAAAGCTAAATATAAGTCAGAGCCACTTTTATCTGTTAGGATCTCTTATGCAATGTGTTACAGAGTGGCTGAAAAGAATGCATTGGATTATTTTATTTTTCCCTTACACAATATCCAGATACAGAAATCCTGGTATTTCTCAGATGCAGAACCTGAATTCAGATTCACACACAAGAAATAAAAAGAGGCAGCCAGGAGAGAGCAGATAGTGACTCAAGAGAACATTCCTTGAATATTAACCATCATTTTGAATAACGTCTTTACAGCCTTCCAAAATTTTGTTTGCTGTTCCTCAGAGCAAATATTTACAGAAATAATAGAAGGATCTGCTGGGAACAGCACAAAATATTCCCAGTGTGGTGCTGCAGGATCAGTAGGAACTTCCTCAAAGCATTTTTGTGTGTACCTCCAGCTAAAGACAGAGTGTTTACACTGCAAACAGCCTCATGGAGGATTTCAGAGAAAAATCATCATCCCAAGGCCGTGCAGAAGGAATTCTCAGCAAGGAGGGAAATGTCTCTATTTGTGTGTGTTCAGGAGAGGAGCCTGTGCTGGACCAGCAGATAATCCAGGGATGTAAATTAGAGACACCTTGGAACACTCAAAAAAAGCAAAAAAAGCAGAATATCCCCATTCCTGACATCCATGGAAAGGAGCCCCATACAGAGCAGAAAAAATTCAGAGAGGATATTCTGCCACACAGCAGAGCAGGAATTCTGCAGCTGTGCTGCTGATGGGAAAACTTCCTGAGCAATTTTCTGGCTGAATTCTTGGACTTTGGGGCTCTTGCTGTGGCCAGTGGGGATAGGCTGTCTTAAAGCTTAAACTTAAGCAAAGTCCAAGATCTAAGCACAAAAAAGGCCTCTTAAGTTTGAGGGTACATTCCTCTGGTGATACTGCCCACATAAATTCCACTTTTAAAGCCATTTCAAAGGCACTGCTGTTACCAAATTCAGTATTTTTAATTTCTTTTCTTTTTCTCTTTCCATTCCTACCTTCCCCACCAGCTATTCCAGTTAGAAAATTGATCCTCTGTCAGCTTTTTACGTGTGCCCTAAATAAGTTTGGTCCTCCTAGGATCTGTCTGGAAACTTTTTCTGCTTTTCTGGGAGGGTGGGAGCTGCTGGAGCCATCCAGCACAGGACAGAGCACAAGGGCCACTGCTGGAAGGATTTTAGTGCAAAGGCTGCAGACAGCAGGCAAAAATATTAGATATTTTAGAGTAAAGTTTATAACAAATCAATAATGATTAATTATAATAAATTAATAAAATTAAGATAAATTAAGATAAATGTATAATAAGTTAACAATAAATTTACAATAAATTAAGAATAATTTTTAAACCAAATGTCCTTTGTTATGATGAGCAACTCCTCTGCATCTCCCTCCAGGTGGCAAAGACTGTAGAGCCCACTGTGGTGATTTATTGGCCTGAATTTTTTCTCTTGAAGACAATGATTTCTGTGGGGTTGAAAGTTTCTAACTCCATTAGAAGTTGCAGCAGCTGCTGCCATTATTCTGATTAGTTACCTTGAATTTCTTGGCAGAAGACAATTGTCACTCCAGATTTTTTGGATTTCTTTTCAGCCCCTCTGGTCCCACGTTGACCAAGCCTTGACAAACATCATCTTCTCTTTGATTCATGCTCTACATGGAGACATCATCATTGTTCCAGCTCCTTCCTTTCACTCCATTCCAACCCAAAGGAGACAATTTAGTTTTTATCTCACAGTTTAATTCCTGTCTTAGCACCCAAATGATACCAAACTGATGGAATTCTACAAACTGAAGCTGGCCCCTGAATTTCTGGTACCACAAAAACACCCAAACCAAACATCCTGGGCTCAAAACTCCACAGGTAATGAAAAATTTGAGAACAGACCCATTTCATTTTTTCAGTCACAGCTGTCTCACCCTGCCCTTCTCTTGCTGAGTTGCATAGAAAATGTTCCTGCATCTCTGTTTAAAGAAAACGTGATTTTTGTATTGGGGTTCCGAGGTACAAAATGCACAAACCTCCTGATTTTGGGTTTTTTTTGTCCTTCACTTTCCATCCCAATACAAAGTTGGTGCTGAGAAAACTCAGTAACTTTTTCTTCCCCTGCCTCACTTCACCTTCAATAGCTGCAAACCTTATTAATGACTAATAACTCACAGCGAGGAGCTGTGGCCACAGACAATTCAGCAGCTCAATTTTCCTTGGATTTTATGAATAAAATCATAATAATAATAAAAAAAGGACATTAGAAATCTCTTCCAGGTTGCAAAGTCAAGCACCAAACAAAGAGGAAGTTCTAGAATTAAACTTGCCTGCAAAACCTTAATTTGGCCTAAGTATTATGATATAGACTTTAATTACATGAACACAGCCTATTTTTTCCACATCTAAATGCATAGATGTGCAAATTCTCAAGCAGTTGACTTGATTACAAGTATGCATAATATAAAAGTTCAATAGTCTATTGATATTTAGTCAGATTGCTGAAATTCCACATATTCATGGCAGCAGCTGACTATATTGGGAGACTATGCCAAGAGCTGAACAAATGAAATCAGATTACTGCAAATGACAAGGAACAAATAGCCAGGAAAAAAAAATATAAATAAAATAGTAGGGCCACAGGAAAAAAAAAACAAACCAACAAAACAACAAACCCCAGCATGGTGAAGAGTAGACAACTGAATTAAGTTCAGCTGGAACAAAGCAGGAATTCTAAAGCAGCTCACAAATAATATTTCATCTTTCCTCTGGTCCCAGGAAAACAGAGTAATCAGCACAGAGCCTCTTGATATTGGGTAAGTCCAGAGACTAAACCATGAAAATGGGGTCAAAGTAGAGCTTTGAAATACACACAAAACATCCAAGCCGACATCTTGGCCTGTAGGTCTTCTTCTGGCTGCAGAAAAAAAATAGAAAAAGGTTAATTTGAAGGTTAGAACTAACCTTGTTCTGCTTTTTTTTTTCCCCCAGAGCCCAAAGCAGAGCTCATGGCCAACACGTCACCTCGAATATCCTTTAGTGTCTCAGCTGTGAGTTTCATATTAACCTTTTCTCTTAAATTTGCCAGTCAGGATGCCAGTGCTCTGGAGGTTTTGTGTGAAGAAGCTTGGCTTGATCTTCTCTTAATCCCTGACCGAGCTCAGAGCCTGGCAAAGGGTGGTGGCAGCGTTGTCACCCCTTTGCACCTCACGGGGAATAAACCAGGGCAGGGCTGGGCTGACACCTCTGCAAGCACAAGCCAAGGAGGGAAAGGCTTTATTAATGATGGATTGATTTCTCTGTTTGATATCTGAGGGAAATATTTGGAGATCCAGGCACATTTCCGTGCTCTTACCCTACGTGCTGCACATTATTATGCTCAGTAATTAATGTCTCGTCCTCCCTCAGTTTGCTGGAAAAAAGTTCAGGACCAGACCTCAACACCTGGCCTGGTGAATTCCATACATTGCATATATTCTATAAATATTCAGATAAGGTAGAAAATTCAATCTAATTTTCAGCAAAAACAGATTTTCCTTTAATACCATTAAATAATTCCATATTGGGCTTTTTTTTTTATTTTTTTTGGTCCAACTGATTCTCTTCAGCCCTGGTCACATCCCTTTCAATAAAGGGGGATACTCAGAGCTAATTCCAACTTAAAAGCTGGTCTGAACAACAGGTTTACTCACAGGAAAATCTAGAGACCCTTTCAGTATTTTATTATTTTATTTTATTTTATTTTATTTTATTTTATTTTATTTTATTTTATTTTATTTTATTTTTATTTTATTTTATTTTATTTTTATTTTATTTTATTTTTATTTTATTTTTATTTTATTTTATTTTATTTTATTTTATTTTATTTTATTTTATTTTATTTTATTTTATTTTATTTTCTATTTTATTTTATTTTATTTTATTTTATTTTATTTTATTTTTTATTTTATTTTATTTTATTTTATTTTATTTTATTTTATTTTATTTTATTTTATTTTTATTTTATTTTTATTTTATTTTATTTTATTTTTATTTTATTTTATTTTATTTTTATTTTATTTTTTTATTTTATTTTATTTTATTTTATTTTATTTTATTTTATTTTTATTTTATTTTATTTTATTTTATTTTATTTTATTTTATTTTATTTTATTTTATTTTATTTTATTTTATTTTATTTTATGCTGATATCTTTGGTGATGTGAGGTTATGGCAGAGCTTTTTCTTTCATTTCCACGCAGAACTTCCCACATCCCACCTCATTCACACCCTGATCCCCAGAGCAGAGCATCCCATTGGAGATGTGTCCCTGAAACTTTTCCTGGGGTTTTCCAGGGCATTTTGCATCCCAGGATTGCTGGAGCCAGCAGAACTTGACTCTCATGGCAGGGGTGAAAATATCAACTCCAGCCCAGCCTGTGTGGATGCATCCATGTTGGAGTGCCTGCCTGCCTCCTCTTGAGGTAAAACGTGGGTTATTCAGCTTTTATTTCAAATTACTGAGCCGAGCCCTCTGCTAATTTTTCTGTTCCATGAGAGAGTCAAGGAGAATTTTGCGTTGTGGATGCTTCTCAGGGCTCACAGGCTGGAGTGTACAAATATAGTCCACAGGGAGGAAAAGCTGCAGGGAAAAGCTGTCAGAAGCAGCGTCAGTGCCCTGGTGCAGCAGAGCCAGGCACAGGGAATGCCCAGGGCATTGCTGGGCTCCATGTGCTGCAAGGGGGTTTCATCTGGGGCAATTAAAGCCAGGAAGAAAAGGGATGAAGGTCAGGAAACAGCCAGTGAATCTTGCTACCTAACCATGTTTTCTGGCACAGGATTTTTTCCCCGGCTGTGCTGGTGAAGCTCACGTTTCTCTGGTCGGGAATGGGGTGTTTTGGGAAGAGCAGCACAAATCCAGGCTCACCACATGGATTCTTTCTTTGTAGGTGACAGGGCAAGAGCAGAAATCCCTGATTTAGCTGTGCTGGAGAAGAGGCAGGCTGGTGACACGGGCACAGGGCTGGATCTGCTCCACTGGCAGTGTGACAAGCACAGCTTTATAGCCCCTGGAAGGATCCTTGTTTATTCCTCTCCCAAGCAAACGCGGTGGAGGCTCAGAGGCTGCAGGAGATGGGATGGCTGCAGGCTGGTGTAACAAAGCTGGGAGCTCATTTCTGACATGTTCCCCTCGTCTGACTCCCAGAGATATCCAGAACCCCAGGGACAGCTCTGGCTGGGGCTGGAGCAGTCCCACGTTCTCCTGGTGGCAGTCTCATTAGAGACCCCCAGGAGCAAGCTGGCCATGGAGCCGTGCCACAGCCCCTGGCACAGCTCTCTGCAGCCCTCCCTGCAAAGAGCCAGCAAAGACAGCACCAGGTGCTCCTGCTGCTTCCCTTCCAAAGCGAGGAGTGGAGCCAGAACCCTCCTGTAGCTCACCCTTGGGCTGCTGGTGCCTTTTGAGAGGGTCTCTGTGCCCAGCCCTGCCGGGATGCTGGGTCCACGGATTGCCAGGCAGGGAACAAAAGGTTCCCTATTCCATCAGGGAAAGCTCTGTCTCTGCAGAGGAAGAGATTGCAGCTCCTGTTCACTGGAGCAAGGTTTTCCAATCTCATTTCAAAGACCTGGAGTTAAAAGGAAGAAGAAGAAAAATATCTCAAGTATTCCCACGTGCTCTTTCTTGTCACCTATAACTCAAATCCTCAGTCCTGCCTGTGGGTCCCAGACCACACCACAGGTACCCAAAGGCTGGCACACAATCTTTTTCTCTACATTGCAGCAGGGATTTTATTACTCTTCTAAGACAAGGCTTCCCAGAGCTTCCCTAACTAGCTGAGAATGACATTTTTATGGGATTAACAGCTGCAATAAAACGTACCCCTGGCTCTAAAACTCAGTTAAGAGCACAGAATAAATGAGATGTGACAAAAGAAAGTATGAGATATTAAAAAGATGAAGAAAAGCTTCAACTTCAGCCTCCCATAGCTCCATTAAACACAGAAAGCCATGTGATGCTGAGCCTCCTGTCCCACTAAACAGCAGCAAACCTGTTTGTCAGTGTGGTTTTTAACACACCACCTCTGATTTCCAGCCCAAGCCCATCCTTTGAGGGCCTCAAAGCCAACACCAAGGGTTGCCTAGCGACAGCACTGAGCCTGGTGGGATCATCCTGCTACTGATTCCTGCATTGATATTTTGGTTCCCAAGGATGCTTTGGAATGATAAAGGATGCTAATAACCCTGTTTTCTTAATTAATGCTTTTGCTGGTGTGAATGTCACTGCTTTCCAAAAAAACCTAACCATTTGTCAGCTCTCTCAGGGAATTTGGGAGCAGCACGTGGCACTGGGTCCAGCAAAAGAACCACAGGTTTCAAACCATCAGCACCTGGAGAGCTCTAAATCCACACAAAAGTCACTATTTGCCATGAATTACTGCCCAGTGTGACTTCCCAAAGGCCACAGGAAAAAAAACATTTCAGGTGGAGGAGATGACTCCAACACCACCTCAACTCCATGAAGGTCTCTTTAATTAATCCTGTTCCATTCTTGCAATGAGTGTAAGGCCCAGGAGTTGTTTATTACATACAAATAGATTACTTTAAATCCAGACCAAAGAGTGTAAGGCAGCAACTATTGGTGTCTTTAAGAAAACAGAATAATATTCTTGGGCTAAGTGGTGAATTCCTGCTCTATCCCGCCCCAGCCCTAAGGCATTACCAGCTCAAAGATACAAATGAAAGGCCTTCAAAAATTGAGGGCAGGACTTTATTCCCCTTTGTTTCTGCTGATCTGAACAGAGAAGTCATAGCTGTTGATACAATAAATATTTTTCTTCTATTAATACTAAAATGCCCAAATTTTTGGGGGCAAGAAAGTCTTGGGGCTCTTAAATCCCATGGCCAGCACAGTAAGAATCGATGAGACAGAGAATTAACAAAATCTTCAAATAAATCAACAAGGTGTGAAGAACATCCTAGAAATGGGTCTTCATTTGTGTTTGGGGAAAGTTTTAGGATATTCCTACTCCTTCATCTTCTGGTGGTTTCAGGAGTTGGAGGATTCTTCTTCTTCCAGAGGGCTGAAATCTGCTGACACCAAACTGCTGCTAAAGGACACAAAATGATTCACACAAACTCTTCTCAGTGTTAGAACAGGAAACAATTGACCTTTATTCTCTGACTCCAGTATTTATAGATTCTCAACAATCACCAGGGGTTGGATAATTAATTACCGCCTTCCCAAGCACACTGGTCATGTGAAACATCCATCAAAAGACATTTCCTAGAAGGAATGTGATAACCCACCTTTATAGAACTTTCATGGGAAAGTAACTAAAACCATGAAAACACTATCAGAAGGTTTAATTTTCAGGGTGACACCGAACAGGATTTTGAAGCCCCTGATTGTTGATGCCTCCAGGGCTGAGCAGGCACTGGGATTCAAGGACAGGGAGGGGCTGGGAGCAGGACGTGGGATCTGAGGAGCAGCAGGGACAGGATGGCTCCCTCCAGCACTGTGGGTCAGAGCCCAGTCCCCTTCACATTATTTGTGCTCCTGGGGGAACACCACGCTCCTGAGCCCAGAACAAAGCCCAGACTAAAGGCTAAACCTTGCCCAGATGCTCCTGTGCAAGCTGGTGTCAGACTGTAGGATTTCAAGGGTATTCCACCCCGAAACCCCCCAGAGATCCAGCCCAGACTGGCTTCGCAGCAGCAGTGACGGAAGCAGCCCAGGTTTGACAGGAAGCGAGATTCCACTAATTCCACACGGGAAGGGATCAGTTCCCACTGAAAACGACTGTCTGTCCATGCCCTTAAACCTGAATTTCAGCCCTCAAGGTCTGCAGAGCTCTCCACACACAGATTTCTGCCACCTCTCCTCAAATTAAACTTTTCCTCTCTGCCTCTGCCGTGGCTGCCAGGAAACAGCAATGGGACCTCAACTGGCTTTGGGGAAGGCTTCAACCTCCATCCCACAGCAATCAGCTGGCACCATTCCCTGTATTTTCATGGCAGAGGCAGCTCTCTTTAACAAGTGAATCCCAAACAGAACGAGCGGTTCGACAATTATCATTTTGAACAAATATTTCCAGCTCCGCGCAAAACACCGTGGCACAAAAAAAAGCAAACTTTCAATAAACAGAAAATAGATGATTGTTCTCAAATGACAGCTTTCATGCTGTTTATCCCAAAGGATCCTCAGAGCTTATGGAGTATGAAATAAATTTGCCACTGGTTAAAAATGTAAATTCTTTAAATACATAAAACCCTAATGAAAAGGCTTGTAACATTTCCCTTTTCCTGATTCTCACTTTTCTCTTTTTATCTTCCTAGAAGAAGACGTTGATTATAATTACAGTGGAGACTAAAATGTAGGCTTGATTTTGTGTTTAAAAAAAAAATTTGGGAAGTAAAAGGAGCTCTTGGTGTGATTGGGTGTGTGCATGTGCTTCCACACATGCATGTGAGGCTGAATTGTGTCATGGCATCAAAAAATACATAAAAGAACTGAAAAATCTCATATTTAAATGCACATCATTTGTGGAGAGCACACAGAGCAGGGGTCTCTGCCGATGGAGGTGAGAGAGAAAAGCTGCTCTGAGCTTCCAGCCCCTCTTCAGTGCTGGGAAAATGCACAGGGATGCAAAAGCAGGGGCTGACGCTGCTGTTCTTGGGCAGAGCGAGGATGGAGGGATCAGATCCCTTCATCAGGGAAGAGCTCCAGTTTTGATCTGGAGTTTGCAACCCAGATCCTCCTCTGCTTCTTTATTTTGTAGTGAAAAGAGCACAGACACAAGAACCCCCCACAACAGTGGGTTGTTTTCTTTTTAGTGAAATGTCTTGCAAACACTTTATTTTTTTCTTTAAAAACAATACTATTTTTACAATCAAACAAACAAACAAACAAAGGGGGAAGAAAATGTACCATCATCTTCCTTTAGTTATGACAGAGGTACAAAAAGGAGCTCTAACATTCATGTGGGCTTTCATTCAGATTCAAATTGTGCTTTATATAAAATTCAGGCATTCCTCATGATTTACAAGTTCTTCATGAGGGAACTTTGATTTACTTGCTTGTCTAAATTTGCTCTGAGCACGAAGCTCATGCTGACTCTGGGACTAATCCAGGCAACCAAAGTAAAGCCTCAGTCAGGTCTCACCCCAGGGTGGTGGCAGGGGAAACCAAACTGCTTGAAAATGCAAACCCACAGTCACGTTTCTGTGCTGGACAGGGCATTTTTCATAGCGCTGGTCAATGGTATGAAATCCATTCAGTTTTCCATTGCTTTAATGGCAAAGGAGTTGGGAAAAGTTTAAAATAGTCTGAAGCAAATTAAAATATTCATTGCCCACTTCACATTTTTGTGTGTCCCTTTTTTATTAGGACTGGAGATGCTGAATTTTTTTTTTTTTTTTTTTTCTCTAAGTGATTTATTTATATGAAGAATAAGAAGGAGAGGTTCTTCAGAGGAACAGATATTCCCAATCTCCTACAATGCTATTCCATGGACTGAAAGCAGTGGGAAATTGTCATAGAAAATCCATGACAAAGATTACAGCGGTTCTAGGACTGTGATTTCCAAAGGGATTGTTCCAGCTTTGAGACCACAAAAGGATTCCAGAGCTTCCCCTGACTGGAAGTTTTCAACACCTTCCTTCCATGTCAGTTTTCTTCTGTCAAAACATGGCAGTGCAGCTTTTCCCTCTGTGAGAAAAGAGATTTAATTCCTGTAAATGCAGCACCTTTCACAGGTTGGTTCTTCTCTTCTTGGCCACATATTTCCAGGAACCTTTTAGTAATTCAGTGTCTCAAGCCCTCTGTTCCCTTCTCTTGTCCACTTGAACTTTACCGAGTGCAAAGATGCCCGAGGAACCTCCCAGGATGCATTTCCTCTGGAACCCCAGATGAAGATAAATCAGTTCTCAGATATTTTCAGATGAACCCCTGGCTGGAGAATTTGGGAGGATGCGATTTTCCAGCCTTGTCTCTGAGCTCTGCTGGGAGCAGTGGATGTGGAGTTTCTCAGGCTCCTTCTCTTCCCACATTCATTGTTCCTGTGCCAAAATAAAAGAACCAGAGATCTATTTTTAGAGTAGGTTGTTCCAGCTAAATCCATCCATCATCCTCTGAAGTTCTTGCACGTGGGTGAACCTTCCCTTTTCATTCCAAACCGAGCTAAATTGTACAAATGCAAGTCTCAGCTCGGGCAGGGACCAGCAGATCTGACTGTTCACAGAGGGATTGGAACAGGCTGGATCCACGGGCTGAGCACCTTGGTGAGGGTCCTGCCCTTGCTCTGCTGCAGGCTGGGGATGAGGAGCTGGGAAAGGGCTGGGAACAGCGGCTGGACACCAGCCCAGGGCTGCCCAGGTGGGCAAGAGGCCGCTGGCCCCTGGGCTGGGAATAGAGAGGCCACAGGAGCAGGGCAGGGATTGTCCCCTGTGCTGGCAGCGCTGAGCCACCACCCCAAACCCTGGGGCACCTCTGGGCCCTCACAAGAAGGAGCTGGAGGGGCTGGAGCGTGTCCAGGGCAGGGAACGGAGCTGGGAAGGGGCTGGAGCAGCTGAGGGAGCTGGGAAAGGGCTCAGCCTGGAGCAAAGGAGGCTCGGGGGGAATTTCTGGCTCTGCACAGCTCCTGCCAGGAGGGGACAGCCGGGGAGTCGGGCTCTGTTCCCAGGGAACAGGGACAGGAGGAGAAAAAATTGCCTCAGGTTGCTCCAGGGCAGATTTAGATTGGAGATTTGGAAAAATTTCTGGCTCTGCCCAGCTCCCTGAAGAGGGGATGTAGTAAAGTGGAAGATGATCTCTCTCAGGGAACAAGGGGCAGGACAAGAAATGGCCTCAGGTTGCACCAGGGGAGGTTGAGGTTGGATATGGGGAAAATCTTTTCTCTGAAAGGCTGGTCAGACGTTGGAAGGGGCTGGTGGAATCCCCATCCCTGGGAATTTTCAAAAGACACTTGGATGTGGCACTTGTGGCCACAGTTTAGCGTGGATTTAGCTGGATTAAAGATTGGATTCAGCCCTCAAGGTCCTTCCCACCCCTACCCATTCCATGACTCCATTCCCCAGCACACCCTGGAGCTGCACACAGGATCCTTCCCAGGGCCCAAATTACCCCATTTGCCCTTCCAGTTTCTATTGTGGATGCACAGAAAAGAGGCAGAGGGAACTTTGCACCCTGCTGCTGCTGCTTGGAAGTCTCTGCACGATGGATCTGTCCAAGTTATTTCTGTTAAAAGCAGCTATAAATAACCTGCATAATGCCTCAAGAGTGTTACGGAATTATTGGGAGTTTTGCCTGATTAGGAGAAAGGAGAAGCAAAAAAAAATCTCTGAGGAAGGAGCTCAGGATTTTACACAGCAATAAAGAACAGAAAGTGAAGGGCCATATATTGATTTGTGGGCTTAAAAATTAAGAATACACTCAGGTGTTTTGCTCAGCTGGAGATAACTTTGTGAAATAATGTTGGTCCTTAGTTACCCAATACAAAAATGGCCACAAGATGTCTTATCTCACAGCAGGTGTGAGTTTCATCTTTGCTATCAAATAATTTATTCAGTGTTCTCACCAAAACCTTGCTTATTCCGTGTGTTTGGGCTTCATTTTTCATGCCCAGGGTCCAGAAGCAATTCCTCAGGAGCTGTCTAGAGAAAAAAGAAAAGGCATTTTTAAGGTAGAGAATAAACTGCCAAAGATTGGCCTTGGACTCTTCCAGGATCCAGGGGCAGCCACAGCTTCTCTGGGGCCCCCTGTGCCTCCCCACCCTCACAGGGAAGAGGTTTGTCCTAATATTTACTCTGAAACCACTCTCTGTCAGCTTGAAGCCATCCCCTTATCCTGTCACTCCAGGCCCTTGCAAATGTTATCAAAAAGCACTGAGGAAGGCTGGGTGTTTTTCCTGGAGCCATCATTTTGCTCAAGTTGGTGGTCTCCATCCTTCCCAGTGTTTACTTTTATGGATTCATTGAAAGATGTGTTTGTCCATCTTTCAGGTGAGATTTCTTTGGGAATCCAAGTTGCAGGTGAGAGCAGAACGCTCACCTGGCTCTTGGGCTGCCACATTCACTGGTGGTTTATTTGGTGAGCAGAAATTCTCATGTCTTGAAAACCTCTTGGCGTTTCTTTTTCCCCAGCACAGAGTTAAAGCTCCTCACATTCCTCCTTTTATCAGCTGAGTGGTGTTGCAGGGTGATTTCAGTCTGTGATAACAGGATTAGATGAATCTCACTCCTTCTCACAAAACCCCAGTCTTTAATTCTCTTTTGCTGCAAAGTCAGTGGAAAGGGAGAAGCTTTTATGGCCTGGGTAGTGAGCTGCTGCTCTGCTTGGAATCTAAATTATCCTGGATTCTACTGGAAGGTGGCTACCTGCTGGAATAGTTTCCAAAGAGACTCTTGAATTCCTGTGCCAGAAAGCCAGGAATTTTCCTCCTGCTAAAACCCAGGTTTCCCTTAACTGCTGCAAATGGGGATTCTGGGGAAGAGCTGAGCTGAGGTGCCCTGCAAAGGCAGATTCCAGCTCAGTCACTGCTGCCACGTTATCATGGACAATGTGGTGGTTTGAATATGGCCAAGAATGTTACAATTTATACTTAATCTATTTATATTACAATTGATATTACAATTTTTATTACAATTTATACTTAATCTAGGCCAACCAAGAGCATCACTGACTCAAAAGATTATGATCTCTAGGTTGACTCAGTTTTCTGAGGTGGCCATTGTTTAACCATGGCCCAGTGAACATTTCTCTGTATAAAATAGAACAGTTTAATCCCCACAAGTAAGAATTATTCTTTTTTTTTTGTCTGACTCGAGTTTGGGAGCTGAGGGACAAGTGAGCACCGAGTTCACCTCCCCAGCTTTCATAATTGCCTAAGAAATGCCTGCAGAGAACAAACTCCACAACCAGACCTGGAATATTGACAACTGCATAAAAAACCTGATTTCCAGAGAAGAGGGGTTTGGTTTCCTGGCTCTGAAAAAGCCTCCAGGAGGGCTGTCCAAGGACACAGCCACACAGTCCCAGTGCTCCCAGTCCCTCGGGAGCTCAGCATCTGTTACCAAGCAACTGGGGATGCAATTTGGGAGCAGGCAGCACCCTCAGCACTCCCTCCTTGCAAACCTGTCCCAGCCCCAGCCACTCGGTGCAAATAATCCTCTGCACAAAGGCACGAGGCTGATGTAAGGAGATTATACATTTCCAGAAATAAAACTGCTTCAGCACTTCTCTAATCTATAGTTAGGGGGTGCTCAGGGTATCATTTTCCTCACAACCACTGGATACTCAATGCAACAACTGATCTCAGGCCGGAGCTGTTTCTGGGTCAGAGACACAGTTTGGGGAAAAGCTTGCAGTGGATTCTTCTCTTGGCCAGCAGTTCTTGCTTCCACAGCTCAGACTTGGCTGTGGGAGGGCTTTGTCCCACCTGAGAAACTCCCAGTGGTCCCAAAAGTTATTCCCAAACACACATTATCTGGATCTCCATGTTAGATATCCATGGATTTAATTTAAGGATTGGCACACTCTGCATCGGTCTTTGAAGATATTATTCAATTTACTGCAGGAATTACCTGGCTTGTGGTGGGCACAGGTTTTCTATGGGGAGCTACTGGAATATTTACTATCAGAAGGGAAGAAGCTCCTCAAGTATTGCCAGTGGAAGTTGGAGATAACAGCTGGAAATTAAGCACCAACACAAATAAAATTATATTAAAGATCTGATGGCACTCTGGTCAATACACTGGCTCAGACAAGTGAAAAACCAAAATACCTTGGGTCATTAGACAAGTGGCCTTTCACTATTCAAACCCTTTTACCTGAGCAAAAATTACATATTGTCTGAAAAAAGACTGGCTAAGCATCTTTTGCTGTCTATTTACTATTAATTTACTATTTTTCACTATTTGTTGCCAACTTTCAATGGTTGGGTGCGCTCAGACATGCAGACATTTAACCAGGACAGCACTCAGGCAGTGAGAAGAGCCTAAAGAAACAATTACCAGCAGGAAAAATTCAAATTACAGGGTGGTAGGGGCTTCAGACAGCAAGCAGAAATCAACTGAGCATCTCCATTTTACCACCACGCACAAAGTTTTGGAGGGTTTACACTTTAGAAGCGTTAGAAAAGGACAAGAGGTGCCTACAATCTGCTTCCTCCTCTCAGGAGAAGCTGCTGTAATTTGAAGTGTTCAACAGGATTCCAACAGCACCAAGTGCTGTCCCAAAAACAATATTTGTGCTCTGCAAGAGCTCGGCGTGCTGCCTGTTATTGCCAGCCTCTCACTGATAAGAGCTGCAGGAAATCTTTATCTAAACCCACAGATAACTGGACACTTGTAATGCAGAAATGAAAAAAAACAAACAGGCAGTCAAGGCTGAATCTTGCCTGGCTCTGAGTTGAGACTGAAAACCCCTCACGTTTACTGAGCTGTGTCTCCCATCAGTGAGGCACAATTAGATGTGAGCAAACCACAAAAGAAAGAAAAAAAAAACCCAAACTTTCCACCTGTGCCTCAGCTATGAGTGCAATTCAGAAAGGTTTTTAAAGGATGATATACGTTTTTCCATAGGTGTACACGTCAAGGACCTAAAAATGGGATATCTCTGTTCCTAGTGCTGATCATTTTCTGTTTTTACCAGGAAATGGGGCATCCAAACACAACAGGGCTGTCTTGGGGTGGGTTGGAACTAAGCCAGAAGTGTTCCAGGATTTTTCTTGCCGTGAGGGTGGTGTAACACCAGATTGCCCACAGGCTGCAGAGCCTGTGATTGCTGGGAACATCCCAGGACGAGCTCTGAGCAGCCTGCTCTGCTGGAAGGGTCCCTGCCCATGGCAGGAATGACCTTTAGAGCCCCTTCCCACCCAAACCAGAATTCCCTGTGCACAACAGGCTCTGGGGCTGTGGATCTGCTCAGACTCCTGGCATCATAATGCAAATTTAATGATGAAAAATCAGCCTGCATGAGCTTAAATGGGAACAAGAAATCAAAAGTCTTTTGACCACATCAGGTTGAGGGCAAAATTTTCAGCTCCACTTGCATCCAGGAGAGCTCTTACAAACCCTCCACAATCCACTGCAGATACAAAATTAAACTGAGCCCAGAAGCACCATCTCCCCACTTGAAGAGCTCTGCTGAATTAAGCAGGAATATTCCCCCGAAATCTCTTAAGCAGATTTTCCTGAAGTCACCAGAAACTTTGCACAGAAAGCCTTTTCCAGGCTACTCACCCTGCAAATTTCCTTTTGGACGTGTTGATCTGGATTTCTGAGGGTTCTGAATCTCCCCAGGTGCAGCAGGACAGGTGCTGCCTGCAGAGCCACCACATTCATCCCTCGGAGCACCAAGGAGCCTCCCCTGGCTGAGAACCTTGCTCCAATCCTGGTTTTGTCCAGAATCCCAGCTCAGGGCTGTTTATATGAACTGCAAACCTGTTTAGGTGGAGCTGGGGTGGGTTTAAGGTTTGGTGTGACATTCACAGACCAGACTTGAGGAGGCCAAGCTTTGGACAAAGCCTCTCATGTTCCTTCTGCACCCACAGCAGGTCCCATAAAAAACCACCCCCCTACACCCTGTGAGGTTTTGGCATGGCCAGAATGCCAGAATAATGCAAGGGGTTGCTCCCATTCCTAAAAGGACTTCCAGAAAGGGTTTCATTGCTGCTTCAGGCACGTAAATGATGTTGAGGGCCACTGGAGTGGTTTGTAAAACTTGCAGTAAAATGCACCAACAATCAGCCAGTGTAATCAAGCTCCTAATCAACCAAAATAGCTTGGAATGCACCACAACTACCTGTTACAAATCAGTTTTTGTTTTATTTTTATTGCTGTTTAACTCAAACCTTGGGGAGGTGCAGTAAAAGAAAGACAGAAGCAGAGAGGGAGCTGCCAAAGCAAGGCCAGGTATAAATGTATTTATGGATAACTGAGGCCAATGTTGCTTGGTGGATAAAACAAAACATCTCTGTGGTGTTGAGACAATCAAGAATCCAAGCAAAAGAAAAAAAAAAATAAAATAAGCATTTATTTTGCACCAATGGCTGCACCATTGCCTCACAAGGGCTTTTATTGCCCACCCCCACCTCCCCAGCAGTTTAACATTTGAAAGAGTATCAGAGAACCCCCAAAAAGCATCACTGGTGTTGGACTCCTTTCAGAGGAGTTTGCAGCAGCCTTTCATCCCTCCAGGCTCAATTTTGTGGCAGAAGGTGGAAGCACCTCAAAGCCCCCAGTGTCAGAGCACATTTCCTCTCTGGCTCTGGTCTCTGCAGCCTTTTCTCACCACAAACCTGGATTTGAAACCGAGCTGAGCACATCCAGCCCTTCTAAAAGGCTGGGAATGGGGTTTTGGCAGTGGCCACACCAGCCCACGGAGCACCACAAGCCATGAGCTGGCACAGCCTCCAAAATAAGAAAGAAAACCTGTGGGGATATTTCCAGAATAGCAGGCACGTCCCCTCTTTGATGACAGCCCTCACACATGAACAGAAAAAGAGATTTGGGTTTTTTTTTCCCCCCTGGTCTGTGCATCTTGCATTTTGTATTAATGTGCCTTTGGAAACATCCAAGGGCTGCGTTTTCCTGCCCATTTAAATGAACCATAAAGAGGCACACGGGGGAAATGAAGGCCCTTTCCTGACACTTGTTTAAAGGGCTGAGCTATTTATGTGTCCCTGGGGAGACATTCATCGATTGCCCAGAGATGAGCAGGGTAATGGAATTCAGAGATTTTCACTTGGAGTCACTGAGTCAACTGCAGGTCATTAATGACCCAAGAGAATCACCCCTCTGCAGCAGGAGCTGTCTGGCACCCCTGATCTCACCTCACCTTGCATCTCTCCCAAAGGAGCCCCAGATTGCGATTTCTAGCATGGTCCCTCTGAGATTTCTACCAAAATTCCAGAGGAGCATCCACCAGGAAAGAGCTCCCTGCCTGCCAAACCCCTCCACAGCAAGGCTTGAGTAAAGAGAGAAACTTGTGTGACTCAGTCAACTAATGACATAATTAAATTTTTGTACAGTGCCCTGACATTCCATTCTGTTGTAATATATGGTGAAATTACCCAGCTTGCCATAGAACAGCATTCACTGGATTTTCCAGCTATCTCTATCTGCTATTAAACATATTTTAGGAGTAATTAGGGAGTCTCTTTAGATTTTAAGCGCTGTCTGCAGCCTCTGTGCAATTATTTCAGCACCTTTTGTCACACTGGGAGTAAAAAGGAGGTGGAAGAGGGAGGGAGAACCAGCCCAGGCTGTGTGGCAGTGAATTGGACCAGGGGTTTGTAAAAGTTAATCAAGGTGGGAAGGGTAAGAGAGTCACAGCAACTCTGCTCAGCAGAGGTCAAGACAACACACCTGGATAATTTAAAATGTATTATCCAAATTATTCCAGCAGTAATTCATGAATGGAGGGGCTCCTCCGGTGCCCTTAATGCTTCTCCACCCTCCCAAGCACCTGAAAAGATGATTCTCTATCTCTTTTAGGAGCCCACCCTCAATTTATAATTTTTGGCTGATTTGTGGTTCAAGATCTCTGTGCAGCAACCCAACCTCATCACTCGCTGCTGGTCCTCAGGAGAGTCACTCTTCTACAGAGATATTTTGTGTTTGAGTTTTATCATGGCACCATTCATGGTCCCTGAACTAAATTAACTTTTGCCTTCTTTGAAAATGGAAAGTTGAGGGCAGGGTCAGGTTTTACTGACTTTGGATTTGATTTGAACACCCAACTTCCACACTGCTCAGAAACTCTCAAACAGGTCAGGAAATGGGACAGAAAAACAGTCAGAGTTGACATTTTCCTTCTTTGTACATCCCAAACAGCCCCTGCAGCACAGTGAGGCTCTAGAAAGAACTCCTGAAACAGCCAAGATGATACAAAAACCCAAATGAAAACCCAGAATGAAACCCAAAATGAAACCTGGGATGTTTTTGCCTGGTATAATGTTTGAGCTATCCACATCCTACATGGGAACTTCTGAATTATTTCACCCCTTTTGCTGAGGAGCCCAGAGTTTAAGACACCCTGAGTTACAATGGAAACGTGAGGATTTGGATTGCCAAAGCACTCTGAGCTTTGTTAGGGTGACATCCAGTGGCACTGAAAGCTTTCTTGCTTGTGGCAGCATAAAGCAGAGAAATCTCTATTTGAGCAGGAGCAGCTGTGCAAACATTTCTGCTCAGGATCAGGTCAGTGACCAGAACAGGAGAAGCAAATGCATCAGCTGAACTCTCCAGGTTAAAGTAGGACATGGAAAGTGATGATATATTTATATAAATTACCTGCTGGTGTTGAGAAAAGCAGAACCCTCCACTTGATTATGGGATTAATGGAAATTTCTGAAGATCTGGAAATCACAGCTCACTGGGTTCAAAGACACCCTTAAAACACCTCAGCAAAGCCCATTAATGCAATAACCTCACACTCTCCTGGGACCTGCAGACTTTAACGTGGGAAAATCTCTCTTCTGGCACAGCTTTTTACACAGAAAACACAGAAAAGGCAGCAGAACCTCAGAACCAGATCCCTGTACACATCTTGCTCCAAGCCTTGCAAAAAGGAATTAATTAATCAATTAATTTTTTAATGGTCAAAAGACCAACAGGGAGATGAAACACTTCTCCACACAGGACACACTGAAAGCAGGAAAGGCTCCAGTTTGAGGCAGATGTCACAGGCCAGAAAGGAGGTATTGGAACAACTTGGACAAGTTTTGCCATTCCAGTATAAATTATAACCTGGTCTACTGCCTGCTGCTTCTGCTAGCTTAGGATCCAGATTAATTCAGTGTTTCTTTTTTCTTATATAGACAGGCCAAATCTCTCAACCAATTCCAACAGCAGAGCACAGTTCACGCTGTTGATGGCAGAACCAAGCTCTATCCAGAATATAGTCTTTCTAAAACTAATTTTGCACTGATGTGGAGAATGCACACCCATGTGAGCCCAGTTCCTCGGTGTAATCTGATGCTACAAAGGACAGCACAAGAAGGACAGAGAGGGAGGATCTTTTCCAAGGAAGGAGCCACTGGAGTGGAGAATCAGAGCTGAAGTCAAATTTAGGGTGAGACAAAACCACAAAATTAGCAGCAGAACAGGCCAGTGGGTTTCCCTCTGTCCCTCTCCTTCCTTTCCCACACAGTTCTTGGTGAAACAGGGAGAAAAATGTAGAAAAGGTGTTGAGGGATGACAGAACTATCACAGAACCATTTAGGCTGGAAATGCCCCCTAGGACTGAGCCCAGCCACTATGCCAGCACTGTTCTGGTACTCCAGGTAAAAGTGACAGCAGAATTTAGGCTCAGCCTCCATCAATCTGCTGGGATGCACGAGAAAAGGAACTATTTCTGGTTTAACAGACACAGGACACTGTCCTCCAGCTGGTGCTTTAGACACAATTTGTCCTGCAAGTTTAATGGTGCTGAAGAGCCAAAAGTACAACACAAACACAGCTTAACCAATGCAAAATTTGCTTCAAAAGACAAAATTGCCGAAGCAATTTCAAACATTTTTCCGAAGCAAATGCTGCTCAGACAGACAAATCTGGTTCTGACATGCTCCCCCAAAATAGCCATGTCAGACTCAGAATTTACATCTACATAAAGAAGGTTAATGAACCAGGCAAATTGTACTGCACAGGAAACAAATGCCAAATATTGCTCTTAGCTTTTTCTTGTGAGTCAGTGGCTGCTCTGGGAATGGGGGCAGTGAAATAAATAGTAGCACATCCTCAGTGCAGTTGGAACATTCCAAAATGCCACAGAGCTGTCAGTCTGCATGTCAGAATCAATGTGCAAGCTTGTCAGGAGAAAAAGCAGGAGCGATTTGGGGCCTGAAATAGTCACCAGCTTCTGGGGTTTATTGGTAGTAATGGAAGCAAGGCCACCTCAGGATTGTAAATCTGGCTCTTTGTTCAGAACTGTGCTGAGGTAATTTCCTTTCCATGTGAAATCGTAAGAGATACATATTTATTCCTGTCTGAAAAAGAAATACTCTAGTCAGAAGTGACAAGACAATTCAGATTATCTGAGGATGTTCAGGGCTCCAATCCAAGACTAAATTTGGAGGCATTAACAAGGTGAGGGGTTTGAGAGAGCAGGAGAATTTTGACTGATATTGACAAAAACTCAGCAATGCAGATCCTTTGCAGGATCCCAGAATTCCCAGGGCAAACCCTGAGGGTCCAAGCTGGGGATTTCAAGGAATTCCCATAAATTAGAGCTGAAGGTCCTTGACAGACTGCCAAAGGTCCAGCTGCCAAAGGTCCTGAATGAGAAACCTGCCAGTGACCACCATGGTCTCTCAGCTGGAGCCTCAGTGTGAATTAATCCTGACTTCCCTCCTCTTAGCCATGTCCTGGCCCATCTCAGGTGCTTTTCTCCTGTCACAAAGCTGCTTTTCAGCCCTGGTCACAAAGAAGACACAGAGATAGGGAAGGCTGTGCTGAAAATGCAAGCATGAACACAATTAAATACAAATTGCACTTTGTTCCCATTTTCCTTCGCCTGCTGGTTTTCACCTGGGCCTCATCACCTCACACCTGGATACAAAACTGTCTGTGGGTGTTAATTACACCTGCTCTTAATTAAATATTGTTAAATTAAATTAAATATGAAACTGTTAATGCTCTGATTCCCAAATATTCAATGAGGAACCTCACAACCACTGTCCCCCCCACAGTGGGGACATTTTAGTTGTGCAGACTGGCTGTTCTGAGATAAATATTGGGCAGGGCTCAGACAGAGCAAGAATAAAGTGAAGGAAAAAAAAAAAAAAAGTCAAATTTGAATTTGACTTTCCAGGTTCATGTAATCTGACCTGAGCAACAAACCCAGACATGAAATTTATGGGAGGCCTTTCCCACAGGATGTCATGGTTTTCCCTCACACCACGCGTTATTCCCCATAATTTAAACATCTATACCAGTCTCACTGGCAGCTCAGGGCAGTTCAGCCTGAAGCTTTATGGATATTTAAGAAAGAAGTTTCATTATATCCTCTTGTAAAGACTCACTGCATTCTTTGCATCATTATTCAGATCCAAGGAAACCTCTCCTGACCCTCTGTCTTTCAGCTTTGTGGACAAACCGATTTTGTGTTGGCATGTGCTGCCATCTAATGATATGGAAACCAAAACTTTGGAAGAAAAAACCCTCAGAATGGCATTTTAAAAAAGCCCATCCAGCTGCAGAAGGGATTTATAAATTTTATCACCCGAAAGGGGGAGGACAAATCCATGTGGGAAAAGCAGAGGGAAGAGCTGGGTGTGAGGTGGGGATTGGATCCAAAGCCAGGTTCAGACTGCTTCTAACCAAAAGGTGTCCCCAGAGCACCGCAGAAATTCTGTGCAAAGGTTGAGGAGCACCTGCAGCCCGGGGCTGAGGCTGCCCTGCACCTGCACTCTGCCCCAGCAGCACAGGAGCCTTCCCCAGGGAGCTGCTGCCTCCCTGCCCTGCACAGCAAATGCAGCACAGAAAGCTTCCTACAGTTTCTGTTCTGAAATGGAACTTGCAGCTGGGAGAAATCTGATTTTTGTGTCAGATTTCACTCCCTATATCCTTGATGAGAAGAAATAATCCGTCTCGGATAATTCCACGTAAAGGCAGAGTGGCGGCTGCTGCAGGAAGCAGAATTGCAGTGTGCACAGTTCCCTGAGTCTGAGGGTTCCTCAGACAGTCCTATCAGCCCATGAAATATCCACATTTATTTAGTAACAAACCCAGAGAAGTAGAACCACATTTCCTGCCCCCAGTGCTGCCTCCTCCCTCCCTCCTGCCCGCAGATTCCTTCCCAAAACAGAGCTCACAACACAGCTTCCCATTGATTGGATCATTTCACACAAAACCCCCAAACTCTATAAAAATACAGGTAAATTGAACTCCTTCAGCTGGATAGATAAAGATTTATTTCACCTAGCTACAACAACTCAAAGGACACTTATCAGGCCAGAGAGGCACAATAGGGTTAGTCCAGACTATGTGTTACATTCCCAACAAAAACACACTTGGCTTTGTCAATATCTCCTGAAAAAAAAAAACAACCCTTTAATTCCAACAATTTTAAAATTTAAACCACTTTACTTGAATTAGTCAAATAATTAGGATTTTTTTAAATTAGTAACAGCACTGGAATACACAGAGCAGGTTTGCAATTCAACCTGCAGGGGTGGGGTGGATAAAACAGGGGTTTGAGGAGGCTGAGCTTGCCAAGCGTGGGAATAATTGAGGAAAAACTTGCACATTCTGTGAATCTAAAACCCACAAAAAAATTTGCCAATTCAAATCACAAAAAGGCCTCTGAGAAACCGACGAACAAAACCACAAACTCCAGAAGTAACAACACTAGAAAATTAGCTGAAAAATCAAACTGCCACCCCTCCTTGCTGTGTGCTCAAAGGAAGGAGAGACCACAGCTCTCCCACAGTTCCTCCTTCCAGCTTCTTCCCAAAAATTCAACCTCTTCCTGCCTTCTCTCCCTGTCACTTCATCCTCCTTCCCCAATCACGGTCATTGTGTGCAGCCAAATTATTTTAATTAATGCAATTAGCTAATAGCCTCCAACAGCCCTTTCCCCTTCTGCTCCAGCAGCAGAGGCTGCACTGGCAGCTGAACATGTTGAAGGGGAGGCTCAGATGTAGAGAAGGGCAAGGACAAAAGTGGTACCTACAGGAGGTGGGAGAGGAGGAATCTGTGCCCCAGGAACCCAAAAAAGTTTCCTGTGAAGTCTCAGGAAAGAGCTTGGCAAACAAGCAGAGACTTCTAAGCACAACCTGGGCTGGTTTGCTGGAAATGAGATCTAAAAATAAGCAGGAAAAATTGAAAGCTGATTTAAGTGCCACTTGTATCACATCATGCCTTCATCCCTGCAAACAGCACACAGAGGTTCCTTGTTCCTGTTTTATCTTAATGGCCTATTCTGCTCTTATTTCTGTCTTCTGAGCTGGTCCCGAGTCCTTTGGCTTGTGATTTTTTTGCCTGCATTTCAACTCTGGCAAAAAAAGCTGGGAAAGGAAACCAAAGCACCAAAAACCAGCAAGCTGATAAAGCCCAGAATAATTCCTGGGGAGGTTTCTGTTGGAGTTTGCACATTTGTTCTTCTGGGTGTCTCCAGAGCAGGCAGAACTCTTGTTGCTCCAGCCACAGAGGGCTGTGAGCACAAACACAGCCCTGACCCCCCTGTCACGAGTGAATAACCCACAGAAAGCCTGTCCTTGTCAGGGAAATCAATCCACAAACACCAGAGGTTTGTGTCCATAAAGGAGGCAGAGGAGTCCTCTTTATTGAATAAAGGGAGAGGCCATGGGGCATTTCCTGTGGGGTCTCTCAGATTTTTAGAGGACACAGCCTCCTTTTTATCCTAATTTCCCAGCCACGTTTCCCTCTCCCTTTCCCCACTGCCTGAGGTGCTTGAGAAGTACAGGCTCCCCAGACCACCTAAATACAGACCCCCTTCTAATGCATACCCCCATTTTTTTCTTTTCCCATGGAATTTCTGGTTCCTCCCATTGCTTCTGCCATCCCTCAGCACCTAGCTTCATCCACCAGCAGACCCCCAGTTTGCTTGTGAAGACAAACCTGTCCTGGCTTCCATTGTGAGTCCTGGTGAGGGCACAGGGGCCGTGGCTTGGCCGTGCCCCCCTCCCTGCCCCGCTGGGTGTGTGGGTGCCAGGGCTGGGACACCAGGGCTCAGCAGTCCCACGTCACTGCTGCTGCTGCCAAAATTAGCCCTGGCCTGGAGCTGCCTGCCCAAATAGCTGCTGTTTGCTCTTCTGAGCATGGCATGCCTCCACTGCAGACAGTTTCCAGCCCTTTGGGAAGAGGGAGGGATGATTCATTCGTGAGGAGCAGGGGAAGGAAGGGGGTGTCGGCAGCCCCCGATCTCAGAGCTCCTCAGATGTTTTACAACAGTGTTGAAGAAAAGCTGCTGTGCCTCTTCCAGAGTGGGATGGAGAGGGGATTGAGGGGCTGGATTAACCAGCACACTCCGGTATTTTGTCATTAACCATTGCTAGCAAGGAATTCTCGACTATCCTTTTTTAATTGGAATGCCACAAGGACTCCCTAATTCTAAAAGCCATGGAGCTGATCACAGCCTGGAAGGAGCCTCTCCATCAGCTGACAGCAACATCTTGGGAGAAACAGGGGCCTGGCTCTGGCTTCTGGCACACAGTAAAACAGAAGCACCCAGGAGTGGCACAGTCAGAGAGGAGTGGAAAGGTTTTGTCAAAATCCATAGCACATTTTCCTTATTAGAGCCAGGCTTGGGTAGTCAAGATGAGAAAAAGCCTTTAAGAAAAGAATTTCATTTCCTGTGTTGCAGGCTGCCGTATAAGAGAGTGCCTCAGGGGGAAAGAGCAGATTTTTTCATGAGTGTGTTGTGCATTAAAGGAAGAATTTCTCCCTCTGCATGGGACAGAGGTATTACAAAGGATCATAGAAAAATTTGGGTTGGGAGGGACCTCAAAGCCCATCCAGCTCCACCCCTGCCATGGCAGGGACACCTCTCACTGTCGCAGGTGCTCCAAGCCCTGTCCAGCCTGGCCTTGGGCACTGCCAGGGATCCAGGGGCAGCCCCAGCTGCTCTGGGCACCTGTGCCAGGGCCTCCCACCCTCACAGGAAGCAATCTATTCCCAAAACCCCATCTAACCCTGTCCTCTGGCACTGGGAGCCATTCCCTGTGTCCTGTCCCTCCATCCCTTGTCCCCTGTCCCTCTCCAGCTCTCCTGGAGCCCCTTTAGGCCCTGGAAGGGGCTCTGAGCTCTCCCTGGAGCCTTCCCCAGCTGAGCATCCCCAGCTCCCCCAGCCTGGCTCCAAAGCAGAGGGGTCAGGCCCTTTCATTAATTTCGTGGCCTCCTTTTGACTTATTCCAACAGCTCCACATCCTTGTTATGCTGGAGGCCCCAGAGCTGAACGCTCCAGGCACCCAGAAGAGCATAAAAGCACAAAAATCAGAGCACAAAAGATCATCAGAGGGGGCTGGGAGTGAAACCGTGGCTGGGAGGTCATTTCAATTCAGCAGCTGGAATTGAATTGAAGATGCAGTTCCCCTCCCTGTGGCATCTCCCTCCAGCAGCAGCTTCTGTCTGGGCAGGGAGCTGGAGGCACTGGGAGCTTGGGTTGGGCAGGGTTTTCATCCCCAGCAGTTCCCAAAGCCACTCCCTTCATGGCCCTGACACAAAACCAGCAAAACCAGCCATGGGTGTGAGGGAAGGGGCAGCAGCAGGAGAGTGGTGGCTAGTCTGCATTTTATTTATATTTATGGGATTGATATCATTTATATTTATAATCTTTATTTATATTGTATATTTACATTTACTTATGTTTTATATTTATATCTATGTTGATTTATATCTATACCTTATATAGATATTTAGATTTTTATATTTAATAACATGAAGTTGTGACCCCAGGGAACTTCAGTTTCTGTCAGCCACAGATTTGCTGCATGACCTCAAACAAGTTTCTAAACCTCCTCTTGTTTTTCAGTTCCCCACTTCACATCAAGGGACACTTGTCTGCTCTACCAGGGTAGCTGTGATTATTTAATTCATTGGGGGAGTGTCGTGTAAAGTACATCCATATAAACTAAAATACACAGAATGGGGTTTTCCCATTTCCTTTAATTTCTGAGAACAAAGTAAGTAAACGAAATCTTGTGCCCTTCAAAACCAAAGGGAACCTTTCTTTGTATAAAATGTTGCATAAACCTTAGTGGTTGTTCGTTTTTATTGTATTATTTTTAATAATTCTGCAAATACTTCAGAAAAGGGCAGTTTGTTCCTACTGCATAAAAAAAATCATCACCATAGAGCTGGGTTTTTTTTACATTTCTCCCTTATATAGTTTAAAAAAAAAATACCAAAGAAGAACAATTAGGAAATTTACCCTCCCACTTCCCTCCCCACTAAAATAAAAGAAAAAACAACAAAAAACCTGTTTGGTTTTTTTTTTTAAATCAGTAATGTGTTAAACAAGTCAGCTATCAGGAGCACACAGAGCACAGCACATCAGTAACACGGGGGATGCTTTAGACCATGGCAGGACCAGGTGAAATGTTCCCAGCAGCTCCTGGACACAGCACAGCTCTCCTGCAGGAGCTTGGATGAGGACAGAGCTCCAAAGGACTCAGCCAAGCCCCAGGACACACATTTTTCTCCTACAACAAAGTTTATCCCAATCCCAGTGATACAATCCCTCTCTAGGCCTGGATCTCAGGGACACCTCAGTGCCCCAGGCCCCAAAAAGTCTGACCAAAAGTGAGTTGTGGGGAGCAAACTGGGGCTGAATGACTTCATTGCCTGCAGCTGGAATTGGAGGATGAAGCCCGATCTGGAACTGGAGCAAACTGGTAATTGTGTGAGAAACTGGTGCCCATTGTCCGTGCTGGCTGCAGCCTCTGGGAGGCTTTGGCTGCCCGAGGTGTGCCTGGGGAAGGCCTTCAATAAATGCCCACTTTATTCCTTCCAGGGGACGTTTTCTGTCCCATCTGGGGCACCACAAACCCCGAGGCAGCAGCAAGGGCTGCCCTGGCCCCTCTGGGGTCACTTTGTGCCCGTGGATGGCTCCAGGAGCAGGGGCTGCGCCTCATGGCATTTCCTCAGGATCCTCATTGCCGAGGGGATGACACTGAGATCCAGGCCAAGAGCAACCTGAAGGCTCTCAGGAGTCCTGAGATCCAGGCCAAGCACAACCTGAAGCTGCATCTCCCTCCACTGATCCAAAAATATCTTGGCATTCTCCCTGGGAGGGACCAGAGCCCACCCCAAGGTCCGCGTGTGGCTCTGGGGCCTTGGTTCTGCGGCCTGGGTGAGTGGAGAGAAAGCCCAGGAAGGGACATTGGGTCCCAAACATTCCTGACTTGTTGGGACTTCCAAAAATGTGAATTCCTAGATTTGGGGGTGTGAATGTCAATTCAGTTTTTGCATTGTATATAAATCAACCTGTGGTTTCCATTCTGGGAACATTTCTCTCCCTGTATGGTTTTCCTATGGGACTGAGTTTTGGCTCTGAGGGAGGCCAGCAGGCACAAAATGATGGTTCTGTGCCTTCCTAAATCCAGGTTTCTTTTAAATATCCTGCCCCAAGCACCTCCCAAGGGAGATGTGCAAACAGGATTTAAAGGATTTGAAGTCCTCTGCTAGGCTTCCACCTTGCCACACACAAAATAAACCCCTACAAATAAGGTAAAGTGAAAATGAAATGGCTCTATTAGATTTAATGAAGTGACTCGAGACAAAGCAGTTCCATAAAAATGCTTTTTTTAAGAAGTAACAGCAAGAGCTTAGAGAAGTGCTGACTGCAGGTACAGTTCTAGCCAATATTAAAGTATAATTAGTGATTTCTAGGGAAATATTTCCTTGGGAGAAGGTCAGGAGCTGTTTCTGTTGCTAACAACTCCAGGTGCTGTGTCTGAGCTCCGGTGGGTTGGAGTTGCAGAGAAGGCAGCAGGTGTTATGACATTTCTTCTGGGCTGTCTCTTGTCTCTCCCCAAAAATCCTGTGCAGTGCAGGATGATGTTCCTCCACAGGTTCCTCACACAACCATCAAATAACAAAAACAAGCCAAGAAAAAAAATTGTCCAGAACAAATAATAGTGTTTGGAATATTATCAGGTAAAAATAAAAAACCACATCCTAAGACACAGTTTAGGGGTTTTGCTACTGGGGCATCTGCACACCTCCTGGAACAACCATCCAGCAGCTGGATCCACGTACAAAATCAGCTTTAAAGCCCGGCAGTCAGTCCAGACCAAGGCCTGACAGGACAGAACCAGCGCTGCTGCCTCGGTGACACCGAGGGTCACAGCAGCCCTGCATGAATCCCTTGCCCTGCACCACACAGAAATGACCTCCTGGGACTCCTGCAGAGAGAAAGGACATTACCCCAACCTTCTGCTAAAGAAATTCCTCCTCTGGCTTCAGTCCAAGCCTCGATCCCATCCAGGGCACAGGAATCAGTGCCTGATCTGAGGGGACCTGGAAAGGACCTTGAAGAGGAATCAGAACACCCTGAGTTGGAAGGATCATCCAGTCCAACTCCTGGCCCTGCACAGGACAGCCCAAAACCCCAGCCTGTGCCAGCAGAGGAGCTGTGTAGTGCTACACATCGGCATTGTAGGATCCTGGATTCCTTTGGAGGGGAATGAGTTGTTGTACAGACACAGAGAGCCCTAAACTTTTCCCCTCAGAACTTCTCCAGCTCTGTGAAATAACCTTGGTCTCCTGTTGAAGGAGCACAGACAAACACGGGTCACTCCTGGGGGTGGGAAGTGCCAGCCAGAATTCAGGAGCAGCCGCCCAGGGAGGAAGATGCAAAGGTTTGGGAGGTCTCCTGAGGAGCACATCCTGTCAGAGACCAGGAACTTACAGCAGCAAAATTCAGAGCCCTTCAGAACCAGCCTCTGTCCAATCTCCAGGAAAACAGTGGCTCGGGATGGGCTCATTCCACATTTCCAACCCTGATGAAGCCAGTGGAGGGTGGAGAGAAGGAGGTGGGAGCAGCTGAGGCGCCGTCAGCATCACCAAACTCACCCTGAAAGGAGAATTCTTCCCAAGCAAACCATAGGACAGGCAGGTGCCTTTTATATACACACATGGACAGCTGAAATGGTCTGAAATGCTTACAGGTTAGAAGGTCTATACAACATTACACCTGCCACAAATCAAAGTAGAAAAGTTTTACAGCACATTATACAGGTCCCTCTAAAGTCTAAAAAAAAACCAAACATTGACTGGAATCACCATATTACAAGAAGTCATCACTAACAGACAATATAATACTATTTCTTTTTCTTTTACAGAATCATTACAGATAGAGTAATTTAAAAAAATCACTTTTTAAACAAGTATACAATTTTCACTTTAAAATTAACTGGTTAATAAAATTCTGTGCAAAACAAGCCAGCCTCTATAATTAAGTGAATTTATTTATTTCTTTATACAAAAAAAAAAAATAGAACAACAAAAAAAAAAGTTCTTTCAGAAATGTGTTTCCTTTTCTGTGATGGTGGAAATGGTGCCATCTCCTTTCAGTTTGGCATCGCAGTCATTTATTGCTGCAATGTAGGCTCCTCCTCCGAGCTTGCCCCGCATTTTCAGGTCTGAGCTAGGTGTAATCAACTTCCTGAATTTCTAGAAAATTGGAGAAATTGGAAATTGAATCATTAAAATTAAAATCATTACGTTTGTCTTGGTCACAGACACACCTCTCTTTAACAGATCGATTATAAAAGGCTTTTCTCCTGCACGTCTGCTTCTCATTTATTCCCCTGTTGTGGAAACACCCTCAGACCTGCAGGCTGCACAATTCTGGGTAAATCCCACTGGACCAAAGAAGGCAGAGCGAAAATTTTATTTCCAAAAACCAAAGTGAATTTTTATGCTGATTTAATCACCCCCTTTCATGAAGACACTCAGCATTGTGTCTGTTCTACAGGTACATTTTGTTTCTCATTTTATCATCAATGATATTCACTGGAAAAAACAAATAAACCAGTGACAGCCAAGGTGTATTAAGGTGTGATAAAGAAAAATATCCTTTCTCTTTTCTTTGAGCAATGACATCCACAGCAAGGTTGCTGCTCACAGCAGGAAGTTGGCTCCCCAAGAAGCTCCCAGCTGTGATTAAAACAATCCTCTTGTCATCCTGGCAGGGAAAAGATAAGGACCTGTCTGCAGTGCTGCAGCTCCAGCAAAGTCTGCTCACCTGCAGGGACAGGTGAGGCTGCTGCACTGAGGAAATACTGAATGTTTAGATTTGTGCAGATTTCCTTTCTTGACTCTCTGAGACAACTAAATCATGGGTGATTCACTTTTAGTTGATATATGCAGTAAAGATTTCCTAGGCAGCCTCCAGGCTGTGTTTAATCAGCTGAATGGAGTCTGTGCAATGTGGACAAATTGAGGCTTTTCTGCAATGCTGAAATCCCAAATGGCTGAGTAAGGTTTGTATTTTTATTTCTTCTGCTATTGTTTCCTTCACTGCCTTTCTTTGGAGCTCCCACAGCAATGAGAAACTCTCCAAGCTTGAATTTGATAATAACCTCATTCTAGACCTAACCTGACACCAAATGTCAGAAAATTGCCCTGAATATCTATTTGACTTTCTCATTTAGAGAACTGAAATTAAGAAAACTGTACAGAAAATGGGAATGTGGGCAACCCAGCTCCTGGAGAAAATCCTGGCAGCACAAACAAAAACCATGGAAAAAGGCAGCTGACCTGAGGAAATGGCTGATACAAACTTCGAGGGATTTAGGTGACGTTACAGACATTTTAAGCTACAAATTGTGCTGGGAACAGAGCACCTTAAATCAATAGTTAGTTTACCACTGGCAGCACAAAACCCAAGAGGAATTCAGAATAAACCAGAGAAAGTTCAGAATTCTTTTTCCAGCGGCGACTGAGAGCCCTATCTGGGGGATGCAGGTGAGGACTCCCAGCCTTTTCCCAGCTCTTTTTCCAGCATCACTGGATATCTCTCACCTCCATGAAGGTGCCTTCTGTCTTCCAGAGCTTGATGCAGATCCACAGCGGGATGCAGACCATGGAGGAGAGCGCCATCATCCACCCGATGCCGTAGCCCCAGTCAGGGTAGATGTACACGTTGTTGTATTTCAGGGGTTTGTATTTCACCAGGAAAAAGATGAAGATTCCCTGAAACAAGCAGAGATATTGTCAGAGGTATTTATGGGCAAACCCTGCACGTGTAACAAAGATTTGGCTGAGGGTTTAGGCCAGGCCAGGCTCTCTGAGGAGGAAAAGCAGAGGGAAGCTCTTCACTCAGAGAAAAAAAAACCCACCAGCAGCATCCTCTCTGCTGTACAGCTGAAATAACACATCTCAGAGGCTCCTGCAGAAATGAGCAACCTTTCAAGTTTAATCCTATTTACCACTTGGTGACAATAAACCCTGCACTTTGATGGCAAGCAGCACCTGGGCAGGAAAGATTAAGTCTTGCTACAGCTACAGTGAACCAGCTGTGATTAAGTAACATGAGCTGGGTTTTCTCCAACCTGTCAGGATGAAAAAGGAAAGCCAAAATTTTTGAAGTTACTTTAATCCACTGTGTGTACCTGCAGTTTTGCAGGCCAGTGCTTTCACCCTGCCAAAAACACTAAAAAAAAAAAATCTGTTTAAATTTCTAATCAGGCAGCTTGGACCATTTGGATGCATGAAATAGAGAAAAGCTACCGTGTCATTTTGTCCAACGTGGTGAAACGAGTGCACAAGAGCAAATGGTGGAGAGGTCATTTCAGAACTGGTGCAAATGAGTCAGAAATTTTGCTAAGTTTGCAAATGAGAGCCTGGATCTCGAGGTAGCCCAGCTCCTGTGGTTTGCAGCTGCCATCATTGGAGTATTACACAGCTGGAAGGGGTGTTGGCATCCAATCCTCAATTTTAAGGGCAATCAGATCATGTTGCTTTTGGAACTTTGTCCCTGTGACACTGCCACAGATCTGCAGAGCTGGCACAGCTTCCTTCCCCTCCCTCATGCCTGTGGGATGGACTCTTGGCCTCTCCTACTACTTTTAAAAGTAAAATACATCTTGTCTCCTTTGGGAAATGTCCATACCCCAAAGAGAGAGAAAGGAGGAGAAAGCAGCAGAGGACCCGGCACAAGTCTGGAGGAGCTTGAGCCATGGGCTGGCACACAAGGTGCACAAACCACAGGGAAAAACATCTCTCTCATTCTGGCAAATGTTCTTCTAGGGCCCTGGCATTATTTTTGTTCCTATGACTGTACATACTAAGATTTTTCACTATTTAACAACTTTTACAGATCCTACAGAATGTTTTTTTATTTTAAATACATGCTACAAATCAATAAGCTTTTTTCTCGACTATTAGCCACAGCAAAATTATTAAAAAACATGTAGAGAAACCCTTCTTTATACCTAAAAGAATTTATTTGGACATTCTGTACTTACTGCACAAATACCTGGAGTTAGGACCATCCAGCACCATTTAATCAACGACACAGGTTTGTACCCAATCATGTCTTCAATGTTCTCATAAAAGCGATTGCTGCCTGCCCAAAAAGCAAAGGAAAAGCAGATGAAGAGTGCACATGGAAGGGGTTGTCCAGGTCAGGATTTAAAGCAGGGAAGAGAAAGCACAGACAGAGCTGGGAACACTGAAGCTGCTGCCTCTTTCCCTGGGAAACTCCTCCCTGCCATCTGCCCTGTGCTCATGGCAGGGGTTGATATAAAATTCCTGCTGCTAGAAAACTTCTGGTGCTATCAAATATTTATTTCATACAGATCATTGCATCTCTTATCAGAGATGGAGATTTCATTAGTGTGGTACAAGCTGTCACAAAAATATTAACATTTCCTTTAGTCCTACTCTCCTTTTCCCTCCACACCTTAAGTTTTGCTTTCCTTCATAGCATGAATCAATCTAATATACTCTGCTTAGCTGATTTATTCTCTTTCTTGTAGAATCAGGTTGTAAACAACCCCAGTCCAAGAGTATCTATTTTATATATAAATATATTTAGATGCTATGAGCTCATGTGTGAAGCCAAGGATAGCTGCTCACATGTGATCTGCACTTCTGTGTTGTTTTACAAAGTGAAATTATCTTTGTGGAGAAAAAGGCATTCATGACTTTTTTTTGGGGGCATGGGAACGTGGAGGGTTCCATCCATAAGGGCACAAGGTTCTCACTTTGCCTTGATGCAAACAGGGAATTTAGATAAGAAAATAGAGCAATTTTTATCACTCACCGTACACCCAGCCTATGCAGACACACTCAAATATGGCAACAAAGAGCAGGCACATCCCACTGGCTGCATAGGAGTCAAAGAGCTGAAAGACATACATCCCACCCTGGAGGAGAAAATAGGAAAGGGAAAAAAAATATTGGGTTGGCACCCGTGGCAATATTTCATAGCAAATCTGTTTTAATTACATCGTCAAGCTGTTGGCTCCCTGGCAATCTTCCTACTCAAGTTGGTTCCTTCTTGAACAAAGAATATTCATTTCTTGTTTTTTTTTTTTTTTTTTAACTCTGCACTTCCTTTAGGGTGGTAAATCTGGAGTGAAGTAAATTTGGTTTTATTTGCAAAAATGCTGTCCCACCTCCCCGCTTTTCCTTCGGTTTGTTATCACATCGAGCTGAAGATATTCCCAGGTGTTTCTGACCTCCAGATCCTGGCTCTGTGTCTGTGTTATTAATATGTAAAATAATTAATTTTATTAAGGAGGTAAAATCTGTAGCTACCAAAATCCCTCTGTGACGGTGCAGGGACTGCAAAATGAATAAAGTGACCTAGAAAGTGTGAATTCAACTCACAGACTTTGAGCCACATGACTGAAACGAGTCTTTCTTATTTCTCACAAAGAAAAAGAAATAAGAATCATCCAATCAATAACATTATATAACATAAATAATTAAAATGATATGGATAATATTAAAATTTTTATGTGAGACAACCATTTATCACATCTGCATTTAATATTGAAATAAGGAGGAGGAGGAGGGGTTCACAAGTGAGCATTTTGATGAAAGGAGATTCTAAAGAAGGAAAGAAGGGCTTGAGATGAGCCCTCAGTTGGAATTTAATGTTTTTTGGGGAGCTCATGAGATCCATTACATCTCAGAAAACTTTCTGCAGATGGAAGAGAATCCTAAAAATAGGAAGAAACCTAAATTTCTACTGCAAAGTCATCATGGTGAGGCTCAGCAAATACCTGAGCAAAATGCAGATTTAGAAATCAACCAATACAGTAAAAGGTAAGGACAACAAAACTCCTGCAAGGATATTCCTGCAGTTTGAAGAACTTGTTTCCCCTTCGCTCTTCAGATTTATATTTCTTTTAGCCTGTATATCTTGATAATAAGAGATAATCTTCTCAGTACTCTGCTCAACACAAGCTGTGTAGAGGGGTTATTCCAAGATTTCCCATTTTACATAGCCAAGATGATTTATTTCACTGAGAATAAGAATTACAGGTAAATATAAAGTATACAAGTATAAAAAAATCTGTTTGATGCATTTTTTCACACAGAGCATTGAATCTCCTATCAGAGAGGGAGATTTGATTAGTGTAATTAAATACTAATGGTCCACGTTCTAGATTATTCCAAATTGGAAAGGACACAAAAACTTTTGCTCAAAACCAAAGATGGTTTAATTTTCTCTTTTCACTTCACCCTTATTGTTTTTCCCATCCAAAATGTGGTTGTTCCTGCCCAGGGTGAGCAAGCAGAAACCACGATCAGTGTGTGTGGTTGGCTGGTGCAAAGCAGATGGAATTTCCTTGGTTGTGCTGTGTATTTTTGATTAAGACATTTCCTGAGCTGTGTATTTTTGATTAATACATTTCCTGAGCTCAGCCGATAAAACGAGGCCGCTTTTCCCATTTCAGACGTTACACAGGAGCTGACAACATTCTCTCGAGTATTTTGTTGTCACGTTCCTGACAGTGAAATTTGTCTGTGGCAAAGATTCATGTGCTTTATCTGTTGTGATTTCAAGCACAAACTCTTTTTCTCTGGGCCAGGCAGCTCTCACCTCAGTTAACATGATGAGGCCGAGGAAGTAGGACACGACGGAGAGGCCGAGGATGAGCAGCTCCCTCCTGTAGCCCCTGCGGAACACCTTGGGGTACATGTCCACCACGGCTGTCACGATGCTTTCCACACACACAAACTGCAACAGAGGACAGCAAAGATCCAGTGAAATCTGCTGCTGGGATTGGGATTTGCCACCTAACACTAAATTTCCTCCTGTGTTTTCATCTCAGAGGGTCGGTGATCCCCGGGGACGCCCCATAAGCAGAAACTCAAACTGAAAGGAACATCTCCCAGTGGAAAAGTCCAAAGTTATGGATTTCCACCAAACCCAAACAGTTGGATTCTCTGATATCATCCCAGATTGCATTTGCCCTGTAGCAGGTGGATTAAATGAAAAGGAAACCTTTCAAATGTGGCTGGAATGGGAATTAAATAATGTACAAAGCCTTCAATGGATCTCCAGGCACTTTTTCCAATTTTGCCATGCATCCTCCAACCTGCTACAGGAGCAGCAGGCTTTGGGGGAAGTTCTGTCCATGAAGAGAGAAGTTCCTCAGAGCTGTTGAGTGCCCAAGCCAGGAATTCTAACAAAGGAGGGCAGGAACATGTTTGGCATCTTTAAACATCAAAAAAAAATCAAAAAGCCTGAGCTTCTGACTCAGGGCTCTGCAGCAAAGTTTCTAAAACAGGGCCCAAAATAGACATTGGAATAGTCAAGAGCAAAATCCAGGAACTGCTCACTTTAAAATAAATAAATAAATAAATAAATAAAGGCTTAAGAACCCGTTAGATCATTAAAAAGAGTGGTTATTAAAACATTAAGTTTAATGATTGGAAATGTCATGCAGAACAAGCACTGCTGAGCTTTAGAATCATAAATTTTCTGAACCCAGTCATGCCAAGGGCTGAGCTGCATGCTAAAACACCCAGGCACGTCACATTCCTCTTCAAGCAGCTTTTGCAATTTTTCCAGTCACACGGGGACAACGACTTTTGTGCTGCCCCTTTGCTGCAGGCTATGGCTGCACATTCCTTGCTATGGTATCTTGCAGTAAAAATACACCATGGGAAATTACATTATCACTATCTGATATTCAGCTTCAAAATTCAGTGCAAAGTGCTTTAAAAACAGGCTGGTATTTTACTGAAGTGTGGATTTTAATCAGCCCTGCTGAAGTTCAGACTGATTTCCGTGTTAATAATGAAAGCTGGAGTCGGGCTGAACCAGCCCTTGCAGTGAATCATGAAGGGATATCCAGCATCACAACTAAGATTTAAAATAGCAAAGAATTAAGTTAGGGTTCAGTCTTTCACCAGGCTGTGATTTCCACCTGTTGGGGAGGCTAAAGAAAATCACTGAAATGGGGTTTGTTCCCTACCTGACTGTCCAAGCCCAGGAAGATGAGCATCATGAAGAACAGAGCTGCCCACAGAGGAGACAGAGGCATCATGGTGACAGCTTTAGGGTAAGCAATGAATGCAAGTCCTGGTCCTGGAAAGGAATAAAGAAATGAAAAGTTTATGCTTGTGTGGGAGTTTGAGATGGAGCTCAGCTCCTCCAGAGCAGCCTGAGCTGTGGGAGAACAGCATTGCTGACACCAAAATGTGCCTCTGGCTGGGCAGGGCTCACTCAGCATCACTTACCAGGTGTTTTATCTGGACACACCCATTTTCTCACTTTTCCTCTCCTGCTCCCTTCCCCAGCCCACTGTGGAAACTGGGTGAGTGAGCAGAGTGTGGATGCTCAGCTGCTGCTCAGGGTCAGCCCACCACAACCTGATTCTTCTGTCATGGCACAGAAGAGGAACTAAACCTGAGACTGAACACCTTGACAAACTCTACCTCTCACAGTCTAACAGTTGGTGATGAGGCTTATCAGAAATGGCACAGCCCTGCCTGCATCCTGCCCAAAGGATGCTCAACTTCTGTTCAGACCTCCCAGTGCTTTATGTTCCCCTTTTTTTCTGTGGATGTGCAGCACTGCAAACATCCCTGAATAAATCATAGTGGCTGCTCCTGTGATTGCCTTATATAATTTAGGAACATATCCTGGATTCTTTATTTTTCCCCTAACCTGGTGCAAGGCAAATGCTGGTTCCCATCCTGCTCTGTGGTTTTGGGTGCTGCTGTGTGACATTGGCTACATATTTAGAGAAATCTTCAAAACAGAACATTTTTGTAACAGCACTGATAACTTCTCAGATCTGCTAAGAAATCTTCTCACCTTTCTCATGTCTTTCTGGTTTTATTTTTCAGCTGTTTTTTATGAAGCCAGGCAGCTTTCAAAGCAGGGGCACAAAGGCCCTCTCCCAGGCAATAAAGAAGAACCCTGTGCTCCTGCTGCAATAATTTCAGTGTCACACACTGCTGCTTCTTTCTTCGTTTAAAACAGCATTTACAAGCTCCTATAATGAAGTGCAAGCCTGTTGTATTGAGGGATTTAGGAAAAGATAAATATTTTCCATGAGAGCATCAGTGAAACCCTGCTTGTGTTGCAGTTTTCCTGGGATTAACTCCACAACAGTCATTTCTCCTCCTCAACAGCTCAGCATTGCATTGGGCTTTTTTTCTGGGCAGCCTCCTGTTCTTTTTCTTCTGCTTGAGGATGTTACAGCCACAAAGGTGTGGAGTAACTTCCACTGGATGCCCAGCTCCAATGGTGTTTGTGGATGGTTCATTTTTCATAAATCTGAGCCTGTGTGCCTGCCTGGTTTCTCATTTTAACAGCTGCAGCTTTTTTCCTTTAATATCCTTTCTCATTTATTTTTGTTTTTTCCAGAAGGAACAAATATTTGTGGATTTCAGTCTGTCTCATTGAAAGAAGGTGGGATGCAGGTGAGGATCAACACTCACAACTCAATTTATCTGCTAAACAACATTCTGGAGGCTCAGCTGGAGTAAATTTGTGTTGCAGGGGCTCTTTGAATTAATATACTTGCTTCTATGCACAGCAGCATTGATAATTTTCACACACAAATGCATGGCCACAAAAATAGTTCAGAACTCTTCCTGCAGCAGTTGTTCCATTGAGTCATGCCATCCACAGGCCATGGCACAGACTGTGAACTCTGCCCACATCATCTGGGCATTTTTTGTTAACTCAGAAATCTGCTTTTGGAACTTACCCGATTCTGCAACTTCTGCAATGGGCACGCCTTGTTCATAAGCCATAAATCCAAGAACTGAAAAGATAGCAAAACCAGCAACAAAGCTTGTGCCACTGTTCAAGCAGCAGAGCATGATGCAGTCTCTGAAAATATAAATAAAAAACACTGCAGTTGATCTCCAGAGCTGGGCTTTCTTTCATCTGCTGAGCCAGAGGATTGACAGAACCCTGGGCTGCAGGAATGGAGAGCAAATTTTTCATTAGCAGTAAGGTCCCAACTCATTATTAATTATTCCTGAGAGCCACCAGGAGTTAGCACGTGCAGGAGGACAACAGCAGAATATCCTTGCTTGTCTTTTAACTGCTGGAGTTGCAAAGCTGGTGCAAGTCACTTGCTGTTTTCCAATAAAATCTTTAAAAAACATGTAAAACTATGTAAAGCATGTAATAATCATTAAGAACAATTTCTTCATAATAATTATACTATTATATATGTATATATAATACATATATATATACACACATATATGTATATATATGCATATAATGTATAATATTATATACATATATATGTGTATAATTATATATGTGCTAATAGATTCCAGATGATATGAACTCATTAATAAACACTATAAAAATGGTAACATTTTTTTTCCTGGGGGAAGAAAAGAAAATAAATCCTGTTGTCGCATCTTAGCTCCTTCTATCCCTGTTAGAGAACACTGCTAAAATATATCCATGCAAAATACAGCTGCATTTTGGTTTCTAGCCATGTTTGAGAGGCTGTGGGAATGAAAAGCACTGTACATAATCTGGAAGTGTGTGCATGACTAAAAAAGTGTCTGAAAAGAGGCCAAGGCAGTGCAGGGACAGAGATCTCTCAGGCAGACACATCCCACACCTAAACCACGGCAAGGACAAGGCCAAGGTGAAGAAAGATTTCTTTTCCCAGACTGGAAATGCCAAAAGAGAAAACCAGTTTAAAGAAAGGGAAGGTCCTCTTGCAGCAAGGTGTGATTTCCCCCAGAGCCCAGGGAAATATTGCTGTTCCTGCTGCTCTGACAGCTCTCCAGGCGTGACGGATGATGAGGCACTGATGGTTTATGCTGACAGCCACTCCTTGAAGGGTGTTTGCCACAGAGACAGCTGTGTACTTGAGAAAGCAAGAATCTAACCCAGATGTTTGAGGTAAATTAGGGTTCTAACCCACTGAAACACAAGGCAAGCCTGGAGCTGCCTGGAGCCCATCCCTTAATCTGCTTTATCCCCATCTCACTGTGGCTCTGAAGCAAATTTTCGTGCAAGCTACCAATAAGAAGAAAGGACCCTGTAAAATCCAGCAGGTTCTGAATTCAAATCTTCAATAATTCAGTAAAGGATCACATCTTTGTCACAGATTTGTGAGACAATTCCTACTTCAAAGTCTTGGCAATTCTCTCAAAATTTCTCTGCTAATCTCCCTGCTTTGCTGTTTAATACTTTTATCCTGTGACGTCATCTCATCAGTTTTTGGAGCTCAAAGTGAGGTGAGCAGTTGCAGCATCTTGTTCCTTCACTGATGAGCCCTGCAGTGTCTCCCCCAGGTGTCCAAAGCTCTTCTGCCACCCCTGGGACTCACTGAGCACATTCCCCTGGCAGGGAGCATCCTGACATTCCTCAGCTGCAAAACCCAGGCTCAGCTCAGCCTCTGGGCCATGGAGGGCTTTGGCTCCCTCTCATCCCCTCAGCTTAATTTCAAATATTATTTTGGGAAGGTTTTATGTTATCACAATTGCAGAGTAAAAATCATCTCTGTGATTGACATGACAACATCTATGAATTCCTAAGATGTGCCCAGCTATGAAAAATTAATATTCCCATTTGTAGTGGAGACTCAGACATGGACAAGTGCAGTGATGTCCACACTTCTTCCATGCCTGGACTCTCTCTAGCACTGTTCATTTGCAGTGAAATACTTGCTGAAAATATAAATTCCAACTTTTATTTATTTGCTTCTCATATTAAATTATCCCAGCCCAGGCCAGTTCCACACTTTGAACATCTTAAAGCAAAATGGCAATCCAAAATAAAGGACTGAGGAGCACAGAGGACTTTGTGCTTTGCAGAGATACAAAAAAATGAAATATCAGCCCCTTCCTGACCTTCCCAGTGAATTTCAGCTCTAAAGAGCTCTGGGGGGACTCTCACCCCATCTCTCTCACCTCAGGAAGTGGTGAGTCAATACTGAGAAATTAAAATGGAGTGTGGTGAAACCCTGTCGGTAAGAGAGGTCACAAAGATGAATTTTCCAGTCCTCTGGGGGAAAAAGAGAGATCCTGCAGGGGGTGGGGGATGCAGCCAGATGATGCCTCCACTGGGCACAGGCTGGTCTCTTCAGGTAACATTTGGTTTAGATAATTGCCTGCTTCAAATGCAGTCTGAAGAAGATGTTTCCTTCTGAGGAATGCTGTGGCACAGGATATTTGAGAGCTGCTGGCTCCTGAGGGGGAGATAAGGGCTGGAGCCCCTGGCAGGGACAGAGCCCAGCTGGAGAATCCCACAGAACAGGAGGATCTCCTCTCTCAGGGAAGCCTGGCAAACCACAGCACCAGACCATCTGCAGCATAAGTACACATTTCTCCAAGGGAAGGGGAAAAGGGGGATTTTCACCCCCTCCAGCCACTGAGGTTCCTGTTCTTTTCAGATAACACCACCCCAGCTGAATCCTTTCACACCCAGGGAGGCAGTCAGAGACTGAACACAGCTTCTCTGAGGGCCCTCATGAAAATAGAACCTCCAATTTCCCTTCCCTTGGCCTTGCAGGAATTCTACCAAACCCCCAGCTCCTGGTTTTTATCCTACAGGCAGAAATAACCTGTAGCTCAGGGGGGTTTTTTCTGCTATGGGAAGAGAAACTGGAAAGTGGATCTGGATCTATTGATCGTGAAACCAATGAGTTTTAAAACACAAGTGCTCAGGAACATCGAAAGGACAACGTGAATTTTTTATGTGCACCCTTGGCAGGAGGACATCAGAGCCTGACTGAAGCCCAGACTGATTTCAAGTGAAAGGAAAACTTCAAATTTTTATGAAAACTTCGCATTCTTCCAAATTAAACTCCTGCCAATCACGTGAATAATTCAAGATGTGCATCACTTCTCTCCCTGCCTGACAGGCAGGACACTTCTGAAGGTTCATGCTGCCTTCCTTGAGGAGCTTCTCTGAGCCCACAGAGCCCCTGGCATCCCTCCAGGTCCTTCCCTGCCTTTATGGATTCCTCAAGACCCAATTGAGAAATGCCCATTTCTCTTCTCCTCCTAGACTAGAAACTTGGCAAAGGACAAATCTTCAGGTCTTGAAAGTTCTGTCCACGTGTGAAATCACTCCTTTATCTCCTGCTCCACAGTGGGAACAGGGGAGCTGACTCTGAACTTGTACCTGGGAATGGATTTGGGATTCTGAGCTGGATAAAAACCCCAGGAAACATCAGTACACCTGTGTGTTATCCCTGTGGGGAAACACTGCCTGCTGCTGGCACTGCCAGGGCTTCCAGCTTCTCAGAGGAGTCACTTGGGACTCAAACTCAGGACATCCAGGGAGGAGCTGCTTTTGTTTTCCAATGAAAGATACATAAGGATGATAAAAAATTCATTTCCTATTCAAGGACATGAAGTGACTTTTGCAATTCATTTACCACATTAATGAATTAAATCAGGTTTAAATCTTAAATTCACCAGGCCCACGTGCATCTCAGACTTTCCCATTTCCCACTGAAATACCTCTTGCCATTATTTTCAACCACAATTTTCCCTTAGGGAATAAAAATTGGAGTAAAACAGAGCAGAAGATGTCGATGTTATGATCAGACTGTGGGGATTGCAGGAGGAAAACCCCCCAGCTTGATTTAATTTTTTTAAAAGTGCTGGTTAGAATATAAAATTGTGGTTTTCACATCAGAGCTCTGCCCAGCTTTGCCACATTCTGCACTCCACTGCTGTCCTGCCCCTTCCCTCAGACTTGTTAAAAATCACACCTCAGGACACAGTGATGTCTGGGAAATTTGGGAAACATTTTGTGAGGGGAATTGTGGAGCTTGGATGGAGTAAAAGGTGTTTGGCTGCAGCCTCCTGCTCAGCACCTTCAGAGCAGAGTTTCACCAGCTGAGCTCTGGGTCAGGGGGAAGGGAAAAAGAAATCCATAAATGCAAACTCCTGTTTTTTGTAGTGGGTTACAAAACCTCAGGAAAAACATTCCTGGGCTCCTTGTGGCACTGACAGCTTCTAGCTGGGATACAACTGGGAAGAAATAGAAATAAAACTGAAGGGAGGAAAGAAGGGGAGGCTTTGCTAAAGAGTCACTTGTGCTAATTAGGGGAAAGGCTCATTACCAGCAGCTCTGAAGGCTGTAGGGGACTCACACCACCTTCTGCAGCAAAACATTTTGTCTTGCTAAGACACGGAAAGAAGGAGCATTTCCTCAAACTGCTTCCTGAACTCTCCAAGTAAAACTGTAATTTAGAATTTAAATAAACTTTGGGGGTTTGGGGTTGTTTGTTTTGGATATTCTTTCGCTTTTGGATTGTGTTATTTCCTTTAGAGGAAAATGAAACTTTAATTCTCTGTCTGGAGACCTTAATGGAGTCACTACAACCAAACTGTCCTTGTAGGAATTTTAGGGAAATGAATTCAATAACTGTGGATTCCAGAAGAAAAGAGTAGGGTTCATATGCCAGTAATGTGGAAAGGGGGTTTTGTGCAAATCATATCTCTCCTATCCCATTGACTCAGGAGAGATTAGAACCTCCTGAAGTCATTGGCAATTCCCTCCTTGGGGATATGGAGATAAGCCATGAAATGCTGCCCATTCCCTCTGGGTTGGGGCCTGCAAACTTCCCCAAAAAATGGGGAGAAGTGGCAGTCAGAGCACACACCAAACTGGGGTGATGTGTAATAACAATTGTTGGTAGTACTTTTTAAAAAGCAGCTTAAGTAATGCACATACATTCAATTATACCAGTCTGAAATCCTGTATTTTTCCATGCAGTTCTGTGTGCACTGAGGGGTTGTGGAAGGCTCAGATTTGACCAAAAGGGATGAAAACACCACATTTTGGAGCAGACTTCCTCTGAAGCAGTTCCAAGAAACATTACACATCTCTGTCCCACTAAAACACCTGTGTGTGCTTCTGGTTATCCATGGGAAAAGGGAAAAAGGGAAGTGATTCCAAATTTCACCCCAAGAGCAGAATTGCAGCGTGGAAGGTGTTACCTGTAGCAGTTGTTGTTGTAGTTGTTGTAACTCCCCAGGGCTGTCAGGCACCCCAAGCAGATGGCGTAGGAGAAAAAGATCTGTGTGCCAGCATCCACCCACACCTGGAGACAGAGAACAGGGAGAGCTCAGGAAACCAGCCAGGAGAAATCACCCTCCTGCAAAATATTGGCTGCAAACCTGCATAGAGGAAGCTCTGCAGGTTAAGAGGGTCTGGCAAAGCTTATCCAAATCACAACCTTTAAAAAAAAATCTTGCTGAGAGGGAAATTCCCCTCCCCATCCCAGCTGGTCTTTACAGGCTCAGCCTAATGTAGAAAGGGAGACAGAATTCCCAGAGAAGAACCTCACCCATTAAATTCATTAATTGCTGCTGTATAGTTTTGCTAATTGCAGCCTAAATAGAATCACCTGCATTTATCTCACTCCCATTGGACAGTTGCTTATTCAAATTTAAAAATTTAGTGTGAATAAATGCTCTAAAGACAAAATGTGCCATTCCTTGATAGTACATAAATTAAGCTGGGGAAAGGAGGGATAACTTATCCAGGGAAAGGATGTTTTTAGCAAAATTTAATGGATCCAACAGGCACAAATTACAGTTCTGGTCACTGTACAATCAACAAGTTTGGTAGAGTTTAACGAGTCAGTAGCTTTATAATGTCATTGTGGGAACATTTATATCCTAAAGTGATGCAAACGATTTTAAATCAGAGGAAAGGAGAAGGAAGCATGAATTGACACAGCGAGATTCATCTCCTCAGAGCAACCTCAGAACATTAATGAGCAGGTTCCTTTTCCTTTAAAGCAATTTATTTCACTTGACCAGCGTGGGTGTGTTCCCACTGGAGCTGAAGGTACCCCTCGATGTCCTGGTTTTAACCTGAGGATGATGTGGAGTACCCACATACAGCTGCAATCCAGTAAAATCCTGCTCCTGTTTTCCTGGGATAAATGATCTCTTGAAGTCCTTTGTTAAAGCAGAGCGAACACCAAACCCCGAGTGATAATCAGAGGCAGTGACTGTGCAGCCATTCCCTGCTGGAGCTGGAGCCAGGGAAGAGAATAATCTCAGGACTAATAACAGCCATCAAATCCTCCTAAACACGCAAGGGGGATGTGTTTGTTTTACATCTGATCAAGTGAGAGAGACCTTGCTCTCTGGAGCTGTTGAGTGTTTCTCTTTAGAAATAACATTAGGATCACATTTGATTTACATCAGAGCCTTAGAGGGTTTCGTTGCTGTCACCCCGAATAAGACACAGCTGGTTACATCCCAGAGCTTCAGCACTGCTGAGGAAAGGCTGCACACAGAGAGGTTTTTGACAGACAGGCTCTTTAACGAGACTGGAAGCTCCCAAAAAGCTGTGAGGAGCGTGGCTCAGCTGAGAACACCCCGTCTGCTGGGGGCCCAACAAAAGCTGGGAAACTGGATCAGTGCACGGATCCTTCCCTTCCCGGCCTCCCAGAGCTGCAGGGAACCCAGAGGAGCAGCTGCCCTTCCTGCTGGCCACAGCTCTGATCATCCCTGGAACACCAGTGCTGCTGGAAGTGGGAGCTGTGCTGGAAGGGAGCAGCTCCAGAGCTGCTGGAGCAGAGAGCACATCCCTCCGGAGCTCCTGTGCCCAGACAGAACAGCAAACTCCGGCCACAAGTGATGCTCTTTCCTTCAAAGGAAACAAAGGCTGTGACATCCCACAGGGATTCAGACTAAAATGTGGCAAGCAGTCTATGAGAACACTTCTGCAAGGAAACATTGACAGATTCTCTAAATCTGAAGAGTGAAGAGTGTTTTTGTTGCACTCTGTGACATCAGTCTAGAAATTCCCTCAGAACTTAGGGCTGATGTTTAGATAGGAATGGAGAAGCAATTTTATTTGCTGAATGGAATAATCCAATCTGTATTATATATGGAATTATACAATCTGTATAGCTTCTTTTGGGATGTATAATCAGAGCACAAGTGACATTTAATTTGTCTGGGTTTCTAAAATGGCAAAAAGCAATCAGCAAAGTGGCAAACAGGAACACAAATTTAGAAAACCCAGGTAGATTTTCTGTGGCTGAAAAAATGCCAGAGCTGGACTAACCCTGGTGTATCCTGCCAGCCACGCCAACACTTTAAAGCCTTGAAGGTGACATTGCAGCTCATTTTCCATCTCCTCACCCCAACAAGCTGGGTCCATCTGCCATTTGGCCTCAGACTGCAGCACTCAGTTCATAGCTGGAGAATTTGGGGAAGTCTCAAATTGTTCATTAGTCAGTGTCACCTCAATTTGGTCACTCACAAAGGGCACTCAGGGGAAGGTGTTCCCATTCCAGCTTGTAAAGGGCACAGGTGGGCTCCTGTAGACACCAATCCCAAATCCAGGTGCCACCCACACGGCTCACGGCCACAAAACCACTCTGGGATTATTTCTGAGAGTGCTGAGTCTGGCTTCAAGCAGAAGCTGTTCCCCTTTCCGTGCAGAACGATGACATTCTGAAGAGCAGGGACACCTGGGGCAGCAGCTGGGACTAAAGAGGACATTTGTCTGAAAGGTGACACATCTCAACACTTTTCCGCCATGAGGGAAGTCCAGAGGACAGGACCTTCACCACAGAGCACCCTGTTGGTGCTTTATGAACTTTGGGCCTTGAAAACCCTTAGATCAGTGATAATTAATTCAATTTAGCACTCACAAACTTGGAATTGGAACTGTTTTATAGTTTCTGTCAGCTCCTCCTTTAAAGGATGGAACCAGATTTTTTCTCTTTTTTCACCTCATAGAAAACGTTGCCATGCCGAAACAAGATTAAAATTAAAGCACAAAACATTGAAAACTAACCCTAATATTTGAAAAATCACATTTTTTCAAAGGACAGAACCTTATAAAACAGCAAAAGGAGCATTTTCTATTAAAAATGGAAAGTGCTGCTTTGCAACACCCAGCACTCAAGCCTGGCAACGCCCCCGTTTTAGGTCTGTCTGGGTAACCTCAATTTGGCCTTCTTGTGGCAGGTCTGGGACACAATCCCCATTCCCATGAGTGTTTTCTCAGCCCAGGGAGATGAATTGAGCTGGCCAAGCACAGGATGCTGCTGTCTGGAGGATGCCTTGCCTCCTTTGTAGCTCATGCAGTGAAAGCAGGATAAGGAAGAAAGAAGAGGGATGTGCTGTAGTGCAGACAACAGAACCCTGCTCTGGAGAATTAGGTTCTTTTCATGTCCCTGCCATAAAGTTTCTATGGGATGTTATGTCCATAAATCACTTCAAGCAGCCTTTTCTCACATGTTCCTTGACTTGGCTATTCCCTAATGAGTGTCCAAAGCGACGGACAAAGTTACTGAGCACTCACTGCCGCAGATAAAGTGAATTAAAGTCACTTCTTGAACAACTGAAAAAAAACCCCACTCTAACAAACCAACTTCAAATTGAAAATCCCCAGAAGAGTGACAGCCCCTTGTTTTAGTTTCATTATAAATGTCTTTCTGTAAGTAAGATGGAGTCATGCCATACACTGAAAATAAAACAAATGAGGTGTCTGAAGCACATGGCCAGTGCAGAAATAAGTCTCTTGGCAAGGCTGAGTTATTTGTTTTTGTGATGATCAAGCCTTATGCAGTGAATTTAGAGGGCCAAGCAAGAAGGGATAAAACAAAATATTGCATAATTGTCCTGAGATGAGCTCTGAACAAAGCAGAGACCTCGGGGACAACCTGTGATGTGCTGATGTTAATTATTTCCATCATGCATGGAATAAAAAACAACAGTGCACACCTGTAGGAATATCTCAAATTCCAGGGGTTTCTCTAACTTTGTACCTTCCCTGTACTTTCTGTGCTCTCTGGATCTCTTTTGAACAAGCTACAGTGCAGCTGTTATGAAATCTTTCTGTGGATGCAGGAAGCATCTCCCAGGACACTCTGACTTTAACTGGCACTTCCTCCAAGACTGAATAACTCAAACATTTTTTGTAGCTGTGTAAAAAAAAACACACAACATGGTGTAAAATTGTTCCATGTCTGGGCAACACAGGAAAATCAGGCAGCTATTTTCACTCTGATCCTTCCAAAAGATAGGCAGGGCTTTTTAAAAAAAGAAAAATATATTCTGTTGGCAGCTGAGGAGGTTCATTTTGCAGCCCAGGGGCTGATGAGCAGTGCCCATCGTGTGGGTAAAGCAGCACACACGTCCCTCCTTCCCTTTTGGTAGCATTCTAAATCCCATTTCACAGGTTTCTCAGGGAAATAAAATGAATATATTGGTTTTCTGTCTGTCCCTGGCCTTTCCTACAGCTGTGTTTGCTTCCTCGAGAACTCCTGTCAAAATCAAAGGCATTAATTTGAGATTGAAGCCCAAGCACTTGCTGGAATTTGCATCCCAGGGGTTTGGCATCATAAATATCCACTTTTTTTTTTCTCATTCTTAAGGGTGAGGTTGAGCACCAAAGCTCAAACATCCTTAATTCCAGAGTGCTAATGACAATCCCATCATTGAGAATATGGGAGACCAGTTACGACCTGTGCTTGCTCTTTAAAACATGATGTTCTAAACGTTGACAGCCATTTATTTCCCATTTTGTTATCAGAGAACGAGCAATCACTCCAGGTTTTCTTTTAATTTAAATTATTCATTACTTATTGATGAATCTCAACAGTGTTTGTATTTTAAAAAGCAGTTTGCCTTCGGTTTCAAATGAGAATTTTAAAAATAAAGCCGTGGCTGTCGGGAGATAATAAATGAAATTTCAAGGTTAGAGCATAGAATAACTGCAGAATTTTATCACAAATGCCTGAATAAAATGAGCTGTTGCCAGATAAGTTTAGTTGTGACAGGAGTGTAGGAAACCTCAAAATGTGAGGTCTTGACCTTGAGGTAACACCTGCTAATTTCTGACATTGACTATAGGAAACCCCCAAAATAAATGCTAAGAAAATAAATAGGATTAAAAAAAAATGCAGTTTCTAATAGGTTTGGGAAGAAGGCAAAGTCCCAATTTCATCCTGTGCTTTCATCTCCAGTATCCTGGGAAGTTCTTTCCCGTCAGTGGATCATTCAAGCTGCTTTTCAGCTGGAACACCTGACTGGGGGGAGCTGGGATTGAAAACCAGGGGGAATTTCTGTTTTCACCCCACAGAAAACATGAGGTGCTCGTGCTGTGACCCTTCCCAAAAATTCAGAGGAACAGATCCCACCAGGGTGTTCTGACCTTGCTGAAGTTCCCCACACCGGGAGCTTTAATATTTTCTATTTACAGCACTCCTTCTTCCAGTCTTAGATCCCAGGTCTCTCTAATAAAGGGCAATTTTATCCCCCACACGAACTTTTGGTGACACCAGGGAACTAAGAATTGTTCTGCTGTAATATGCAATGAAAATAATCTTTCCCTAAGTTGCATTTTATTACACTCCTCTGCTACAAGTATATCTTTATGTATATGTATTAATGTATATATAGGTATATAAAATAAGTAGTAGTGGAGGACTGAGCACTTTACCTCTGATCTTATTCCAATAAAGTGATTTTTTCTCCTGGCTTTTTCATTCTAAAGAAGGTTCAGCCACATCACAGCCTCCTGTGTTGGGCCTGGTGTGGCAGCAGTGGGGAGTGTGGGATGAGAAACAGGCTGCACACACTGGGAGGGAGGCAGGAGAGCCACACCTGGGCTGCTGCTGTTCACTTCCCATGTTCCTCAAGCTGCAAAATGTTCTGTGTTGCCAGGACTCCCCCAGGAAGGCAGGCAGAGGGGCAGTTTGGGTGCTGCCAGTGCAGAATGCTCGCTGAGATGGATGGAGCAGGGGCTGAGGAGAGGAAGGTGCAGCGCCCTCGGATTCTGCACAAAACCCAAAATCCACTGCCAGCCACCCAAACCCTGGGCAAAGGCAGGGAAAAATAAAGAGAACCACTTTGCATTTACTCTCCAGTCACTCCCTTGCAATCAAGTGAAATTTTTTCTTAAATAGCAGCGAGCACAGAAATCAGCTGAGTGTCTGGGCTGTGCAGCTGCCAAAATACAGAATTCAGAGGTCAAGGTTCTGTTCTATTTGCAAAACAACCCAAACACTTGGAGGATGCAGACGTTCAAAGGGAATAAATCCATTCCTTGCATGCATCCTGCTGTTCCCTGACTAGCAGTACACTGATTATATCTCGTTCCTATCGATCCTGCAGGCACAATCAAGCAGGGAACAATAAACTTTATTATCTTCATTTTCCCACATTGTCAACACCTGTATAGTTTTTCATATTTGACTAAAATATAGTCAAGTATAAAAAATTATTTGACTATAAAATAGTCTTGGTATATGTTTGTTGTTTTTTTTTTAAAAAAAACCACAACAAATCTTCCAAACAGAGTTAATTTAAAAGACATTTTGTGCTTTGAAATCAGACAAAGGGAGTTCTTTCATAAAATTAAATCAGTTAATCCCTGGGGTCCCAATGAAAACCTTTTTGCTGAGTATGAAAATACAGTTTTGGAACTAGAAACTAGTTTTTGGAACTGGAATCTTGGAACACCCAGTGAGTAAAACAGGCTGTTATAATACAATTTGAAAGTAGAATATTACTGTAGCTACAGACACAGATTAAAGCTCTGAGAATTTTTAGGATGTTCTTTACAATAAATGACTCTGGATGTCGCTGCCTCGACAGATACAATCTCTGATAAAACTTACTTCTGATATATTTATTTTCCAATGAATATAGCCCTTTAAAAGTCAGCTTTCAGTGTTTTATCCTCTCTGCATTATTGAGCCTCTGCTAGGAGTGTGAATGTAGGAAAATAAGGATATAAATCAGACTATCCACTGAGGATGTGCCTCGGGCTGCTCGAAGTGGCAGCGCTGTGACAGCCATTGATGTAAAAGTGTTTGGTGTGATGTTGGCCAAGCGAAGCTCAGCTGCTCCAGGCTCCTCCAGATGGCAAAAACAGCACAAAAATATCCCTCACTTATCTCCAAGCAGCCTCAGCTCCAAGGAGTTGTGGCTGAGGGCAAAGCTGGGGTGCCTGGCTGGAGAAAATAAAGGAAAAAAACCCACTGGATCCAAGCAGGCTGGCACCAACCATGTTATTTAATAGAAATCAGCTCTTCAGCCCCTGTCCCCAAATGCCTTCTTGGAAAAAGAAACAACAAAAAAAAAAATTATCTCTCCCAACTCAGTGGGAAATGCCATTAAATGGGGAACTAAACCCAAACAAAATATGAGTTGTGCATTGTGGGGAGGCAGCGACAGAACTGGTGCGTTTTGGACTCAGGAGTGAGTTTGTGTCTGAAGTTTACTACCCAGGGCTCTCTAAACAACACAGCCTCTGAAAGCAGAGCCTTCATTAGAGCAGGAAAACACCACTTAAACGGCCAGGCAGAAAATGGCTGAATTAAGCTCTTTTTCCCTCTCTTTAATGGTAGTGATTCTCAAAAGATTCAAAGTAGGTTAGGGGAAGAATAAAACAGCTATGTTTCTAGTGTCTACCTGACAACAGCTTTTGTAGGGGTGAATAATTACATGAAAATCACTTCCTTTCCACCTCTCTTTGGGGTTTCTGTGGGTTGCTAGGCAGTCTCTCTGCTACCTTCTGCTAATGTCACTTCCAGAGGGCTGAATACAGTAAATTCATTGGGAGAATGGAAACTCGGGAGAAGAAGGACCTAAATACTCGGAGTTTTGTTTATTCATTGGTGCCTTTGGAGCCCAGCACTATAGCTGGGATCACTTTACAGGTATTGAAATGCTAATTTCCCCAGGGGCTGCTGTCAGCCAAGTACCACCCAGTTAAAATGGGACAGGACCTTCCTCCACACTGGAGCCACACCAGTTGCATGTTCCTGTGGCAGCATCCAACGTGGAAAATCAAGTGCTGGAGCAAAGCAGGCTGAGGATCCTTCTGGGATTTACAGGGGCAATTCTCTTCCTCCCTCTCGCTGCTTTTCATGATTAAAACATTCCTACAGTCCTCAATCCAAAATGCTGGGCTGTCTCGGTTGCCCTGGTGTGATTCCAAGAGGAGCAGCCACAAGGTGCAGTTGTACTTCCCTGAGTAAATCAGGAGGGGTCACAGAGAGGAGAGGGCAGAAAATCCTGGCACAGGTTCCCAGAGGAGCTGGGGCTGCCCCTGGGTCCCTGGCAGTGCCCAAGGCCAGGCTGGGAGGGATTTTGGAGCAACCTGGGACAGTGGAAAGAGTCCTGCTCATGGCAGGGGTGGCACTGGATGATCCTTTCCAACTCAAACCACTCCGCGATTGCACAGAGGTTAAAAAAAAAGCAATAAATTTTATCCAAATATCCCTCCCCACTGCAGAGAAAAGTGGGGCTGGAATGCTCCCTCCAGAGGGCAGGGATGAGTGGCTGTGGGAAGAGCAACAACCAAACCCAGAGCAGGGTTCTGAGAGGTCCAGCAGGGTCCTGGATTTCCAGTTTCAGTCTCCTGAGCCTGTGATTCTCTCCATGATTCTCTTTGATTCTGGCCTTATCTGTTCTCATCCTCAAAGTTACCTGACTCAGCCTGGCACAACAGGGGTCAGGGAAATCCAGAGGCTTTGAATTCACCTCCCTGTCAGCATTTTCTGAAGGCAGGATTCAACCCCCTTGGAAATATATATCAGCTTTCCATTAATTTAGTTCTGGAGCATATATGGAAGGAGATACCTGGTGGTATAAGGTACACAGAATATCCCAGAGATATTATTCATATGAAATCATTTATATCCTTCTGATAATGTGCTTTGGTGGGGGGGGAAAAGGCATCTGGAACAATTCTGAGTGATAGGAAAGAAAAATTCTTCAGTCTTCCGTGGACTGGTAGGAAACATCTTTAGAAAGGTATTGATATTTAATCACAATATCTCCTTTTAAGAGGTATTGATAACAGGAAAAGTATCATTAAATCCCAGTATCTTTTGGGAGCAGCACCTTTTTCTGCACTTATTCATTTCTCTTAAGTGAGAGAGTTCAGGGCAGGAGGATGCTCTGCATTGTTCTTCTGGGATCTTCTTGGGAATGGAAAATCATGCCAGGCTCTGGGAAGGTAAAACCACTGAGCATCCCCATGGTCCAGCGTGCTGGAGAGGCCTCTTGCCTCAAAAGCATCAAAACTTCTGCCTCCTCCTACACTTTCACTACATAAACTTCAGGCATTGGAAATAAAAGAACTTTTCCTTTTCATTCTGCGTGTGGTCTGGAAAAAGCACAAAGAATGACCCTTGCCTTTCCTCCTCTTTCCACATTTCATAAATTTCTATGTATATTTCATATATTTTCATTGTCCCAGAGACACCAGAATTTACCAGGTCTTTTAGGCAGCCTGTTAATGTCATTTCCTATAAATGATAAATAAAGATGCCAAATTTTTTAAAGTAAATGCAGGAAGTGCAGTCAACTGATTTTTAAAATGAGGGTGTTGATTAGAGTTCCACTTTACTGAACCACTACCAACAAGTGCTCTCAGGATGAGACATTTGGCAGCTCCCACATCAACCAGAATGTACTCATGGGGGTTTCAAAATATTTACACTTAATTCAGCTGAAGGCATTGATGGGATGGATGACCCTGGGTAATTTCTGCACTGCTCTGAATCCAAACCAAGATGGTTTTAGGGTTGTTTTTTTTTTTCCTTCAAATATTCTGTTTGTGTTACATTTGCCAGAAAGCAGGGCTCTGGGGTGGGTTTGGCTTTTAGGTTTTTGGGGGGATACAGGAGATTTAGCAAAGGCAGTGGGGTTCCATCATTTCAAAATATCCAATTTCTACTGCAGATCTGCTCAATTGTAATATCCCAGTGACAAAAACCCTTCTCCAGTGGCTTTTTAATTAACTCCTCTTACTCTCTTTAGTTTCTCCTTCCCCATCCCTGAAACCTGAGGAACACTGGAGACCCCAAACACAGCATCCAGCCCTGACATTTGAAGTATTTGCAAAGGGGAAATGTCCTGGTTTTGATCATTATTCAAAGATTTCATTCAGAAATGAAGAGGAAGCTGTACTTGGGTTATATAAGACCGGGTGAAATGTTATTTAATCTAATTTCTTTCAAAATAATAATAATATTTCTCAAGGATTCGTTTTAAGCCACCTGAAGAATACTTATCTATAAATTACATCTCTAACAAAGGATCTAAAAAGAACAGCTCAAAACAGAAGAAAATAGAGTTCAAGAAGCATGAGGATAGTTTGATCTTTAATTCTTAGTTTCATTCACAGCAGCCTAAACCTTGTATAAATATCTGATACCAAGAGCTCCTCCCACAGTGGGTCCAGGACTGCTCCTGTAGGACAAACCCTCTGCACCACCAAAGAAGGTCACACCCCAAAAGCATTGTTTTTCCCCAAAACACTGAAGTTCCCTCCTGTTGGAGCCTGAGATACAGAATGTGTGCCCTTGTTTCTAATACTTAGTTCTAGGATTCAAAGAAACACTGAATTTCATATGACATGAAATCCATGAGCATGTTTTCATGGTGATACATGAAAACAAATGTTAAAGTTAGATAGGAAAAGTGTAAGTGTGTAAATTAGAAAGTTTCTTAAATCACTGGGTGAAAAAGTAGTTTAGAGAACAGGAGACAAGATGGAGGATTTAGGGTGTTGTCTCTTGTCCTTCTTTTTTCTTCTTCTTGTTCTTCTCCTAGGGGTTTTGGGGTAGTAGTGAGTGATTGGGTAAAAAATGCCGCAGTGCAGCGCACAGGTGTTGGGTCATTGGGTCACTAAGAAAAATAATTTAGTTGGCATCTGTTAACTGGGTAAATGGACATATAAAAGACCTTGAAGAGGATCTTTGTTAGCCATTTTACCCTTTTCTATCATAGTGCACATAGCTCCTTGTACCTTGTAATGCTGATAAGGAAAGAATAAACAACTGAGACCAAACAAGAGAAAACTGCCTCTCTCTCGTCAATCTTCAGTTCAAGGGAAAGAGAACCCAATCCAAAAGTCCTGAATGAGACACCCTCCCTTCAGAGGAACTTATTTTCCCTCTGTGTCTCATATGAGGAATGAAAACCGCTCCACTGGGGTTTTTCCTGCTTTTCAGGAATCCCCAGTGATTTTCAGCGAGCCCTGAAGATCCCAGACCACCTCAGGTCCTGAAGGTGCTGCTGAGCTCCATATTTCACCTCAAACATCTTCATGTCTAATTCATCAGATGTCTCTGAGTAAGGCAAACTTCCATTCAGCACTGTGCACTTTTAAAAAAACAGAGAAAAGGATGCTCAGAAAATAATCTGCTGCCTCACTACTGAATGCCTAAAAATTTTGCATTTTTGCATTTCAAATAGGTGAAGCTTCTGCTATGTTAGGGCACAAAATTCAAAGGAGATTTTCCCATTCCAGGAGCCTGGATTTTATCTTGCTAGACTTTTGCAGAATTGGAATCCATGAAAACAAGAAATGCAGCTAAAAGACTGCTTTATTGGCTTCTTTTGCTTGCAGAAATATTTCTTAGGCTAAATCAAATACATGAAGAGTTAATATATAAATATATTCTACTACTCTAATGTAGTATTTGGCAAATTATGGGCTTGAGGATACAATATGCAGAGTAAAAATTGAAAAAAAACAAAAAAAACCCCTAAAAAAACCACTCATCCCCTACATTATAAAGACCTTAAAATTGAGCTGGGTTGGAATAATCAAATGTATGCTATAAATACTCATCTAAATAAAAAAAAAACAGCCTGCAGGGATATATTTAAATTTTCCAAGCAGTAAATCAAAGTTTGTCTCAGCAAAGCTTATCTGTGTTCATTAGAGTTTTGTTCCCCTCAGAAATCCCTTAGAGGACAAAACTGAGTGCCAAAGGAACCCTGAAGGTAGCAGTGGGGTATTATGCCACTTGGAGAAAATATGGAAAAATAAACTTCTGCAGAGCATCTCCCCTTGGATAAACTGTCACAGAGACAGAGAATTTCCCTGCTAAGATCCCTGCATGACCTTAGGTCACTCGAGGTGTGCAACAAACACCTCATAACTCCTGATAAAAAGAGCATCCCTGTACTGGATGGTTTTGTCGAGGGATATCTGAGAGTGGTTCGGTTTTGCATACCATTAATTCAGATTTTTCCCCATGTTGCAGGCTGCAGAGAGCTCTAACACCTCCACTTAATTCCTTGGATGAGGATGTGTCAGGCCCCAGCAATCCAGGGTGAGATCAGCCCCGGTGGAAAGAGCTCTCCTAAAATGTGTCCTTCATGGTTACACGTTTGTTTTCTTGTTTGTTCTCTCATTTTCTACAGCAGCAGCTCCAGCACTAAAGGCTGTTTGGGACAGTAAAAATTTCATTCCCACCTTCTCAGATCAGATCCCTCCCTCAGTCATTCCTCATAGGGTTTGGGGGAGCTGGGGTTGTTTATCCTGGAGAAAAGGAGGCTCAGAGGTGACTTTAGCACTCTCCACAGCTCCCTGAAAGGAGGCTGTGGGCAGGTGGGGATGGTCTCTTTCTCCAGCAGCACTGACAGAACCAGAGGACACAGCCTCAAGCTGCACCAAGGGGAATATAGGTTGGATATTAGGAAAAAGTTTTTCACAGAAAGGGTGATAAAGCACTGGAATGGTCTGCCCAGGGAGGTGGTGGTGGAGTCACCATCCCTGGCTGTGTTTAAAAAAGACTGGATGTAGCACTCAGTGCCAGGGTTTAGGTGAGGTGTTAGGGATGGGTTGGACTCGATGGCCTTGGAGGTCTCTTCCAACCCAGTGATTCTGTGAATTCTATTAATTCTGTGAATTCTGTGAATTCTGTGATTCTGTGATTCTGTGAATTCTATTAATTCTGTGAATTCTGTGATTCTGTGAATTCTGTGATTCTGTGAATTCTGTGATTCCATGTTTCTGTGAATCCTGTGATTCTGTGGTTCTGTGGTTCTGTGGTTCTGTGGTTCTGTGAATTCTGTGAATTCTATGAATTCTGTGATTCTTTGATTCTGTGATTCTGTGATTCTGTAATTCTGTGATTCTGTGGTTCTGTGGTTCTGTGAATTCTGTGATTCTGTGATTCTGTGATTCTGTGGATTCTGTGATTCTGTGATTCTGTGAATTCTGTGATTCTGTGATTCTGTGGATTCTGTGATTCTGTGATTCTGTGATTCTGTGAATTCTGTGATTCTGTGATTCTGTGATTCTGTGGTTCTGTGAATTCTATGAATTCTGTGAATTCTGTGATTCTGTGATTCTGTGATTCTGTGGTTCCTCCGTGCTGGGGAAGATGTCATTGATGCTGAGTTGTTTTTCCTGCCTGCAGTTTGTGCTCACACACCTCTGCTGTCAGAGCCTGCAGGCAGCAGGTGTTGCTGAGGAGATCTGTGTCTCCTGCCTCCATGGAAAGCAGAGGAACACTGAGGAAACACTCCCCAGAGAGCAGCTCCCAGCTCCAGCTGCCACCACAAACAGCCCAAGCCCGAAGGCGATCGGAGCTGGGTTTGGCCCTGCCTGGAGGGCAGGAACAGATTTCCCTTCTCAGCTACCATGGCACAGTGCCCTGGGTGGGCACCTCCACACTGGAGCCTGGCCCAGCTGCTGGAACGGTGCCACTGGCAGCTGCATCCCGAAAATTAAGAAACCAATGGAGTTTCTATAGCGCTACCAGTGCAGAATTCACCTCTCTCTCTCTCCACAGCCTGTGCCTTCTGTGCCTTCTAGACTTGGAATTGGAACCAGGACAAAAGCTGCTGGTAAAGCTTAGAAACTGCAAACAAAAAAAGATAAACTCCCCCCAAGAGAGATTCTTGTTCCTAAGGGTTTTTTTTAAGTGGTCGGCAGCCACGTGGTAGAAGGCGAAGGAAGCCTGGCTTTATATTCAAAAACACTTTTGGAAAAATCTGTCACTAAAAGCTCTTTAGAAACTTGAGCAATTGAGGTTTAAGAAAGTCACTGCTGGAAAAATCTCCAGGGAACGACCTCCTGGAAGGTCCATGGGGACTGGCTGACCGTGAGCCAACAGTGTGCCCTGGAGCAAAGAGCAGCAGCTCCCGGGCTGAGGATGAGGATGAGGATGAGGATGAGGATGAGGATGAGGATGAGTTACCAGCACCCTGAGGGAGGTGGGGCATCCCTTTCCTCTGCCAAACAACACAAATTCAGTGCTGGGATCCCAGCTCATCTTGAGAAATGTGAAAGGTTTGAGAGGCTGAGCGAGCTGGGACTGCACAGGTTAGAGGAGAGAAGACTTGGGATTATTGAATGTAAATAAATGTGTATAAATCAATACCTGAGGGGAGGGAGTAAAGCACAGGGAATCACTGCCTTCTCAGAGGTGCTGATAGAAAGAAAGAGGCCCAAACTGAAGCACAGCAAATCCCATTTAAATTTAAGAAAATCTTATGGAGAGAGTAGTAAAACCCTGGAACAGGCTGCCCACAGAGAGCTCATGGAGCCACCATCCTTGGAGAGCTGAGAACCTGACTGGACGTGGTCTTTGGTGGGCTTTGCAGTGCTGGCTTTATGGCTGGACTCAAAGATTTGAAAGGACTTTTCTGACCCAAGTGATGCTGGGGTTGTTCTGGCTGAACCTGCTTTGGGGGGGTTCTATTCAAACAGGATTTTTCTGACCTGCTGTCACTGGCTTTGCTTTAATTTACATTTTAATTTACAGCAGGGACACAGAGACTGCCCCAGCAGGGTGGACACCCCAGGACAGGGAACCTCCCAGTGAAAGCTGGACAGAAACCAGCCAGAACCCCAAGTTAAATCTGGACTCTTGTGTTTAACACTTCACAATTGGCCCATCCGTAATTAATTGAATTAATTGATACTTTCAGCCTCCCACATCCTCCAGCAGCGAGCTCCACCATTTAGTCATTCATTGTGTGAAAAAGCACATTCTTTTGTATTTTTCTAAACCCACTACATCTCCATTTTTATAGACTTTTGCCAAAGCCAAGGCAGGGTTCCAGGAGGACCTCCTGAGTTCCTGGCTGAGTGCCACCCAAACAGGGAATGGAGCCTGTGGAATCAGGAGGGCTGAGCTCCAGTTCCAGGTTTGACAGTGTGTAAAAGCTTTTTTTATTTTTTTTTTTTTGCCTTTTTTTTGCCAGATAAAATCCCACCAGTGACTTTTGGGTGTATAGTGCCCTACACTGCTATTTAATGAGCATCACAAATAAATACAAATCTCTGAACAGCCACTCCAAATATTCAATTTTCTGCAATATCACCAAAACCGTGGCCCAGCTTCCAGTTATTAACCACTAAGTAACCCTATTATATTTGATTTATTTAAAAAACCCAATTTATTGCCTAAAGACCAAGAGGAAAAAAGGGAAAATGTTTTTAATCTAACATAAATGTCTCTAGAAAATCCCTCAACTAAACCCAGTGTTTAATAAACCCATTAAAGAAGCCAAGTGACAACTTCTGACCCACCATCCTGTCACACAAAGAAAAATTTATTAGAAGGCAGCATTGGTTTCATGCTGCCCACAAAACAGTCTAAACATTGCCCTTCCCAAGCTGAATAAAAACTGAGTGCTTAGGCAGAATGAATACTGAAGACACAGTTAAAAGTTAATTATCTTTCCTAAAGTAACCTCAAAATAGAGAAATGAAATCTGGGGCAACACATTGCTTCAAATATTAGTAGCAACAATATGGGTCAACAATTCAAAAGGACAGACAAGGAAGTATTTAATTTTATTCTACTTTAATCCCATCTCAGTCACTCAGCCTTCCTCCAAGCCACTGATGTGGATAATCCCATGCTAACTCAGCAAAAAGGGGCCCAGAAAACGATGAAAACCCATAAAGTTAACTTAGAGCATTAACCATCTTATTAAAACATCCTTTTTAATTTGAGAACCTGCTTTTTCTGCTTGATAAGATTTAACAGAATGGAAAGGATTGAAATTACTATCAAGAAAAGGATTAAAACATTTTTTTTTTTTTTTACTTTAGCTACGAGGGATACTTATTTAGTTATAAATACACAGCAAAAACATGCTCCAGCACAGAGGTTACACACTGTCCTTTATAAATCAAGATGTTTGGGGAAGGATTACAGCAACACATCCCAGCTTTAATCTAGGCATTTAAAATGCATCCCAACCCGAGCTGCTGGAGCACATTGCCGTGGGAATGCTCCCCAAAGGTGGCTTTCTCTTCCCAGAGTCCCAGCACCTCTCCTCCCCTGCCACACGCCCTGCCTGGGGCTCACAATGGGTCAAGGACACCTGGAGGAGCAGCCAGAGATGGGAAACCAAGAAATGTGTGCAAACACCACGTAGGGGGGGATGGATGTGTCGCCCCTGAGCGCAGCAAACCCAGATGAGCTCCACCATCACTCATCTCCCTCAGTCAGAACAATTCCAGGGAGAGCAGAAGGAATCCACCCAGGCCACCTCACCACTAAACCCTCAGCAGATCGATTCTGCAGCTGCACAAGCAGTGAGTTGTTCCAGAATCCATTGAAATGTAGGTCACAAAACCTTATAAATTTATTTACTGCAGCCTCAAAGACTCCAAAATCACAAGTACAAACTCCTTTTTTTCCTTAGCCTCATCCTAGAACTCCATCAATGATAAAGTATTGAGCAAGCAGTGATCATTAACTTTGGCATTGCACAGAAGTTTAGAATAATTAAATTAGCTTTAAATCCATCTCTCCCCATCCTCCCAGCTCATGTGGCGGGAGTTCCACGAGCAGAGCCACCGAGGGTGTGGGACCACAAGGCCCAGGAAGGAATTTGGGGTGGCACCTGTGGAGAACCAGGGATTCTGTGGCTGGAGGAGCACGAGGCCAGCTCGGAGCGCCAGGGCAGCCCTGCAGAGATGATAACTCAGGCTGGCCCAGCTGCCTCTGCCTCAGAGTTAATTGCTGCTGAATGCTGGCTGGAATTTGCTTGGAACCAAAGGCAGAGCTTGGCACCCAGCCAGGATTATGTGCCAAGAATCTCTGAGATTACTCCAGCAAGCTCAGAGCAACAATTTGTCCCATCAAGCTCTGATTTTAAGATTTTATTTTTTTTATTATTTTTTTAAAGAGGAGTTTGGGAATTGTGGTTTTTCTCAGTTTCCAGGCACTGAGAGTCTCCCTGATGGTTTAGGGAATTTCACATTCATGGGTAAGGAGCAACTGACAGCACCCAGGCAGAAAAATCAGAATGAGCTCCCCAGATAATTTTTATAAATAAATACAGGGAGGGATCAAAAAAGACAAAGCAATAAAGCAAATTTGGTTTAGACCTTCAGGCACAAGGCTGTGTTCTCTTCCCTGTGACAGATTTGTCTGGATGAAGTTAATTAGGAAAACAAACAAAGCGCTGCTGATCTCCTGGGCTTGTTTTAAAGGCTTATCTTTGTGTTCAAAGAGCTGCTTTAGGGGTGGTTCCAGCCCCAAACCATCCTTGGTGGGGTGTCTGTCCCCCAGAATCACTCTTGGATGTTCTCCCTCCATGTGAAGGACCTTTGGTTTCTGTCTCATCCCTCCAACCCACAGAACTCCCTGTACAGAGTGGAAAAAGACAAAAAGGGACCATGGTTTGCTTTATTTCTTTCCCTTTCTCACTATTTCTGCCAGCTCACAGTGTTGCCTTCTTCAACTCTGTATTTTGGAAATATGCACTCATCTCTTACTTTTACTTGCATATGTAGTACCATGGAAATAAAGAATTAAGCCAAAAACAAAGAAAAAACAAAGAAACAAAAAAATCCAAACCAAGCAAACAAATAAAAACAACAAGAAAGCCCCATCTAAACTACTTAAAAACCAAACAACTTAAAAATCTGCAGGTAAGTGGAGTGATAGAAGCACAAAAACACATTTACCAGCAACACGCCTGTTCTGAAAATCATTGTCTGCTCAGTGTCAAAATGCACAAGCAAGTCAATAAAGCCCTGTGCTATTTCATTTCTGCCTGATTCACTCAAGCTGAGGTGTCTCTGCTCTGCCTCTTGGGCATTCCAAGTGCTCCACAGGTCCAGGGCAATGAGGAATTTCTAGGAGTGATGATTTATGGGAACCAAACCCCACTTCCAAGACACATTTCCCTCCCCACGCTGGAAGAACAAGCTCTGTCCAACACAACGACCCTGGAGCACCTCACCTTCTCTGTTGTGAAGATCCAGTTACCAACCAGATAATTCCAATCTCTAATCCCTCCTCCTCCTCCTCCTCTGCCACATTTTCTGCCTTCAGAACCACTGAGGGCTGCTTCTCCCCAGTAGATGTTTTGGTGCTGCCTTCATTTCCCACCTCTTTTGTGCTCCTCTTCACGGCTGGATAAACAAATTCCCTGAGCCCCCCAGGCTGGGAAAGTACCAGGAGCTTTTTGTGAGCATCCCCCAGAGAGCCCATGTTGCTTTATTATTTTACACAGAGGGATTTAGAGCATTTTAAAAGCCTGAGTTGTTTTTGGAGTGGCAGGAGCTGTGTACCCAACCAGTGAATTTTAGTAAACAAGTCGTTCACCATTCACTGGAATTCTGCTGTGAGCCTGGGCCTTTTTCAAGAGAGCTGGAAAACCTTGCATTTATGCCACAGAGCTGGCAGAAATGTAAAGCAAGACTGAGATCAAGACAAAAAAAGTCTAGGATTAAAAAAATGCCATTTAGAAACCGTATTCAGGACCTTACTTCTTGACATTTGGGCCTACTGAAAGTACTGACATTGATGAAATGTTTAATTTTGCAGAAGAATGAAACTTCAATTTAATTTTATTTGCAAATTTATGTGAAACATAAAAAGCATTTGGCCAAAAACTGGAAGGTTATTTTGAGAAGACAAATGTTGTTGTTCCGTTTTTTAAGTGAAGCATTTGCTTTTCAATTCCTAAACAAGATTTTGTTTCAAAATATAATAATAAATAAAAATAAAGAATTCAAATGTTTAAAATAAAAATGCTTTTTAAAACTCTGGTCTCTGTGAAGTGTTTTCTGTTTGTTCTGCTAAACAATCCGTGTGCAAACAGAACTTGAGTGCAGAATCACCAAGAACCAGATCCCATTTCCCATTTTTTAGGGGATTGTCTGCACTTCTTGATTCAAATATTCTCTGGAATTGACCACAAACAAGTGAGAAATCGGTGAATCCTCACCCCAAACTGCACCAATATCTGCAGATTTCCTGCCAAATTTCTAACACATTTTCTCAATGCATTTCATTCCTTCTCTGGTTCTGACACCCCAAAATTTTCTTTTCTTTTCCTTATTTACAGCCCTAAACTGCAGCAGCAGTGTGGGGTTGGCCCCTGTGGGACAAAGCCCATTTTATTATCTCTGATCCTCAGTGGCATCAAAAGCTGTTCCTGCAGCCAGGATTCTGGGGAAAATTCTGGGGAAAACTCAGTTTATTGAGCCTCAGGTTTTAAAGCAGTTGCCTATAAAAATCCATACAGGAAAATCCCTTTGCAGGTGGAAACTGAGACTCTGCACACAGCTGAGGAAAGCTTTCCCTAAAATATAAATGATCTCTGTAGGAATTCCTGTATTACAAAGTTTTCTGGGATTTAATGGTAACACATGAAAATTTATCTCTTTAAAGACTCGTTTCAGAGGGAAGAATATGAAGTCACATAAAGGACCAGAGCAGAATATGAAATTAGGGAAATGTTGATTTCCCATGCTGTCATTTATCCTCATGGGCAGCTCTGGGGATGTAACATCAGTGTGAATATGTGGGGGTGTGTTTTACCAAGCAGAAGGGAGAAACAACTGCAACAGGAGGGAAAGAACTGGAACTGGGACAATAATCCAACAAATAATTCAACAGCCTAAGCCAACCCCACACCAACACGGTGGAGTTACTTTTTCCATAAGGAAGGGAGAGGCAGCAATGGGATAAACACCATATTTATCCACATAAATTTTAGTAGATACCAAAATCATGGCAGTAAATCCCAAGGGAAGAGAGTTTCCAGCCTCACAGCAGCCCCAGAGCGTGGCACCTCTCCCAGGGCAGGTTTGGGGCTCTGCTTTTCATCCCAGACTTCTTTTTGTTGGGTTATTTTCAGAGCTCAACTGTTACTCCAGTTCCAGGGTGGAAACAAAAAGAGTTTCAGAAATGCCAGAGGGATTAGAAAGCATTTCTTTTTTTTTTGTACAGGTCTTGAAAGAATAATCTTTAGGAGCACACAATTTTTTAAAGAGCAAATTCCAGATTTTCTGCAAGCAGCACATCATTCCACCAGTGTAGCAATCTTATCTTCTCCTTTCTTCTCTCATTCCTCTGGAATAATGGGATTAAGAAGAATCCTACTAGCAATTCTTAAAATAGCTCAGTATTTCCAGTGCCTCTATTTATATGGTATCATAAACCCACTTGTATCAGAAAAATAACATGGAATATTCATTTGCTTCATGTCCTGACTCCCCCCACTGTGTGCAAGCTCCCTTATTATTATTATTTTTATTTCCTCATTAATATCCATCTGTCACTCAGCATTTTATTTTAGCTGTTTTGAATTTCATCTGAAATATGTACTTTTAACAACAGCTTTTCTCTGCTAGAAGACTGGACTTGTAAAGTAGCTGGCAGAGCAAAGTCATGGGTAATATTTGTATTCCTTTAAATGTTTCAATTTGGGCAAAAAACACTCTTCAAGTTTCTCCTGTATTTCTTTTCAGGTTCCATCATGAAAGCAGTGGGAAATCTCTGCCTGTCATGCCCATACTCCAAGGAAATGTGTGGATCCTGTCTCCCTCCAGTGGCAACTGCACCAGCCATAAAATCTGATATTAAAGTACAATTAAAGCCTCTCTGAAACTCTCCACTGCCAAGGTTGCTAAGGGGTTGCAGGGACAGCTGGAGGAGATTCCATGTGGCCCAGAAATCCCAGAGAAATTCCAAAATGAGCCCATTCTTTCAACAAGTCTCTTCTCAGTGCCCAAACTGCTCAGCTTGTGCTGCTTGTGTAGCAAGAGCAGGAAACACAGGGAGAATCCATGGGGAGAAGGAGGCAAATGATTTGTTCAGGGCTTGAAACAGCACCCCAGAGCCATAACAGGAGTTCAGAAATCACATTTGCCACATAAAATTAACAGTCCCAACATGGCTGAGGCTGTGGAATAAACCAGAGTTGTCTGGTGAGCCATGAAAAGGTGAGTACCCACCCCAGAACTCTGTGTGTGGAATTTAGATTGAGCCTTTCCCACAGAATAATTCAATTTACCCAAAACCTTTCCCGCTTAAATATACACAAAACTTTCCCACTTAAATGCACACAAAACTTTCCCACTTAAATGTACACCAAACTTTTGTGCTTGGATATCCCCAAAACATTTGAGCAAGATAAAAACCCATGTGGTGAGCAAATTCTGAGCTGCTCCAGGCACCACCGAGGGTGATTTTTTTGCCCCAGGAGAAGCCTCTGGGTGTCTCTCTCTTTTGGAATGTGTGTTCCCAACCAGATTCCTGCCAGAGAATGGGATGCAGCTGCCTTGGAGCAGGGAAAATGCAATGTGCTCCCAGGCTGGTCCTTCAGGGTTGATTTGGGGCAAACGGGGAATCCATCCCAGGAGGGATTTCTGGCTTGATCAACACCTCTGCCTTCCCACTGCATTTGGATTTGTTGCTCTCCCTACTCTTTAAATCCACATAATCTGTAGTGCAAAATCTTCAGGACATATTAAATGAAATAATTCCTCATTGGGGAGGGTATAAACTGCATCTCTTCAGCATCACACTGGGATGAATCCTTGAATTGAATTCCTTACAATTTCAAACCTCAGTCGTTTGTAATGATGGTGCAAACAGCAGACCTGGAGAAGAATGAATCCTTTTCCCAGTTTCAATTTGAAAAGGTTGGGTAGGGGATTCCTACCTGACAGCAGCACAAGAGCCTCACCTCCAGCAGCAAGAATTTTTCCTTTCACTGAGAGAACAGATTGAAATTTAGATTATTGCTTGTTCAAAGGTCCAGGCAAAGGGGGAGCTGTGGTTATACAGGTAATAAATTCGGCTGAGGATTTTCATCCTTGCAGCCTTTGTATGGATTTCTGACTTCCACTCTTGTTTTAATTCACTGCAACTCGTGCCTGGTTCAGACTGTCAATACCTGCTGAGGGAAACAATCCAGAGAATGGGAAGAAAGTGGGAGGGAAAAGAGTAAATTCCATTCCCTTAGCAGACCTGCACAAGTCTGGTAGGAGCTGGACATATTCCTCCTCTCATCGCTACTATTTTTTCCCAGGTAATTTATTTTTTATTAAATTGCTGTCCAAACTCTTCTAAAAGTCAAAATGCAGTAAATCACTGAAGGCTTTACTAACTTACTGTTAGTGCCAAAATTCTGGTAAGATTCAGGATGTTTGAGCTATTCCTGAACCATTTTTCCAAGTACTATCCTTAAAACCTCACCATCCAGTATTGAAGATACCCTATGGAGCAGTTTCTCATTCCACTGCAATTAGGGAATAGTGGAAAGATGAGGGTTGGGAAAGAGCTCTGAGGTTGTTACCTGTTACATTTCAAAACAATAAAAACATCCCAAAATTTTCCAGCAATGAGAGATAATTTCATTGCCAACATCTGAAAATTCTTAGGTTTCCACTGTAAGGATCAGCAGATTTAAATGCAGGTCAGGTCTGAAACCTGGATTTTCTGAGCATGAAAGCACCCAAAAATGAAATCTCAATTTCTTTTACAACCTTTTTTATTTATTTTTTTTTTTTTAGAGAAAGCAGAGCCCTAAAATTTATGTTTGAATGCAGCAGTTTGCTCCAATCTCAGAGGCAGAAAAGAGGATTTTCCTCAGCCTTGGAAAAAGGCTTCAGTGGCCTCGAGGTGGCGATAGGATTGTGGATTCCAGGGCTGCAAATCCTAAAATCGAATCAATCTGCATTATTTCTTCTTCCTAGAGCAACTCAGCCTCCCTCAATTTTGGAAATAAAAAGTTAAAGGAAGAGATATTCTCAAATGTTTTTGCAGTTTTGGGTTCTCAGATCAGGATTTAAGGAAATATCACCTCCACGTTGATCCAGCATTCCCAAATTTCTCTCAGCAATGTGTATATTTGAATTAGACTAATTGGAAAGCAATCGTTTGCAGTTTTGGTGAGCAGAATTTTTTTTTAAAATAATGTTATTTATGTGCTGAAACAGATGAATAATATGTTAAAGAGGGTAAAACCATCACAATAAGCTCATGTTTATACAAAAATTTAGGAAATGTAATGAAAATTTACAATTTCCAGGGGGAAAAGAACTGATGTGCATTTATTTTAGAGTGACTTTCTACCAGGAAAAAGTGTTTTTTCTGAAAGAGATGTACTAAAATGCTCTTTTTTTCTACAACCACTCATGAAAACAGCCCAAATACCACACAGGAAAAAGCATTTTTTGATCCAGAGGTCAATGTAAGGAGGAGAGGGATCTCAGCAGTACCAAATCTATCCAGAGTAAGTGAGTTTTCAGGTTAGGCTGATGCTCACTGATGTGCACTCATGTTTTGGAAGTCATTTTCAAGAAGGAAAATCCAGTGGGCTTCAAGCCAGTCAGCCAAATCACAATGCCAAGGAAATTCATGGAAAAAGTCCTTCTGGAAGGCATCCCTGTCATCACCTGCACATCCCAGCTGCCTAAAAGTGAATTCTCCTGGCTGAGCTACCAAGGAATTGCAGAAATGTTTCTGCCACCACAAATCTTATTGCAATTTTAGCGTTTTCCCATTGCAAATAAAAGAGCTGAGAAACCTAAAATCAATTTACCTGTCATGGCTCTGATTTTCCTGGACCTGATTAATGTGGCTTTGTTCAAGCTCAGCAATCACTTGTGAGTTTAGCAGAGATGAGGTACAACCTGTATTCTAGCCACAGAGAAATGGAAATTTGTCCAAGATTTTGGCAATCTGCTGTTCAGAGGAGTGTGCAACTCTGGCTGTGCTGACAGATTCTCTTGTGAATATGTTCATTAAAACCATTCACAACTTTAAAATTAAAAAAAACACAAAAGACAACCCAGCAACTTGGCCAGTTTTTAGTGTACAAACAGTAAGCAAGAAAGCTTTATTCTTATTTTCCTCCCCTTTCTAACAGCCTGCTGTTACAGCAGGGGTTAAATTGATGTGATTTTCCATACAATTATCCATACTGTTACTTCCTGACCCATCAAACTGCTACATCTGCCACTCCCTAAACTTCTTCCAGGCAAGAATGTTTGCAAAATCCTCTTACAAAGAACCAAATGTTTTGCCCAGAAAGGCTCAGTGAGCACCACACACAAGCACAATCACATATTGAGTGCCTTAAATCTGTCCAGGGACAAGCAGAACCATATTCTGAGTCAGGCTTGCACACAAACCCCATAACAATCCCATTAACTTGCTGAAGCACTGCTTTTGTGGGAGTTATAACTCAGCAAAGATCCCTTATTTAAGCCATAAATGGCACCTGTATCTCCCAGATTAGGGCACAGGGATCCATTTCAAGCCAATTTGAGCATGAAGATTATTGAGACCTTTTTGTTGATGAAAGAAAAACACTTTTGAGGCTTAAATAGAGCTCCAGACTGTTCCAGCTTCCACTGATGCAACACAAAGTGATTGGTGTGAGCTCTACACACGCTCAGGACAGAAAATGGCATTTTCAGAGCGAGAGGACTGGGTCTGCTGGAGAGACAGAACATAAAAATGAGATGGAGACCACAGCCCTTGGAAGCTGAGGAGCTGCAAAGATGAATAGCTGCTCACAAAGCTTTAACCCACCATGGAATGCAAATTGCACAAAGACAAAAGAGTCGAGAACTTCAAACTGAAGTGAGTCTTGAAGAGAAATTGGTTTATTTAATCCCCAGTAAACACAGCTGGCTGTGGGGCTCAAATAGCTCTCTCCCAGTGCAGACCCAGCACCCTCCCTGAAATATTATTGAAACAGGCCTGCAACTGAAGAGGAAAACAAATTCTGCTGGTGCACATGATTTCTGCTTTGGCATTAGGGAATAAATCCACTGAAATGAGTGAAATGAGTGACAGAAACTGGAAGCACCAATCTCCAGGTAATTTCAGTTGTGCTCCTTGGCAAAAACCAATTGACAAGGGGTTTGTGCAGTGGGGGAAGTTATCCTAATATTTGTGGGCTTGAACTTTAAATTCTACGTTTTCATAAAAAGAAGAATGCCTATACATCCATCTTATTACCATTAAAAGTTGCACTAAAACTGAACCAAAGGCTATTTTAAAAATAGAATCAGCTATGAGAAATTCTAGTTTTAAGTCTGAAGAACTGAACTTCCTCTGTTTCTTGAGAAGTGACTAGAGATTGCACCCATTAGTCTGAAAGCTTTCTTCAAGTATTGAATTAATTATTCTCAAACACATATATCAATTTGGGCAGAATGACAGGTTTTTTTCAGCACAAAAATGATTCTCTAGAACCAATGAATGCTACAATTCAATTACCTGCGTTGGTGTTCACCATCTTTGTTATGGCACATTTTACTCCAGCTTCTTTCTACTGAAAGGTGTTTTACACACAACTGAAGGACAAGAACTCGTCAGTGAAAGTCTCCCTGGACCTGAGGAGGAGCTGGCTCCTAAAAGCATTCCCAAGAGGAATTCCAGCCCCACATGTGTGGGACAAACACACACCCCACGTGTCTCCAGCGCTTTGTGCTTCCCACCAGCCATGGCCTTGGCAAATTGTCATGGCAACAGTGGATTTCTTTACAAGTGGCACCAGGATAGTAAACGGGCACATAAACCATCCTTGCAGCTGGCAATAATGTCCCTTAGGCTGGCAATAACGTCCCTTAATCTGGCAATAACGTCCCTTAATCTGGCCTACCCTCCCTCAGTGACAAACACCAGCAAGGGTGTCAGTGGCACGTGAGAAATCCACAGGCAGGGCAAAATGCTGTGAAAAGCCTCTAGAAAAGCAGTGGGCAAGGGAAGGAGCCAGCAGGAGTGACCCCTGTTCATAGAGGAGTTCAGTTCTCCTGGGAGGGAGGGCTGGCAGAGCTGGGGCTGTTCAGCCTGCAGAGGAGAAGCTTTGGGGTGACCAAGTTTTGGCCCTGCAGTGCCTGATGGAGCTACAGGAGAGCTGGAGAGAGACTTTGGACAAGGGATGGAGGGAAAGGACAAGAGGAAATGGTTTCACATTGACAGAGGGCAGGGTTGGATGGGATGTGGGCAGGAATTGTTCCCTGTGAGGGTGGGCAGGCCCTGGCACAGGTGCCCAGAGCAGCTGTGGCTGCCCCTGGATCCCTGGCAGTGCCCAAGGCCAGGCTGGACAGGGCTGGGAGCTCCTGGGACAGTGGGAGGCGTCCCTGCCATGGCAGGGGTAGCACTGGGTGATTGTAGGATCCCTCCCAACCCCAACCCTGCCATGACTCCTCACAGACATGGCAAGTGGAGCAAAGCCCAGGCTGTGGCACAAGATCAGGGCACCCAGAGCGCTGCTGGGGAAGGCAGGGGACACCTGGAGCTCCAGCCCCACAGCCAGGGCTGGAACAGCAGCTCCAGCTGGGCACAACAAACCAGTTCCTGCCCTCAGGTAAACACAGCACAGCCAACTCCCTGGCCTGCCTGAAAGGAGTCTGGGGCTCAGCTGGGACCAGGCTGGATTGCAGCAGACTGAGCCTCTCGGGATGTGCAAACAAATATCTGAGTGTGCCAGAGAATCCTGGGCTTCCCTCTGCTCCAGGACCCATTTTTCAGGTGACCTGAGGCTGCTTCTGCTGAAGGTGAAGCTGGGATTCCACAGCCAGCACCGACACCACTTCCAGAGCCACTTTCCATCCGTGCTGACACACAACAGTCAAAAAGAGTCAAAAAAACCAAACACACAAACAAGTCCAAAAGACACAATGTGATCAAGTTTTCATATAAATTTTTTAATCTTTTTCTTTCTGTTTTTCTGTTTGGTTTTTTTGTTTGTTTGTTTGTTTGTTTCGGTTGATCGGTTTTGGTTTTTTTGGTTTGGGATTTTTTGGTTTTTGTTTTGTTGTTGTTGTTAGTTTTTTGGTTCATTTTTTTTTTATTAATTTTTTTCTATAGAAATATTACTCGTTTAAAGCAAACATTACAGATATTTCAGATGCTCCAGGGAAATTACCTGAAGGAGCCCCTCTATTGTCTTTTGCAACAAAATACATGTTTAAAGTAGGCAGTGATTTTAAAAAACTATGCTGACACATCTTCAGTAAGCAGATTAAAAAAATTCATTTTGACAAATATTCCCAAATTCCTTTCTGTCTGCTTCTCAGGATCCACTTAATAATGTAATAGCCTCAGGAGAAACACTGTGTAATGTCTTTTACAGTGCCAAAGCAGATCAATAAAATGCTGACTGTAACCTGTCAGGTGCTATAGAGATTGTGTCATTTTCCACCTTCAATATCATGCATATTATGGACAATAACTGTTTTATTGTAATCCTTTGGAAATAAAAGAAAAAAGCAAACAACTTAATCCATTGTTTCCATGTCCTACTCTACACTGGAAACAGCAAAACAGGCAGATTTCCTGGTTTGAGCACTTCATTCCTCTTCAGATGCATGTTCTGCTATAAACACAGCAATCATTTCAATGAATAATTTCTCTGTTAATTCTGCCTGAGATTTAGATTTGGAACAAGCAAAGAACCAAAAAATGGCTAAATCCCAGTGAAATTTGTACCCATTGAACCGGTGGCAGCACTCCTGTCCCTCAGTGGCACCAACTGCAACTGGCTCTGAAAATCCTCATTTATCAACCGAGGTACTTTCCAATTTAAAAGTGATCTGTCCCAGCACACAGCATGGCTTTACAGCCCTACCCCAGATTCCACATCCTCACCGAGGAGCAGCTCCCCAGCAGTCTCCAGCAGTGTTCAGACTCCAAACCCAAGGAGCCCTTGCAGTTTTTCCCAAAGGTGCAGCCCATGGTCCTACCTGTGGGTCAGAGAGGCGGGAGATGTCGGGGTAAAGGTAGAACTTGATGCCCTCGGAAGCGCCGGGTAACGTCACCCCCCGGATCAGGAGGATCATCAGCATGATGTAGGGGAACGTGGCTGTTACATACACAACCTGGGGGAGGAAAGAAACATCAGAAAAGGATTTTCCTGCAGCTGCAGCAAAACCACCCTACTTTCAAATCTGCTGGAGGAAAAGGGCTTTTTGGATGTCTTTGTGCAGGTGATTTTTGTCCTCTGGTTGTATTCCCTTCTAAACTCTTTAGGTTTTGTGGGGGAGGTCAGCTCTTTGTTACAGAGGTTGCTCTGTAAGTGCATTATTTCCAAAGACAGGTACTCCTGATAACAAGTAATTAATTATACAAGCAATGGATTCTCAGTACCCCATAATTACTAAACTGATTTCTCTTCAGACTGCACTGCCTGCATGTCTGGGTTTCAGGTGATGCCTTAAGTTTTAGCTTTTATATTTTTCATATTCTGTGGTGCCTAGGTGTGTAGTTTTAAGCTTCATATTAAGTGCTATTGAGCTTTCTTCACAGAGCAGGTAGACAAAACAATTCCTTTTCTAGCTTGATACCAAGGACAATCATTACAAGTTTCAGGCCCAAAAGCATAAATGACAGTGGGCTGAAGAGAGAAAACAAGAAGGATGGGAATTCATAACCTGAAGCTGTAATTAACAGCTGAATTTAAATTAATTTAACCTGAAATTGTAATTAACAATTAACCCTGATATGCAGATGGACCTAAACTTATAAAAATGTGAGACCTCATGACCAGTCATCCATTTTGTGACCATTTTTGGTCCATCTTGGGTGCAGCCCTGGCCAGGCTCTAGCCCTGCCCAAGGTGTGTCCTTTAAGGCCTTTTAATAAATACCTGCTTTATTCTTAACTCTGCCCAGCCTCTGTTCTAGGTCAGCCTTGTCGAGGCGCCCAGGAATAAGCATTTCACCAAGCCCAAAGGTTAAATTCTATCCATATCTCCTTGGGATTTGATAGAGAACCCTTACAAAGAACCTTCAAGTGAAATTTCTGGTGTGCTGTACCCCAGCAATTTCTGCTTTCACATACATGGCCACACACTTTATTTTTTTCCCCATAATCAGTTTGTTCTCTGCATGGGGAACAACAGGAAACCTGCAAGAAGTCACATTTTTCAAAGGAAAAATGGAGCAGAGGGTCCTGCTTCACAATCCCAAGCCAGAGAGCAGCACATGGCTACTCAGACTCAAATAAGGATTAAATGATAAATTCCACGGCACTATCAGTATTTTCTTTATGTGACAATGAAGGATTAAATGATAAATTCCACAGCACTATCAGTATTTTCTTTATGTGGCAACCACCTGTCTATAAATTTAACTCTCTATAGTTGTCTGTGGCCATTTTCACCTGTGAGATGTTACTCTTACACTTGCCTTGCACCAGTCAAAATTAGTTAAGCTGCAAGAATGGAAAAAAAATCATTTGGTAAAAAATACAACCTCAAAAAAATATTCATTTTAAACTCAGGAGTCCAATGTCTGTCTCCTATGTAAATGAAAGGGATACATCAAAGACTGGACCTGTGAAAGGATTCTCAGACATGTTTTTGTAATTAATGCACTGAAATTGGATTTTCAGATTCTTTAACTCCAAACATTAAATGATCTTATGTGCCTCAGCAGGTGGGTAGGAATTTGAATTTCCCAGGAAATGGAGAGCACCATTCTATTCCTATAGGTCCCAAAAGCCTGAACTGATGAATTCCTAGGTCAATACAATGCAAAATGGGAAGTTTTATCCCAGTGCTTACATTTGTTGACTATTAGTGGGAATGCAAACTGCTGTGACTGGCTGAGTTCAAGCAGACCTTGTCTCTCCACATCTGGGTTTCAAATAAAAAAGGATCAGCAGGTAATGACAATTAAAAAAAACCCCACGGGATGGACACAGTCCTGCTCTGAGCCTTAAATGAGGTGGAAAGGATGGAGTAGCCAGCTGATAGTTTTCATTTATTTAGTCTTTGCCAGCTATTTTTTCCTCCTTGTTTTAAATCCAGAGCTGCATTTAACAGAGGGTAGTCAGCAGACACATCCATTTGATGGCACTGAAGGCCTTGCACCTGAACATCTGTAACATTTCCTCGCATTTCCTTCCTTCTCTGCACTGCTGTGCAGCACATCCTCTGCTCCCTGTACATCCCACCCAAGCAAACAACATCACCAGGCAGAGGCAGAGTCCTCCCCAGGTTGTGTTGGGAGGATCTCCTCTCTCATCTCCATCGAGGAAAAACCAGCACAATTCACCTCTGCAGCCAGGAGTAAAGGATCTGTGCAATCCCACAGCAGCAAGGGCTGCATCCACAAGCTGGAAGGAATTTTTTGGCCATCAGAGCTGCTCTGCCCCAGCTTTAGAGGGATGAGGGCTCTCCCTGCTCTCTGGTTGCCATGCAGAAAGGGGAGAAAAATCAAGCACCATTGCATTTCTGGCAATAAGTACCAATACAGACACCCAGCAGCACAAGGAAAGGGACACCAAGGCAGCAGGAGAGGGAAAGGTGGACAGGTGCCCTCTTCCCGAGCCACCAGCACTGCTGGTTATTGCTCACACAACCCCTGAGGCTGAAAAGCTCCAGCTTCTCTTCAACAGGTGAGTGCACTGTGCTGGGGGAGAGCCATTAATTCCCATTTTCTCCCCCTCCCCAAGAGTTCCTGAGGTGAGGCAGGATGGGGAATTTAGGAATCAGTGCCATTATTAGCATCATCATCACCACTGCATCTGTCGGGCATTAAAAGTTTCCTGAATTGTTTTCTTTTCTTTCAACACATCGAACCTCTCTGAATATCAATGTGAACACAACTGTTTCTAATTACACCACATCCTGTTTTAATTGACTTTAATTGCTTGGTATGTTAATTTGCATCCCAATGCTCAAAATGCTTTTTTTAAACCCTTGTCAGAGCCATGCCAATGTTTAAGCAGTTGGAAACAAAATAAAAATTTCTGGCAGGCAAGGTTTTTGCACTAAGTTCTCCTCTTACAATGTGGTTGAAAGAAAAATTTACAGTGATATTTAGACACACAAGTAGGTGGAAATGCACCCAACATCTCTGAGCTATCCTTGGGTGCTTAACTGAAAGTCCATTGGAACCAAAGATCCTGAGAATGGATATTTTATTGACTGCCACGAGCTTTAAGTATCAAAGAATAGGAAATAAGTTGAGTACCAAGTACTGGAAATTTAAATACCAAAATCTTAAAGAGACTTAGATGTCACTCAAGGCTAATATATAGATACTGAGGTACCTATGAAATGATTCCATGAGTGAGGCACCATAAAGATTTTGGGAGCTGAACTAGATTTCAGTTTCATCTTTTCATGCCTAAATATCTTAACAGCACAAATACGTCTCTGTGTTCCAGTTTGTCCCTTGGGAACTTCTTGTCCTAAGTGAAAAGGTGTTTTTCTGACCTGATCATGCTGCAGGGTGAGGGGGATCTGGCGTGGGAGAAGAAGAAATTGAGGATAACCCCGTTGAGAATCAAGAGGAAGATTTCCATGCAGTGAGCTGAGCCCCAGCCCATGGAAACCTCAAAGCCCCAAATCAGATTTCTTTGGCCAAAGCTCCTGCAGAGCACACCAGCCTGAGCTTCACACTCTTCCTCACAGCAGCAGGAGGCAGAGAACCTTCCTCCTTTGTTTGGCCCTTGCTAAGAGAGACACAACCAGAATTCCTGAGCAAAATATGGCTCAGAAAGCTGATGGGATTCTTTCCTGCAAACTGCAGTGTTCAATCTTGTTTGCATCATAATGAACCAACTGTATTTTATAAATGGCATGAAACTTCTCTTGATGCTTCAGAAAATTACTGGCTTGCCAAGCCCTGTTCCCTAAAATCCTCTGTTGCTCCATGGGGCTGTAAACACAAGGAATATCGATGCAGACATTGCCAGAGATTTGCCAGAATTCACTATTAAACTGTTTGTGGAAAGTCAGACCTGCCCCCATGCCCTGCTCATCCTTATTTTTCATGGGCTGTTTTCATCCTGGTGCCCTTTAACTTATTTCTTTATTTATTTGGAAGCATGAGCTTGGAGAAGCAGAGTGAATCCCCCAGCTGTGCCCACACTGCACTACACTCCTGTGTGGAGAAACTGCTCAGGAACCAAAATTTCACCCAGTGACATGAGAGGGAAAAGAGGAATTTTTTATCCAGGAGAACATATTGGCATAAATATAGAAATATAACTATCATACCCCTGCCTGGCAGCTCTGCTGAGGAGGCACACCCAGGAACCACCAATTTGGGCAAGATTTCCATAAAAATTTTTTAAATTGTCCCTCCAGCCACAGTCAAACTAGCCTTTGCCTTGCTAATATTTGCAAGTTTCAAAAATTCTGACTTCTTAGGTGATACCAGCAGATGATAAACATGATAAAAGATTTTCTTTTTCAAATATTCCATGCAGCATGGTTTGGAAAAAAAGGCTTTTTTTCATCTGACTCTACACCATCTATGGAGCTACAAGTGACAACTGAAAAGGGAGATTTTCCACGTTAATTGGATTTACAAGAAAAATGGTATAAAATGGTATAAAGGAATGACAGCTGATTCACAAGGTTTTTGAAAGCATGTCAAAAGGGGGAAAACATTGCAGGTCCACCTACATTTTAAATTTCATATTTCATATGCTGAAAAAGAATAAGAGCAAAATCCCAACAGAACAGCAGGTAAGTGGATTTGTATAATTGGGATGAGGGGAGGGGGTTAGAATCAGCAAAATGGTTGATTTTTCTGTTTTCTCTGTGTGTTTCGTGGATTTATTCAGCATCTTCTGTTTGTCATCTTTGTTTATCTGCAGAGGGAATCTTGCTCCAGAATAATTCTGGTAAACCATCCTTAACCAGATTGTCTATGAACTACAGAATTCCTTCTGAATTGCCACTGAATCATGTGTGAGTGATCACAGCCCTTCTCCGAGCAGGAATAAATTCAAAGCCCAACAGCTAAGAGAATTTAATGAGATTTGAGGACTGAGAAATAAGTATCAAAGAGGAAAAATTCATTGGGAATGAAAATTCAGTGAGATGAGCCAGAAAAGTGGGGCCAGGAGAGGACACTCGGGGAAGGGGTGCAAGAACCTGAGTGATCACAGGAAGCAAAAGATTCCACATGAAATAATAACTGCAGAAAGGATTAATTCCAGCAGCACATCACACTGAGCTCAGTGCCTGGGACATGGAAAAATCCCAGGTTTTATCCATGTGGTGGTGAAGGCAATAAATAAATAAATGAAAGTCTGAGCCCTGCTGGAATGGTTTCCTTCACAATGAAATGAAAACCTCACTCCAAAATTCATTGAGTCAGTTTAAAAAAAAAAACAACAAAAAAACAACCTAAAATGTTCTGTTTGATTTTGGTTTGGCATTCTTATACCTGAATGGGTGGAAGGAAGATGTCTCTTGAATGAAAACTGCTTTAACAAGCCAAAGTTGTTATCCACAAGCCTTAATCCCACGTTAAAAATGGGTGAAAAAACCTATTTCCCATATTTTTTTTGCAGCACGACTTATTCTTTACATTGGGTCTGACTTCACACACTTTTCAGCACTTCCCAAATTCCATTCCAAACATTCTGTGTTGAAAAAACTGCCTGCCTGTAGTTCAAAGTTGCAAAAGACAGAGAAGTTATGGCAGAAGGCTGAATCCAAAGTGCTCCATCAGAAAGCCAAGGATGCAGCTAAAATTGGAAAACAATGAGAGAACACCAAGGACAGAGAAGATCCATTCACAGCAGCCACTCGTTTTCCCAGCTGAACTGAGGGAACTTTCCACTTCCATCATGAGCTATTTCTCCCCATAAATATTCCTTAAGCAGCAGCAACTTTTCTAAATATGTGTTATTTCCCAGCAAATTCCAACAGCTGGGTTTGTTTCCAGCTCGCCCAGGAGCATTAAAATCAAGATCTGTCTTATTTCTGTTAAAATTGCTCTTCAGGCTTGGTGGTTCTTTTGATGAAGTCTACAGACTTTCTACTTAATTTAAAAAAAAAAAAAAAAAGGAAAATCAGTGTACTGTCTTAGAGCTAATGTAAAGCTAGATTTCCTTGTATTTGAGTAAAAATTTTCTAATCAACAGATCCTGCCCCAAAACATTCACTGCCAACAACAGAATATGCAGACATATCCAAAAATCCCAATCATGGAGACCAGAACATGCCCATATTAAAAATAGAAACTGGATTTTATCCTATCATTGCAATCATTTATGTGAGCACCTGCATTTAAGCACCGTAATAAATAAATTTTAAATAAATCATAATGGAAAAGGAATTTATCATTAATGAATTATTTAAAATAAATAAAGGCAAATGCAGATAACCAGATTAAATCTAGATACATGCACAGCCTAATAATGACCTTATCAGTGACAAATAATGTGCCAACAGCCTCTGAAAAAGGGAAAGTGGTCATAAATAACGGGATGGATCCTGAAAAAATTACTTTAAGTCACAGTTCCTTTGATTTCAAGGATTCATTCCAGCCTGAATAGGCTTTGGTCAAGCTCATAGTACCAAATTCACAGTAAAATTTACACATTGTACAAATCAGTTTGTGTTCTGGGGACTGCTCTGAAGTGTTTTTAAATGTTCACAAGTGAATCCACACTAAACAAGGATCAACCTGAACTAAAAACTGAGTCTCTGTTGGAAATGTTTCATTTACATTATTACATTTTTTCTGTCATTAAATACCAAAAAGAAAAGCATTTATCTGTTTCATAGATCAATATCTATAGTAAATACAACTCAGGATCTCACTGCCTCCTCCCAGCTCTTCCACAGTCTCCAAAATTCTATTTTCCACACTTGACATTAATCCTCCACTCGCCAACTGTTCTTAGAGGAGTTTTGTTGATGAAAAAAGTGAGGGCTGCAACAACTCTCAGCACCAACGTGCCCAAAAACGTGCTCTCCATTTGTTGGGAAGCGCTCTCCTCACGTCGTTCACCACACTGCTCTCACAAAAATCCCAGTGTTGTAAACACAGAGTGCCCAAAATAACTGCAGGCAGCAGGGGAAGGGCTGTGCTGGAGTTTGTCAAAGGCAGAATGTTGCAGAAAACCTTGAGCAAAACGAAGTTTGGCAGAATTCTTCATTGGAGTTTATTATTTTATCTGCACCATGGATGGGAGTGATAAACCGGTGGAATAACAGCATCCTATAACTATAATTTGAGTTTTTGTGTAACATTCAAGGGCACAAAGAGGATGAGCTGCCCTCTGGCTGTGGGGAAGGGCTGTGGTGGAATTTCTCAGAGGCAGAAAGTTGCAGAAAACCTCGAGCAAAATGAGCAGTAAAGTTTGGCCAGCAGACACGGCTCTCCCAGTGGAAATACAATAGCAGATTTCCAATGAGAAAATCATGGTGTTATTGTCCCTGGCACCTGGAATGTGTTTGTTGGAGGTTTTTTCTTTAAAAGCAGTGGATGCTTTGGGGTTGGAGGGGTTTTTACCCAGAAAAAATTCTTGCAGTTTATTATTTTATCTCCACCATAAACGGTGCTGATAAACCAGTGAAATAACAACATCCTATACCTGTAATTTGATTTTTTTGTTTAGGATTCCAAGGCAGGAAGAGGAAGAGCTGCCCTCTGGCTGTAGGCAGGGAGAGGAAGACTGATGGGAGGAAGGAAATTTCAGCATCTTGGCTGAGCTCATCACTGCAAGCCAAGTGTTTATGTAGAGCTCCCATCAAGGAGGGAGTTTGCAGAGCCACAAATATCTCAGAATTAAAGACTGCTATTTAATCAAGTAAAAGTCAACTTTAAAAACCAATCAGGAAGAATTTTAAATATAAATTAGGACTAATTAATCAACTGAGGGTTGGGTGGTTTTTTTTCCATTTTGTAAAGGTCTTTAAAATGTACAAGCTTTTATAAAACAAAGCTGTTCCTTTCCAGAACCTTCTAGGATTTTCAGACCTCTCAATGCCATCTAGTTTACCTTCACAGACAAACCAGATACTGGGAGTTGCACACAGACCCAGAAGTTTGCATTTTGCTTAAAAGAAATGGGATATTATGGGATGACTATTCCTCATAGCAACCCCATTTCTGAGAAAATAATTCTGAATTATCCCACAGTAGCACCTGAATTTCCAGTTGTGGAAATTGATTTTACACAGGCAGAAATAGGGGTTCAATAAGGCACTGCATGAACTGGAATTATTCTAGACAGACCTTCCAGTTCTCACTCCTTAGGTCCTGAGACATCCTAAAAATGTTTCCCCTTCAAATAGAGATGCAGAGGTCAGAACAGGGCAGGAGGTGATTTTTCCTGTCACTCCAAAATATGTGAAATCTTTAATGTGCATTGGAATGGACTCAAAGTTTTTGGCCAGCTCCTTCTCCTGGTTCAGGGTTTGTTTGCTCTCAGGCTCTTCCTGGAGAACATGAGACTGGGTTTCCTGGAATGCTGTCCTCAAGGAATTATTACATTCCCTTAAATGATTCCTTCCAGTGAATCAACATTTTGATCAATCCAGTAAAAATCAGGATTTACCAGAGCATTCCTTGCCATCTCCAGCTTAGATTCCTGCATGATTTTCCTCACTTGTCTTTAAAAAAAAATAACCCTTCAAAAAAAAAAAAAACAACACAAAAACACACTCCCAAATCAACATCAGCACTGAGGTAAAAAAAAAAATGCTGGATGAAGTTTGGGAAGTGGAAGCAATGCTGTGACAAAAAGGATTATAGGGGAGATTTTCCAGCCACAACTCTATTCAGGTAAAAGGTTCCAGTTGGGAAAGATTAATATGTCAGGCACACTCTGCTGTCACCTTGCCTGACAAAGAGGCAAGGAGAGAATTAAGAACAGTAGCCAGCATTTGAGAAGTCACCAAATAAATACATAACATTTCAAATAATGGCAAATATTAAAAATACAAAACATTAATTCAGTGGTAATGAGAATTTTCCCTAGAATTCTGCACCAAAACTAAGCATATGTGAGTCTTTTTTGGAAAGTTGTTCTGCCAATCCTCCAAGCACTCCAGCAGGTTTGTTAGTGGCCATCTCTAAATCTATCAGTCCCTTCTGCAGTTTTCTGGCCACCACAGCACTATTTAATCTTGTGCAGCAAATGCTGGGGAAAAAAATAAAAGTATTTGCAAACTGGCAGGCAAAGATATCCTATAGCACAGCCACACCTTTTTTTGTAATTTGGATGATTTTTGTAGGCATGAAACTGAAGGAAATGGTCAGACCTCACTGGGTCTGGGGCTGCAGCTTCCTCGGGAGGGGCAGGACGGGGGCAGCTCCGGTCTCTGCTCCCTGGGACAGGAGCCAGGGAAAGGCTGGAGCTGTGCCAGGGCAGGGTCAGGCTGGATCTCAGGGAAAGGTTCTACCCCAGAGGGTGCTGGCACTGCCCAGGCTCCCCAGGGAATGGGCACGGCCCCGAGGCTGCCAGAGCTCCAGGAGCTCCCAGGGATGCTCAGGGTGGGATTTTTGGGGCGTCTGTGCAGGGACAGGAATTGGATTCAACGATTTTGTGTGTCTCTCCTAACTCAGGGTATTCCCTGATTCCATGAACTGTGTTGTCCCTTCCAACCCAAATCATTCTGTGATTCTACTGGGAAGTTCAGGAGTTTTGTAGGAGAATAAAGAGCACAGGTTTCTATGGGAAAAGGTGTGTTTGTGTGGCCCAGGATGACAGCCCAATTCCTGTCAGTGCTGAGGAGCACGAGCTCTTATCTCCATGGTGACAGCTGGGAGATGGATTCACCATGAGGCATCTGCTTCAATACTACTGGTGCCTTAAGTACAATAACAAAAGTATAAACCACCCAAATTAACAAGCATCCTTATCATTCTGACCCTGATTCTCCACATTTCCCTTCCCTGTGGCTGCTCCATCCCTCCTAATGCAGTTAGTCACACCTTGGCTGAGGGTTTATTGCTCTCTAAGTTCCCCTCTAAATGTAGCTGCTAAATCACCTCAAGGCCCACTTGTAGGACACCAATCTGACACTGCTGCAATTAATTTGTGGGTTTGAGCAGATTTTCAGCAGGAGAAGAAAAGGTGACGTGATGCATAGAAAAAAAGAGAGGTTTCACACGATAAAAACCTGGAAGACAGGGTGACTGAGGAGTACGTGACTGCCACAGATTTATTTCTCTCTCCTTGGGAAATGCTTTGATCTCTCAGCTCTCCCTTCATCCCCTCAGCTCAGCAGAGATCCCTGAATGGCTGCTCTGTGGATGTAAAGGGTCTCTCCCTGGGGAGCAGAGACCTCTCCCTGTGCCCATCCCACGCTTGGAACGCTGAGATTCCAACCTCAGCAAGGCACTCCAGGAACAGGGGGACACAAAAACCAAAGCACAGAAATCCTCACTGACCTCGACCACTCTAATCCTCCCAGATATATTTTACACCCACAGGAAAGAACCCACAATTTTTTATTGCAGTTAATTAAGAGGGGTGCCTCACACTTTCTACAGCACAACCATCTACTGGTTGTCTGAAATGCCGAATTTCCATGGCACAATCAAGCTTACACGGGATGTTTTGAGTTTCTTCCTTGCTTTTTTGAAGCACAGAGGTTTTTTCCAAGGAGAGAATAGCAGGTGCAGAGCAGCCAGCTCCCTCCTGGGGCTGTGTTTTAGTTACCAGCCCCAAGCTGCCTGTGCTGCTCGTGAGGCAATTTATTTCATTAAGCTTTGCCTTTCTTGGGAGGGAGTTTGGAGCTGAGCCACGGGAGCTGACACTGGGGTGGGATACAGGACTCAAGTTTGTAAATCTCACAAGAGCAGCCTTGTCAACAAAACTTGTACTACAAAGACATCTTCACACTGCAGATAAAGCCAGAAATCTGGGCAGGGAAAGCAGGGACTGCCTTCCCACTGGCAGGAGTTTGGTTTAATTTAACCTTGGCATATGGGGTCGTGGGGATGGACACCTAAAACTGCAATTAATTGAGGCAGGACAGATTGGCAGGAGCTAACAAGCTGCCTGGGTGAGAATAAGGGATTGTAGCTATTCCATTTCATGGGAAGAAATATGAAATTGGAGCAGCATTAGGAAAGTCAGAGCTATCAATGTTTGTGAATTGAGGGACCCTGTGTGTTCCTGAAGAAGAAAAGGTGCAAATAATATCCCAGATTCAGGAAGCAAGACTCAAGAAAAGCAATATTCACTGCAATTTCTGTGCAGAAATTCTGTGCACACATAGAGGCCAGGACGTGGCAACCACACAGTTTTGGGAAAAGCAGCTTTAAATCCCAGCCAGCAGCAGTGCCCTGCACCTGAAGGAATGCTGTTTTAGCCCTGAAATGTGCATTACCAACGATAATAAACAGGAAATTTTTAATATTTTGGCTCCTGTTGGCTGCAGTGTAATTTTGATAATGAGTTAAAAGTTCCTCAAAGTAACCTCAATGGCAAAAATAACCTTTATTTGTTCCCTTTAGCCAATCAGTGCATTTTCCCTGCAGGGAATTGCTGTGTTCATCTGTGCCTTTGGGCTTTCCCTTTAATTTTGCAGCAACTTTCCCTGCATTGCCACAGCAGATATCACAGCTGGCCTTCCACCCTCTGCTCCTCCCTACCCCGTCAGCTCTTTCCTGCTTTCTGTTCACAGACCAGGTGATTTCTCTGCCCAAAACCTCTCACACCTCCATGTGCCCTGAGCTGTCCCTCGTGCACTGAAACACTTTTTACTCGCTTCAGCTGCGGACCAGGGCTTGGATCCACCCTAAATATTCATCCTAAAGTGGATTTTCCCCGCTGAGGTGCAGCTGGGAGGGACAGAAATCACGAAGACACGATTTTGATTGAAGTTTCCTATGTGATGCCTTCCCCAGTGTCAAACAGAAGGTCGGGAAAGCCTTTGAGAAGCACAAAAATCTATTTTTTTTTTTTTTTTTTAACAAACTCGAGGTGTCCTTAAATGCTCAGAGCAGAGGAGAGTGGAAAAAAAAAAAAAATAGTTTTGAAACCTCACACAGAGGAGGCGGAGAGCAGGAACTCTGCATGCATCTCATGAATGTTCTACTTTCCCCTTTTGAATACAGAGATCAGCCTTGGCCAGAGTTAAAGCCTCACCATGAAGGGCCATTCTTTGCTGTTACTTCAGCCTAAAACAAAAGACACTTCAGGAGATACAATCCTTGCTGCCCAGTTCCTTTTCCTGGGCTCCTACAATGGGCCCTAGTTCTTTCTTTTTTTTCTTTTTTTCTTTTTTTTTTTTTTCCTTCCACACATCTTTCTCTTATTTATTTATTTTTTGTTTCTGTCCTTTTGCTCCTTCTTTCTGCCTCATTGAATCCATTAAGGCCTTTAGATGGCCTGCTATTGAGAAATAAATTTTCTTTGGGACTAGTGACTGAGTTTTAACTGCTGGCAAGCAGGGCTTAACTCCTGAGGGGAGGGAAAATGATGGTTAAAATATATGAAAAATCCATCTCTGAGTCTGGGCTGTTCAAGCACACTGGACACCTTGCAATGTCTTGCTCCTCAAGGAAAAGGAATAGCCTAATCCCAGAGATTTTCCCACTTCCCTTGTGGATCAATCTTGACACACTGAGTTCTCTTTCTGCTTGTGTTTCCCAGCAGATGGATATATTCTCTTATTTTAGGGCCATATGCCAGTGATTTTTGCACAACTGGAAATTCCAAGGTTTCAAGAGAGGCCTCTGACCTCAGGAGAAGAGAGAGGTCCTCAATTAACACAAAATTACCCAGAAATGTAAGCACTGGCCAGGCCTGCTCCTGGTGGGGTAGATAATTTCAAAGCCACCAAGAGAGATTAAATTCACCTCAGAACCAGGACAAAAAAAAAAACCTTGTGAAGAAAGGATGAAACTTTCAAAGTTCTGAGAGTGATATAAATAATTCACAAAATATAAAGAAATAGGAGCTGGGAGTGTGTGTGGAGGGGTGAAAAAATGATTTATTATATCTGGATAATGAAATTTTCTGGGCATGGGAAACATCCATGAGCCATCAGAGGATTTCAGGGCTCCCCTGCCCTCAAAATGCAGGTGGAGGAGGGAGCAGAACTATAAAAACAGAGCTAAGGGGGGAATATTTGGAGTTCAATAGTGAGAGGTCATGCCACACTCAGCCAGCAGGGCCTGGAGGCTCCCATTCAGCATTTTAAATTGTTCACAAAAATTCTGGGCATTTTCCTCAACAGCAAAATGACAAAAAAAATTGTAGCCAAAAGTTAACTACGGATGCAGCTTTATTTTATATATTTATTTTAGTAGTGCATAGTGTAGAGTGTAATTTGTTGGAATAAGCTCCCAGCAGGTCAGATGTCTATTTTATGCTGAATTATTCACAACTGCAGCCTGGGACAAGCAATCCTCAAAAGCATCATAAAATAAAAAAAACAAACCCCAGGGCTCTCTCTCTTTATTCACACCTTGTTAAGATGTGACTGGGAATTGAGGATATTTTGGTACATCTCCTTGGCCATCTCATTTATTCATTATAAATGGTCCAGTTTTCAGTGTTTCCTGCCCATCACATTCACAGATTAGCAATAATGTCAAAACACCTTTTCAGGACATTTTTCTGTTATTGTTAATAGGATTCTGTGTCAAGATGTCCCAGCAAACAAGCTGAACCTGGTCTTTTTCACCTCTGTTTTTTTGATAGATATAATTAATTTAGACTTCCCAAAATTTCCTGATGCTTAACTGGCCCCTCACTGCCTTCAGCTCAGCAAATCCAAGTGATCAATGGCACAAATTAACAAGTGAGGAGCAGTGCAACATTGCAAAGCACAGCAGCTGTGCAGGTAGAAAATGAATCTCAGGAGAATTAGGATTGGAAAAGACCAAGCCTTAACCCAGCTCTGCCAGAGCTGTCCCCAGGTGCCACATCCACGTGTCCCTTGAACACTTCCAGGGATGGGGATTAAACCACTGCCCTCTTCCTGTGCCTGAGCACCTTTTCAGGGAAGAAATTGTTCCTGATATTTAACCTAAACCTGCTGCAACCTGAGGCCACCTCCTCTAGACCCATCCCTTGTTCCCTGGAGCAGAGCCTGACCCCACCTGGCTGCACCCTCCTGCCAGCTCACTTTAGAGAGCAAAAAGGTCCTCCTTGAGCCTCCTCCAGGCTGGACATCCCCAAATCCCTCATGAAATTCATCTTAAACCCTTCAGACTGAGCCCAGCTTTAAATGCATTCAGCAGCCTTTACACGACTCTGGTCTTGTACTTAAATTAGATGCTCAGAGCAGGAAATCTCTGGGGTTGTGAATGGAATCTAACTAATTCTCCTAAATGTAACTTTTAGAGAACTTTACAGCTTAAGGCAATAGGCACAATCACAGGAAAAAGGGAAAAAAAATCAAGAGCAGAAGTGTAAAAGAGAAATGATGCCCTCATTTGCACATATTCAACCTCAAATCCTGCTTCTTGTGGTAGCTACAGCAGCAGAGCTGCTCCTTTGAGACAAAAAAATAACAAGTTCTCTGCTTTGCTCTGGTGTTTGTAACTTTTCCAGAGGGGTTGTGGCAGAAAGTGAAACACCTGAATGAATAATGAAGGTGGCAAGGACAATATCAGAGACCCTCACCTTTTTATGTTTATATTCAACCTCTTCACCACCAAGAAATCTTGCCAGGACATTTCTAAGGGTTTACAACCCAGCTGAACAGCTCCCTGTTAGAGATGCAGTGGATATCCAGTGATAAATGAGGTGAAAAGTCATAACAGAGATCTGTGTAATCATGAATCTGATATTTTAGGTTTTTGACTCCCAGGATTATTTAATCAAGCATCTTAGCTCATGTTTATGTAGAGAGAGGAGCCACATCAGAACTTTTTCTCTTGTAGCACAGCAAAACCTCCCAGCAGAGCTCTCTGGGCTGTGGTTACCAGAGCATCTGTGGAGTGCAAAGGGCTAAAAAGTGACTGACAGTCACAATATTATCAAAAGCTTGATGAGAGCGTGCAAGACATTTGCAAATTTGATTGTGACCTGAGAAACCAAGCAGATTTGTTTTAGAGCAACAGCTTTTAGGTGTAACATCCCTGGCTCTGGGTCTGGAACATCCCTACTCCCAGCTCTCACCATCACCTTGGGATGTACGAGCCTCTGCTCCTGGGGCAGCTCTGAAATAAATCACATCGAGAGGCAGCTTAAATTCAACACCTTCCAACGTCAGCAAGAAGTGGAAACTCAGGGAACTGAGCACAAAGAGGAGGAAAGTATCAAAATATTCAGAAATCAGAATCAGACAGAATAATATTCAGTGATTATGGTATGTAGAACAGTTCCAGCAAATGTTGAAGAATGGATTCCTGTGGGGTTTTTCTCTCCTGCAGCTGGTTCTGCACAATGAGGAGGATTTCTCATCACTTATTAACCAGTAACTAGTGGAGAAGTAAAAATCACTGCACGAGAAACGTTTGAGTTTAGCTGTGGCAAAAGAATATTTTCATGATGTTAACAAGAACCCCTTCAAAAAGACCCAGAATTTATGAGAATTGGTCCCAGTGTTCATACAATCAGTGTGATATTCTAATACTCAATAAAAATCCTGGAGGAAAAATATTCTTTTAACACTTCACATCAGAAAATTCTGGCTTGGTGTTGAGTCATAACATGACAAAAATCTCATCTACAGTTTAATTAATGTGCTGTGGGTGGGGTAAAATGCTCTAATATCAATAAATTAAAATGATAGCAAGGTTGTGGGGGTTTTTAATACTTTAGATTCAACTTTTCCTCATCTACAGCACAAAATTCTGAAGAACATCAATGCTGATTAGCTCTCATTCCCACTCAAGATGCCCAGGCAGGAAAGCTGGATTGGTTTTTAACTTGAGTCTATTATTTTAGATTATTAATACAGAAATCTTTTCAAATCAATAGCTGGAGACACTCAAACCCACGCTCTGTAGTGACACAAATAATACAAAAAATGGGCTTTGCTCCGGGCTGGATAACAGAAATGTAACAAGGTGATAAAAATTAAATCATTTGTTACAAAATTAAATATTGTCATGAACCCCCATGTAGGAAATAATTGATTAATGACTCATCACGAGGGAAATTAAGCACTGGAAGAGGTTTTCCCAAGACCTGAGGAATCCCTGACCTTGGAGGTTTCTAAGATGCAGCCAAACACCAAGACAACAGTTCCAAGTTCAGTGCTGAACCTTCTTTAAAACCGAAAAGTTTCACCAGAGACATCCCAACCTTTACAGTTTTACAGCTCCAGGTCCCTGCCAGGGTTTCAGCCTAGGGACGTCAGCACAAGACAGGGATGTGCTGATGCACCCAAAAATTCAGGAAAGAAGAGGAAAGAAGCCTTAAAATGCTTTTCTATAACTTCGAGTCCAGCAGGCTCCTCCTTTAAAAGGAATTGGGCAGAAGATGCAGCGGGACACGGCTGAGCTCAGTGGAATGCTTTGTTTGCCAAAACTCCCATGAAAATAAATTAAAAATAAATAAATGAAAAGGAAAACATTAGGGTTACTCCCTTCAGCATGTAGTTTAGGAAAAAATACATTGGCAACTACTGGTGTTGCTCTCTCAAAGTTTAAAGCACAAGAGCATTTAGTTAAATTAATGAATGGACAATCAAGATCCATAAAATAACAGGTTCCCTTCTACCTGTAGATTTCATTAATGAAATAGGAAAATCAAAAAATTAGGAAAACTCAGCAGCTCTATGTACATTATAGAAAAACTCAGAATTGTCATAACCAGAAATCAAAAGTAGTGTGGAAAAATCAGATACTGAACCAAACCTAATGATCAGAGACTGGAATGACAATTTAAATGTCAAAAAAATTAACTTTCTTCAGTCTTCTAGAGAGTTCTTTCCTCATTTTTGGAAGCATTTGATCTCAGCTACTGAAAACTCTTCTCCATGAGATGGAGATGGGATATCATCAAACAAATTTCACAATACACATCAAATCAAGGTAACACTGCATTGGCATATTTTTCTCCTTCTGGTTTTGAGTTTCTCTTGAAAGATCCTGCATTTTGCATATTTGCAACATTTAAAATGTGAAAGCTGGCACACAGGTATCTTCAGATCTAAGATTGGATAATTCAGGGCAAGAAAAGCTTGAATAATTAAGGACAAGAACCTCTGAAAGGGCACAAATCTATTTCAGCTGGAAGCTGCCAGAATCACCTGGATTTATCCTGCTATTTCACATCTGTTAGAATGGGAAATGGAAATGCTTTGTGAGAAAGTGATGAATTTCAAGAACAGTAATGGAAAAGTTTGGAACATCCTGTTAACAGTGTAATAAGCACTTCCTCTGGAGTTAAACTTTATGTTAGTCTTAATATATTTAATATCCTGAAATATTAAATATTGATGATCTGTGGTAGTGCTGGTTGGAGAATGACTGGGTTATTTTATAACAGCTTTTAAGGCTTGGATTCTTTTTTCACTGTGCATTAGAATGCAGAGTAAAAAAGAGGAAAAGGGTGAACCAACCTCCTGAATATTTCACAAAGCACAAGGGTGTGCAGAGGAAGCCTCTCCTCACCTTCTCCATCTCAACTCTGTTTCCCCTGTCCTCTTTCTCTCCATGATCCTGTCCCCCAGACACCTCCCTTTAAAAAAGTTCCAGAGGTGATAAAATTTTGAGAAGTTTTTTCCTTTGAATAAAGGTATTCATTGAAAATATTCCATCCAATTAAATTATATCATAAATTTAACACATGGGTATATTATTATAATAAAAAACCCAGAAGTAAATTTTAAATATTTCCTGGAAATGGGAATGTCATAAATTCAATTTAGTGGGAAGGCTTATGGACGAGCTTAAATATGAATTCTAGAAATGTCAATAGATTTGAGATGCAAACTTCAGCCCAGAAATCTGCTACATCATTAATATTTCAGAACATTTAATCCCTTTGCAGCATCCCCAACACCTGAGTGCTGCCTTTGTTTTTTAAGCTGGGAAGATTGCTGCTCTGGGAAGGCAGTGCCACGGCCCAGATTTCCAGAGAGTCTGGAAATTCCAGGGACTCTGGAAATTCTCAGATTTCCAGAGATTAGGCTGGAAAAAGTGGCAAGTGGAAGAATATTGAATAAAAAGGAAATTAATAAATTAATAAGCAGTAAATGTATGCCCAGGGAAAAAAAACCTGCAGCGCAGAAACAGAGCTGGAAAAATAAATAATATTGGCTAGGACAGATCCTTACTGAGAGCCATGGAGCCTCTGGAAAGGCAGATTCATGGATGGCACAGTCCCCTGAGAAATGGGGGAATTTATCAGCCCTGAGGAATTCCTCAGGAGTCTGGAAACAGAGCTGCTGCTCATGGCAAACTGATTTAAATGGTGCAAATATATAATGAGTCTGCCTCTTACAGAACCCTGATTTAAATATTTTAAGCTTGAGACCTATAAAGCTGAATATTGGGTAATAATTCCCTTTTCTTTGCACTTCTGTTGCAAGACTAAAAGTTATTTCTGCTTCTTGAAAAGTTTATTATCCCATTTCACGTGCCCAAGACAAGCTGTTCTATCTCAGACTGCCCTCATCAGAGAGGTGGTTATCAAAATCCCACTGGAATAAAATCAATTTATTCCACCTACCTAAACCTGAGGGTTTAGCTAAGCTATCAGAAGAATTAAAAAAAACAAAGGTCAGACAGGTTATCCACCTTTAAAGCTCAAGATCTGGTTCTGGGGAAGTGGTATAAACTAAAAGAATGAAAGAACAATAAAATCCTGGATGTAAACTCCAGGAATGTGAAATAAATCCTTTCTGAAGCCACTTCAGCCCCTCCTGGGCCAGGATTGCTCCTGCTGCTCTTCGTGGGAGCGCGTTCGGCCCGGCCTCGCGTGTGTGCGCACACGTGTGCTCTTCCCTGCTCTCCTGGGGCAGATCACACCACCCCAGAATACATTCCCATCCTCACACATCCCTTCTGATGGACTAAAAACACCCAGTTTTGCTCAGTTTCATTTCTCCTCCACCAGCTGCAGCCCCTCAGAGGGCTCCAAAGCGCTCGTGCAGCTCCCCGGAGCGCTCGCGCCAAAGAGGCGAGGACATTTGTCCCCTCGTTCCTATGGATCCCTTTGGCTTCTCCAGATTCCCCTCTTTAGGATTTTCCCCTGCTCTAAACCATTCCTCTCAGCCCTGGGCAGGGTTTCTCAGCGCTTTCCCCGCGGTGCCTCGATGGCAGCGGGGCTGCAGGGATCTCAGTGTGGCCATGCCTCCGTGGGAAATGCGGCGCCAGACTGAGCGGAACACACGCAAACCAGAAATGAGGAGCAGCCCAAAATGGTGAGAGGATAAAAGACGTGTGCAGGTGACACCCTGGAGTTTTTTAAATATCAAAAAATCCACTGCGTTTCAAATATTTCATTTATAAACAGAGGTCACTAAAACAGAAACAACAACAAAAGGAATAAAAACCCAACCACAACCCAAACTATGTAAGAAACATTTGAAAATTGAATGTTTGAATGCACCAATGTTGTTTGTGGTTTCCTTCAGTTCCAACATGAGAAACCAGGGCTTTTTTAAGATGCTCCCTCCAGATCTGTGGCTCCTTTCCCCTCTCAGTGAAGTTGATAATTCATAGATTCTACTCAGAGCTGTGGCTGATACCAGGGCAGCCTCTCCCTCATCCCACTGCTCCCTCTCCCTGCTCCCAGGGATGACTGGAATCCACTCAAAAAAACGCTAAATATTTTTAATTTTCCCCATAATATTCCCATCTTGATAATAAATAAATAAATCAATACAATTTAAATCATTAAATATAAATAAATCATTAAATAAATAAATATAAATACAGCAAATAAATAAAGAAATAAAGCCCTCTCTGAGTGCTTTCATTATTTCTCCTCTTGCTGTTCAATCTGTATCTTTAAATTCTCTTTTCATGTGCATCAAAACTCTCAGAAACTCTTTTGTAGGACTGAGAGTTTTGCCTCCTGATAGTTCAGGGCAAAATCCAAATTTTGCAGAATTTATGCATAGAAATCAACACAATCTGGTTTCAGAGTTCAAGGACTGGCCAGTAAAGCTCATTGCTAAATTAATAAACATCAAGCAAAACCACCCAGCCTAACAGAATCAGGAAAAAATCACATCACAAAACCAAAAAAGAACAAAGAAAAAAAAAAAACCAAACAATTCTTAATTACAATTAATTTTGCTATTTATATACCTCCCAAGTGTGAAATTCAGATGTTCTGATGGAAATCAATATAAATATAAAAATATAAATAAAAGTATAAAAATATAAATATAAAAATATAAAATAAATATAAAAAATAAAAATATAAATATAGATATAAAATAAATATCAAAATAAATATAAAATGAATAGAAATAGAAAATAAACAGAAATATAAAATAAATATAAAAATAAGTGAAAATATAAAATAAATATAAAAAATAAAAATATAAATATAGATATAAAAAAATATAAAAATAAATATAAAATGAATATAAAATAAATATAAATATAAAATAAATATAAATATAAATAATATAAATATAAATAATATAAATATAAAATAAATATATAAATATAAATATAAATATAAATATAAATATAAATATAAATATAAATATAAATATAAATATAAATATAAATATAAATATAAATATAAATATTTTGGAGCACTCATTCCAGCTGCTGCACAGAATTTCAGCCTCACCTTTCCAGTGGATTTGGTCCCTTTCCAGATGCAGAAATAACAAATTGTCCAAGCAGCCAGGAGGCACAGGGCGAGCTCCCAGCGCAGATTCCCAATGTGCTCAATCCCATCGGAAATTGCCAGCACCCTTCGTCTTTCATGGAAAAAACAGAAGGGAAAAAATTATAATATTGAGTTAAAAAGGCACTGCATGTAAAATATTGGGATAAAACTGAATTAATGACAAAAAAAAAAAAAATTATATAAAGGAAAATATTTAAGAAAACAACTTTGCATATGAAATACTGGGATAAAACTGAATTAATTTTCAAAGAAGATGATGGTGTTGAAGTGAACAATGTTGCATATGAAATACTGGGATAAAGCTGAGTTCATCACCAAAAAAATTATAATATTGAGCTAAAACATCTGAAATACTGGGATAAAACTGAATAATTACAACAAAAAGATGATAATATTGAAGACAACAGCATTACATATAAAAAAACCAGAATAAAATTTAATTAATTACAAAAAAATTATAATATTGAGCTAAAATATCGCTACCTGTGATATACTGGGATAAAACTAGATTAATTTTAAAGAAAGGTTATGATATTGAAGAAATCAACATTGCATATGAAATATTGGAATAAAGCTGAATTAATTACAAACAAAAATTGAGCTGAAACAGCACTACATGTGTAATACTGGGATAAAACTGAATTAAATACAAAAAGAAAAGATGATAATATCGAAAAAAACCAACATTATATATGAAGCACCGGAATAAAATTAAATTATTAAAAATAAAAGATGGTGGTATTGAAAAAGAAAACCAGCATTACCTATGAAAAACCAGTATCAAACTGAATTAATTACAAAAATATATATAATATTGAATAAAACAGGGACTACATATGAAATACTGGGAAAAAAATGAATTAATTACAAACAAAATAAGAAAATATTGAAGAAAACCAGTATTACTGGTGAAACAATGGGTTAAAACCAAATTAATTTGATTCAAGGGCTCCCCATTATTCATTACTGAAAATAACCTGTGCTAAGGTAGAAAGGAAGTCAAAAGAAAAAACCAGAATATTCCCAGTATTTTGGATCTGTTATAAATGAACAAATGTTTCACTTTTTCAGGTCAGCGATAAAATTTTCATTTTAGAACAACTTTTCCTTAAAGTCAAAGGTGAAGAAATTATTTGAATTAGTTACCAACACACATGAGCCAAAAATAAAAAATTCCTAAATAAATGGGTTTTTTTCAATTTGTTTTGTTTTTCCTGAAAAAAAATCTAACCTTTATTTTTACCTGTTAACCTTAATTTTCAGGAATTTCCTTTTGTAATTGGAACTATAACATTAAAATATTTCTTTTCAAAACCTCAACATTTTGAAGCAACTTAAAGCAACAGATGCACACATAAAGATATTCACATAAAAGATTTTAACCCTCAACACCCTGAGCAGAGATTTCTTTGAAATCTGTATTTCAAGTTAATATAAATTATAAATTATTACAACCTCAGATTTATGCTCCTCTCCCTCCACATTGTGAGTGACAATGAATTAATTGATTTTCACTGGTTTCAATTGATTATATAATGAATATACATAGGTATACACATAGTTTAATTATAATTTAATAGAAAGGTTTAGTATTAAATTAATCCAAGCAAATTACAGTTAAATATATAAAATAATTCTTCCTGTTGTGTTTGGTTCAGTTATTGTCCATGGCAATAAATTCAGGGATATAAAGTCTGATCCTGTAATTCCAGCCAATAAAATATAGTAGATAAATGATACAGAATAAATCTGTAATAAAAATATAATATTTATATGAAATATAAACATTTGAATGAAATAAAATGAAATTTAAAAATGAAAAAGAGGAATCTGCTCTGTCTCTGCTGTCACCCACAGCAGCTGAGGATGAAGGGAAATTCCTGTAGTGATGGAGTGGGAGGCTGGAGATGCCAACAGCTGGAGCCAGGGAGGGAAAATGAAAATATTGAACCATGGCCAGGTTTTCCAGGTGCCTGCACAGATCCTGCAGCACCTGGGCAGGTTTCACCTCCAGAGCTGCAGCTGCTTCTCCTGATGGATGCAGCCATGCAGAAAATGTGTGTTTAAAATTCCCTCTTTAGCTGGGGAATGGCAGAATTAACAGGGTAAATTAAACAATTAAAACCCCAAAGCCCAGAATTTATCTCCATATTTCTCAGTTAATACAGATAGATCTTCCCAGTCAAAAAAAAAATTAAAAAAGGGGCAGGAAGTCAATAGAAACTCTTTTAGTATTATCTGCTTAAATGTAAAATTACTGCCAGCTCATCCATATTTCCTCCCCATCTAGGAATTGGTTTTGTTCTTCAAATCTGTATTCTTCAAATCTGTATTCTTCAAATCTGTATTCTTCAAATCTGTATTCCTCAAATCTTTATCCTTCAAATTTACCAGCAGCTAATTTGGGAGAGAAGTGATCCAGCAAGAAGCACCCTCAGCTAGCCAAGACCTGCAAAGTGCCTCAAGTTCTGTCATCAAAACACATCCAAATGAAGAGAGGTGGCTTTTAATGAAGGGTTATTTTAATCAAGAAGAGGAAGGACATAATTGATGCCTGCAAAAAAACATCACTGAGACATAAATACACAGAGAGGTGATGAAATACATCCTTAAAATTCAAGTTCCTCTAAGCTCTCTGACAGATGAACGTGGAATTTTACCAAGGATGAATTCCACCCTCCTTACAAATTCTCATTCAAAACCCAAATCAAATTCTTGAATTCTTAGATCACCCCGAAGAGGAATTAATTGCAAGAGAATCAGGACAAAAATTGGCATAATATGATTTAAGAGGAATTAATTGCAAGAGAACCAGGACAAAAATTTGCATTATATGATTTTAAAAAGGAATAAAAAATTTATGGCAATAAATAATAAAAGGCCTTTTAATACAGTACATTTTTAAGATGAAACTCAGACAAAATATTTACATTTGAGCCACAGTAATAGAGAAATTGAAACCTTTTTATTTAGCTGTATTTTCACTGTAAAATAAAAATGAAAAAAAATTCCTTATGTTTTAATCAAACTGGGTTTTTACAGTTATTTGGATTTATTTATGTACATGTGAACCTAAATGTGAGTAAGGCTCCTTTTCCAAATGGGTGTGCAGGTCATTTCCATTCCTACACTGTTCTTCTCTATCTGCAAAACAACTTCATAAATAATTGTTATCTCTCCTGATTGAAATATTTCGCACACCCAAAGATGCCTTTGCCTTAAGAACATCATTTTTATTGGAGGCTTGAGATGAAGATTTTTAAAAGCAACCAATTCCTGGGAGCAGCAAGTCAGAGCTCAGAGTTCTCTGGATGCTCTGGGAAATCCCAAGGAGCAGAGACACCTCCTGTGCCCAGGCAGGGCTTTTGGCCTGATACTTGTGTAAAATGTCATACAAAGCAAATGGCAAATTAATGGGCTCGCCACAATTAATTATCCCTGCGGGTCCTGTTTGGAACAGACACGTGGTGCCAATCAACGGGAACTGTCAGCACCATAATGAGGATTTAATTACCCCAAAATCCATTTGGAGTTCCTTTGTTCCAGCAGAACAAAGGGCTGGTGTTTCCCTCAGAAAGGGAGCAGCCACAAGTCCAGAAATGATAATTAAACTATAACATAAAATGTGTGCAAAGGGTGGATCCAAGGAGGGGAAATCCCTCACAGCTCTCCCTAAAGCCAGACCTCAATTCTGCTGCTGGAAACATCTGGAACAGCAGCAGTGGATGAAGTTTTGAAGGGAGGGAGCGACCAGAATATGAAATTCTTCTCACAAAGCCCCAGTTCAGTGCTATCTATCCCTATTCTTTTATTATTCAACTGAAATAACAGGAAAAGGGGAAGTGTTTTGAAAATATAAGATTATCCCCTGCGTCTGAGAATCGAGGTTGATATTTAGGGCTCAGATCACAGCTCTTTGCTCCTCAGCAGTGCAGCTTCTACCTAAAAGCTGCCATAAATGACTGAAAACAACAACAAAAGAAAGTTGTGTAGCTTCCTCTAGACCTTCCTCCTCTTCTCTTACCTTCAAGAGCCTGCACTGCCTTGTTCTCCTCAATTCTTCATGCACAAAATACAGAAACAAGCAGGACAATCAGCACTGAATGTGCTCCTCTCTGGTTTGAAGGAGCAAACATTTGAAGAAAAGTTCTATAGTGAATCTATAGCTCAGCTGCTTTACATCACACTTGGGTGAAAAGAAATAAATACTTTTATCCTGTATATCAAGACTTGCTAAAGCTCAGCATCTTTTAAGCCCCTTTAAATCAAATGAGAAATAACAGATATTTCATTGAAATATCTCACTAGAATTCACTGCTGCCACTTCTTTATTTGAAGGAATGATTATCAACGACATTCCTTGATAGATAAAAGCCCCAGAAGCTGGGAGACCATTGTAGTTGGCAGTACAACTGCAGGTAACCTTTTGAATTACTCCAGAACATCAAATCCCTGCTTGGTGCAAGCCAGTTTAAGTAGAATTTGCTGGCAACAACTTCAGGCTGTGCAAAACTTTGCTGTGAGAAAGATTTCTCCTGAAGACACAAACCATTAATTACTGTTGGATCTCATTGAAAACAGAAATTGATGAGAGTTTGAAAGTATTTATTGCAGGTACTGAGCTTGTTTTGCTGTTGTAGCTTTTTGAGGGGGTTGGTGTTTTGTTGTATAAAAATACTCAGCACTTCAGCCCCTTGAACCCACACAGAGCCTGGGAGAGAAGCCAAGGGACTGGTGGCATTTGAGCTTCTTGAGCAGGATATTGAGGGAAACAAACTCCACTGCCATGGGGGGAGTTTGGAATCAAAGGTTAATTCGAGCCAGAGCAAGGTTTTAATTCTCCAAATAGAAAAATATTAATTCTCCACATCATATCTTGCTTGTAAGTAGAATATTAAACCCCAGCCAGAGTGGGTTTGTGGTGTCTCACGCTGTGCCTGAAGCCTCTGATCACACACATTTAAATTGGCTAAATGTTCGTGAAGATTCTTACATTTCTTCCTGTAAGTAACACAGAATAAAAGTGGTGAAAGTTCCAGGAATCTAATGAATAAAAGATAAATTTGGGTGGAATAATAGGGCACATCTCCAAAGGGTGGCTGTCAGAAATGCTGAGGTTTGGTCACAAGGGTCTGTGAAGCTGGGCTGAACAAAATCATGACAAAATTACTGCAGTGTAGATGGATTCTACTTCGAGTAACAAATATTGTAAACCTGGCTTAAATCTCACTAGAATCCAAATATAAATGTGGATTAAAAAGAAAATAAACACGGATAGTCAGGAACCTATAAAGAAAAATTTCAGCATATTTTCAGCCCACATGAAATAACAAACCCAGGAAAAAATTAGACCTCATGCAAGGACCTTGTGCTTCCCACATGCCAGGGACACCCAGGGGTTACCTCTGTTCTCTCAAATCACATCAGTGCATGTGCAAAATTCACACAGATAAAATCCCACTGGGAGATGATTTTGGCAGGATGTCCCTGGAGATGGGACTAAGTTTTTTGAGAAAGTACTGAAACACATTTCAATCTGGTGCATCTGTGAGGAATTGTTGGAATTGCCAGAGAGGGGGGGCTGTTATGAGATAACTGAAAAGCAACCTTTCCACCCAAATTTGAAAACAAACATTCTGAAAGCTCACACACCATTTATTGGCCATGGCAACACTGGATTTTCCTGGGAAAGAGCACCTTTAATAAAATGTGAGGAGCTGGACCAGGCTCTTGGATAGAAAGAGGATTAACAGTTGCCAACACATTGTTGAAAGGAATGTCCTGGGGTACTACTTGCGTTATTTCATGATCTGGGAAGATGCAGGACAGCCCCAATCTATTGAGGAACGTTCCTTCATGTTCCCACCTTGATTTGGAGCAGTTTCCAAGACACTTGGCTTTAAAAAACCCAACAACAAACAGCACCCAAACAAGGAGCCTTTTGAGGAGCCTCGTCCGTGGGGATGTGTCCAGCCAGGAACTCAGGGAGCAAAGTTCCCTCTTCCCCTGGGCCAGCCTCTGCCCTCAGGGCATTCTGAGGGGCTGAAAGGACAATGAAATCATGCCACTGAGCAGTGCCCCTGTACAGAGCCCTTCTTATGTTATATTTTGGTGCACTTTTATCCTTGCAGTTGTCAAACCCAGCCCACATTTACCTTGTGAACCTCATCACTGAGCTCCTCTTTAAAAAACTGAACACACCCTGGGGCCAGTGCTGCACAGATTCCCCACCAGTTTAGGAGAAAAGGATTGAGACCTTTTAGACATCCTCTATTTCTGTGACAAAGCAAAGTTAAGTTTTATCTAAAGACATTTCCTTAACTCACATCTTTCTTTCTCTCATTGCACTTTATGCAATCAATATTCATTTGTTTCTGTGAAAATTTACTGGTTTGAATATCTCATACACAATTGTATCCAGGTATGCTGTGCAAATATCCAGTTTCTGACTCAAAACTTGAGCAGATGCTACTGAATTCTGAAAATGCACTATTCCAACTCCATGCACCAGAATCCTCTGTGGATGCTTGATGTGCCAGGAGCTTTCCCATGCCAAAATACCTGTCAGGAAGGTGAAGCATTTCCCTGTGGCTGCCTAATCTGAGTTAATTGCTGTCTAATTTGGGAGAGGCAGATCCAGATTTCATAACTCTGAGGTGGAAAAGAAAAGCTGAGAAGGAACAAGTTGTTTTGAAAGAACCAGAGTACACAAGATATTAAAGATTTGAGATACTCTCCACTGCCTTATCTACTTATATGATAACTTGGAAAATGATACTGATAAACTTGAAAAAATATCTGTGCTGAATGCTAAATATAAAACTGTGAAACCAAAAGGCTGGCAGCTTACTTTGTGAAATTCTCATTTTTTTTTTTTTACTTAAGATAAACGTATTTTATATAGATCAAGGTAAAAAGAAAAACTATCCTTCAACCAAATGAACCTAAAACAAGTGTTGTTAATTCTTCAGCCAATTTATTACTGCATTTCTTGTACTGGTTTGCAAGGTTTCTCTCGTGTGTTATCTTGTGTGTTTGTTATCTTTTGACACTGAGAATGCAAAGAATGGTGCAATATTTTCTTAGAGAACAGGTATAGAACGTTCTATGTCCTGGAAATATCAAAGCTGGGAAACATTTTTCAGCTTTAACACTTAAAAATCCTCTTCTATACATTGCAGGACTGTAAAAGACAACTGTCAGATTAGAGACTTTTAGAGTTTTGTAGCATAAACAAAAAGTAATAGAAGCTCACATATCTCTGATGAGGGACTTGAACAAAATGTGTGGGAGACCTCTCCCTTTTACAAGAAGAGAACTCATATTTGAGCAGTGGCAACCTTTGTGAGTTTTAGCCCCAAAGTAGCATGGAATGGTTTGGGGTGGAAAGGACCTTAAAAATCACCAAGTTCAACCCCCTGCCATGGCAGGGACACCTCTCACTGTCCCAGGAGCTCCCAGCCCCTTCCAGCCTGGCCTTGGGCACTGCCAGGGATCCAGGGGCAGCCCCAGCTGCTCTGGGCACCTGTGCCAGGGCCTGCCCACCCTCACAGGGAACAATTCCTGCCCCATACCTCATCTAACCCTAATCTCTTTCAGTCTGAAGCTATTCCCACTTTTCCTGGCACTCCATGCCCTTGTCCAAAGTCTCTCTCCACCTTTCCTGCAGCCCCTTCAGGCCCTGCACGGCCACACTTTGGTCACCCCCCACCTTCTCTTTTCCAGGTGAACAATCTTGGCTGTCCCAGCAGAGCTGCTCCATCCCTCTGCTCCCTCTGGAGCCTCCTCTGGGCTCTCTGCAGCAGCTCCAGGTCCCTCCTGTGCTGGGCCAGGCTGGACACGGCTCCTGCACTGCACAGAGCCCACACCAAATCAATGTCAGAATTCAGCAGGACACAGCTCAGGCTGCATTCAACTGCTTCTGACCTTACTTCCACCCAAATTCTCCAATCTGGATCAGCAGGAGAGGAGAAGCAGAGACACCCTGGGTTCTGCTTGACCCTGCTCTCTCTGGCTGCCCTGAGGAGCTCGGTGACAAGATGGTGACATGGGCAGGAGTGGCACAGTGACAGCACTAACACCCTACAGACAGCAAATATCTGACAGAGAAAACTCCTTAAAAAGAAATGATTCCTTTCAGACTTTCTTTCTTCCCCTCTAGAGTCTGGTATGTGGGAAACTAAACGTGGCTGGTTGTGCCAGGTGTTTTCCCAGGGCAGAGGTGTGGTAATCACTGAAACACCTCCAGAACAAGGCTGCAACTGCAAAGTTAAACAAATCCCCGTGGATCTTCTGCAGATTTAGGCACTTAAAGTGTTAAAAATCAAGAGAGTCTGGATGCCAAACTCCCTCTGCAAGTCAACATGAGCTGACACTTTGGCTTTTCTGGAATATCCAGAACAAGAGCTACAGAGTGCCCAGACCTCTCTTTTGGAGGTTTCTTGGAAACTCTAAAATAGGAAATACACCCACAAGTGTCTAAAAGAGCTAAAAATGGTCCTTGGCAGATATTGCTGGATACCCACATGTACTCCCCAACCATCAGTGCTCAAGGATTAGAAAGAAGTAGTTCAGTTTTTAGAAGATAATCCATGGGTTACAAATTGAGAGAAATTCATTGGAAATTCTTTAAAGTGTAAGACTTCATTTCTAGAAATCCACTTAATTCCATACTTGGCTTATTTCTCGAAGCAGCAGACAGACAATTCCCAGTGGTCACATTAGCAAGAATCCCTCAGCTACAGTGTTATTCTGAAATATTTACTCCTTCCAGAAGATCCAGCATGATTTACACATAACAGAATGAATCATTCCTGGCTGAGCCACATTTCCTGCTACCCAGCCTAGTTCCTGCTCCTTAAATTCCTGCTAGGTTTGAATGTTGTTCCATTCATTACCCATTTCTACACACATCCAATTAAAAAGTGAAATCAGCCTTTCCTCTGCAGATTTTTCTCTGAAATTTCTAGTACAGCTTGCAAAAAATGAAAATAGTGACACATTTCTTGTGCCAACCCCTTTCTCATTAAGGTCAGTACAGGTTATTTGACTGTTAGTGTATTTATGTATTATTTTTTCATTTTTACATGTGTGTGTGGCTGTGTATCTCTCACACTGAGGAAATCAGGGATAACCACAGAACATCCCATTCCTGACCTATTTTCCTTACCCCTCTTTCCCTGAATTCATGGCAACTTATCCTTAACCAGCCCCAAGGGTTTAATCCTGTTAAATCACTTTTTGTGCTGTTCCACTCACCTCTGCTCTACAGTTTCTTTTCTCAATATATCCAATGACTCCTTCAGGCTTTTATTTTTATTTTTTTTTTTTTGTTATTTCCCCTCTTTTCCTCTCTGAAAAAGTCATCCAGTGACAAAAATCTCCCTTTTTATTCACCTTGAGTGGTATAAATTAGCTGAGCACACAGCACCAGCTGTGAACTGAAAGCACCCAGAAGAAATCAAGTCAAGCTGATGCCTCTCAGAATTTGTGTGGAGCCTTTTAGAAAACCTGTTCTGTTGTACTCAGCTTTTCACTATTAATTAAATGTTCATCAAAAGAGAGCTACTGAGCACAAAATACTGAAAACTACTTCATGATCTTGTAAAACCTTAACAGTGAGGTTTTGGCTACAAATTCATGTAACAAATGAATGGTGATAAACTCTTATCTCTTCCTCACAGAACAGGCCAAAAGAAAACCATTACCTGACTGGCAAAAACATTTTAAAAATTGAAAAAATTCCTCTTTCAACATATTTCTTATCTCACTGGCCCTGGATTAAACTCTAGTCACAAAAAAACCCCCTAAGACACAAAAAGGAGCAGGAGCATGAGGAGTAAAGAATAACTTACAGCCCAAGAGGGAAAAGCGAGATCTGCAAATGGACAGGAGTTATTTTGGGAGGTCTCAATGCTTTGTCCACATTTGCAGCTCCTGGGTCTTCATAAAATATCAGTCTGCTGTAGCACTAGCAAATTACAGAATTATTAATTAAATCCAGATTAATTCTACTGGATCCATTGTTCATTTATGAACTAAAACCTAGGGAAATCAGATATGAAATACTTAAAGAAGAGCTGTTGAAGGGATTTGGGGGAGGGATCAGTTATTCCCTTGGCATCCAGAGAACAGCAGAGCCCATATTGCTGTTTCAAGGCCTGCACTGATCCATGTTCTGGAGCCTTTCCAGGAATTCCAGTGCAATATTTAATGAGTTTCCTCAGGAAATCCTCCTGACAGAGCAAAGCAATTTTGCTGCCATATAAGAATATAGTACAAAACAGTGAAATATCTTTTTAAAACAAGCATGGTTGTTTGGTTTTGTTTTCACAGGCTATAGTGAGCCTGTGCTCACTATAGTTTTTGCACAGTAACATCTCTCCTTTTGGCACTTAATTCAATTTAAAATCCCAAGCAACCACCCTTTCTGTTAACACCCTGAATCTACAAAGCCATATTTGGGAAATACTCTTAAAAAGTGTCTAAACATTTGATTTTTCATATGATGATATTTTTTTAAGAGCCAAAAATAGGCAGAGGCTTGATGAATTGCATGGAAATCTGTCCTTTACACAGTATCCATGCTGAGATAGCCAAAACCCAGAGGAATGTGATTCCTGTTAAATGATGTTTTCAGTTACTTGTGCATCTCTAAAATCCCTCTCAAAGCCCTTCACATTCCCAGTTCCAAGACAGGGAATAAATGTAATGGACACATTCCTGGACAGCTGGAAATAAAAGTCTCTTATTTAGTTGGATATTTAAAGGATAACAGAAGTATGAAAAAATGTGCCTTGGAAAAGCTCCATGTGATTTTTTGGGTCACCCAGTCTTGAACATCTCTTTGCTGTGGTCAACCAGTAAAGAAAATAATTCCTGGAGTGGGCAACTTTGTCAGACATGGATGGGACTTTTTTGCCTTGTCCTATGGGGAACTACTGGAGGGGACTAGTTGATTTCAGGCAGCAAATGGCACCAGAAGTATCCTATTTTCAGTTTTCCAGATTTAAAAGTTTGTGTAGACACCCCCTACTTTCAGTTTTCTAGAAGATTTAAAAGCTTTTGTAGATATTAGTAGCAGGCTGTACATAATAACTCAGGAAAAAGGGAGTGAGCTGGTTTTATAAGTGCATAAAAACAGATTTAACTGAAGGAAGGCCTTTCAATGGAGTGGTTTTGTACATAAAATTAAAAAAAAAAAATATATATATTATAAAACCCCAGACAACAAACCCAGCAAACCAACAGGTTATGAGGAACCAATGAGCCTCTGGCAAAGGCAGAAGAAACACTCCTGGTTATTTTGGCTCGTGCTGCTCCTGGCTGGTTTGGCCAAGCCCATCATGGCACCACTGAGGTTTTGTTATTTTAGACCTTTCATTTTATATTCATTTCAGCCCTTCAAGCAAAATGTGCTTCTCTCATGTAATTGTCTCCCTACAACAGCAAAAAGTGCATATATAGATGTACAAGTCTGTAAACACATTCTTACAGTAGCCAGAATAATGAAAATGCCCTTATTGTTAGAAATAAAGATTAACCATTTTTTAACAAAATTGGATAGTTAAGCCAGCAGCTTTTAAAGATCATAGTTTTTAAGCACCTCCCTCAGTTTCTGTGCATGTTTACCTACCGTTAGTAACAATAATAGCATTTCTAGAATTCCAACAACTGTGCAATTAAGGGTTATTTTAAGTAGCTCACGTATGATCTCTGCTACAAAAATTTAATTTCTGGTTTTGACAGCACTGCAAGCTAAAACTTGACCGTATTTTAATACAGGAATCAACCAAATGCTACAAATTTCCAAAGCAGTAGAAAGTCAGGAGAATTTGTAAAGTTGGTGGTCATTTTTTATCCCATTCATAGCGAAAGCGTCAGGTACAACAGGAAATGGAAAAGTCAAAAACCACAGAAGTTCATCCACCTGGCTTAGGGCCCAGCCCCCAGGAAAGGAGAAATTGGCAGCATTTTGACACCAATCCTATTTGTTTTTCTCAGCTGAAGTCAGGCAAAGTCAGGGATGTCGGGGCAAACCCAGATGGGGAGCCCAGGAGGCTCCAAACCAAAAGCCATTTCACACTTCCTTAGGAGCTGGGCAGCAAGAGGAGGGGCTGGCAGGACTGGATGCCCTACAAGATACCCCCAAAGGGGCAGGTTTGGGGTGCTGCTGGATCCCCTGGGCACTGCAGCACCAGGCTCAGCTCAGCCCTGACTCCTCAGTGTGCTGGGCATTAACCACGCTGTGACTCCTGCACTCCTTGGGAGCCTGAATGAAACAGGAAAAACCTCTTTTTTTGACTTAGCAAGGAAAGGGTTTGTGCCTTTTCCTTTTTGCTGAGAACAGCCCCTTTTCTTTCTGCCCAGACAAAACCAATGTTTCTTCTCACTAGGCTTTACTTGGAAACGCTGAGGATGTGTCACCCCCTCCGGAGAGTGACAGGCCAACAAGCAGAGCTCCTTTAACAGAGCACTGAGTTGTTGCTACACAGCCAATAAAAATCTATTGAGGTGGAATCAGCCACAAAACCGTGGCTCCTCTTTCTCTCCAGCTCCCTTCCCAGGCACTGGAAAGCTCCAATTCCTGCCTGTGGTGACAGACTGCAGCAGCAGCCAAAAGAGCACATGGGCATGGCTGCAGCCCCCACACCTGCCAGGAAATTTCCTCTCCTAGGAAAGCAGAAAAGTGATGGAGCAGAGCATCTCCCCTCTGCTCCCCAGGCTGCAAATACACCCTCACCTACAGCCACAGCTCTTTTTCATATCCTGCTTTAATTTATGGGTAATTAGCAGCTACCACTATTAATTATTTAAAGTTTGGACATTAAAAATTCTATGTGCCACACCTTGAAACTGTGATTATTACTATTTCTTAGAAAATCCTTATCCCAACTATACAGTTGGGATAAAGGGAAGGCCATAAAGGGGAGAAAAGAGGTCAATTCTTTGAATGCTGGCACTAATATGAAGGGAAAAGTGGAAATTCAGGCTCTTGTCTGTCCTTTGGAACACAGCAGCAGGGAGTTTGAAGAATAAAAAGTGAATTTTTATCAGTTTAGCTGCTTCCCTTAGAAACTGTACATACAGAGCGTGGAACTTCTCGAGGCTGTGGCTTGCAAAGCCTTTTTGAGTAAGAAATCCTTTAATTCCCTAATTTTGATGAGTTGTCAGGGGTGTCTGCTCACTCAAATGAAGCCTTAAAACACTAACAGGGATAGATATTTCTAAGCAGGAAAAGAAGAAAAGAGTGCCCAACCTCCAGATTTTGCTGCACCTCCAGCAGGATCAGCCCATTTTCACTGTGTAGCTACAAGGGAGTGGTTATCAATTACAGTCTCACAAAAATATTTAAAGTTTGGAAGTTTAATGAGGTTCTTTGGAGTGTACCAGAAGGAAAGCAGCACCTAGAAATTGCTGCAGGATTTCTGTCTGAATCCTTTTCTGGATTGTTTCTTTGTTTTAACAAAGAAACAATCCACACAAGACAAAAATTAAACTTTTACCCTCTGTGAGGTGGTTACCAAAGCAGGGAGAGCACGATGAGTGATGAGAAGTCAGACTGCAAAGGGAGCAGGGGAACAGCATCCTCTGGGCACAGCTGGGGAAGGGCAGCTGGAAAAGCTTCGTGGCACTGCCAGGTATCCTCTGGTACCTCTGCTCATGGCTGAGTCCCTGCCTGACCTGAGCCACAGCTTTAGGAGCTGCAGAAGCAGCAAAAGTTCAAATATTTCAGCAGAAAGGCTGGAGTTTTGGTTTGCAATCCTCAAGCCAGCCGAGGATTTGGATTTACCTCCAGTCATGAATAAATAAGGGCTGAGCCTTACAGCCTAGCTGGTGGAAAAGACTTAGCAGCACCAGGTAAAAGAGAAAAAATTTCTTTCCAAAGCCAGAAATAAAGATGTTTTGGGCCTGGTATATTCATTTACACACTTAAAACCCAAACCCAACTCGTCTCCTTGCTCCCAACCTCTGCTGGCACTTAGGGAATGTAAATCCTGTGTGAAACAGAACATCCTGAACCTCCCCAGAATGAGGAACTCTCAGGCTGGGAGCTTGAGAGCAGCACAGAGCACTGCAAAAACACTGGGCAATTACTGAGTCTCTTCTGGGTAGGCTGGGTTTCATTAAAGCTGTCTGAAGATACCGTGCTTGCTCTAAAAGGCTGTGGCAATGGGATGTGGCTGGGAAGGGAAAGCTGCAGCATCAGCCTGACACTTTACAAATGCAGCCTTGAGTTCCACATGTAAACAAGCTCACTCACAAAAAGCAAACAGGATCACTGTGCACAATAATTACCACTCTAATCCACAGATTAACTCAACAGACAAAAAACCAAAAAAACCCCAACAACAAAAGAAACCTCACACACAAAACACCAAAATAAAACCAAAAAAAATTCCCACAAAAACCCAATTTTTTCCCCACAGCCAACTCCTCCTCACACAATAAATTGGCTTTATGTGACCACAACTTAGAGGGATTTCAATGGCAGCCTTGGCATTGCAGAGAGCAAAGTGGGAAGGTTCTGAATGGTTGTTCTGAAGAAACCTGGAGCCTCCCCCTTCCCTACTTCAGAAACTCACACTTTACTATTTGTTTCAACAAGTTTACAATGAGTTTATGGCTCCTGGCAGCAGAATTTACAGAATAATAAAGCAGTATCAGGAGAACACCACCTCTGGCTGAGGGGAATAACATTGCTGGTAACACTTTTCTCCAGACAAATTAACTCTTCTAGTAATATTTATTTTGTATTAACTGCTCTGTGATCTGCTTTTTATGCAGAAAGACCCTGCTGTGCTTTTATGTCTGATATTTAAGACATATACTTCAATTATTATCTTAATTCCAATGAGTTATTTCAAGACAAAAATCAATCCTGATTTTTAATAGAGCTCATTCTTCCACTTTGAAACCAGTTTTTCTTTTTTTTTAATTTTGAAGCCATGCAACATCATAGAAACTTAAATTTCAAACAAAGCAAACACCTTCCTTAGCAGGAAGAGAGTACATTTATTTTCTATGTGCAAAACAATGCAACTCCAGTTTTGCTTGGACAGAGTAAGTAGATAAGTTTTATATCTTAAGTTGTTTTGGCCAGCAAACTGTTAGTGTTACAAAAAGCTTGTCTGTGACACAATAAAGAAAGATGTTTCAAATAAATAACAGATTATTTAATTGACTCTTTCTTTGTGTGTGTGTTTGTGATTTTAAAAGGTTTGGAATGTGTATTTTCAACTTTTTATAGACAAGACTGTAAAACCAGAAAGAGAAAAGGCTAATTCTGATTATCCTTTCTAGTTTCATACTTTATTCCTGATTTAGCCAAAATTAGGTAGGGAAATATGCCCCAAAATTGAAGGGTTTAAAACCCACTGCAACTTGGTTGCAAGTTGAGCTACAGAATCTTGTTTATGTTCATTTTTAGAGATCTCTGAGAAGGGAAGTGCTTAAAATTAATTTGTATGTGTTTCAAAATAACACCAACACAGGAATTCAGGTTCTCCAGGGATGAGCACTAACAAAAACCCCACAAAACCATTGAAATATGAGAGTATAAAACTTTGTGCCTTCCATAGAATTGAGCTAAACATTTCCTTCTTCTCTGGATAACTGGAGTTACCACCAATGGCTGAGTTGGGAATATTGTTGAAAAAAACATATAGATACAGGGGGTTAATTGGCTAATACTTGAGAAAATATATTATTTATATATATATATAATATATTATTTATATATATTGCTTATTTATTCTACTAAAGCTTAGTTCTCATTATCCCAAAGCATCATAAGAGACTTTTGCTCCACTAAAATGAAGTTGTAGCATTAAGAGATGCCATCTGAGAAACTCTTGTTTATTCTGAAACATTGAAATAGATAGATTTTGATGGAAGATGTAAGGTGTTCAGAATATGGACAATTTAACAGAAAATAAAATTCCAGTTTTACCCAGAGAGTGCATATGTCTCTCATATTGTTCAGGTTCAATCTAGTTTGGGGGATGTATTTTATTTTTAAATAAAACAGTATTATTTGCTGAAACAACTCATGAAGTTTAAGTTTATTGACGTAGCAAGAGAAAGATGCAGGCAGACAATAGCATGGCCCAAGGTTCAAGGAAATTATGTCAATGTAGAATTCTCCCTTCAAGGAGTTTTAATTCCTGATTCTTTAAAGTGCAGCTGTTGCTGTTCTGAACACAAAAGAGCCTCAGAATAAGGCTCTGTCTTAAAAATAAAATTAATGGGTCCTCAAGAAATTGTAGTAACCCAGAATTTTGTAACAGGCTTTGAATTGTGAAATCACTCAGAATTCAAACATTCCATCTCTCTGATTGGCTTTACACACACTACACTCTGCAAGGCACAAATGGGAGGCTACACTGCACTGTTTAAATATTTATAGTCAGAAAAAATACATCACCACAAAAGCAGATTATCTCTTGCAGACATCTGATTTTCTTCCCTTAGTCAAACTAGAAATCAGAGTCAGGGAGACAGGAGAGAGTTAAAGTCTCCTGTTATTCTAGCTGAATAACTAACACTTACACAGTCCTTTAAAATATAATGAGATCCAGAAGCCAGAGTAATAGCTGAAACAAGGATGAAGATGCAGCTCTCAAACTCCTGAGGGAAGAAACATTTGGGGAAGAAAAAAAAAAAAAAAAAAAAGAAAAGGCAAAAAAGGAATATTGTAAATAATCTTTTTTTCACCTTTGCCTCCTCATTAGTATGGGTTGGAGGCTCTTTCCTCCAGCAGCAGGAGCCAAGCTCCCGAGCAAGTGGCACACTTTGTTCTATGTCCTTTCAGGGTATGGAATTCCTTTCCTTGTATCCTCTAAGAAAAGAGTTAAAAACTCTCATTCTGACTGGCTGGATAAGAAAGTTTCCAGCTGAACTCACATCCCTAAGTGCTATAGGGTTATGAGGTGTAAATGATCAAAACACTGCAAGGTAACAAACAGTCTGATTAAACAAAGTTTTTGTGCACTTACTCCCAGAATTCCATCACTGGAGAAGTGGCATTTTGTAAAGAGACTTGACTGCAGTTGCTCATGTTAAGTTTTTGAAATTCCACGCAGTTTTCTAGAAAAGAACAACAACAAAAAGGAGTTTGCTATGTTGACATGCAAGTACAGTTCTTGTTCATGTCCCAGTCTGTGCACCTTGGAAAGCCCCCGGTCTACACCACATGTTCTGGGTGGGGTTCAAGGGTTTCTGCGCACACTAAATGCCACAGCTGCTACTTCTGCAACACCAGCCTATGATAACCCAGAAAAACACCCATGAGGATTCTCCTACAACACTTCCCAAAGGCACAGGGCCAAAAAATCACCTCAGGCAGAAGAAAGAAATATTGAGAAACTGAGGCAATGGATTGGGAATTACAGTGAGCTCCTGGTTCGATGGTTTATGGCTACAAACACCTTATGGAACATGGCCAGCCACAAACCCCCCCTTTTTCCTGGGAAGGCAAGTGGGTATTTCCTCTGGCTTATCATTATCATTATGATTATGATTATTATTATTATCTCTAACACAAGGGCCACAGCAGCTCAGCATCATGGAGCATTTGAGCAGGGATAATGCTGGCCAAGCTGCCAAAATCGATACCAAAGCCTTCCACATCTACTGGGCCCAAAATTTCCTCCCTGACAGAAACTAAGATATTTTTTTGCACGCTTCATAAGTGTGCTCAAAGAACACAATAAATGGCCAATTAGTGAAAACTATGAAAGACTAATGAGTACTTGATTTGAAATTGGACTGTATATACGGGATAAATGGTAAAACTTCAGGAATGTGGGAACAAGGGCACTGGGATGAGATCCTCCCCATGGATATTTGGGATCTACAGACTCAATAAACAGAGAATTACAGATGTAAATATCAATGAGAGGACAGATGCAGAGCCCTACCCTGCAAACCCTTCTGAATGCACACCTCATCCTCCATGCAGGATGCTACTTTACATGCAGCAAGGATTATTTATGAGACTAAATTTCCAGAAGTGGCTTGATGAACATTATCCCTCAACATCTGGCATTTAAAAGAGCAAATCCAAAGATCCACATTTAATATTTTTTCCCTCTCCATTCAAACTCCTCCTGATTTCATTAGAGTGAAAGAGCAAGATTGCAACCTGTCATCAGGTCATTCTCTGCTGCAGAATTCACTCAGTGTGTTCAGGGAGAATAGATATGATTGCAAATGAGAGTCTTGGGATTTAGCCAGATCTTACAGAATTAACAAATCCATAGTCTTTTTTCTGCTGACATTATATTCTAGAGGAGTAAATGCTTCTCAATGACCTAACCCAGAAAGGTCCAAGGCAGTTTCACTCCAGTTTTCCTTTCTCTTGTTGGGATGAGATTGGCCCATTTCCACAGACTTTGCTACACCAATAGTTTTGTTCAAGACATTTCAATACCTTAATCAATCACTTGGGAGGGTTTTTATGGTGTTAATCTCTGCTGAGGTCATACCTGTGTTCCATTCGTGGCCACAGGAAGCCCAGGGAAGCTCTGTAGTAAAGCAGTTGAACAAATAGAAGATAGCCCATGCTAAAATGATGATGTAATATACATTTAGGTGTGCCTCTATAACCTGGGTAGCATAGCCAATGCCTGGAGGAATAAAATAAAAAGTGAGATACAAAAGAAAACTTCTACTTTTCAGGCTGTATTTATTTTAAAAACAAATGCTTACTCTTAATTGTATCTTAAGTCCAATTTTGATACGATTAATTTAATTTTACTTCAAATTGAATGCTTTCTTTTGCAGTAAAACACAGAATTGTTACCTTCAAAGAGAGGGCAAACTTTCCTCCAGCATGTGATGCCTCCTTCACTTGTAAACTGACCCAAGGCCGTCTCCAGGAAAAACACTGGTATTCCACAGCAAATAAAAAAGACCACGTAGGGGATGAGGAAAGCACCTGTGGGTGAATAGTGAGGGGGTGGTGGTTAGAATGAGCACGGGGAGGGATTTCCCAGTAAAGGAAGGATCAGCTGTGAGCCATCAGTGCAGTGCAGGAAGGGTTTACCCCTGCCCCAAATATCCAAAGTTAACCTGTAAGCCAGGCCACGGACTAAAACAGACCAGATCAAAGTTCCTCAGCACAAAGTCAGCTCAGGAGTCTCTCAAACACAGAAAAGATCCCAGCCGTGCTCAGCTCAGAGTTCTGCACCAGTCAGTCTGCAGCACCCTCCTTGTTTTTTTCAGGGGTGGGGAAGTGTTACAGATATTCAATCTGAGAAATCCTTTTCATGTTATTTATAGGAGCCTTTTAAGGATTGTGAAAAGGGAACAAGGAAACAAACTTCAGAACTACTTACAAGGGCAGGAAAGCAGGGCCTGGCCTTACCAGCCAGAAATATTGATGTGAAATTCTAGGAAAATAACAAAGCATCACCATTTTTGTTGGATGCCAACAGTAAACTCCAGCACAGGTAGTGAACCCCAGAAAAACCCAAACCCAGCATGTCCACACCTTGCAACAGCTGTTGGGCTTCAGTCACCTGGGTTAGAAAGTGGAGACCGCTAAATCCACCTGCTCTGACTGGCAGCTTCTTTCATCTCATCACCAGCACTCTCTTCCCTCAGCCAGGAAATTTCCCTAGAGATCAATCCCAGACACCTCAAGAAATCCATAGGGATTCCACAAAGGATGGAATACTTGCATGGCTTCCCTGGATAATTTACTGGCCAGTATCAAATCTCATACACACAATCACAGCGAGTGTAACGCTGCAACTTGTGAAAATCCAAAGTATCAGCTTGGATTGTTTTTCCAACACTGTTCTAACAGGCACACATCAGAAAACATCAGGATTCCCGGCTTGCAAAAAGATCATATCCCAAAAAACACCTAATTCTAAACACACAAAGAAATGAATTTCCCTCAAACCCGGAACATCCACAACCTAAAATTATGGATGATTATTCCTACCCTCCCTGTTATGACTTGGAGTAAGTTCCAGAGAGGTCACACCTCACAAGTTCCAAACTACAGCTTCTAGATTTGTTCTGTAAAAAGCAATTTATTTCACAACTAGCTCAGATGTTCATCACTGTCTTCCCCTAGCACACACCAAGGAGTTGGATGCATCAGATTTAAGCACTAAAAACAAACTCTGGTCTAATTCCAGCAGCGGGTTACAAAGCCACAGGTCATAGACTGAGCCTTCATTGACTAAAACTGGTCAATGGCAAATGTCCCGTGGTGCCAGGACATGACCAATTAAATCACACCCACTTATTCCATTCTTAAAGAATACAGCAGTAACTAAATATGACATTTAAGTAATTATTTTTTTCATCAAATCACCCAAAACAATGATTAAAATTCTTTCTACCTCACGTTACATCCTTAAAAATGACAGCGTCACCTTTAGACAAGCTGGCACACACCTACAAAAGGGCACCTAAAGGTGGTTGTAGGAACCAAAAAATTACACACCGAAATATATATTCCTGTCATTTCCTGTGCCAAAAGTTCTCTGGGAACACTTTCAACAAGAAAGGCTTGTGTATATATGCAGCATGTTAATATTCAGCATTTGGTAGCAGCACTCTCTAAAGAGCTGAACTCTTGTTACCTAAGTTTGGCCAAAATACAGAGACGTGAAAAAGGAACTTCCAACGATAAACACAACTTGCAGAGCAGGATTTGTCCTGTAGAAACTGCACACAAAAACGGGCTAAAACCCATCCCTGAGGTAGGATAAGGAGGGACAAGGAATGGAAATTTGGCGCAGCAAACAAACCCATGGGAGAGCAGATCCGTGCTTATCAGCCCTACACATCCTATTTTCCTTCCAGCCTCTGTGTTTACACTGCCACTGACTCAGGCCTTAAGTGGGGAGAATGTTGAACCCAGTCCACAGAATTCTAAACTGAGTTTGTAATTTACTTTTCTTTCTTCATTGCTGCCCCAGTCACAGCTGATGTGCTTATTCTCAGCTGTCATTTATCTTACACAGTTTATAGTTGGCTATAACCAATACATGCCAAACGTTATGCTCCTGCACAAGTTGAGTCTGCTCTTTTAACATTTATATTTTATATTTATTAGGCTTCCTCTCTTCTTCGAGTAACCTTCAGTTTTACATCTTACCCTACCTTGCTGCAGGAATTGGGGAAGTACTGAGGGAAAAAAAAAAGAACACTGAGGTATAAAAAACTTCAGGTGGCAAAGAAAATAAATTCAGTCTTTATGGCATGATTAGAAAAAACAATATTCATCCTCTCTAAAGTACACTGTTGTGACAAATAAAGCCCTGCCTTCTTTTCTGTGTCAGACAAACTTAGTTAAGTATGCCTGGGTGTGTATTCACATGCAGAAGACAGTGTGTACTACTAAAACAGAACGCTGGCTTCTCCTGCAAGAAAAATGCTACTAAAAAAAAATATGTCAATTTACTAACGCAACAGAAACTTGTAAAAATAAACCACACACTGTTTGGGGAGAAGGAAAGAGGAACACAATGATTTTTCTTAGTTGTCAGATGTTTAATGCTTCCTTGGCTGCACATGCACTGAAACCCTGAACACGTATCTCTTACTAGTGCAATAAATCACTGCAAGACATTCTTAACTGTTCAGTTCCCGTGTTTAATCCCCATGTAAATCCACACGTGGTGCCGTCTTACCTCCTCCATTCTTGTAGCAAAGATATGGGAATCTCCAGACGTTTCCCAACCCAATAATCTCCCCTGCCACAGAAAGCACAAATTCAACCTTATTGTTCCAGTGACCTCTTTCATGAACTTTCTTATCATTGCTGTGGACGAGGTTGGTACTTGAGGCTTCTGGGTCCAAAGCATCTTCTGGCTTTCCATTAATTATAGGAATAGTCTTTTCAGCTGTCATGACTTTTCAGCCTAGTGGAGAACAAAAGAAATACACACAGGTGTGTTAAGACACTGATCTTCGGCGACCGAAACCTCCCAGGGTGGCACTGGCTCCTCGTCACCTATGGAAATCTGCGGGTGAAAATGAGGGAGGCAGCTCCTCAAGGCTGGGAAAGTTGTAGAGCAAGGGAAAAGGAAAAGAAAGAGGTGGGGGGAAGAGAGAAGGTTCTGTGCAAGGGAAGGAGTTATTCCAAGTGGAGACAGGTAACTTGCTAGCAGAGACGGAAGCCTTTCAAAAATCCCTCCCCAGGCAAGGATCCCAGGCTGCCTGACCTACCAGAGGACAGGGATGTGCCGCACCTCCCCGGGGCTCACCTGAGCCCGGGAGCGCCCGGGGACGTGCAGCAGGGCTGGAACGGCCGTGGCCTGCCTGGTGGAGCTCCGGGACTACTCACCCAGGGCTCTGCCCGTGCCTGCGAGCCGGGGACAGGGGCCGGGCAGTGCTGAGCGCTGCCTGCGGGCGGATGCTGCGGCTGGGGAGCGCGGGCAGGGCACGGCCGGCCGGGGAGGAGCGCTCGGGGTCCCCGGGAGCCGGAGAGCCTCGTCCTGCCCTGCCGCTGCTGCCGGCCTGGCGTGCCTCGCAGGATGCTCCCCGCGCTCTGCAGCCGGAATTTGCAAATGCTCAGCCCTCCCCGGAGCGATGGTTTAACACCCGCCTCCCCCCTCCGCCCACCTCAGGCTGTCCCGCCAGCTCCCCCCTCCTCCTCTTCCTCCTCCTCCTCCTCCACCCAGCATCAGCAGCGAGCATCAGCAGCGAGCATCCCCGGGCTGCGCTCCCCGCCCCGCGGGCAGGGCCGAGGCGGCCAGGGCAGCTCCGCATCCCCGCGGCTCCGGCCCTGCTACGGGCACGGCGGGCTCTGCCCCGCTCCTGTCCCCTCCTGTCCCTGCTGAACCTCGGCTGCCCCTCCTGGCTGCCCCTCCTGTCCCCTCCTGTCCCTGCTGAACCTCACCTGCCCCTCCTGCCCCTCCTGTCCCCTCCTGTCCCTGCTGAACCTCACCTGCCCCTCCTGCCCCTCCTGTCTGCCCCGCTCCTGTCCCCTCCTGCCCCGCTCCTGTCCCCTCCTGAACCTCACCTGCCCCTCACCGTCCTGCCCCTCACCTGCCCCTCCTGTCTGCCCCGCTCCTGTCCCCTCCTGAACCTCACCTCACCCTCCTGCCCCTCCTGTCTGCCCCTCCTGTCTGCCCCTCCTGTCTGCCCCTCCTGTCTGCCCCCTCACCTGCCCCTCACCTGCCCCTCTCCTCCCCTCACCTGCCCCTCACCTGCCCCCTCCTGCCCCTCTCCTGCCCCTCTCCTGCCCCTCTCCTCCCCTCACCTGCCCCCTTCCTGTCCCCCCTCCTGTCCCCCCTCCTGTCCCCTCACCTTCCCCCTCACCTGCCCCCCTCCTGTCCTTCTCCTGCCCCCTCACCTGCCCCTCTCCTCCCCTCACCTGTTCCCTCTCCTGCCCCCTCACCTGCCCCTCTCCTGCCCCTCTCCTCCCCTCACCTGCCCCTCTCCTCCCCTCACCTGCCCCCTCACCTGCCCCCTCACCTGCCCCCTCACCTGCCCCCTCTCCTGCCCCTCTCCTCCCCTCACCTGCCCCCTCACCTGCCCCTCTCCTGCCCCTCTCCTCCCCTCACCTGTCCCCTCTCCTGCCCCTCTCCTGTCCCCTCTCCTGCCCCTCACCTGCCCCCTCACCTGCCCCCTCACCTGCCCCTCTCCTGCCCCCTCTCCTGCCCCTCAAGTGAAAACCAGGATCCCTCCGGGAGCAGATGACACAAACTTCAGCTGGAAAGGGCAGCGGGGGGAGCCGGGGGACAGACGGGATGGAGAAATAAACGGAGGGGGAGCATTTGGGAAGCGCGGAAACAATGTGGGCGCTTTCGAGTTACACCAGGGAAATGCAGAAGCAGCCCGTGTGGGCATTGCTAGCTGGGTTTTGTAAAAATTTGAATTTTTACAGCTTAAAATTCAAGCTGTAAAAGAGGCGAGAATAGGGAAAAATATTATTACAAATGGTTTTGTTTCAGATTGAATCAAATATTTTGAATAGAATTTTTTTTTTCATTTAACCTTACTAGCCTTTTTAAAATTTTTTGTGGGTCAGTCATTTTCACCCTAAGTTTCCAAACCCAAATTAAATACCTCTTCTTTCTTCATCTCTACAGCTCCTCCTTGGCAAATGGCAGCACCCAAGCCAGGTTCTTGCTTTGAATCTTCCCTCAACTCCACACTCTGCTGCAGTTGTGATCAGCCAGGCTTTGCTCTGCAGCTCCAGGGGATGCACTTTGGAACTCCCAGCTTCCCAAATCCAGGATTCTCTGCTGGAAATGTCCCAGACACAGATGATTTTCCATGTGAAATCCTCTCTCCCCTCCAGCTCCGAGGCCTTTTCCCACTGCCACCTGTTAGGAGTGCTCATGGAAGACAATGGAAAGATGCCCATGGATAGATTTTAAATTAACTTGAGCTGACTTTGTACCCTGCATGTGAATTACACATTGGAGCTTCTGCTGTGGTTAAAGTTTTCAGGATTTTGCATTTCAGTGATGCCTGTCACAAGAGTAGGTGCTGGGGCCTCACCCTGTCAACTCTCTGTCACATCAACCTTTGCACCTAACAGGTGCAGGATGAGCCTCTCTCTTTGCTTCATGCCAGCATTTATAGTTCTAGTCAAACCTATCTTGGGAAAAGAAATCTGCCAGTGGGAAAACTGAAAAAAAAAAAAAAAAAAAAGCAAATTTATTGTATTTTATTTTTTTTTAAAAGCATCCTCACCACATAGGAGTTAACCAGAGCTAGGTTTGATTTTGGATGGTGCGTTTGTGGTTTTTGTTTTTAATGCAGCTGGTATTCATTAACTGAGCATGGAGTAGATGAGTTTTTCCCAAGCTGACTTAGCACAAACTTAAATTCCACTTGGAGGTCTTTTTTGTTGATTTATTTTTACCTCCTTCTTCATCTTGTTTTCAGCAGGGATCAAAACAGACCCTGTTTTTCTGTCTCCCAGCCAGGCCTAGCAGGCTCAACAGGATGCACTTGAACATCAAAGCTGACAGTGAATTCTCATTTTATTCCTGAGAGTAATTCTAAAAATGGAGGGAAGCTGAGGGACAGTAAATGTTTGATGATTCAGTACAGAGGAGAGACCAACCTTCATCAAGTGGATTGGTGATCCAAAATTGAAGGGGCTGCTGCAAGGGACAGTCTACAGGCAGATGCTGAAGGTGTTTATTTGCTGATTTGTTCAGTATTTGAAATGATTAATTCCTGGTGTCGAGTGTTTTACTCACTGCTGTATTCCTGCACCAATTCCCACTCAGTCTCCTACCAGCTGAAGTGTTTATGGAAGTAATTGCTGGCTGCTAATCCTTGTGAACACTTCACAGGGTCTGCAACAAAAAATGACAAATTTTAGAGCAGGTTGAGAACCCTTTCTTTTTAATTGGGATGGAGCATTTGCTGTTGCAATGAGGGACATTCCCTGGGTTACAGGCCAGGTCTCAGTTCATGTTCTCACTGTGTCTCTGGAGCTCCTCATCAGGAATTCCTGCCTGTTCCTCTCAGCCTGTTGGGAGACCCTGCACAAGTTTCCTGGCCATGCTTTTCCTGGCCATGCTCACATTAAAATGATGTGCCCTAAAAAGCAATTCTGTTCTGCTTTATTCAGATTTATCTCCACACTCCCAAGGAATCCTTTACAACTCTGTGCAGAAAGTACAGGGGTGGGGGTGGAAATCAGATGTTTCTGCTCACCAGAGCATGGTGCTGTGAAGTACCAAATGTTCCCAGGCTACACTTATTTAGATTTATAAACTAAAATTAATCAAGAGAAGTCATTCATACCTAGAGTAACTTGAGAAGACAACCTCCAAGGAAAATCCACATGTCCACAGGATCCTGCCAGGCTGCCAAAATTCATGTCAGCTAAAGTCATGTGATATAATTTTGGAAATTAAAAACTGGGGCTTGGCTCATTTCTTCCCCTTATTGTAACTCTGAATTTCTGTGCTGTTTCTCCAATACCAAATCCCATAATAATATAATTGGGGGATGGGGGAGAAGGAACAACAATCCTCTCCAGGTTTAAAACCTTCAGTTTAGATTTGCTGTAAGCAAAATCTGCACAAGCCTTCTATAAAGATTTCATAAAGCTGGACTTTGTGGGTAATAAAATTCTTTGTGAGTAAATAGCTACACAAAAGCAAAGAAATACAATCAGAACTTCAGCAGTGATAAAAATCTGACAATATTTTGGATCAAAAGCCTAAAACCACAAAACCATTTGTGAACAAGACCAACACATTTAGCTGCTCTATTAGAGGCTGACTTCAATCAAAAATAGTGTGATTTGTGCCTAATCAGTTTTCTGTAATGGGAAAAAAAATATTTCTTTGTTGCAGATAATTTTAAGTAAAGCAACACCTGATTGTTTGGCTTCTATTTAGAAAGGCTTAACCCCTATCATTATAAATATCACTCCATCCAATTTATTGCCTCCCAATGGGTGAGAGCCTGAGTTTTGGGTTGAGGAGAGCTGCAAAAATCACTTTTCCTCTATTGATGTTGCCCTTCCCTCATCCCCTGCTGTCAGTCTGAGACCTGTATTTTGCTACCTGCATTTTATCTTTCACCCCCTCTTCTAGACAGGAGTGGCTGATAATATTCCACAGTAGAGGATTTCTGCTGCACACTTATGCTGATCCCCTGGAAAAGGTGGCATAAATCGCAGTTTCCTTGAGTTAATTCATCCATTCCCGCTGTGCTTTAGGGACACACCCCTCTGCTAACAGGTAATAGTACTCAAGTTTCTTAAACATGGATTTTTAACACAGACAACAGTTGGAGAGAACCTCCAATCCTGGGTTATCCACAAGTTCCAAGAGTTAGCAGTCACCCATCCTAGTGGACTGAAATCTAGAAAATAGCAAATAAATAATAGCACTGAGTGAGAAGAGACTTTTGTAAGGTTTTAATGGGACTTAAAAGTGAGACTAAATAAAATAAATACCAAAGAGACCTGGGAAGAACTCTATGTAGAGCACCAAAACTGTCTACAGCCAATCATTTTTCATCATCTCCAAGACCAGAACCTGAATTTGTAGTCTTCATGCAGATACAGATGTCATCAACATGCCTAACTCAGAGTTAGTGGGACTTGTTCCAACCTGGGAAAGGAATGAACTCTGAGCAGAGTTTATGCTTAGCTTCTCTGGATATATTTTCAACTATATTAAAATATTTTGTGTTACTAAAGGTACTGAGTGAACAATATCAGAATTTAATTCAGATTACAGAAACTGTCTGCAGGCATGTAAAATCTTTTATCCCAGACACTCTTTCTCCCCTGGTGTAAAGTAGGGTAAGGGGTTGTTGCTTTGTGCACTGGATGCTCCAGGTCAGTGTGGGAAGATTGTTAGGAATTACACAAGGAGTTAAATTTCAAGGAATTGAGCAATTCTCATGCCTCTGATAGGAAGAAGCATCTCCGCCATCCATTAGGTAGCGGTTCTGTGCCCTTGGTTTCTACAAGCAGCCCACTGAGCCAAGCTTTGGGTTAATCCTGGAATTTCACAAAACCAAGCTGCCTTTAGGTTGAGTCTATAGCAGAGTAGTTACAAAAATGGAATTCCAGCTCCTGGATGAAGATGATCACTCCATGCTATCACATGTCATGCTCAGCAGTAAAAAACAGGGCTGAGAGGGAGGGAGGATGATGTCTTGAGTGATGGCATTTGTCTTCCCAAATATCCCATGGGATGAAGCCCTGCCCTCCTGGAAATGGCTGAACATCCACCTGCTGATGGGAAACAGGGAATTCATTCTTCCTTTGGCTTTGTTTGCATGTGCAGCTTTGCTTTACATGTTAAACTGTCTCCATCTCATCCCCTGGGCTTTCTCCTCCCATGAGTTTTCCCAATTTTCCCTCTCAACCTTTTCTACCCTCCCAATATGGGAACCTGTGCAATATTCAGGTTCAGTGAGGGGTGGCAGCAGCACTGCAGACTCTGCCAAGGGTTGCTTTAAAATACATTCAAATCAGAAGCAAGTTACCATTAGAAACACAATGATGGGTGGGAATGAGGGAGTGGTTTGGTTCTGTGTCAGGCCTGAAATAGGAAAAAAGCTCTAAAAGACAGCTCAACCCAGAATGAAGATAATTCATTTTTCTCCCTAATGCAAAATAATAAGAAATATCAATAACCCCCTAGAATTTCAACTCAATCACATTTGACTTGAACTAGAGTGCAGCAGCAATATATTGCTTCAAAATTTAAAGAGGTCCCATATTTTCAGAATATTTCCTTTATTGAAGTCTTTTTGGCTGAAGCTGCATGTCAGTAAAGCAAAGTAATTGCCTGGAAAATATTGATTAGCTCTTGTCAAACACCCCCTTTGCTATTCTGTATTTCCATTTGAGCAGTGTCAGCGTTTGGGCACTGGCACAGGAGTTTCACTGGTGTGAGTTCAGTTCTCTAAAGCAGCCCCAGTACAGCCCCACAGCCACTGAGCCACTGCCACTGCTCTGCCACATAAATTACACACAACTGTATGTGACAACTCAGCCTAACTCAGCAAACAATCCTTTCCTGAGCTGGCTGCTGGCACATTGCTAATTAACAATTAATTGCCTTCAACAAGACTCCTGCAGAGAAGATGATGTGATACTGCAGATGTTTCAGCCAACTTGTGTCTCTGTGCAGCCTTGCAAAGTGCCCAAAGATTTCTTCTACTGTTTCGCTTTTTGTAATGGTATTTTTAATCAGATATATATTCCTTTTGTTGTTTTTTTTTTTTTAAATATGTTGAGGAACTTTAATACTGAACCTCCTCTTACTAAAATGCTTTATTTACAGCTGTGAATTATCAATTGTTGGTTGACACCTGTAGGTTTATAACCTGAAAATTGTGTTAAAATAGAACTTAGCTGGCAGACCAGGAAAATAAATTATCTTGAAACCCTACCCAATTATGCCCAGCAAAAGCAACATCTCTGCTTCAAGAGCCAGAAAATACTCTCAAATTTTATTACATCCACTTACTAAAAATGCATGGACTTGTCTTTCTCAGCTAAAAGAGGGAATATTTTATTGTAGACTGTAATCACTGGGAAGGCAAATGGAGAGGACACAAAGGCACCAGATTATCCAGAATTTCACCTCTGCTGGCCAATTATTTTTCCCAAGGACTCATTAAAGGTGAATAAAGAAACTCAGTGAGGGAAGAACCCTTCAGCAACAAGGCAAACATCACATTTAGGTGCACAAAGCTGGGTCTGGAGGAGCAAACAGGGAGATCCTGACTTTGCTGGCACAGATTCCAGGAGCCTGACAAAGGGTGTGGTGGGAGGGCAGGAGGAGATGTGGGAATTGCTGCTCTGGAAATGGATGAACAATCCAGGCACAGAGAACAAAATAGGCAGATTCCTATAGGAGGAAAAAACCTTCCTGGAAATTTTCAGAAAGCCCTGAGTTGATTTTAGGTTCTTCCCCCAGAGGGTGCTGGGCACTGCCCAGGCTCCCCAGGGAATGGTGACATTCCCAAGGCTGCCAGAGCTCCAGGAGTGTTTGGACAACACTCCCAGGCATACACAGGGTGGGATTGTTGGGGTGTCTGTGCAGGGACAGGAGTTGGACTGGATTATCCTCGTGAGTCCCTTCCAATTTGGTATATTCTGTGATTATTTTTATGTTTCAGGATATTTCTGACTGTTTCACTCCCTCTCATCTCAGTTCCTTTCCTATCCACAGGAAAACTGAAACTGATCCTACAGGGTTTGACTATGTTGTAAAGAAAAGCTTAAAATACACTTGTCTCAAATTCTTCTCCAAGTGTCTGGCACTGAGGAGGTTCATCAAACCACCAGAAACACAGAGCCTAATCCATGGAAAACTGAATTCAGGAGAGGAGAAGGAATTTTGCTGGAGGTCATTTTATTCAAAAGCCTTTTTTTGACTCCCTGTTGTTTGTAGAGTGAGTTCTAGGTAATAAATCAGGCAGGAGGAGACGTCCCATGTTACCTGGGCCATGGAGGTCTGGCTTTACAACAGCACAGAAAAGAAGTTGGGCTTGTAGTAGAAATAATCAGTTGAGATTCTGTGCTCCCACCATGTTTTAGTTTAAGTACAATATCTGGTGAATGGAATTCCCAAAGCAGCGCCTATTTCTTAAACTATTTCTCTAAAATTTACTTGCATTTTTTTTTTTTTTTTAAATAGGAAAAATTCCCTATGCTGAGGAAGGCTAGGCATCAATTTTTAAAAAATCACTATTTTTTAGAAGTTTAGCTTTCTCTGAATATTATTCTAGCCATCATTTCCTCATGACTAGAAGAGTGTAGTTAACTAAAACAGGAAGAACACATAAAGATCTCCTTATTTGATGTCACTTGCAGTTGTCCCACTGGGAAAAAGAAGACTTTGCAGATGGAGTCAAGGCAAATAAGGCTCTCCTAAAGTGTCAGAGTATGAGTGACTGTGACACATCCACAAACATCCCATCTTTATCAGCCCTGCTATCACAACCATACAATTTTTGGGAGCATCATTCTGTTTTTGCAGTCAACTTCTCCACCTGCTCCCGAGGCTAAATATCATTGTAAGAGTAGAAAAACTGCACACAGAAGAGGAAAATTTCCTCAGCTGAGGTCTCCATAAAGAGACATACAGGCTTCTTACAGTATTCTTACAGGCTACAGAATATGCTGCAAATAAACACAATCACGTTTTCCACCAGTGCATCATTTACAAAACTTTCAGCCATATTCAGCCTGAAATTCATTTGTAAAGGTATTTTGCAGATTTGGAGCCTAAAGGTCAAGTTTTCAGGAGCCAAATTACTGAGGTGGCCTTTTCTGCTGAAGAGGGGCAGAATGTGGCATTTGATTCATTGTTTGCAGTTCAAAAGGGGTTTGTGCACCTTAAACATTGATTGTTCTGATGGTTAAAGCAGCTGAGACTAAGGAGATATGGCTTTATACCTATGAGTTTCCTTAGTTCATTACTAACTTTACACCCAGAAGAGAAAGCTGTAATCCACATAGAGATAAAGGTCTTAAATCAACCAAGGTTTTCTTCTGAGGTTTGTTTTTAAACCAAGCAGGGAGTGTGTGCAGCACCCAGCTCTTAGTGCAATTAATTTCAGGTCCTTGCTAGTAATGATAAGAAAGTATTAAATTTCAGATGATAAGAAAGCATTACATTGCAGCTGCTTGTGTTAGATGGATTTTTGATTCTAACTTGATTCCTACTTTAAGTTTCTTTAAGCTTCATAAGAGTTTTCTTGGGTTTTACAACAGCCTTGAGCAAGGAGCAGAGCAAAGTGTCCCCTTCCTCCAGCCCTTGGGCACACAGGGATGGTTCAGCTGCTTCCAACAAAGGCAGAACTTGCAGGTGAAAACCTGAGTTGGCACAGAAATAGCAGCTCCTCTGGAAACTTTCTCCTGTTCTGTTGTACACACAAAGAAATAACAATTTATGTTCATTTGCTGCGTGGCCAATAAATCTGCAACAGACTGCAGTTGTTAAACGTGGATTTTGTGAACTGCAACACAAATCATTATCCACCAACTATTTCTATACTCTGAAATTCTGCACTCTGAAGTGTTTCTGCACGCTGAAGTTTTTCTGCACTCTGAAATGTTTCTGCACTCTGAAATGTTTCTGCACACTAAAATACTGGGCTTTGTGCACTGAGCTCTTTGCAGGGCTGTGGCTGTGTCACAGCACACTGACCCATGGAAGGCAGCAGGACACAGGTTGGATTTCCTTCTGATTCATGAGGGGGAATCATTGAGCTGTGGAATATCCTGAGCTGGAGGGGGCCCACAGGGGTCATAGACCCCCAACAGTCCCAGCCTGAGCATCCCTGGCAGCGCTGTCCAAACGCCCCTGGAGCTCTGGCAGCCTCAGGACCGTGCCCATCCCCTGGGCAGTGCCAGCACCTCTGGGGTAGAACCTTTCCCTGATCTCCGACCTGAACCTGCCCTGGCACAGCTCCAACCCCTAAAACTCTTTGTTCACACTTTATACTCTTGTGCATACAGAATATTTTTTAAGCCCAGGAGCCCTCCATGATTTCTTGAATTGTTTCAGTGCCCCTTTTGCTAACAGCATCCTGAAGTCCTGAGTCTCCTTTTCTATTTGCAAATCAGAATCCTGGCCAGACACAGAAAACAACCCATCTATGAGTCCATTTGATTAAAACAAAATTTGGCTGCTGCCTAATGGCTTGCTCAGGAAGCGTTTGGGTTGCATTAAAATGAAGAGGCCAAAGCAAGTTCCTGAGCTGCATTCAAAATCCAATGTTAAAGGTCAAAATACCAGAGTGAATGGCACCTAATCTGTGGAACAGCTTTCAGGAACTCTTTTTACCACCTTCAGCATTTACCACTCTATTCTTAGCTGAAACAGATGTACATTACAGTTTCCTATTAAAACAAATGAGATATTGAAGAAAACTTCTTTGAGGAAACTGAAGTAGTTAAATACAATAAACTTAAGACACACTTGAGTTCTGTAATTAATTTCATTTTCCCATAAGTAGTTTAATCTTAATGAAAATTGTTTTTTTTACAAGATATTATTCCAACATAGATGTTGTTATCTCCCTTTGGCAGGTGCAATAAAATATCTGAAAATCTGCCCAAATTACCATTTCAATCCACAAACATCATCCTATTCCAATTCTAGGCTGAAAAGAAATTCTTGCTCTGCCTCTACAAGTATGAAAAATCTAAAATAATTCATAGTGCTAAATATATATTCTCATATTTGGGAAAAAAAAAAAGTATTTAAACTTTCCATGTTCCAAGCTCTAATTTAGATTTTTTAGAAGAAGTAAATGCATCTTTCACCTATGTTTGTTTAAAAAAGGGCTACATTATAGTGTATTTTCCTTACAGTTGGTTTTTCTTCACCTCTTCCTCTTATGTTTGCAGGTTTTGAGATCATTTTAAAATGCCTTTTCCCAAATGATTCCTCATCAATTTTTCCTGACCCTGTGATACCACCCCTGCAAATCACAGGGCCTTACTGCAGGGCCTTACTCAAACGGAAGGATTTCCACACAATCAGAGCAAATAAATGATCTTATTTGATTTAAGGACATGGGGGATGGAGTGTTTAAAAAGCAGCTCCCAGTAAAATTCCCTTTCAATAGCAATAATGGGCTTTCTTCTCTCATTGGTGTATCCCAAAACTATGGAAAAATGAGTCCCTGCAAACTCCAGCCCAGTCCTGAACATGACACTGAAAACTAAATAGCATTGCTGGACATTTTAAAATATTCCTAAAGCTTTGTAGAGTACTTCAATCCCTATTATAGAAGTCAGGCCTTATTTTCCTGGGACTTTCTACAGCAAGGCATCAAAACCTTTGCACACCTAAAACTCTCCTGACAAATTAAAGTTCATTTTTCTTCTGCTTTGAATTAATTTTTCACAATTCTTTTAGTTTTTTTCAAAGTAATAACTTTCAACAGTTCACTGTTTTGAACTAAATGACTTGAATGGAATAGTCCAGCTGGATTGCTCTGTCAGCATTTTATCTTTATTTCTGTTAATGCTTGATAATGACTCCCTAAAACTATTTTTATAATTGGTTTGCAAGGCAGAATTACCTGAATGTAATCAGATACAGCTTTTCCATTAACTGAAATATGTCTCTGGGCCATAAAGAGGTCTCTGTGGTTTTACAGTGTTATTTTAATTTATTATTTAACATATTTAATGTTATTTAATGCATTATTTAATGCATTGTTTAATTTTTGATATATTCATTAATGTTATTTAACATATTACTTAACATGATAATAAGTTTGCTTATAAATGTGATCCATAACTATTTTATAGGCCATTTTAACTCTAGCATTATAATTTTGACATTATTGTTCAAGTTGCATCTTGCGTTTAATTCCTTCACTCTAGATTATCTTAATATATATTCACAAATACAAAACAAAATATTAAAAAATCCCTTTGTTTAGACATGACTAATGACTTAAAGTTTCCTACCCATGGCAGGGGGTGAGAAAAAGGTAATTTTTAAGGTAATCTCCAACCCAAACCATTCTGGAATTCTCAGAAAATGGGCCTCCCGTTCCCACTGTCCTTTTTATTAATATTGCCTGATTTTCTAAGTCATGTTCCCAATCAGGCTGTGCTTGCTCCACTTCTGGACGAAACAGGTAACTATTCATACAGAGTATTTCTAATTTTCTGTATTGTCCCACGCCATTTCTACAGGTGCTTCCTAAAGACTCTAAAAATGCCATAAACAGCAAAAATTCCTTGCTAAGGAATGGATTTCCTCCATCAATTCCTGTCCTTAACTCGGGAGCACCGTGCCCGATTGCTGCAAGGAGGGATTCACGGAGCCAAACAACACTTTGGCGCTTAAAAAGAAGCCGAGCCAGGCTTGCCTGTTTTCCTGAGCAGCTCTGACCTCTGCCCAGATGTGCTGTGATCCAATAAACTCCCAAGGGAATCACGGCAAGCAGAACATTCCGGGTCACCAGCGGCTCACCACAGCGGCTGGAGATGTTTTCACAGCACTCTTTGGCTGCTGGCGGATAAACTGATTTAAAAACCTCACCTAGATAGAAATAAATGTAGATAGAGAATTTTTAATTTGTCAGGGAAGATGTACAGCAGTAGATTAGTGAGAGAGGCAGCAGCAAGGAGGAGAGAGAAATCCCACACGAATTTTTTATCTGGGTGAACCACGAGTGCCTCAATGTTACACCCCTGTTTTATTAAACTCGGTTCAATATCCCACTGTCTCTAGGAACAGTTTAGAAATTTTTTTGGATGGCAAAAAAATGGATGGCTACTCCCCCAAAGGGTTGAGATCTATGATTTATAGCTGAATATTCATGGCATGACTTATTTTTAAAAGAAAAGCCTGCTGTTGTCACCTTGTCCTGTGTTGGCAGAACAGAAAGGTATGGGGTTTTTTGGAGTGTGGAATTGGAGTTCACAGCTATAAAACCTGCTCCTGTCTCCCTGAAACCTGCTTGCTGCAGCTCTGCCAGGTATCCCAGACTGCTGGAGATGCACAAATTCCCCTGAACTTGCAGCTATTGAAGGAGAGACCTTTCCAAGGAGCAGCTTTCCTCCACTGCCTCCCACCCTGGAGTGGGCTCTCTATTATCTACAAAATGGGTTTCTCAGCAGGAGCTGCTGGACAACAAAATGGGCCCTTGGCTCAGGCACCCGATGTTGTCAGAGCTGAATATCTGCCTGGAACAGGACTTGATATTCCTTAAAATAAGTTCATTAACTGTTTGACCTTTTCTACTTCCTAGGAAGATAAAAGTATCAATGCCAAGCCAAAGCACAGCCCTGGACCACCTAGGATGCTGTGACATGGTTTATAAGCAGGGAGGTGGGTGAGAGCAGAGCCCAGGCTGCCCAGAGAGCACAGGGCTCCAGTGAAACCAGCTAAAAGTCATTAACATTCTCCAAGTCTTTGCCGGGAGCTTCAGTGCCTCGGAAATGCGACGTCTCTGAGCCAGGGCACAGACAGTCCCTGCGCCCAAACATCCCCCCTCGTGCTGGGTTCCCCAGCTGCCAAGCTGCCTCTGTGTTGATCACTTTTACAAGTGAACAAAATGACAATAACAAAACCAGCAATAATTCTGCTCGTGCTCCAATAATGCGCATTTTGCTGCTGCCGTTTGTCTTGCTAACAGGGTTAACTGAGCAACTGCAAATCTGGGGTTCCGTTATCTGCAGTGTAATAATGCCAATAATTATGTTCATAACATCATTCAGAGCATTTTCACATCCAGCTACATCACTGATACATGAACAAAAAAGGGTAAAACATTATTTTTATCCTGACTGCTTTCTTGGATTATTTTCCAAGGGCTTTTCATGAAGATTATCATGAATTTGTCAATGACTTGAGCAACCAAATGACTGTGGTCTTGTCCTGTATAAATCCCATCTTTCCTCTGCCTGTTCATTATCAGTGCTCCCCAAAATATCAGCAGCTGCAGCTTCAGGCCTCCAAGGCCTAACCCATGCTTAGCTTCAAGCACTTAAAAATTCCAAACAGCAACATCTTTTAACAACCACAATCCAAAATTCTGTTTTTACACAACAATTACGCACAGACGTGACCAGCTCTAGCTACCCACAGACATCACATCCTCCTTTAGCTTCTGAAACCACTCTGCTAAAGCAAACAGAAAATGAGTTTTTACTGGTGGCAAATCTGTGTCATTTTGATCTCATTTCAAGTTGAGGAAGAGATTATTTTCATCCTGTACCAAGCCTGAATGATTAAACATTTACACAGTTGGAGAAAGACTTCAGAATAACTTCTTCCAGCATAATCAAAACAAATGAAGGTTTTTAATGAGTGTCAGTTCAAATGACAGTTGAGAGCATCCTGGAGTTAAAAATGACAATTGAGAGGATCCTGCAGTTAAAAATAGTTTGGATACAAGGATTAGAGTTGTAAGAGACACTGATTTATCACACTACAGTAGCCTAAAGTCATTGATCTACCTATGGCAAATTTGTGTTGTGCAAATACCATTGAGAAAAAAAGGAGACTTTCTTTATTTTTTAAAATCCATAATGCTATTGATTTCAAATTCAATTATACAGAGAGGAACTAAGAACTGGGGTCTGGACTTCACCTTGTAAAATGAATTTGAGAGAGGGCATCTGGGTAAAGCAGGAGTCTCCTAAAGCACTCTCATCTCTAATCCAAAGGGAGTTCTGCAGCACAAAACACCAATTGTGGGGTGCTACAATACCAATACAATAAAATATCAATACAATAAAATATCAATACAATAAAATGTCAATACAATAGCAGCAAACAAAATCATGAGAACCTGCATGTGTTTAAAAATAATTAGAGCAATCTTAACTCTCTTCCCAGATTTTGGGTATGAAAGTTCTAAAACCAACATTAAACTTAAGTGGAAGGAAGGACAGGAGTTTGGCAGCACTCTCAAAGTCTGAGTCTTGGTGGCATCCCTGGGTTTCATTGCAAAGGGAGGGGTGAGAGCAGGCCATCAAACCTGTCCCCCTGCATTAATTCAGTGATTTAAATCGGGTGTGGTGCCCTGACCCCAGCTGGCAGATGCATATTGCTGTATTACCTTGATAAACTCCATTTGCATGCCAAAGAAATCATCTGTTTCTTCACAAATGTTTCCTCTACTCACAGAAAATATATTTTTATGAACAGCTTGAAACTGACTTTATGATACTGTGATTTATGGATATAAAAAAAAATTAAAATACAGCTATTCTACCTCTAGAAGGCTGAAATGTATTCTTTCCATCAGAAGAGGAAACAGGCAGAACAAAGTTACTCCTCAAGCAGAAAATTGCTAGATCAAAAATGCCAAGCAAAGCCAACACTCCAAACATGATATGTATGTCAAGTATTGCTCATAAATATCACCTGATGGAAGGATAGGGATTCATACCCTCTACTAATTTTGTCTATTTATCTTTCAACAGAAGCATCTTGTTTTCATTTGCTCTGGAAAACAAAAAACATCAAAGTTGTTATACATAAAAATACGTTAATTTTTATAATGCCAGCCAGAGCAAGTGGCTGCTTTTATTGCTCCACACACCAGATTGAGCAGTCAGTGCTCTGGAGCCCCTTTTTCCACTTTGCAAAGGGCTCTGTCATAGAGGGTTTGCCCAGTAAAGGGGCAAAACCAGCAGTAATTCTCAGTACAAATAAAAAAATACTGACAATTATGATGTGACAGAATCACTTCGCTTTATCCTTCAGAAATTGTCAGCTTCTCCCTGCCAAAATAAGAAGGAGAAAAGAATTTTGTTTCCTGTAATCATCTGGAACATGTTGAGTGCTAATCCTGCTAATACTGAGCAAGACTTGGGGGATATTTTCTCTCTAAATCCACACATTTACTGTATATGTGAGTAGCCTGCTGGGGTTTACAAATAATTATTCCCTGGCCCAAACTCTATCAAATTCAATTCTCCATAGGACAATAAGGGACTATTTCTGGTCAATAAAAATAATTTGATCTGTTTATAATTTCATTGCATGGCCCCATTTCTCTCCTTACATCACAGTTGAGATGCTTTGTGACTGTTGCAATTGGTTTAATTATTTTGGTAATAGTCTTCTGAGTTATCAAAAGTTATTTTTCTGCAGCACAATCATTTGAAATCCACAAGAATCTAAGAATACATGCAGTTTTTTTTTTAGATGCAATATATTTTTGTATATATACTAAAAATAAATAGCAATATGTGAATAAAAATCTTAAAGAAGAAATGGAATTTGCTTTTTTTTTTGCCTTTTTTAGATATGATTGAATGCAACAAATTGTTCAGTGAGCATTCACTGGGTTTTGTGGCTACAGATTTTTCTACACACTTGGTGGAGAAATGACAGAAAAATAAACTGCTTAGAAAAGTTTAGCTGAGGTATATTAGAGTTAGGTTTTATGGTTTGGCTGATGAATGCCTTGTGAAAGAAAAGGACTCTTGGCCTTCTATAACAGGTTACAGCCTAGATCTGCACACAAACTGCAGGAGAGGCTTTTAATAATCCATCTGTAATTTCACATCACTGCAAAAATATTTCTAAATGCTGTCCACAAAGAAAAATGTTATAATCACCCTCACCATGTTCTTTGCAGGTTGTAATTTTCCCTGCAGCCAATAAATAATGGCTGCAGTAAGCAGTGGGTAATGGGAAGACAGAGAGAGTTTTATTTGCATTTATTGATATCATTATTCAGGCAGTGGTTAAAATTAGGAAAGGATAACTTGGTAAGGCAGCACCGTGTCACAGATAAATATTCTGGGGAGAAAGGATGTAGGAAATGATGTCCAGCTTCAAAAAACCCCCATTGAATATGGTGGCACTGCTGAGCTTCAAGGAGTTAAAACACTCCACTATTGATTGCTTTGGAAATCCATCATATTCCACTGCAGTAACAGCAGGAAATCTGTGGGTGGAGGTGCAATATCAACTGTGATAAAAGAGAATAGCCACCACAAAATTCACAGGAGATTAGAAACCAAAGCCTGGCCAAATGTTTGCACAATGGAGGAGCTTCACTTCACCTCTTTTTTTGAGCATCTATATGATGCTCTAAAATATTCAGCACATTCTGATTTCACCTGCAGCTTCTGTGAATCTCAAATAATCCTGACCTCAATCTGGGCTTGTGTGAGCAGCTTTCATGTTCTGTATTTTAATTGCCTCTAAAAAAAAAAGAAAATATTTTTTGCTTTTCCTGACTAAAAAGAGCTTCTTCCCTCTCTGCTTTTTCAGTGAACCTGCTGGTGGTCATTTAAGAGTCCACTGTTACAATAACAACATACAGTGTTTTTCAGATTTCATTAACAGGATTTTAGCCTGTGAGCATTTTGCTTAATTATTTTTTAAGTTGTTTTCCTTGTGCTCAGGGAAGAGCAGGGTTGGCTTGTAGGAATTACTTTGTGGCAATAGTCAGTGTGCAGACCAAGGCTCTCAGAATTTATCTAACATCTTTTTCCTGCAGAAAAATTTGGAAATTAGCTATGCTACTACACAGATATATTAATATTTTCCTTGTGGTTCAGCTGTGTCCTTGAGCACCAGTACCCCAAACCAAAGGAATTCTACAAAAGTGAAAATAAAGGGTAAAAATTATCATGGAACTAGAAATCAACACTTTTTGAATATAGACTGTGAAAAGAAGCATTACATTTCATATTAATCTTCTCTGGAATAGCAAAGCAGTATGAAGACATTTGAAAAACAATTTAAGTGCACCCATGGACAGGAGAAAATTCACAACTGAAGTTACCCACTTTATGAAGGAAACACAAAACCTGGTGTCTTTAGGGGACAAATACATGTACAAAAGACATATCTTCCAATATTCCTTGTGGAATAATCTTTGAATGTGGAAAACATGGAAATCTAAAGCTGCAGCCTTAAAAAAAAAAATTAAAATTAGAAATCATCAGGGAAACACGAAAGTTTGTGAGAGGGTACATTCACTATGAGAAGTGAATTATTGCTTAACCTTGCTACACATGACCAGACTGTAGAAACATTCAATCCCAGTGAATCAATTAAGCTTTGTTACTTCTCCATAATTAAAAAAAAATGTGTGTGGAAACCTGTATTAACCACACTGAATCCAAAGACAGTGTCTGGAAAACACACACAAAATTATTCAGTGTTAAAAAAAAAGAAAAGGATTAGCATTGTTCATAACTTCCAGAATTTTTTGTTCCCAGTCTGGTCAAGTCTGTTTTCCTGAAACACAGGAAGTAATCTATATTACATGCACTCATTTAATTAAAAACTAATTGAGTCACAGAGTTCAAAAATACCTGTTACAAACAGAAATACCTTGAAGGAAATGGTCTAAAGTTAAAAAAAAATATTCATTGTCAAGAAGTTAGAGCCATATTAATCTTTAAATTTTTTTTCTTCCCCACTCATTCTCCTTTCTTAAAAGGAGAAATGGCGCAGACTTAGAGCGATCTAGTGCATCCTGCGGCCGTGTTCTTGAGTTAGGTCTTGGAAAAGGACTGCTAGCTACCTGATGGAGTTATTTTTAGAAGCTGAATACATCACCAAAATCTGTTCTGCATTCCCAGAGCCGGCCCAGGTGTCACACAGAGACTGGATGCGTTCCTGAAGCCTGCGGGCAGGGATCCAACGGTGACGGTGCAGATCACACTGACACGGAGCACACACTGAAAAATTGCTCCAGGCTGCCAGAAAACATGCTGGAGAAAGGAAAATGATGGAATGGCTTCCTTTGTGTCCATCCCTGTGATTCTTACCGAGAAAGGAAGAATGGGAACACACTACCAGGAGTTGAATCTCTGGGAAAAAAGCAGAGAAGCTTAATGGGGCTGATTAGAGGAACAAAAGCTCACACACACTTTGTCCTCTGAGCAGGAAGAGCAGTGCTCATCCCGAGGTCAGCCAGCATCATTGAAAGGTTTTGCAATAAAAAAAATTCACTTGTGAGACCTTGCACTCATGTTACAGGTCAGGCACTCACATTGGTACCCACAGTGCAAGTCCTGGTTCCCAAGGAGCAGAACTAAAGTATAACACAAACACCTCAGAGTGCTGCCTCGGGGACCCCAGCTGTGCCACAGGGTGTCCTGAGTGGGAAGGGACACACAAGAATCCTCCAGTCCAGCCCCTGGCCCTGCACAGACACCCCAACAATCCCACCCAAGCGCTGTCCAAACACTCCTGGGGCTCTGGCTGTGCCCATTCCCCGGGGAGCCTGGGCATTGCCCTCTGCCCAGCACCCTCTGGGGTAGAACCTTTCCTGAGATCCATCCTGAACCTCTCCTGAGCTGATTTCAGGTCATTCCAAATCCCTGCTCACCACAGTGATCAGTGTCTGCTCCTCTTCCCCTCAGGAGGAGGCAGCAGGTCCCTGAGGCCTCCCCTCATCTCCTCCACACGGGCTGCCCACGTGCCCTCGGCCGCTCCTCACAGCCCTCCACCCTCTTAGTGTCCCTCCTTTGGACACTCCCTGATAGTTTAATATTCTTTTTCTGTTTTGGCACCCAAAACTGCACACAGTACTCAAGGTGAGGCTGGCCCAGCACAGAGCAGAGTGGAACAATCCCCGGCCTGGCCTGGCCGGCCATGCTGGGCCCGGTGCCCTTAGGACACCAAAGTCCCCCTGCCTGCCAGGACACACTGCTAGAGCCTCAAGAGAAACATTTACACCTCAAACCCCATCCAAAGCACTCCTTTCTACTCCTAATTCTCCTCTGGGACCTTTGCTAAATTACCTTTCTCCCTCATCCTTGGGATTTTTAGTTCAGGTGTCAGTTGTGTTTCGAGCAAAGCCTTTTCATTCCACTGGAAGCTCTGGGATGAAGGCTTTGCTCAAAACACAAATCGGGTTTTGGGGAAGAATCTTCTCTCTCCCAGCACAAGGTCAGCCTGTCCTAGAGGGTGGAAGATCCTATGAACATCCATCCAGTGCCACTCTTTTCAAAAGACAAACTGGAAGCGTTGTCAGAGTCGTATCATTTGTGGCAAGACAAAAGGAAGTCTAATTTAGTGTAACATGTTGATATTTCACAAAAATTAATCTCAGCACTAATGAATGTGAAGGTAAATTTTTCAACTGCCTGTACTGCCTGCAATACTGGTAGTCTTGGACAAGATGCTCTGGAATTGCCTCTTTATGGAAATAATCCTTCTAGAAGTGGTGGGGTGAATTTGTGGAGAAATGATTCACACCAAACATTACATTAACTGCTATAGCCACATAAAAAGGATTAGCACAGGGGAAGAGGCACAGTGCCATTCCAGATCACAGCCAGCTATTCTTAAGCCTTGAAATTTAAGTATCCTCAGTATAAATATGTCAATGAAGCACAAGATTACAGATTACTTCTGTATCCTCTGCTCCACAAAACCACACCAACAATTTTTGGCCACATTCTCACAATTAATAAGAATTAAAGCTTTGTTAATATAGTAAATTTCATTCTGGTTGATATATGTTAAATTCTTCAGTCAACTGGTACTAAAAAGTGCATTTGCTGTTAATGAACTGCACAATAGAGCTTTCCAAACTCAAAAAGGCTTTTCTATTTGAACATTTGTTCTATTACATTCTAGCATTTGCCCTTCCATTTGTTTTCAAGGAATTTATAAAAACATTCTGTTTTAGCTTTTAAACCTCAGAGTTTGTTTGAATGCAGTAAATTGGTTTAAAACCACTGGGGCAGTGATTGACTCCTGTCAATCACACGAGCACAGGCACTGCTGTGGGATGAGAGAGGAGCAAGTCTCCAGAGGGCATGAGCTGAGATTGTGAGGATTATCAGACTAAAGGGTTTTCTGCTGTTTCCCCTACTTTAACATTGCAGCCCCCCTGAAACAGATGAAATATTTGCCCTTGGACACAAAGCAGAGGTGACTAATGAGGTGTTAACAAAGCAGCAAAAGCAGGAAGGTAAATTGCAGACCCATTTAAGAAGCTGAGCCACAGACAAGGGCAGTGCTATCCCATTCCTAGAGCTACCAAAGGCAAAATATTCAACAAAAATACCTTTTCTGACTGCCCTCCAAATTAGGATGGTCTACTCTGTGTAGAAATACTTCCTCTGCTCACCTCTGGCTCCAGGTCTCTTGCTCACCCAGCACAGGGGCTGGAGTGTTAAAAGTAAACCAAACTTAAAAGTGAACAATCTAACCACTACATTTCAAAATCCCTGGTTTTTTTAAGTGGCTATGATACTTAAATCTTAATTAATGACTTACTGATTATGAAGCTTTGCTGGACAGAATTATGTCCCAATTTATAACTGAGAAACCAAGGCCAAACCATTTGTCAGAGGTCTTGTGCATAATTGAGTGGTCAGAGTCTCTCAAATTCTAAAAATGTTATGGAGAACAAAAGATCTCTCACTCACAGAAAGATAGGCAGCCCTTGGCAGTCCTCACCATCATTTATGGCAGCAGTAGAATCCCAGCAGCCATGCTTAGAAAACCACGTGATGAATTTAGTGAGAAGTTCCAGCATTATTTAAAACTGCTGTGAAAACAGAAGGGTTCAGCCTTATTTGTGCATGCAGTGAAACCTCAGTGGCCTTCCTAGAAAAGGCTGATTTTACCTGAAATTTAGAAACATAAACCACCCAGAATAACCTCCATCCATACTTTGATATTTGTCATGGGGAACCAGCCTAGGAGATTCAGCATTTTCAGTTCTGGGGCTGCAGAGTGGAGTCCCATTGTTTATCCAGTCAGACCAGGATCCCTGTTTGGTTTGGATGAATTACATAATGACTATAATCAGAATTTGGGGATGGTTCATAGATAAGAAAACACAGGCAAAAGCTTTTGTGCAGCAGTAAGTGCTGGTAATTAAGTATCACCCATTCTTCTCTTTATTTGGTGCAGATACACACAGAATATCAATTAAAATTCCCAAAGTTACCACCGTGGAATTCAGTTCTCTCCCTTCAAACAAAGTGACCTAATTTGACTCATCTCAGTTTTACTTTAATCTCCACAGTGCAACCAAACCTAGCCAGCAAATGGGGCAGGACATCTGTTCACACAGGAACACGTATGAAACCCAGACTCATGCCAGACACTCACATTTGTCTTTTGTAGCTGGATTAGGAAGGAGTTTCCTTACATAACTCATAAAAGCTGTTTTCTGCTGTAGATACAGGTGCCTAAGGAGCTGCTTGACAAATGTGCACTGACACAGGGCTTTTGGAAAACATTGTTCAGGTATTTGGTGTAAATGACAGAAAGGAAAAGTTGGATTATGCTGAGAGCGTGCCAGGAAAATCTCACCTCGTATCTCTGGGAATGAGAGGAGATTCTTCCTATGGATGCAATTCTTCCCCAGCCCCAAATCCCTACTCATTTCCTGGGAGAGGGCTTGGGAAGCAAAAGATTTCTTTGTGCCCACTATACAGGTACAGGTGTTTATTTGTGGTAGTTTTCTGTTGGCTCCTTCAGTCCTTCTCACCTCGGAGGGGCCTTGGCAGCACTTCCATGGGCATGGCTGGGTGGGAGCTGCTCCCTGTGGCTTGTGTGAGCCTGAAAAGAGAGGGACACCACCCCAACCCCAGCTTTTATCTGCTCCTTACACTGGTTTTTAAGCACAAGTGCTGTAGGCTAAGTGGACTAAGGATAACAAGGAGCTGTTGCTGTGTTCCCATCCCGTGGTCCCCTCTGGTGCTCCATTTTTGGGTGTGTGACTGCAATTACACCAGTTAACCCCAAGAAAAGATGGGGATGATTTTTCTGAAGCCATACTGTACAGGCATGCCTTTGGTAGTCTCTTCCATTTGATGTTTCCCTCTATGTCCTTAGGATTTATCAGCTTTGCAGCAAAGGACACTTGAGCTGTAGGACAGATGGACCGTGGATGGAACAAGACCTTTAAAAAGGTTTCTCTATGCAACCTTTTTTTGATGTAGTCTTTATGAAATATAACCTGTGTATTAAATATATAGCTGCAACCTTCCTGGGAATTCCTGCAATACTTTCCTTTTATCCAAAAGATACCTTGAAAAACACATGGAGGGGAGGTTTCCCAAAGCCCTCCTGGCATTGGCTGCTGTTCCTGGCTAGTTTTCCATACCACATCCAAGCTGTTGGTTAAGGAATAGCCCTGTTCCAGGAAAGCTCCAGAGCATCCAGGAAACACGGGATAGAGATCTGGGGAGGAACAGGGAGTGGGGCTCATTCCTGAGGGTTACACTTGTTTTGCCAGCTGAGAGAGGCAGAACTCTAAATTGGAAATAGAAAAGGGACAGTTATCCAACTTTTTACCACCAAAACCTAAAACTGGCACCTGCTGAAGTTGTCAGTTTGTAGCAGGGGTGTGCAGTCAGCATGGGAAACATATTTAACACAAATCCATCGAGCTGAGAGCAAAGCTGGTTTGGCTTGGTTTTTTTTTTGTTGTTGTTGTTTGGTTTGGGTTTTTTTTTTGTTTGTTTGTTTGGGTTTGAAGTTCCTAGAGGAGCACATCTGTAGCAGCATAAGTGCAGGCTCCCTCTGGTGGCTCATTTCCATAAATGACAGCTTTTTTCCCCAAAAAAACCCCATTCGGTGCAGTCCAACCAATTGGAGTTGGCTGGATGAGGTGGAACCTGTTTGAGAGCACGTAAGTTCAGGAAGCTCTAAAGTTTTTTTGTAAAGCACTGAACAATTAATTCTTTTTTTATGAGTAAAGACTTGGGGGCTGTACAGGCTCTTGGTTGTTGCTATGCAGGCCATGAAAGCATAGAGAAATCTTCATTTTTTAAAAAAATAATAACATTTTAAAACAAGTATATTAACTGTGAAACAGTATAATTTTATTTAATAATGCTTAAAGTTGCTGATTATTAATTCCACCCCTGCTTTATTTGAAAAATTATTGTCCTTGTGGTTACTTTAGAGTTGATATTTGCTACTTTTTGGAGGTACTGGAATAGAATGAAGCTTAGAATAGAAGACTGAAAGACTTTAAAAGAAACTAGCCAAAAGCATAGACACTTGGAAGAGCTGATATTGGACATGTACACGTCTTTTAGCTCAACAAGATGCCAAAATTAAAAAAAAAAAAAACACCAAAACCACATCTCACCTTAAGATTAAAAACCCAAAGGCCGTGTGATTGTATAATCAACGTCACTGCACAGCTTCCAGCACTTGCACTCGGCTATTCAGCCTTGATCCCATGTGGTCCTACTCAAGACCTACCAGATTTTGACTGAAGTAGTTAAAATTTCATATGTGGCTAAATATAGCCTGCCAGTCAGGAAATGCTGCTTGGCTGGAACCTTCCAGCAGGTCAGGAGCAGGAGTGGAGCTGGAATAACCCAAGCACATCCAGAACAGTTTACACCAGACTGGATTTAACTCTGGTGATGCCTGACAGCTCAGTGAGGAGGAAATGGTTTCTGTTCACGCCATCTCAATGTTGTGTTGTTGATATAAATCTCATCAGAGCTTCTGCAAAATCCAGGAGAACTTTGATAGTTCCTAATCCTGGCTGTAAATGTTTTGGCTGCAGCAGAACAAACTCTGGGTTTGAATAGGCTTCAACAAATTTTTGTTGCTTCAAGTTTTCACCTCAGCAAATATTATTCTGAAGGATTTGTCCCTGTGTCCATAGGGAATGATCCCTAGTTCTGAGGTAGCCTTTGTAAACCATAAACCCTTCCTCAGTTTAATATTTCATAGAGTTACAAACTTTTGGAAGTTATTCCAGGATTGTTCCTCTGCTTCTTGTCCCCTTTCCCTTAAAACCTGTCGGAATTGTCAGAATGGTACTAAAGAAAATTGTGCCTTTAAGAAATGTTCTTCTGTCAGTTTGTTTTATATTTTAGGCCAATCTCTCCAGAATCCTTACCTAACCTTTACAGTGCTGGAGAAAGGGGAGGGAAAAAGAAGGTTGCTAGGATACTTGCAAAAAGGCAAATTAGCTGCACTAGAAATAAAACAAAAGGATTAAAAATCTCTAACCTTTTGAGTTAAGCACCCAGTTCCAGCAACTGCCAAAATTTCATGGTCCTTCTTTTTGAGACAAAGGAATGCAGAATGTCACAGAGCCCCAATTTCACAGCCATATGGGATTTTAAAGCATTGCCTCACTGCATTAAGCGTAAGATATGACAAACTCTATGGTAAGTTTCTCCTTCTGTTTGCAGAAAATTTGATGATTATTTATAAATTTATATATTTCCATCCTTGTTTGGCAGTGGAACTTTGGAGTTTTAGATATTCCATAATGCACTGAGCTCAGCTGAGCAGAGCTGAGTCCCTAAAACCAGGCAGAATCTAAGGCTTCAATGAAAGACTTACTTTTGGACAGAGCTGTGGAGTTCTCATGTCACTTTAGTTCCACTGAACTTTTCTCCATTTATAGCTTTGGCAGCAAAAAAATCCACAAGAAAAGTAAAGCTGAAGATGGAGATTTTTCCTTTCACTAAAATATGCACCATTTATTGAAACACTGACAAGAAATCAACCCTTGCATATTTTGCTTCATCTTAAGTGTAGTAAAATTTCAGCTTATTTCAAGGAAATCTCATTTTACATATTCAACTCCACCGCAGCAGGGAGCTCCAATTGCCCCTCCCTGCATTAACTCTGGGGCAGAGCTCATGGAAAGCTGTTGGGATTATCAGAACATATCATTTTCAGGGGCTCTCTATTGTACTCAGTTGAGCAGGTTTTGATCAGATCCAGGCAAAGGATGGGGCCATCATTGCTCTGGCCCCTCCAGAATTTGGATGCAGTTATGATTTGTAGGTCAACAAGCACATCTGCATTGATGGCTCTTTCTTCTTCCCTTTTTGCCTGAATAATTCCTGAAGGACAACCCCTGTGTCAATGGGAGATCCTCAGGAGCGCTCCACAGCTGGGGCACCTTTGGTGTTTTGGTGCAGAGAGATTCTACATGATATTTACCCTGAGATATTAAAAGGAAATACAAGGCAGAGGAGTGTTAGGCTTTAACAAATCAACATTCTTGATGGGAATGGAGCAGGATGTGCTCCTTGCTCAGTCCCAGGTGGGAGGCCTCGGTGCAGGATTGAGGGAGAGCAGTCCTGCCACAGCTCTCTGCTCTGCAGATGCCTGGCAATGAAAGGCACCTCTGCCTCTTCACATCCTCAGAAGCTGTCAGAATTCCCTTTCCCTGGACAGCCAGTGAGAACTTCAGAAACTTCCAGTGAGGTAGAACGCTGCCAGTTTCATAATCAATTCCCATGGCTCTGCCATTCTGATGTCTGACGCCAGCAAGGATTTGTTCTGCAGCCCTTCTGATGCCACAGAAGTCACAGATGGAAGGCTGGGGCCTCCTTACTTACAGAAGGAGCTGGAGGTCATTATATTGCTCTGGCTTGACTATTTCCTTTCCCCAGCTGAGGAGATAACACATAATAATTCAGTCAAGAAAAATGTGTACCAGAAGCCTTCTCTTGATGTATTTTCTCATTTATCTCTTTGACCCTTTTAAACCACAGATTTTTCTTCCTCTTCCTCTCACCCTGATGTGAATCACAAGAATGAGTTTGCAGGTTTGTTTTTTTGTTAGTTGTTTTTTTTTAAAATTAAAAAAAAATAAAAGTATAATCTTTGCATGCATAAATGGGACTGGAGTATTGACAATCTGAGATGGCAAATTGGGAAGAATTCGAATGCAGCTGCATAAAGAGAGAAAACAGCAAATTGGAATGGAAACACATTTGGATAATTACAAACTTGCAAAATCAGGAAATGTAAATCTCCTTTAAAAAAAAAAAGGCAAAAAATGTAATACTGTTGTGTTTCTGCAGTGCTTTCTGAATTAAAAATGCAGAGGCTGTAATAGTACAAAGCCCAAGAATTACAAAGGGAAATGAGTTGTAGGAATTAAGAATTACTGAGGTCTAACAGGTCCTTTTAAAAGAACTCCAGAAGAGCAGAGCTGGGGCATTCCATGGGCTCACTGCTCCCTAAAGAATGGGAAGCAAAACCCCCAAGGAAAGAGCATCAGCAGCCAGAGCCCTGCCCAGAGCAGCCACGGGGGAAAGAACAGCCCCAGAGACGGTCCCAGGCTCAGCCAGAAACCCAGGGCTGCAGAAAAGCCATGGAATCCTGCACTCCAAGGATCCCAGAAAAGCCATGGAATCCTGGACTTCAAGGAACACAGGATAAGCCATGGAATCCTGCACTCCAACGATCCCAGAAAAGCCATGGAATCCTGGACTTCAAGGAACACAGGATAAGCCATGGAATCCTGCACTCCAAGGATCCCAGAAAAGCCATGGAATCCTGGACTCCAAGGAACACAGGATAAGCCATGGAATCCTGCACTCCAAGGATCCCAGGATAAGCCATGGAATCCTGCACTCCAAGGATCCCAGAAAAGCCATGGAATCCTGGACTTCAAGGATCCCAGAAAAGCCATGTAATCCTGGACTTCAAGGATCCCAAACCACTGAGGTTGGAAAAGAGCTCCAAGGCCATGGAGACCCAGCTGTGCCCAGTCCCCACCCTGTCCCCAGCCCAGAGCTCCGAGTGCCACCTCCAGGAATTCCTTGGACACCTCCAGGGATGGGCATTCTAGACCTCCCTGGGCAATTCCAAAGCCTGAGCACCCTTTCCATGGGGAAATTCCTGCTGATGTCCCACCTGGCCCAGCCCGAGGCTGTTCCCTGGGATTAGATCCCAAATCCCCCCTGGCTGCCCCTCCTGTCAGGGCACAAATTCCCCCTGAGCCTTCTCTGCTCCAGGCTGAGCCCTTTCCCAGCTCCCTCAGGACCAAACCCCTGTCCCTTCCCCAGAGTCACACTCCTCAGGATCTCAATAGTCTTAGGAAAAATATTAAGGCAATTTAAAAACCATTAGGTATAAATCAAAACTTAATTATTTTTTCCATTCTAAAATGCATAAAATGCCCCCTTTTTTTTAATTTCAAAGGGTGCATATATGGTGCAAGATGCTGGTTCCTGGAATACTTTGTTTAGTATTTTTGTGTGGTTATCCTCATTTCATTGACCATGCTTTTGAGAATATATATTCTTTACAGGATAAATAAACTTTTCTTATGCCAGACTTATTAATTTTGTGGGGGAGTTTAATATTAATAATTCAAACCATCCTAGTACTTGATTAAGCCTCTAGGAATTTCAAATTATTTGTTAGGTAGCTGGAGTACTCCTTCAGAATATCTATTTCTATTTAAAAATCTCAAGATTCAAATGACTGGTGTCTCTCTTGTTCACTCAAAAAGATTGAAAGATGAGCTTGAATTAATTTGTTTTATTCAAGCATATAGGAACCTTCTGGAGAAAAGAAAAAAAACCAAAAATATAGTCGGCATGGCCATAGATAAACTTTTAGTAAGAATTTGTGTTTGGTAGAAAAAAATTCAAAATTAGGCTTGTCTTGGGGTAAAAAACCCCAACATTTATAGTGAATCTCTTCTCCAGAACTGAATTCCTGCTATTGCAGCTTTATTATGATTACAGTGAAATGTAAAGGTGTGTTGTGTGTATAAAAGTGAAATAAGGTCTGGGAGGATCCAGCACTTTGCATTTCAGTGTAAATGAGAAAATTAGAAACCTAATAGGAAGCATAACTTGGGAAGGTGTTTTTTTATCCTGTTGAAATTCCTCCAGTTTTTAATGACCCTCTAAATCTTCTCCAAGCAGGGTAATTAGTGAGGGCACTGAACCCTAAGGGAGCCAGGCTGCAGTCACACATATCCAGAGGGATAATCATTCCCATCGATTTTTTTCCCTGCTACCTTTGATTTCCATGCTGCACCATTGTCTTAATCCACATTGGAGCTTAATAGAAAATGACAAATTGAACTAATTTGCACCTAAATAGCTTTTTAGAATCGCTTTTTATTTCCCAAAAATGCTCTGCACAGGTATTAAACCTCACTTAACTCTCAAAGCACAACCCAAGGGTTGTAAACACCTTGGTGAGAGAACTCTGACAGGTGAATAATGCGAGTACATCCTCCCACAGGAAAGGCATTTCCAGGGTGTTGGAAGTCTGGTGCTTCACACTTCAGCTCAAAAAGTAAAAGTTGGGTTTCTCTGAGGAGCTGCTGTTGTGTACAACCTGTGCAGAAATAAAGCACTAAGCCACTTCAAAATATGGGGCAGTGATCCCAAAACTCTGCACTATAAAGAGTTTTTCTGCTGTAAGAAGAATGGGAGGCAAAACAATCCCTTGGTGATATTTTTGAAGGTTTCAGTGGCAGAGATTCGGGTTTTATTGCCTGAAATGTTTTAAAGGATGCTAATAAAACATTTTTGCTTCTTCCAGTCATGTGCTGCACAGTCAAGAGTGACGAGGGGAAGGGGGAATGTCTGCTGGGATTTTAGAATTTATAGCATAATTTAAAAAAATATAAAATTCTCTGACAGAGACAACTCTGGTATTCCTACTAAGCTGATACCTTCCCATGCCCCAGAACACAGTTAAATTATTAAATATAGCTTAAAAATATAAGTAAATATATTTCCATGACATCTGTAGAAACAGAGGAGGTATTAATACTAATCTGGCCTCAGTGTTTCATGTTTCCAGCAGGAATTAATTCCATTTTTATTCTCTTTATAAGTTGGTATTAGAACTTTGCAAAGGTCTGAACAAGTCCTGTAACACTGAAGTGTTTTCAGGGTTTTTTTCTTCAGGGATGGAACGTTTCTTTTTTTTCTTCTGTGGTACAGAAAACAGGAGTTTTCTGTACTTTTTTCCCCCCCTGAAACAAAATGCAGAAGGGCTGCAAAATGCAAATGCCATCAAGCTGTCACCTCAGTCCCTGCTCCATGTGGAATGCACATCCTGTCCACCTCCAGCAGGGATGAAATCTGCACACTGAGGAGTCTGTTCAGCCCTTCCCTGGGGCTGGGGTGACCCCCAGCACCTGCCAAGGTTTGCTTCCCCCTGCTCCCAACCCCTCTCCTGAATTCCCCTGGCAGGTTCATCACAGGACAAGTTGCTCAATTCCTCCTTGCTAAAATGTCTCACTCATGGGATGTTCTCTCATTATAACCACACGACAGAGCCAGAATAAACTCATTAATACCTCCTTGTTTAGGAGGTGGAGCTGTGCAAGCAAAATATAAAATAAATATTTCAGAGGGGCAGTTAAGAGGCAGAATGTGTAAGACATGAAACTTCCGTTGAGCTCCTTCCAGAGACTTTTAAAAACATCCTTCTTCCTCTAACAACATATTTAACTTGTTCCTCCCCTCTGTGTTTGTTGGGGATTTTGCATAATGCAGTGTCACTAGAAACTTTCTGTCTAGCTGAATTAAGAACCACCAAAAGTCTCTCTAGAATGGAGTTCCTGAGTGAAACTGAAAGGACTAAGTGGCTGAATAACTTTTTATTTAATTAAAAAAAAAAAAAAAGAGGCTATGGCCAGTTGCTTTGGAAAAAAAGGCCATTCACTTGCCAGAGGACTTGGAGATCTTCAGACCACCCAGAAGGCAGGGACCCTGCCAAATCAAAACCCCAAGGACATCATGCAGAAAGGGCTGCAGTTGGCTCCCAGGACTTCTGGGATTTCACTTTTTATTCCTCAGTGTTTAGAGCCACAGAGGGAATCTTGCAGCTGAAACTTTGTGGTTTATCATTAATAAGTCCCATCTGTCTGAAAAGAAGGGTAAGGGCAGAAGCAGAGATGAGGTGATCACTTGTAAAAATGGTTTTTGCAGTGGAATGGGATTGGGAATGCCAGCAAGGCTGAGTTTTCCTGCTCCAGGATGCCCTTGCCCTACACAGCACCCAGGGGAAGCAGCAGCAGGTGGAAGAAGAGGCCACAGGAGCAGAAACTTTTGTTCCAAACAGGGGCATCCCTGGTGCCACTCAGTGAATTTTGGGAGCTGACACGTGAAGTCACCCAGAGTTGAGATTTCTGCACTTGCCATCCCTGAATTTCCAGCTATGCCGTTACTCTAATTCCCTTAAACTCAAATAAAGCAAAGCAAAAGATGAATATTTGTCAGGCTTTAGAGATATTTGCTGTGAAACCAGTTGCACTTGTTAATAAATGAGGGAACAGCACTGTCAGGAATGTTGCAGGGTAAATAATTGTGGCAGTGGTTGTTCTGGGAGGGTCTTCAGAGCTCCCAATCCACTAAAATCAATATGAAATTGAGGAATATTAATGATGACTTTTTGGGCTACCTAAATCAGAAGCCAGAAAAAATCAGGAAATAAAAAGCAGTTTCTATTCATTGAAGGGTCTCCAGGTACATTTTGGGCTGCTCCCAAAAATGGCCAGTGGGTCCCAGGTCTGACACTTTTCTAAGCTGGCTCCATTTGCACATTGGGGGTTCATCTCCCCATTGCAGCTGCAGGGAATGAAGTCATTTAGGGCAGCTTTGCTGCCCCCAAGTCCCTTTTGTTTCCATCCCTCAGGCCTGGGGCAGTGAGGTGTCCTTGATTGCAGGCCTGGGGAGGAATTGCTGTGTCTGAGCAGGATGGGGAAGCAGCAGCTGAGCCTGCACATGGAGTTTGGAGTCAGGCACTAAAGAACTGTAGCACTGCAAATGGATGGAAAATACAAAAGCTGAAATCCTGAGGTATCGAGAGCATAGTTCACACTTGCACTTCAAGATGTGATAATCAAATAAAAAAACTCTGTAGCATTTATAAATGAGCATTCCATGCTCATGAGCTCATTTCCAAAGAGCACTGGAAAAACCTTTATTATTTTGCATGGCTAGGTACTGCAGCTTGCACTGTGAAACCAGGGAAGCAGAGCCTGCCATTCCCGAGCTGGGATGGTGGAGCAGCAGCTGCTCAGCAGCACCAGCCTGCCAAAGAGCAGAGACAATTCATGGCACGTGCCTGAATCTTCATTATTTCAATTTGTGTTGGAACGAGAGCAGGAACCAGCCATGAGAATACCACAAAAAATGTGATTTTAGCCATTTGTAGGTGCTGGTGATAACTCAGATTTACAAATTCTTTTACTATACTTGAAAAATGTAAGTACACATTAATTTGAGGCACAATAAGGCCATGGCAGGGAAATTCACTGCTCTGAGGGATGACTGTGGCTTCCACCATCTGCACAGCACCTCAGTCAATCCCACCAGGACCAAGCCCAGGCATCCACCGAGACAAAATTATAATTCCTCCCAAACACATTCCTGGAAGTTTTCCAAGAGTGAAAACATTCTTCCCTCAAGTTTGTTATTTGAATGCTCTATTTATATAGTGAAGTGTTAAAATAATTAAATTTTTTGGCCAGACTATGATAATGTCTTTTGACAACCTAAGTGGGTAGCACAGCCCTGCAATTTGTTTCCTGGTAATTATTTGAGTTCTAGACCAGTTTTCAGTAAAAACCTCTATTCCAGTTAAGAAATGGAGGTGTAAGAGAGGTAGAACTTCTGGAATTTGTCACAGGTGGGGTAATGTGTCACTGGCAAATTGTGCTTTTATTTGACTGTGGGGTTTTCTGCAGCTCCAAATTTATATTTTCATTAATAAGTTAATACTTATTTTATTTTTTAATATTTATTTTATTTAATACTTAATAATTTCTTTTCTTCAGGAGTAAGTTCCAGTATAATGTTTCTGAATGCACAGAAAACCTGACCAGCCTCCAAAAACCAAGGAGGAGGGAAAGATTTAACCTCTGTGTGAAGTAAACAGGTAATAATTTATAAAAACATTTTTAAAACCATATTTTGGGGGAGGGCTAATATTTTTTCAAGCACATGCATATTTTTTATTTTTTTTTTACAATATTTTATGACTTGACTTGTCAAGCTTATTTTTTGCTAGTCCTGATCCTAAGCTATTAACTTTATTCTGAGCATTCAGTAGAATAATCATTGAGTAAAACAGAGAAATGTTTACCCAATATTTTTGTAAGATGTATGATGAGCAGAAGGAAAGTTTTGTGGACCAAAGATACTCATAACTGAGGCAGATTTGTACCATTTCAGAGGAGGTCCTAATGTGGGCCCTGCATTTCACACAGTGATGCTCTGCAGGACTTTAAGGTGACTGAGCAGCCCAAGAAGTGAAGAAATTGTAAATTATTGGAAAAGAATTGGTTTTTCTGAAGTGGACACACAGTGTTAAAGAGAGAGTCCCAAGAATTCCTGGATCACAGAAGGACCTGTGGGTTTTGGCTGGGATAATACTTCCCAGAAAATAAAATTTCACCCTTAAAGAAATCCCTGTTAACCCCTTGTGCACGAGGCTTTCAGCTGGATAATGTCAGTGTTTGGGGGCTACATTCCTTTATTCCAGCCACAAAGTTAACTTTTGTCACAGCAACATTGATTCTGTCCCTTGTGTCTGTGTTTTTTCACAAGATCACAGAACAATCAGGCTTTTTCTTATTTGTTCTTCTTCTGTTCCAAGGTGATTTACAAGGATAGGCTTCTCTCCCCTTCACTTTGAAAAGGCAATAAAGCTTGTTTGGATATTCATTGTGCACAGGGGTAAAACCCCATCAGAAATTAGGAAAGGTTTTCTTCACAGCATTGGGAGGTTGGGATCATTTAGAGAAAAAATTACATTGCAAAAATAATTTGCACAAACCATACTTTACTTTAAAATATATTAAATTGCCTTTATAAATGCAAGTACTGATTCCAGCATTATTTAGTGCAAAACCAGGTACTTTGGGCAGGACTAGGAAAAAACAAGTCACTCAGCTCTAATTGCTGGATATTCTTGAACATTCCATTTAAAAAGCCCAAAAGACCAAAGTGTTATTTGAAAACTGAAAACATTTGATTATTCAACTGGATCAATTATCTGAGACTGAGACAAGACTGGAATTAACTGCAGATATTACTAAAACTCCCTGAGAGCAGGCTATGACCATTCCATTAACAGAATTGTTGTGCTACTTATTCTCAACAATCCATTTCATTTTCCTTTTCTTTCCATTTGATGTAGTGGAGATCATGGCCCTCCAACATGTGCAATTTAAGTTTTCAGTGCTGATGACAAGTTGAAATTGAAAGTGGTTTTGTAAAATTACGAGTGTCAGTGCAGACAGAAGAGAACAATGTAATTAACTGCAGGGCAAGTCATTAAAGAGAGAAGAAATGAAACTGCAAATCAGCAGCAAAGGCAGACTCTGAACTTTTGGCATCACAAATTGCTAATTCATTATCAGCATTGTTGTTATCAGCCCTCTGAAATGTTTGGAGACCTTTTAAGTTTAGAAATGGAGCTTTGGGAGTTTGAGAAACTCAGAAAAAAACACTGAAAATGTACCTTTTCTTTTTGTTTAATTGAAACAGGGTTATATAGATCAGGTTTTTTATTTGAACACAGCTGCTGTGCCCTTCAGACCATCAGTTTTGTGGGATTATTGCATGAATTCACAAAAGACCACTACAAACTGCATGGAGCAAATCCATAAATATGGTAGGGAAGTGTTTTGAGCCATTACAGGCAGGAATTTTTTAACCAGAATCTGTATTTACTTCTAAAGTTACAGATTTGTAACACTAGAGCAGTAATTATTATTTTTTAACTTCTGAAAATGAACAGGCAGAAAACAAACAAAACCAAGCCATTTGGTTCCTCACTGGAAAAAAAAAAAAAGAGATCAAAAATATGGGGTTTGACCATAGATAACTGACATCAATGAAATGCTTTTGAAGGATGGGGAACATTAAAGGAGTTATGGGCTCATTTCTCAGTGCTTACAGAATTTGCCAAGGATAGTTGCAAACCCTAGAGAGATCAAATCAAGCCAGGAGACATAAATTCACAGAGCTGCTTTTTGTACAAACAAACAGGTACTGCAGTTAGGGCCAGAAATCAGACAAATTTCACCTCCCAGGAGAAAGCCTGGCCAGAAATTCTGCGAGGACTTTCTGCATCTGCTGTGTCCAGGACAGGGCTGAATGTTCCTGCAAGGTGGGACCACTCCAGCAGAGTTCAGAGTCTTCTCCAGGACCAGAAAAAATGGGAATTCCAGCACCTGCAGAAGGATCCCATGGTGGGAGAGTTGCAGCACCCACATTTATGATTATTATCCTCTCTCAGTCAGGAATTCTGGGATTTTGTTTTGGGGTGGATTTGTACAGCCTGCTGTTTTAGCTGAAATTTATTAGGAAATTTAAGTCTGGAACGAGTATTAGAATAAATCCTATTTTCTTACAAATGTTCCCATTGTCTCTGGTGGTTACTGGGGACAGGAAGAAAAACACTCAGAATTTTTCTCAATTACTTTCATTCTGGTCTCTATTGTATCTATAAAATTCCTCGCTTTGCATCCAGCTGGAAAGCAAATATTTTAAGGCCCAAGGAGGAGATGAACAAGAAAAGAAAAATCAAGGAAAAGATGAATTTTCTGTCTAGTAAAACAAAGCTTTTTCAGGAGTTCCTTCTTAATTTCTTTATTATGATCCAAGCAGATGAAATAGCAATTTTAAGAGTTAGGAAAGAGTAACAACAATGAACCAGGGGCAAAGAAACCCTGACCTCGATCTTATGTTCTTTTTCAGTTTTTTAAATGTATTTTTTTTTGCCGGTGTGTTGTCTACAGAAAAATATATATATATTTTATATCATTTATAAACAATAGAAATTCTATTTGATATATTTATAATTATATTATTATTTTTATTATATGATGTACAATGTTACTTACTATATTAGTATTATAATATTATAATTTTATATAAATTAACCTGTTTGGGCTATTTTTAAAAGCCCATCTACCTCTGTTCAGCAATGAAAAACAAGTGTGATTCAAGAGAGCTCCAACAGAGGTCTTATTCTTTAGGGAAATCAGCTTGAGTATGGACTGGAATAAATTCAGGTTGCAGCTCCAGCAGCCTGTGGGTGTCTGTGAATGGCTCATTTTGTATTCCAGACACACTGTGAGCTACAAATGCCAAGCATCAGAGCTGCACCACACAGATCAGGCTCCTTCTCCATCTTAAAGCAACGACTTCCCTTCTGAAAACACCCTCAAAAATCCTCTGAGGAGAGAGTGCTCTGTTTTGGGAATTTTTCCTCATCTAATGTTGTTGTTTTTTGGGTTTTCTGATTTCAATTCAAATGCTGTCCAAATGTGAGGTTGTAAACAAGAAAATCAGCGGTTCAAGAGCAGAACTGAAATGGGGGAGAAAAATTGGAGTTTATCTGTTTTGGCAGATAAGAGCTCGCTGCTGTGATCTGTCATTTGGGTAATTTTCCCCTTCAAAGTGGGAACTGAAATTCATTTTGCTGTGATTTCCTTTGAAACTCTGAGTGCAGAGAGGCTGTTTCCCCACAGGACCAAGTGTGCGTTATTTCACTCCGCGTTAATCGACGCCTCCCCAGCCGCGCTCCCCAGCTCGCACACCAGGCCAACCCTCTCCCAGCAGCAAACCTGGGCTGGCTTTCAGAACAAAAGAAGCAAAAATATTTGATTTCTGATTTATTTCTGCACTGAGCATGCTCCTCCAGCACCAGGCATCATGTGGTTCCTGGTTTCCGAGGAAACAACTGTGATGCTGAGCTATCGTGAGCTGCAGGAGGGATTGGGTTTTTATTTTCCCCCTCTGAGAATTATTTGAAGGCATCAATCTGAGATTATTTGCTGGGCTTGATTTGCATTGATTTCTATTTACAAATATGTAATTCTTCCCAAGAGTAGAGGAGATGACATAAATCTACGCTGAAATGAACCGCAGGAAATACATGGCGTGGGAAAATTAATTTAATTATATTTGGGATGGGATTGCTGCAGTTTACAGGGGAATGAAGATGTCACACAATTGTGATCCCTTGATGGGGCTTTTACTTTGATTCTATGGAGGCAGAATTTACATTACGGCTCATTTGTCATTTAAAAAATAAAATAAAAGTCAGAGATTGGCAGAGCAGCTGCTTCCAGTGATCGTGTCCAGAGCACCTGGAAAACACTGAGGAAAACAAGGGGGAAATGGGGAAAAAATGGGAACAAATCTGAAAGTGTGGCACACCTGAGGGAAACGGTGCTTCTGCCCATCAGTGTGAGTTGCTAAAATAAATAAAAAAGGATTTACAGATTTGCAGGAGCTACAGAAAACCCTTCAGTGCAATGATAAGGGATTCTTGAAGGATGCTCTTTCCCCTCTTATTGGAGACCTGGACTTTAGCACCCATGATAGTTTTAAAGGCATCAAAACTTGTTAAATACGACTCTAGAGTTGCAGTAATTCGGTTTCCAACTTGAATCCACATTCTAAGTTATGGACTGCGAGTTTTCATTTCTTTGTTTCTTTGTGTGGACAACACTGGTACAATAAATGACATTATTAAATCCCCCACAGAGTATCAAATTAAATTCTAATTAAAGTGAAGAAATCCACAGAAAGAGAAATAGGAAGTGCAAATAACCCTTATTAAATCGATAAATCTGAAATGATACAAATTTAGGTAATTTCTAATGTCTATTATTGGGAGCATTTGTAAGAGGGCTCTGAGGTACACAGACATTAGTTCTTTTTAATGAAAACAAATATTCAGGAGATCACCAAAGCACCAAGAAAGCAGCCAAGCAGCCAGGAATTTTTCTGTGCCAAGGCAGGCAGAAACTCCAGGGATTTTAAGAGGCTAAGCTGGTTCTGTTTGGACACTTAATGAAAAGAACATCATTTCCTCTGCCATGTTGAAAATCAAGCAAGGCAGTGCAGAGTTTGTAGGGCTCTGTCAATATCTGCCAGGCCTCTGAGAGAATTCCCAGGTTATTGGAGCATCAGAATTTGGGCTGCAAGTGTTTTCTGCCTTATCTCCAGTGGGAAAGCTGATAATGTGGCCAATATGAGCTGTCCCCTATCAAAAGAGACCTGGGTTTGTGCTTTAGGAATGGATACTTAGGTGACTTAAGCAGGTAATTTAATCTAAACACACTTAATTTGTCATGCTGAGTAAAGAGAATCAGCATTCAAAAAGGACTTCAGTCCTTCTATCCTGACCCTCAACAAGGCCATTGCCTGTTTTACAGCCTTTGTGATGAGCTATAAAATCTTTCCCAGAAAAACCTCTTTCTTTACTCTGTTCTATTCAAAAGCATAGAAATATTCACAGAAATATTCACCTCCATGGAAGTTTCCAGACAAAAATATTACTCCAGCTTCAATCAACTGCTTTTACTGGAGGTGGGAAATGAGCCTCAAAAAAAAAATAAAGATCTTTAGGAAAAAAAAGGGGACTTAAGCAGGTAATTTAATCTAAACACACTTAATTTGTCATGCTGAATAAAGAGAACCAGCATTCATTTACTTAAATCCTTCTATCCTGAGCAGAGAATCCCTCAACAAGGCCACTGCCTATTTACAGCCTTTGTGATGAGCTATAAAATCTTTCCCAGAAAAACCTCTTTCTTTACTGTATTCTGTTCAAAAGCACAGAAATACCCACATATTCCTCAAAAGGAATATATATCCTTTATATTCCTCTTGGAAAACGTCTCTATGGAGGTTTCCAGGCAAAAATATCATTCCAGTTTCAACCAACTGGTTTTACTGGAGGTTGGAGTTGAGCCACAAAAAAGAGCTTTAGCAGTAGGGGCTCCCTGAAATTCAATTTAGCTGCAAAATACTTAAAAAAATCCTCAAGAATGGAAATGAAAATTAAGAGCATTTTTTCAAGTTGAAATTGTCAACAGATTGTTTGATCAGGCTCCAGATTAGAAAGCAAACAGGTGGAATTTCTGTGGTTTTTTTACAGAAATTAAGGACATTTGAAGGCAAAACCCAAGGCCATTGGGAGTTCCAGGCTCTTCACTGATTACTCTGTTAGAAAAGAGTGTTGATGAGCTTTTACTCTGAATTCTTTCCTATGCAATTCTCTATTAAAATAGAATAAAAAGGGACCAGAATCACTATTTACATTTATATCACACATATGGAAATTGAGTTGAAAGAGGAAAATTTTTTTATGCAGCAGTATGAAAAGCAGAAATCTCTTCAAAGTTTGAAACTCTTTTCCAGTTTTTTTTCTGCTTAAGAATTCAAAAACTGATACTTACAAGCTGAAACCTCCACAGGGAACCTCAGGGGGGTTTAGGATAAAGTGTTTCTGCTCAAAACTGATTTTGGGGGGAAAATTTAAAACATTTCTTTATCTGTTCCTGCGCAGCTTAATATTAAAAAAATAATTATTTCCTTTAGAAGATCTCATGCATGGATGTAACACAGCAAAAAGAAAACTTGAGAAATTAAAAATCTCTTCCTCCTGGGACATGGTTTTGGTTGGGCTTCCACCTTCCGATATCCAACTGTACCTAAATTTAGAAGGACAAAAGATCTCTGTCAAAAATATTCTACTTTTGACTGTTATCCTGAGTGGGCCTTGATCTCTAGAATATTGGGAACTGAACCTGGGTCACTTTTAAAGCACAGATCATGGAAAAACTGACAAGAAAATAATGCTGCAAAACAATTTTCCCTTTAGAAATTCACATTTTTTGGGCACTGGTCTTGCTTGAAAGCTGCTAAACCATTTTCTCTGTGTGGCCAATGCTATTTTCTTGAAGGTGAATGCATTAGAAAATAATTCCCTTTTTGTCTTCCTTACAATATTTTCCTGTTTGTAAACATTTCAAACTTTTTTTTTCTTAATGTATTTTCTATTCTACTTGTACCTTTCAAAGCTCAAAAAACCAAACCGTCATTTTTCCAGACTTAAAAATGATCATTCTTTCAAGATTTTTGTATCATCTAGATCTAAATCTGGACATAACCAGCTTCATTTTAAATGAAAGCTCTATGGGGAAAGCCCAGGAATATAAATCAATTTGTATTCCAAATAATTTCAGAAGCCAAAGAGAACGAAGTCAGGAGGTTTTGTTTTGGGATCACTTCTGAAGCATCTCTGGAGTAATTGATTGGAGTAAAGCTGAAGGGTTGTGCTTTTTCTGAACCCTGTGCATACCTTCAAACCCAAAATTATATTTTTAAAGTTTGGAAAACTCTGCTTTTGGCATGAAATCCCCAGGAATCATGAAAAACATTCTCTTGAAATCTGGAGGGTGCAGAGGCCAAGCTCTGGGGCAGAAAGGAACTTGCACAGAACCCTTTGCTGCTGCACATTAGCACAAATCATCGAGGTTTGGCTCCTGGCCAAAACTGCAGCAACACCTGGGCAGCAAGACTGGCTTCAGGAATGTTATCCTGGATGAAACAGATTCACCTGGGAAGCTTGTGGATTTATTTAGAAGCAGAAAGCTTTTCCCAGCTTATTCCCAGCACGACTTTGCAAAGCTGGGGACTGGGCTGAGCGCCTCTCATTAGACTTTGTGATGGTCTAGGGTGACACTATGTGGCTAATCCAAGCACTGAAATATCCACTGCAAGGCAGCTCTTGGAATAATCTGGGGAGGAACTGATCTCAAATCCTGATTAAAATCCTGAGCAGGCAACTTTGGAGCTTCTCAGGTTTTTGGAGAGTGTCACAAGGAATGGTGAGCACGTCTGAACTGCTGTTCTCAGCTTAAAGCTGCACAGAGCATCAGCTGAGAGAAACAGCTGAAATCAGGGAAGGAGCACACTGGCAGTGCTTTACTCTGCCTTAAAAACAACAGGAGAGTTTGGCTATGGGATAGAAAGGGAAAAATGACTGATGGAATTTCTTTGTGAGCATCCTCCTTATGTGGCATCAGCTGTGTTTTCCTTTGGGTGGCAGGGAGCAAAGAGCAGGCAGTGCTCCCAGTCCTTCACCTGGATCTCTCCTGTTAGCTTGGAGTTCATTTTAATTGAACTTGTTGCTGCCCACCCCTCCTCTTGCCCCATCACTGCTCTTGTCTCACCCACCCACATGGAAGTGCAGTTCATTGTGAAAATAGCCCCAGACCTCCCAATTTCCATGGATTCTCCTTTATCCCTGCAGTTCATGGCTGTCCCCACACAGGTTTGGGGGACAGTTTATTTCAGCCCATACATTTTATAGGAAATGTAGCTCAGAATTCCACAAACTTCAACACAGCTCCACCAGTTCTGCCCCTTAACAGTCCAAAGTCACCAACATGAACTTATCCAAGGATATTGGATATTTCTAGGAGTCAGTGGTGGGTGCAGCCACAACTTTTAACGCTGCAAATACACCAGCTCCTGTTCAGATTTTCCAGTGTGCACCCAGCTGGGAAAAACAGCCCCAGTGTGACACCTTGTGCAGCACCCTCTGTCTGAGGGGCTCAGCCTGACAGAAACCACCACTCTGAGCTGCATTACTGTGCTTTGTGAGCATCTTTTGTTCTCCTTCAGGTACCCACTTGTTAGATTTAGGGTAGGAAAGAGTTTGAGGCTGTTACAATGTGCAGGCCTCACCTACTGCAGCAATGAGTCAGGGCCTTCATAATTAGTTCAAGCACTTTTGGAGAAACTACAAAATTAGATCCTGCCCTTCTCTTGACCTAAATGAAGAGTGAGGCTATTTTAGAAGTGTTTACACTGACATTCCTCCAAAGGCCTGCCCTGCCTTCATCCCAGTTTGCAGCAGTGTTTCCCTCAGAGCTGCTGTGATTTAGGGTTGGATTTAGCCTGGATTTCGGGACCATCCTCAAGCAGATTTTCTGCTCTGCTGGTGCCACACTGAAACCCCCAGCAGGAACACATCTAATGGTACTTCTGGGAAAGGCCCTCCTTTGGTGTCCCTCCACAGCTGTTTTGTATTCCAACCTTTGCCACATCCACTGGAGCAGTTTGGGGTCAACAATTCCCCCAGTCCATCCATCCCTCCCGCAGAGCCATGGAAGTTTTGCTGGTTAAGGACCATCAATGCCCAGGGCAGATTTCAGCCCCTCCCTGAGCTATCCCTGCTGCTCTTGGAATTTCCATCCCAAGAGATCACTTTTACAGCAGGACTGTCCTTTCCCAAACAATCTCTTTGTTCAGAGGGAACTTCTACAGTTACTTTGCTGGACACTTTTTCCTTGCATTTATTACACGGTGAAAACCAACCTGATGATTTTGCTTTTCCCTCACTTGAATTTTAACACTAACCCATTAATTTTCCTAAATTCCTTCATGGACTTTACCACCAAGTGTCCCAGTGGGTTTTGCTGCAGTGTCCCTCTGTTTCTTTGTCACCTTGGTTTCAGCAAACAGAGCAGCCTGATGGCCTCTTTAGAGGTGTGAAATCAGAAGTGTGGTGTTAAACAAAGCTGTGCTGGTCTGCATAAACTGTGGGTAGATTTGAAAGTCTGCATTTAAAACTGTGATAAGAAAATATAATTTAAAAAGCTCAGAAGGGATTTAATCTGTTTAAATGATTAGAAATTAATTCAGACCTGCTGGAAGGTGCTGTTCCCCTGCTTGAAAAGGGCTCAGAAGAGCTCCCAGTCTGAGTTTAGCCCTGCATTTATAAAATATGTGGAGAATTGAGTTCTTGTACCTGGGGCACAGAGCTCTGGTTACAAAACCCAATTTAGGGTTTGAATTCCTGCACACTCTGCAAGCCCATAAAGAATTCTCCACTTGCAGCTCCCCAAACTCCTTGGTCCACCCTCCTTGTCCTCTGAGTGCTCTTGTGGCCTGTGAATTCAGCAGGGGAGTGACAGAATTCCCCCTCTGGAGTGGGGCTGGTGATGTGTGGGATGTTTTTCTCTGCTTCCAGCAGATCCAGTGCTCCTCTGCACAACGCTGGGAATTCCACACAGGGGTTGCTGGATCTGGAAAAGCCTCCTCTTTCTGCTCAGTGGAAAAAGAAAAATGATTGAATGAACGTTTTTCACCTTTGTTATCCTGAATGATTTAATTAATCTTTGTGAGGACAAGTTTTAAGCATCATTTCTTAAAGATTTAAAATTTTATTACTCAGTCATTAGACTGTCATCAAATTTTTCTGCAGCCACACTGAAGCCAAGTGGAAAAGAGGAACCTTGAAAAAGAAACACAATCAAATAATTTGGACCACCACATGCATTGCTATTTACCATGGTTTGGGTATTTTAAAAAAACCCTCCTGAATAAGACCATAATCTACTGATATGATTTTGGTTATCTTACTTTGATAAACTAAAATCGATATTCCACCCACAGCAATTAAAAAAAAACAAAACAAAACAAGAAAAATACCCAAAAACCACTCCAACAAAAAGAGGTGAAAGGAAAAGAAGGAAAACTGATCAGAAGGCAAAAGCAAGCCTTAGAAACAGCTCTTCCTTTTGATCAGAATAACTTCACATGGAAGAGACTGCTTCAAAGCTCAGCAGTTTTCTGGGAATTATTGAAGCTTGAGGAGAGTGTTTCAAGTGATAATCTGCTCTTTTCGTGGTGTGGGCTGCACAAAATGGACTTAATGAGATTCAGTTCTAATGTCACAGGTCTTTCATAGCTGCATTTTAATCTCTGCTGAGGGCACCCAGGATGGGTGAATGATCAGCATTTCTATTCCAGAGAAATAAAAATTCAGTTTGAAGATGAGCTTTAGATAATTTGTGCATTTTTTCTCCGCACAGAAGTGCTGCTGTGGGGGAAGGAGCAGGAATGGGATGTCAGGGTGTTCATTAACCCCTCAGAGGGACACAGTGCTGGCACTTTGCTGACAGAGCTCTGCAATATGGGCTGGGGTGGTGGGGAATTGAATGACGCCTTAGGATTTCAGCTTTTGTATTTTCCATCCATTTGCAGTGCTGCAGTTCTTTAGTGCCTGACTCCAAACTCCATGTGCAGGCTCAGCTGCTGCTTCCCCATCCTGCTCAGACACAGCAATTCCTCCCCAGGCCTGCAATCAAGGACACCTCACTGCCCCAGGCCTGAGAGATGGAAACAAAAGGGACTTGGGGGCAGCAAAGCTGCCCTAAATGACTTCATTCCCTGCAGCTGCAATTGGGAGATGAACCCCCAATGTGCAAATGGAGCCAGCTTAGAAAAGTGTCAGACGTGGGACCCACTGGCCATTTTTGGGTGCAGCCCAAAATGTACCTGGAGACCCTTCAGTAAATAGAAACTGCTTTTTATTCCCTTAATTCTGTCTATTACTTAATTTAAGTAGCCCCAAAAGGCAAAGGGAGCCCCACTGATTTCACACTTTTGCCCTCTGTTGTTACTCTTAACACATTCTTCCAACCTGGGATGTCTTGGCTCCATTTGGAGGAGAATTTCTCTCAGCCTGGACTGTTGGCACGGTGACAAATTCCCTGTCCTCTCACTGGGGACATATCTGGGGCTGCACCTGCAGCATGAAGCGAGCCTGGAGAATCAGCACAGTGACCATCACACACACCCTGCAGCACTCAGCCTCTGCTGGGCTGGGCAGGATTCAAACAAGAGCAGCTCTGATGGTTAAAATTCCCTCACTCTGGCACTGCTGCAGAACATTTCCCTCCTGTGACTCTCAGATCCAAACACAGCCTCTCTGTGACGTTAGGAACAGGAACTCTCCAAATTTTGTGTCTGAAGGATGCTGCTCTGATTCAAATTCTGCCCAGTGCCCCTCCTGTCACCCTTCTGCAGGGAATGTTTCTGTGCACAGATGTGCCACCGAGGTTAATGGCCATGCCACAGAGCTGACAGCTTTACAAGCCTCTGTGTCACACTGCTCATGTACCAGATCAGTTTTTCCAATCCAGAGCCTCTGAGGGTTTGTCAGAGATTGGCGGGACAAGAACAGATCACCATCGTTTCTGAAATGTGACATTGCTATTTATTTTTTTGTTCAGCTTTCCATATCAAACAGCACATCTGTGTACTCTGGCTGGAAATCAGCTGCTTTTCACTCAGAAACCTGGTCCTGGCACTTCTCTGGGTCTGAATCCAAAGCATACAAACCTTGTGCCAACAGTTGGTTGCATTTCTATGGCATCATCTCAGTCTTTAATACCCCAAGAAGCAGATAAAAATGAGTTGCATACTTTCTTGTTCTTTCTTTCAGTATCATAGTCTGAGGAACACATTGGAAAGCCTAACACATCAATTACTCCAAGATATAATAAAACAAGACACTGTCATTAAAAAGTATCGCTGCAATGAGAAATCCACCATGAGGAGGTTCTAAAATAAACCAACCCCCGCCCAAACCTCCCTTAAATCTAAACCAACACATGAATCTCCCTTCTCTGCATGAACAGATTTGAAAATATTTAACATCAATCTTTAAAAGACACCTACTGCTTGCATTGTCAGTGACAGATTAAGCACAAGAATGAGCAATAAGAGTCTGATGAGATCAGCTTTTTCAGTGAATTTTAAGATTTATCAGAAGAATCTTTGAAATCTGATATTGATTTCCACTCTAGGGAATTCCTGTCTGAATTCTGCCTCCCTGTTCAGACAGCAATAAATCATTAATGTTAATTTATGCCTTGTTTGTACTCCAGGATTGTATTTAATCCCTGACCACGGCTTCCCATCAGTGGAGATATCCTAAAACACCAAACAACTACAAAATTAAAGTGCAAGTCCACAGTTCCTGTGCACCCTTCCCTGGCCTTGTTTTCTATTACACAACAGCCATGGACACTGATGGGAAATTAAGGATGATAATTAGGAAAACTTGGGGGAACTCCTAGCAGGGAAGAGGTAACTCCTGAATTCAAAGATGCCTGTGCTCTGTCAGCTGAAACAAAGATTAACTGAGATCTCAAAAGCTACAGAACAAGGCATTAACTTTGGAACACTGGAAGTTTTCATGGCTTGTGGAAATTATTTCAATTATAGGTCTCTGGTGCAATTTCAAACCAGCAGATTAGAAGCAAAAAACAACATCAATAACTGGAATAATATTCCAAAGAACTGAAATAATTATTGAGGATCCAGACTACCAGGTTGCAAACGCCTCTCATTGCAATCAAGGGTTATCATGATTTTGGGATGAGAGAGGAAAAGCAGGATTTCCTCACTGGGGCTTTGCTGTCCTGTTCTGACCCATAAGAGCCAAAATTTTACCAGGAAGTTTCTCAAAGTTTCTAACAGCAAACAGCAGAATAAAGGGGGAAAAAAAAAAAAAAAAAAGAAGTGCAAGGATGTGCCAGGTTATAAATCCCAGCAGGGTGAGTGGGGGATGCAGCACACAACCCTCAATATTTCCCCCCAAACTCCATCAGGAACATCCTGCAGGACACAACAGCTGAACAGGAAGGAATCAGTCCCCTGAGCTCCCCAAGAAATGAAATGTTCCCTCCCTTCACTTCACCTTCAGCAATCCTGGCTGAGCTGCTGCAGCTTCTCCTAGAGCAGAGCTTCCCTCCCCTTCAGCTCCAGGAGCTCCCAGCCCTGGGCAGCTCCAGGGAATCAATCACAGCCCTGGGCAGCTCCAGGGAATCAATCACAGCCCTGGGCAGCTCCAGGGAATCACAGCCCTGGGCAGCTCCAGGAACTCACAGCCCTCACCTGCTGCAGCCTCTCAGCCTGAATTTAATTGCCCTGGGTTTGATGCTCCTTAGAGATGCAAATCAGATAAATCTGTCACAGGTAGCAGCAGAAATGGGGTAGCTCTGAGGTTTGGATTTAATTGCTTAAATATATCACAATTTCTGGTGCCTTTTAGAGATTCCCTTTTGGCACCTGCTGTTCCCTTTGTCTGCCCAGCAGTCCCCTCACCACAAGATTTCAAAAGCTTGCTGAGCTTTTTGGCTTAGCCCAGAGTTGAGCTTTACCCACTCAAGTCCTGAAAACATTTTTGAAGGGTGTCACCTACAGTTGTCTTTAAAGAATGGGCTTTTTTTCCTGTGATCAATTACTTGATCAGTGTTTCAGTATTTGGATTTTCTGCCATTCTGGCACCATTCAGTTGCAGCCTCAGGAGAAAAAGCAGTATTTTCTAAAGCTGCTACCATTGCAAAAGGCAGGATTTATTATCTTTTCCTTTGCAACATTGCCTGCAAAGTCTCAACATCAAGAGTAGGTTGAGCCCAGGATAATTCAATGACCAGTAGTTATTTTCTAAAGCCAGCATATATGGAATGATATTCTGTGGAGCTAATTTACAGGGAGAGATCATTCAGGATGTTTCAGTACCTGCCTGTTTTCCCTACTAAATCTCAGGTTGCTGGGGAACCTAAATAATGTTTGTTTGTTTGTTTGTTTTTAATAAATCCATTATTTGTAAGATGTGTGCATGAGGTACTGTAGGAAGGAAGCTCAGATGTGACCACAGCTTTGTCCCATTTCAGGATTCAATGATACAAGCAAACACTTCGGTGTGCTGAGACTGCAGAGGTTCTGCATTGATAAAGAAATTAAATTAATTACTGACTATAGGTAGCAAAGCTTTTCTCCCATGTGAGGTGGCTCAGGGCTGTCCCAGGCATTATTTTCAGTGTCTGCTGCTTGGAGGGATGGCAAATTTCCACCGGGCTCACCATTAGCATAAGGATGCTCTGCCAGAGGCAGATCATAGCTCAGCCTCCAAATTTTCAGGAACAAAATGTCCTGGCAGGAACACTGAGGAGACAAAATGCTCTGGCATTATTGGGGAGTGCTTCTGTCCTGATACATGAAAATGAAAAGAAAGGCAATTGAATCATCCCTGCAGCATGCTCAGCCAAAGTGGGTTTTCTCTGTGTTTTCTCATCCAGTGAAAATACAGTTTATATCCAGGAGCCATGGGATACAGGAGGCTGTGGAGTTTATTACAAGGAAAGGAGTCAGAAGGAATATTTCACTATGGCCACTTTTATCACCTCAGACTTAGAGAAAATAGCACAGAAAATGTAATGGAGAAATACTGAAACCCTCCAAAGCCCTGACGAGCACAGACAGCAGGGTAACAAAACCAGCTAGAAGGGAATCTATTTCTTGATAGCAAAATAAAACCTCCAAAAAGGTCCCTATGGCAGCAGAACTGGCTTCCCAAGGAACGGGCAGAGCTCGTTCTCCTTTCCCAGGAGGCGTGAGGGGTCTGTCACACGTGAGCCTGTGCCTGGCAGGAATCCCTCCTGCTCTGCAGCAGCCACCCAGCAGGTATTTGTGACTCTGCAGCTTTCTCTGAAGCCATAATCCTTTTCTGGTAGGTGGCAAGGCACAAAGACAGTGCAGAGCACTGAATGCTGTGCTGGGGAGCTCTGGAGGCGTCTGTTCAATTCCCTGGTTTTTGTAGGCTTGCTAGAACAGACATTTTGCTCTGAATTAATGTTGGCTTCATTCCCTGATCAGGCACCACTTCCCACCAACACCATGAGACCAGGCCTGGAACTGGAGAGAAAGCCACTGAAATCCCCCAACAACATCCCAAACAAACAAACAATCAGTGGAAAAGCAGTCTGTGCCAGGAGCCCCAGCACTGTTCCCACCACAATGGTTTTTGGTGGGACAGCACGGTTGTCCCAGGGCCATGCAGCAGTGCTGGGCAGCCAGCAGGTTCATTTAGCACTGGAAGGTTTCCATTTGGTTCCCTTCCTTCCCACTGTTTATGTGCACAGTGACATCTCCTAGAACTCCTGGAATCTTTGTCTTCTGGAAAATAATTCCAAACATGTGTCAAATTAAAAGTTGTAATTAACTCTGCATATGCATTGAAGCATTTGATGTGCTGTGGTGGGAAAGTATTAGTAATTCATTCCTGTGACTTATCATCCCACAATCCTCATTACATTTTCTTTAATAATTTTAGATAATTATTTTAAATGCCTCATTTGAAACTTTGAAGCTGGAATGATTTTAAAGAACTCACTGATGAAAGGAGGCTTTAGAAATCCATGTGTCACCCTCTCTGGAAATATTCCAGACCCACCTGGATGTGTTCCTGTGTCACCTGTCCCAGGTGACCCTGCCCTGGTTGGGGTGGGACTGGGTGATCTCCAGAGGTCCCTTCCAACCCTGCCTGCTCTGGGATTCTGGGATAAAGAGCCATCTTTAGCAGGTGCCATAAATGCTCTGTGAAACTTTCCAAGAAAGCTGCACAACTCGTTTTTCTAATTTTCATAATCCTGTAAAAGCTGTTTGCTGTGCACCAACGATGCTGATTTTATCCCAGCTCCACTCCTAGAGATTCTTAAATGCCCACACACAAGGGATAGAGGGAGGTGCTTTGTAATTTGCTGTAAAATCAACCAAATCCATCAGAGAGAGAAGTGAAGTACGTTCCCTCATTTGGAATTTCACACTTCACTTATTACCAGGCAAACGTGGGCTCCTGGACAGACAGAAAACCAGTCTGTTTGAACATATGGGAGAAAATGTTGTTGTAAATATTTCCTTGGGTTTGTGTTTTTCAACAGCCTGCCCTGTTTAATAAATGAGTTGTTTAATCATGCTTCTCTTCGGTTCCCATCAGGTTAGATCATAATGTGCCTGTCAAAAACTGCTTGTAAAAAGAAAAACAGAATCAGATGCTTATTTTTCCCATTACCTCCTATAGCAATGTGCTGCTGATCAAACCTGAGCATTCCCTACGTGGATTCCATAAAATGAGAAATATGGATTTGTAGTTCATAGCCCCAGGGCGATGCACACGTGGACCCTTGTCTGGATCTGAGCCAGGAATTCATTTTATTATGTTACTATTATTATTGTTATTATTACTATTATTATTAGTATTAGTATTAGTATTACTATTATTATTATTACTATTATTATTATTACTATTATTATTATTACTATTATTATTTTCCATTCTGCCAATGTCTCACGCAGCTGCAGGAATACAAACACAAATGGCAAATATCCAGTGCTTACCTTCTGTGGTTCCTGAAAAGCCACTCTACAAAAGCTGGAATGCCAAGAGGAAGAGGGAAGAGCTCAGCCCTGCTGCTTCACCTGTGCCCACATTTGCTGCCACAGGGAGGAACCAGCACCCCAGGAGGTGCCAGCCCTCCTCGTGGCATGGAATAGCAGCAGATACTCGAGGGCACAGAGATGCTGGAGGTCACCTACTCCCAGCTGCTTTGGGATTCTCATGGATTCATTGGAAAAGGCCTTCAGACAGGGAATACTCTTGGATTGGAGCTCAATGGCAGAGCAAACCAGGAACAAGCAATTGTGACTCCATTTCATTTCAGTATATAGCAAATTATAGATGCACCTGCATTTTCTTCTTCTTTCTCCCTCATTTCCCCTTTTTGCCTCTCCTTTATCTGCTATTTATGCACCATTTTCCCCCTCCTTTATCAGTACAGCACCTCAGAAAATCACCACCTGGTTTTCTTACAGAGGTCACAGTGGTTGCCCTCATGGTCTTGGCACAAAAAAGCTAAAAACTTCCAGCATTCCTATTTGGAATCAGGGTACCAGCCCTGGTTCTCCCTCATGGATTAACAAATTCCAATGTGTGCCTTTCTGAAGCCTCAGTTTGCACAGAGCAGCAATTCAGTGCTGTGGGGAATTCCATTCCTGCTTTTCCTCCCAGTTTGCACCTACAACTCACATCCATTCCCTGCTCAAAAGTATTTCACAAACTCTCCTGCAAAGGTGAAGCTCCCAAAATCCATCTCTGAGGCTCCAGCACTCCCAGAGTGCTTTAAAAGTCACTGAACAAGGCCAGATCTTGTTCTGACCAGAGCCTCCTCACAGACTCCTGGTGGCAGAGACGAAGAGCCCTGCCAAAAGCTCTTGGACTAACGCTGCAAATCAACCTGTGTGTCTAAGGAGGAGGGAAATGAGTGGCAGAGAATTAAAGTAAAAATACTTTCTGATTATTACCTACACCGAGCTCCCAAAATCAAGTTTCATTCCAAAGCAGCTGTAAAGCTTCATTAATCTAAGAAATCTGCTGTCTAAAGAATTGTTTTCTGTATGGGTTTTGTTGAATTCACCGTGTTGAGTACATTTTTATTTGTTGGTAACTTTCCTCACTAGATTTAACACTATTTCATTTGGCCTCTATCAGATAAAACTTCTGGTAGAGAATTGGTGAATAAAAGTTTGAAGTCTAGGTGAGAAGACAGGAAAATCTGCAATTTGAAGCTTTTTTCCTTTCCAAATGAGATTATTTGACAGGCACTCACCTCATACCTGGCCTGCTTCTAAAGCAGCAATATTGTGTGAGCACAGCTGCATTGCAGTTTATGAACAGCTGCATCAACCCAAGCTGGGAAAAAAGGGGAAGGAACTTCTGGGCTCAGGGCCTGAGCACTGGAATGAGAATTCCCTCCTTTTTCCCTAGGTCTTAAGTGGCAGGATGAGTCCTGAAGACTGAACTCCCCAGTTTTAGAAGGTTCAAAGTTCATTTTTCTGACTGTGACAGAGGGAGAAAGAGCTGGAAAAAATCCATGTAAGTGCAGAGCTGTCATCAGTGACAGGAAAAGCCTCAGAGAGCTGCTGGTCCTTAGGGCCAGGATTAAACTCGTTGTTTCCTAAGCAAATTCCTGTCATCATTTGACTTTTCTGCATGCTCATTCCAGTGTTTCCCTGCAGCATTCCCAGGAGCATTCCCACCTCCAGGCTGCCTGCCCAGCCAGGCAGGAATTAAAGCCCTGGGGGCTGCCCAGCCCCTGGGGCAAGGAAAGCAAACTCTGCCTGGGGAGCAGGGTCCTCACTGCCAATCCAGAAGATTTTACATCCACCTGCACATCCAAATATCCCAGTGGGAATCCAGAGCTGCATCTAGCCACTTCAGGTGAGAATAAAGAAAGCTGTTACATTCAGACCATTATTGTTCATGCTGCTTTGTGAATTTATTTCTTTAAATTTTCCACTTGTGCTCCTGCCAAGAGAGATCTATTAGACAGAAAGCAGCAAGAGTAAAACTTTATCATTTTGTTTCAAACTATAAAATAATTTACATCACATATTTTACTTACTTTTGTCTTTTTTGTTTGTTTTTTTTTTGAAACCACAAACATTCCAGCATCACACTGTAGGAATAAGAATAACAATAGAAAGCATAACCTTTTGCATAGTATTAAATGAACAGACAGAGTAAGTTCTTTATTTACAATTATTGTCTAGATAAAAAAATTCATAAAAACAGATGAATGAACATATATTAATAACCCCTAGTGGGATGGATTGCCAATGTACCACTGTATTGTTGTCCACAAATCTCATGCTGCTAAGTACAGTACGTAGAGAGCGAGCATTTATATATTGCAGGGAATTTTAACAAACTGATCATTTTGGTTTTTGATCCATTGTTCCCATCACAGAGAGGTCAAGCAATAAAAGAAAGGAATTGTGATGCACGACTTGTAGTTGAAAGGTCATAGCTATTCTGCTTTAAAAAAAAAAAAAAAAAAAAAAAAGTCTATCATTTATCATATACATAAAGCACAGTCTCTGCTCACAAAAGCCCAAGTTTTCTATGCATCTCAGTTTATATATGTTTTACTATATATACACAGAATGCAGTGTTCGTTTTCTTAACAGTTTTCAAGTCTGCAAATGGTACCTTAGGGAGGGGTTTTTTCCTACAGGAAAAAAATTGAAAAAAAAAATAAAATCAAATGGAAAAAACATGGAGAGCGTTTGAAAACAAAAAGGCAAACAGTCAGTGTGTTAAGATGCTGAAAAGAAACTGTTCCAGTATTAATAGCTTCTGTAGATGTTCAAGTCCAAAGCTAGAGGCTTCCCTGTAAATAGATACCACTTTTGTCTTCTGGCCAGAGATCCCAAGCAGGCCCCAAGAGCCCATCCGTGGTGAACAGGGGAATCAGCGATTTACAGAGCACCGTCCTGCCTGGGTGCCCAGCCCTGGCTGCTGCCAGCCAGCTGCCACAGCTAGGGGCTCCTGCCCACCTGGGCACACCCTGCTGGCCTCAGCCTGGACCACAGAGCCAAGGATGAGCCAAAACAGAGGAGCTCCTACCCCAGAGTCCGGCAGCTGGCAGGGGAAGCTGCTGAGAGCTTTACCTGGCTGATAGTCCTGATGCACCCTGAAAACATCTGGGTTCAGTCTGCAGTTTGGCCATGAGTCTAAGCTTGGTTTGGAGAGTTCTGGCTTGGTTAAGCTGCTGTGACTGCAGAGATGCACCACTGCATGGAGCCAACTTTAAGACAACCAGAAAAACACCTTAACAACTCAATTGATCGAGATGGTTGGAGGGTGTTTTGTTCCAACACGCCTGGCATAATCGACTGTGTAATTCCAAATGTCTTTTGCACTGTACAGTTATGGAAAAAAAATCATATGCTGAAAAGTCTCCAAGCAAACTTTATATTAAATACAAAAATTATTTATGAAAAATCTGTGATCCACAAAGTGCTTAGCATTCAAGTGGTTGACATAGCAATTGTATAAGCTCATAATTTTTACGGCTTTAGGGCTGTTACCATCTTGAAAAATGTTTTTCACCTTCCATACTGCAGGTTTTCAAAGCAGCTTTCTAAGGTAGAAAGCTCAAGGTAAAATAATGTATTACTGTGTTACTACAGGAACACAAGCTCGGTTAGGAAAAAAAAAAAAATCACACAAAGCACATCTCAATACACAATTAATAAAGATTGGTTCAGTCCTAATAGTGCAGAAATTATATTTTTCTTAAAAAAAAAAATAAAATCAAAGCAATAACCTACAGTGATTTTCATCCAAAATGCCAACAGCCCATACTTTGCAAATAAGAAGGAAATAAATGCCTAAAGTACTAATTGAAAAGGATTAACACAGTATATCACAAGATTTTAACATCTGTTTTATCTCCATATAGACAAACCAAATATAACTTATTTTAAATTATAAACTCATTTAATGTCTCTCTAAAAATAGTTTTCGAAGCCATTGCTGTTTATGTCTAAAGAATGAAATAGCCTCCATTATTGTATGTTGCACCAAAACGAGTTCAAGCAGATTATCAGAGGGAAGGAAGGAAAAAAAAAAAGGAGAGAACCTGATCATTTTGATTTTTATTTGAAACAAAGGAAGCCTGGTTTACCTCCCTGTATATAGGATCACAATGCTACATCCAATGTGTTATATTTTGGCTTCTTTTGTTATTTACTAGCAGTATCTACATTATTAACAAAAAAACAACAACAAAAAAAAAAGAAAATAAAAGAAAAAAAAAAAAAGAAATCAGGCAGAAATCAGAGCACGGTTGTAATAAAATATCCAGGGTGTGAGAGTACAGACATTTTCAATGAGCTGAGCTGAGCCATTTTTATACTACTTCGGCAGGAAGTGCTTTCTTAACCCTACAAATAGTTAAGGATATTATCTACAGGTTTGTAAACAAATTACATTCTTTTTTAGGACATAAATAAGTTAAAATAGTCAGAGCAATTTGAGCAGAAACAAGGCAACATGCCAACAAAGAAACTTTATATATATATAACTATATATATATAGATAGATATATACATATATATAATTAATTATCTATATACTTATATGTATATATCTCTATATATAGTCTCATAAATGTTTAAGTTCCTCTGTCCAACTGGTGCAAATCTACTGTGCAAGTTAAGCTTTGCAACTTCAAAAAAGTTATTTAAATTAATCTATACAATTGAGTCCATGCCACACAAGCATTTCAAAAAACTCACAGACCAGTGAATTGGATAAATAGCCTCAGAAAGAAGTCCTCTGCAGTTCCTGCTTAAGGAGGAAAAAAAAACCAAACAAAAAAAAACCAAAACAAAACAAAAAGGAAATAAAAACGAACAAAAAGAGAGAAAGAAGGGCCAGCAGTGTACAGTACATTCATGCAGGAGGATTTTTTTTTGTTTTTGTTTTTCTGAAAGGGAACGGGGGGTATGTAAATCAGCCATTCATTCTTTCCCCAAAACCATTGTGATCAACAATTCATTCACTTCTCTCAGAGTGAATAAGAGTTCAAACAGCTTTTCAGCCAGCAATGTTTTTTAATATATATATTTATATATCTCGGTTGCTGTGGGGTTTCTTATTTTATTTTACTTTAACTTTTTCTATTTCATTTTTTTCTTTTTCTTTTTTTTTTTTTTTTTGCAGTGACCTTTTCAGCTAAAGTGATGTCTCCAGGCTATGTATTGGGCTTCCTGGACTAGAAGAGGTAGCTGATTTACTTGTATCAGTTGTAAGATTGATTCCACTGTCGATAGCACTGTTGTTCTTGTTCAGCGAGGACGGTGGACTCGAGTTTTTCTTGAGAGCGGGGTCTTCTTCTAGGTCTGTGTCATCAATGAGTGGGATGTGGGGCTGGGAATCTTCTATCCTAAATTCAGGATGAGTCATAAAGTTGTGAATAGAGGTTCTAGATTCTGGTTTTTCTAAACCTTCATAGAGAGAGCTACGGAATGCCTTCACGACGCGGATCTGGGGGGAGAAAAGGAAAGGGCTGTCAGAGGGCACCTCCCCAGGGCAGCAGCGCGGCAGAGAACACTTGTGAAAAATGTAGCACATGGTTAGGGCAGTGCAGGCAGCTGGAGTCCAAAGTCTCTGGATGTTATATGCATAAACGAGTGGCTCAGTTATGTGCATTTTGAATGTCTGTACCAACTGCAATATTAAAATAAACCAAGGTTTAAAGCCATCAAAGAACTGATGGGGAGGAGTGGTTAAAGAAAGCCAAGGTCCACTCGTGTGGTACATCCCTAGTAAAAGACAAGCCATGTTAATTGTAATGCAAATGTCAAACCATGCATGTTGATAGTATTTTTTTTTTGCAGTGAGTAAGTAGAAAGGCTTTTTTTGTTTTAAATTAAAAGTCTCTTTTTGTATTGTTGTTAAAAAAAACCATTACACATAACATATCACACTTCACAAACAGAAAAGCACGGAACACGGACACGGTTGGATGGGTACGTATGAGACACACACAGGAGCCAAGTGTAAAAAACTAGAATATCAATGTTTTAAAGCAAAATCTAAATGGATGCAGCCAAGAGCACAAAAAAGCCAAGCAGACAAAGTACTAAGCGTAATCATGCTACCACAGGGGAAAAAATAAAAATAATAAAAAAAAAAAAAGTCACAGTTACCACATGAACAGAGATAACTTGCACACAACAACTACACTTGGAAGCCTGGATAATGTGAACATAGTATCGTTGAACCAACTTTTATTTGTCCTTCATGCAGATGTGAGGTAAACACTCGAGTATAGACCCACTGTTCTAGCCATTCAGCTTGGTAATAAATAGAAGAACATGTAATAAAATAATGGATTGGTTGTTGGGTTGAATTGAGTCCCATTGTTAACAGCGAGCTGTTTGGATTTGGTGTCTCAGTCGTGCAGTTAAATGCTGAAAGCCACACGATTTATGCCATATATGCAGTCTTTAAAGCAGGCCAGTGACCTGTGCCAGGGGCCACCCAACGCCAGAAACCACCTGGCAGGAAGAACAGAGGTGAAAATCAACTCAAGACTCGGCCCAGCGGTTCTGAGGGATGGTGCCCACCGCTTTCCCAGTAGGAAATGGGAGGAGCAGAGCAAGGAGCAGGGACGCTACCTCCTCTGTGGGTGGGCAAAGGGAGGGATGCTCTCTACGTCCCAGGGACCTACCAGTTCTCAAAAGAAGTGAAGGGTTGTGCTGGGTTACTGCTGAAAAAAACAGAACTTTCTGGAAGGGGGTGGAGGGGCAGAGGGGAAAAAACAGAATGGCAAAACGTGATCTGTTGGCAAATGTTTCATGACTAAGTATGAGTTCTATCCCTCTACTTCCATGTAGCCCATGAGCGAACCTTGAGCATTTCTTGGGGGGGGGGAGGAGACTAAAACACAGGCAGAGGCAGAAAAGGTGCAAGCAGGTACTGTGAAAGCTTCTCCACACACATTTGAAATGGTTTGGTGGTTGGCATGTGGGTCTTTTTACATGTAAATATGCTGCACATTGTTGGTTGGCCTGATACACCGCTGCTTTGGAAAGCTTTCATTCCTCTTTTCCTTGGCAGACTGCACTTCAGTAATGGCACGGGGCCACAGGGCTCCAGCTGTGGGGTCCAGCTGATCCCCTGCTTGGAGCTGGCCGAGTTCTACAGAATTTCAGCACATTTGAGGAAGAGCCTGACTTGGTTTTTTTATAGTTTTCTTCTCTTTGAACTCGGTCCTTGTTTATGCTCTCTAAATTTGGATATCCCCTATCTTTTAAAAATCTTAACAGCTGAAGTCCAGCCATGTTCAGATCGTTGGGTCAGCCCAAATACCCTCCCTTCCCTTCCCAGATAATTTGGTAACAGCAGGGCACAGTACAGAAAGTAGTTCATGTGGCTGCTTGTGCTCCAGGTGAGAGGATTGGAGTGGCACAGAGCGGCTCAGCCAGGCCTTGGGGTGCGGGAACGTTTTAGATTGGCAGAGGTGCAAGAGGGAAGATTGTCTTGCACAATAAAATCAACAAATGAATTTCAAATCAGTTTTAGCTACTGCAGTCCCACAGTGTAGCTAAGAGAGCTCCTGGAATTAAAACCCAGGGGTTTGTGAGAGCTGAATCCGAGCTGTGTGAGCCTCTGTAGAGTCAACAGGGTGGGGTAAGAGATTCACCTGCATCTCTAAAGACAGAAAAGGTGACTAATTTCTTCACTATCTGTGCCCTCTTAGCTTGTCTTTTAAAGTGCAGAGTAATTAATCTAAATGGTGAAAAAAATGTGTATGATTGTTGAGGCAGCCTTACAACCAGATTCCCATATTGCCTTATTTCAAACCAGGAAACTTTTTGTACCGTGGGCACTTTATAGCATGGGCTGATGAGGTGACATTTCTGCAAACCTCCTCGTTGTTTCTGCTTTCTAAACTGAATACCAGTCACCTCTTCAGCTGCAGCTGGATGCTAGAGCTTATCAATTAACAAGATAATTCTATTATCTTGGAAACAGCCACTTCTTGTGGCATAGACTTGGGTTCTATTTGCCAGCTCGATTCTTTATAGTAAATTTTTTATGTAAATAAAAGGGTTTGATATTATCCTGAACAGATCCAGCAGAATCCAAAGAAAGGAAAACTTCTTCATCACACCAACTGTATTTAAGTCTCCATGATTTAGCAAGGGAGGAACTGATCTCAGTTTGTGAGCCCCATGTCCCACAGTAGGGAGAGCATCTCTATTGCTTTAATACCAATATTTGGCATCTCGTTTGGATTTGATTCCAAGCCTCTGGTCAGTCCAGGGAAAAATACAGATTCCAGCTGTGTTTGACAGGCAGCTCTGCAAATGTGTCTGCCATGACCTGGATTTGGGGCTCTGCAGTGGCTCTAAATTAATTCATTAATGAGCCATTGCAGGGGAGCACTGCAATAATGACTTTCAGAAGAGAGAACTGCAGCCTCTCACTTTGGGTGAAGGTGTGGGGCAAAATTTTTGGCCTGGACTGTTTGGGTCTTGTGAGCCTCCACCTTGAGAGGTGTTTCTAGGATGGCTTCTACTTGTTCACATTGGTTTGTACTGCAAATATTAGCTCAGAACTGCTTCAGCTCTGCTGACACCTAAGGAAGATCATCTTCTGAAGGCAATGGTAATGGAAGGGCCAAACTGGGCAAGCCCCTAAAGCTGACAATAAATCAAATTAGATTTCTAAAGAGTTTTCTTCAGAAAAGAAAACTCTGGGAGTTGTAGAAACTTTACTTATAATTTCTCTACAGAGACATAAATTAGTTTTCCATTAATTTTTCACTGTAGAGGAAACTCACTCCTCAACTTAGAATGTTGCAAGTTTAGATTGGAATCCAGAAGAAAACTTTTTTTATTTTTTAATGTCACACATCATTCAGTGACAGAATTTCAGCATTACAATGAAATTCAAAATCTCCTTTAAAGTCTGTCCCTCAATGATCAAATTTATTGCTTGCAGGGACAAAACTGAGTGGAAAAAAAGGCAGAGGGTTTGTTGAATATAAAGGTGGCATTTTAATTTCTCTACCATAACACTACAGTATTTAATCTACCTATTATAGCTGATCCAACTCCCAGATTTAAAAATATTTACCCAGAGTTACATGGCCCAACAGCAACAAATTCTTTTAATGCATGCTTAAATTCAAGATTTAAGGTAATATCTGGTGTAAAAATGTTTCAGGGCTCTGCTGAAAAAAAGCCCAGCCAGGTTTTTTTGAAGATAAAATAAAGCAGATGAACTTGGGATGTTGTTATGGCTGTAAAAGCATGGAAAAGCAGGGACATCCATGATGGATAGAACCTGGGAAGTGTTGGTTTAGTATGAACTATGTAGAGTTCATGTAATGGTGTTTCTTTATGAGACTGACAATGCCAAGGGAAGACAAACAGTGAGATACAGCTCCCTTTTCTCACAGTAATGGAGACAACAGAAAAAAATGAACTGCTTTTAACAAAAGACTGCGGGGACAACACTTCAGGACATTTTTGACATTGCTATAAGTTTCCACTTCTTTCTTCTCTGGAGCTGTAACAGAAAAAAACTCTTCAGCTTCATCCCACCTTGGAAGTCAGATTTATTATACTGCATCAGGCAAGAAAAAAAAAACAAAAAACAAAAAACAACAAAAAAAGAAATAGAATTTTAGATACTACAATTTTTTTTTTTTTCCCATCAGAAGAAAAAGGTGATATTCAGAATGTCAGTCCTAAGTACAACCATCTAGGCAAAATCTCCAAAGCCTGGTAAGCACCAAGAGCTGTGTTCTTGGTTGGTAGTGTGTGGGCTTATACTCGAATGTTTACCTGGCTTCATCTAAGCCAAGTATCTGGAGTTTGGTTCACATTCATTTCAGGCTCAAGGTTAAAGACTCACAACCTCTTTTTATTTCACTCTCTCCTGCTGAACCCTTTTGTCCAATGTTCTCTAGCCCTCTGGGAAAACAAACACATTTAATATTCAGACAGTAGAGAGTAGGGCACTGCAACAGCAAATAAATTCAATACTGAAAGGTCAGTAAGGTGATTAGTATAAAATTGTAAACAAGAGGTCAATTTTGCAAAGAGATGCCAACTCTTAGGTGTAACTGAGACTATTCTAGGTCAAGACTAAACTGTACAAAGGTAAAGGAGTTTGGTCAAGGACTATTGTATGTGGAAAGCTTTGAAATAGAAAACATCTGTATATTTATATACTTATTTAGTATATTCAGGTATTTTTTCTATTAATCCTCTCAGTTTTAGGTGAGTAAAATCAGATTAGGTCTCCACAGGAGATGCTGCATGAATTGGGGTCACCTGTAAATGTTGTGCCTTGTATGTTCTGGGGAGTAGGATGCAGAAGTTGAGCAAATTCAAATATAAATTTAAAAAAAAACAAAGTGTAAAAATAGAATTTCTAGTTTTCTGCTGTATCTAGTGAAGGAGATGCATAACATCATGTGTGCTACTCCACATAAAGATGCAGCAAATCCTGCAAGTGCTGCTCAAGGTTCAAAGCACGGGCAGCAAGGAAAGCAGAGCACCCACACAGGCCTGTTTCTCATTCCACAAAAGGTTCCCAGGCCTGAATCCCACTGTATTTTAGAGTAAAAGAGCAGAGCCCCGTGCAGGCTTCCACTTTCCACAGCAGGGTCGCTGCAAAATTATGGATTTTGACATTTTTGTATCAGATTTAAGTAAATCACACAATTCTTTAAAAGAACCTGATTGTGTTTCAGGATCTAACCCTTCTTGCCACGGCTCATCTCTCCTCGAGGGCCTGGGTTTATATTTAGGCTCTAAATCTGCTTCATTATCTCTCAGGGAGGAGATGATTTTGACTTTTGTCAAAGCTTGGTTACAGCCAGTGGGAAGTCCTAGGCTTTAGTATGGAACCCCAGTCTCCAGTTCGATGGTGCCACTTTTAGAAATGTAATTTTAGCTGTGGGTTTGATTTAAGTTCTGCTTGTTCCATTTCCTCCTGTGGTGGTTCTACCTTCCTGTACAGAAAATGCCCACTGGGCATGCTCTGTGATTTGAATGTAGATCGATATTGGGCAGCAATATTTGATTCAACATTCATTAAAATAGAAGATTTCTTTAAAAGAATTTTTTTCCCGTTTTCCTTCATGAAAAAATCCCATCCAAACAAGACTTCACCTCAAGTTTTAGCTCGGAATTCTGAATTATTTCCTTCATAGACAATTAAATATGTAAGAAATAGAAAAGCTCTTCATACACAACAGACTGCAAGCACTTCAATGTAACCTCTCTTGGGAAATGGGCTGTGAGAGCCACTGGAACTGAGCTTGCTGGGTGCCTCACTGACACAATTTGCAGGCACTCGTGGCCTCGTGACAATCCACAGTGACCCCCTGGGTGACACCTCGGCCTGTAAATGACATTTCCTGCCACAGTGGCACCCCAGCAGTGCTGGGTGTCCAGCACTGCTCCCTGCACACCGCTCGTCCTCGGCACATGGCAGGAACCGCAAGGATTCTTTGGAATGGGAAAGGTTTTCTTGCCCTGCAAATGAAGCCCAAATTCTGGAGGCTGTGGATTCTCCAACGAGTGAGGCAGGGCACAAATCCAGCCTTAAGGGTGCTGTGCTCTGCTCTTGCATGGAGACACTTCTTAAATACCAACCAACCAATCAACCAGACAGAAAAATAAGCCAAAAAAAACCTTCTGAGATCTCTGTGATGGACAAATACCTCTGAGACCATTTTCTGATTGATTGGTGAGGTTTTAACTGCTGCTATGGAATTTGGAGTCGTGACTGTATTTTCTCCTGTCTCACCATACAAATGGGTCATTTGAGGCCACTGTTGCTGGGGTTCCTGCAGTAAAAAGTTTCAAGTGATTCCATTAAATATTCACTTCTAAAAACCTCTGACAAGACAATTCTCATCAGAGCCAAGACCAAGAAAAAGGAACTCTGGGAGGTCTCCTGTTGCTGGGGTTTGGTTTGGTTTGTTTGTTGTTTCCTTAATGCTGCCTAAACTTAAAAATTAGAATATTTTCTGAAAGAAAGGGGAGATTTTTTAAGGGACCTGCAGTTCCTGACTGCTTCCACTTGGGAAGCTCCATATGAGAATGAGAGGAAGAGCAAGTACAAGGGAATATCAAATGTGTGTCTTTCTTGGAAAATCTGAAACTGTGTTCTTTTTCAGAGGTTACCTATTGCTAACACAAACATCTGAGAAACAGGAATACACAGTAGGAAAAAGACTTGGTTACTTTGTGTACAGTTAGATATTCTCACCCTCTACCCAACTAAAAAATCTAGTGGTAAAAGCTTTAATCACATATTCAGTATTAATCACAAGATCATTTTTGGTGTTACTAATTCTGAGCTTCAAAAGGAAAAAAAAGATGCTCCACCTCCCCAAATAAAACATAGAAAGAAAAGCATATAAAACACAAATCCATCAAAGGTTGTACCTGAACCCACCCTTAACTCTGCAGTGGCAGAGCTTTCAAATGATAGAAGTTAGTGTGTGTAAATCTGTGTCTGAGAACATCTGAGGCCACCTTGCTTAACTTCCCCATATTTTCTATTTCTGCAGCTTTAAAGTTTGCATATTAAACAGGAGCACATATTTAGTGTGCACTTAAATGAATTTCCTAATTTTATCAGAACATACGAAGTGCCAGGTTTTCATTTGCAGGAATTTTTTTGCTCTGTTAATTTAAAGCTGCAACATCTTTCAAAAGAAATAAGAGACTCAAGGACCTCCCTGTTATCCATTAATGGTAACATCCAGAAATTTGTGGTTTGTTATTGGCAAAAGCACCCTGATGGCTCACTAGGGAAACTTTAGTATTGTATTAAATATTCCCCTGTACAAACTGCTTTTAATTAAGGGATTCCACAATTCTGAATGGGCCATATTTGTAAATAGCTGCTAATTACAGGTAATAACTTGTTAACCTGTTTCACAAACCACTCTAGGGGAGGATGCATTCCACAGGCAGATTTTTCTTTAAGCAAGCACTAAGCTTTGAATCAAACATTAATTTGCCCAAAAATGCTAGATAAATATTCAATTTTTAAAAAATGTTATTATAAACCTGCAGGAGACATGTCACAGATTGTCAAGGTGTCACAATGCACTTTATATTGAAAAGGAACTAGTAAAGAACTTCACAAATGCTCTGTTAAAATTAGACTGACATAGCAATAGAGCATCATGTGATTCCTATTTTTTAATAGGAATTTATTTATTGATATCAGACCCTCTCCATTTTGGGTACCCAAAATGACACCTGAAATATCCCAATTATTGCAACATCCTGAGCAAGTTTCAAGAACTAGACCCTGTTTTCCTTCCTGTACTCTCCAGGTTTTCCCTTGATTCTCCCCATAATATATTTACATATATTTTTAACAATCCTGAAGACTGGGAAAGGCTTCCAAAATAGAAATACAAACATTCCATTAGTCTTTTCCACGCCATAGGAAGAAGAAAATGGGGTTTGAGTCGTTCTGAGCAGCTCAGAGGAAAGCAGCCAGTCCTGTGTGCCCACACACATTTTAAGCACAGAGCTGAAAAGCAGCCCTAGGTGAGAATTTTGCAACTGGGATTTCCTCAAAAAATGCCAATTCACAAAAACATCCCCCATTTCTAGGAAATTTGGATTAGGAAAGGTTTTCCAGCTTCTTGAATATGAGCAACCCACTGTAACTACCCCATTTAAAAATAAAATCCATGGGGGTTTTACTTGATGGGGTTTTCTCACTGCCATTCATAAATTTAAGTCTTTGGATGAATAAATCAGAACTGTCCCTAAGTGTTATAATTTCTGCTTTATTATTTTATTACCACAGCACATTCTGCTGTGGTAATAAAGCACCAACAGTCAAAAGAATCATTTTAAAATCCTCATCTCTAACTGCCCTCTGCCACAGAGATCCTTATCTCTGGGAAGTTTTGATGGAAGAAATCCATCACCTGGCTTTTATTTTACTGAAGAAATGTGGCTATAAGCACGAGGAGCTCTGCACTCCTGTTTTATTTCTCCAAATGAAATGTGACAAAGGTTGGAGCAGATTCTGCTTTCTCCTATTAATTAACTTCAGCCCATAAACAAGTGAGGCCCTTTTCAAGACACGAGAACATCCAATTCTTGTTGCTTTGCTGCAGTGGAGAGTAGGGAGGGAAGATAAATTGTCTATTTAAATTTTATTAGATCTTTCCTCCCAGAGTGCTGGCTGCAGCCTGTTAGGGAAACACCACAGCACAGAGAGCTGCTCCCAGTTTCCTGCTCGGATTCTATCCCAGGCAATCATTCCCTGGGTGAAAGGTTCCTTTGGAATTCTGGCCTTTTGTGCCCTGCTCAATGTGGAAAAGAGAGAACCTGGGCTCAGGAACCTCCATGTCTCCTGCTCCTGCTGCTGTCCTGGAATAGCTGTGTTGTTCTCAGACCAAACTTCCCAAGACAGAAATAGGAAAATGTAGAAAAATTTCCAAGAAGCAATTGCCAAAATTGGAATCTAAACAGCTTTACCAAAAAATGAAGTTTCCCTTTTAAATCCAACAAACTTCTGCTGCTGTGCTCTGCTGTTGCATGAAAACACTTTAAAAACCAACCAACAAATCAACCAGACATGAAAAAAGCAAAAATACCCTTCAGAGATCTGTCTGATGGACAAATACTTCTGAGACTATTTTGTGATTGTTTGATAAGATTTTAATTGCTGCTATAAAATTCCTGTCTGGATGTTTGGTGTGCAAATACTGAGGGGGTTTGCACTCCAACAGAATGGAAAGGTCAAGCTTCCTTTTTTCTGCAGGAGTTCTGGAATTTTATGCCCATCTCTGTTTGCTTTCCCAGTCTCTGATGGCCAGACAGATAAGAGCAATTTCTTCTTCTGTTTGGCCAACTTCTCACTCAGACTTGTATAAGGAATATTCCCCATTATCTTCTGAAGTGTTTGACAAGCTTTTAAACTGAGTTATACACATTTAAATATTCTTTTAACTCCATAATAAAAAAGAGCTACTCACGGTCCTGAATAAATAAAAATCTAGAAACAGAGTTAGAACTTTCTGAGCAAGTGAAATTTTTCTGTTACTGAAGCAGCCCTTCCTTATCAGCTGCCTCAAAGATTTTTCATTCACTTCAGTACCTCTTCCCAGGATATTTTGCATCTAAAACCAAGCTGTGACAGGATTTTTGGATGCAGAAATCTGTTTCTTCTAAGAAATTTGTTACCACACCAATTTTGTTGTTTCAATACTATCCTTTAACTTGTCTCCTCCTGCTTCAGTGCTTACCTGCCAGTGAATTTAGAGATTATAATAAAGATAGATAACAGAGATAATCAAATCTACATCTAAATAAGACAGAGAGAGTAAATCTAAGTCTAGATAAGATAGAGAGAATAAATCTACATCTAAATAAGACAGAGAAAATATTTAAATTAAACTTAAATAAGTCTTCCATGGAAAGTTTAAGCCTGGCATCATAAACTAGATTCCCTGTTTCTTGTTCCTTCCTTTCCATGTCTTTCCTGGACTCTCTTACAGAGAGTCTTCCTGGGGGAGTGATCTGATACCTGAAAAGCTCTAGGATCATTAAAAGTCTGTATTTTACAAGCAGTAGAAAACAAACCCAATGAGACTGAGAAAACCTGACAGAGAGCCCTCAAATAAAACCAAAACCTCCTGGCAATGGGTAAAAAAACGACGGTAAATTCCTGTCCACACTGTGAGTTAGCAAAGAGCTGAAGAGAGAGCAGCTCTGGGGAGTACCCACTGTACACAAAGTAATCATGTCCAGGGTTCCTGAGCTAATTGACTGAGGTGGGAGCAGAGCCCAGGGAGGGGCAGAGGAGCTCTGGAGCGACTCTGGCTAAGTTGGCATCTCTGGGGGTCGGGTGCAGTAAGAATTCACACTCACGCCCAGCCGCAGCAGCAGAGGTGCTGGTAGGAGAGGAAAGAGCATTGGATAACGATACGTGACTAGGGCTAGAAATATTGGTTACATCCTGGGTCTGGCTTGTGACGGAGGACTGTCTCCTGAGAGCCCCCTGAAAGGAAGTGCCACTCTTGAAAGTATTGACTACTTCGATCTGTAACGGAGGAAAGAACGAGACAAGTTGCTTAAAGTATGGATACAGTTGCATATCTGACAGGAATAATCATGAAAAACAACAAATCAACCGTGCACGCGCTTCTACTTCGCTTGGAATCAAGGTGTCTCCCTTTTCAATGTTTTTTTTTTTTTAGAAATGATTCGAGTTTTCTGCCTGGATAAAATGAGGCAGCTCCGTGGGAGGCAGTGGAGCTGCATCACTTTAAACAAGAAGATTTGAAATAATAGGTTTTTTTTTAAAGTTTAAACAGTTTATTTAGAGGTAAATTAAATCAGCTGGAATGCTTGATATAACTAATCTCCACTCTTTTTTATTTTTTTTCTTACTGAGATTGAAATTATGCTGGGGGAGAAAAATTCAGTCACTCAATTGGAATTTCAGGGAGGGGGAGGGGGATGACACTCAACCAAAACAGAAAAAAAACTTTAAAATTCAATATATGACTCCATTTTGTCTACAAACCCAGGATTGTCAGTGCACTAGTTTGAGAAAATAATTCTTCCAATATAATAGCTGACTTGTTCTGTAATAAAAGTTTGTATAAATTTAGCACAGTGATAAAGAATGTTGAGGTTTTTATAACTGGAGATTAAAAATATTAATATTTTATCGTTATGCAGAGCACTTAAAACCATCCAGAAAATGATGTGGAATTGGATCGACTATTGCAGCAAGTAACTTGACAATTTTCTACTGATTTTCACATTCCTGCTGTATTCCCTGTTTGACAGATCCATCCTCAGCTCCTTCCTTGTACTCCCCACCACAGAGGATGAGTTAAAACCAGAGCTGAGTATTTCAGGGTTTGGCACCAGGATAAAAAGCAGGCTCTGGGTACAGAGGGAAAGCCAGGGATTGGCAGGAGTAAATCCCACAAATCCCTACACCCCAAAGTGTCCTCTCTGTTGCATCAGTGCAACCACAACAGACAAAGCAGCAGAATATCCACGGGAGGAATTCAACCAACTACTTGTTTGAAGTAACCCACTGTTACCAGATCATGCAACCACATTTCTGGGGATTCCCAACCTAAAAACAGGTAAAATTGTGGTATTTTCATCTATTTAAACAGCACAAATCTTGGTGCAAAGCCTCCTAAATTTTCCAAGTGGGAAGCACTAGAACGGATTTATGATTTTCTGCTGTGGTCAGACTTAGGAATAAAGCAATTTCTAGGGCTGCATCTTTAATAATATGGATGTTTCCCATCCCTTAATCTTGTCTTTGGCCATCATTGTTTATTTCCCTGCGTGTTTTTATGGGCATAATCAACCACAGGCAGCTGGAGAAGGGACCCCATTTACTGCTGTGCAATTGTCAGAGTGGATTTTCCTCCACAAAGCCCAGGCTGCTGATTTGCTCTGCCTGAGCCCTGGTTCCATTTCCCTGAGCACAGCCAGGGCTGGGCAGTGCTCAGCAGTCCCCACAGCGCTGGAGAGCTCTGTTTTTGGCAGCAGAATTACATGTCCAGTGCAAATCTCACTAAAGCAAAGGCCAGTGTCAGGTGAGTTTGCACGTGGGATAGGGGACGAGGGGATCGCCAGCTCAGCTCTATGGAACAGCCACGTGGCTCAGACCATCAGCAAGGTGGCACATCAAATACTCACCTGAAACACTCTACAAAAGTAGAATTAAATACAGATCTTGGGTTCTCAGGGTCTAACCCAGGTGACAGAGCACTCTTCAAAAGAGACCATTCAAAAAAGACTTTAAAGACTCTCGCTGAGGGCATGAAATGTGTATTTCTGCGATAAACCCTGAGCCAAAGGGCCTTTCTAGATGTGCAGAAGCCTTCCTAACAAACTGAAAACCTTTGGTGCAAGAGTGAAAAGATGAGAGAAGATCTGTATTTAATGGTTTCTTCAGAGAAGAAGAATTACAGCCATGTAATTTGCTTTTCTCCTGGAGAAAGGAACTCGGGCTCTTCATGGATATAATTCCTGGTGGGAGGATGACAACCTCCCCAGAATCCTAAAAGCTGAATATAAAGGGCTGTGCTCTGCCTCAGGCCAAGAAAGAAGAGAAGAACTTAGCCCAAAAGTTTATCTTCTCCAAGCAGATAACAAAGCAAAAGTAACAAAAAAGAGCTCATGGAAATAAAGAGTGCATTTTAAATTGAGATGGAACCTTTTCATGACATTATTTAGAACAATTCAAGCTGCTAAAGGAAAACGAAGGAAACAAAAATTTATAAGTTTACAAAAATTCCAACACAACATAGGATGCAATCATGTTTTGATTATAAGCCTTCAGGTAGAGAAAAAATCCTGTCCTACAATTGAAGCTTATCCATAAGGCTGACATTTTTCACACCTGTCTCATCTTTCTCCATGTTCTATGCTCTAGAAGAGCCAATATTTTCAGGTGTGCACAGCAAATAAAAATATCAGTGATTAGCAATTAAAAAAAAATAAATCTGATAGTAGCAGAATAGTTCTGGCAGAACAGATATGTTTTCCTGATTTTTAACACAGAACAGATTTTCAGAAGCATTTCTGTTGTTATTTATGTGAGTAGGACCCAGGTCTCATTCCCCTAACCTCCAAGCAGGATGTTAATTAAAAATTTTAAAAAAACTCTTTAAAAAATCTATCTTTCTGCATGAAATAAAACAGTTTCCATTCCATTTACATGGGGCTACCAAGATGCTTTCTATATTAAAAGCTACCTAGAAACCATAAAATGAGGTGCTGGCTTTTTACCCAAATTGAGAACCTCTTGCCAGGAGTGCCTTTCACTCCTTTGAAGGTTTGAATTGGTTCAAAAGAAATGTTTTCATGTTTTCTACATGAAAAGTGAAGGGTGAAAAATGCAGCCCAGCACCTCTGTGAGGCTTTTTAGCATCTGAAGAGGAACAATCCTTAAGCAGAAGTAACCTTGTCACCTGTATTTTTTTCAGCTTTTATTCTCAGAACATTCCAGGCAGCTGTTTCCCACCTGAGGCAGATAAACCAAACTGAATTTCAGGATGGATGAAGCAGAAGAGGAAAGAATCAGGCTGGGGGTGTAAAATCCTGACAGATTTGAGAAGTTTTAGAATCTGTTCAGAACGTTTCCATTCTCAAATGTGAGGGACTGGAGAATCTTTCAATATACAAGTAAAAGAGGTGAGATGTGTAATTTTTTTTCTGGTTTTTTTACTCAGATGATGCAGTTTGGCCTGAAGGTGAAGTTGGGTGAACTTCCCAAAGGATGTTAGACCTGCCAAGAGGGTGTGATCAGCCTTGTGCTCCTTCAGAATGAAGAATTTGTGAGAATGGCAACAAAAGCTTGGAAAAAAATGCAGAAAACTGTTGGAAAGTCCTGTCTCTATGCAGTTCCAGACCCCTTTATATGCTCCTCAAACCTGCATACCTAAGGTGAGCTATTTGTGGGGCTTCACTCCTCAGTGGTCATCTGAGAGAGATGATTTTCCTTTCCAGGAAGGAAACACTTCCATTCAGAGAAGGGGAACACACATCCATCCAGAGATTCCCTATTATTATCAGACAACAAAATGTCTAAATGAACAAAAGGAGGCCAAAAAGAGCATCAGAAGTGAACAGCCAGTCTCTGGCTTAGTTGTGTGCATTTCTCATACACCTTTCTCTCAAGGAAATTTATGCATGTCTTCACAGAAGCAGAAAAAACCCAGGGGAAATCTCTCCTCTGGTGTCTTGGGTTGAACCCTCTGTTTGAGAGAGGATGTAGACAAAAAAATCTCTTTAACACTGCAGAGTTTTGTCAGTTTGGATGGGTTTAGATGGTTTAAATTCCTTAAACTCTAAGGAAGATGTGTTGGTTATCTGAAAGCAGCACCCAGCCTGTTGTAGGTTCTTTGTTTCAGCAGTGAAAGGCTTTGCTGGGAGCTGGGGCCGTCTGTCCAACAGGGACTGAAGAGAAAATAAGGGCAAATAATCCAATTTACAGCACAAGTGTGGAAACTGGTGTTGTTAGGGTTGAATGGCCAATCTGGTCCTGAGCCCAGAGTTTTGTCCTAGGCTGCCATCCTCAGAGATACAAAAGGAGGGGATGTTCTGCCTTCTTCTTCCACACCTCCAGGAGTGCATTAGACAGCAGAGCACTCCTGCTAATCCTCCCAGGGATGCTGAAAACATCCCAGTCTTCTTTCAGGAGCTCTTCTTTTGCAGGCCTCCTGAGAAATGTGTTATAGGGGAATGAATCCACCTGGATGGGCCTCACACACAGCTCAGGGGCTGTTTTAATCCCTCCAGCAAGGACTAAATTTGACCTAAGTCCATCACTCTCCACTGCACACCTGGGCACTGCTTTGGAATCTGTTGGCCCATTTTCTTTCCTTTTCTTTTTTTTTTTTTTTTTTCTTTTTCCATTATCATTCCACAGATGTGAAATGGATGCAAAAAAAAAAAAAAAAATCAAAGTCATTGAGTAAATAAAATGAGAAGAAAAATCATGGAGGTCTCTGGGCAGAGAGGAAGGACACATCCTACTGGGGGTGTTTCTACAACTAAAAGCAGAAAGGAAAGCAAGATGGATGTTAGCAAAGAGATATAATTAATGTTCATTTGGGTTTAAGTGGTGTAAAAGAATCATTTCTCTGTGAATTAAGTGGACAAAGAGATGCAGAACTAAAAGCTACCTCTCAGACTAGAAAGAGAACTGAAAGGATGTCATTTGCTTTGTGTTGCTGGAAGCTGTTTGCACTCACCCCAACCAGAAAGACATCCTGACAGAAGTGCCAACAGGCAACACTCCTCCTACAGCCACCAGGGAGAAAAGAATGCACATTTAGAGGTCATCTTTCCCTGAAGGTCACCAGTACCTGGGCACCTGTTTGTCACAAGTGAAATTTGAATTTTCTCTAGTGATGAGTGCTCTTGACTCAATGGAGTCAAGACACCCAGGCTCAAAGCTGAAGATCCGTATTTAATCACTTACCACACAGCCCTGGGAATTCCCCAGCTCTTTATCTCTCTGAAACCAGTTTCCACCCTCTTTATTTTATGCTCTACAGATGCAGCCAAGTGACTTCACTGCCCTAATTTGACTTTTTTCCATCTTTTTTTTCCCTAAATTCATGGCTGCATCTTTCCCCCCCACCCCAAAAAATGTATTAATTTGTAGACGTGAAAAAGCAGAATGTGCTGTTTATCTTGTTTGAAGACAAAACCCCCAAATCTTCTGAGACAAAAAATGTTCTTTAGAAGATTCTTTCAAGAAAAGAAAGATCTTTTTCTTAATTATTCACCTCTTTTCCTTGTCAGGCTCATGTAAAACACGCACATCTGATGTGGTGATAGCTGTTCTCTGCTGCAAGCTGCCAGAAATACTTGATCTTAGAAAGATCAAGCAGAGCACACCTGAGTGCAATGAAACACTTCACTGCAATGGAAAAGGCAAAATACTTCACATGGTTTTCTTCAGCACTCCAGGGCCAATTTCACAGCTCCTTAACCTGCACTGTGTTTAGCACCAGGATCCAGTGCAAAGGGCTGCTATATTAAAAAAAATGCTGTGGGTTTTTGTGTTTGGCAAAAGTTGGGGAGAGATATTTCTCAGGAATCAGAGAAATTAGAATGCTAATAGCCAGCTCCTACACCTCAATAGTTAATGGCTGCTTAATTCCTACTAAAATCCAGAACCACATTTTTCATTACCTAATAGGAAAGGAAATCAATCCCTTTTAATCGTGATTGATGTGTGGCAGTGCCAGAACTGAACAGATTTATTTTTTTAATCAAATTGTACATCGTACTTCAGACTCAATTTCAATTATTCTGTTAGTGCAGCAATGGCAGAAACAATGTATTTTTTTTTTAGCAAATCAAGCAATACATTTTAGAAAGCTTTCCTAACGTTCTGCAAGCTGACGTTGGCCAAGCAGCACAATTTTATGAGCTGTCATCACTCTAGGAGAAAAAGAACATCCAGTCACGGTATTCTCAAATCACAGATTCCTGGTCTTGCATTTTATCTCTTTATATATTTTTCATTTATCTCTTTTGCTGAACACACCCCCTTTGCCCCTTTCCCCTGTTTTGTTTTTTCATGTTTTTTCCTTGGAGAACAATTGACCAGTGCCATCCTCCACACACACACAAACACTCCTTGGCTTTCCTGTTAACGTTATCTTGCCTTGATCTCACATGAATCATTTATTTGGGTGTTTTTAGACCTTGTGGGCATTTACTTTTAGCATACCTGGGTTTGGATTCTGTTGAGCCCTCGGAACCAGAGGATTTGTCCACGTCGGAGCTCTCTCTCTGCATGATCTATTTCTTCAACATCCTCATTGAGCTCTTCCTCAGGGACCTCCTCCTTCTCAGTGAGCCTCCCTGCCTCCTTTAAAAACTTTAGCCTACTTGTTGGGATGGTTGCAATGACCTAAAATTATAAAAAAGTACTGAAAACATAAGCCTCATTCAAGAGCAACAGTATAACAATCTGCTAATTACAAAAGAATCACATTTAATTAGATCTTTAAAGGTGAGCTAAGCCTGTTCCTAACAGCACTTTGCACTTGGACAACACCATTTTAGTCCCAAATGTATTTAATTTACTGTGTAAACAATTAGCATGACTTGCACCACTAAACCACAGTGTGGAGCAGGTTCAAGGCTAGAAAAAGTCTTATCAATAAAACAAATAGAAGATAAAACAAGATGGAAATATTTCAGTGTAATTATGCAAAGAAAACTTAACCAGATTGATAGCTCTGCAATTAGAGTTTGGGTATTTTTAATGACTTATGATAACAGGAAGTGAAAATTCATTGTATCTCATGCTGATAAATCTTCTCACCCTCCCTTGGTTCATGGATTCATCTTCCCTTTGTTCCAGAAGCTGGAATGCTTTTCTGGCATTTATCAAAATTGAGTTTTCTGGAAGGGCTGGATCTGGTTGTTGGATTTCTCATAGGGCTCTCTCCCACTCTGTGTCCTTACCACCAATAAATTCTGATTAACTTAACCCCTCTTCTTATTCTGTTTGCCCACCCAAGTGGTCCTTGGAAGTAACTAATACAGGAGAATGATCTTAAAAAATTGCAGCTGCTGTAGCTGGACAATTATTTTAAATCCATTTCAGTGTTACCCTGTTGGGCAGTCATTTTCTCTTTGTTCTGATTCCTTGCATAAAACCAGGAGCAAATCACAGCAATTTAAACAAGACATTACCTGGAACACACTGAATGCTTAAAGTAAATCTCCTACATAACAAATTATTAGACCCACTTAGCAAAAAACTGCTGCAATTTTCTTTTTTGTCTTCGTTTCAGCAGCGAGCAACCACAGCTGTGAAGCTCAGATGTATGAAAAATGAAGAGAGAGAACCAAGACAGCTGTGAGAAAATTGGTGAGGAGAGCTTTGGAAAACTGGAATGGATGCAGTGAAGACACATGGAAAAGTTCTGGATGTTTTCAGGGTGAAAGCAAACCCTTGAGTTTGCTGAGGCTCTCCTTGAGCTTCACGATCCACAAGACCAGTTTTACTGCAGTGTTTTTAAATAAAAGAAAAAACAAAAAAATAACCACACCCAGTTTCTACACTACTACAAAACCTTTTTAAAGGGGGGGGTTGAAAAATAAGATGCAAACCTGGAAAATTAATGGTGTGACACAAGCAAAGACAGAGCAGGAGAGAAAAAGAAAGGGTAAATGCTGATCATTAAATACTTACTGAATTTCCTTCAGCCTCCCAGCTTTCAAACTACAATGCCAGCGCTCTACAGAGAGAAACTACTGGAAACTCTGGGATCTGATGAAAGTGATGGTGATAAAAGGATTTTTAAGCCAATATTCATAAAAATAACTCTTTTGGGTCAGGACTGTGTGTGTCCCTGAAGAATGTTCCTCTCTTGAACCACCTCAGCCAAGCTGATGAGACCCTGCTCTAATTCTTCTCTAGTTTTTTTTTCATTATTCATTGCTGTTCTGTATCTTCCAACACCCACCAAGTTCAGGACACATGCTCAATAGATTGAAGAACTAAATATTATTCCCAGAAAAATGATCACAGTTTTAATAAGTGATCAATAATTCTGGGAATGGGATATGAAATACTTTAGAAAGTCTTGGCTTTCAGAAGAGATGGGAGCTGTCAAAAAACTGTCCCTCAAAGCATCTCAAATTGACTTCCTGGAAACTATTCCTTAAATTCCTTTCAGAAGTGCCTGCTTTGACAGCAAAACTTGGAAATCTTGATTGCTTTTCATGGCTCACAAGAACAGCGGGTTCAGGACATGGATTAAAAAAAATAAAATAAAAATAAAAAAAATACCAGATATTTTTTGTGCTGAATTAGAATGAGTCACAGCAGCAGAGAAAAGGCTGAGATGGAAGAGAAGTATCAGTGCTAAAGGAAAAGAATTCTCTCTCACTGAAGAGCTGCATGAAGAAAGGCCTTGCCACAGACTGTAAATCATGTAAAGATGGACATAACTGATTGGTTTTAACATCCTTTTTTCTTTTCTGCTCTCTAAATAATGACCACAAGACAGATTTTTTTTCCCCTCTGTATGTGCTATCTTCTCAGTGATAAAAGTATGGAGGTGTTCTAATACCAGTTTTAATTTAATGTCCAAGGTCTCACAATAAACCTGGGGCAAGCAAAGTGAAAAAAAAAAACCAAACTGATATTTGTATTAGTTCTTGATGGTTATAACCACAGAAAACAAAATGTAGAAGTCAAAAAATTGATCAAAGGCTGTGGGAAATTTTCACAGCTGAATGAAGCAGTTTGGATTCTTCACCCTCTCCCTACTTGACTTTCCCTTTCTCCAAAAGTTGATATATTTTCCAAACAGTTGGAAAAAAAAACCCAAAAAAATCCTTTCTGAGATTATCAAACTGATTTTAGGTCTTCCTCCTGCAAGGCCTTAAGTCAAATCCCAGCCTCAAGTAATAATTACAACAGAATCATCTAATAGGGGCGGTTTTCAGCCAGATATACATTAAAAGCTTTTCTGATTCTGAGCCTATTTCTAAAGAAAAATGAGGCCAAACTGTCAAAAAAAAGTTATTTTTTTCCCAGAAGAGAACAAATAATCAGATTTTAAAGCCAGCATTTATTCACTACAGTTCCAGCAGAACCACAGCAGAATTCAATTGCAGTGAGCAATTTCTTGACTCTTCATAGAGGCAAAATGTGCACCTACAAACCTCTTTACATCTGAGAGAAAAAAAAGTAACTTCACATTTTTCTTTACTGCACCAGCTGGCAACAATTTAAATACCCTGTTTTAAATACCCTGTTAATGCATTCAGAGGTGAAAATTATTATTATTATTATTATTATTATTATTATTAACTTTGCAACCTGCATTTGCACATAAAAGAATAATGTCTAATATTAACAATACTAATTGTGTCTGTATATCACTTCCAGGGAGTTAATCCAAATTTATTTAATATCATCTCATTGATGTTTGTTTTGTCATCAATATATAATTATATATTAGCCAATGATGACAGAGGATCTAGCAGAAATTGAAAAAGGACACATTCACATTAATTTAATTGAGTTTTTCAACAACTCTTAAAGGCAAAAATATCCTTTTGTTTGTTTGTTTGTTTTTGAACTCCCTCTTTCACCCTTCACACACAGAATTAGGTGGATGGAGAATCACTGTGGGAACATTTCAAAGGCACTGGAATTTTTCCTATGACAGTAGCCAGAATGACAATTTCAGCAAGGGAATGAGTTGGTTGACCATTCATTTCAGCTCCAAAACTTTTTCCACATCCTACAGGAGGAATTATCTTCCAGGGAAGTTCACAGTGCATTTGCCTTTGCTGCATTTTTTTGTGACTGAAAGACTGAAGTTGTGACTCAACATTTTCCACAAAAAAGCCTACCTGAAGATGACCCTGACTGAAAAGCCTACCTGAAGATAGCAATTACCCTGCTAGAAAGGAAAGATAATGAAAATTAACAAAAAACCCCAAAGGAACAGAGGGATAAATGATCCTTAGTAAGAAATCTCTCCTTGAAGCTCTCAGAGAGAGCCTTGGGGTTCAGTGGGCACTGAGAGAGAGCAAGGAAAAACAGGAATATCAACAACATCACACCTTTGAATGTGCAGCTTCCTGAATGCTTACCTGACCCCACACCAGCTCTCCTAATCCAATAAATACACACCACATCCACTGGTCCAGCTGCAGGGGAGAGCAGCTGAATGGTTTTCCTCCAAACTGGACAATTACTATCTACAAAGAGAAGCATTGAGGAAAGGAGGTCAGTTTTTCTGGGGGAAAAGGCAGCAAAACAAAACAAAAAACAAAACAAAATCAAACAACAGCAAAACCCCACAACCAGACAGAAAAAAAACAAACAAAAAAAAAGCTGCAAAGTTTTGGTCCCAAATAAAAACCCCATCAAACCTCACAGACTTCTGCATCCTCAATTAAAAGTGACCATTATTATTATTATTATTTTGGCATATCCATTGCAAGAAAGACTTTTCCTTCTGAGTAGCATTTTATTGTGCATTTACAAACGTGCATCAGAGGGAGACAGAGGGTACAGAAAATTCAGATCTGTTGGAGAAAAGGGGTGGGAGAACCCCACACCTTCAGCAGGATAAAAACACACAGAGTCTGAGAAGATTCTACTAACTGAAAATCAGATATTATTGATATTTCTTGTTAATATTGCTGTTGCAAAATCAGGGACCTGAAATTGCATCCAGAGATTTAAATTGTCCAAGTTTTAAACTCATTATTTTGAATTAGCTGTTAAAGACCATCCCTGTGAAGCTCCTATCACTTCAGTATTCAGTTCCTCCAATATTCAATTTATTGAGGAGTTTCCCTTTTCAAATCACTGCAGTCCAAGCTGAAACTGCTCTTTCCTCCTCCTTCCCCCTCCCAGGAGAAAGGTACCAATAATGAGCTGCCACTGCAGAGCTGAGCAATAATAACAATAAATAGATATCTAAATGATAATATCAAATAGTATCAATTACAGGATGGATGCCAGGAGCAGAAGAAGGAATTCTCAACAGAAGAAAAATTTGGGAAAAATGTGAATTTCTGTGATTATGTTCACTTGTGATGGGACAGCAAACTCAGGAGAGGAACAAGGGGGATCACAATCCAGGGCCGTTATTGCTGGGAATACTGAGCAGCATTGGGAAGTGGCATTGAACAGAAGAACAGTTCAACATCAGCTGTTTGAAGGTAAATTTGTCTTTTCAAGGAGTAATAAATAATTGTAAAATGCTTTGTTGGTATGCTATTAAACAATTTCTTCTTTAAAAACCAGTTACAATATCAATGATGTCCAGTATTATTGTACATGCTAAGATTAATTTAAGAATTATCTCAGTTTTAAGGATCAAAATTTCTGTTTTATTAGTATGGCTACATAACATTTTCCATTATTAACACTTGTATTGATTGAGATAATACATGAAACCAAGTGGTTTACTATTAAATGGGCCTTCTGCTGCACTTAGATTTAAAATTTAAAAAGAAAGAAAACACAGAGAAGGAAAGCCCCAAACAACTTAGGGTGGATTTCTGATGTAAAACAGTAAAGTATTTGATGCCTTAAGTTTTAGCTTTCATATTTTGCAGATTCTGTACTGCATTAGTATATAACTCTGAACTTCATAGAAAGTGTCAGCAAATTCTCCTCACAGCTCAGGCACACACAACAATCCTTTTCCAGCCCCAGAACCAAGGACACCGCTGCAGCTTCAGGCCCAAAAAGTACAAACAGCAGCGAATTGAGGAGAGCAATCAGGGAGGATGGGACTGCATCACCTGCAGCTGGAACTGCACAATTAACCCCAATATGAAATGCACCAAAACTTATAAAAGTGTGAAAATTTGTGACCCATGGTCCATCTTGGGTGGATCTACATCCGGGCTCTTGGACTGCCCAAGGTGCATCCTTTAAAGGCCTTTTAATAAACCTCTGCTTTATTCCTCTAACTCTGTCCAGCCTCTGTTCTAGGGAGCCTCTGAAGGCATCAGATTCCTGCCCAGAGCATTACCTGGATAGCGAATGTACCCAGGACAATAGTGCAAAAAATGGGATTTCTGAAGATGCCGTCGAAGACGTTCCTCTCGCCGTGGATTTTGCGGGCGTTGATCTCGTTGAAGAGCTGCATCATGACAAAGGTGTTGAAGATGATGGTGTAGTGCTCAGAAGGAGGAGAGTGAAGCGGGGCGTTCCTCCCACTGTCAATCTTAAACATTTTCTCACCTAGGTGGGAGACAAAAATAAAAGTTTCCTCCAGAATGGATCACACCAATTTATGTTCCCCTTGTTTCCGCTAGCCTGTTGCCTTCCCTGCTCTGCTTTCACACCTTCCTAGGTACAACTTTTCTTTCACCAATGAGCAAAAAACATCTCCACTGAGCAAGAAGCTTTTCAAATGCTGGCTCCTATCTAGCAACTCCACACCTACATAACGTTGTCAGCCCTGCTTTTATCTCCCCAAGCAGGAATTACCCAAAGCATTCAATGCTTTCAGGTGCAACAAAATCTTAAGGTTGTTGCCAGTGTGTTTGGATTTTCTGCAGTGGTTAGAAGCCCTCTTCATCAGATTTTACCCATCTACTAATCCAGTAACTTCTGCCAAGTATTGAAAGATATCAATGACAAAAAACACAGACACCACTCGTTTTAAATAGATTAGGGGTTGATCAGCAGCAGGCACTTCTGTTTAGTTTGATAATTTGGCTTTCACTCATAGATGTGACCAATAAAAAAGCAAGATATAACCCATGATGGGTAACTAAAGCTGTGATGTGTTTTCAAAAAGTTGTTGTTTTTTTTTTTTCTTTTTTGTACCACAGCCTGACAGGACCAGACAGTAAATTCTGGATTTCTGATGCCTCAAAGACATTTACTGTATGTTCAAACACAATAAATTAAAAAAAAAAAAATTGAAAATTTAAAAAAAGGAGAAAAAACTTGATGTAGTGGTCTCTGAAGAAACCCCCTACTAAAGAAAGGAAGCATTATTTGATCAAGCTAGAAATAATTCTCACTAATTTGAAATTTAATTACAGGAGCGGTGAGTTTTGCACATCATGTTACTGCAAAGCTGAGCCTTGTGGAGTTTAGAAAGGAAAATACTAATTCCAAGGCTTATCAGAAAATTGGATGGGATGTGTCCTTCAAAGTAGGCAGGAGTTTTCCAAAGACACACAGGAGCAATTAGAATGGGGGAAAAACCTTGGTTTGCTGTTCATCTGGCTCAGTATAAAGTATTTTAAACCATAAAACTCATCAAGAAGCCTTTCTAACTCCCCATAAAGTTCACAGAAGTTCTTGTTCCAAGATTCGTATCACATGAATTACCAAGAGTTTCTTCACCTGTTTTAGAGAGCCTGAAATTGTAATTTCCTAATGCAGACATTCTCAGAATTCCCTGTAAATCTAGCAGTGTTGGGGACCACCTCTCTTCAGAAACCTGGCAATTCTTTTGGTTTAATTCCACTGTGAACAGATCATCACCTCCTCTTAGCATCCCAAATAAACTGCCACATGGCCATAAAGTGAACAAGGCTTTCACAATGGAGCTCAAAAGCCTCCTAAAAAATCACAAATTTACATTTTCAGCTTAACTGGAAGTCTGTACATAAGGAAAAAAAACCTGAAAGACAGCACATGATTTAACAGCAACTACAAAGCGACAAGAAGACAACACCCAACTGAAAAAGTCATCTGTCCTTTGAGAGAGTTCAGTTATTATTGTGGAGCAACAGAATCTATTATTAGCTCCTACTATTCCCTGCAGCAAGAAACATTTCTCCTCCTTCCCTTCCCTCTCCAAAATACAACCTATAAAAAGCAACCGTTGCCAGCAAGGCCTGAAGAAGAATTCAGTAATCCAATAAATTAGACTTTTTGCCCCCTTTTAATATCCATTCCAGAAATTAAATGTCAAAGCAGAGTGTTATTTGTATCACTTAATGCTGATTACTTACTTTCCATACCACTTAAGATCAACATTATTTCTGGACTGTGGACAACGCTTTGCTCTCGGTAAAATGGATCTTGATTTTTACTGAGGTTTGTTTTGTGGGTTTTTTTTTTTAATTTGTTTTTTTGTCCCTACTCCCCACGACAAATCTCACAATGAAATTTCAGTATAGAAGCAGCAGTGTGGTTCCTCCTATTACAACATCACCTTCTATGCTGTGTTTTGTTACAAACTTTTACCAAAGCCCAAACCTGTATTTTACGAGGGGGGAAAAAATTTCAATGGGGCCATCCCCAAGGTAACAAAATATGGGAAGTGACTACAACACGAGGCCTACTGTGCTTGCCATGCCATGCCATGCCATGCCATGCCATGCCATGCCATGCCATGCCATGCCATGCCATGCCATGCCATGCCATGCCATGCCATGCCATGCCATGCCATGCCATGCCACCCCATCCCACCCCATACCATCCCATCCCCCAGGATGACGAAGGCAGAGTTAACTTGTGTTAACTCGCTACACTTAAAGCGTTCTGATGCTTTGGCCCCACAGCCCAGCTGCCTGTGAGCTGGGCACCGAGCCTGGGAGGGCTTCTCACCGACAAAGAGCAGGGTGAAGATGAGGGTGAGCTGGTAGACGGCGTGGCCCAGGATGTTCTTCATCATGGTGCGGGAGATGAGCGGCTTGTTGCGGCCGTAGGGTTTGCGCAGCAGCAGCGCCTCGGTCGGCGGCTCCGTGGCCAGCGCCAGCGAGGCGAACGTGTCCATGATCAGGTTCACCCACAGCATCTGCACGGCCTTCAGGGGAGAGTCCTGAGGGGAAAAAATCAGGAAGTTTTGTATTTCCCAGGAAAAGGCTCGCTGGGGGTTCATTTTTCCCATGGGACTCAGAAAGCCCCACAAGGAGGTACTGGGACCCTTCTTCCGTTCCTTCTGCAGGACCAGGAGCACGAGGATCTGAGCAGAGAGAAGTTATCTGCCTGCAGGCATTTAATCAGCACCATTTGCAACCACAAAACTCATACCAAGCATGACAATCACTCTTTAGAGCACCTATTGCAAAGCTCTGCTCTACTTCACGCATCGTGCTTGAATTTTCAGCTGAATTTAGATATAACTAGAGAATCCAAGTTTCTCTCCTGGAAGAAAAATTATATCGAGACAGATTAAAAAGTAACATTTTCTTCTTACTAAAACCTACCTAACATTTTTTTTTTTTTTTTTTCCAGAGATAGCTTGAAATTATTAGGGTTTATGGAACAATTACAGCAGCATCTTGACACATGACACTTATATAAGATGTTTAACAGCAGTGACATAATAAAAACAAAAGCCTGATATTTTGATAAAAAAATTATCTGATATCTATTAAACTACATCAAATGTGAAAAAGCAAGACAACCTATTATTTCACTAGTGAGCGGAAAGCATATTTGGAGCTACGGAAATGGAATTAAAAACCCCAAATATTGGCGTTTGAGGCAGGCTGTGGTTTCTGAAGCAGCTCTCCAGTCACTAGAAGGAGCTCTTTCCTCACACAATCCCACAAAGTCTGTGGTCATAATACAGAGGACTTTAGGTCATGCTCAAAATCCCCCAAAATTAACTAAATAAAGCAAAGTTACAAAGATCTCAGGAGGACTGGGCAACTCTTACAAAGTTTTGATGTTTTGTTTTACAGCTGGAGCAGCTGTAACAGGAGAGAGATGCTTCAAGAAGCCAGGGGAGGGAAAACAAACAAAACCCAAATTCTTGTGCCTTTAGACTCTGTATAAAACAGGCAGCATTAGCAAGGTCTTCTTCCTGCTCCAAACTGACCATTTTTATGAGGGAAAAAAGAAACACCAAAGTAATAAGGCATCAACATGACAAATTTCATCATGAAATTGAGTTACTCTGCTGTGTGAAAGCTGGAAGGGGGAGCACTATTTTTATGTATTTCATTACCATGGTGCTACAGCAGCCAAGCAAAAAAAACCTTAGAGGACAGGATACAAAGCAAAGCAAAGCCAACAGAACTCCCTGAGAGCTCTGACCTTTCTTCAAAGGGTTAAATGTTCATTTTTCATGAAATACCGTAAAAGAATAAGGGCCAACACGCATTCAGTATCCCAAGGACTGACAGAAAACAAGGGTAAGTGCTTTGGACTTTTGAGCATCTGGTTTAGATTCCAACTCTCCCTTGAGGTAAAAAATTATTTCCCCTTAAAGACACATTTTTAACACATTTACACAGATTTTGTTGCATTTCATTAATTAAAAAAAAAACCCAAACAACTTTTTGGCTTATTCAAAGGGTAGAGAAAAGTAACACCCTGTTTCTAAGTCTCACAGGTTGGGTTCATCATGGCAAGGAGGACAACTAGCATTAATAGATTCTTGACCTCTTGGTAATGAGTTGCATTAACTGGGCTTATCTGGACAGCTCAGCTCATTCATTTGAAATGCAGCTGCAGAAACAGGAAATGTCTTTGTCTTTAGAGGTGGCTAAAAAAACTAAAAGTGATCAGGACAAACTTCATCCCAAATGGAGACTTCATTTATTTTTATTAACACTAATGGCTCCAACAAAGAGAGCACTTGCAGTAAAAAGCAGTTTGTGGCTGGAGCTCACAGACCCTCAATAGGACACAGGTAAAAAGGAAAACATCTTTTCTGCTGAAGAAATTTTCCTTGTCATGTTTTTGCCTGTCTCATTAATAAGTTTGAGGAACATTCTTTGCTTTGATCAGCTACAATAACTCAATTTCCTCTTCACGAGCTGAATTCTCTGTCAATAAAACCAAATTTCCCTGTTACATTTAATAGACAGAGTCAGAGGTTCAGGAGCCTGTCAGAGGCTGCCATATTCCCAGCAGAATGGAAAAGGCAGGTTATTTCAGTCTCTAAATCACACAACTGTAATTGGCAGTCATCAGTTTTGGCAACAACACGTTCTCACCATTTCACACTGCCAATCACCTTGGGTGGCTGTGGTGCCCCTAATAATTATCTATTATTGGCTGTGCTACGCTGCTCAGTCGAGTGTGAGAGCTCATTCGAGGCTGAAGCCAAAACATTAAATACACATTAGTCTGGGCAGGCAGTGGAATGAAATTTCCACTGCAACTCTATCTGATTTCTGATTAGTTGGTGGAAACCGAGGAAAATACATATCAGCTAAGGAGCTTAGGCTTCCACTGCAGATTTCAGGCACTTATGCAAGTGGGATGCAAATCAACCTTATTTTCTCTGTGTTTTAGCCACTAATTGTCCAGCCAATAATTCTTAATTCCCTCTCTGAAAACTTTGGGGATGTGAACCACCCAAAATCACCACTTATTCATCAAATTCCTTTCCCTTGACCTTGGAATAGGTTAGCCTTGGCCTAGAGGTAAAAGGAAAATGTCCCTTAAATCAAGTGATGTTACTCTTCATCTTGGAAACACTTAAAAGTACAAATCGCCAAAGGCTGGAAACAAACTACAAATCTTTTGTGACACACAGAGGCTCACAAATTGTAGAGCTTGTTACTTTTGATTTAGATGACAAGCTGCCAAGGAACAAAAAGGTATTTTCACCCTTACCCCTTTACTCCCATTTGCCACAGAACACATGCAGGGATTCATAAAAATGAGCATTTCTGGGAGTTACCTTTCTATACATTAATGCAAAAAAAGTCACTGTGCTGCTAGATCACACTGTCTGCTAATTGTATGGAAGTGGCATCCTCCATTCCATTCCCTTGCCTTGCCAAAACAAAGCTAAACAGTACAGACTTTGACTTTATATTACAGCTTTTTCAAGTTTGCCAGTGCTATTATTTTAGAATTTGCCAAGTACAGTTCTGCAGTAAAACATTATAACCACGTAAATTACTGCCTTATACATGTAAGTATAGATCATCCTCATTTTTTTGAACCAGATCTGTAAAAACAATCAGTGATTCATGCATCAGTTCATTGCTACGGTGCCTTTTAATTAACATTTAATTTTCCAAACATAATGTCCTATGGAGTCACTGTTTTCAGCTCCTAATGTCTGCTAAAACATTAAGTCTCTCTCAAAGTGCAGGAATAATAATTTGAATGTAAAATGTTAAAACACAGCCTTTGTCTTCCCTTTCTTCAGTGCAACCTTCTCGAAGAGCTACGGTTTCCTCAACAGTTGGAGCCGCGGAGCGAATCTGGCACGGGGAGAAACCCGCTTGCTTCATGGCTCCAGTAAAAAACTGTTTCCATTTGACTGAGCTGCATTTTAAAATCTTCATTTTGTTCATACCCAGATCACTTTGAACAGCTCCAGACGTAATGAGCTGATATCCTCTGGGTGCTGGGGGTTGGTTGGGGACGGGGAGCGGGCTGAGCCCGTCCAGAGCTCCGTGGGACACCCAGAGATGGGAGCAGTGACTCACTGCAGGCACAAAACTCACAGGAATCGTGGGCAGAGCTCCAAAGAACCACCCTCACTGAATCAATCAGGGGCTCTGCAAAACTGTTATTCAGAGAATGAAGTCAGAATATAAAAGTTTGTAGCTCATAAAGCCGCTGGAAAAACAAGCGATGGGTTTAAGCTGAGGCAGTGGCTGCAGAAGAGGAAGGACAGCTCTGCACAAACTGCTCATGGCCACCACACCCTGATCACACCAAAGGTGTGCAGTGGGCACCACAGGGAAGGCAGCAAGAGGGAACTGAATTAGATTAATTAAAAATAAGGTGAATGAGCCCAGCTCAGCTGCACTGAGCCACACAAACCTCTCTGGGAGTAACCAGAGGTGTGAACTCCTCCGGGGCCTGTGCACACACAGACACAGAGCTAAAAACACCCCTGCAGCCCAGACTGAGGGCTCCTGAGTCAGCTTCCCACCAGGGACTTCTCCAAGCTCTGCTTTCCTGGATGACCCAGATCTCAGAGCTCCTTACATAACCACAGACTCACAACACAGAAGTTCATTATTAGCTGAAAATTCAGATCTTGTGGCTTATAGATTGAGCTGCTGTAAACTGAAACAGGGCCCCGTGTAAGTGAGATCCCTTGGAGGGGTGGCTGTGGCAGCAGCCCTGCTAAGCCTGTCAGCAGGTGACACTGGATCTGTAATTCTTATGCTGCTTAGAATATGGTTGCTGTCACCTTAACATGACTTCGTGCTGGGAGCCAGGGGAGACAAGAGAAACAACCATTTGCATTGGTCCTGTGCATAATAAGCTCTTTGACAGCCCACTGTTTGTCCTGCATGGGCTCTATCTGGCACTGGAGCAGTAAAGAGGGTCACAGACACTCTGTACACATCACTATCTACTGAAACAGCAAGCCAGGACAAAACAGAAATCGTAGATATTCCCTAATATCTAATATCTAACCTCTAATATCTAATATATTGCAGCATCTTCTTGAAGCAGGCATTGGGTAGATGAAAAATAAAATTATATTTGCTTAAAGTTAACAGAATTAAACTAAACAGCAGTTCCCTGAAGTGGAATGGGAAAGGACCCTCACTTCATTAATCTATTTGAGGGAAAAAGCAGCAGATTATTAAAATGGCCACTAATGGTCCCAGGTTCTGCCTGATGTTTTTCTTAAGCCTCTCTATGGGCCTCCCAAGGTGCTCTGGAGCAAACAAATCATCCCCTGCGTGGGCAATGAACTCTCAGGGTGCCCCTTGGAGGGCTGGCTTCGCTCCCACCACACTCACAGTCATTAATTAATTCATTAATTCAGAATTGCTGTGGTTTCACTTGGAGTCCTGCAGGGAGATGACCACAGCCTCATATTTACATGTACACCAGAGCAATTGCAGGATCAGGACTGAATAAAATTAAGCCCATTAAGTTGCAAAGCACAAGCCAAGTGTTAAAAAAAAGATTAGTCCAAGCAAAGATTTTATTATATTTGTACTTCCTTTAAGCACAAACCAAAAAGAGTAGGTGAGTGTAAAGGCAGCTTCATCCTGAAGCATCCCAGTGTGCTGGCTCCAAACTGCAGAACAGATTATTTGAGAGGTGGCATGAGGAAGAACAGAACAAATGTTATTACCTACAGAGAATTTTCCTCATTCTAGGTATGAAATGCCACCAAAAGAACAGCCTTTGTAATGTTCATTAACCTGAATATTAATGATGGAGTCAAATAATATTCTGTGTGTCAGAGAAAGCCAGTGACCACCGAAATCAAAGGAAAACTCAGTCCAGTGTGGACTTTCTTCATGTTCATGTTGAAGGTCACAGGAAGCTGTGCTGCTTTTTGGAAACTATAGATTTAAGCTCTGTTTGTTTGTTAAGGACTAAAACATTTTAGTTAAAATCTTGCAGTCAGACCTGTGCACAGTTCTGCAGGTTTGGATGTACATGTGTGCATCTAGGCTGTTGTAGGCAAGATTTTTTTTTGGTAGAGTCCTGTATTTTGTGCTGGAGTTATTTTCATAGCAACCAGAGGGTACAAAATGTTCCCAAGTGCAATTTTTAGCAAAGCTTTCAAGCCAAACAGAATGTCCTTTGGCTGGCTGGAGTCAAAGCCTAACACAATAATGTGCATTTGTGAGGCAAAATCCTTCTTGAATGAGACAGGACCAGGAGCAGCTCGAGATTATTCACACTGAGTATAAACTGTGGCAAAGGACAGAGCTGCTGCCTTTCTGCTTCCATTTCCACTTCAGTTTCTCCCACTCCTTTCCTTTGGGTTTGCACCTTTACTGCCAAATGAAGGAATTGCACAGGAATCTGCTTGCAAAGCAACCCAGGAGCTCCAGGAGGTGCCCACTAAAGTCTGTGAGCAGGGACAACAGCCCAGGGATGGTCTCACAGACCTTGGGGGCAAGAGAAATGCACTGGGCCTGAACCAAATCCTTCTAGAAGCCAAAGGAATCATTTATTGCCTTTATTCAAAGGATTAAAAAAGCTCCAGAATTAAAAAGGGGAATATGCTTGTACTGATAATGCACTTCACATCCATTCAGACTCAATTTAGACTGATCCTGCAATGTTTAACATCTTCAGGGATAAAAAAAATGTTTGGTTGACAAATAGAATGAGTTTCCCTTCGTGCTTCCACAAAACAACTGAAGAAATGCTGAAGAAATTTCACCTTAAACAAATGGTTGTAGTCAGACACTGATTGTTAATAACATCAGTGATGTTGCTGTCACCACCCTGCTGTCAGCACATCATTCTCCCTGGTTTTGTACCACTTGTAAAAACCTCCCAGAGTTTTAGACCTTATTCCAGTGTTACCAGCAACAATCATTTCACAGCTGGACGTTTTCTCAATATGCTGGAAAATATTTCCAAAGGGAAATTCATCCAACTTTGCTGCAACACCACGAATTTTGTCCCTCAGCACTGGCTCAGTGGTGGCAACAAGGGACCTGCCAGGCCTCTGAGTGTCAGCCAGGGCGCCAGAGAAGTTTGACCTCGTGGGTTTGTTAAGGTGCCTGGGTTTCTGGTTGCAAGGATCAGTTCCATGATTCCAATGTAAGTTTAGCCTGGAGCAGAGGTGATGACTTATTCATTGCTTTGCTCAGGTGTGCCTGGGCTGAAATGTACCTGCTGAAACAGGTATGGGCATCTGGGTGATGCACCATGAGGGAAGCATCAGCTTTCCCACAGCACATCCCAATCCAGGGAGGCATTTTGTGACAGCACCTGTCTGTAGCATCTAAAATATACATTATTTTAGGGACTGGCAGCACTAAAAAACACATTTTGTTATTTTCTCATTAAAACAAAAAACCTTACACTGTACTGCAAATATCCTGTTTATTCTCTAGAGAAAAAATAAAGTATTGCCCAAAAAAATTATAATTTGAGGGGAAAAAAAACATGTTTGCTTTGAGATATGCTTCTTTCAAATGGACCTGGACATGTGCCTGTGCACCAGGACTGCAGTGAGGGATTAATGGAGTGGAAGACAGAGAGGTCTAAGTTCAGCTCTATGTGTCATTTAATTGGTTTGTCATATGCATCTGGAATTAAAAATAACTGCCTGAAAGCAACAAAATAATTTCATCAGTCAAAAAAGATTGGGGTTACTTCTGTGTGTCAGCACTGCTGCCTTGAAAATAACCTCATTCCATAATGCATTAAAAAATATGTATTTATTAGTGAAGTATTCTGAGAGGAAAAGGCAAATTCACATAACCTGCTCCTTTCCCAATCCATGGTGTTTTCTGTTTGACTATCACAGGCTCAGGGATGACAACACCAAAGGAGACAAAAAAGCTCCTAAAAGTGAGTTCCTTTGGGAAAAAAGATGGATTAATCCAGGCTGACATCAGCAGTCCTTTAACCATCAGCAGCCTGATCCTTGGAATGCTCAGGAGAATTTCCAAAGACTTTGATACCATGACAATTTTTTACCCTTTCTTTTATACACATTTTATGCATTTTCAATGCCCTTAACATGCATACTTGTAATTCCTTAAGTCTGATAACAGAATCATGATATTCTATTAAACCAGAAAACCAGACATCCTAAAGGCCTCGCAGTCAGAGGCCAGAAAGGCCCACACTATCTTGAAAATCCAAGGTCCTCTCTAAAATACATCCTGTAAACTAAGATTAAGCCCATCCAGGCAAAAATACCTCATGATAAGAACATTTCCCACTATTCATTCAAGAGTCTCATTGGGGCATCTTTGTTAGGTATGTCGATTTGCAAGGCCTAAAAAACTGTATATTCGACCTGCCACGTGCACGGATTTCAGCGTGCTGCACCTTGGTGAAGTGCTACACCACAAAAATCCTTATAAAACACCAAGGTAAAAACCCTTTACCTCTTAACCGTGTCCAGCTGTTAATTTTAAGAGCAAGGAAAAGGCATCCTGCAAGCAGGAATCAAATTGCGAGGCTGCATCCAGCGGGAGTGGCAGGATGGAGGCAGGAATGGCGGCAGGAATGGCGGCAGGAATGGCGGCAGGAATGGCGGCAGGAATGGCGGGAGGAATGGCGGGAGGAATGGCGGCAGGAATGGCGGCAGGAATGGCGGCAGGAATGGCGGCAGGAATGGCGGGAGGAATGGCGGCAGGAATGGCGGCAGGAATGGCGGAAGGAATGGCGGAAGGAATGGCGGGAGGAATGGCGGGAGGAATGGCGGGAGGAATGGCGGCAGGAATGGCGGCAGGAATGGCGGCAGGAATGGCGGCAGGAATGGCGGCAGGAATGGCGGAAGGAATGGCGGGAGGAATGGCGGCAGGAATGGCGGCAGGAATGGCGGCAGGAATGGCGGCAGGAATGGCGGGAGGAATGGTGGGAGGAATGGTGGGAGGAAGGGCGGCAGGAATGGCGGCAGGAATGGCGGCAGGAATGGCGGCAGGAATGGCGGGAGGAATGGCGGCAGGAATGGCGGCAGGAATGGCGGCAGGAATGGCGGGAGGAATGGCGGCATGAATCGCGGCAGGATGGTGGCAGGAGCTGCTCACCTGGGTGATGCAGGCGCCGGTGAAGGCCACGATGACGGCCACGATGTTGACGGTCAGCTGGAACTGCAGGAACTTGGAGATGCTGTCGTAGACGTTGCGGCCCCACATGACGGCCTTGACGATGCTGCTGAAGTTGTCGTCCGTCAGGATGATGTCCGAGGCCTCCTTGGCCACGTCGGTGCCAGCGATGCCCTGGGGAAAGGGGTTGGGAATGAGATTCCCTGCTGGACAGCACAAATCTTCATAGCCAGAGCCCACAGTTTTTTAGATTGCCTGAACTTTGTGCATTTGGCCTGGTTTTAAAGTGAATTAGGCCGCAGAAAAGGGAGTTGACAGAGAGTGGAGGAATTCGTGTGGTGATGGCCCTGAGTGTTTTATCAGCTTAAAGACTGCTGATCATCTGAGTTACTTTTGTCATTGATGCTTTTTGATTAGCCACAAACAGAACTGGTGACAAAAATGAGAATTATGTGTCTTTATATATAGTCAGAGTATGCATGGAAGACACCTTTCCATTTAGTGGTGGATTTTACCACAGCAGAAGAGAACTCCTGTGTTGTGAAGAATAAGTTCCTTTTTTTTTATATGGGCACAGGAATCTGCATGAAGCCAATAATTAATTAGACAAAATCCTCAGGAAGTATCAAAACAAGCAGTGCCAGTGAATCCAAGTGAATTAAAGGATTCTGAGTCACCATAACTCCTTCCCACCAATATCTTCCTTCTCTGACAAGTAATAACTAAGCAACTTCACATTTATTGAATGGAAAAGCCCTTACAGCAAATTCATAACGGCACAAACATCAAGATTATACCATTGCAAAGCCAACATCAGCTTTTTTAAGTGCTGGTCCATCGTTGGTTCCATCCCCAGTCACAGCTACCACCTGCCTCTGTTCCACCTGTGTGCTGTCAATAATACCTGCAAAAAACCAGAAATATGGCTGTGTGTTTACAGACTTTCACAGGCAATAATTAGCAAGATAAAACATCCCTGTAAAAAAGCAGGGTCTGTATAACACAGATTGGATAACACCACGGTTTTATGGAGATTAAAAAGGCAGATCTTTAAGGAAAATAATGATGAAAGCTGTGGCATTGTCACCATTCACGACTAAACATCACCATTAGAATTTACATGGAAAGTTCTGATCCTGCATCATCAACACATCAACAAAACCTGCACAGGCTTCAAAGGGAATGAGAGCAGCTCATTATGTCCTTTTGGCAGATTCTTGCTATTTAAAGTTTTGTGTCACAGCCCAGCACTGATCAAAGATCGGTGGAAAGGGTTTGCCAAAAACTTAAGTTCATGTTTAGGGCTCTCCTAAACTGGGACCCAGCTGTAATATCAGCTTTGCTAAGAGGTCTTCTTAACCTAAAGGTAACAAAAGTCATTGATGAATTTCATTTAACAGGAGAATTTTAGCAGACGTGTTCAGTTCTGCCAAACAATGATTAAGGAGATATAAAGTAATCCTTTAAATTCTGGAACCAAGCATTTTAATAAATAGACATAACAAAATAATTTCTGCTTTCATCTTGAGGTCATTTGAGAGAAACAAAAAACACTTTTCACTTGGTGAATCAAGTTTTTCACACAACAAGGCTGCAGGGAATCGTTTTCCACTCACACAAATAGGGAAAGTCAGGAAATAACGAAAAATTTTTCAGAGGCTACAGAAGCAGCCCAGGTTTTTACAGGATGAAGATCATTCACCATTCATGTTTCTATTTCCATGTCAGAGTCCATTTGAGTAAGTGTCCAGAACACACAATTGTTGTGTAGGTTACAAGGACACCTTTCCATATTGATAACTTAGGGGAGAAAAATGACAGAATTCCTTTTGCTAATACATTTTGCAGAAACTCGTTACCTCCAAAAACAATTATCCAAACCTACCCAGAGTGAAAAGCTTTCACTTTGCTCTGAAAAAAAAAAAAAAATATCCCTTCCATATCAGATAACCAAGGAGAAATAGGAAATTGCAGATTACAGAGCAATAGCTGCCTCTTGGCAAGGTTCAGGCTTATCAGGCACCAGAAGATTGCAGTGCCCTGTGCAGGCAGTGAGTGCCCTGTATTTTTCAGACTTATGAAAATGAGAAAAAAAAAAAGCCCTATTCACTTTCCACTGGTAGTATGATCTCAGAAAAATGACAATTACTCTGATAAGATCTTACAATTAGAGTTTTCAGTTTGTTGGGGTGATTTGCCTTTGGTATTACTAAATAAACAGGAACATCATCTGTCACTACTGTTAAAAGCATTTACTTGGTCTTGTTATTAACACATCCTTTGATGTTAAATTAATAGTTTAAGCTTCTGAAAAAAAAAAAGGTCATTAAAATCTCTGGCTCATTAAGGCATTAACTGCTCCAAAGAGGTCAATGGTATCTGCTCACAACTGGGTTCCACAACCCAAATCAAGTTGAAGAAGCTCAACCAAGTGAGCTCCAAATAGAGAAAAATGGATATAAATAGTGACTGTGCTGATGACTGTGCCACCAACTGCCCTCCATCAGCCAATTCCTGGCTGCTGCCAAGTGGCTGCTGGTTCAGCAGTCATTCACAAGGTTTAGGAGACACTCTTATCCCAAAAATCCCAACTGTGCAGCCAGGATGAGCCCAGCACTGCCCAGAGCACAGACCTGAGCGCAGCCATGGAAACCCAGATGTAAAAAGGTCTCAGGTATGATCAGCACCTGAGCCCTGCAGTACCCACTGGGAGTGCCACAGGAAATACGTGGGGTTCTGGGCACGGATTTTGGTGCTACCCATGCAAGAGAGAAGCACTTTGCAAAACTCCCCTCTGTACATCAGACAAATTTCTAAAATGGAGCAGCAGCGATTATTTGGGATTCAGAGGATTTCTCACAGCTCTACAGACACTCCCTGACTTCTGCCTGCTCTTTTTAGTCTGTCCCTCCTCCCTGCTTCCTCACACTGCTGAATGTCTGCCTTCTTTCCAGCACCTGCCTCCTTCCAAACACATTCGGGTTGGTTTCTAATATTCTAATTAATGGCTGTGAGAAGGTTTCACCTCAAGAATTTTCTTCAGTACTGAGAAATGTGCACAGATAAAATTCACAGTGTGAGGAGAGCAAAGAGAAGGATGCCCAGGAAGGGCTCTCCCTCTGCAGTCCTGAGCTGTGGGGATCAGCCTGGTGTGATCAGGGAAAAATGTGACTGAGGGCATGAGCTGACAGGCTGCCAGTGAAGAGAACATTCCCTGGCCTTTGCACTCAGTCCAAGTGGCTGAAAAGAAGTTCCAGTATTAATTAATCATGTCTAACAACCAGGAAATGTCTTCCAACTATACAGCTTTACTCCAGTTGGATGCTTACACACAGAATTCCAATAAAAAACAGGTTTTCATGGGGAATTCTTCTACTCTCAGCAAAGCTTCCTGCCAAAACAGCCTTTGCTCTCTCATTGGCCTCTCCCCTCATGTTGAGCTGCTTGGCCATGACTTTCTTCTGTCAGAAAGAATTTCATTCAACAGCCCCAGGAGCACACCTAGAGCAGAACATGACAGAGTGCTCCACACAGGGATCCCGCTGATGTGGCAGGAATTTGATTAGGAAATTTGGGCAGGAATTTGTCCTGCAGCTTACATAAGACACAAGTTTCTCAGAGCAAGCAGCTTGTGTCAGATGAGGGCAAAGATCAGATTTGAAACAGCCATGCAGAGCTGTCAAGAAGGGCTCTAAATGCATAAGCCTGCCATAAAAAGCACAAAATACAAGATACAAAACTGAAATATATCCTACATCTCCCACCTTCCTCCCACTGAACACTAAGTAAGCATTAAATCAAATCCACTCAGGATAATAACTTAAGGAATATTAACCAACAATGTCTCTTCTGCACCCGTGGCTCGGCTCAAACCCATCACAGCCAGCCCCAGGTTCTCCCTTTTTAAACCATCCTCGCTTGGCATCCTTAGAGCTGCACCCATAAGAAAATCCTGGGAGGAAAAAAAAATCCTGGTTTAGAGATTTCTTTCCATTTTCTTTCCTGTTTAAAATAGTCATCTCCAGCTGAGGGTTTCAGAGCTGAAGCCCAGTTCAGGGTTAGAGAGGCAGGAAAGCTGATCCCCCCACGGGCTCACCCAGGTTTGTGTTTCTTTGACAAACTAAACATAGCTACAGCCATGTATTTTCATAAACACACTGTCTTTAGGTTAGTTTTTAATGCTTCCAAACTTCTGGAAACTCCCTGTTAATGTGACAAGAATTTGCAAAGTCTGTCTGAAGGAGAAAGCTTGAATTTATTGCAGTTAATGCTTGGGTACCTGCCTGGATAGAAGTTTAAAGGTTAATATAAAAATGTTCTGTATGACATTACAGACAGCATTGGGAATTAAGTGAAAATTCCTCCCCAAAGTTCAGAATATCAATTAATTAATTAATTATTAATTAATTTTCTGTATATTTTTATTATTTCCATCTCATGACTTTTCACATTAATGAGGTTATGAATTTACTACCATGTCATGCAATAATAGTTGAAATATTTTAGTAATTGTTAAAAATCTTCTCTTCCTAAAGTTCCCTTTCTGTTTGATAACAAATTATCCCTACATGAGAACAGCTGTTTTTAATATCACCAAAAAGAAAAAAAATCCAGTCTAATTTAAATATATTGGAAGGCACTGCTTCTTTAATAGGGAAATAAACATTTTTTTGATCTTTTCTGTACCTCCTGATGATATTTCCCATCAGGGTTAAACAGTTGTTTCCCACAGGGTTTTTAAAAGATGAACTGATAATTTTGAATTATTTCAGCAGTAGCACTGTAACCTCACACCAGTATAAATATGTGTTTTTACTTGTTATATTTTGAAATAGAGTCAAAAATATGAAATAATACCAACAGGTGTCATAAAACCCATCCAAAGCTGTATTTCAGTGTGACTGAGATTTTGCTTTCACTGAAGCAGTTTGTGATGATAAACCACTCTGATGGGTGTTTTTCCAATCTACCTCTACTTCAAAGCCATAAATATTTGAATGCAAGTGCCAGCCCAGGCTGAAAAGCTGAACCATGCCTTTCTCTGGTCCCTGAGCAGCACTGAAAACAAAAGTGAAAAATAAAAATGATCCTTTTGCTGGGTGGGATTGTGCTATGTTAAGGAGGAAAAAAAAAAAAAAAAAGATTCCCTGCAGCAGCTGTATGTCATTAAAAATTAAATATTAAAAAAGTTTATTTTCTGATGTGTGTTTTTAGCCTAGAGCAGATAGAATACATCAAAGGGGAGAAAATCCTCTCAATCCCTCAAGTGTCTGGGAAAAACATAACATTTTAACAAGAGGCCCAAAACTAGTGAACATTTAAATAGTTTCTTGTAACTTTTAATGGCCCTTGGAGTATTACCAGCCAAAAAATTCCATCATCATTTCCACAGACTCCTTCTTGAACTTTGTTAAGACATTTAATTGCTCTCTCAACCTTGTCACATCTTTAAAACATTAATTGTGGTACTTGCATGTGGCATTCAGTAGGAGCAAATATCTTTTGGGCTGTCGAAGTGCGTATGCTACAAACCATCAACAATTTGTTGTTCCTTTTTCTCAATTGGTTTCAATTTCCCTGGCAAAAGTTTCCTTCTCCTCTTGAGGGAAAATCCTGAATGATTCAGAGGAGCACTCCTAAGGGACTTGCTTAATCCACTTAATGAAACACAAATTGTGTTTCTGAAACAAATCAGCTGTTGGGCTGAACAAGGGCTGTTCTCTGAGAGCTGGAACGCTGGATTTGAGATGCACTGGTGAGGAAACTTCAGCTGACCTTGTGCAGCTCTAACACTGACCCATGGAGATAAAAATGCTCACCAAACCTTTCCAATCCTGAACAAAACCCTGCTGGAAAACTGTTTTGGAACACACCTCCCCCAGAAATGTATATTATTTATTAATTACACATAGGTACTGCCATACTAATAAATTATGTACATTATAAGAGATACATATAAAAGGGTGGGATGGAGATGATACATTCTGTTTCAAGCCCAAAGGATCCAATCCTCAAATTCACAATGGAACTTCTGCTCTAAAGTCATTTTGGCATTTTTAGAAATTGCACGATGCTCAAAAGCCCTTGCAAACAGTCATGTATGGAATCATAGAAATGAAACCTAAATGAAACCTAAACATGGATTATTGTTGAGTAGACAACCAGCTGAAAACAGGTGAGTGACCAGCTGAACTTTAGCAGCTCCAAGAATTGCTAAAAGGGTCCCTCCAGACTTTCCAGGGCCTTAACAAAACATTCCAGCTCCTTCCTCATCAGGAAGCCAGGAAACAGCAATCTGCTGATGGGGCTTCCACCTGAGCATGGCCAAAACTGAGGTTTTTCCTGCTCAAAAACTGCCTGATTTCATCAGCCATTAAGTGTGAGCCTCAAAGTCAACTGAATATGATATCAAGTCATCAAAAGCAAAAAAAATCCCTGCAAACCATTCCCTCTTTAATGGGAGCATTCCATCTGCAGACAACATGGTGAGAGAATGGAGTTTGTACGGTTCAGCTCCTACAGGACAGATCCTAAAAATACAGGAATCTAAAGGAAGCCAATGCAAATCACACAATTAGATAAACCTATAGGAAAAATGGAATTGGCTGAGAATCCCCATCTCCACTGAGCAGCTCCCAGTTCCACCATCCCAATAACTGCTGCTGTGGCAGGAAAAGGTTTTTTTTCTCTTACTCTTTAAGATAATTGTGGGAGAAAAGATGCACTGGAGTTATTGGATTCACTCTGAATGAGATTGTTCTTGTTTCTCTCATAAAACAGTGCAGGCAAAGACAAAAAAATCTATGTCCCCTCTTGTTTATATCTTGTTTCCCAGCAATATTTTCTTTCTGCCCGCCAAATGCACATGTTCCCTTCCCAGCTCGAGCCTCATTCCAATTAAAAGTCACAAGGCAAATATGAGATTGCCTAAGTCCACTTGCCAGCCATCTTACTGGTATTTCTCTTACTCCTGCCAAGGAGTTTCCTATTATTTTCCATGTCGAGGCTGAGGTAGAACACAAACATGAGAGCCAGAAAACTTCTTTGTTTCTGGCTTTTGTGGGGTGTAGGGATGTGCAGTTAAAGATGACAACTCAGGTGGATTTGTAACAGTGAAATCGAAGCAGATGATGTGCTCCAACATCTTTATCATTGATTTCCACCCCCACAAAAGCAGTTTGCACCCACCTTTCACCAAAGTGTGTTTGTCCGTGGGGGAAGAGCGAGCAAGCACCCGGAGCTTTGGCCAGATTTTGTCAATCCGCTCCTGCTCGATCTGCAGGGGGTGGGGAACACAAAAAAAAGAACCCAAACAGTAAAACCACAGGACTGTGATGAGCAGAACTTATGTTATCATGTCAGAAAATTCCCCTGGTTGTTCAAACATGCAGCTTTTCTCCAAAAGCACAGGAAAATTCCAGCAGCCATCGATGCTGCAAGTGAAGACAAGGCCAGTGCTAACAGGGCTCAGCTGCTGGCTAGCACAGGTAAATATTTCCACAATACCTAACCAGACTTTCTTATTATATTTATGGATAATTCCTCCCAGGATCATCACTGTAGATTAAGGATAGTGGAGTTTCTCAAAGCTGATCAAACCTGTTCACAAGTTTGTTGTTTTACTCCTTACGAGAGCCCAAATTGTTCATTTAGCACCAACAATGGCAAGATTTTCCAGTGTAGCAACAGGAACAAAGCCAAACCTGTTGTGTGTATTAACATTCCCAGGATTCCACCCATCAATGCAGGGATCAAATGACAGTGTCCACTCATTTATAATGAACTCAACAGCCAGAATATATTTTTCCTTTTTAGAACTGTCTTGGAGCTCCATCTTTGATGAGGAATTAAAAATGTTCCAAAGGATATATTTTTTTTAATGCAAATCATTGCTGTGAGTACATTAGAGAAAGTAGAATAAATTAAAGAAATGAGAGGAGCTGGTTCTCAGTACAGATGGCATTTTTGGGAGCAAAATTGCTGTTGAGTTCCTTCTCCTCCTTGCCATAAACCTGCTTTAATGGGCTTAGTTTTGATTTCTTGTGGAGTAGTGCAGTGGTTCTAAAAACTGCAAAATTAGGCCAGCACTAAACTGATCCTGGAAGAGTAAAGACTGGAATTTCACTGCAGCTTTGAATTGCAAAAATGCAGTGAGAGGAAAACGCAGGAATTTTTCCAAGCAGTCTTTACTGCTGTGAGGCACCCACCAGTGCGGGAGAATATTTCAGTGTTTTCACCGGGTTTGATTTACCTCTCCCTTCTCATTTCGGATCCTCCTGTTGAACTCCTTCCCCTCGAGGCAGAGGAAGTCCTCTCCTGGATGGATGATGCCACATTTGATGGCGATGGCACGCGCAGTGTTGATGTTGTCCCCGGTGACCATGCGCACGGTGATCCCGGCTCGCTGGCACTTCCGGATGGCTTCTGGCACCTGCAGATGACGACTCAGGATTTCAGCTTTTATATTTTCAAAGTCCTGTACTGCTCTAGTGCCTAACTCTAAACTGCACAGACAGTGTTTGTTACTGCCCTCAGGTTTTATTCAGACACAATCCCTCTCCAGGCCTGGATCTCAGGGACACCTCAGTGCCCCAGGCCCCAAAAAGTCTGACCAAAAGTGAGTTGTGGGGAGCAAACTGGGGCTGAATGACTTCATTGCCTGCAGCTGGAATTGGAGGATGAAGCCCGATCTGGAACTGGAGCAAACTGGTAATTGTGTGAGAAACTGGTGCCCATTGTCCGTGCTGGCTGCAGCCTCTGGGAGGCTTTGGCTGCCCGAGGTGTGCCTGGGGAAGGCCTTCAATAAATGCCCACTTTATTCCTTCCCCTTGCCTGGCCTCTGCTCTGGGCACCACAGAAGCAAGGCAAGGGCAAAGAGGACTCCTGGATCAGAGATAAAACACAATGCAGGTGTTCCCACCCTGAAAAATTGCAGGCTAAGAAATGCCTGCAGCAGAAAGAGGAAATCAGATGTGTTCTATCATCACTTGATGGTTGTGGAGTTGGGGTTACTCCACAGGCAAGGCAAATCTTGTATCAAACACAAAAAAATACCTTTTAGGTCAGTTCCTTACATTTTCTCCTGGCTGGAATAAAAATGAGTTCTCTGTAGCTTTTTTGACCTTTAGCATGCTGATCATAACTATTCAACACGTGTAAATATGCATGGAGAATACAAACATTTAGTACAGAAAATGATTTCACTTCTGATCCAAACCTTCCTTTCAATGAGATCTTAAAAGTTATTGTGATTTAGCACTACTTAATTCATGCTTGTCAACAAGTGGAATTCCTAAATACAGGAGTTTAAAATTAGTATTTTATGTATTTCAAAATCATAAAAATGAAGCCTGACTTTGCTCATGACTTTTTCTGCATGAGATAAACTTCTGCACAGGAAATGTATCATGGAGACAGAATTCAGGGTGGAGCAAGGGCTGTGAGATTAATGCAAGGGCTCCATTCTGGCTTGGCATCATACACATCTTATTGGAAAAAAACCAACAAACCAACCAAGAAAGATTTCAGGAATTAAAAGCAAAGATTGATTCCTATTAATTAAATAAAGGTGTTTTAATCCAGTTACTTTGGTAAATGAAAGCTATAGAAAGGTTCCATGTCTATAGCTCAGTTTCAGATGGGGAAAAAATTCTGTTCCCTTTAACTACATCCTAATTAATGATAATTTCTAAGTAAATATCATTAACCAATTAATTCAGTCTCATCACATTTTTGCATTCTTTTGCATTATTGTTATGAAAGCATTATTTCTTCAAGAGAAAAGTAGCAATATTTTTTAAAATAGGAGAATAAGGGATGTGTTTAACATGTCCAGAATAGCCTGGATGTTGTTCTTCAGCACAGCACCACTTCTCTAAATTTCATTTTTACCTGCAAGAGTCTAGAGCACCCCAGGATTCATCAGGAAGGCTGAAGCCCTTCACAGAGCTACAGGGACGTGAACTGCCCAGCTCAGAAGATAGCAATGCATAATTATTAAAGAATATTTTACAAAATCACAACTGTTTAAGAAAAGGTATGAAAATGGATATTTCTGTCAGTATTCAGTGCACCTTGCTGATCACAGCCTCCAGCACAAATATAAATGTTTTGTGGAACTCAATGCCAATTTGAGTGGATTCATCTCATCCATTAGTGCAGAAAATGTTGAGCAAAGGAGACACCATCTCCAACACTACACTGCTAATTTTATGGATTTCTAGATATTTTCCTTTCCTCTGTAGCCACAAGGAGGGGACACTACTGAGGGCTTTTATGACAAACATCTTACTCTGAGCCAGTGTGGCAAATCTTGGGCTTTGAGGGGTTTCCTGGGGCCAGGAAGGCTCTGGGCCTGCACTGAAAACCCTAAACCCCCACACCCCACCACAGATAATGGTTCTGCCAGTCCTGGAGTAATTTCACACCATGTTTGTGAATATTTATTAAAGGCAGTTTGTGGAGTTCCTGTTTTTCAGAATGCCACCCTAAACCAATTCTCAGAGCAGCACTTTTCCCCAGGATTCCCAGGAAAAAACCTGCTCTGCCAGCACAGATCCCAAAATCAAGGGCAGAATTCAGGGACAGAGATTTATCTTCCCATTTCCTCACCTCTAACTGGGAATATTTTCCCCACAAATTGTACACCCTGGAAAAATTATTTAGACCCGAAGGCTTTTAGTGATGTGAAATAGGTTTCTGTAAGGGAATGTAAGATCAGGTTAAATCTGTTCCTTAAGCAAATGAGCCCTGACCTCCCCAGTTTCCACATTAATAATCCTGCCTAAATCCCATTTGTCAATTGGAAATGCTTTTGGTACCCACTGGAGCTGTGGTGACCCTCATGCATAGGACAGGAGAGATTTAGATGGAAATCTGGAAAAGCAGCCCAGTGGATGGAGCGTGAAGGGGAAAAATAAATTACAGTGCAGGCAGCAAAAAAAGGGTAATTCCCATGAAGTGTCAGTCCTATTAAACAAGGTCAGGGGAGGACAGCCCCAGTTGCAAGCATGTCTCAAACTCACATCTAACTGGAGAAATCATTCTGTTTTCCTCTCCTGTCATTTTCTGGACAGCTGGTGGGTGGTATCTGATTTAATAGTGTGTACAGTAATTACAGTTAAAATATTGTTCATATTCTTTTTATTGCTGTAAGGGAGAAAGAGTGTTGGCAGACTGAGTGGGCAGAGGAAGCAGATATTTTCCATCAGTTTTGCAGAGTTTAAGTACACATTTCACAATTTTTTTGGTTTATTTTCCCTCTGCAAAGCAAAACCTCCAATGCAAGCACGTATGCACAAAGCATCCAATGCAGGAATATCTTTCCCAATCAGGTGACAAATAAATAGGAGATATTTGGAAGGGATTTATGTTCATCTCCCAGGAGTAACAGACTGGAGGCGTTTTTTTGGCAAATCAGTGTGAGCCAGTTCAGGCTCATTAAAATCAAGCCAGAAAGAGTGTCAGGATCAACAGAGAATCTCTGCAGGAGAAGGGCATCACTCTGTTTGTTCCCTTCCTGTGTATTTATCAAAGAAAAATAAAAAACACACCCACAAAATATAAATATCAAGCAAGTAGTTCAGTGCTTGCTAAATCCAGCAGCTGGTGATGACTAAGCTGGTGTCTGAATTAACCTGGGAATATGGAAAAGCCATGGGTGTCCGTGGTGGGCATTCCAGAGAAAACTGAACAGTTGTTGGACATCAGTGTTAAGCAACTCATTCAAATTGGGTTTTTTAGCATATGGGAGAGATGTGAGTGCCAGAAAACTCCCTGAGTATCCCAAGAATATCCCTGGAAGCAGGAGGGAGGAAGGACTCCTCTGAAAGAGCCGGTATTCCCATGTGGAATCACTCCTTGGATGCACAGCAGCTCCCTGCCCAGCATCCATGGGACAGCCCAACACCACCTCAGAGAAAAGGAAAATCCTGAGCCTTCCCCAGGAAACACAGGAATGGAACTGAAGGGAAGCTAAAGGCTGCCAGGATGGGGACACTTTTTTATTGGAATTACCTGATCTGTCTATCACCTCCATCCAAATAAATCCCGACACCCATGAATAATGAGAATATTGATGAAACATCTCCTTTAGTATGAATTCTAATTTTTGTGTTCTTTTATTTTCCCCTACAGAAAGCACTTTGAAAATGCATAAATTCCAGTGGGGAGTCAATTTAATGAGCAGATTTCATTTTGGCAAAATATTCTCTATAACTGCTCAACATCTCAGTATTTGCATCAGCAATGGGGATTTCACACATGCACATTGTGATATTCCAACCAAGTCAGATATTCCAAACCTAGAGAGTTTTCTGAACTTTATGTTTTTTTCTCCTGGCTCAGGGTTTATTGGTTCATTTCTTTCCCCTAAGGTACTGCTTCTTATAACATGCAGAGTAGTAATAATTAAATATTGGTTTAAATATTTTCATGATATTATTGCCACCTTGGAACAGTCAAAAGGGACAAGGTGGGAAAAAACCCCAATAAACCAAGTCTCAAATCCCAAATGTCCAAAATTTGCTAAAATTCTGAAATTGCAAATATTTTATCATGTGTTTTGCCCTACAGTAAACTGTTCCTGCATGTTCTGGTGTTAACCTACAAGAAACTCTATACAATATTCAAATGTTTGTTTGGAAATAAGATGTGCTCCTGCCTTCGTCTCTTTGATTCTTTACATTGAAGTCAGATTTGCCCTCTATTTTTAGCAGAATTATTCACTTTTACCTCAAGCTCCCAAGAAATTATTCCCTGCAAGATAAGAGCAGTTCTCTTACAAAACACCCTCCTAACAAACACATGAAAGGAGAGTTTGCAGCTATTTTCCATAATAACTGCAAATCCCACTGCTCCCCAATCCCTCAGTCTGCCACACCACGTGGAACCTGACTTAAAGCTGTTTTCTAACGTGGATCATGATTTCATTTAGGAGGGGGAGAGGATTGATTCACAGTGACCACTGGAAAAATATATCACAAAATATTTCTGAAAATGCATTTTCTACAAAATATTTTCTGTAAAATATCCATATATGTGAGCTGGAGCATTAAAGGAACACTGCAGACAGAACTTCTAAAGGACGTTTTCCAACATTTTGAAAGGCTTGCAATGTCAGGCATGGGGACAGATGGATTAGCAGCAAGAGACCATCTGATGACAGATAAAGTGGATGCTGTTTATCTGCTCTTTGTGGAGATAAGGAGTTTATCATCCAGTTGTCACCTAAGCAAGATTTACTTTGTATTTTAACCTTCATATCAAGAAAGAAGAAAAAAAGAAATAACATCCATTTTGAGGCAAGGCACAGCTGTGCAGTCAGTACCTGGGGTTGTGTGGTGTTAGCTCCAAACTTACTGCCACCATTTCCAAGCCCTAACGTGGAATTAATAACTCTCCACTAATTATCAAGCAATGAAGAGAGAGATCAGAATTCTCTAACTCAACCCTTTGTATCTCTGTGGGAATTTACAAGTGTAGAAGCAGGGATGTGCTTCCCATGTGCACACCTACTACAGATTTACTCAGGGGAGCTGAGCTGTAATTTTACATATATTTATACAAGCCATGTAAATGTGATATCCATGACAACTGCAGCCTTTCCTTGTTCAAATACAACATTAAAAACAAATTTTCCTGAGTAGTCACTAGGTACAATCTTAAGGAAAGTGACAACTATTACGATAAATGGCAAAATATCAGTTTCTCTGGAAACTGCCATTATAATGGCAATTTTAATCACGGCACTTGTCTTCCCTGCTTTCAGAGTTGCACATCACTGCACTGCTTAAAGGAAAATTCTTTAACATGTGGGAGCATTACAAAACCTCTGCTGATCATCTCAGTCCTGCAGTGCAAAAAGCCCTATATTCCTTTATTTAAATACCAGCTGACTGATAGCTGAATTTTACCACCTTAATTATTTGGCTTTTCATCAAGTAAAACCCATTTCTAAAGCTGATTTTCAGCTTCTTTGACAGAGCTAATTAAAAAAGAGAGATAAAACCTGTAAGAAACCTGCCATTCAGGTTATGCCCAGTTTTATATAAGATAAAAATCGGATGTACCTCTGGCCTTACTGGGTCTTCAATGCCAACGACACAGATGCAGGTCAGGTCGGATAAGATGTCATTCTCATTGTCCCAGTCAGGCTCAGGGCTGCTGGGGAAGTCTCTGAAAGCCACGCAGATGGTTCTCAGCCCATCACAGGCCATGGGCTCAATCACTTTCTTCACCATCTCGTCCCTGTCGCGGGGCCTGAAGATCCGAGGCTCCCCAGATGCGTTGAGGATCCTGGAACACCTGGTTTGGGCAAGGAAAAGAGAATAAAAACTGAGTGTGGTGCCTTGGGATTTCAGCTTTTGTATTTTCATCCATTTGCAGTGCTGCAGTTCTTTAGTGCCTGACTCCAAACTCCATGTGCAGGCTCAGCTGCTGCTTCCCCATCCTGCTCAGACACAGCAATTCCTCCCCAGGCCTGCAATCAAGGACACCTCGCTGCCCCAGGCCTGAGAGATGGAAACAAAAGGGACTTGGGGGCAGCAAAGCTGCCCTAAATGACTTCATTCCCTGCAGCTGCAATGGGGAGATGAACCCCCAATGTGCAAATGGACCCAGCTTAGAAAAGTGTCAGACCTGGGACCCACTGGCCATTTTTGGGTGCAGCCCAAAATGTACCTGGAGACCCTTCAATAAATAGAAACTGCTTTTTATTCCCTTAATTCTGTCTGGCCTCTGTTTTTAGGCAGCCCCAAAAAGGCATCAAGTATGAATCTTCATGACTGCCAAAGTATTTCCTGCATAAGCTCATTTCAGTCAATGCTTTCCTTTTCTGATGTCAGGTTTTGAGTTTCTGTTGTAAATTTCTAGAAGATTCACCACTGAAATATTGGAGAGAATTTGTAATTTATTGCACGGACACCGAGAGCCCTTCATGAGTTATTTTCTCAATAATCAATGTGCTGACAACTTACAGTGAAATTGAAAAGTGCTTTTTTTACAAACGCGTCGAACGTAAAGAATCCATTTGCAAATCACCAAAAGCCAATTTGTAAATCACCAAAAGCCAATTTGTAAATCACCAAAAGACCCAATTCTTTGGTAAGAAAAATGGACCAATTTCCCAGAAGCACTTTAAAAAAATTTTTAAAATAATAATGGCGGGTTATGCTGATGAAGTGTGCCCCATTTCTAGCGCAGGCAGCAAATTCCAAACACCAGAATTCCCACGTTTTAGCGTGGGGATGCTTTGCATTTTGGAAAAACGAGGCCAGGGATGCAGTGCACTCACTTCTTGAGAACAATCTCGGAGGCTCCTTTGCTGTACATGCGGAAGCTGCCGTCAGGCATTTTAATCACCGTGCTCATGGACTTCCTGACGGAGTTGAAGGTGTAAACTTTGTAGAGCTTCTCCTCGGGGATGAGGCTCCGGACGGGCTCGTAATCCTGCTTCAGATCCAGGACAAAGCCCAAGAGGCCACACTCCGTCTTATTGCCCACCTGGCGGGGCAGCCCGCCCTCTTTTTCTGGTGGCTGGAGAGAGGAAATAAAAATTGGAGATTAATTTCTCTAACTTCACAGTTCATAAGTTACAGGCATGGTTTAATATCTGAGCTGTGCAGACACGAGTCTTCTGCTTTTTAAAAGTGAGGTTGAAATTCCTGGAGCTCCAACAGACCTGAAGCATCTCCTCACAAAGAGAAATATTTCTCTAGATGATATTTGCCACATTGGGTCTCTTGCATTTCTTTTTTCTTAAATTAGCCATTGGCAGCGTGTGAGGGTTGGGCAATCCATTAAAAAGGAAGTAACTTTCCTTGGGCTGAAAACCAAGCAATTCTCACTTGTCAGAAACAGAGGATTTCCTTTTCTCTCCTGTTTAGAATTCCCTTGGCTTGCTGATTTTCACAGCTTAAACAGTGAGTTAAAGAAATCTCTATCATCTTTTTGTCCTGCCAGGCATTTTTTATGTAAAAATAAATCTCCATCTAACCATAACAACCAAACTCAGTGAAAAAAAAAATCTATAAAATAATAGTTCCTTGTCTAAATGTACCCCTTTCTAGAATTATTTTAGTCTGCTGCTTCAGACAAATAAATTCTATCTCTGTTAGAGAAAATGAAGTAGGCTAAACACTGTGCAACTCCTACCAATTCTCAGTCCTTCTAAAGGAGAGAAGGAAGGACAAGGAAGATGTTAAATTCCCTTTTAAAATAGGAATGAACACTTTACAAATTCTCTTGGAAGTGTTGTACACCCTGAACAAAATATTCCTGTGCCAAGACCCCAGACTTCACGTGGCCAATGTGTGACCAATAAACTATTGATAACTTACATTTTCATATGCTCAGTAAAATTAGGAAAGTGTTCCTTAAGCCAGGGCTAAACTCCCTTTATAGGAATAAAAGCAGGAAATCATCTCACAGCTTTAATTTGCACTGAAAAGAGATTTTGATTTGGCTCAAGCCAAGACTCCAAGTCACATTTTCAATGTGAATTAAACATTTACCTCACATTTTGCAGAATTGGGACTGCAGGACTGTATACAGAATCTGTATTTAATTTCACTTTAAAATCCAGTTTACATCGAAAATGGGTTTCCTAATAGATGGAATTTCATACATTGTCCCTCACTGGGATGAGGGCACAAAAAGGAATGATTAAAGCTGCAAATCAGCCATCCTTCTGGATTTGAATTCTTGCAACAAGTTTGGCCACAAAAAGGGAAAAGGGGACCTTTTAAATAAGCAATTAGTAATTAATTATCCCAGAAAGCACCAATTGCAGCTGGTTCAAAAAATGAAGGTCAGATAGATGACAAAAGACTGGTCTAGAACTGAAGTAAACAAATAAATATTAATTTTTCCAAAAGAATCATCTCCCTACCAGCAGGAAGATTGATACCTGGTGACAGATAGATTAATGTAATTTTTTTTTTCAGAGAGAAGCAGTTATGATGAACAACACAGAATAACCCAAAAATCTCTGTCTGAAAGAGATTTATCCTTCCAGCAAGGATTGTAACATCTTTCTTTTATGTGAACCATCATTTTTACTGACTAATGTGGGTCACTCTGGTGTTGCTATGACATTTCTACATCACTCCAGGGTCACTGTAAAACACTGACATTCAGCAAAAATGCCAGTGTGATACATTAATTTTATTACCTGCTATAACAACTTGTCCTGCTATAACCTCATTATATTGTGATGTAACTTCCCTCTGGATTCTCAAATTCACTTAAGAATCCCTAATTCAAAATGCAAGCGCTCACAGGGAGGTGTATCTGGAACTCAGTGAAAAACTCAGGAGTCAGAAAAATACCTTTTAAAATCCAGTTTTGTTTACACAAATAAGCTTTGTTTTCCTGGCATTGCAGGCACAGGGTTCCTGAAATCTGCCAGGAACTCAAAGCATTTTCTAAGCAACAGAGGAACCAACTTCAGTGCCTGGGTAGTGATGGGGGCCAGGGAAGATCCATTTTTTCTGGGCATATTAAATCCAGGTCTTCTCATTCTAGATCTAAACCCTCATTTATGCTTCTCTTTGCCACTGAACTCAGTGAAAATTGTCACTGAATTAAATGTGAATGTGATCAGGCCGCTGGAACACTCCCAGAACCCAAAGAAAGACAAAGTTTTCCATCAAAGTCAGACAATCCTAGACAATAATCAATTTATAGATATGATTTCATCATGCCCTGATGCCAGGGGATATCAAGAAAATAAAAACCTGCCCACATTTCTCAATACAAAAAACCTAAATATCAGAGTCCTTCCAAAATTACCTTTATTTCAACAAAAAGTAGATCACGCTCCCCTGTTCTTAACACGGCCTAAAAATAGATTTCTTCCAGGGAACATCTTTTGAATGCAAATACGTAAGCAAGGGGGGAGAAAAAAAAAAAAAACCCGTGAAAAGAAAAGGAACAGACACTTCAGAAAGGTTTCAAAATCGAACAAGTGGCCACCTCCCTGCAGAGCAGCTGCTGTCTCCATATTCTTTGTGCATTACATTAGGGGCAAGCATATGGTGCTGAGAGCTGGCACAGAGCACTTCCTTCCCTGCACTGTTCCAGCTCAAAATCTATATGCCAGGAGCAGCCTCCTTGCAGATTGTTCTTGACAATCCCTTGCAGAAGCTGCTGCCTCTGAAACTTCCTGCTGGGCTGGAGCTAAATTTATTTCTCGCTGAATTCTGCGGTTCATGGCACCTGGAAAACAAGGACAGCCCGATGGGGTTACTCTGGAAGGATTCGCTGGGAACAGCTTCAGTGACTCCTCAGAGGATGGAACTTCAGGATTTCAGCTTGTATGTTTTTAATTTATTTGCAGTGCTGCAGTTCTTTAGTGCCTGACTCCAAACTCCATGTGCAGGCTCAGCTGCTGCTTCCCCATCCTGCTCAGACACAGCAATTCCTCCCCAGGCCTGCAATCAAGGACACCTCACTGCCCCAGGCCTGAGAGATGGAAACAAAAGGGACTTGGGGGCAGCAAAGCTGCCCTAAATGACTTCATTCCCTGCAGCTGCAATTGGGAGATGAACCCCCAATGTGCAAATGGACCCAGCTTAGAAAAGTGTCAGACCTGGGACCCACTGGCCATTTTTGGGTGCAGCCCAAAATGTACCTGGAGACCCTTCAATAAATAGAAACTGCTTTTAATTCCCTTAATTCTGCCTGGCCTCTGTTTTTAGGTAGCCCCAAAAGACATCAGAACCCTTGGAAGAGGGAAGAGGGAAAGGCTTTGAGCTGAGATTTACCACAGGGAGCTCCAGCACGGACCTTCTGCTCCCCACAGGTCACCTGCAATCTGTTCCAGGGCCTGCCTGGAAGGGCCTGAGCCAGGATCTTCCCCCAGTCATGACCCTTGCAAAATGTTTTTTCAAAACATTTTTCCCAAGCCTTTGGATTATTTACCCACAACATTTCAATTGCCAGCAACTACTCACATGCAGAAGAACCCCCAGACAGATGTTTAAAAAGTCGTGGTTCCACCCAGCAGATTGAAATAGGTTTCTGGGTCAAAGTACAGCTGCATTACCAAGGCTTAAAAACACCAATCCAAAGCCAGTATTGACCTGATACTGAGTTGGGATTACAAAGGGAATTTTCAGAATTGTTTCACTAGGAAATAATTGCCTAATAAAAGGTTTTAAGAAGGAAGATAACATTCTGGACATAACTTAGAGAGATGCTCCAATTTCCAAAATTAGATTAGGAAATAATTCCCATTTTTGCCATAACTCTTTACTAAACCTGCCTTTTCTCACTGCCCTTTCTGATGTGAGAAGAGAGGACACTGCAAGAAGACCCAAGTAGTCCTTCTAAATTAAAATGTCAGGATTTCCTGTATTATCTGAGGCCTTAATTAGTTGTGTATAGTTCTCCTGTGTTTTACAGGTTGAATTACTCCTTTAGAAAAACGATGACATTAAATATTCTAATTTATTAGCATGAAAAATGAGCTTTGCTAGAAAGTTGAGCCTTTTATTTCAACCCAGCATCACTACAAGAAAACAGGAAAACAAAAACTTTTTAAAATTAAATTGCAAAAGATTTCCACTTTGTACTCCAATTGCTCAAACAAACGACAAAATGGACCAGGATGCACAGGAATTTTCTCTGCATAATTAAACATGTTATATGTAAAATTTAAAATAACCAAGATGGATGAACGCTGTTCAAACCACATGAAATTTTTGGTTTTTAATTCCTAATACTGCAAAAAGAACTGTGGTCCTATCAGAGATAATCCCTTGCAACGTAATTTAATCAATATTTTAATGTAAGACATCTAAAGCAAGATTAAAACATCCTCATTTATAAATTCTCCAGCTTTTTGCAGATACAGCTTTTTGCAGATACAGCTTCCTTTGACCGACTTCAAGCTAAAACAGCAGAGATTAAGAGATGCCTGTTTATCTTAGAGAAAAGCTGCAGAAAGAAAAGGGTGAGTCTTTTTTAGCCAAGGATTAAGAACTGAAAACTTTGCTCTAAAGCAAATAAAACTTTCTAAAACTAAATAAACTAAATCAAGTGGGAACACTGCAGAATGGCAAAAGGCTCCAGAAGCTGTTGGCAATAGGAGGGCAGTGAAACCCCAGCCCTCAGCTGGTTTAGTTTGTGTTTAGGATTTCTCTGGGATCCTGGAGCCAGGGCAGTGCTTTAACCCCAACTGGGAACCAGAAGTGGAGCCTCTTTCTCACTGCCCCTTCCCCCTGAGATGGGATGGGATGGGGAGGAAAATCAGAAATACATCACCCCCTGGACTGGGACAAGAACAGATTCCCTACAGATCTGAATCACAAATCAAATCACACCTGAAAATGCTGTGAATTTATTTCCACAAGGTCTCTACACAGAAACAAAAAACAGCTTTTCTATCTGTGCAGACTCTGGTCTTTGCAACTTCGAGGGCAGACCTGGAATAATAATATTATTGATGGCAATTTATCCTGGCACGGTTTGGGAGTTCCAGAGGTGTTTCCATGCTAATGGTGAGCAAGCTGCACCCAGAGCAGGGAGATTTGTGGTATCACACAGCTCTTTCCCAGCTCAGAGCCAGCACCGAGAGCTACAGGGAATTCTGTTCAAATAAAGTCAAAAGTCAGCTTGAATTGGGGTCAGCAGAAGGGAGTGGAGAGGAGCAGTGATGAACTTGGGGCTGGTTGTGTAACCTCTGTGGCACCAGGAGACCCAGACTGCAGGATTTTCATACTGTCCTGAGCCTCTCACTGCATTTAAAGCCCAACATTTCAAACTTTGAAGCTTTGATGGTTTTTTCCAGCTCTTCTGCACAGCACTGAGTAGATTAACAACAGTGTTCCCATTCACTTTTATTTACCTGTTCATCAGAAAGTAAATGTATCTCCTCTTAACCTTCAAAAGATTAAAAATATTTTCACACTGAGCTGATACAAATCTCTCCCTTCATTTCAGTTCCCAAGACCTAGAGGTCCACAACCCTTAAGGAGAGTGAGAATGCCTGACTTTGATCAGTTTGCAGCATTTTTGGGGTCCAATGATTGCACATCCAGAATTTCAAGCCCTATGGATCACACATTTAGAAATTAGCTCTAAACCAGACAGCAAAAAAAATGCTCTGAAACCCTTTAGCAGATGCCCTGGTACTTGAGATTGGATATATATATTGGATATATTGGATGTATTTTCCAAATACTATTGGATTTGTTACATGTGGTACAAAATGGTCTTACACAGCGCTTGCACAGAAGCCTGAAAAATATTAAATGATTTTTGAAGTGCTAATACAGCTTTTCTAAAATAAAATAGTTTCTAAATTAATAAAAGAAATTAAACAAACAAAAATATTTATTAATATTAAATGCCAATACTATATTGATATTAATATTAAATATTAATAATGATAAATATATTAAATTTATTTAAATAAATTTAAAACATGTAAAATAAAATCATTATAGGCTTAAACAAGAACTTTGCTTTTGAAGAGCTGATGACAGAGAAGAGTAAAAAAAAAAGACAACATTCACCTCTAACAGTGCCATGTATTTTCTGGAAGAAGAATCAAACAGAAGGTGATGGGAGAAGGAAAAGTAGGTTTTGCTAATTCTCCCTGCATTGATATTTCTTTTCCTTTTCCCTTTCTATATTTTTAGTGATTGTATCAGTAATCCAGCACATCAGCAGCATTCCCAGGCATCAAACAGGACTGAACCAAAGGAGAAAGGTAAATAATAAATAATCACATAAATAAATAAATAGCTAAAATTTCACCAGGGCTGCCCTTTATTGAAGTGTCCTCATATTTCTAGTCCAAAAACACAAGAAAATGGGATATAGAAGCTAATTTATTTTGCTTCCCATCACCCAGGATCCACAGGAATTCCATCTCTTGGGAAAATGGCACCAAAGGAATCACCTCAAACTCTCACTATTTCCTTTAGGCACCAGCAGCCACCACCAAAAGCCTCTCAAAACCAAGACAATTTATTCTAAATCCTGGCTGGCAGCTAAAGAACTTCCACCTCATCCCACATCTAGACAACCTAAAATGAAAGCACAAAGAAACACTCAGATGGGATGTAAAATCTGAAGACTGAAATCAAAAACGTAAACAAGATTATTTCATAATAACAAAGTTACATGTTAAGAGGCTGCTCCAGTGGCTGGTGAGGCTCCTGAATTATTCCATGTTGAATATCCTTCATGGTTATTAAACCTATTTAAATATCAGGTCTGCCCAAACTTCTGAGGAAAAGGGCAGCAGGAATTTTTGTCTCACTCCTGTATCAGTTTAAGAAATGCTTCATGTGTGCAGCACCCAGAACGATGGAATTATCCAGGCACAACTGGAATTATCCAGGCACAACTGGAATTATCCAGGTACAATCAGCTCTCCCATGACAGCTGGAGGATATTCAAAGGCTTCCTGCCTCAGACTAGCTGGGATGCAGGGCAATTCTTTCATATTTGGAAGGATAATTATTTAATAATATCTATATATTTATTAAATATTATATATAATGTTTAATAAAAATAATTTAATATTTCTCTGTTATCTGAAAACCACCTGAAAACGATGCCCAGACCAAGGCAATGCTGTGGCACCTCATCATTCTCCTGCTGGTGCTCCAGGTGGGGACAAGTTTGGTCAGCCAGAAATTGATATAAAAATGGTGCATTTCAGCATCTTGCCTGCAACTCCAGCAAGGCAATGCTGCCCTGAAAGGGGGCCAGCTGCAATTATGCAATGGATCAGGGTGACATTTCCCAGCAGCAAAGCTGATGTGGCTCAGTGAATATGGACTTTTATCCTGCTCCTTTCAGCTCCCAGGATAAAAGGATCCAGCCCATGAATTCCCCCACGAGTGGCTCTGAAATCTGAGGGGGAAATCAGGCATGAGGAACACGCTGGTGTGACAGTCCCCAGTCCTCTCTCTTTGAATCCCACCTATTTTTAAATTCACAGAATGTTTTTTTTTAATAAAAAACCTTTAATTTTAATAGTAAATAATTTATTTGTCCTTTTAATTTGAAGGACTCATCTGCCTTTGATTCACTTAGAAAAAAAACAAGAAAAAAAACACTGCCACAAGCATGAAAGTTGTTGATTCTTCTCAATGGTTTGGATATGTCAGGTTTGTACACAATTGTTGAAAAATTAGAGTTTTTCAGGTCTGTGTCCAGTGGGACTCTGAATATCTGCAGAGGGAGACTCCACAACTTCTATAAGCAACCTGTGCCAATGTTTCACCACTAATTCAAATGAAAATTACCTTTTCTTTCAGCTTCAAAACCAGATTAAAAGAGGGATAGCTCTAGCAGAAGTAGTTAACAAAGCTAAATTTAACCACATTTATCTATGTAATGAATTTCATTTGGACCAGAGCGAGGCTTTCTGGTTCCAAACTATAAATAAAACAACTGATAACTATATAAAAAAAAAGAATATCAATACATAAGGTCCTGCACGTGCAATTTAACAGTACCTATTCTAAGGAAGCCAGCACTGACAGAGATGTTACATTTATACATCACAGTTCAGCAGTGACTCCATAACCTGAAGACATGAGTTATTCCTCTCCATCTCTTAACTCTTTCTGGTTCTTTAATTTGAATTTTTCTAATTTGAATTTTTCTGATTTGAATTTTTCTAATTTGAACTTTTTCCTTTTGTAATAAATAGTCTACATTTCAAAACAAAAATAATTAAAACAGAAGGCTGGAAGTCTTTTAATTTAAAATATAAATCTCATTTTGAAAAACCTTTCTGTTCCAAATGACAATAACTTGTGGCTGGATTTAACCAGGGGTACGTTGATGCACCACACCACAGTGCAAAGAATGAACTCTGCCTTGTTATGACACTACTGATTAATTCTTAATTATGATTAGGATCCTCCAGCCTTGGTGTTTCCAGATGAGATTAAACTGAATTTTACCAGCAGAGATTTTTTTTTTCTCCTCATTTCCCTCAGAGGAGTCTTGGCATATTTATTGCACTAAAATATATTATTAATCTGTACTTAGGGACCTTCCTATTGTTATTGATAAAACCCATTCCTACACTCCCTTAATAATTGCCATTTCATAACAATTTAGCTCTAAATTTGGAATATTCCCTATTCCCTTTTCAGATATGGTCACTAAAAACCTGCACTCTTGTCCTTTTGTACAGCCTCAGGGAAATGGAAATTGCTGGATTTATTCTGGCCCCAGCCCAGCTTTAAGTGCAGCAAGAACTGTTGACAAGTAACCTATATAATCAAAGTAATTGCTATAAACTTACTTTAATCAACAACTAATTTACTTTAAATATAGTCTAAGTACAAGGATTCTGTTTTGAGTTTGCCATAAAGAAAGCCTCAGCATTTCTCCCATTACCAATATCAGCAGAACCCAGACCAGAGTGACAAAGGGACAATTTCTAACCAAACTGGGCAAAAATTAAGAGCAGATTAAGAGATTTTATAAATTTCTAATGAATTCTTCAGTATATTTGGGAAATGCTTCCCAAATTGCCACGAGCAACAACCAAGCTGAGCATTTTTTGTTTCAAAAGAGAAATTGCCCTCAATGGCAGGGCTGTAATTGGCGCCTCCTTGATGGCACCCAAGAGCTGCTACCTTGGGTTAGACCTGTTAAACTCAGGTTTTGCTGCCTGCTGGTCCTAGACTGGCCCTGTGAGAACTACAGACAGGGAAAACAGACCAGAAGCTGCCTGGGGTGGAGCCCATCAGGTTGGAAAAATCCAGTTCCAAGGCAAAGTCCCCAGTTCAAAAAGCATATTTCTAAATTAGACTCAACACCGGGACTTCTCTGGGGTTGGCCAACATTAAAAGCCTTAGGCTGAAACCTCACCTTTAAGGTTTGAAAAAACAGAGATACATTTTCTTCAGTCTAAGCAGCATCTCTACATTGGAAATTGTCCTTGGAGCTGCTCCATTACACATTTTAGTTATTTATCAACAGATTTTTCCTTCACATCTCAACACTTTCTCCCACCAAACCAATAGTAATATTCAATGATTCTGATCACCTGATCCTCAAAACTCCTCACCATTTATCAAATATTTACCTCTTCTAGTCAAAGTTAATCACATTTTTTAAAAACACCTCCACTGGTAGCCTGAAGTGCCCCTCGTGCCTGTTTTTGCCTGGCCATCGTGCATGAATTTCAACCACAAAGAGTGAAACCCATCACCTATTCCATGGTATCCACATATACCCATTCTCATTTCTATTTGTATTGCCTCCTCTGGGCTTTTTTTAACTAATTAGAAGTGGAAAAAACAATCAGCTAAACATCCCCTTGCAGAAAAATCCACCAAAACCCTGTCCCACCATTTCAAAAAAAATATGAACTGTGATAATAATTATAATGCACAAGAATTTAATCATACATTAAACAACAGAAAATCCGTGACCTTTACAGATGTGCATCAAAAACCTGATTTTCCATAAAAGAAAGGGAATTTACAGGTGGCTGATCTGTCCATCCAGTTTTCACATGCAGAAAACTTATCAATACTCTGGGGATTGGCTGTTTTCCTGTTAAATAGAGCCAGATAGGAAAACTAAATTTCTAGAAAGACCAAACCAAAGCAAAAATTAACCTTAACACTTGCTGCCTTTCTGGTGGCCCCACAGCAACAAACAATCTGTACAGTCGAAGGAGCTAAATTTAGTGAGTACAAAGCAAACCTAGCCACGTGAAAAAGGAAGTTTTTTCACTTGATTGAAGCTCCCGATTATAGCCCGTCATAATTACAGATCTTCCCTGTTAATAGTACTCATTTCCAGAGTAAGGAGAAGGGTTCTTCAAGCACCCATCTCCAAAGGAGTCCAAAACCACCAGATATTTCACTGCTGATACAAAATGTGCTCCTCTTTACCAGCTAGAACTATTTTTAAATTGGTTTTGGTTTGTTCCATTTGGGGTTTGGGAGGCAAATGGGTGAGCTCAAGTGGATATAATCCGTCAGAGCGATGCTTAGCTAATATATTTTCTCAGAGGGATTTTTTTTTTGCATGATTGGTGGGATAATGTTTGGGATGCATTCGAAATTCAGTCCTGTGGCCAGGCCCTCTCCTTGTCAGGACACCAGGAGTGATGCCTTGGCTGGGCAGAGCAGCAGACGGAGGCTGCAGCCAATTTGCGCCTGATTATTCATTCAGGAGGAAACGGGACAGCAGTGATGGAGAGCTGGAACATCCTGTCCTTCTTTGGAGAGAAATCATCCCAGAGAAATCTTCTTTCTCACCTCTTCCAAATGCACAGCCCCTACCGCAGCAGCACTGAGCACTGCCAGCCTTTGGAGTGAGGGGGAGAGGAAGGGGATGGGATAAACAGAAACGAGAGAAAAATAACAATGGCTTGAAAAATCTGCAGGGGAGCTGTTTAACATGCTCAAGGCTTTCCTTTGGTGCTATGGCCCATGAGCCACATCTTCTGCCCAAATCTCATCCAGAATTTCCCAAAGACAAGATGTCCCAACGTCCCCGCAAGGACTCACCATGAGCCAGCCACACTCTGCTGCTCCGTGTGTTTGCACCTGCAAGGTAAGGCAGGCTCCCAGATTTATTCCATTTATCCCATTCCATTTCTCCAATTTGTTAAGGCAGGCTCACAGTACTTATTCCATTTATCTTGAATTTTTATGATTTCTATAAGGTTCCTTTCCATGCAAGGTGTCTGCACAGCAGCTCTGTCATTTTTCTCAGTGATGTAAAGAGACTGGATAGCTTTGACTAAGTTAAAATAATCCAACAGCCTTTCCTTTGAAAAATTCCTGTTTCCTCTGCAAGACTCCAGCTGGGAAGAGGATTCTGTGGGACACATCTCCTGCCTGCTCCCTGTCAGTCCCATCCCCTGAGAATCTGGATCCATCACAGCCACCAGTGCCTTTGGGAATCCAGAGCCCCTCAGGGATCCCTGGTTACAATTCTCCAGGATTTTACCCATCCTAGAGGTTTTGCTGTCCCAGAACCACCTCTAAAAGCAGGATTTTTGAACACCTTCCCACACTCACAAATAACCCAGAAATAAAATTGATCTCATCCCAAAGGAGCCAAGAGCTTCACACACAAGAAGAGAAAACTGGAAGCTTGACAGAGAAATGGGCTCTACCTGCAGGAGAAAGCAGGAACTGGAAATCAAAGCATAGATTTTACTTTTCATATATTAAATACCAATTTTCCAAGTTATCTGTGACTCAAAAAGAATATAATACTTTGCTTACAATAAAAGCAAATTAATAGTGAAGTGCAGGGTCAGTCACAAAGAATAGCAATGAAAGTCAATTTAAACTCTTGTTCAAGGCTGCAAATAACTCCTGCCATTTATTTATTGCTCTGAAATCAACACCTTTTCTGTCATAGACTTTATTCCTGATCCATTGTACTTCAGATCTTGTATCATTTGCAGGCTTTTGGCAATTGTTGACTGGTTTTTTTCCCCCAGAGGAATAAACCACATTGGAGCTCTGAGAGTAAAAAGAAAACATACTAAAACTACACTGTATATAAAATATATATTTACACAATATAAATCTGAAAGGAAATTAATTTCCTATTTCATTATGAGGTGATTCACCCAGCACACTGGTTTCTAATCAGCCTGTTTGTGTACCTCATAAAACCACCATCATTTTCTGTGAAATTGGTGTTAGATCATCACTCTGGAAGGTATTATCTTCCTGTTCCCATGCCTGAGAGCACAAAGAAAACCCACATTAAAACAAAATGTGCCTGAAGTAATTGGTTTACACCAACTCATGTAAAAACAAAAAGCTCCCATCAGGAAAACATGTTCCCTGAGAATATTCCCTGAAAAGTGTTAACAGCACATCCCCACCAGCACATCAATCACACCAAGGTGTGCTGCCTTCACCTCAGCAGGGTGTCAGAGCCAGGAAAAGCAGCCACAAGGATTCCCTGTGCCAACTTATTAAAAAAAAATAAATTAAAAAAAACCCAGCAAAAATGTTCTAAAATGCTCAGACAACACAAAGCAATATTTATAAATCCAGATGAAAACACTGTGGAGCACCTTGCAGGAAATTTGATTTTTAAAGCCTGCACCTTTGGGAAGAGCTGGAGGTTATCCCCACAAGAGAATCTTCTCATACCAGGACAAGATTTGTGAACAATAAGAACATGAAAATAAGGTAAATAACATAAAAGAAAATTCTATGCAAGGCAAAAGGAAAAACATTTGTTGCATCACAGCAAGTTCAAAATCAAATTTATTAATTTTCATACCAGCAAGAAGGAAAAAAAATCCCCAAGCCTAATGTATAAAATGATATTGGAATGACAAAAAGCTTCCAAGTGATTTTAGACTGACTAAAACCTTGCAGTGAATATTGATTCCAACAAGAATTAATGGGATCTGCAATTACCAAACTGAGGGCAAAGGAGGCCAGGATGAAGGAGGTGTTTATTGCCATGGGTTCTGGCACTTGAAGAAATGGGACTAAACAAAGATGATGAAATGCAATCAAAATGAATAAACAGAATTTAAACTTTTAGCCAGTATAGGAATAACTTGCCAAGCAGGATTATTCATTTATCCATCTCCTGTCCCTCTGTCCATTTGTTGCTGGAGCTGCACAATCTCCCCTTTCCCTGGCAGAAAATAAGGAATAAGGGGAGCTGCTGGTGCCCAGCTCATCCACAATTCCAGCTCTCTGGGGAAGGGATGAGCTCTGACCCAGCAGATTGGGATAAATTGGGAATTTATCCCAGTTCTCTCCCTCCAACATCTGTGAACCTCTGCAGGGAATCCCCCCCTTTCCTCTGGCAACCAGGGCACCAAATCCCACAGCCTTGGGTACATGGCAGAGGGAGAAGATGGCCCTGCTCCCAAATCCCCCTCTTCTGCTCCCAAATCCCCTCTTCTGCTCCCAAATCTCCTCTTCTGCTCCCAAATCCCCCACTTCTGCTCCCAAATCCCCCACTTCTGCTCCCAAATCTCCTCTTCTGCTCCCAAATCCCCTCTTCTGCTCCCAAATCTCCCACTTCTGCTCCCAAATCTCCTCTTCTGCTCCCAGATCTCCTCTTCTGCTCCCAAATCTCCCTCTTCTCCCAAATCCCCTCTTCTGCTCCCAAATCTCCCTCTTCTCCCAAATCCCCTCTTCTGCTCCCAAATCTCCCTCTTCCTTGGCAGCTGACTCCCTTCCACCCCTTACACTTCACAAAAAAAGTGAGATTTCATTAAAACCCAGCTGTTTTTTGGCAATCCAAGCCCCCCATGCCAAAGGCAGGATGAGCAGGATGGGCTAAGGGCCTGTCCCAGGCTTTACCCACCCCAGCCTTGCCCAAACACAGTTATTTCAATTATTAATCAGCTGCTAATCTAGGGAGAAAAGATGTTTTTGTGCCTCTCCTTCTACACAACTCCAATGGTAAGTGATGTGTGAAGATCATTACTTTCTGCTAATTACCACTCCTAGAAGCACAGACTATTATCCCTAATAATTATTATTTACACAGTAAATAAGATGGACACTATAGGTTGGGTTTTTTTTTCCCTGCCTGATCAGAAAATGCTTACCAAGGGCTTTATTAAAAGTTTGGAATATGTTGGGGGGGATTTTTTGGGTGATGATTGTCTTGTTTATATTTAGAAAGATTCTCTGGCCTGCATTGTCTGTTCCCATCCATAATTTATAGCTGTCTAACACTGGGAACAAAATACAAAAAAAATCAGATTAAGATATAAATTTACCTCAAACAGGAATTGTTTTGCCTAGGAAATAAAACCTGTTATAAAATATACAGATTTTTATAAATCAGTTCAATCACTTTTTAATCAAATCAACCAAATCTTTCATTTTAAATGGCTCAAATGCACTGTTTAGCTGGAGATCCAGACAATATTTTATTGCTGTCACCTGAGCTCTTCAAAAAGAAGAGCACACACAATTTTGACAATTTTCCAGTTCCAAACTAACATGCTGAAAACAGCCAATAAATGACTTTCAGCACTATCCAGAAACTGTTTGATTCCTGGGATGTCTTTCCTGATCAAATCCACCCTCCCAGTGCCACCCTGAAGATCACACAGGGTGTCAGAGGTAGGAAAAGGAGCCCAATACATTCAAATCAATTATTGTGCCAACATCTTCTGTTTAAAAAAGAAAAAAAAAAAATAGAAAAAAGAGGGAAAAAAAGAAAAAAAAAAGTCCTAAAATGCTCAAACAACAGGAAGCAATGTTTATAAATACAGATGAAAACACTGTAGAACACCTTGCAGGAAAAAGTGATTTTTAAAGCCTGCACCTTTGGGAAGAGCTGGAGGTTATCCCCACAAGTGAATCTGATTTTCTGCTACGCAGATTTTCCTCTGTGTTTCTCCTTGTATCCCATATTTAGTAATTTATTGTACCCCTAAGGCTGCAAGATCCAAACTGTAAAACCTGAAGCAGTTTCATGAATTCCTACAAATTCCTTTGGTCTTTCTCAGCCAGAGAACAAATGAGGATCTTTGAATTTCTCTGCCAGTTCCTCCCAGTACATTTTTCTGAGCTATTTTCTGGATGGCTTTAATTCCACAAGGAGGGGATTTTAGGGCTGCAGATGTATTCCACAGTGCAGGAAGGTGATTCCAGCCTGGTGCTCAAGCAGTGGCACCAACAATGAGCTGGTCCAGTGCCATTACATGGGCTAAGATGAAAAAATAAATATTTTTTAGTGTTTACTGATTTCCTGTATTATTATGAAAAGTGAAAACCTTCCACAGACCTATCCTTCAATAAAATACCTGTCAAAAAGCACTTCTCCTCCTCACCAGCCTTAAAACACAAATTATGAAATCGTGACAGAGTGTCTGAAGGGAGAATTTGCTTTTGAGCACAGCCTGAGGAAAGCAAGCTGAGATAAACAAACATTCTGAAGGATGGGCACTGCTGAATTGTCACCAAAATTCCCTCAAGCCCTTCTGTACCAACACTGGCACTGCAAAGCTCCCTGTGGACAGAGCTTGGATTGGTGGAGCACACATGGTGCAGAAAAACAGGGAAAACCACTCTGTAAATAGAGCAGCAGTGTGGAGAACTCATGTAAACTCTTCTGCTGCTGATTCAGAATGATCCCTTTCCTTTCCTTTCCTTTCCTTTCCTTTCCTTTCCTTTCCTTTCCTTTCCTTTCCTTTCCTTTCCTTTCCTTTCCTTTCCTTTCCTTTCCTTTCCTTTCCTTTCCTTTCCCCTTTTTCCTTTCCCCTTTTTCCTTTCCCCTTTTTCCTTTCCCCTTTTTCCTTTCCCCTTTTTCCTTTCCCCTTTTTCCTTTCCCCTTTTTCCTTTCCCCTTTTTCCTTTCCCCTTTTTCCTTTCCCCTTTTTCCTTTCCCCTTTTTCCTTTCCCCTTTTTCCTTTCCCCTTTTTCCTTTCCCCTTTTTCCTTTCCCCTTTTTCCTTTCCCCTTTTTCCTTTCCCCTTTTTCCTTTCCCCTTTTTCCTTTCCCCTTTTTCCTTTCCCCTTTTTCCTTTCCCCTTTTTCCTTTCCCCTTTTTCCTTTCCCCTTTTTCCTTTCCCCTTTTTCCTTTCCCCTTTTTCCTTTCCCCTTTTTCCTTTCCCCTTTTTCCTTTCCCCTTTTTCCCTTCCCCTTTTTCCCTTCCCCTTTTTCCCTTCCCCTTTTTCCCTTCCCCTTTTTCCCTTCCCCTTTTTCCCTTCCCCTTTTTCCCTTCCCCTTTTTCCCTTCCCCTTTTTCCCTTCCCCTTTTTCCCTTCCCCTTTTTCCCTTCCCCTTTTTCCCTTCCCCTTTTTCCCTTCCCCCTTTTTCCCTTCCCCCTTTTTCCTTCCCCCTTTTTCCTTCCCCCTTTTTCCTTCCCCCTTTTTCCTTCCCCCTTTTTCCTTCCCCCTTTTTCCTTCCCCCTTTTTCCTTCCCCCTTTTTCCTTCCCCCTTTTTCCTTCCCCCTTTTTCCTTCCCCCTTTTTCCTTCCCCCTTTTTTTTTCCTTTCCCCTTTTTCCTTTCCCCTTTTTTTTCCTTTCCCCTTTTTTTTCCTTTCCCCTTTTATTTCCCTTTCCCCTTTTTCCCTTCCCCCTTTTCCCTTTCCAGTTTTCCCTCTCTCCCCTCCATTTCCCCTCCCTGTAACACTTTTTGGGGTTCTCACTCCTTTCCCCACCATCTCTTCTCTCCCAAAGCTCTGGCCCAGGCAGCTCAGCCTGGACTGGACACCTGACCACCTGATAAACAACAGATTTCTCTTTATTTTTATTTCTTTTTTTCCCCAAGAGACTTCCAATCAACAGCTGGAGCTGCCATTTGTGCCTTGATGTCAGTGGCAGGGAAATAAAGAAGGAAAAATCAGGATTTAAGCCATGTTGGTTACTTTGTTGTCATTTAAGTTATTATAAATGAAAGATATCCTCAATCTATGCTCATTAATTTCCTTTTTACCACTTCTGTGCCCATTTCTGTTCTCCTATTTTGTGCCTGTAGGGATTTTTTTAAAGTATTTATTTTGACTCATTTTTAGCAGCAATGGGGGAACTAAGCTGGATGAAATAAGAGATGGCTTGAACCTTCCTGTGCAGCAAAAATAAATGGGAAAATCATCTTTAATTCAACACAAGAAACAAAGGGCTTGAGAATAGGTTGTAAGCAATACCTGAGAGTAAAAATATCTCTGCAATTCCATATGCCAAAATAACTCAAAAAGGCAGTTTGGAGGTCAAAAGCTGCTTTCTTGTGGTTCTCCTTGGATTAAAAAAGGGAATTCTAGTGACATATAACAGCAGTTTCATTTAGCAGAGAGCCCTTGGCAGACAGCTCTGCTGCTGTAGCCTCAGGCCACAGAAATTCCCTGATTTTCTCTTGATAGGTGTGGCCTAATCTGATCTGTTGGGCCTTCAGCTTCTGTAAGAATGAAACTAAAAAAAGCCTTTCCTAAACAGTCAGGGTCTCCTTCTTCCTTTCCATTTGCAAAGCAAAACTTCAAATAAATACAGAGACACATAAAAAAAAAAAAAAAATATATAAATATAACTATAGATATAAATATAACTATAGATATAAATATAAAAATAGATATAAAAATAGATATTAAATCGATATAAAAATAGATATAAAAATAGATATAAAGATAAAAATAAAAATAAAAATAAAATATATAGATAAATATAAATATAAATATAAATATAAATATAAATATAAATATAAATATAAATATAAATATAAATATAAATAATCCAGATATTTATAAATAAAAGCAGATAGATAAAGGAAAGGTCTATTATCTGTCAGATAAGAATTAGGAAGCCACAAGCAACCACTGTTAAAAAAGTGACATTTCAAACCTGCTTTGCATCACCAATGAGTTTACATCATAATGTGGGGAAATGTATGGAAAAATCCATAAAAACACCTACTACACCTCAAATTTCAAAAGTATTTGGTAGGAAACTTCCAAATATTCATATTCCCCCAAAAAGTTAAAAGTTTTTGTTCTGATTTTTTAGGAAGGCCTTACCATATTAAAATTTCTTGAAATATGAATGGTAAAAGGAAATGCCAGGAATTTTCTGTTGGCTAAATAACACATATATATGTAATTATTGAGACAATTTTTAAAAATCTGATTAAACAAATTTTAAAAAGTCAAATTCAAGTATTTGATTAATAAAATTCAGCCTTTAAATAAAATATAAATAAATCTCAAAGAAAGAAGCATATTTTGGACTTTGCACATCTTCTCAAAGGCTGTTCCTGACAGGAACATTGTGTCTCCCAGCAATCAGAGAGCTGCTCTTGCTTGGGATGCAAATATATTCCCCCAAATAATAAGAATTTTTACCTGGCTACCACATCCATGTCCCCAATGCCAGCAATAGATTTGCATTGATTCTTGCAAAGCAGCCTGAATTTTTGTGCTAAAGGTTGTGCTAAAATCTTATTTCCTGTCCTTTCACTGTTTCACTTTTGAATGTCCTTGCTTCTCATGGCTCCTATATTTTATAGGTGTCAAATATGTTGTTATCTACCTGCTCTGCCTTTCAGCTGCAATAAAATTGTCTGTTCCCTTTGTGGTTTATTGCATTTTCTCCTTTAGGTTTTATCCAACAATTGCCTTTTTGTCCCAAAAGCTTTCCCAGCTCACATCCAGAACTTGATGAATATTTACTAACATATGGACCAACATATTTTTATTTTCTTTCCCCTGGGAAAAGGGAGTGAATGTGGAAGTGAGTGAATGTTTTGTGCTCCGCTGTGACGTCTCCTCCTTCGGTTCAAGGTTTGCCACCACATCCTGCTGTGCCCTGTGCCACTGCACCAAATCACCACCAGAACAGCCCTGGAAACTCCTCCTGGAATTCCAAATATTCACCCAGCACAGGCAAAAAGAGCTTTTCATCCCTCAGCACCCATCAAGCAGCAAATGAAAAGTCAGTGTTAGATCCTCACAATTACAGCTCCAGCTGGGACTTTTCCACTGGTGCTGAAAATCCCTCAGCTAAGCCCTGATTGTGGTGTCTTCTTAATCAGGCACATCACACCCAGCCAGCAGGAATCACACCCAGCCAGGAAATTAAAAGCAGAAACACCTTTCTAATTAAACCTGAAATTATGAAAGCGAGAGCTGCACAGAAAAGTTCAAATCAGAACTCTTTTTTGCATTAATGGTTTTGGTGTTTGGAGTCTGTGTTTCATCACTGCTCCCTGATATCCATGATCAGTGTGCTCCAGCTCCAAGTGCAAAGTAGTCACAAAATGCAAATTTTTCTCTCAGAGTGAGAGTCTTTGCAGTCCCCATCACAGCTCAGAGGCAAAAATGTACGAAGCCTGGTTTTATTTCCATGTGGAAACAGGGACACTGAACAGAAAGGTTTGCTGGAGAACAGCTTCACACAAACAGCAGAAAAGTTGCTCTGGAGCTAAAGGGATGCAAAACCAGCTCACCCAGCAACCTAATCTTGGAAAGCAGTAAAAAGAGCTATATTTAATGATGCTATTGTTCAGTTGGAATAATTTGTGTTTAATTTCTCAGGGAAATTCAAATCTTTTATGCCAAGCACTGATATTATTCCCTTTTTATATTTTTATCAATGGTTCAATTGCTCCTTAATCAAAAGACAATGCAAGAGGGAATATTTCTCATTCAGCCGAGCATCTTGACTAATTTTATGGTCCCATATGTGATCCCTCTGAACAGAAGTTCACACAAAGAGCAATTTACAGCACACACGTAGCTGGAGAGCTAAAAATAGAATATGCAAAACTCAGTCTTGGCGACAGAACCCTTACAATGCCCTTTGGGCTTCAGCTGATATTCACAATTTGATTAAACACAGCGCACGAGCATTCTGTATTAGCAGGAAGGAAAATAATCCTGTATATTTATCCTGGAAACAACTCCCTCAGGTATTTTTTACTGTATTTATCTGGGATGTAAAATGGGCTACGGAACAATATCTTGTATCTTAAAGTTCAGCTTCAGCTTGTTATAAACTGTGAATAAAATGAAATCCCCTGAGATTGGAGCTGCTGTTCTCGTGGAGTCCATATTGCAAAGATTGAGCTCAAAAGATCTAAAATGTCACCATTAATTTTAAACAGAGAAGTTCAAGCAGTCACTGATCTGCATCCAGAGGATTTCACCCCTTTATCAGTTTAGAATCTGTCTCTGTGCAAAGCTAAAAAAGCACTGAAATGGTGAAATATTGGCTCTTTTTAATAGGCACAAAAAACTAATTCCAACAAGGAGCAATGAAGCCAAGTCAGAGTAAAAAACAAACAAAAAAAAAATAGAAATTATATTGAGATCATTTTAGAAAATGAAATGTTTCAGTAAACCACAAGGAAAAGATTATTAAACTTAATATTGCAGATGTGGATGGAAAGTCTGATGATTTCCCATTTACTCTGGGACTCAGAGAGGGTGAATTGGTGTGGAAGCTGGGCAGAAACACTTTGCTACTGGCTCTGACCTCAAAATGGACAGCAAAATATAAAACTCTGTCTAAGCCTCTGCCAGTCACACCTGACTGAAGAACCATCCCCCTGCCTGCCCTGCTGCTCCCTGGGAAGGAGCAAAATTCTGCTGACACTGAGAATGCTCTCCCAAAACCTTCCCAAAGTCAAATTCCGTGCCTTGTCTTAATCCTGGGTGTTCAGGGTGTTTTATTCTCCTTCTCCAGGAGGAAGCTGATTCAGGCTGTAACAACATTTAAATTACCAAGGTGTATTTTCTTCTCCCCAGCAATCAAATGTTACATTGTTTTGTGAGAGCAGGAATTACCCAGTAACAGCAAACTGTTCTTGCTGGTTTAGAAGTGCACAAATGAAATTCAAGGAGCTGCTGCCGTAAAACATCCACTCTGAGTTAGCACACAGTATTTGTTTTCTCTGGTTGAATTTTAAAAGAACACTTTTAAAACAAACATGAACTACATGCCTGACTTTATTCTGCAGACCTATAAAAATGACAATACTCACATTCGTAAACTAAAAAGAAAAAAATCTATTTGTTCAGCAACATTAACATTCAGCTTGACCTTTCAAAGAACAAATCTATTGGAATTGCAAAAAAACTGCAGTCTCTTAATTAGCTCTGTACAGAAGAATCCAATGCTACAAGCAAACAGGGAATTTCCATTCTGGCCTCCTGTACAGAGTGAATAAAATACTTCAGGATGTAACTCACTTGAAACCAGAATGAATAAAGGTCATTAATCTCGCTGATTTAACCAATCCAATTTGTGCTCTTCGAGCATTAATTGAAATTTCTTAGACACACAAAAATCATTTTGCACATGTGAAGGCTCAGTGAAAGCCAGATATTTTACCACACATTTGTGTTCCCAAATTTAGCTGCACCAAAACTGGGCCACCCCAATCTAATGACAGCAGTTTTTTAAATGTCTCATGGTCTTGTACTCTTAAATGCATTCCTGTCCTTGAAAAAAACCAATAAAATATAGAGTTTTTAGAGCGCCTGTGCTCATTTTGAGGACCTCAACGGTATTTAATGCTCCATAATCAACAAGATGTTAAAAAACTTCTCAAAAAAATAAAAATAAAATCAAGATAATACACCTCCTTCAGCTAGGCCTCACTCAGCTGACCGAAAATAAAACCAACCAAAAATCACTTTCTCACCAGAATTTTTGTAGTGTAAGCGCTGTTGATGGCAATTGCATTGACCAGCAGTTCCATGGTTTTGGCAGGGATGGAGTCGGGGTCGGGGATCTCCTTGTAGTGGACATCGCCCACGTAGGCCTGCACCACGGTCATGCGGTTGGTGGTCAGCGTGCCCGTCTTGTCCGAGCAGATGGCCGTGGCGTTGCCCATGGTCTCGCAGGCGTCCAGGTGCCGCACCAGGTTGTTATCCCTCATCATTTTCTGAGGGGAGAAGCCACCAAAAAGCCAAATAATGAACCCTTTGAGGCTGGCTTTCAGTCGTAAATAGCAAAGCGGCCCACGGTTGGTTTTGCTGGTGAGAACGCGGCGTTCTCTAAACCAGGGCTTTTCTGGGGCCCAAAAACCCCAGAGTTACAGACCCTGAGGTCATTTTTTGCCTTTGATAAACTGAAAGAGTTGCCTCATTTTCCTGCAGCAGGTTTGAATTTTAAGGAGCTGCTGGAAGAGCAAAGGTGAGCTAAAAGGACCAGAGATAACGACAATTTTTAAACATGATCGTTACAACAAACATTTGGGTTTTTTTTTCTTATCACTGCTTGGAATGTCAGGATATTATCTGGCAGCACGCAGATGGACCACACATTTTGGGGGAAAAGCAAAAGGGAAAGAGAAAGGGAAAAGAAAAAGGGTGTCAGAGGAAGGACACCAGGAGAATGAGGAAACAATTTCAAAGCAGCTGCATTCTTTATTAGCAAAACCCCATCTTTGAGACTTGTTCCTTTTTCCAAATAATTGTGACATTTGGCTACACAGAAGCCAAGAGATTCCTTCCTAAGCTTCCTAAATTAATTTGTTTACATGCTAAATGGAAATAAAGTTTACACCATCTTCATCTAAAACTCCCAGAACGTTTAAATCATCTGATCAAATTGCTCTAGTAATCCCCAAGTCCAGGATGTTAATCCTCTTTAATTTCCTAATAGAACCAATTACATGGACTTCAAAGAACTGCAACTGCATTTAAGAAAAGTACATGAAAGCTTCAGTGAAACTCTTAATTTCTTTGAGAAACTCCAGTTTCTCTGAGAAGTGTTCCTGAAGACTTCAAATCCTTGTCAAAACTTTGTACAATCGCACAAGAAAATTTGAATACGAAATTATTCCATATCAAAAGACTGGACTATTTTCAAAGTACATTCTGCTCAATAAATTTCTGGTTCCTTGCAAATTAAGTAGGTTATTTCTACTGCTTGATATTCCTGCACTGTGCAGCTTTAAGGAGATGTGATGGAAGATATATTTGCAGGTTTTTTAGAAAGACTTTCAATATAAGTTTTCTTTAAAGCAATTTCATGAACATTTTGAGCACATTATTTTCAGAGTGTTTTTCATCCCATCTGATAAAACCCGAGGACCAACTCAGTAGTGAATTCAATCAAACAGCACTTTTCTCCCTGGATTATTTTGAATGTCTCTTACCTTTACAGAATAAGCCAGAGAAATAGTGACAGCAAGTGGGAGTCCCTCAGGAACAGCAACCACGAGCACAGTAACACCAATAATGAAGAATTTAACAAAATACTGAACGTAGACAGGAGTGCACTCAGGCAACCACTGCTTCTTGTTGACCACAAAGGTGTCAATGGCAAAATACAGTACCAAGATGATGACAGTGATGGCAGACATCACCAGACCTGGGGGGAGAAATCACCAGTTAACATAAACCCAAACACCACTGAGCACATGAGCAATTAGAAATTTGGATTTGATAAGAAATCATTTTTTTCTTTGTGACGTTTTTCACCAGTAACAATAACAATGACAAAGTGTACAGTGAAGAAAAAACATTGCCATCATGTATTTACAGCAATCATACATTCCAGTGCACAAGAAATTCTAGGGAATTCATTTTTAAGCACTTATTGCTGCCTTTAAAACTTCCCAGGCAGTGCAGGAGTTTTGCTGTCACGTAAGCTGAACTTATTCAATTTAGCACATTACTTTGCCTGGTACAACATTTATCTGTCCTTTAAACCCCCACCTTTTACAAATTACTTGTCTATCCATATTTAAAGACCTTTCTTCTAAATAAGTATACCTTTAGAGGCTTGAGGAAAGGAGTCTCTCATAGTTTATGCTGCTGTATAAAATACTGTAGAAAAGCCCCACAGATGTGTCTGGGTGAATATAAAGAGGCAATAATGCAGAATTATCCACAGGACACTTTTTCACTGGGTTTCATTATAATGTGACTAATACTGGTGTTTCCAAGGTGTCCCTCTTGAATGGAACATCTGCAGAGTGTGTATTTTCATGAGCAGAGGTTCCAAAGAGACAGAGACACCAATAAATATTCCACACAGAGTTGACAGAATATCCCAGGCATTCCATCTATTCTCCCAGACTGCTGGGATAGCACTCCTGCTCCACAGTTTTGTCCCTGGCTTTGAGCATTCAAATAAAATTCCCATTATAGCCTCAGCTTTGCCTCGCTCCGGCCAGCCCTGTTTGGCAGGTTTGTGTGAAGCAGTTAAGCCTGCATTTCGGAATAAATTAATTTCTCCCTAATGAGATCATAGACTAGAAGGAGAATGCTGTGAATCTCATGTCTTGACTGAAGTTTTAAAAAAACTGGTAACGCTGAAGGGTGCTAAGGTTGACAGGAAACAGATGAGTCAGGGAGATCAGTTTGTACCAGAGGATAAAGGAAAATCTATTAAAATATTGTACAGGCAAATACTCCTGACAATGCAACACATCCCCATAGATTGCTCAATGCCAAAGAAAAACCAAATGAGGCAATGATTAATTAATTTAATTCCTGGTCCTTGCCACATTCTGGTCAGAAATCCCTACACAATCACTGTAAGAGTGATGTTCACGTGCCTGCCAAAATACCAAAGAGAGCAGAAGTCAAGGCGGTGCAGGAAGTATTTGATCCAAGGAATTAATCATCAGGGGAAAGAAAGGAGAGAAGCTGGAGCAATATGAATTGGGGCAAGGCGTTAAATTGGATATCAGGGATGGAAATCCCAGATTTGGTCACACTCTGTTCAGGCAAAAGGAAGTGGAATCATGGGGTTATGTGATCAGCTCCTGTGATGAGCTTAAAAAGGGATGGGAAGGGGAGAAACCAGACTGGGGAAGAAGGCTGAGGGAGATAGAACAGCAGGAAAGGGATCTTGTAGGGCCTCAGCCAAGGAGTTGAGATCAAAATCCCTGTTAATACCATGAGAAAACCAAACCTAAGGTACTTGGGCCCTTATGGAAGATTCCCACTCTCTACCTACGTGTTGGAGAAGTGCTGCTTCCAGCACCAGGGGCCAGATGGTTCTGGATACAGGAGTCAAAAGATGTGTCATGCTTGAGGCAGGAACGGGGATATGTGGGGAGAACAGAATGCTTTCAGAATCCATGAGAGGGAAATACTGTGTGAGTGATATTTTGAGATGGTATTAGAGATTCTGAAACAGTGTACTCCCAAGTTCTGAGGGGAGAGGAAATTAAATACGTAATTACTGCACTTGGGAATATTAACTCTGAGAAAATCTGCATTTCATTTTGATTCAAATATTCATTACAATCCAAGTTGCCCAAAGCTCCTTGACAGTCAAAGCTGATTTTTAGGAGAATAAAAGATCTTCAGCACCACATCCTCTCCACAGAACAGCTTTGTGATGACCCATTTCCAAATCCTGCGGTAAAAAAGGGCCTGTCCCTTTTCAGAACCTTTTGTTTTGCAGCTCTTTGTCTCCTGTGACCCAGAGGGATTTGGTGTCACCCAGCCATACCTGCTTTGCCAATCTGCACTGCCAGCTTGGTCAGCTTTCCCTGAAGGACGGATTTTTCTTTCTTGTGCATGTTGGATTTCTTCTTGTCCTTGTCGTCTCCCTCTCCCCCTTCTGCGCTCTTCAGCGGCTGCATCTCCATGGCAGCAGCCCCGTCCTGCTGCTTGGCTGATAATGCAGAACAAAACTGTTACTCCAGAGCTTTATCCCTTCCTTTTCTCCATCTTCATCCGCTCTGAATCCAGACAGCACCACAGGGGCTGCCAGGGACACCCTTGGTTCCCGTGCCAGGCCCTGGAGACCCAGTGGGGCTCTGCAGGACACGGCTGTGCCAGCACATCCCTCAGGTGGGGATTTGGGCTGGAAAACCACTGGTTGGGTTTGTCCCTCATATTTCCCCCCAGCCATGACGCTCTGGGCCATACACATGTATGCCACTGAATGCCTTGCACGTGACTGGGCAGGTGACAGCACCAGCCCCGCAGGATTCCCTGGAACAGCAGAGCCCAGGTGCTCCAACAGGCCCGTATTTCCCTGAATTTTGGGATGTCTCTTAGAATGCAATGGCCCCTCATAATCACATTCCCAATGCAAACATTTTGAAGGCAGTGTGGCTGCAGAGATGGCCCCTGTGTCACCTCCCTGGGCTGCAGTGAGGTGGGTGACCAGGGGACCACACTCTGCCACCCACCATTCCAGAAAATCCCAGAGCTATAAAGTTTCCTCTGCATTCTGTGACCAGGTTACTCAGCCCTCAGGTCTGATGGTGGTGGCATCACCATTCCCCCACAAGAACCACACACAGTTTCAGGGCTGATCCCTCCTCTCCTGACAGAATGCCAACAGAGGGAAACTTTATTTTTGCGTGTTTCTGAAAGGCAATGACATTGCAGTGGATATATGTGCATGTGTCTGGTTTGTACTGAGAACAATAAATAAAATAGGATGAGATGGAACAGCTTTGCCTTCATGAAGAGATTGTACAAGACCGTGCTTGTTTGACCTGGAAATCTAATTTATCTACCTAGCCTGAATGCTTATTATTTAATAGAGTTTTATTTGGTACTTTTGTGCCATGAACCACTGAGTTTCTCTATTCAGTTTCTGAGCCGTCACCTTTGCAACGTTCAATATTATCTGAGAAGAGAAAATTATCATTTAATTTGGTATAACCCAAAGAGCTCTTGATAGCTGTGTCTTATAATAAAAAGGGAACCATGACTTTGCTTCAGAGAAAGCAAAATATTGATTCCAATTTCTTCCTGACATTGTATATTAAATAAGAAGCTCCTAAGACGCTCAATCTTCCTGTTGTTTATCCTTATAAAAGGCTTTTACACTGCTACATAACACCCTGGCTTTAAGCTTTCCTTTTTTTATTGCTTTGCCTTTTCCCTGCAAATGAAGAGATGTCCAGACAATGCCATCAGACACCAGAGATGATGAGACATAAAAAAACCGGGCTGGAAAATCACTAACAATACGTGGGATACACAACTTGCACAGGAAAAATTAATTCAAATGAGCTTTGTGGGATGGAAGCGACATCTAGAAATGGTTCATTCAAAACACTCCTCTCCTAAATCTCTGCGACCTGTGGAAGTTCCAATCTCTTTGGTGGGGTTTTGGTTGGGGTTTTTTGGGACATTCTGCATGAACAATAAGGGCCAGTTTCACACACAGGCACAGATCACAGGTTCTCACTGTACTTTGGGACAGGATTGAACTACATGCTAACAATACAATCCACAACCTCCTGAATAGGAAAGAAGATTACCTTTGTTCTGGTTGTTCTCCATATTCCCATCCTGCATCTTGCCTAAATGATGAAAAATTCCAACAGACAACAGACAGTAAACAACCTTCAGCCGAGACAGAACACGAAAATGGGAATTTCTATCAATGGGAGACAAAAGCCATGAGCACATCACGGGCACTGGGCACCATCCCCTGCCCTCACACCTGCACTCACAGGAGGGGCCAACCCAGCTGGGCACATCCAAGCAGTTCCAGCCACCTTAAATGCTAAATATCAGGACGTGTTTGTGAGGGATCTGCATAAATTCACAGGGGGAAACTAATAAAGTGGCCCCACTGGAAAGATGAAGGGGAATAATATTCCTGAGCTGACTTTTCAGAGGGCTGGGACTTAAAAACTCTGGCACACACCGATATGATTTTCTTAATGTATTCCAGAATTAAATTAATCATCTTATTAATTAGGAAAAAATAGAAACAATACTGTTAATAAATCTAAATAAATAAATAAAAATGTAAATCAGATGGGATTTTTAAATTACGTCTTCCTCACTTGGTTGCACTAATTAGCAAATTTCTTCTGGAAATACAAGTGCCAGGTGACCTAAATTCAGATTTATCCTGAACATAGATTTACCAAGTACCTCTTTAATTTCCAGCTTGACATTTTATTCACAACCAGTTTTACCACAGCAAAATCCTTATTCCTTTGTGCCTTTTTTAATGGGAAGTGTCATTTGAAAGTGTGTGTGAGATAAAAATGGCAAAATGCACAAATCACATACAAAACTTTGGTATTTACAATAACAACGAAATGTTTTCAAATGTATTCAAAATTTCTTGGTGGGATCCCTCATGAAACTTTCACAGTAATTATATGCATTTATGGAAAAGACTGTAACAAATATTATTTCAGAATGGATGACAGTGTCTTTTGGTAGTTATGTAAAATGCACAATAAAAAAGGATGCTAAGGAAAATTCAGCTTAAACACCGTTACAGGATTGTTGACACATTCAAATAAGAAATATATCATCAGAATTTATTTAAAAAATGTCCCAGCAGCTACATCTTGCTCTTCTGACTGCTGTGTGGATTCATTTTTTCACTCTGCTGTGAATTTAAAATAACAAAATGGAAAAGCTAAGATGCATCCCTTGCATGTTGGTCTTTGCACAAGTGGGAGAGCAAAAGTGACCAAACCAGTCTTGGGGGTGAAAAATAGGCCCAGAATTTTCCCATTGGGAAATTCCAAAAGCCAGAAGGAGAGCCAGGGAAAGGACATCTCGTGACCTAAAATCATCTCAATGCTCAGGTGAATTCTTGCAATAAAACACTGACCATCAGCTTGTCTCTGTTTCTAATTCTATTCCCACCCTGGCAATAACAGGACTTTTAAAAATTCAGAATCCACCTTCCAGAGCTTTGCACAAGGGATGAATCCATGAACCTGAGTAAAACCAAGCTCATTTTCATGGTGAAATTCCCTATAAAACCTTTGCCTGTGGGGTACAGTTGGACTCAGTACCTGCCTGGTGGCTGTTTTCCTTAGAAAGGCTTTTAATAAAGTTACTGGAAGACATAAAATATCTCTGGAGATTGGGATTTCTGGCTGGAGCATGAAGCCTTCCCTAAGAACTGGAAGGCATTAATTTAGAGCAGGCAGTCTGCTCCATTTCCTGCTCTAGAGATCCTCTTGCAGAGTGCAATTCCAAACCTTGCAGTGGCATAAAAACTGAACAATATTCAACTTTCTCAAAGATAAAAATCACCAACAAAACCCAAACATGACAGTCCCCACTGGCATACACATCACAGAGATTATTTTTTCTTTGTAAATTAAAATATGTAGTTTTAGGACATATATTTGTTATTTAATTATCATAATAAAATACACTAACAAATGACTGGCTACCTGAAAATAGCAGTACACAAAATAAACAATCATTAACAACAGTTTGAACTCAAGTATGTAAAAAAATACATTCTTAATATTCTTAATCTACTGCATTCAGGTTGTTGAGTGAGGGAAGTCACGAGGGATAGTTACACTTCAGTTATTTAGACAGAATAACAAAGAAAAGGTAATTTGGGTAATCAAGATAAAGAAAAGGAAGATGTAAACTATTTATATCATCCTGTGCCAAATAATCTTAAGGCTGCACTTTGTTATAAAGTATGAACAAGGAAATTAAGGCAGAAAGAAAGGTGATAGAATCACCACTGCTGAGAGATCCTTCCTCCTTGCAGGTACAAATATTCCCCCAACCTTCTGTCCTCAGTGCATTGTTTAGAATCATCAAAAGGATGGGTATTTATTAATATTTTGATAGCATAATGTGAAATAATTCTTTACAAATATATATATATTATTTTTACATAATTCTGAAAATATTTTCTTCTTTTCTGTTTGGAATAAGAAATAAAATAAATGCTGTTTGGGCTGGAGAAATCCACCTGAGTTTTTTATCACTTTTCTAAGCAAGGATGAAAAATCAGAGAGTTTAGAAGAGCATTTCTCACAACACCTGCATTCTGCAGCTGATTTGAAAGTTCTGAATTGAAATATAAATATTTTTTTGCATGCCATTGCCTCACTACAATTCCTGTGTTTTAGAAAGGACTCGTGGCACCTTTACTGACAAAATTCTTATTATAAAAGTCACGGATTTCACCAAACAAAATTCCCAAGAAAAGCCTCCCCTTTTCCTGCTGCAGCCCTTGAAGGAGAGCCAATGACATGGAATAACAAAGTCCTATCACTATTTTGGAAATTATTTCCCTCATTTGGAAATTATTTCTAAATTGGAAGAACTGCTTGGAATCAACCAAAGAAAATAACAGAGTTGTGCTTGAGTGCTGAGAGGGAATCACTCCATTAAACAGGATGTTTTAGATAATTCTTCTATGCATAAATAACTTCACTTACAATTCAGAAACTTATTAAATGTAGAAAAATAATATCTAAAAACTCATTCAAACTGCAAATTGCTTTGCAGAAAGTGAAGTAGCTCAGTAAATACAAAAGGATTAAGAACAGATGTGAAATATTCCAGCAGAGATTTCTATAAGCCATTTCTATACCTTTTCTATATTTTCTAAATACACATTTAAGTAGCAAATTCTCAGGGTTACTAATGCCAAAAAAAGCCCAACAACCCACCCTGGAAATCCTGATTTAGGAAGGTAGCAGTGCTCTACTGGAAGGAAATCAAATTTGGGGTAATTTGCTCTACTAGAAGGAAATCAAATTTGGGGTAAACAAGCTGTAAACAGTGATTGCTGCTTCCCTGATTTTCATTCTTTAAAATTACCTTTACTAAATATAATACTTGGCAATGAGATGAATTTTCCTGAATTCCTTTCCTTTCTGCAAAATTTTCTGCTCTGTTTATGGCTTTAACTCCCAGCCTTTCAGAAACTGAACATAGTGTCCATAGTCCTGACAATGAGATCAACAACAATTCTCTATTTTGATTTCAACTCCTAAAACTCCACAGAAATGGGAGTTCCTTTGGTACAGCACATAATACACAGGCTGGATCACAAAGTAAATTAATTTATCACTACAGGCTCACCAGCTCTTTCTTTTGTGCCAATTGTGCATTGACAATTAAGAATAAAAATATTTTATCTGAAATATAATTGGTTGACTTTCAAGCAACAACATTTCCTGAGCTTGTTACTTATTCAAGTATGTAATTATTTTTTTCTTATTTTAAGATATTTTCTACACAAAAGTATTAGACTTCAGGTAAAATTCCTGTTTCCAGTCATATCTCAGGAAGAATTTTCAGACTTTAAAAAAATATCCATTTCATCCAGACCAAAGGAATATGTAGATGAATTTGGGCTCCTTGCTTTGTAACTTACTCTCTCTTTCCTTTCTCCCCTCCAAACCAAATCCACATTTTAAGTATTTAATTCATCATCAGTGCTGAGAAATTACCAGAAATCTGCCATTGGCCATTTCCCAGATAATTCCAGAGCACTCAGACCTAAGTCTGCCTGAGTTCTCTGAGCAGCTGAATTGTGGAAAGCCTCTCCTGCCCGTGCTGGTTAAAGACCAGCAGAACTGTTGAACTGCCTCATCTCAGGGGAGCTAAAATCCAAGACATCCCAAACTGCACAAAAAAAACCTCACTCCTCACTGCAAAGGCCTGAGTTTGTATCTCTCAGCTCCAGGATAAACAGGGACAGTAACTGCTGTTCCTGACTGAAGAGAGGATGATGGAAAATCACATCCCTAATTCCGACACTGATCTAATATCCCCTGGAACTCAATTTCCTCATTAAGCTCAGCATTAGAGCCCAAAGACAGCAGGGATTTACCAGAGCCCAGGGAGCAGCACAGGGCTCCTCCTGCACCTGCTGAGCACCAGCAAAGAGGGGCTGATCTCTGCTCCCACCCCTCCTGGGCAGCTGCCAGGGATGAGCAGGAGTGCTGAGGATCCAGTGGGACTGGAGGGGAGTTTGTTTGTTTGTTTTACACTCCCCAAAGTGGAATTATCACAGAATGGTTTCAGTTGGAACAGACCTTAAAGCCCATCCAGTGCCACCCCTGCCATGGCAGGGCCACCTTCCCCTATCCCAGGCTGCTCCAAGCCCTGTCCAGCCTGGCCTTGGGCACTGCCAGGGATTTGGGACAGCCACAGCTGCTCAGTGCCAGGACCTCAGCACCCTCACATTAATGGAGAATAAAACACTTATAATTCATTCCCTGCTTCTTGGTCTCTAAGGAATCTGGAACCAGGACGCTGGAGGTCCCCGCCATGCAAGGAGATGCAGGGATTGTAATTCCTAGTTTTCCAGAATGGGTTTTAAATCTGGTTATATGTTTCTTCCAAATGATTTGGAAATAGGCTCAAAGATTGCCTGTGTGTCACTGTTTAAAATGTGACCTTACAGCAGTAAATCCTGGTCCTTGTTTAGCACTTGACATTGCTGTCAGAAACTCTCATTTCACATGTGAAATGCAACCTGCATGGAAAACAAACTTCTTTCACCAACATGATGAAAAGCAGAATGACTTTACTTGGTATTTTTGGCACTGCACAAGAAGGAAAGGTTGTTTGGCAAATAAAGGCTCATGTATCTGATTAGCAGCAAAAAAACATCTGATGCCTACACTAATATTGACCCATTCAATCCAATTTAACACTGGAATTTGAGTGTTAGGAGAGACACTGAAACACCTGTGTGCTAACAAGTGGGGAATCTGTACTGGGACACAGTCAAAACTGCCTGCAGGAATGGTTTGCTTTGGGTTTAGTTAACACAGCTCGGGAGAAGATTGCTGGGGGCTCACACAAATATCCACAAAACTTCTCAATCCCCCCAAAACAGATGCTGAAAACAGCAGAGGCTGTCCCTAACAGAGTGTTGGTTGAATGGAGGCAGATCCCTGATCCCAGCCCTCCCTCAGAGCTGTGTGAGGAATTGTGAGAGTGAAAAAGAGGAGAAGCAGAGAGAATCCCTTTCCTCCTCTCCAGATCTATGCTGAATAATGAAGCCTCATAATGAAACTTTGGGTGAATCTACCCAAAAGTTTTGCAGCTGGCTCCTTTTAACTGGGGTTTTAAATGGGTCAAGACTGTAAAGCCCAGCCCTGCCAGGCTGGATTCTGTGGGAATGAGGCTGCAGCATCCCTGTGGCCCCTCTGGCAAGCTCCTGCAGAGCGTGTGGAGCAGGATCTCTCAGAGTGCAGTCACACACACACAACATCTGTGCAGGTCAGCGAGGGGAGAGGGAATTTGACACAGTCAGGAGAGAAATCCATCAAATCAGACAAGCCGGGGGTTGTGACGTACCATTGACTAAGCTGGCATTTGCATTATCAGTGGCATTTGCACCTGCTGCACCATCTGTGGCTGGAGGAGGGTGGGAGGAGGGATGGGAAGAATCTACTGAGCAATAATGGATAAAAAAAAACAACAAAAAAACAAGAAAAAAAAACACAAACAAAAAAAAAACACACACAAAAAAAACAAAACAACAAATAATGAATAAATAATAGCAACAACGCGAACGAGCGCACGTGACAGAGCCAAAAGCCTCGGCGGCTTTGTTTGCTCCCAAAATCAAAGAGCTTGAAATTAATTAACACAAATTTCCAAAGCAAAGTGGCATTGGGAAGGTGTCACAAAGTAAGGTGAAAACTCAAATCATAATAACAATAATGATAATAACAATAATAATAGAAGATAAATAAATATGAAACACATTTAGCAAAGTCAAAGGAGTCGGTGAGAACTGACTGTACACAGCTCTGTGTGCATTGCTCTTTAATGTCTTATTTCTTGTAATTGTAAATTGTAATTAGTAAATGCAATTTGTACACTTGTAAAATGTAATTTGTTTTATTTCAATGCAATTTATGCATTTTTAAAGTGGTTGAAATACTTCCTTTAGAAGTAATTTACACTGTGCATGGGTAGCTTTAAAATTTCCTTTTAAAAATGTTATGCTTCTACACAGTAAAATGGTACATATTTTATGTTTTAAATAATTGTGCACATTATGATTTATCATCACTGATGCATCCCAGTCTAACAGGGCTCAATCCATGTCCTGCCATCACCCAGGTAAAAGGCCCATTAATCTGAGTAGAAACATGGAATTTTCCTATATTTTACCTTCAAAAGGCAAATGTAGTCTTGAGGAGAATAATGGGTTATTTTAAATCCAGAGAATGGACATGACACATTTCCTGGTTTGTGGTGACACGAAAGAAAAACCAGAAAAGAAAACCCTCTTCTTCCTTTCAGCAATTATCCACATATTAGAGAAAATTGGACAAGAAATCTTTCCTAACAGGAAGGTGAAAAGCTTGAAGGAGGTTTTATCATTTGACTCTGTTTTTTATAGTAAAGTGCAATATAATTAGTCTCTGCAAATAACAGATAAAATGTATTTTGTTTTGTTTCTGGGGTTAATTGCTCACAATAGAACCAAGTCCTCCCCTGAATTCTGACTGAGACTCTCCAACTGCTCCAGTCCTTGCCCCACAGGGATTATTTCATGCTGTACTGGGCTGCTACTGCAGAAGAATGGGCTGATTTTATTTACAAATGGCAAATTGGGAGAAGAAAATAAACAGCTCCCAGGATTTAAAAACACACCCTGTGCAACTGCATTCAGGAAAATTTCAATTGCAAATTTGATTGCTGTGGTGGCAATGATTTAAACTGTTTTGGTGACTCGTGCTTGTTCTTTATTCCGTTTGAGTCCCCACCCCAACCAGCACAGCGTGAGCTGCTAACAGCAAATCAAGTATTCCACATTAAATACCTTGCAATTTACTTCTGGAGAACAGCTGATTGTTCCAGCTGAACCTGAGGATTTGCAACACCAACAATGCCTGCACACCAAAAGATTTGGCACCAGCGATCTTGTTGATTTGAAATCATTCTTTAATTTCGACTTGACTGATTCAAAGATGATTATTTCCATCAGCATTTCCCCCTGATTTGCACCATTGGATGGGGTACAAGTCTTACTCTACCTGGAAGCTGCTGTTCCTCCTCCTGTTTCACACCTGCACGAGGATTTTTTAAAGTGTTAATGAACAATAAAAGCACACACCCACGGGGACTGAAAGGGGCAGGATCTCTGAGAGCTGCAGGTTTATATACCAGAGGTTTCAATTTGAGTTGGTGCCACCAGCTCTGCCCAGGCACGGGCACAAAGCCGCCAGCAGCACCAGAAAATGTGGAGGAATTCTCTATATTATGGATTTTTTAATATGATAGCTGTTTCTACAGAGCCATATTCAGTTAAATTCTGTGTCTGCATCCAAATTCTAGCACAGAAACTGTCTCTGGGTAAGTTACAGCCACAATGTGAGGAAAGCTCCCTGATTTCTCTTTTCCTTCCTTTCCAGGCTCTTCCCAGTGAAAGCTGGGAGAAGCACCTGAGCACAGCCTAGGGAGGCCAGCCCAGTTAAACCCAGCACAGGGTTTAACAGCTCTCCCATCACACAGGGGTGAAGCTGCTCCTCCTCTCCTCCACATCTCACACGGGCTCTGAACCACAGCAAGAGAAAACCCCAAGCTGCTGCTCAAAACTAGTCTGGTGTAAAAGAGGTTTTTTTGCTTTGTGAAGTTTCAGTCTTTCTCCTTTTAATTCTCCTGGAGCTCCCCAGTGCCAGGCAGCTATTGTGCATTTCTCTGCAGAAATGAAATGATAAACATTTCATTAAGCAAAAAGGGATTTCCTCAAAGCAGCAGGGAGTCAAAGGCAGCTGCTGGTTGAATATTCTCAGAAATGGAAACTGTAGGTCCTGAAAACCATTTGAATTTGGCCTTCCTATCCAGAGCTTCATGTAAAAGGATGGAAACAAAAAAAAAAAATGGTGGAATCATATTGCCTGACAGATAGCAAATAAAATGTTCAGTAAAGCTTTAACTGGTTTTTTTTTTTATTATTAATAGTGAAAACCACTAGAAAGAGCACAAATGTCTGAAAAACCTGTATTAATTGGCCCTTAATTATGCCTGAAAGACAAATATTCTTAGGACAGACTTGGAATGAAATTGTGGAAGCAGAACAATTTACAAGACTGTGTGAAGAAAAACTGGAAAGGACAGACATTAAATCATGTTTCTGCTTAGTGTGCAGCTCATAAATTAGCAAATGCTTATGACATCACACTGTAATAAGGTGAAAAGTCTAAAGAGGCTTCTTGATTTCATTAACTGATACAGGACATGAAAGTAAAACTGTCTGCTAACATTTACTGCTACATTCTTGGCTTTTACTATTCTTAGCTCAACCTTTACACCTGAAAAAAATTAAAATGCCTCTCAAGTCAGTCACTGACATTAAACAACCAGGCTAGCAAAGAGCCACAGCTTATCTTTATTTTAGTCCACAAGCTCCAGGACAGATGTTATTTCCATGGCCAAGGGGTGTTTTTCCTGGGGTGGGAAAAGTTAAATTGATAGAAAAGCACAAAATCTTAGCAAACTGTAGGTGAAGCATGGATTCATGTAGAGAAGCCACAGCAACTGGAGCATGCCCAGGTATTCCCCTGCATTTTGGTATGGACTGGGAGCCTGCAATTTCACACTGGAAAAACATCTTGTTATCCAATGGATTTATTGGTTAACAGCTTCTGCTGTTTTTCTGTGTGACATGTGATGATAAAAATGTGCCATAAAAAAATAAAAAGGCATTTTGAAAAAAATCGTGTTTATTTGTCAAGAGCGGAGGAGAGCTCCGGCTGCACAAAGCCCAGAGAGCTTTCTCTGGAGCATCCTGGTGCTGGGAGATTTACCTTTCTTGTCTTTCTTCTCCTCCTCTTCTCCCCCAGCTCCCAGCAGAGTGAAGATGATGCCAGTCTGGGAATTCACCCCCACAGCAGTCACCAGCATCCGCCCAGAGCCCTCCATGACGTGGGTGCCTGAAAAGAGGCAGGAAAGGTCACACAGAGATAAAATAAATGTACAAAAAATGATAAAAAGCTTTCCTGACAGTACTGAGAGAGATTTGTTACACTTTGCAAACCTATATTGAAGGGGGATGTTACCACATAACCAAAACAAACCCTGTTGTGCATTATTGTCAACCAAGAATTAATGCTTAAGCACAAACCTCAGGCTGCACATCCATCACCATCAGATTCTCTTTTCAAAAGAAATATTGTCACTAACCAAGTTTATCTTTTGCGAGTAAAAGGTAAAACAACACAAATACACAAATTGGGTCAACCACCGCCCCCCCCCCCAAAAAAAACCCAAAATAAATTCCATTCAAACCTGAAGATCAGAAAAATCTTAAAAAAACAGCAAAGACTTGGTTGGTTCAGTCAGAAAGGAAAAGTTCTGAAACCTTCCTCAGAAATTTATCAGAGCCTCCTCTAAGATGTGTCACTAATTCCAAATACATTTTAATTAAGAGCTTGCTATTTGTATCCCTGTGTTTTGTTCTGAGGGAATCTTCTGAATTGGATGACAAAGGTGGATAAAAATATCCTCCAAAAAATGCCATTGGCTCCTAGGCTCCCAGAGCAGCTTTCCCAGGAAAACAGGCACCCACCACAGCTCCAGCTTGGCTCTGCACCCCTGGAGAGGGCAGAGCAGGAGCTCAGAGGGGATGGGGCAGATTTTACCTGACAGCAGCATCGGGTCTTTGTCCACGGATTTGCGGACCTGGTCGGACTCTCCAGTCAAAGAGCTCTCATCGATTTTGAGATCATTTCCTTGAATAAAGATCCCATCAGCAGGTAGGAGGTCACCTGTGGTCAGAAGGTGGCAATGGAAAACCGCCATGAGATCGCTGTTACAGTGACATGGTGGGATTTGCTATAAAATCACAGTTACTTGCATTAAAAGGTGAAATGAAAGCAGAAGGGAAGGAATTACTCATGAACCTGTCCCCAAAAACCACAGTATTGCAATCCTGCAAGGAAAGGCCTTTTACTGCAACCATTTTCTGCTTAATGCTATCCCAAAATCCAAATGTATCGCATTTAGCACACAATGGACATCCCCACCAGGGGGGTTTGGCAGGGAAGTGCTCTTCACATCACCTGAAGGTTTCTCCATCAGACTTCAGAGGAATTAACAGCAGCTAATTAACAGCTGAGCTGCCCTCAGGAAGCCCTTAGGTAAGCCCAGGAGAAATGTGATGGCTGCTGGAAGAGGGATATTGCTGGAGTTAACAACTCTCTCCAGAGGTCCTGCAGGACCTTTCACTCCCCTGGAGCACAGGGCTTTCCCTACAACATGGAATTATCAGGCACCTGATCTGGGGGATCAGTCTGGATCTGGAGCATCTCGTGAGGTGATCACAGAGGCCCAATTCCCTTCTACACAACATTCAAAAATACTTCTTCTTATCCCTAACTGGACAGAAATAAAAAGAAATAAATCTGAATAATGCAATCCTCCACCACAGAGGGAGGATACCTTTGTATGAACAGTCCTTGTGCTGGTCAGTGAAAGAAGTTTACACCAGCTAAACTGATTTCCTGGTGCAGTTTCACAGCAGGTTCCTAGGTTCTCTTTTTGCCCTGACAGCTCAGGTGTCACCTCACCGTGGCCAATACTGACTTTTCTGTCCCATAAATGTGCCATAATCCTGCCTTTCCCATCCCTGACAGCTCAGGTGTCACCTCACCGTGGCCAATACTGACTTTTCTGTCCTATAAATGTGCCATAATCCTGCCTTCCCCATCCCTGCCAGAGAAGCGTGTCCATCCTGCTGGGAAGGGCCAGCAGAGCAAACCAAGGGTTGAAAGGTGGTGCACTCACCATATTTCACCTGTGCAATGTCCCCAACCACGATCTCTGCCACGGGGATCTGGATGACCTGTCCCCCTCGCACCACGGTGAACTTCTGCTCCTGCTCGATGCGGCTCTGCAGCCCGCGGAACTGCTTCTCCTTGCTCCAGTCGTTGAAGGCAGTGACCAGGACAACACAGATGACAGACAGGAGGATGGCAGCACCTTCAATCCAGCCAGCTTCGGCCTCCCCCTCATCCTCAGCTCCTCCTGTTGCAGTTCCACACCCTGCAGAGATGTTAAGGAGCAGTTTAGGGAAGGTCGGGTGCATCTCGAGCAGTAAAATTTGCTGTGGCATGACAAGGTGAGGGAATGGAGCTGCTCTTCCAAGCACTGCCTGCTAATGAAACCAGGCAGAGTGGAGGAAAAGGACAAATAAAGTCTGTGGAAAAGAAAAAATTTAAATAAATTGACAGAAATCTTAATCCTTCTCATTTTTCTGCTGAGCAACCCATCCTTGGTGAACCCAGACTAAACAAATGGAAAGAGAAAGCGCCAATTCTGTTATGTGAGAGAGGACTCAGAGCTTCACCTGAGCCACCAAAACCTGCAGGATAAGAACAATACTGAAAGTGACAGGAAGGACAAAAACAGTGAATGACATTAATCAATGTAAATCGATGGCATTAAGTTAACATTAACACCCTGCCAGATTAAATTAAACTATTTTAACACAATTTTTTTTAAACCATTTTCAGCACAATTTCTAAGTGTTCTCAACTAAACACACTTATAGGGAACACTTGTTAAAAAGATACTGGGGTAAACTGAATTTATCAGCATTTTAATTTGATAATGAAATAATTAAGGAACACTGAGTAAAAATTATTCCCTGATATTAATTCACCAGTCTTCCCTATAGAGAAATGCGGTGGGATGCTGCTAGAACTGCAAGTACATTATTCCTGCCACAAGCAAAACGGTATTAAGAGAATCAGTGTTCTGAACTGTTAATTCTGAACTACTTTATATACATCTGCTAATTATTTACTTCAAGGTTGGATGCAATTAAAATTTAAATAGCCTTTCTAGATAATATTCACCAAAGGAAAGCACCAGAGTTCTCCTTTTTACTGAAAGAGCACCTGGGAGAAACACTGGAGAGCCAAGGACACGTTCCAGAGAAATCCCAGCTGATGGGAGAGGGGAGAACTCAGCAGAGCCTCCTCTCCTGAGGCAGCTGGGAAGAATTTTTTCCATTTTCCATGAAGAATGGGACCAGGCTGGAATTTGACATCACTTTTCCAGGCACCAGGAGGGGTTCAGCAACTTCCCTTCCACCTCTGACCAAAGTTTAATTTGGTTTATTCATCACCTCTCACTAGAGAGGATTAAGGACCAACCTGATTTCTATATTCAAATTACAAACAGGAGCATCCTGGTTCATTAACCATCTGAGTAATTACTCCTGCGTGTGAACAACACCACAACTACCAAAAGTCAGAGGAAGAAAGATGAGCCTGAACAGGCGCTCAGAGAGGAGGAAAATGAAAAGAAGCAGAGTTTTTAGCCAGGTTCTCTGCAGTTTTCACTGAGATTCCCTGCAGCTGCTCATCTCCAGCCACAAATGGAGCTCAAAATCCACCCCTGGACCTTCCTCCTGTGACAGAATGGGGATTTGGGGAAGGACTAAAGAATTTTGTTCTGTTTAACTTTGATCCTCTTAGTTGGGCGGTGTTGGACTTTTAGATTCCTTTGCCAAACCAACAGAGTCACTTTTGTATTGACTGTTTTAAATGGTTTCCTAGTGCAAGTAATTCTGTTTCAGCAGATAGAACACCAGAATTCACTCTCCCTTTTGCATAAGATATGACTTAGAATTAAATATGACGAATATTTTTGGTTTTTTTAACAGCAAACCTCCTCTTCTATTCCTCACAAAAGAAACATGGCCTGGTCTAGCCACAGTCAAATAGTGATTTTATTTTCTTTTCTCATGGTTGAAATTTAGTCCAGCTTGTACAAGATTACAAAGAGCTGGTGCAGGGTAATATTTCCAATACCCTTCAATAAAAATAAAAATAGAAATAAAAATAGAAATAAAAATAAAAAAATAAAAAAATAGAAATAGAAATAGAAATAGCAATAGAAATAGAAATAGCAATAGAAATAGAAATAGAAATAGAAATAGAAATAGAAATAGAAATAAAAATAGAAATAAAAATAGAAATAGAAATAAAAATAAAAATATAGAAATAGAAATAAAAAATAAAAAAATAGAAATAAAAATAAAAATAAAAATATAGAAATAGAAATAGAAATAGAAATAGAAATAAAAATAAAAATAAAAATAAAAATAAAAATAAAAATAAAAATAAAAATAAAAATAAAAATAAAAATAAATAAAAATAAAAATAAATAAAAATAAAAATAAATGAAGCAAAACCAGGTGAAAAAGAAATATATTCCTTGACCTGAGCAGTGAGGTTAATTTTGTGTTTGTGTTGTCAGAACTGATCTCCACACTCACATAAATGGTACCACAGAGCATGCAAATAATAGAAGATATTATCATTAACATAAAAGGAATTACCTGTAGATACCTCATAGATTAAGAACAATCAAATAAAAGAATTCATTTTTCAACTGAAAAATTTGTTTTATTCCAGCTGAAAAAATTGTTTGTAAGAATGAAAGAAAATCTGAAGGAAACAGATTGAACTTATATCAAGCTCTTGGAAAGTGTCCCTAAATCTGACAGGCTTCCACACTGAATAAAAAATCATGCTTATGATTTAAAATCCTGAGACAATCCTCCACAACCCAATGAAAACAACAAGATTTCAAATGCATCTTTTTTTTTTTTCCCTGTTCATTTCATCTGACAATGATAAATTCAGGTAGAGCAGAGGTGTTTGAAGGAATTTTAAGAGCAGAGAAATTAATTGCTAGACTTCATCAAGACCTGAAGTCTTTTAGAGGGATGGAGGAAATTCAGAGTTTAATTTGGAGTTTTGAGTCATTAATGGCTGAGATTCAATGTGGCCTCTCTAAAACCCCAGAGATCCCCTGGCCCAGGTTATGGGACACTTTGAGAAATCAATCAGACCATCAGAATTTCCCAAAATTTTGCCTTTGCTTTTTACACATCACAGAAAGGAAATGGGATAAAAGCACTACATAAATCCATGTGAAATGTTCTTTGATGTAGGAATAAACTCCAGCAGAAAACTCTCTGCCTCTTACAAGAGCAAGATTTTCAAGCAGATTTTTTTAAAATATGAAAAGCAGGATTTTAAAATGCAACCTCTGCCCTTTACAAGTTTCCATCTGTCAGGAACCATTTTCTGAATTACATGGGTTTTGGTTCCAAACTGTTTCAGAGGTGTTACTTTTAACAGGAAAAAAAAATATAAAGGAAACCTGCATCTCCATTGGTTTGAGTCTCTCTAATGTTTTCCTATATACTTCAGGAAAAACAATTGGGTTTTTAATTTTTTTTTTTCTGCTGTTATGGCTTTTCTAGAAATTATAGGAAGATTTATATGGATTTACAGGAAGAAACTTTATGTATTTATAGGGGGAAAAGACACAAACTTCTTAACTCTATATTTGGATAATCTGTCATTATTGCAGTGCTGAGTGACACAGTATTGACCTTTGTGAAAAAAATGAGAAATATTAATAAAATACATGAAATACATCATATTAATACCCCTAAGTAGCAAAATTGAGTTTAAAGCATCTAATATTTAGTGAAAATGTTCACAAAAGCTTGAAAAGTTCATGGTGAGGTATAAAATTGCTGTTCTGCTTTCACAGGGAGCACGTGGCTCTCGATGCTGCCCAAAAATCTGAGTTTTTATTGAAATGCACTGAGTGAAAAGCATCACAAAAGAGTTGTTAATATGCAGATGTGATTTGTGGCAGGGTTTTATTCAAAGACAGTGAATTGTGATGTTCTCATCTTAAATTACATTTAACAGAGGCCCTATCTGTCAGAAAATCCAAATCCAGAGAGGTAAACAAGTGTAAAATATGGAGCTCTTTTCTGCCACACCTCTGAACTTGTGTCGTGGCCAAAGCCTCACCCTCACAGGACAGAAAATGTTGCAGGGTTTGAAACTGAGATGCTGAAGATCTGCAAGGCAAGGATGTAAAGGGCTGGGACTCCTTTGGCACAGAAGAAGGAGATGGAGCCCAAAAATGGATCAGTTTATCCCAAAAGGAACACCCAGGTGAGCTGGAACTCCCCAGGAGAGGGAGAACCTGGCAGCACAGCCTCACAGAACGCTCAGAAACACAAAAGGGGACCAAGGTGACTCTTGTGCCCATAAAATACCTGAAGAGACTTTACCAGAACCCTGTGGAAGGAGAACAGAGCTTTAAAAGCTTAGAACTGGGCCAGAAATAGATCAGCAAAGCTGTTGGGAAGTTTTCTACAGAGGGGAGGTGAAAGGAAGGAAAAATCCAAAGGAAAGGAGGGTTCAGGAAGGGAAGAATAGGAAAGTTCTGCCACCATCACAGGCAGTGAGCCCAGCTGAAGTGGCAGCAGCTGGATTTCCATCTCAGCAGGGGCTGGGGGGGCTCCAAACCTGCCCAGGAGCCTGCAGAGCTGAGCAAAGCCCCAGGCACTCACCTGGGCTGGGCTTCGTTTCAAGAAAATTCAAAACTGGCCTGAGAAACCTGCTCTGCACAAACAGAATTTAATTATATGGAAGGGTTTGGAAGGAAAAAAGAAAGGAAGAAAGGCATAGGTTATTAAAGGGAAAGTTAGGAAAAACTTGAAGGTGCTTGTGGTGAAAAGGGGAAGGGGAAGAAGGAGACACAAGAAGAGGCTGAAGCACTCCAGGAGCAGCGAGCAAGAGGCATCATGAGGTAATAATCAGGTGGCTGTTATTAATCATTTCAACTCAGTGAAAGCTAGAAAGCAAGAAAGGGAAATAATAGGGAAAGTCCACAAAAAGCCAGACAGCATCACCTGACAGCTTGCCAGGCTCTCATCCTGCTGGATCTGGGGTGCTTTTACACCATTTCAATACACATTTCTCCTAATAGCAACCAAATCTGGGCAGATACAGAAGGAAGAGCACAGAGAAGGGATCTGTGCAGCTATAAAGAATATCTGCTTAAAATTTCCAGCCGTTATCAGGAGATTCTTAAAGCTGCTTTGAATAAAATAATGATTATAATTACAAACTATGCGGTCCTGAGCCTCAGCACGGTAATTTTTAAATCAGAAAAAGTACATTTTTAAAAATCTGGGAACATCTGTATTCCTAAATCCCGACCTACAGCACATACCTCTCAGCTACTCATTTCAACCTACACGCTGCTATTTTTAAGCTGAGAATACCTTGTGGCATTTAAATTCCCCAGGAAAATCTCCTCACACCCCCAGAGGTAATTTTTTTAGTCAGTCAAACTGGTTTTGTCATCAGAAAGACAACAGTTCCCCTGATAAAAAAAAACTTTTTATTGAATTGCTTTCTCTAAAGACATTTTTTTTCCCTCGCTGCAGCTTCAGCACTGATGTTATTAAAGCAAATTGAGCAGCTCCAAGTTACAGCTTTTTCATCAGCAGAGCTGGGCTCTGGCTCCCAACACCACCACTGATGATTCTTACTTCACAAATGCGTTTAGCTGTGCAAGAAAAGGAACAATGACCCAAAAATTAGGCGATAAAAACGATCAATTCCCCTTCTTAACAAGGCTTTTAGAGCTGTAACAGACACTGCAGCATTTATTTCTGCAGATTCCTCTTTGCCTGGTGGGTTTTGCTACACGATTAGTCCCAGGAGTGATTGCCACCAGCGCTCCTGCCCCAAATCCTCCTCTGGGTGAGGATGCATCAGCAGATGTGGAATCACTTCCCACGAGGGCTGGGCACTGCCACAGCCCAGGAAAAGGGGCAGAAATTACTGGTAATTCAATGATTTCTGCCTTCCTCTCACTCTGTCCAAGAGTTCAGTCAACATTTCCAAGTTACCTGCAGGAATCAGTGTTCTCCAAACCCACAGTGTGACAGAATCACCCTACAAAACACCCAGGTTCAGGGGGGTTCTGCACTCACTAAAAGTGACTTTTGGACAGCTATTTGAACCCAATATTAGAATTCCTGGCTTTGTGATCCATCAGGTTGTTATGTAAGGGCTCCAGGGGGGCGGGGAGGGGGAAGCAAAGGGCTGCTGTCCCTGTGGGTTCCTTACGTAACTGTCAGCTCCAGAGCTTCCTATTAAATATTTACACATTTCTGGCATCTATATGCAAGGAAACAAATCTGGGGGCCCTGCAAGCACAGAGACAGATATATCCACACTTTCCTCAGCCTGATCACAAACATTCATGAGCACAGGAATGTGAATTGAGATATTCCCTCCACTTCAGGAGATGGGAGGTGTCAAGGAAGATTCTTCTGCCTGGCATCTCCAAGGAAATGCATTTGGAAAGGTCAGGCAAAGGGATGGGTCCTCTCTCCACCAAAAGACTAAGCAAATGCTTCTACAATGTTTATATTCAATTTTGTTTCCTTTTGCTGCCACAGAAAAAAAAAACAGAAAAAGGAAAAAAAAATGGGAATTTTCATCACGAGTCCAGTCCTTAGGGACTGCAAGAGAAAAACCTTGACATTGGGTTGTTGTAGCTTCACTCGTATTGCTCCGAGCTAGAGATGTCTGGTAAATATAACCTCATATTCCAAAGGTAAAACATGGGTTCCAAACGCAGGAATCAGACCTTGGAAAGTTGTTCTGTGTTTATTAACAAGGATTCAAGTGCAGTTATTCAACCACTTGACTTGCAAGGTCACGTCCTAGCCGAGCCCTACTTGCAGAATTAATATTTCTGGAGGATCTCTTCCTGGAAAATATGTGAGAAGATTTTTTTATGCCGTCCCAAAGTTCTAAATCTCATTTCCTACCGTCCCCAGCCGAGAGCTGAGTCGTGCCTGGCACCCTGGCAATGTGTGATGAGCAATATCCAAAAGTTTGGTCAGAGATCTGCACATCTCTCCAGAAGGGAAGGCAGCTGGGGGATGTCAGATCCTGCAGCCCAGCACAGATTTGTAGCAAGCAGATATAGGTCACTTTGCATGAGGAAATAATTCCTCAATCTGCAGGTCCCACACGACAAAAAGTGCACATTTTGCACTTTGCAAGTTCTCAGTGTGCTGTTACTGACACAAGCTTGAGTCTCAAACTTCTGCCATGCAGTCAGGAACTGGCTCCCAAAGCTGCCCTTGTGTGGGAACCCCACGGAATGGAGAGTTTGATGGGGAAAAAACAGGTTGCAATAAATAAAAACCAATATAAAATACATGAAAATAAAAAACTCCACCTTGCAATAAAAAAATATCGATTGACTCGAAAAACTCCAAGCAGTGCTGGATGAGCAGGATCTCGTTTGTCCTCTCATTCCAAAGGTGATGGGATCAAAATAGGGGAAAGTCATGAAAACAGACAGACTGACTGGAGATATCCAGCCAGGAAAGCAGGAAATTAAGAATCAAGGATTTTATAATGGGAAGCTTCAGAAAAGACAATTTCTACTAATAAATTTTCACACAATCTAGAAGCAGGTCTTTGTAAGGATTTTAAAATATGGCAAAAATCAAGATGGGCATATTCTAAATTAACCAGTGGAATATATCTTCATCAAAACACCTAGAAAAGAGCAATTTCATTCACTTAAATTCCTGCAGCCCAGTAGGAATTTGCAGAACAAGTGTTTTGTTTACCCCCATAATAATAAACAACTCTAAACATCTTCACAGGCGTTACTAAACAAAGAAAAAATAATATTATCAAAAGACAAAATAATTAAATTAAATAATCACTCCTCTTTAAAATTCTGTAAGTAATAATTATTTGAGGGGTTAAATGAGAGGCTGTGAGCCAAAATTACAGGACAATGTATTCCATAGTGCAAGGAAGGCTGGGATAATTGTTACAGTGACCCTCTCTCAAAAAGAAAGAACTCTTAGTATGACCTACAACTATTCCATAAAGAAATATATTCAATATTATTTAACTCTCTCTGTAGAAACAGTGGGAAAAAAATTTAAATAAATCAAACATGAAAAGTACATTTGTCAATAACAAGTGATTCTGACATTGCTTTTCATTTCAGTACAAATATCAATGCCCACGAGGAAAGTTCTGGTGAAAGTTGAAGTTTTGTTTGTATTCGTGCAGGATATAGGAAAAAATAGAGCTACAAAAGTCTCCAAATTTAAGTCACTATTCCAAGAATGCAGAACAGGTGCACATGGTCTTAATCTTAAAGAGTTTTTCTCAGTTTAGACCCTTTTTCTCGGGGTTTTCCATGGAATAAAGCAGCTCCAGTGCACAATAAAAATGCATTGAGAAATCTGAATTAGCAGCCAGCTGTGATACCCCCAGAAACTCTGCCTGGAGTAGAGTCAGCCTTGACTCTACCAGAAAAGTGTTTTTGGTTCAGACTTCATCAAAAGCCAATTTCCAGCACTGAAGAACACACAGCACAAATAAGGGATCCCCCTCAGATCAGCTTGTCCAAATGTCATAGCTATGAAAAAAAAATCAGTGTAAAACACAAACTCAGTTTGAAAGATGTATGGACTAAATTGAGTTAGCAGTGTAGGGAACTGTGATCCCAGAGCTCTGGATGGAACACTAATAAATGTCATTGGTTAATTCAGAGTAAAAGAAGGAGAAAATAAATCCTTTTTTTTTCATGATCACATGATGCAAGACCACATTTAGAATAGGCTATTGTGCCAATGCAAACAAATCATTAGGAATAAAACCAATTAGAAATTAGAATTTCTGTTAGCTTGATATTAGCAGGGAAGTGGCTGTCCATATGTTGACATTTACTCACTTGGAAAAGTTTAATTAAGTTTGATTTAGAATTCTAACCTTGCTATTAGGGAAAAAAAAAAATGGCAGAGGGAACACTGCAGCTCCTGGGATAAAGTTGTCTTTTAAAACACAAATGGATGAAGGCAAAAATATATATCATGTGGGGGAAATCTGCTAAGTTTGGAGCTGCAGCTAAGCAGCCATGTCAGGGATAAAGCTGCAGTTGGGTTCTAAAAACAGGAAGAACGCTCCCATTTCTCATTGGGAGAAATTCCTGATGACCTCTGATGCCTTAGGATTTCAGCTTTTGTATTTTCCATCCATTTGCAGTGCTGCAGTTCTTTAGTGCCTGACTCCAAACTCCATGTGCAGGCTCAGCTGCTGCTTCCCCATCCTGCTCAGACACAGCAATTCCTCCCCAGGCCTGCAATCAAGGACACCTCACTGCCCCAGGCCTGAGAGATGGAAACAAAAGGGACTTGGGGGCAGCAAAGCTGCCCTAAATGACTTCATTCCCTGCAGCTGCAATTGGGAGATGAACCCCCAATGTGCAAATGGAGCCAGCTTAGAAAAGTGTCAGACCTGGGACCCACTGGCCATTTTTGGGTGCAGCCCAAAATGTACCTGGAGACCCTTCAGTAAATAGAAACTGCTTTTTATTCCCTTAATTCTGCCTGGCCTCTGTTTTTAGGTAGCCCCAAAAAGGAACCACTTCCAGCATTTCTGAAGTGCATCTGGAAGGAGAGGAGGCTCGGATCACTGAGAGCCCCAGGAAACACAGAAACCTGGGAAAATACAGAAATGTTCCCCAAAAAGCAGCTCTCATCGGGGCACTCGGCTTTAAATAGAGCCCTGAAAAACGTTTCACATCGACAGAGAACAGCAAATAGCTCATAAATGCATAATCAGAGGAGAGCTGTCTGTCTTGTGCTTATCCACAGAGCCTCTTCCCTTTCTGTCTGAAGCACAGGGATGAAAAGAGCAAATCACTGAGGAAGGGGTTTGGGGTGGCATCTGCCTCAGTAATGGATGCTTGTGCTGTTCCATCCCTCTTTGACTGTGTTCTGGTAGAAATTAAATGTGCTCCCTTCCAAAAATACTCCCTTTTCTTTCTTGTTTGTTTGGGTTTTTTGGTGCTTTAAAACAAGATGTACTAACGGAGAGGATTTAACAGGAATACCACCGAAAATTTGTGAAAATGTAATTGATAAAAGGTTGACTTTGCCTGGAAATTTTGACAGGTTTTTCACTGGAGCTTCTAAAACCCCAGGTGGAGCAGGGGATGGATGGAGTGGTGATGCCTGACCACACTCACACAAACATTTCTTTTCAAACTTCCTAGCTGATTGTAGTTGTTCTGATGATGCTCTGTGCCAGCAGAAGCCTTTTCCAAGCTCTGACACACTTCTCACACCCATTTAGAGAGAAATTGCCAACTTTTTCCACCCTGCAGGCCCTGCAGAGAGAGGTTGCTGAGGAAAGGTGACTGATTTAACAGGTCCCCAAACAGCCATTCAGAGTTTTCAGAGTTTAAGAGCTGAAAAGGAACTGATAAAGAAAATTTCCAATTGAGGAGCTTCAACTAAAAAAAAAAAACAACACAAAACCCTGCAAGCCCAGAAAATTCAGTGAGTGTCCTTGGAGGCAGTCCTGGAGCACCTGGGCCTCTCCTGGTGCTGTCCCTGCCTCACTCAGGATCAGGAGAAAACCTGGCCAAAGGACATCAGGAAGATTTGTAGAGTTCAGCCACAAAACCCCTTCATGAACTGCAGCATTTTCTGCTTTCATTCCATTTCTCATCTCCATTCCTTCGTGCTGGGAAGCTTTAAGGCACGAGGAATCAGTAAAAGATTAAAATTCTGTCATCATGTCTCACATCAAAAAGTTCTCCCAGTATCAGTGTGGCCAATATCAGTGCAGATCTCTGCACTGCCAAGGAATCGTGGCCTGGACTGTGTTTTGAATTGAAATAAAAATTGAATAAATTGAATAATTGAAATTACTTGTTTAAATGCTGCTTTTCTAAAAGGAGAGATCTATGTTTGTGTGTATATATATATACATGAAAATATGCATACATGCAAAGTGTCTTCCTGTTCCAAAAGGTATTTCTGGTTTGTTTCTATGCTTAAACATTTCATTTTTTTTCCAGGTAATAATTTTACATTCTAATTCAAGCCCACCAACAGTGAGGAGCTGTAAGCACAGGCAAACTTTGGGATGTAACAGTTTCTCTCAACTCCAACCATAAAGTAATCCTAGAACTTGATCCAGAAATACTTCAAATTTAAAAAGTCACATCATAAAGATTCTGGAAATTTGAATACTAATTGGTATCTTAAAGCTGCCGAATTAATAATGATTTTTTTAATCACCATGAGATAAGAAAACATTCAATATTCCTGTACTTTATATTATTATATTTTATTTCATAAGTTATTAACTTTCATCAATTTCAAGTTTTCAGAGCTTTTGGGTTCCCATTGATTTGAGGGAATTTTGATTTTTTTTTTCAAAAACCAGGTAAACATTTTTAAGGTAATATTTTGGCTCCCTCTGTCAGCTTCAGTGCAATATTTGCATTTTCTGTACCCCTGCCATGCTGCTCAAATTTCACATTCCCATTGAAAGGAATTCCCATTTGGGGGTAAGTCTCCACAAACCCCTATTCCCTGGTATTTATAATCAGGCTGTCTTCAAGTAGACAAAATACAGCTGAAAGTAAAACACCGCAAATTGGTCTTTACATCCTCACAAAGCACAAAACAGAGCAGAGTTGTGTTTCAATTCTTACAAGAGACACACCAGGAATTAATGGTGCAGGGACACTTGGATTATCCAGGGAATCCAGGAATTTCCATCACTGGAACCTTTTAAAGATAAATCTGATAAATGTCTGCCAGGGAGGGTTGAAGTATTGAGTGTGGGATGCTAAATCCCCTCCAGCATCCCTCAGATGATGGAACTCATCATCTCCAGTCTCGTTTGCCTTAGGCTGGTGTTGCCAAGCTGGGATTAGCCAGGCCAGGCTGGAGTGCTCTCTGATTTATCCAGCCAGCGTTGCTCCTGGCATCATTCCTAATTTAGGGAATGTTGGGGAGCTCTGGGCCAGCCCAGGCTGGCTGCCCTGCAGGACTGTCCTGCCCTGGGGTGAGCAGCATGCCCAGGTGAGCCCTGGCTGTCAGCACCCCTGAGCAGCCCCTGGGGCTGGCACCTGCCCCCAGAGCCAGCCAGAGCCACGTTTATCCCTCTCCCAGCTGGGAAAGGCTCTGCAGGCTCATCCTGAGCCCTGACCAGCCCCAGCCCCACAGGGCACTCCCATGACCCCACATCACACAGAGCTCTCACCCACTCACCCCACGGAGCCCAGGTTCATCCCTTCTTCTGGAAACAACACAAAAACAGCACAAATGTTTCAGAAATCCAGCAGTTCTCCAAGGAATGATGACCCAAAGGGGGACCATGAGCTGCCCTTGAGCTCAGCCTCGTATGAGCACTGGTGACAGCAGGAGTTGGGACACACAGCACAGCCCCAACCTGTCCTGGACACTTAGACCTTCCATTGAAGCAATATTTAGAGCAGGAATTTAAAAAGAAAGTTCTTACAAGAACTAAATTTCTTTAGCCAAACAGACTGGGGCAATGTCTCTAGAAGCCATATGCTGCTTCACCTCATCCAGGCTTTGGGAGGAAGGAGGTTAAATGGGGGGTTTTGGCAGAACAAGCTGTTTTGAAGAGGGCAAATAACTTCCATTTCTCCTATTTTCCAGGTTGCTTCGCCCCCCTTTGTGCTGACAGACTCTTTAGACCGGTTTAAAAAATCCTTGGGGAGACTCACAGTTTAATTTTGATGATGAAAGAGAAAAGAATTGGAGTGTGTGCAGCAACACTCCTTAAAAGTTGTGTTTTGCTAACTCTGACAGCAATCTATGCTTTTGAGATTAATCTATTTTTTTAATAAAAAAATGCTATTTTCAAATAGTTTAGCTTCTCTTGAGGGTGCTCCTCCCTGGGCAGCACAATGAAACCCTCTGGTGCAGTGACAGCTGGATCAGTGTGATTGATTTAGCAGCAAAGATGATGAAGGATTCCTGTTAGGACACACCAGCTTTTAAGGCTGTGTGGCCCTTATACCCCCCCAATATCCATGATTTTCCATTGATTCCTCATTGCTGAGTGCCTGCAGAACATTATGTAACACTCTCTGTGCACACTTACAGAATGAGACTAACATATCAGAAGATGTTCACCACTTGTTGTTTTCAGCATCTGCAGCAAAGTTCTGCCAATATTTTCATTTCTTGTTGGGGATGGTTTGCTTTGTACTGACACAGGCCATGAAATGGGGTAAAATTTAGGCTTCAAAACACTGCAAAGTGTTAAAATGAACGAATTTTGGCTCACTTTTTTTGAAAAGGCTTCATATTTTTTCCAGTATGTTTTGTTTAATGGAGAGGACTTAAATGAAAGATTTTCAGTGCCCAAAAAAATTTCACTGGGAGACACTTATTAAATTGTACACACACAGATTGTGGAGTCCATTTTTCACCTTGATCTGGGCTTCATAACTGGGATGAACTGCAAAAGACTTACAGTTGTTTATTTCTAGGTGCTGCTATGATGCTAGGAGGGCTGCAAAATAATGTTAACATTGGCTTTACAAACCAGATTTTTGTGCTGCCTACTTTTGTGCATTTTTAATGCAATCTACATTCTCACATGTAAAATGCTCCAAAAAAAAAAAAAAAAAAAAAGAAGAAGATTAAGATGTAAAGCTGCCACAAAAGACTAGAGAATTAACTTTGTTCAGCTGACTCATTTCTGACATTTCTGAGTTTTTCACTCATTAATCAAATTGATTAACTGCATATTAATGAAAGGGTGACAGATTTTTAGAGACAGGGAGATGCATGCAACGTTTTCCTGTGGAAAATGGGATCTTGAATGGGCCCTGCAAGACCCTCAGGATGGAAAAGGATTTACAAAAATGGATGTGCTTGATTATGCATTCAATTGCCCTCCTGAATGAAAATGCTAAAGGAAATGTAGGCTGGGCTGAAAAGGTGAAGACAAGGTAAAAAACTGATAAATGCTGCATTAAAACATTGAGTTTCTATTCAATTGTGCCTCACTAGGAAGTAAATGAACCCAATTCCTCAGAGGACGGCACCAGACCTTCATGTGGCTATTCATCTCAGGTTACTTTTAATTCAGTTTAATTAAATTTGGTTCAAGTTCCCCAGCAATCGGTGCTTTTCAAACCAACTGTTTATTCCCCTGGGCCATTTAAGCCAAGGGGCACAGGAGAATTCCTTGTTTCCATGAGCTCTTGAGCCGGTGCTCATTTCTGTGCCTAAAGCAACACAAACGCTCGACAGCGAGGAAGCCAAACCCAATAACCCCGACGCTGCCTGCACTTGGCAGGAGCTGGACGCCCTCCCCAGAGGATTTCACAGCTCCCAGTGCCATTTCCCAGAGCAGATGAGGTGGCAGAGCTCCTGCAGAGCCAATCCTGCCATGCCTGGTGGATGCAAGGGTCGCCTCCTGCCCTGGCGACACCTGCGCGCCGCTCCCGAGCCAAGGCGCGATTGCGCACGCGGGATTCTATTTCCAGGTTTCCTCACCAGGCATCTGCTGCGTTTATACAATCTAAGAACAAGATGATTTCATCACAGACATGGAAGGTTTCTAGAATCCCCAGGAAAAAAAAAAAAAAAAGGAAAAGGAAAAAAATCTACCAGAAGCCATTTCCTGAGACATAACACTTCTTGGAAAGGGAAGAGAAGATGTTCTTTAATCTGGGCAGTAAGTGTGAGAAAGAAAAATGTTGCTGGAAGAGTGGGAAGAAAATTGTTGAGAATTGGATATGGAATGAGTGAGAAATTCCAAATATCACCTACCTGAAATTACTGAAATGAGCTCAGTTCTGCCACAATTATTGGCAAAGAAAGTAAAGGGAAGAAAATCACAGTTTAAAAAGTGGGGAGAAAAAAAAAGAGAAGAATTTTATCTAATCCATGGTCAAGCAGTCCTGACAAATATGGCAACAAAGACAGGGGCTTTTCCTGCCTGTTTCACCTTCCCTGAAACCCTGAAATTCCCTTTAGCAGCCTAAAGCAGGAAACCTGACACAAACTGACCTAAGGAAAGGTGAGAGCTGGAACCACAAAATGACACAGCCACAATAACAACATTTTGAAGTGTTTTGAAGGAGCAATGGCTCAATTTCATGTTAATTCAATGGGGTTTAATTATTTTTATTTTTTTTTTAGGAAAAAAATGAATGCTGGGAGATTGAGACAGACATCACATCTTTAGAAGAGGACATTGCACCTGAGCCTAGCACACACAATGTTGCAGCTGTTCTGCTCCAGCTAAATTCCAGGGTAGGGAATTTGCATGGAGGAGAATTAGACTGTCCAAATGAATGGGAATAATGTTTTTTTTCAATGTACATCAGTACAAACTGCACAGAAATTCAAACTAGCTGGTGTTACACTCAGCATTTTCACTCCTAAGAAAAATAAGCTTGTTGCCATTTGCTCTATATTTTTTCGTATCTAGTTATTCCTCTTTTATAGGTATTCTTTCTACTATTAATAAAATTTTTAATTTTTTTCACTTTTTCCCAGTTATGAAGCCCAGATCAAGGTGAAAAATGGACTCCACAATATGTGTGTGTACAATTTAATAAGTGTCTCCCAGTGAAATTTTTTTGGGCACTGAAAATCTTTCACTTAAGTCCTCTCCATTAAACAAAACATACCCAAACCAACAACTGGTCAAATCTTCCTCACTGTGATTTATTTCCAGGCCTGCTCAAAGAGATGAAATGTCTAAAGACACATTTTGAGCTGTACTCCACAGGCAGGATCCTGGGAGAAGATGGGAACACCAGAGCACTTCCAACCCCACGCAAGAGATCTGGACAAGGAGATAGGGAAATCATTTGGCTTTGGGTTTCTCCTCTCCCTCTGACTGATTTTTACAGTTTTTTAATCTGAACACTGCTTGGCTGCCTTGGCTTCTGCAGGGAAGACCTTTCCTGCCTCCATGGGGAGCACAGACAGAGGGTAAGGCAGCATCCTCACAGGAGCTGTGGAGCAGCTGCACCTTCTCCCCAGTTCCTGGAAGTCCTTTCTGGTTTAAATCTCCAGCTTGAGTCCCCACTGAGCAATGTGGCACATTTTAAAAATGGTAAGAAAACACCTGAGTGGTGAACCCCATGAAATAAAGTCTCTTTTAGGTCATGAGAAGCCATCAGGAACCCCAGCCCTGGGCAGCAGCAGCAGCATGAAACCACCAACAGCTCAATGCAAGTGGCTTGGGAGGCCCAAATTTCAGGGGACCATGTCTTGTTCCTGTATTTTCCAACTTGTTGCATGAGTGAAGGGAAGGGTAACCCAGCCAAAGCCCTGCTGAGCAGCACTGAGCAATGTAGCTGATTATCATACTTTCTTTTCAGTCCAGACTTTTGCCTTGGGAATTTTAACAGAAGCTGCCTGAACCAAAAAGACTTTTCCTTTTTATTCCACCTTTAAGCTGCAGAAAGCTGTACAATGGAAAATAGACATCATGCCTGGGGCTTCCTGGTAAACACTGGGATGTTAAAACTTCTTACCTCAGGCTGCCTCCTCCCCCCTTTGCAATCCACAGAAGGAAAGAGAATTCAAGGAAGAACAGTTAAAAGGTTTGTTACACTCCTGTAAACAGCAGATGATTGTCAGGGCTTGACATCAGCAGTTTTTGCAAGGGGATCCACATGAGATGCAGGGGCTGAAGACAGAGACAAGAAGGAGGACTCAGAGGGCTCAGAAATTGTTGCTGAAGGTGTTTGCAGAAGACTCTGGGAATTTTTGACCAGTTCACATGGATAGAGGTGGGGGAGGCACCAAAGCAGCAGAATGCTGCTGGGGGACTGGGGGAAAACAGCTCCAGAAAGGGCCAGAGCTGCAAAGTGCCATTAGAGAATTTCTGCCAGAAGTGACTGCTCTAGCAGAGCTCTGAGGGAAAAGAATGAGAAAAACACCAAAGCAAACCAGCTAAACAAACAAAAAAACCTAAAAATCCCCACAAACAAACAAGAAAAACCCACCAAAAATAACAAATGACCAGGCAGAGAAGGAGATTCCTGCATTTCTGCAGGCACAGTAAGACAGATATTTGGAATGGCCAAGAGAAGCCCTGCCATTTCCCATTCCCTTGCTGGATTTCTGAGTCCAAACACTCTTTCCTAAAGGATGTCCTGATTCCTGGAGCAATGCAATGGTTTGAGTCCACTGCTTGCTCTCATGAAGGAGCTCTTCCTACTCAAACATTGTCTTGAAAAACAGGACAGGGCATTTCCTTAGATACATTTCACAATATACTTGTACACAAACATTTCCATTTTAATCCTGGACTACCTCTAATCTACATTACAAAAGAAATTAAAATGAAGCCAGGATCTCACACGTTCATCAAATCCTCGGAGAGATGACAGATATCTCTGAGACATCCCCCACTCTGCACGGCCAGGGAACACGCTGCAATCCACAAACCCCAGACACAGAAGGGCTTTTTTTTCTGAGGAACAAAGTATTTTTACCTTGCCCCAGCCACACCCCTGTGTGATCCTGGCTGTAGTAGAAGCTCCACTTGCACTGGGAATTTTCTCCCATGGTGAATTTGCTAAAATGCAGACAAGTTTTGCACTTGTCTGAAAGGGCAGGAATCTGATTCCGTGTGGCTCAGCAATGGCCAAGGGGCTCACAGTAATTCATGCAGGAGCTCTCAGCTGCTTCTAATGGCCTGTCAGATGGTGAAAGATGGAATGCAAAGATCATCCAAACAACTCCTGAGAATGATAGGGAATATGAAAAGGAAGAGCTGGAGTGGCTTCTGGAAAAGCAATAAAAGTGCACTTTTATCCAGGGATTCCTCTAGATCAGATTCCTTGACTGCAGCAGAAGTGGATATGATGTTCTCCAAGACTCACCCAGCTCTGAAGATGTGAACACTCACATCCACGAGGCTCCACCCTCACCCAAGGCTCCTGAGCAGTTCATGTGCTCCGATATTTACTGGACGTGTGGATTTTATCCTGCATTTCTCCTTCAAAAGCTCCAGGAGAAATTTATTTTGCACTTCAACTGCAGAAAGCAATTAAATGCTAATTCTGTTACAGCACCAAAAGTCACGAGTGGGTTTCAAAAGTCAAGAAAAGAAAGAGTTATACTAATTTTTAAAAATACAGATTAGTTCAACTTATTATAGTAACCAGTAATGCCATTGGTAGATAAAATTCTATGTGTGAGAGCAGCTATAAATATATTAAATTAAGGCAGATAAATGCTCCATTAGAAACATAAGTGGTGTTTCCCTGACATTGTGTCCTAAAGTCTCTTGCTTCCATATTATTATTTGTTAATAATTACTATTAATAATAATTATTATTATTCTTTAATCCTCCAAAGCAAGACTGTCACTTCTAGGGGGTGGCAACATTTCAAGTTACTCCAAGCAAGAAGTTGACGAGTTCAGAATATTGGCAGTGATGGTTGAACAAATCAGTCTGGAAAGAACAGTCCTGTTAAGTCATTTTCAAAATGAAAATGCATTTCATTTGGAAAAACAAAAGAAAAAATTATAATTTAAAAGAGGAGGCAAGACCAAGAATAGAGAACAACATGTGCCAGCTCTCCGTTCTGACACCTGGCTGTACTTTCAGAAGAAAATATTTTTTCAAGGGGAAAAAACAACATAAAAGTTGCAAATAAGCATATATTTCAATGAAATTTTCATTCTGGGGAGAGTCAGGAAAGAAAAATACTGAAGACAAACCCATTAAAATCAAGTTCAAGTGCCTCGGTGTAGTCCCCACTTCACCAAGGAAAAATCAAATTTAATATGTCCATTTTCCAGGGTTTGGGACTTTTTAAAAAGGTCTTCCACCGATAAATAAAAGGTACAAAATAAATTGGTATATAAATGTATAAGTACCAATAAATTAAAGGTATCCTCAGCAGCAATTTATGATATACTAATTTTAAAATTAAAGGGAATTATTTATACAACTGCTCAAAGAAAGATTTCCAAAAAACATGCGGAAGACCTTTACAACGTGCTCCAAATATTGGATTACAAGATAGTCACTAATTTTATTTTTCTTCTTGTGTAAACTGGGGCAAAACCTTTCAGGAAAACAATTCTTAAAGCAGGGAAAGCAGTGACAATTGAATAAAATGCTGTGCTGTGGGAAAACACAAAGATGTTTTCCCAGGCTGTGCTGCTGAGCTTTCCAGACTCCCTCAGAATCTCAGCTGGCTCCCGTCTTCCCTTGGGAAAAGAAACATTTTAAATGCAGGATCAAAATAATAAGAATAACAATTTGAAAAAGAAAGAAACAAGCCCCCACTGCCTGATGACACATCTTCCCTCTTTCTAAAACCTGAAGAAATCGCGCTGTCAAAATTTCTTTCCAATGAAATAAAATAGAATAAAATAGAATGAAATAGAATGAAATAGAATAGAATAGAATAAAATAAAATATAGAATAGAATATAATAAAATACAATATAAAATAAAAATAATATAGAATAAAATAAAAATGTTTTTAAATAATATATAAAAATTATATAATAATTTATATATTATAAATAATATATATAAATATATAAAAATAAAATATAAAATAAAATAAAAATAATACAAAATAAAATAAAATAATACAAAATTAAATAAAATAAAACAAAATAAAATAATACAAAATAAAATAATACAAAATAATACAAAACAAATAAAATAATACAGAATAAAATAAATAAAATAATACAAAATAAAATAAATAAAATAAAATAATACAAAATAAAATAAAATAAAATAAAATAAAATAAAATAAAATAATTAATTTAAGCAATCTGTACATTTAGTCTAAGCTAAATCCTAATTTTTTAAAGACTCTCTCATGGTTTATAGTGTCCCCAAGGTATCCCACCAGTTACATAACGTGATTCCAATAAATAACATTTTCTTTAGTTAAAAAAAAATAAATTAACTCCTTTATCTTTTCATGCCTAAATGGAGCACCTGCTGAATCAAATTCAACATATTCAAATTTGACATATTCGAAACTCAGAGAGACAGCAATGAAAGGTTCCCAGTTATTGAGAAAGGAATTAAAGAATCCCAGGCACGACCCAGGAGCTGTGCACGGCTACGTGCTGCCTGTGCCACTGAATGGGAAGGGAAGGAGGAAGGGGCTGCAAGGAAAGCAGCCAAAGGAAACTGCAGCAAATGTAAAAAGCATTTCAGGGCTATATTTAGAGGAAGACATTCTTCCTACATTTGCCAAGCTGCTCACGTCATTTCACACAGCATGTTTGATCCAGCTTTAGAAGTCTAGGAGGGAGCAGGAGAGGGGGGAGGGAAAAATCTGGATCAGCTGCCAGAAATGGAAATCTTGCATTTATGGAGAGGAACAAATATTTTAAGCATGTGAATTCAAGAGTGCTTTCCAAAGAGGGGGGAGGAAAGGGGAGAAAGGAGGGGGGCAGGCAGGGTGGTAAAACTTCCTGCTGCCAGAAAGGCTCTGCAGAATATGGAGAATATTTATCAGTAACAGGACTCTGCTCCAATACTCCCTTCAGAGCCAGGCTCACGAGCCTGAGCTGCACCACTAAAAATACTGAAATGTGTGAATCTCACTGAGTTCAAGCCTTCATCTGGTGTAAACTGGAGACTTGTCTGCATTCCTGCAACGGGATCCAGCAGTTACATAAGCAATTACATCTTTCTCATCCATAATACGTGATAAACAACCACAAAGGATGAATCAAACACACTCCAAATGCAGGCTCAAAGGTGAAAACTGTATCAAAACCACTCCAGCTTCACAAGAACGCTATGATTTTCCTTTAACTCACGTCATGAGGTTCAGCATTTGCATAAAGAAACGTCAAGATGAAAAGAAAAATATGTCAGGACCAGATGTAATGGGATCAGGAACAAACCACGTGGAAATTTCCTGTTAGTGACCTTCTGGAGGGTGGTGATGGAATTGATTTGAGATTTAGGACACGCTTTGCTCAAACTGAGATGACTTCTGTGAAAAGTTTTTACCTTCATTCCCTTCTCCAGGTGGCTGATAAAACGAAAGCCCCAAAGATATGATGGCTGCAATTTCCAAGATTATAAGAGTCACGTCCTGCAACGCTTCCCAAACTAGCTGTATGAATGTTTTTGGCTTCTTTGGAGGTATAAAATTTTTTCCAAAAATAAGCTTTCTTTTTTCTAGGTCTGCAGCAGTGCCGGCTAATCCTGTAAAGAAAATAAAATAAAATAAAATCAGGTCAAATTGCCATGAAATAGAAAATGCACTCCTATAAATTACTTCTCCAAGAAAAATTCCAAGCTGTAGCACCTATGGCATATTAACAAACATAAATATTACACTTAAACTGTGCTTTCACAAGAGGATTTGTCCTGATATTCTGAACAGAATTCTCATGAGCTCCATCTACCACTAATTCCTGCCAGGTTTAATCATTAAAAAGTCTTTGAATTCAGAGGTTTATATTGATAAGACCTGTGTGTGTACATATATACAAGAAATTACTTCTGTAAATAGACCTTAAAGCACAAAGATACTATTTTTGGGATGAAGCTGATGGAAGGTTTTGGTGACACCTGTAGCAGCTCACACAAAACTTTGTTGTGAATGCAAAGGATAAATCAATAAAGCCTCCCTTACTTCAAAGCAACTTCTGGCTGCAAACAGACTTCAGCACATCCCTGGAATGAGCTGCATCACATTGTTGTCATGGGAAAAAGGCAAAGTGACAAGTTAAATATGCACAGAAAGGCGAAAGGAAACAATATGGCTCCATGTATTTTACATGATGCTTCAGTTTCAGAGCATTTCAGTTTAAGGACGCAGGATAACCATGGGTGGCTGTGCTGAACAATCCACTGGGGTGCTTTATTTCCCTCCTTTTTAATGATATTAAAGGCTGCACTTCTGGTGCCTTCCCGGATAAACAAAACAAAACAAACAAACAAATACTTGGAAGCATCAGGGTAAAATAACTGAGCCCAAATATCCCTCTGAGCAGCATAAAAATCTGCAAGAAGCATTCTGTATTTCTGCCAAACAATACCTGATATCACAGAATTGGATAGATTGGAAAAGACCTTCAGGTTCATCAAGTCCAACTGTTCCCCCAGCACTCCCAATCCCACCACCAGCCCCTGTCTTCAAGTGCCACATCCACACATCTTTTAAATCCCTCCAGGGGTGGTGACTGTTCCAACGCCAGCCAACCCTTCCCATGGAGAAATGTTTCCAATATATCCAGTTTACACCTCCCTTGGTGCACCTGGAGGCTGTTTCCTCTCATCTTATTTACAGAAGATCCCAGCCCAGCTGGAACATTCACAAAACTTTAGGTTTTGAACGTGATCAGCAATGTAATTTATGGTTAGTTATGGTTAGTTATGGTTATTTATGGCTATTTATGGCTATCCATCCTTACATGACACCAGGAAACAGCAGAGCTGACCCTGGAGGAACAGAAAGGTATCTGTGAGGGAGGAAACCATCAAGCCCACACCATGAGCATTCCTGGGCTCCAGCAGTTTGGGACAAATCCCTGCCTGCCCCAGAGCATGTGGGACACCTGAGGAATGGGAAGGCCTGCAAACACCCCCTTCAAGCAGTGGGGAATGCCAAGGGTCCCCACGCTGTGCCCCGTGGCCCCTCCTGGCTGGTTCCTCCATTTCCTGGGGACGAAAGCGATGCTTCCCTGCCCCACTGATCCAGGATCCTGACTCACCTTTCCCTTCAGGTGTCTCCTTACAGCTGCTGGCTCTTGCTTAACTCATCAAAGTTTCATTTCCCCTTCAGCTGGGGAGAAACCCGAGTCCCTCCCGCAGATCAGGGCGTGCTGTTATTGCCTCACCTCAATTCATTTGCAGGGCCTGGTGCTCAGTGGGGACAGACAGGTTCCAGCCAGCAGGAAGTGTCTGCACCATCCTCCAGGGCTCAAACTCCTCTGAGAGCTCCCAGGCAGCTTCCCAAGGCAGGGAAAAATCCTTTCCCTTGTGCCTTTTTTGGTGACCCCACAGAGGTTTGGGCAATGTGGGTGAGGGATCAGGCAGCCACTGACAGGGCCCAGCACAAACCCAGCCAGGGCACTCTGGGCAGCACCAGAGAGCTGCCAAATGGAAGGATTTACACTAAAAATCAGAGAATCACGGGATCATTAAGGTTGGAAAAGATCTCTAAGATCACTGAATCCAACTTTCAACCCAATGCTGCCGAGTCCAGCCAGGCACCACACCTGCATGTTTTTGAATGCTTCCAGGGATGGTGACTCCATCACTCCCCCGAGGAGCCTCCTCCAGTGCTTGACAACCCTTCCACGGAGAGATTTTTCCTAATATTCAGTCTAAACCTTCTCTGGAACACCTCAAGGCATTCCTCTTGTGGACCTTGTTCTGAGTCTGATTCCCCCCTGGCTGCTCCCTCCTGTCAGGGAGCTGTGCAGAGCCAGAAATTCCCCCTGAGCCTCCTTTGCTCCAGCCCGAGCCCCTTTCCAGCTCCCCTTCATGGGACCCACAATTTGCATCACTCCCCCGAAACTCAACCCACTCAACTTCACTCATGAAGGGGAAATTCCATGGGCACCTCTGACAGGGATTTGGGGCTGAAATTTTTACCTGATGCAGCTTCAAGCAGCAACACAAAACTCTGGAAGGAAAAACTGGAAGAATGGAATGAACAGAGGTCTGCAGAAGGCCTGTTTTCCAGCTCAGAACATTTGTGCTCAGTGGTGAGCCAGCTCCAGCAGCTCAGCACATGGCTGGAGCTCTCCAGCATGGCAGGGATGGCTGGGACAGCACAGGGAAAAGCTGCAGGGGGTTTCAATAATCCAAATCACATTTACAGGGCCGTGCTGAATTCCTGAGGTTGAAATGATGCCCTGTACCTCACTGCCAGGAGGGCACAGCTCCTGTCCTGTGGACATGATGTGTGTAAAGCACACCTGAGGAGCCTCCAAAGCCAAGGAGAGACTGGAACTCCAAGAGCTGCTTTTTCTCTAAGATAAAATTTGTCCATTTAGACACCATCAGGCTGAGGACCAGGCTGTCTAAAGCATCCATGGTCATCCTTATTTTCCTTACTGTAGTCCACATAATGCTGCAATTCAGACATCAGTCATCCAGACTCTTCCCTTTTAATATTATTTGCCTTAAGAATCACAAACAAGGGTAAATTATGCGGATGATTTTATTATTTTCTCTAAGTCTTGGTGAAATTACTCACCCACTCAGTCTCATCTAAAAACCAGAGTATATTCATCTTTAATAATGAAATTGATTTCCTTGTAAATCATTTAGAAATCCTGGGAAATGACATGCGGTGTTCAGTTCAAACCAAAAGGTTTCCCTTCACCCGTGACCCAGCCATCACTTAGAATCCTGTCCAGTGAAATTTTGGGGCTGTTTTTTTTTAACTCCCACTGGATGTCAGAAATGAGCAAACCCTTCAAATGAGGGAGAGAAAGAGAAAGGAAAGGAGACAATGGAGAAAAGTGATGGAATCGGATTTTAAGAGTTCTGTAGAATAAGGTCAGAAAGGGTGAGCAGAGTGCAAGGAAATGACGAAGAAATGGGGCTGAGCCTCTGAGGCAAGGCAAGAGGATTGCTCTGCAAAACTCCCATAAATCCTCAGAACTCATAAGAAGGCACAAGAGGGGCCCTCCTCATCTTTCCCACATCAGCTGCTCTGCTGGGAAAGGTTATTTTGGTTATCCCTAGGGGGGCTCTGAGCGAGGCTGGGCTTGGCCAGGCCGGAGGTGGCTCGTGGTGCCCAGATGGCACAGCCAGCAATGAGCACAGCGAGGGCAGCACGGGACATCTGCCCCACCTGCACCTGAGCCTGGAGATGCCTTTCCTGCTCCTCCACTTTGAATGGTGGCTTTTTGTCATTAGATTATTATAAAATATAAACATAAACATAAACATAAACATAAACATAAACATAAACATAAACATAAACATAAACATAAATATAAATATATATAGATATAAATATAAAAAATATAAAAACAAATATAAAAATAAATATAAAAATATAGAAATATAGAAATATAGACATATAGAAAGAGAAATAAAAATATAAATAGACATATAAATATAAATAAATATAAATAGACATATAAATATAAATAGACATATAAATATAAATAGATATATAAATATTATTATAAATATTAATATAAATATTAATACAAATAATAATATAATAATATAAATATTAATACAAATATATGTAAATCTATATAAATATCTAAAAATATACATAAATCTCTATATACATAGATATATATAAATATATATAAATATGTAAAATAAATAAATTAAAATTATATCTATTATAGCATATGTATTATCATTATTTTATCATTATAAACACAATGACTTCATCTCCTGAATATCATTGTTTTATTTCTCCCCCGAGCCCTGTGACAACAGTGAAAGAGCATTGCAGATGAAGGCAATTTTAAACATCATTTCTATGTGAGGATATAAAACATCCAAAGACGTGGAGAAGAACCAATGGGGACTGAAAAACGTGAATGGAAATAGAAGCTCAGTAGGACTTTGGATTTCACGTTTCACCAGCACAAGCAGCAGCCTCCCATCTTCTGTTCCATGTGGCAAAAAAAGTCACAGACTGGCTGGGTTTAGGTTCATTTCTCCACACAAGCATGAATATTTTATTTAAGTGCTTTTCTAGGTCAAAGCTGTGCAGTAAAACTTTGCTTGACCCAAGTGTTTAGAACAGATGTGCAGATTTGGGTTAAATTTATGTACAAATATTGCACACAGGTTCAGGAAACACTGTGAAAATTTATTGATGCTTCCAGCACTTGAGTAATTTCTTAAGGTTTCATTTTCCAAAAGTTTTCAGCAAAATTTGTAGGAGAAGGAAAGTGATTGCATAGAAAACATTTTCTACAGTGTTGTGCAGTATATTAAATTCATTTATGATTTAATCTGGCTTTGTTGCCTTTTTGGAGGGAGAAAAAGAACACAGAACTGGAGAAATGCCACTTAATGAATTTTCTCTGTTCCTTATCTACATCTGCCAGTTCCTGCACACTGAATATGAAGCCATTTTTTCAATTAGTGCCTGGAAAATCATATTTTTCTGACAGTCATCTCCACTGCAACCAAAAGGAGCATGACAGACACAGAATGATTCTGATGCTGCAAAAATAGCAAAAGCACAGCACTACTAACACAACAATAAAAAACAAAAACAACACCATAAAACTTTTAAGAGAATGTTTGAAATTGGCTCAAATTAGGAACTGAAGAACAAAGAATTTATATTTGCATTAATTGGACAAATAAAGCAGTCATTGCCTATTAAATTCCTTCTGTGCCTTTTCTGATGCAGCCAGAAAAAGAGATAAAAATTTCAAATAGCAAAACTTATAAATTATGATATTTTAAAAATCAAATGTGAATTTGTTCAGCACAGAAAGGCTTCCAGGGATGCTGTGGAAATGAAGGCAGAGAGGAAAGGCAGCTGTTTTGGTTAGAGATACTTAAAAATTAGGTATGACACACCTGAGATCTTCCTGTGGGAACCCAGAGCTGGGTTTTATCTCTGAAGCTAAAATACCCCTGGTCTGAAACTCTCTTCTCCCACCACGAGCACACCCACCATCAGAGAAATTAAAGAAAATATAACACCCCAAAGAATCAAAATTTCATTTTCTTTGCCTGGTTTCACCAGTTCCATGTGGTTCCCATCGAGCTCCCTGCCATTCCTGCTGCTCCATAACAATTCAGGAGACCCTGCCCAGGCTCATGGGCTCACGGAGCTCGTGCAGACTCTCACATCTTCCTGATGAACATGAATTAGAAATATCAGCCCAGTTGCTGCTGGGGTAACAAGGACAATTCTAGTCCCACACAATATTTTTAGTGGGATTTGACTCTCTGCTTTTCCCTCTCCAACAAGCAAGAAATGGCTCTGGCTTTTTTCCTTCCATTTCCTCAGCAGCAATCCAAGCAGCATCATCTCTGTGACAGTGACTGAAAGAGTTGCAAATGTCACATTTTCAATTCAAATGAAGAGCTTGGAACCAACAGATCCAGTTCCTGAGGTCTGCCTTAGGAAACTGCCCCTACCCAGCTGGGGAAGGCAAGGGGACACTGGCACTAAATGTGACCACTGTCATGGTTTGGATCGAATGCTAAGGAAGGTCTGGTTTGTACCTAAGGTACAGTGATGTCATCACTGTGATGTAACCCAGCATCAGCCTCCCTTAGGTCAGGAATTCTTCATTTATCTAAGGAAAACAAACACCTGGAATGCCACAAAAACACAGGTTGCATTCAACTGATGCTTGGTTTCCAGCTAAAACAGACCCCAAAGAGGGGAAACACAAGGTGGAAATATTCACCCCTGGAACAGATGCCTCTGTGACCTCCCAGTTTTACCAAGATTGGTAAGACCCTAATTTTTATTCCATGCAGCACATTGAAATTCTGTTCAGGTCATATTAAAATAGTCAGTTGAGAGAATGCTGTCCATCAATAAGAGAGAGTTTAATGAGAGCATCTTCTAATTCCAGCAAGGTGAATTGGAATTTCACTACTGAATGAACCTCAACAAATAATAATTTCCTTCTAATCTCAGGATTGCAAAGCTGTCTCTAAGTGTAATGAATCTCATTACCCTTTTTCATTTATATCACTTGAATACTTTTTTTTATACAAAGGTTAAGAAATACATCCAAAAATTAAAAGCCTTTGTCATTACAGTCATCTAAGCACGTGTCCTGTAAGCTTTATGCTGCTGCTGGAGCTGTTCCTGTGAGCAGAACCCCACAGGACTCAGAGCCTCCTGGACTCAAACCCTTTACAGCCAGATCCAGACAGCAAACATAGAGAAAAGAGGGCACAGAAACAGGTAATTAATTACTTCCCTCTCCACTTCCTCATTAATCGTCCTCCCTCTTCACATCTGACAGCAGCAAGTGGCCCAGCCACCCTGTCCCGCCCCCTGAGCTCTGCCACCCCTCAGCATCCCAAATCCAATGACCTGACCACAAAATCCCTCCTAGAAACCTTCCCTCCAGCAGGGTGCAACCCAAGCTATCACTAAAGTCACACAAAGAATGCAAATACCTCTCTAATTCCGTGACCTTTCAAAAAATAAAGGAACTGAAGAGCTCAACAATTGTTCTTACAGACTGATTGTCTAATGCAAATGTTAGGAACAGGTACAGAACAGCTTGCACTCCTGCCATGAATTCTCATCCTTCAATTTGTAGAAATTCTAGAAAACTTTATCTAAATCTCATGATGCAGGGAAAGGCTGAGGTTCCTGCCCCAGACAGGCTGGGGGCAGTTCAGAGGAGTGAATCCACATCATCTGAGATTGCTGATTTACATTTACACCAGGCAGGGTGACATCAGGCTCCATGACATCTCTAATTCCCTGCCCCATCCACTCTTCCATCATCTTTTAATTCCTTTTTAAAGCAGAATTGTCCTGAAATGAAGCCATTGAGCAGGAACAAACAGTTTACATAAGATGAGCAATAACAGCAGCACCAGAAATGGTTCTTGAGAGTGGCTGAAAACAGCCCCCAAAAAAGCCACTCATGTGAAAGACGTGCCATGATTTCATAATAATCAAATGACTGGACTTATGTGCAGCACATGAACATGAGCCAGGACTGGGGCAACAGATGAGACATCAAATATTAAAGGCAAGACATGCACTGTAGCAGATGACTAATGGTCTTCTGGCCTAAACAGAGAGCAAGAGGCTTTCTGCAAAGGCTGATAAAGCATTCTGTGAGAGCTCAAGGTCTGGGATGAAGAAAGAGGATTTTTTTACAAATGTTCTGCTGTCAGGGGGAGGGTGACTGCTGACAGGGAAGAGAATTATCCCACCAGAAATCACTCCTTCAGCTCTTACTCCATCTGATAATCATGAAACCATCCACACATGTCTCACCTCGGTACCCCAGGCTCCTGGAAACATTTTCCTGGAAACAAATCTTTTGCTCTATCATGATATAATATCAAGTACAATAAAGCCATTAGATTCAGGGCAAGGCTTGTGATAAATGCTAATAATCTAGAATGAATACTAATAATCTAGAATAAATACCCATCATCCCAGCCATCACCAACTAGATAATAAAATGCCAATAAAAATTCCTTTTCTGCATGAGATATGTAAATACCAGAGCTGTAACAGCACAAATCTTCACCCAGCACTAAAAGACAATTAAACTAAAGGTTATGGAAGGGTTTGGCAGCCAAGCCAAACAATCCCAAGGCAGTGGGATACCCCACAGACACTGGATACTCCAGGGTTGCTCAGCATCACAGTCCCTCAGCTTATGAATGGTGTTGAGGCTTTTAGGAAGTGATAGAGAGAAAATGAAGGAATGTAAAGTTTTCTTTCCCCCACTCCCACTTTCCAGGTACTCAAAGCCTTGAGAATGATGCTTCAAACATGTTTTTTGGTTATTAAAACCAAGGCAGGATTTCCCTCCCACAGAAGGTAACGTTAGGATTTAAAGTGGACCATACAAATGCCCTCTGCACATTTTGTATGACCCACAAAGCCCTGATTTCCTACTGAAACAGAGACATGGAATGTGGGACCAGTCCAATGATGCTGAGTGAGAGTACAAAGGAAATAGTATCAGAAATGTGGGGCTACAGTGCTGAGTTATAATAACGTAATTCTTCCAGATAATGTGAAATCTTTTACTTGCTTTTAATATTTAAATTAAACCAGCATCCCTGGGTCCATCTTAAGAGACAGTTAAGAGACATTAAGTGGCTGTTCTGTAGGTCAGGCTTGGAAAACACTAACAGATAAATGGTAAGGAGCAGCTTTGGAAGTTTAACTGAGGAGATCCAAGGTATTTGTCAAGAAGACAATCACGGAATGAATGACTTCATAACGTCAAAGTGGAAAGCCTGCCTTAATTACACATCTTCATAACCTCTTCTCACCGTTCTCACTGGACACTACAAAAAAAAAAAAATAAATCCCCCCCTTCACAAAAATTGCCAGTGGCAATTTCAGGAGAAAAGGACCCTGTAATCCATCTGTGATCCCCTGTTCCCACATCACAGGTGAGGAGTGCTGCTGGCAGAGGCAGCCTGTGCCTGTCTGCGTGGATCCAGCACCACCAGGGGAACACCAGGGTCCCAGTGGGAGCTTTTCCATCAGCCCTGCTCCAAGGGGAGCTCTGGGGGTGTGCCACCAGCTCCTGCACGGAGGCACTGCCAGCTGGCAGCTCCCTGAGTGCCAGGGCTCCTCTAAGCCCTGGAGAGGCTCAGCCAACAGGTGCCAGCAGCAGAGAGCCACCCACGGCACCCGAGGACAAGGATGGAGCCACACGTCCCCTGTGTGACCAGGACCCTGAGCCTGGGGGCTCCAGCTGCTGGAGACCCCACACAAACCCACAACCACACAGCTGACACAATCCTTCACCTCGGGTTTTTCTCCTGTCTTGTCACAGTTTTTGGAGTGACTTTGTGTCCCTCAGAGTTTGGCAAGTACAGCATTGTGTTCAAAGGCTGTTGGTGCCCCTGAGATGTCCCAGCACCTGTGGCCAGGTGCCCAGTTCAATGCAGCTGAGGGGTACCATGGAGATGTGTGCTCCCACACCAGAAGGTGCTTTCAGGGTGATGTGGCCTAAATTGCTGAAGACTTCTCATGATTTGTGTGCCCACTCAGGGTGACACCCTTGGCAGTCAGAAAACAACAAAGGAATAAAGGAATAAAAGACATGAACCTGGGAAAGCACAGCCTGAGTGAGGGAAACATTGTGCAAGACACATCAGATGGACTTTTAAATCCAGCATGAGGCTCTTCTGCAGTATCCTGAAAGTCTCTTTTTCAGGGAGGGGAAAGAATCTCTCTTCTTCCTTGAGGAATCTTTTTTATTATTATTTGTCACTGCAATCACCACAGTTTCTGTGGCATCAGCAGTTCTGAGGGTCTGGAGCTCATATTTATTTGATGAAACCTATTGAAAAGGTTAAAAGTAACACAGCATAACAACAGCAGCATGGAAAACAGGGGGCTTCTGATGAGGCCAGGCATGTCTAGGTTAAGTAGTTAATTCCTCACAGGGTGCTTTAATCTTTAAGATAAAAACACAAAATAGAAGAATAAATTTATATTCCAATGGGACACAGCTTTGTGAGGTCTGTAAGGAATTTGAAATGAAATATCAAAATCCATTTTGCCCAGGCTGCTTCCTTGGCATGATTCTTTCTCAACTGGCTTAGAAAAAACAACAAATAAACCAAACTGCATTTTCCTGAGGTGTTACCTCCAAGTGCTGCTACTTGGCAGCTCTGAATGTCTCAGTCAGTGTCACCCAGTGCTCCTGTGAGCAATGCCACCGTGTCACCCACGCAGTGCTGGCCTCTCTGCAGGGGCTGAGCATTCCCTGCCGGGCATCCAGGAGAGGGGGAGCTAAAAAAGAGTGAGAAGGCTGAAGAAAACACGGTGCTGTGATCATGATGCCATCTGCAAGCAATGCCCAGCACTGCTCTGATTGCTGCAGGGCAGTGATTTCCCTCTGACCACACTGCCCAGCCTGGGAGGTGCTTTTGGAGCATCCAAAGGATGAAATCCCACGGCCCAGGAGCATCACAGCAATGAGATGAGACCTCTGGCAGCCCTTACAGTGCTCCCACTTCTCCCCCTGTGCCTCTGTACTCATCATTTTCCCCTCAGCCCCTCCTCTCGTGGCACTTTGTGTGGATCAGCTCCCAATTTCCATCCTGTGGGATGAGGAGGGGCCTGGCTCCAGCAGCACCTTGGGGATGCTCAGGTGAAATGGGCTCAGCAAATTCAGCTGAAGGCATTCACCTGTTCTCAGCTGTGGATTTATTCTGGGATATCTATCCCAAATAGCCAGCATGGATTAACTCCTGCTCTGCAGTTCTTGCTCTGGGTTCTTCCCAGGGCGAGGCAAAGCAAGGAATGAATGGGATGGAAGTCAAATGAAATGGGTGGCACAATGTGAACAGAAGGAATTGCTGGGTGAGGAAAAGCTCACAAGCCATGAATGGATTAAATGAGTTCTCATTGGAGACCTCCTCTTTCACTAAAAACCTGAACTTCCCAACGTATAATGAAGGTTAATTAATGAATAAATAACTCTTGGGGTTAATTGAGGGGCATTAAGAAAATATAACATTTGTTTATTCAGGGAAGCCACTAAAGGATGGTTGTTCATGAGAACTTGGTGTTTCTACTATGATATAAAATAATACTTTGTTTTCTGCTGATGTGTATAACACAAATTTGTAAATATTTATGCAGCCTTCAGATCACCTGCAGACTTAAATACAGACTTAGAGGAAGAAGAGAAGTGGAAGAGGCTGTAAAATTCTATCCAAAGATGCCAACATGAGCTCTGCTACGGTGACCAGCCCAAAACTGAACACAGATGTACACTCAAAGCAGGGAGTCGCTGGGAACTGATAATTCAGCAAGGCAAACAAGCTCCCTCTTGCCCCATTTTCCAGATTAAATGGAGAAAAGATGCAAGCAGAGCCTCAGGACTTTTGTGTCTTGTGGTAATGAGCTCATTCAGTCCACAAAAGGTGTCCAGGTGTCCCAGAGCAGCAGAGCAGGGGACTCACCATGAGCAGCAGTGTTTTAGTTGGGATGATGGCCCCACTGGAACCAATACAATGTTATTATTCCAAAGAGCTCTCAGCTTTATTTAAAGCTAATAAAAATACCAGGAAAAGTGGCAATGTTTTCTCAACTCCTGCTTTATTTTTGAGTGATGAGAAAATACAAGATGTGACCAAAGCAATCCCAAGACATACTGAGGGATAGAGCATTATTTTATTCCTATACCCCCATGCAGCAGAACTCCACCAGGAGCACAACACCCACAGATATCTCCCAATTTAGCACAAAAAAAAGCCCAAAAGAATAGATTCTCTCTTCCATGAAGCACAAATTGTCAATCACCTTGATTAGCCCTCCACACAATTAACAGAATCTGAATGGCCTAATCAGCACTGAACTTCTCCAGGTTGTTTTCCAGGGCAAATCAAACATTAAATTAAATTATAAAATCAGTCAAGATTTGGATTTTTTTATGGCCTCCAAACTGGGCCACTTCAAGTCCTCCCAGTTCACAGTCAGGACAAAAGCAATAATGGGAAACACTTTTGGGCTACAAAAGATGGACTTCCAGCAATGCAAAAAGCCCCTGAGAACCACTCAGCTACAACAGAATTCCCTTTCAGGTGACAGAAGTGGGAAAGTGTCTCTCTTCAAACCTCTTCACTTCTTTGGTCACAGTATCTTTGTCTTTGTGTTCTTTATATTAAGAATGACTTTTTCCTCCATTTTAATTTTCTGCTCTGTGGTTTGAGAAGTTGAAAATTTTGTGTGTCCTTTGGCCAGTGCACATTGAGGATTTGAGGATGCAGCTCTGATCAAAGCCCTGGCAGAAGTGTGCTCACATTGCAAATGTTTATGAATTTGCGATAGCCACATCAGCAGAAATCAAAATATTGTATTTTATCATAGGAGAAGCACCAAATTCCTCTTAAGAGACATCCTGACATGGTGCCACAATAATTTATGTTTTAACACAATATAGTTTATTGTGTTGAGGCAACACAATAATTCACCTTGTTAAATTAGAAACAAATTCTTGCAAATAAAAAGAAACAAAAAAAAAAAAGAAGCAAAAAGTGATTAAAAAGGAAAAAAAAAAAGGAAAGCAACAAAACCCAACATTCTTATTATACCAAAAGGGAGCAGAATTCTAAGCACTTAAGTACTTTTATCATGTAACACAGAGGCATAGATTTAGATAACAACCACTTAAGGAATTAATTACATTCTTTACACCAAAAGAGATGGAAAAATTAAGTTATCCCAGTTATCCTCACCCCAAGGAAAGGAACACTTTAAACATTTTCTGAACTTAACATAGAATTGTTCACTTGTCTCATTAGGCACTTAATTGGAAGTTCTATTTTGATTTTCAGTAGGAGAGTAGGTTTTGCTCTGCTCTGTGCCTTGACTTGTCAGGTTATTTTTTCTTGTGTGGTTCCTGCTTCTCACAAAATGTTTTGAGGAAAGTCAGTCCAAATTCACAGTCCAAAATCTTATGCAAATTACTACGAGCCAACTGCTGTACAAATATTATGAAACAGAAATCTCCCCAAGTCCTTTTCAATGGCTGCTGAACACAGCAGGATCAGACACTATTTTTATTGAAGCTCAGGTTTCCGAGTTGGTAGAATAGAAGGCATTGGAATAAGTCTTTCTAAAATAGCAAAAAAAATAAAAAAAAATAAAAGAAGACTATTCCGTGCCTAAGAAAAAATGCTTTGGGAAACTGGCAATCTTCCTAAAACCCAAAATGTTCCAGAAACACAGCCTATGATTCAAAGGCACTTTGTCATCTGTACAGTTTTGCTTATAGCTGCATTGCAGCATTCTCTTCAGGACTGCTCACTGCTCTTGGAGGATAAAATGACCCAAGTGCCTCCTCTGTTCCATCATTATTCATTAATGAAGAGCCTGGGCCTAGAAGATTGTCATTGCAGGAGAGAAGGAATCTTCATTAACACATCCCTTCAGCACCACACACATGAACACCCAACACAAGGCAAGCAAATGAGACACAATTTCAGTGGATGCTTTTAGAGACTGTTGTCAGGTTAAATAGCACTAATAATGCCCTTCTGAAATCATCCTGAGGAATGCAGGAAGCGCAGAGACCTCGAACCAACAGGGCTGAGGATGAAGTCATTGCTTTCAGCCAGACCTCTTGAACATGCATCTGTTTTCTCCAGGTTATGTAAATGATGAGCAGAGAGGAGCTGAATGCTGAAATGCTCAGGGTGCTCAAAGGCAGACTTTGAGTGTGTGTGTGTGTGTGTTTCCTAATTCCAATATCCCTTTGTTGAACAAATTTATGTTTTCCTCTGCCTCCCCATGCACCCTCAGTCTCTACTGCTCTTCCCAAAGACCACCTGAAGAGATCTCTCTCTTCCTTTTCCATGTTCCTCCATTTCCCCCTCATTTTATCTCAAAGAAACTGATAAATACCAGACAGTTCTTCCTCCTTCCCTCTGAGCTCCCACTGCTCACCCTCTCTTTCTCAATCCCTGCACTCTGTCCTCTGAGCTCTGATTTAACCTCACACACCTCCTTGGGAGGGATTTTTTTTTGCTCGTTTTCCCCTTCTAATCAAGAAGCAGGAGCACAAATTAAGCAAAATTTTGAGAGATCAGCATGGAGCAATATCCGTATCCTGTCAGGAGTGCCTTCAAAGACAGCCATGAGTACCACACACTCTGCAGGCTCATTTCTTCTTCAATAAAGAAAAGCCCTCTCCAGGAAACAAAAAAACCCCAAGATTTTGAGAATCTTAACAAAAATCCTCTACTCATTTAGTGATTATGAAAACCAGCAGACAACAGAAAAAATCAGAAGTAATTACGTGAGCCTATTAATAGCCAGTGCCAATAAGTTTCCATTTCTGTGCCCCTCATTAGAAAAATGAACAATTTCTGGTATTGTGGAAACAGGCTTGCAGAACATAAAAAGACTCTAACAGCATTCATCTTTTAGCTTCCTGAGCTTTGTTTGTGCCACAGCCTTTATTTGTAATTAAGCGTAGTGCATATGAAGTTCACTGCCTGCCAGCCCTCGGTGCCTGATCCAGCCCAGGGAGGGTAATTCAAGCTCCTTCTCACTGACCTACCAAACTCTGACCTGTTGGACCTGGCTGGTAAAAGTGAGAAGGGATTACAGTTTCATTCAGATCGTGATATCTGAGCAATTCATTCAACCAGGGGACCAATTATGTCTGATCCCCTCACCTTTCCCCCCGCTTCTGGACTGGACTGATTTGCCAGGAGAAGGTAACCCTGAGTCAGGGTGAATTTGATCACAGTGACCTGAGATGAAAAGTGCTGGATCTTGAAAATGATCTCAAATTCATCCAGTTTGTTCAGCTGTTACAGACTGATGCTGTGAAAACAGAGGTTCTTTGCCTGGAGATAAATATCCACCACACTCCTTTTTATTTACACACGGTCGGGATGATGCACGCAAGACCTTCATGTGCCCTGACAAAGACAGGGAACGTTTCACAGTGCTTCCCTGGTGCTCTGCTGTGTCAAAACATTAAATCTACAAAACACAATGTCCTCTGTCACTGGTTGAAGGCAGCAGGTGATCCATCAAACCAGTCCACCTGATACACTGTTCTCTCATGAGCACAAAATTCATGAGTAGCAATGTCCTGTAACCACACACAGACACTAATGCAGTCAGCATCTAACCAGAACCAACACAGAGCAAATTCCTCCACAAATGACACTTGCAAAGTTGTTGGATTCCTCGGTTCTCTCACCACAAAGGGCTTTGCTCTGCCTGTTGCAGCATAGGGCTCCTGATGCCTCTGACTCCACCGTGCACAGCGCTCACCAAACCTCCTCAATCCCATCATGGGGGGAAGGAAGGCAAAGCCACAGGGCCCTGGGGCGCAGCCCCAGCCCCACAAGGCCCAGCAGGGCCCTGTCCATGCCCCACAGGCTGGGACACAGAGCTGGCACCCATCCAGGGTGGATTCCCCCAGCAGGGATTTCCAGCTGTGGGGAGGATGCAGATGCCTCCAGGACTAGATTACTTTATCAACACCTAATTTAGAGCCTGATTCTGCCCCTGAGGGCAGCAGCAGCAGTTTTGCTGCAGGGAAAGCAGAGGGTTCAGAGCCCACGGGTGCTGCCCAGTACCAGCTCTGGCTCCAGAGATGACCCTGTCCCAGCAGAGCTGCCTTTCCTCCCCAGAAGAGCCATTCTGCACTTCTCAGGGCTGACACAGATGCAACTGCCCAACTGTAAATCCTATTGAAAATCTCCTTACACATTAAAAAGAAGCAATGCCAAGTTGAGGCAGTTATTAGGCTCCATGTCAGCTCCCCCCTTGGAAATTCCTTATAACATCCCTTTGAAACCTCTCTCTGGGCTCTGGCACTCTGCTTTGGCTTGGCCACACGCTGTCCCCTTGCCCCTGAACACAGACTGCAGCTGCTGTGCTTTATGTAACCCTGTTTGCTGCAACGTCACAGCACCTAAATACAACATTTCCATACAGAAACACATCGAAAGACGTGCCTTTTGTTGATTTTGAGTGAGTAGCTCCCCTCCCGAGGCCTCAGCTCCTTCCAGCCATATTCCTGGAGGCTGGAAAGCACTGAACCAGTCCTGAATCCTGGCTTTATCAAGTTGCTGCCTCCAGCACCCTTGGCTTGCCCTTGAAAAGGTTTTCTGCAGCCATGACTCACTGCTACAGCACAAAACCCAGCCCAGCCCAGGCAGCTCCTCAAGGAGGGACATTTCCAGGAGAGAGGGGCAGCAGGGACCTCCCTGGGGCAGGAGGAGGGAACACCCAGCACCCAGCTCAGTGTTCCTGCTGTTTAAAAACAAGAAAAGAGGAATCTACTGTTCGATTTTCCTGGCTCCAAAGCCTCTTTCTGGATTCGCAGTTTCATTCAGCTGCAGGAAATAAAATGGTACAGCCAAGCTTTGGCCTTGCAAGCAACCACTTAAAAGAGGCAAAAGTGCCCAGCAGGAAGGATTTGAATCATAGAAGTATTGGGAGAAAATAAGAAATGGCAAGCGGGCAGGTAATGAAGCTGTTTGCAGCCAACTTTGATTTTTCAAAGCCCACATCACTGGATATTTGCCCTTCTGAACAAAACTCCTTCAATACTACATCTATTTCTGGAAACTTCGAGGTATAATTTTCCTAATGGCATAAAATAGAGCCCCAAGTGTTCTGGTGCTGCAACAGACCATGAAGATTTTTGTCAATAGTAGAATTCTTTCTGGAAATTGCCTTTGGATAGATGAAACAAGCTGTCCAAAAGCTGCAGTTCCAGGAAGGATAAAACAGGATTCTTTCTGGAAAAAGATTTATTTACCTGAAAACCACGTGTGGTCATTAGGCTGCTTGTTTACCCATAAATGTGAGTAATCTGTGATCTGCGGGCTATCATCTGAGCTTCCCATTTTCTCCCCCTCTCCTATGCCCACTCAGTGCTTACAAACTGGGATGAGACATTACTGCACTCTGTGGCACAGTGGGGATTTGAATTCTGACTGAAGACCAGCAAAACACAAACATATGGAAAAATAAAGCCATTAACATCTCAATTTGGCATCCTCCACGCTGCACACAACTAATTATGGATCTCTGAGCTCATGAATTTTCCCTGGAATTCCCATGCAGCGGTGGCACCGAAGCCAAGTGTGAAACACCCTATGGCCAGTCCCAAGCCAGGCAGGCAAGATTCCAGATGTATTTCCCAGCAAAGTCACACAAACAGCTGTGCTGACACTGGGAACTGGGGAGGGTGACAACATCCCCAACTTGGAGTATCCAAAGTGCCACAAATCCATTTAATGCCACCAGCACTTCCCCAAACGGTGCAGGAGCACCCACCTAATGAAGGAGCAGGGCTGTGAAAATTCCCAAAATCCGAAGGATTCCTGTGCAGCAGTGCAGTGGCAAGCAAAGGTTCCCATGTTAATGGGCTGTACAAAAGCCAGTGATGGTCAAAAGGTTGTGTTTATCCTCGTAGCAAGGATTGTTTATCCTCACAGCAAATGCAGCCACACACTCTGGGCTTTTACAGCTCCAGTGTTTGCATAACATAATGCTCAAGCCATTAACAGCAGAATCCTTCTTGACCCTTGCATGCCCAGGTATCGCCAGTGTTTGGCTTTTCATTAATCCCAGGAAGTTTTATTCCTGGAGAAAAGAGAAGAAGCTAATCCAACATGGATTACTCGTAGTTTGTGCAAGAAATGTCACGCCACAGATCAGAAGTGCTTGTTCGTGCTCAGCTCACACATAATTGTGCCTTTATGCAAACAGAGACTGAGAGAATGCACACAAGAAACGTGCACAAATAATGTGCACAAATAATGCACACAAATAATGTACAGAAATAATGTGCACAAATAATGCACAGAAATAATGTGCACAAATAGTGTTCAAAAATAATGTACACAAATAATGTGCACAAATAATGTACACAAAAAATGTACACAAAAAACGTGCACAAATAATGCACACAAATAATGCACACAAATAATGCACACAAATAATGTACAGAAATAATGTACACAAATAATGCACCCAAATAATGCACCCAAATAATGCACAGAAATAATGTGCACAAATAATGCACACAAATGTAGGAACCACATCAGGAACACCACAGGGATGATGCAAGGGAAGGGGAAGGCTGGCAATGTGAACACTGATGGGAAACATGAAACACAAAGCTCTGGTGCAGCTCAAAAGGTAAAACCCACATAAGTGCATTTAGCTTTTTCTCCTTTAGTTTTTTTTTCAATTTTTTTCAATTATACTTGCACAAAAAAATATGATCTCTTTGCAACAAAGGTCCAGACTGGTGGAAACCCATCTCTAGAGGATGGAGCTGCCCTGAGTGGCTCACACTGGTTTAAATCAGCTTTTCCCGAGCCCAGAGGTTCCGTGGCTCCCTGTCAGCACAGGGATTTCCTGGAGAAATCCAAAGCAGGCTATTCCGAATTAACAGACACGCACAAGGAGGGCACAGCAGTGGGGTTTTGGAAATTCTCATTTCTAACACGCAACACAAAATTAGGGATGAGTAAAAGCACTGTTTTCATGGCCATGCTGGGTCCAGTTTGTCACTTCTGTTGTGGATGGGAAGGATTTCAGAAAATTTAATGTATTCTAACTTCCAGTCACTTCTAAAATTACACACAAAGATCACATTAAAGGTCCTTTATTTTAGATCTTCTCATGCCAAAAATCTCCAGATCTGGAAAAAACATCAGACCTCTAGGAATAAGTACAAAAGCATTATCTCTAAGTACAGTCAGAAAATAAATAACCACTGACTTGTGGATCTGAAGCTGAGAAAACAACAGGCATGCAGACAGGGATTTAAACAACTGTGGGAGGATTTTAAATGTTGTAGGGGGTTTGTATTCATTTCAATCTTGCTGTAAATCTTATTGCAGTGATTATGAAGATTTCTAATGGCTCCGATGTTTTGCTGGTTGCTCTTGCCTACAGCTCACACTCTCTTTTATGGCAAGAAACAAAATGTTGCAAAAGCACATGAAAGTTGTTTTGTTTTTTCTTTTCCTTGAAGAAACCACAAATAACCTGGTCTGAGAATAATTTTCTTTTATTATCAGTAAACTAACAAAATGCATGAATCTCAAGCATTCTTGGCAGTTTACAATATAGAAAAAAACCACCAGAAAATACCGTGGGGATGCTTATATTTAGATTTAATACTCTCACACACAGAAAGTCCCAATCTGATCTCAACCATAGGAAAGCAAACAGGCTTCTCTTATTGATGCTCCCCAATTATTTGGTTTTTTACCCCCTTAGCTATTTTCAAATCTTCTGTGTCCTGCCTGAAGGGAGCCCTAAGGAAAAATGGAGAGGGACTTTTTACAAGAGCGTGGAGTGGCAGAAAGAAGGGGAATGGTTTCCCACTGGGAGCAGGTTTAGATGGGAAATTGGGCAGGAATTGTTCCCTGTGAGGGTGGGCAGGCCCTGGCACAGGTGCCCAGAGCAGCTGTGGATGCCCCTGGATCCCTGGCAGTGCCCAAGGCCAGGCTGGACAGGGCTTGGAGCACCTGGGACAGTGAGAGGTGTCCCTGCCATGGCAGGGGTGCCACTGGATGGGCTTTGAGGTCCCTTCCAGCCCAAACCATTCTGGGATTCCATAATTATCTTTCTTTTTAGTTAACTAAAACTTTTCATTCCCAGTTTCTGGCAGAGCAATTCAACTTCAAGCATGATCTTGAAGTTAATTTCAATTTAGCTTTAAGTATGATCTGCTCTGTAGCCAGGATTTTTCAGTGCTACTTCAATTACTTAATTCAATTCTGGAACTTACAGATCCCCATAAAAATATAACTTTGGAAAACACAAGCTGCTCTTACAAGTTACCAAACTGTCCTGCATGACTAAGCTGATTTCTAAATAATGACCATTCACTCTTTTTTCAATAAATGTAATTACAGGGTTGTATAAAAATGTTTATATAGGCAAGGCAAAATAGCTGCAACTGACAAGTAAATTATTCATCTACTCTAATTGTGCTGCTTACAAAAATTGGCTCAAAAAATTAAAATAAAAAAAATGGTTTCTAACAAAAAACCCTGAGAAGCACTTGAAAGTTAAGAGTTGTTGTGTAAATTCACTTCTGATCTTTCTTACCACACAGTTTTGGTCCCAGTGCCTGGGAAGGTTTCTGTAAGATGTTGTAACTCCCCTCACATGGGGTTGTTAAAGTTGTAGTGCCAGGGAAAAAAATGTCATTTCCTAAGATGTTACAAGCTGAACATAACAGTAAAATCTTGTAGATTGAGGATGCTGAGCTCTGCAGCTCTGAGCCTGCACAGAGGGACAACCAACACACAAACACTGCAATCCTGGAGTACAGAGGCTTTCTCCTGCCACTGACATCCATGGACAGGGGGCTTTAAGAACACAAAAAACAAAAATGACAATGAGAACCACCTAATGTTTCTCCTTGGCTCATTTGTTCCAGTCAATGAAAGGGATTTGAAATATTTTTATCAGAACTCTGACTGATATGGGCTTTTCTTTACCTTCCCAGCACTAACTGTGGGAATCAAACCTAGAAGAAAGGAAGGCCAAATTCTCTAGTGCCTTAACACTGATAAATGTCAGAGAAGTTGAAACTGGGGGTCAGATTTCTCAGAATATGTTACACTATGTGTAACTGTCACAAAATCTCCCAGAAATCAAGGATGTAGCAAAGCAGCAAAAATTAAAAACTCCAGCATGGAATCATTTGGGTTCCTTGGGGCAGACAGGTGTGGTGAAAGGAAAAAGAAAATAAATACAAATGAAGGAATAAATAACCCCACATTATTTATAAGGGAAAATAAATTTTTTCCAACAGGTTTGAGTTTTAAGTCCCCATATAGATATTATTTATACAAGGTGTTTTATCAGCCAATTTGAGTTCAACCTTTCCATTAAAAACACAAGATATAAGCAGCTGATTTACACACTTTGATTTCACAGCTAAGGATAAACACCTGAACTCCTGTAGGAGGAAGAGGTGCACGTGAAGAGGAGCCAGTGGAGGTGTAAAGCCACAGATTCCCCAGAGAATGCTCAGGGCACAAAGGGAAGAGCAGACTGTGTTGGTACATGACCTTCACAGCACCCAAAAAAGGGAAGGGAAACCCTGTTAGATCTCCTGGGGTTGAACCAGCATCCCTGGAGGTACCTGAGCTCCCTCCTCATTTCCAGAGCACTCTCCAGCATTTGCACTTTAAAGGCTTTTGTCATTATTAAGGATATTCCTGGATATTCATCCCCTTCATTCAACCCCCAGCAGTTGATGGAAGGGTGGAAGATGATCCTTGAATACAGAAGCAGGTAAGTTACACCCGCTTCCCAGAGTGACAGGAATACTCTCTAGAGCTGTTGCAGCCCCAGCAGAGCAGGCAGAGGCTGTTATTGACACATTGTCTTGGCTCATGCAAGTTCCCTTTGATGTTTCATAATCCCAAGAGTGCTGAAAACTCAGTGAAAAACACATTCCTCCCTCCTACAGATCTGTCTCATCCACCAGGCACCTCCTCTGCATGGAAAATTGATCCCCAAGAGAAGGGAATGATGGATGGCTTGAGAAGGGTGGCAGGAGGGATGGCCAGGGCCAAGGACACCAGTGTGTCCATTCTCTGGGTCACTGTGGTCACCTCTCTGGGACTGCTCAGCATTGACCTTGGTACACTCCCAAGCAACCATTTCAACGGCACTGGTTATAATTAGTGACAAATAACACACAAATAATGAGAGAGAGCTCGTCAGCAGCACTCCCTGCTCTCAGGACAGCAGGAGAGGCAAATCACACAGCTCATATACACACAGACTTCCAAACCTCAAACCTCCCCCAAAACCAGACAGAAGTTCTCAAATGATGCAAATGTGACCTTTCTGCACACATCTGTTTATATTCCTACAAACATAAACCGGGGAGAAAACCCCAAACCACTGGGGTGTATCACATAGAGCAGTGAAAGGGGAGTGTTTGCTCAGCTGAAGATAACATACATTTATATACATGTGTAAAATGTTTTTATACTGAAAGCCAGACTGGATTTCCAGGTTAGAGGTGCAGCTGATGGGAAATGTGAAGAATGCCAAAATATGGGGAAGAAACAGTTCCACACTGTTTGATTCCACACCTTGAGCTGAGATGGGGAGGCAGAGAAGCAACTCCAACTGGGAGCCAAACACCAATCCCCTTCAAACACCCCCACATCTATTTAGAAAGGATGCAAAAGGATAGGAGCAACGTAGGGTGAAAGTAATTCCTCAGCTGAACCTGATGCCTTGGTTTTCCACCCTCTGGAGAGAGGAGCCCAAGCCTAAGCACAGCCTGGAGAAGTTCACAAGAAGCAGGTCACTGCTGGAGGAGAACATTACCAGCTCCAACCAACATCCTGAAGATTTATCTCATGGAAACCAGCGATTTCCAAGACTTTTCCTGCAGGGAAAGTGGCAAGCAGGTAACAAACTGAGTTCTGGTGGCGGGAGGCAGCGGATTGGAGCACCGTGTGCTGCCGGTGTCTCCGTGAGCCCGCGGATAACGTTACCCTGCACAGCGGGGATGGTAAACGGAGACACGGCTGGAACCTGAGCTGCTGGAAATTTGTGCTGGGGCCTTGAATTGCCCAGGTTTTGCTGGAGAAGAAAACTTCGGCACAGCCATTTCCTGGGCCACCATTTCATAGGTGTTTGATGCTTCTGTTTAAATTCCAGCGAAATTTGAAGAAACTACGGGTGAGTATTCAAAGCTTCAGGTGATTTTTAAACGTGATTCCACACTAAGGAATTCATGGAAGATGTAAGGATAGAGAGGATTGCTCTGCCAGCAACACTCCCAGCATAGGATTCACAGTTTGCAGAAGAGATCTTGAGGAGAATTCATGCAGTTTTAATTCCTTCCAGCGGAGGACAGTGGTTTACAACAGAAGGAATTGACTGGCTGCGTTTCTTCTGGAATTACGTTTCCCATGGTGGCAGTGCAGGGAATACACCTTGCCCAGGTTTTACATGAGCTAAGGATGGAAAGCCCTAGCCTGGCCTCTACCTGTGTTGCTCCAAACATCAAATTTAGCTTTAAAATTCTCCTGGAGCTTCCAAACAATCCCTGTAAAGGGTGAGCTGATGTCAAAACCACAGCTTCTCATCGCATTCCTATCCTATACAGGGACAACTGGAACCAGTATTCAGAATGCTGAAATATTTTAAGAACTTTTTTAGAACTATTTGTAGGATTCAGGATGTGCCAATTTAACTGTATGATACGGTGATTTTCTGGCTGAGACTGCACCTCTTTAAAGGCTTGATTTCCACAGGGAAAAAAATCTCTTATGTAATATTTAATATTTGAAATAAAATGCTGAGAAGGCATGTATCTTAATTATTTAGCTTCTGACACATACCCTGCCTTTAAAAATTCAGCGTCTGACTGCAGATGTGAAAGACTTTCCTATAAATAAGTTATCTTCTCTGAAGCTGTAACAAATTTCAAAAAGTTTTGCAATGGTTCTTAGCTGATCAGAGGAAGCACAGGACTATTAAAATGTAAAAAAAAACCACTTATTTGAATATTATTTTAAGGCAGAAAGCCATTCCAGGTTGCTGGAATTCTACAAAAAAAAAAATGCTCAGGGAGAGCAACTTGAACAAAAAAAAATTCATTTCCCTGATCCCAAATACTTTCTTGTATAATACTTGTCCAACAAGTTGGGCACAAGATTGAGGGAGTAGTTACAGTTTCCCTTATCTACAACAGACCTGTTTCTGCAGCAAGTATCTTCTAAATGGAAAGCATTCTAAATTAATTAAACAAACCTCAAGAGACAGTAAACTAATTATTCTGGGCATACATAAGATGCTGTTGAGTTAATCTCTATGAACACAAGTGAGTTAAGTTTGCACTGACATATTGGGCCAAATTTATTGTCAGAGAAATTAACTTCAGGGGAGTTAAGCCAAGAGTGAATTTTTCCTCATTAAGGAGAAATAGGTCCATTGTCTGAAGTGTGAGGATTTAGAGCCTCTTGGGAAAATCATATGGCTCTTCAGTTTTATAAGTGATGAACTCCTGCACAGAGCTGTGCTTCAAAATGCACAGAATTCTGTTTAACCACCTCAGAGCTGGGCTGTCACATGGGACCCCTTTCATGTGAGCCCTGACCTGAGCACTGAGGATGCAAAGTGTTCTGCTAAGATGGGGAAATAATTATTCCTGTAGCTTCCCTGCAGCATTCCAAGTACTTGCACAAGCAGGAGACACAACCCTCACACTGCAATTTAACACAAAGTTCATTCAGTTACCGCAAAATGTCTCTGTTCTCTACACTTAACCTAAGAGAGATATTTTTGAATGAACAACTCAGAGGAATTTTCATCTACTGCAATTTTTCCTGTTTAAAAAATAACCATTCACCTCAATTTTATAACCACTGTGCTCTACGCAGGGGCTATAGAATGGCACATATTAAAGTTTAAATTATTTTGGGCAGCGGAGCAGAACTCAAAGAAGCAATTGCTAACACTAATTAAGAATTAGATAAAGTGAGGACCCAAACTGGCATGAAGAGAATATCTCAAGAGGAGCAGTGCAAGCCCCACCTGCTCAGGACATGGTCCCCAAACTCCCTTCAGCTCTAAACATTCACCTGAGGTGATCCCAGGCTCCTTCCCTGTGCTAATGGGACTGTCGTGGTTTTAAACTACTAACTAAGAAAATTACTTACTTCTTGCTGTGAGATATGGATTAGAATAAGAGCAAAACAGGCATACAACTTAAAAGGGGAAAAAAAAAGAAAGTTTATTGACAAACCACAATAATAAGAACACCAGAATAAATTTCCAGAAAAACCTTTCCTTCCCCTATCTACCCACTATTCCTTTGTTCACATGACAACAGAGACAAAAACTCTGGAACTCTGATGGTTAAAACAGTCTCAATTCTTGCTAGTATGTTCACCAGTCTTTATAGAGAAACAGAAGTTTCTTCCTGTTAATTTATGGAGTTTCTCACAAGAAAACTATTTTTGTTATAGTTTTCTATTGCCCTAATGTTAGCTGTCCAGAGCTGCTATTATTAGAGTTCACTCCTCCCATTTTCACATCACTCTGAAGTAAGTATGGGCCATGTGTCTAGAGATAACATTTTTAAGGATAAGTTATTCAAAGGCAAAAAAAAGTCTTCTTTATCTGTTTCTGTGAGCTTCACTAGAAAACAGTTTTCTCATTGCCTCTCAAGGCTTTAAATCTCTCAACAGTTTTCTCATTGCCTCGCAAGGCTTTTAATCTCCCAGCACTTCACTATACTATAATTACTCTTTACTCAAATTTACACTTTGAACACTTTATTCCTCTCTAGATCCTATATCATGAATTAAAGGAGTTCTTTTCAGGACTTCATTGTCCATCTCCATAGTTTTAACAGGGAGATATTTCAGCTTAATTAAAGCATCTTCTTAATTCTCTACCTTTCCTGAAGCTTCTTTTCTTTCTTGTCACTGGTAGTTCATGAAGTCTCTTTTCATGTTGATCTTTCTCTCTCTCTCTCTCTGGATAAAAAGATTAATCCGCAAGTTTCATCTGGGTAATGAAAGAGTTAACATCTTGCCCAGGCTTTTGTAGATGGTTTGGAGATCTCTGCCGAACAGGAGCTGGAGCCGTCTGTGATGGAAAGTTCCTCATGGCTGCTCTGGAGCGTGTAGTCGCTGTTCCAACCTGCTGCAAGTCCAGGGCCTCTCTCTTTCTTCACTGGGCAGTTTCTAGTGAATTAGTTACAGCAAAACCTGCAGCCGAGCCAGAGATCGGCTCGGCCCGGCCCGGGCCCGAGGAAAACCTTCCCTGGGCCCCCCCATCTCCCGGCCGGGAGACGGGGCAGGCCCGGCCCCATCCCCGCCCGGCCGCATGGCCTGGGCAGGGACGGGAGGCCTGGGGCTCCGCCACCCTCCACAGCCAGAAAACAAAGAGAACTCAGAGAGCTCTGCTTTTACATTTTTTAAGGTAGGGTTCACAAGTTGATCCTACTTTTCCATGGCTTAAACTGCTGTCAATTCCCAGCAATGACCGATAATTGGTCAGGAGAAAAGACTCCAAGCACTTCCCAGCAACTCTAACTCCCTTAAAGGTAAAGTAACTCCATGACAGGGACAAATCTCATCACATGTGGCAGGACAGCACTCCCAGCATCCTGGGGGACTCTGTGCCATCATCTTTAGTGCTCCTTAGCATCACCCTCCCTTCCAGACCTCTTCTCCAATTAATGGTTTTTCTGGAGCTTTCCATCTCCACAATTCAGGTACAAGACTCAGCACTGTGTACCAAAGGTAAAACATGATTCTTGTTTCATTTATCCTCTTCTCTTTCCACCAACCTCTGGTTCACACAAGCATCCCAAAGAGAAATCTATTTTCAGCATGGCCAAGGGAAACTCAAGAAGTGCCTGAGGGTGGAGAGAAGCAGGCTTTGGATCAGGCTGGAACTATTCAGAAACATTTGTGAGAATTGGCACAGCTCCACAGAACCCAAGGAGCTCCCTCGACACGAGGCAGAGGCCTCAAAGTACCCTGAATATTTTCTGAAGTGTTAATAGTTCACCTCTTCTCCTTGTGGGAGTCATTCTGGAGACACCTGCACCAAGTGCTATTAGTGCTGTCATCTTGACTTGGTTTTCAAGAATCCTTCCCTCAATGTGAGACAGAAAAATTAATCAGAACTCAGCCTGACCTGGGTCATGAGGGGCACACAGCAATTCCCACCCCTGCATCTCACAGAACAAGCAGGAGAGAGGAGAGCTCAGGCAGGGAGGTTGATCCCACTGGCCTTGGGATCACAGCCTGGCACCTGCACCTCCTCTGGCCTCACACTTTGTGTGCTCCACTTAACGGCAGTGCAAACATCAAGTTTCAATCTTATTTAGACTTTCTCACCCTTATCTTGGCAAAGGCAGCCTGAGCATGGCTTTAAATACCTATGAAAAAACCCACGTTAAATTACATTAGGGAAACATCCAAAATTACCGGTTTAAAAATCCAAACCCCCAGTGCAGAGTATTATGGTGATGACTGAGAAAATTGCTATAAAAAGCAGGAGGTTGCTTTCTTAGCAATACCAAGAGGATCTTTCCCATTGTTCTGCCAAGACAAGTGCCAGAGATGTTCAGTTTTCCTGAAGTTCATCACTGCACTACAGCTGCTGCTTCAGCCACACAAGAGTGGCAGCCTCCTGGAGAGCCTTAATTAAATAAAAGGCAATTTTAGAGGGTGGGGGGAGCATCGCTGCTGTTTGGATGCCAATTGACACAAAGCTATATTTTCCCATATATATTGCCCTTTTTCCCAGGATGCCATGGAGGAACAACAGGAAGATGATGCCATTTTCCAAGGATGACACGGAGGAGGAACAGGAAGATGGTGCTATTTTCCAGGGATGATACAGATGAGGAATTGGAATATGGTGCCCATTTTCCAGGGATGGAATGGAGGAGGAACTGGAAGATGGTGCCATTTTCCCAGGATGCCATGGAGGAACAACAGGAAGATGGTGCCATTTTCCAAGGATGACACGGAGGAGGAGCAGGAAGATGGTGCCATTTTCCAGGGATGATACAGATGAGGAATTGGAATATGGTGCCCATTTTCCAGGGATGGAATGGAGGAGGAACTGGAAGCTCCTGCTGCTCATGAGGAGGAATGAGGCCCAAGGGAAGAGCAACTCTCACCCAAGAAGCAGCAGCATCCCAATTAGAGTTTATTAAGGGAAACATTCCCAATTAAAAGTTGTTGTGAGCACCGGGACTGAAACCTTTCCCCGTCTCTGATCTGTCAGAGCTCCAAGTGCCAGTTGACTGTACAAAATGACAACTATCCAGGCTCATCCCTTGCAACAACTGGCATCTGCTCTGGAGTCGTTTGAGTTGGTTTGAATGGCACTAATTAGGAGTAGTTACACATAAATGACATCCCAAAGACTTGACACAATAAACATTGCTATCTAGTGCCATTCATTTGCTCTCCCCATTCAAGCACACACAGTATTTACGATAATTTCCATGTTCTCTGCCACCTTTATCCCACAAATAAGGTCAGGAGACAGACAAACAACAAATATGGGAAACACCACATGGAAGTTGAATACATAATAAGTTATCAACCGCTCTTCAAAGCGTGTGTGCCAGGGTTTGGATTGTTTCTGGAAGGTGGATGAGAAGGCTGCCTCCTTGTTTGACCTTGCAGAGAAACCATTAGGATTCCTCACAACCACCAGGCAGCTTTATAAACACTATCAGAATTCCCTATCTTCCTCTGCTCTGCAGGCAGAGAACAGCACTAGCGAAAAATAAAGATATTTCTATTGTCCCATGGCTACAGACTGCTAGGAAAGAAGATGGAGATCCGAGCCACCAGCCAGAAACTCTTCAATTTTCCTTTTGCTGACCAAAAGTCCTCTGCTTCTGCCTCAAGAAAAGGCAGCAACCACCAAGTGATTTTCTTTAATTTCCACCACCCTAAATTTTTAGCATCCCACTGCCTGTTTTAGACTTCCAGCTTTTCTTGATCCCCATTTCATTGCAAGTGTCTTCAGCACGTCATACAAAGTCTCACACAGCCATAGTGGCACAATGTTATTTTCAAGCACCTTTAAATAGTGCTGCTGATTAAATAACTCGTCACTAATGTGATTTCAGGAATCCAGAGCATCTCCTAAGGTGTAACTTTTACCACTAATTGCAAATATAGAACAGAAAATTAAGTCAGGCTGACAGAATTAAATCAGGAGCTTTCAATGCAATGTCAAATTTCTGACAAACTGCATATTACCAAAGAACAAACTATTTACCAAGTGATTACAAATTTAAATTTTCTTAATGATGTTTTTGGGGCATCACATTTTGTGGACAGCTGTGTAGAAGATGGAAGGAGAATAATCCCAGTGGATTAAGAACAGAAGGCTCATCAAAGACTACTGGGATCTGTCAAATTCTGAATCCCTTCCACCACCTTTGAAAAAACTGGAATGTGCAGCTTCATTTTCATTGTTTCAGATCTCAGGCAATAAATGCAGACTTTTTTTTTCTTAACTACTCCCATTCCCAGCTTTACATGTGCACAGACTTCCAGCAACCTGACAGGGAGGCTTTGGAGTCTTCATTTGTTGGAGTCACAGCATAAAAGCCAAACTCCCTGTGCACTGAGCAGCGTCAGCACAGAACAAAGGAGGATGAATAGAGACTTGATTTTGTGTCCCTGCTCGTACCACAGAGCACAGGAGGCTCATCCAAACCTCCACAGACAAACCATTGCTCAGGCAGTAATTAATTCTTTTCCAGAACAGAGCCAGTTAACACACAACCTTCTTTTTACTTAACAGCCCGTTTAACTCTCCCTCTGGATGATCCAACTCCAGTTGAGCTATTTGAGCACACACAGATTTCCTGGAGGTGTTCTAAATGACAGAAATGCTCAAAACTTTTCCGAGGGTCTTTCTTACCTTACCTGTCAAAGGTGAACCACACCCAGTGTGTCCAAGGCACTGCAGAGGGATGGGTTGTACCTGAGAGATTCCAGAGGTCTGGGAAACATTCCCAAAGACAGCCTCATGGTTTTGAAAACCTGTCATGGTTCTGTCCCACAAATGCCTTCAGCACAAAGACATGTGGGAGTGTTTGACAAAACCCAGTGTCCCCCTGCCCTTCAGCAGGGCACAAAATGGTGCTCTCAACCATGTTTAACTTATGGCAACTCTTTAAAAAGGAGCTTTTTTAATCCATTTTCACCAAAACTAGTCTCCAGAGTATCAAACTTATAAAATCTTAGGAGAAAAAGAGTAAAGGCTGTCCTGTCATGTACTATGAGATGAAGCCCACTTTTATAAACTCAGCACTGCAAATACCTCTCAGACCATATTGACATTTCCAAAGCCAGACAGGTGCTCGGGCTCCTGCCTCAACACTGGTGCCAGAACTTCAACATATTTCACCAAAGCAGAAGTCAAAGCAGGCTAAAAATTATGCAACATTCTTTTTCATTCAACTTGATGATTATATAATCAGATGCTCTTCAATATCCCAGCAGTATCTCCGTGTATGGGTCCCTGAAAAAGACATCCTCACTCCATCCCTGCCCACAGCAGCTGCCTATTCTTTCCTTCCATTAAAAGACCAGTCTGGAGAAAATGGATCTGTCTTTTCCCCTCAAGGTTCTCTCTTTTGACAAAGCAGTGCCATTCCCCAGGCACAGCTCCCCAAGACTATGAAAAATTATTTTGTTAAAGCAACTGCTGGGATGAGAACTAATAATTAGGTTATTTCCTTTTTTAACTTGTTACCTTAGAAGTTGTCTCATCTAACCAACTAGAAAGTTATTTATCACAAATGCACAAATTATGTCTGAGATGTGTACGAATATTCTTAGTAGCAGCATTATATTTTAGGAAATAGTGGGTCAACTCAGACTTTTATGTCTGTATTCACCAACCTGTTCCAAAGATGGAATTTTATTTAAGAAATTATTTTATTCACTGCATGACTTTTAGCAGCCTAACTCTTAGGAATGATATTAAGATAAATTAATTTCAAAATCCTTAGCGTTAATTTGAGATGGCCAAAGGAGCAAGTGAATCAAGAAGCGGTAGCAGCACACAACAGGATGCAAAGGTTAAGGAAATAGAGCAAAATGTCAACCAACAGGGTAAAAGAGTTAATTTTTATTGCTAGGAAACATGTAAAAGTTCCAGACAAATCTTTGAAACTGTGAAATATTCAGAGGATTCATTTGCACAGCAATCCCCTCATACCTACAGGTTTTCCCAAAAAAATCTGCTCCATACCTGCTCTGTGGTGCAATCAGCACTTTATTCCCTGACAGAAGCTTGTGAATCAGTTAAGAGCCAGAGCATTCTGTTCCACATTGATTATTCACCCACACAAATACAATAAATGCTAAAGAATATCCAAATGCAAGTGTGAATGACCACATTTCACTCTAGCATGAATTTTTTAATTGCACTCCAAGTTGTGAAGCTGCTATTCTAAAAAGCAGAATAAAAGCACCAGGCTTGAGGTGAAGTTGTAGACAACACCTCAAACTCTTCAGAGCAATTTCCATATGGATACACAATGTCCTGCTGCTTTTCAGACCAGTCCATCCATAACAGACAAACACAAACCTACAAAATGGTTGTTTTTCCAGCAATTTCCAGTTACTCTGATTAAAGCCTAACACACTGTCTTTCTTTGTGCCCTGGGAGAATCAAATCAAGAAACTCGGAGCAAAGCATGCCTGTTATCAGCCCCAAAACTTCCAGGCCCAAGAATCCTTCTTCAACCATTTCCTAGCAGCACTTTTCTGGGCTTGGCTTTCATGGTTGGTTTTTTGGGGGGTTTCTTTTGTTTTTTCAAGCAGGATCTCTGGAGTTGGATTGGTTATGACCACCATGCAAGTGCTCCCCTAGAGACCTTGGAGACAGCTCCTGACTCCTGCACACAGAGCCTCCTTCCTATTCCTAAAAGAAGCTGGATTTCCAAGACCAGCCTTCCCTTGCTGGCAATCAGGCACCTCTGCTCTGGAGCCTCCTGGATGTGTTCAGCTGTGAATTGTGTTTGGAACACCCTCGTCCTTCTGCATCCTGCACTCACAACAGGGAACGAGGCACTGACCTTGCCACTGCACTGAAAAAACTCTAAATATAGCTTGATTTCTAAGTATTCCAATGTTCTTTCACCAGTTAACTGTTAACTCATGACAACAGGCAAGTTTTGTCCCGAGGCACGCATTTTTCCTTTGTTGTCCTCTTTTTTCCAGGTTAGAATAAAATTGGTAAAGAGTTAAGATGACATTCAGGTTGTTTCTCGAGGCAGCTGCTTGATGACTTCAGGGGGGAAGGCAAAATGCACCCAGGACAAGTGATGCACCAACAGCTTTGATTTTGTGAGTCAAATCTTGTTTATCACTCCCTGGGCCTGTGCTTTGGTTTTGTAACTCACCACAGAGGTGGTGTTGGGCTATTTGAACTCAAATATATGGGTGTTTCTGTGGAAAATCTGCAGGAACAGGTTGGGTCTCCTACCCAAAAAATCCTAATGGAGAGAGACAGAAGAAGGGAGAGAGAGGAGCTGAGGAATCCTCCTCAACAGAGCCCTGCAGAGAAGTGTCCAGGAGAGTTTTGCACATATTCAATCCCATATTGCAGCAAGTATTTAGCCAAGCACCGGTGTTACCGTACAGGAGCAGCCGCTCCTGAGAGGAGACAAACACAAACATCACTCTCCACTCCCTCAGCCTCTCAGTAGATTTAGAAGAACCTCAGCTCTGCTTTAAGAAATTTCTAACATTTCCTCCTCTGTTGGAAAGGTTTAGGGACATTGAAATAAAATTCTTCTCTTCACCATTCAGCTGTTGCAGAACACACCTGGAATGCTGTGAACACTGAAGGAGTCCAGTTTTAAGTAGTGGCCAGCCTTGGGTACAACTGCCCTTTCCCTGTATAACTATGAACTGTGTGGGGAAAAAAATTCATCTCCTTCACCATTTTGCAACACTTAATTGTCCTCAACAAAGAGTTCTCTGAGGCCCAGTTCTACCACATTTTCCCTCAGGAGTATTCATGAAAGCTCTATGAGGAAATGCCTCCTCGAGCAACATCCAACACCTGCTGGAGCCTCTCCCACTGCTGTTTTCTGCCTCCTTTTGGGAAATCTGCTTTTGTTTTGTTCATTCAGCATTGAAAGCTAAACTCTCCTGATACACTTAGGCCTGGATATAAAGCTGGTTTGGATGAAAGCTTCAGTAGAAACAGATCATTCCCCGTTTCCTTCACACAGACGCTCAGTTGGAGCCTTCCCTTCCCCTGTCAAACGCCTTGGAGCACATCAAGATTTACCCAGGAGTGCTCCAGCACAGGACACCTGAGCTGCCTTCCCTGGCCTAGTTCAGGTATTTATAGCATGGCTGGGCAAGGGACTCCAAGGTGAATGTCCAGATATTTCACCTCCTTGAGGATTCTCCCAGACTGGGAAGGAGTCCCAGGCACAGATCCCTCGCAGTGCCCCAAATACCCTGTGCTGGGAAGAGCAGGACCTGACCCGAATGGAGCCATGCCTCAGACACTCACTGTTTGTCCTGAAAAGTGTCCTTTAACACCTCAGCAAAAACACTGAAAGGAATAAAAATTAGCATGCCCTAGAATATTAAAATTCCACAAAAAGAATCCCCTCAGGAAATGTTGTGCAGCCTGCTCAGTACTGATGTCTCAGAATTTCCAGTTCCCATGATTCAGGATTACAACTGGAATTCTCTATTATTTTAGCCCATATTTTAGTATCAGCATGAGGGCACTAAAAGTACCAGATCAGAGGCTGCTTTAAAATGAGGATTTATGGAGGGCTATAAATCAAAAGGTATAACAAGGAAATTTAATAAAGATAACATTGTTATGTCAAATACAACATGGATTCTAATACACAAAGAACAATTGTTTTTCCACATAAAAAGCTCTCAGCAAGAATTTTGCACACACTGTGAAGCTAAGAATTACTGGAATAATAGTAAGTTGTTCTTGGAAATTAATTGAACAAATAATCTTTTTTTATTATGAAGCCTACAAAAGATAAATACCCCAAAAGATAAATACCCATGTACTGAAAGAGAATCTTTAACTTTGCTCACTTTTGTACCACATTCTTGGCATTTACTTTGCCTCTTCCCTATAAACAATGAGGATTTGGGGAATACATCACAGAATAAAAGCAGAATATTATTACAGGGTTCATCAGAACTGCATTTTGTGTGCAGAATTAAAACTTTAAAGCAAAATCAAGTGCCAGAACAGGAAATACCATCTGACCCTGCCTTAATTTGTTGGTAACTATAATGATGCTGAATATGTGATGGAAAAACATTCACTTTTGCTGTAGATAGCATGGTTATTAATAACAATAATTAATAATAATAATAATAATACACAGGGGCTCTATTCCCCACTCATTTCCAATACTGCCAAAGGGGCTTCTTGAAGGTAAGTCCATATTTTTGTAGGAAAACGTAAACCTAGGGTGCTCTTTTTTACTGAGCAACAGAAATGTTTGTGTGCAAGAAGGCAACATTTATGTCTCATACCCTAACAGACAAATGGCCTCAAGGGAAAATGTGGCTTTTCTACTTTCCCTCCAAAACCACCCATGATCTGAGTTTAAGACATGAGCATAAACTTTTTCACATAAATTACTGCAAATGCTGATGTCCCCAGATCAAATATTAATGGAGAAACATAACCTGGCTGAAAAACAGCAAATCGCTCAAACAAAGCAGATGTGGACAACCTTGAGAGGCACTAAAAATGCTTTGCTGTTCCCACATGAGATCCCCAGTTCCAGAGCAATCCCTGTGGTACCACACACGGGACACAATGTCATCCCAGTTCCAAGAAGTACCAAGCTGCAATCAGTGGATATTCTGAAAAGACTTCACAAAAAACAGGGTTTTTTTGCCTTCCAGGAGACTCCTTCAGCTTCCTCAGGTGGATTCAGGGGAAGCTGTCCTGGCCATACCCTGCCATCCAGCAATAACACTGATGTCCTGCATCCCAAGGACACCTCACACTCAACCCTGCCTCCAAAATTATTAAAGGCACAATTTTCTTCAGGTAACTTTTTCATCAGAAAATTCTGGGAACAGACACCTCAGCCCTCTCAGGTGCTCTTATCTATAATTCACCATCCCAGGTTCCAGCACACAGAACATTTACAGGGAAAACCACAACTTGGCATGGTCTCTGTGAGTGCAAGACAACTGACAGAAGCTGAGGGCACCACATCAGGGGCAGTTTTGGCTGAGCAGAGGCAGCTGGTGGAGGGAAAAGCAGGACATTTAAACATGACAGACCTGAAACTCAGTACATCTCCATAAAAATATGATTTACAATTCCAGCAACTAATCAGTTACTTGGAATAAAGAGGGAAGCAAAGCTGCTCGAAGTTTTGAAACAACAGATGAAAAACATCATTTCAATTATGATCTGAACAAAACAGCCAAAATACAAGATTCTTCTTCCAGGAAAGCCTCTTGGGTGTAATTCCCAATCACCACACTGCTGAGTTTGTCCAGTTGTGACAACTAGCATCTATGAAAGCTGGAAAACTTCAATGTTTTCCAGCACTCTTCTTATTCCCTACAAAACCACAAAGTAAAAATGACAACATCTTGGAAAGTGATGCCATACAGATCATCTGGTCATGAAGATGTGTAACTTGACCATTTTTCCTTTGAAGTATTTTCAGATACAAAGCATCAGACCAGCTCTACACAGCTGGTGTGACTCTAAAAACCTATTCCCAAAGGAATTCCCACTGGATTTGCAGTGGATTTTTCCAGACCTCAGCACCACAACTGCCCCATCCCTGTTGATCCCATGTGAGGAAAATCTCATCTCCAAATGGCAGGAAGGTCCCTTTTCTGCCTGTGACCAGCAGAAATAGCCACACACTGACCCAAGCTTGTTCCTGCCAGCCAGGCCAGAGCTGCCCAAGCTGGGCTCACACCAGTTTGGGAACTGGGATCATCCAAAGATCTGTGTTGCTCTGGAGCTGAAAGCAGATCGCTCACATGGGCTCCTGTGGATCTTGGAAATGAGTCTGGCTTCCATATACAGCTCAATAAAGTGCACATGAAAACCAAATAGTCCCAGACAGACAGAATTTGCTTATTGAGTAATGCAGGGCAGCTCCCCCTCACAGCAATTCAAACACTACCTGTGCCTGATCCTCCCTGAAACAGGAGATTTCTGAGTTATTGCCATGCACTACACGAGGCAGGGCTTTGAAATTCAGCTGGAGAAACTCATGGCTCAGAAGCCTAAAGGCCACTCAGATGTGTTCTGATTCACAGCCCACATTCAGAACCTTTCCTTACCATGGAAATCCACGTTTTCACCTGGTGGTTGATTCAGGTTTACATATTTTAAGCCCCAGATGTCAGTTTAACTCTCCTACAGTTTACAGCTGGCCCAGGATTTGTTTTGTGGTCTGTTATAAGATCTCTAACTCTTGTTCTAATTCCCTTCAGCTTTTCTCTTTTTTTTTTCCTTTTTTTAATTGCAGGAGCATCTCCAATATTTCCACTGCAGAAAAGTTCATTCAGAACCTTGCTCAAGGAAGCTGCTGTGTGTCAGAGTGAAAAACACAACAACCACAGTAAAACATTTTCTATTCTGTGTAGAGCAGCTCGAGCTTATGAAGTACAAGCACTTAAATTAGGAGGAAGTGCTACTTTATAAAATCAGGGCAGTATTTCCAGCATTTGAAATGCACATTGTTGTCTCTGTTTTAGCAGAGACAATCCCTGCACTGTTCAAAACTAAATTCATTATTAGAACTGAACACCACAAGATTTAAAATGAAATCCACCTCTTTTTCCACACACCTGAATTTTTGTAGGCAATTCCTTCAGATGTGGTATTCCCCAAATGAGAATTTGTTAATTAATTTTGTTAACACAGTCTTCTAAATAGCCCACGTTCTTTAGAAAAGCTGTGGTTCATGTTTTTTCCATTGAAGAAAATAGTTTGGGAATCCACTGAGTCTTATGAACTATGTCCTGCCTTCCTTCTTCTGTAAGCTTTGAAAAAAAATATCTTCCAGGTTTTTAGTTGGTTGGATATGGTAACATGGTTCATTGATTGATCACTTCATTTTTTTTACATCTATTTTAATAAAATTTCTTTTCAGTTTTGGTTCACAGAAGTTCTTAAGTACTTCAATAATTTCCTTTTTCAAAAGTATTATTGCCATTGCAGATTCTGGGAAGGGGGGGGTTGCCAGAAAATGGGTGGAAAGAGATAAGTGACTGCAATCAAATCCACTTTAAAATGTTCTTTTTCAGAGTTAGATACTATATAAAGCATCATACACACAACATTAACAGTACTGTGTTTACAGAAGATGTTCTGAGAGAAAGATTAAATTTTCACTCCATCTAAACATAAACACCTGTATTGAAGAAAAAAATATGCATCTATTTTGGGACATCAGAAGTCAGACTGGAAGCAAGACAGAATTTTAGAGAGTGTTTGGCAGTGCAATAAATTGCAGCAGGTAGAACATGCAAAATGAAGCCAACGTGACACTGAGGAAGGGCTTTTACCCCTGCCAGACATCATTTTTGGTACAATTAACCCACATCTATACAAGTTTTCCTGTAAGCTTGCTGCTTTACCACTCCCATTTAGGCTTTATTTAGGCAAATAAATATCTGTTTAGAATTGTTTTATTAGAATAAGTGCAATGAAGTTGTCAGCTCTTCAGGCGCTGGCAAGGTGTTATTTATCAATTGTTGCTTCAGATTTAGGGGAAGGTCAAATCTTTGAGTATTTCTGTAGACTGAAACTTCCATATTTCAAAAGGATTAGGGGGAAACTCCAAGCATACCTCCTGAAAGGAGGAGTATGAGCAGCAGACTCTAGCTGGAAATTGCAACAGATTTCCAGCTGAAAAGTAGATCCAAGTTAATGAATTATTTCATAACTTCAAGCAGTATAAACAGAGTTGCTCATAAAAGGACCAGGACTCCTGGGTTCTTTTATTTAGCAATTAATTGTCCTGGAAGAGGAAACTCTCTCATTCCTAGGGAGCCACTGGCACCTTGGGCCCAGCCCTGCTGTACAAAAGAGTTAATTTGAATAAAAACTGGGCAATACTGCCACCAGTTTAGAGCAGTGGTGACTTCTGGGTTGAAGTGTGCACACTCCTCAGGAGCCTGCTGTCCTAACACTGGCCATGGCTACAAGCCCACAGGCAGACCTGGATGTTTAACTGGCTGTACCCAGGAATGCAATTTTGCCTTAAATGTTACACCAAGAAAAAAAAAAAAAAAACCACAAACCCAAAATAAACACAAAAACCAACCCAAGCCCCAAGAACTTTTCCTCTATGAATTCCACCTACAGCAGGGAGGAGCATGCAAATGGGGGGGCTCTTTGTGCACAAACTGGGCTGCTTTGGCCTCACAAAGCACGGCCAAACAGGAACCAAGAGCGGCGCCAGGTGAATTTTGCCGTTCCATTTCCCGCTAAATCCTCGCAGCGCACCCCGAGCTGCAGCACAGCCCCGTGGCCTTTGCCAACGAGGATGAATGCAAGGATTAATTCTGCCTGCCTGCTCACCTTACTCTCACACCCTGACTCAGTTTTGAGCGTGAGGTCAGGGCTCACCTCCGAAGAGACACGGCCTTGCTCGTTAATTAGCGGAGCTCGGCAGCTCCCGTTAACGAGTTGCTGGTTACTGAATAAACCAGTGCTGGGCTCTCCAGGGAGGAAACTCTGTCCTGAGCCTCACACTATTATCTGGTCCTGGCTCCTGCCAACACTGCTGCAAACGCTCACACAGCTCCTGCTGATTAGAAACGTGCCTGAATCCTTGGATTAATCACACATTTCAATTTCACTTCCTAACACTTCCCTTCTGGCTTCCCCAGCCTTTATTACACTTCCAGGATACTACAGCCTGTGAACACTTTTGGGCTACTTTTAAATTATTCTCTTTCTCCTTTCACTCTATCTATTTTTTGAGGGTTAGGTACAGTCGGTCTTTTGTGAGGTGGGAAAAGCAGCAGCATTGCTGTAAACTTGGATTTGTAAAGAAGTCCTGGGAGAACGTCCCTGTTCACCAGCAGAAAAGGCTTCCCTGGCTTTACACACTCAACTCAGCATAATTAATTAAGGTTCCATAAATTGCCATTCCAGAGTTCCTCCCAGTTCTCAAACCAAAATTACCTTGAGCATTTTTCAAGAAGTCTTAAGTAAGGAACAGTTGACTTTAAATAAAGATAATTTAAACAGAAGAGTATCTGCTAAAATTATATCTTATCACTTTCAATCTTTTCCTGTGAAAATCAATTATCATGATATGAAAGTATTTTAACAGCTAATTTTTTTTTAATAATTCCATCCTGATTTCTTAGACTGGATAAATTATTGCAGTTGACCAAAGAGTCAAAGCACCAAAATCCATTAATTTTAATATTATAAAAGTTTATCACTTAAAAAGGCTTTGTCATAAACTCTAAATGCTAAATTAATAATATCTTTTCTACATAGTATTGAAAACTCTTGTGATATGCCCAAAAATAAAAAATTTAAATTATCTTGCGTAAGGAAGAAATAGAAATTTTATCTTTGATGTGAATAAAATAGGGGTTAAGTCAGGGGACAGAATGAAATAAAGCCCAGTCTGGAACGTGTCTGGAAACACGAACACAAGTAGCCAATCTTCCCTGTCATTTAAAATACTGAGTTTCAGCCTCTAACTTTTACATTTAATTATCTCACCAAGTGAAAACAGGCAGAAGTTTTCAAAATTAATTTCTTATATAAATACTTCTCTTGACAGCCTTTCCAGCAAAGAGCAACCTAAATTTTTTTCAAAGATTCAGAAATAAAATCTGATCTAATTTTAAACAGTATGAAAATCATTGTGTAATTTGGGTTTGGGGTAGGTTTTTTTGGTTTTTTTTTCTTTTTAAAACCACAAGCCCAGTTTGAAGATCACTGCTGGCATTAAAATAGTTTCAACTGGAAACCGGTACATCCCTTTACACGAAACCATCTAGTTCCTGGTTCATTGCACCTAGCTTGTAATTATCGACCGTATTTAATATCTCAAGTAGGTTTATTTAAAGTCATCCTGAACTCTTTGTCATTAACAGTCAACGCTGAATCTGCTGCCAAGAATTAATGCAGCCACGATCACACAGCTGTACAAGGGGTATTTGACCGATCCCCACCATCCTGCAGAACAACCTCAGCAGATAAGGGGAGACAGCCCTGCCAAAAGGGCCAAGTTCAAACAGGAAAAATAGGGCAGAGCAGATAAAAGAGATGAATTCTGCCAAAAGGGCCAAGTTCAAACAGGACAAATGCTCAGCATGACCTGATCAATACTTGAAAGCACAGGATCACCTCCAAAGGCTTTGGATTGTTAGAGAAAGCAGAGCTACCTGAGGCCACAAGGGTATTTTCACAACCATTTCAAAATCTGAGATATTTAAGACCATCAGGAAGCAGAAAAATGCAAATAAAATAAAACACCAAACAAACAGAGACCAAAAAGCAAATGAGCAATAAAGGAAATGTGTATCTGCAAAGAAACTGTAATCAAAGGACAATGGAAGAAAGTAAAGAAAACTCAACTAAGAATGGTTTGGTCTGAAATCACAACAGAACAGAATTTTGATATTTGTTTTTTCAGGTTGTCTATAAGCATAAATTCAGACATGGAAGAGCCTGCAAGAGGGAACATTATACTGAATTTTAAATGTGGAAGATGCAGATATTCATAACAGGGTAGCTAGATTACTTAAATTTATCAGGGAAAGATTTCTATCACTGCTGACCCCTCACACCAACACCTGCAGTTGTTCAACAACACAAGAAAATAATAACTTGCAAGATGAAGAAATACCTCCCAGGCATTACACAGCTTAAGATTTTTTTGTTGTTCCTGTCAGCCACCACCAGTCCTTGCAATCCAACAAGGTTACAACATTCCTGGGCAGTCCCAGGCAGCTGAGATGTGCTATCGGTTTTTAATAATAGAATGAACTTTTGCAAAATATTTCAAAATTAAAACAGGCTTAAGCCTATTCCACTCTTTCCCCCCGCCCCAAATTTAAATGAAGCTGGCAAAAATTTCTCTTAAAGATCCCATGGCAGCCTCCTGCAACTGAATTGTTTAAGGAAGATTTAAGCAAGACTGAAGAAGCCACCCAAATAAAATTCAGGGCTTTCAAGCAACAGCACAAGAGGCTCAAAATAAAGGTAAGAGAGGAAGAAAGTCCCCCTAAATCACAATGAAATAGTGATAAAATAACAAGAAATCCTGGGGATTGCAAACTGGGTCCCAGATGCGGGGCATTAATTCCAAATCCCTCATTTAAAGCAGGGTTTGCTGTTCCGACACGAACATGACTGGATAGAAGAGACGCCACAGGCTTGCAGGAGCAGCCCGTGGATTGTCCAGGGAAGGATGCCAGCAGTGTCCCCTGCACCCAGAACAGCGGCTGGAAGTGACTCCAGAGCAGGGCTGGATGTCCCCACAGGGACAGCTCCCACCCACAGAGAAGGTGAGGTGTCCCTTGCAGCAGCTGCTGAGCGTGGGGACGCTGATAGGAGAGAGCAGAAGAGCAGACACAAAGCTTTCCCCATCCAGGGAATGGTGTGGATTGCCACCCCACAGCAAGTCCCACCCGATTTTTCTCTGTAATTTTAAGCTGTGAGCTGCAGAGACATTCGTGTCAGCATCAATACTTTGGGAAAAGTGGGGCAGCAAAAAGAACTGCCAGCATCTCATGGCAAAACATGCCACACTGATAGCCTTGTTAAATAGGATTAACATCAGGAATTAAAAATAACATCTAGGTTTGGTGAAGAAAAAAAAAAAAAAAAAACCCTACTGATTTTACCTTAAGAGTCCCCATCTATTGCAAATGCTAAAACAAAGTTATTTTTAAATCTTTTCAAACTCTGCATCTCTCTTACCATGCCCACTCTTCAGGGCTGAAGGCACAAAATCTGTTTCTCCAAAGCCTTTTATTTAGCATCCAACCCAAGCGTGGATGCGGCTCACTCTCAGCTTGCAGGCGGTGTTTGGGAGCAGTGGTGCTCACACACGTTAACGAGCCGGGTGTGTTTGTCCTCTACTGAGGGGTCACTTCAAAACAGTGAATAAGACAACTTGAGCTTAATGACTTCTGCCATCTGATATTTCCTATTGAAGCAAATGAACTCAGCTGTGCTGTGGCATTAAACACAACCAAACCAGCAGGGCCAGCTCATTGAGGGAAACACGACTGACCCGCGGCACTTCCTCAGCTAAAACTCTTCCATTTCTCCGCTAACACAAGGAATTGTGCACGGCCCTCGGTGTGCACCGTGGGTCTGCGTGGAAAAGACAGGAAGGAGAAACCACCAGTGGCTCAGTAAAGAATGATCATTCCTTTAAAATTCACTTCTGAGGGTTCAGGTTCGAGGTTTTACCTCGAGGTTTCGTGTTTACAAGCAAGTAAAGCAGCAGGAGATGCAACACAACCACTGAGACTTCCTCGGGGACAAACCAAGCAACACGATCATAGAATTTCCTCAGCAACCCGTAAATTTTAAAACTCCATTTGTAGAGTCCTTCAACACCGGGAGCTTGGAATCATCAGATGGACAAGGCACCAAAAATAAGCAGATTTATCATCCTAGGGCCAACTACGACTCTCACATAACAGCCTCACATAGCACTGAGTTGTTGGAAATTATAGAATTCTGATTTTTAATTAGTTGTTTTAATTAACTGCAAGTAGTGCCCACTTTTAGCCAGCATTAGTTAAGTTTCTTCACAGACTCTCGTTGGAGTAACCAAAGATACCAGGAAGATTAAGGCCTAGGGAGCTGGAGAAAAAGGTGATAAAAGAACCAAAGAATGGGGACCAAATTAGCATGAAGAGGAAAATATCAATAACCAATGGAGGACAGAATATTAATTAATGAAGAGAATCATGTCACCTACAACCAATACAAATTTATTTGCTAAAAATGCATAAATAAGTGAAAAGGTTTTGTATCAGCATTGGTGTGGAGGCTGGAATTTTGTCAGCCACTCAACTCTGGGCCAAGATTGAAGTAATGCCTCACCAACACTAAAAAGACAGCGCTGGAGAGGGTTCTTTTCCCCCATCTGGGGAGGATTTTGGTACCATCATTGCTCCTGTTTGATGTGCCTGTGCCACTGATAACCACCTACAAATTACCGCCGTGGTCCCCTCAGATGATTGTGTCTGGAGTCTGGAAAGCAAATTGTTCTGAACACTCCAGTGGGCACCCGCTCCACACCCCCAGGGAGGCAGGGTGAGCTCTGTCACACTGTCCCTGCAGTGCCCCACACACCCAAAAACTCACTGGCTTGAGAAAACAATGGAACAAAGGAGCAGCCCAGGCACTCAGCACCTCCACGGGAGAGCTGCACAAAGCCAGCAGGGAGCACACCTGGACGCTTACAGAATTTTCCAAGTTTACACCGTATTTCTGCAGGAAACGCCAGGGGGCTTTAAAGAGTTTTGAGGTTTTTTCTCTCAGCAAAAACTCAACAATTTGAGCAGTGAAAATCGCAGGTTCTGACCTGGCCAGCCTCTTTACTCTTTGGATTCATGATCACAGACAAGGAGGGATTTTCTCCAGGGTTTCTGTGGGCTAGAAGGCACCTGTAACACTACAGTTGAAGGACAGGCAGAGATTTTGGCTGCAGATGTCAAGCTGGATGACCTCTGCTGTCCATGGAAAGCCACGCAACAGCCATGACCCCACTGGCAAAGCAGAATGGTGATGAAATGCAGCTTTTCCTATTACTGTAGGATTTTTTAATGAAGGCAAAACAACTTCAGGGTGTAATTAAAAATCCAGCAAAAGCAAACTAGAAAAGAGAAAAGAGAATGGCTCAGAAAAGAAGGATCATTTCTTTAAAACTGAGCTGCTGTGCCAGGGAAAGGGCCAACACATGACTGAAGTGAGGCAAACCCAAGGAAATTCACACTGTCCCCAGCTGTCACCCAAGCTTCCAAACCGAGGCAAGCACTCGAGACTGCCCAGAAAACAGTGCAAAAAATCCAAGTGGATTAGCTATATTGTTTAAGGAAAGAATTAACTGAGGTGCCCAGACTAGTGCTAAGGTTATAACTGCACAGCTGCCCTGCAATTCCACAGCATTCCCATGTGTTTTTCTTCCCCATTAATGCTGCCACAGTCCTGAACAAACAGCATTCAGCTTGTAGCATCCAAGGAGCTGCGCCCTCACTTGCAGAGGCAAAGTGAAATCCTGCTGCAGTTCATGGAGTACTTACTGGATGCTCCCAGAAAATTCTCCTCTCTTATTCCATAACCTCCTTCAAGGGCAAGCTCACCTTTTGAAGCACACCTGTAAAGGAGTGGGCTATTCCCTCTTTTCCATCATCTCCAATGTTAATCAGAGGAAAAGAATCGTGACAGCTTTTGAAACACTCCATAAATCTGGTCGGTTTTCCTTCCCAATTCTCATTTTTTCAGACTTTTTGTATCTCAGAGGACTGTACCTACCTAAGCTGGCCTCACACTGAAACAGACTGTTCCTCTGTGCAAAGTGCTGGGGAGGAGAGATCGACACAAAATGCAAAAGGAATAATCAAAGAGCCTGTGGAAGCTCAGGTTTGTGAACCTTAGCAGAACTGACTCAGCTCACAATCCACACAGGAAAAGAGTATCTGCAGTCCCTGAAGAATTTCATTTGAAAGCAAAGAGGAAACAAGGGCTAGTAAATGCTATTGTTACAGAAATAGCAGCTACATACACCCAGCTGTTTCTATTACACAACTGAGATCCTCTGCATTTAATAGATTCCGTGGCTGCTTTGCCAAGTTCTGGACTGGCAATTAGGATGGGACATTGAAATGCATTGTTTTACCAGCTCCAAGGCAAGGACAAGGAATGGGATTTCTAATGAGCATTCAGAAAGGGTTTCTTCCTTCTTTAAAAGTTAAAAAGGAAGTTCCTATACCCAGCTGAAAGCTGTGCCAGGAAATGTCATCTATTATCTGTGAAAACAGGTTCTTTATGTCTGAGGTAATCATCAGCTTTTCAGGATGTTGGGGCGGCTGCTTTGTCCTTACACCTTGCAGGATCTCAAGCACAGTTTCCAGAACACCTACACAGACATGGGAAAAAAAACTCCTGGAGAGAGAGGAGAAATAATTTCTAGAGATACTTCGAAGGCAAGTCAGAAACTATGAGCATACCACATGAAAGGAAGTCAGCACTGAGGGAATGCAGATATGTTTGTCTTGGAAGCACATGGAGCTGACTGCCAAAAATACATATTTGGCTTTATTTTCCACTCACCTTTATAAATAACAGGCATGTCAAACACCAACCTCTGACTTCTTGGGAAACAAAAGGAAACAGTAAATTTGAACAGTCTAGATTTGAAGGGTGAGTACTAATTGCAAAAGGGAGAGGAGGCAGGAAATCATTACTGTACCTAACACTGTTCTTATCCCAGGTCCGTTGATATAAGTTATCTTTAAAAGGAAATGACCAGTTCATCATGCTAATTCCTCTTGCAGGGCTGCTGAGCTTAGACTTGCATAGTGAAGTCACTGCCTCATCTTAAGAAAAAATAAAAAAAATAAAAAAAATAGCACAATCCTCTTTCAGGAAAACACAGAAAAGCAATACTGAGTAAAAGAAAAAATTCAAACAAAATTATTGTGAGGAATGGCGCTGTCATCACCTGTCCAATCCACAGATGATCCTTACAAAGGCTTTAGCAGCAAAATTTCCCAATTTCCATGGTTCAGCTGGAAGCAGCATTACTGCTAGCACTGCCACTTGGCAAAATGTCTGGCAACACCTAACAGGGATTCAAGTAATTGTTTTATCTCTACATTTTATGGTGACACTTGAAAGGGAGCAGGTTTTTGCACCCCTGTAAGTGCCAGCTGAGACAATGAATTAAGAGCTGTGCTCTTGCAGCAGGGCCAGTCCCACCAGGACAAAACCGCTGCATGGAAACTCTTCACTTTCACAGGGCACTGACAAAATCAGGCAAAAACCCTTCTCTGTCTCTGATACTCTGCAAAGGCAAAGTTTAATTCCATCAAGGGCACACTGGCTCAATCGATTGGATTATTCATTTGGTGTAATGGACTTTGCTTTCTTCCTGCCGCCTTCTCAAAACAAGAACAAAATGAAGATAAATCAGCTCTCACTCCAGGCTGGCAGTCTATAGATATTTATGGATTTCTGAGCCCTGCAATATAACAGAAGGGAGGCATTCCCCAAGGATGTTTTCCTCTGCAGTCCTGTTACACGGGGACACACCGAGGAAAGGCTGCAGCCACCCTTCCCTTTGCCATCACTGATCCAGCTTCCAGCTTTGCCGTCCCCAGCACAGGAGCCACTTTGACACCACAGCCCGGAATGCTCCCTGTTTGATCCTCCAAGCAAAGGCCTAAATGCCATTTTCCGAGGGAGCACCACCAACGTAATCCCAGTTTGCCACTGGGACAGCTGACGTAGCTTTCATGGAATACAAAGATCACTCCCCCCCCCATCATTACACTGTGCCCATTATGCGGTAGGCCTGGCCTCATCTTTTCTCACACAATGAACGAGCTGATTATGCCAGCAAACTCAAGCCACTACTCCTAAGAGTGAGTTTACAGGTTTATCAAGTGCCCCATATAAAGGCAACACTTTCCATCACTTATTAATTCGCAGGAAAGGGTTGACTCACTGTATTGCATCACTGCATTGAGATCAAGGAGAAACTTGGGGCACAACACGTTATGGAGGAGGTTGACCCATGATGATCTCTTTGCAAAGAGGGAAAGAATAACACAGAGTTGCTGGGCCAGGTTTTCCTTTGACTTACAACACATTGTAGCTGTAATTGAGTTAACTACAATGAACAAACACTAGTCCTCTGCAGAATAGGTACAAAAAAAAAATTCACACCCATTTATTACTCTGTTCATTTAAATCTGAGGTACAAAAGCAGAATGTATGTCTGTGGTCAGTCCACCCCGCCTGCAGGTATTTAATGTCTTACAGGGAAAAGGGGATTTCAGCTTGCATGAAAATAGCCTCCTTTCTAAGTGTTGCACCTGCTGAGGTAAGATAATCATTGAGAGGGAGATGATGTCCTGGGTAATCCATAAATAAATCAGCGCTGACCCCAGAAAATCTCTGATGCTGCCTAATAGAAAAAGCAGAGGACACTCACTCACTTTCTGCCTTCCCTGGCCTTACTTTAAAGCACCGCCTGTAGCCCAGAGAGAACCTTCCTGCAAACCATTTAGGATTCTCAAAGGAGCAGGTATCTCTTTTTCTTTTTCTTTTTTAAAGCTTTATGAGGAAAATGCATCATGCAATAGCTCCCTAGTTCTCCACAAGTAACTGAACAAAGCCAAAGTAAATCAGCAAGTGGCACGACATGCAGGAACCCAGAAACAAAACGAGCAATGAAATTGGACTTATCACAGAGAAAAATCTGAGCCATTCATTTGAGATGCTTATGTTTGGGTAACCTTTGGAAGAATGTTTGCTGTTCCATTATACAAACAATGGAAATATTAGATAAGGAAAAGAAGCGCCATTGCCAAGAAAGCTCCACGCACCCCTTCCAAATCATGGAACACAGGGATGTGATTTGATGGAAATATAACATGCTGCCTGCAGCAGGAGTGTCAAATGTACAGAGCCATTCCTGCCAACCCCAGTGGGTCCCAGGAGTGCAGTTCAGGAACCCCTGGAGCAGCACATCTGCCGGGAGCTGGCCCACGGACACATCGGGACGCGGGAGCCAAATTCAACCTCCCTAAGGCCAAGCCTTACAGCTGGGCCGGGCCTGTTGTGCAGGACTGAGACAGCCCCGTGTGCCAAAGCAAACCTGCCACAAGTTATTCACACACAACCATCTCACCGCGATCCTTTCCAGCTGTTCCCAGCCCCGAAAGGCGCCCTGTGGCAATGGCGCTCCGCGTGACCCGCGACAGCGCTTCCCACAGAGCAGGGAATGAGGAAAGGGATCCAGGGCTCTTCCCTGAGGAGAGAAGGGGCAGGAGGAGTCCCTGGCTGCCAGTGGGGAGGTGCAGAAGGGAAGCCCCTGTGCACACTCTGTGCTGCCCACTCTTCCCACAGAGTCAGGGACCCCTCCGGCTCCCCCAGAGATAAAGGCAGAGAATCATGGAATTATTGGGTGGGAAAGGACCTTTAAATGTTGTCCAGTCCAACCCCTGCAGAGAGCAGGAACATCTTCAGCCAGGTCAGGTTGCTCAGAGCCTCATCCATCCTGGTGTTAAATGTTTCCAGGGGTGGGACATCCCCCACCTCTGTGAGCAGCCAGTGTTTCAGCACCCTCATTGTGTGAAATTCCCTCCGTATATCTAATCTGTCTCAACCCTCCTTCAGTTTAAATCCCTTACCCCTTCTCGTGACACAACAGCTCCTGCTAAAATGTTTTTCCCTGGTTTTCTTACAGGCCTCCTGCACGTACTGGGAGACTGCAATGGCCTTTCCCTGGGGTCTTCTCTTCCCCAGGGAGAACAAACCCAGCTGGGATACACATCAGGGGTTCTGTAACTTCGATTTCCAAATGAAGGAGCATCCAGCACCCCCTTTCTTCCCAGCCAGCCCCTCATGGAAAGAGCCAGCCCCTTTGCCAAGCACAGGTCCCTGGGAGCCTTGTTGAGGTGCTTGGGGGCAGCCAGTGCCCACTGATGGAACCACAGGAAAAAGCCAAATTATCCAAGTTCTCACCAGCTCAGCCACACTTGGCACTGCACGAACAACCAGGTGAAATATGAGTTTAAAGTTTGTCTGTGGGGTTTTTCCCACAGGAGGTAGGAAAAGGCCCTGCGAGGCCTCGGCCCTGACAATGCTGAGGGGTTTTTTTCATGGCCAGAGCTGCTTTCATTGTTCAAACCAAACCTTCCGTGTGGGGAGAACATGGACAAATAAGGGCTGGATGTGTACTTGGAGCTTGGCTGCTGGCCTGGGGGCCTGGCAAATGGGCCTGAACTGCAAGAGGTGTTTTGACATCACAAATAAGGACAAGGAATTAGGCAGAGTGGTGATCCGGAGAGAGGATGAGTGGGTCTGCTCTTACAGGGCTTTCAAGGTGCTGCTTTGAAGGTTTGCAAAGTACTTCAGCTCAACATCACAAAGAAACTCTTGAAATCTACTTTCAGAGAGCTGGCAATGTTCCTTTTAAAGAAATTGTAAAATCAGTCAGATAGTATCCATCCTAATCTTAAATATAAAATAATGTATGAAGATCTTGAACTTATAGATAATATTTAATGGTTTATACATGATCAAGTGTATTCTTTTAACAATGAAAATTATACTATCACCAATTTATTTACATTCATAGTCTATTTTGACAGTGTGTTAAAATAAAGCTCAGCCTCTGACAATCACAGAATCAGTTACTTTATATTTCTGTTTTAAACTTCTATTTGTCTGAATCAAGTATTTTTCTTTCCCAATTTCCTTTCCAGATTCTTCACATCTCTGTAGCTGATTGAACACTGTGGTGCACCTGACTGCAATTCCGTGTAAACCAGCAAGAGCAGCTTCCAAACAGACTATTAAGTTATTAAAGGTGCATTTTTATAGAAGCGAGTGTGAGGAACCAAAACTAACGACTATTAAAAACAGCTGGTTAATTTTGTTGCATTCAATCTTTCTTCATCTTTTACCTCATCGTTAAAATTGTGAAAGGCTTTTTAGATTGCAATAATGAAAAATAAACACACCTCCACAGCTAGCCTAATTGATTCTCAGGCTGTATCCCCCACACGACAAACATGCATTTGAAGAGAGAAAACTTCTCTGGTAGCTCAACTAAGGGCAGTTGTGATGATTAAAAAGTCAGCTTCTACAGCAGAAATATTATCAGTTAACTGCTAATTGATATTGTGTCTTTCCATAAAACCTTTCCATGGTATCCTGAGACCTACAGCCAGGAAAAAAAACCCACAAAACAAAGCTGAAATGTTCTTCCCCAGTGCACTCCACCAGCCCATTTCTAGAACCTTAACCAGTTCTGTATCCACTAAATACCAACAAGAAAACTTCTGTAGTGCTGTAACGTCATCACCGACATGAAACACCTTCTGGATCGTCTGCTTGGGGTGTGGTTGCAGAGATATCACTGTGGAAAGGTTCTTCCTTCATATAAAAATTAAAAAAGCTTCACTATACTGTGGTGGGACACAGGTCCAAGGCTGCCAGAGCTCCAGGAACCTTTGGACACTGCTCCCAGGGATGCACAGGGTGGGATTGTTGGGGTGTCTGTGCAAGACCAGGGGTTGATCCTTGTGGATCCCTTCCCATTCAGGGTATTCCATCATTCTACAAGCAGTGAATTCTTCACTTTTCATATGCACTGGAAATTACAGCAGGGAATTGGTAATAAAATACCGAGTATTTTAAGCAAGAGATCAGGACAGTTAATTCACTGACATACTCCTATAAGAAATAAACATTTTTATAAGGGAAAGTAGATGAAAAAGTTGCTGTAAATTGGTGGGTACTATATAAAATTGTGGAGAGAGTGGATTCTAGTCTCATTTGGTATTCATCCAACTAACTCATCCCATTTTACCAGCTGTCCTTTATAAGGTATCACTGATGCTCCAGTGGGCCTCAGAGACTCCAATTGCATGGAAAATTATACAACTGTCAGCACAGCTCTGCCCAAGGGGGGCTTCAGCATTGTTTTGCAAAGTGACAGGGCTAGACCCTGCCTATATGTGGTATTTCTGGGATAAGGAAAGTGAAACTAACCTGAACGTAAATATTTTTAAAGCAAATTCTAGTTGACACATATGTGTAATTTTTTTTATAAATTATTTCCATAGATTTTGGGGAGGTTCTTTTTATGAGCACTTAAATGGGAGCTTTTCATTAGAATATAATCACTTTAAGGCAGGAAATCCCTCAGGCATAACTGAGAGCTGGGATCTCCACTGCATCTATAGCTAAAGGAGCAATCAAAGAAAATTTAAAGGAGAGACTGAAGTCTCAAAACCCATAATAATGTTATTAGATCATTCAGCATGCAAATATTATTCTACTCAACATTCAGCAGACCTCCCCAGCTCCACGCTGAATTGAGACAGGAGTTCACTGGGAAATGAACCTCACACCAGTGTCAATGACATCTGAGTTACAAATGTGACATCTTAACTTGAGAAGTTCAAGGCCTTTAAAACAGTTTCAAAAAGCACTTGTAAGTGTGATTGATCCTACCAATCCATAGGTGGGACATCAAATACTAACATGGGAAATTAACTGAGTCAGCTCTGAGCTCATGAATACTTCTTACTTTCTGACTAAACCAGAAAATTCTGGTTAGGCCACGTTTTACTAAATTATCATCCCTGCTGCCAGGAAACCTTTCTTTCCTCTGCTCTGGTAACTGTTTCAGCCTTATCCCATAAAATTACAAGGATTTTATGAAGATAAATTCTGGAAGAGCTTACAAGACAGGGAAGAACCAAGTTGTACAGGTCCTTTTCACTGTGCCACAGTCACTCAGGACTCCTGCTCAGCCATTTGGTTACTTCAAAGAAGTGTCCTGCAGTAATTTTTATTTCATATTCCCCATAAAACCATGTGAGATGTGCAACACACCGAAGTATGAAAAACAGAGGAAGTTCAGTGAACTGTGCTTCACCAAAAATGATGTCTGGTTGGAAAAAGTGATTTTCAGGCACTGTTCCAAATTGTGTTTTTTCATAAAGGCATTCAATGAGGAATCCACAATGTGCTGCGGATACCAAAAGATAAAACTAAGTATGTCAATAATTAATTTGCAAATCATGTCTGGCTGATGTTAGAATTCCATTTCCACGTAGGAAATTATTATGTTTCTTTTCTTTAAGAATAGTCATGTCTTCAAGAATATCCTCTTCACTGAGCTTGGAATCAAGAAAAACAATGGTTTGGGACTCAGAACTAAGTATGAGCTTATATTTGCCATAAGCATTTAAAGTTTCTCATTATGAACACCTTCTCTCCAGTAAAAATTTCCGGAGTTTGACAAGACATATTTCAGAGAACTTTTCCAAGCAAAACAATTAAAAATGAGATGTAAGCTTCATGTGACTGGGAATTCCTATTATGTGATCTACTTGAAAATTAAAACCCAGCGGAGCCTTGACGATTCCAAGGCTATGCTGATTGCCATTTGAAGCTGGAAAGGTTTTTCCCTAATGCACAAGTGATGAAGTGCACGTAATGCTTGGAGGAAAGTTACCTTATCTGCAGTATCAGATATAGATTACTGCTGGAGTCAGCGTGCCACGCTGCTGGATCCATACGCTCTGTTCCAGTATGAGGAATTGAGTTTCCCTGATGTCATAAATGGAACACATAATGCAATTAACATTTCCTTTGAAGTTCACATTGACCAGGTAGCCACTAGAATGAGCTGGCAAAAGTTGACTGAAGTCACCGCCATGAAATCGGCTCAGACAGAGATGTCAGCTCTGACTTTCTGCAAACGTGGAATTCTTGAAGCTGAGACATTGATGGCTGCTCCTTTGGGACCCCTCAGCTAGGGTAATTTATGGTATCACACTACAATTGACATGTTTATGATCACACCAATAATTCCAGACTTTGAGGCATTTAAGCACTGGAGGTAACTAAATGATTAATTTTAGAAAGAAGAGAATGGAACAAAGCCAAGACTTCTATCTTCTTGAAAAAGAAAAGAACTTAAAATGAACATCTTGGCTACTTTACAAGACTGCAGAAATATAGACTGAAAGACTGTGTAATTTCCAAAAGTGTTAATACTCCTTGGAGATGAAAATACAGTGACAAAAATAGAATTCTTAGAATGAAACAGAATTTTACGTGCACTTAAAGAGAAAGAAAATTGTATGAGGAGAGGGAGACATTGCACCACTGTCAATGCTTTATGGGGAGATATATTTGGTTTGAGCATTGAAAACCAGACTGATAGATGATCAGGTAGAAGTCGCTAAAAACACTTAGGAAAATAGATGGTGGAAAGTTATGATTGGCATTATTAAACGTAAGAAAGTAAGGAGATTAATTTTGCACACAACAGAAGTGCAACTAATAAAAACATCGATACAATCACAGGCTGATGATTTAAGCAAAATTACCTATGGTAATATAATAAGTGAAGATTAGTAACCTATATGTAAATATAAAAATAAATCTTGATCTACACAGGAACATAATGTGCATCTCAAAACGTCATTTCATACTCTCAAGATGTCCAAATACCTAAAAGCTGTTTTGAAGCAACTATTTTGCTTCTTCCGATCCCCAGGAGCACAAAGATTCAAATCCCTTTGCAATGCCTAAGACACGTGCTGATTATTTGTGTCATTTTAAGGAAGAATTAATGCATTTAGCTGTTAAAACAAGAAGCATTCCTTTCACTCCCATGCCAGCTTTAGCTATAGCTGGGTTGGTTTACCTTCTTTCTTAGAAGACTCTTGTTTTTTATTGTTGGGAATAATGGCAGCACCATGAGAATTCTGTTCAGGTTGGAATCAAAACCTCTCTTTTCACTGTCTGGAGAGCATTTACACAAAGTCCCCTAACTCAAGTGGAGCGAGGGGCACTTACCTTCTGTTGGTGATGTCTTCAGATGTCTGCAGAGCCCCTCTGTTTCCCCATAAGTCTCTTTAATTTTTACTACTGCTTCTGTCCCTCGGAGTTCCATGAGGGAGCGCAGTTCCTGCAGTGTGCACCCAAACTCTCCTGCATGGTTGGCCTCATTTCTTTGGTTCTTGGAATAAAAATCGCTATTTGTCATGTCACCCATCGTGGCTGGTTATATTGCTCCACTCGTTGTAGCTGATACAATCTTAAAACTGTTTAAAAACCGAAGGAGAGGAATCTCGAATTCCAAGCGGAGAAATTAAAAAGAATCCCGCGTGTGTCCGGCGAGCGAGGTGGAGGATGCCTCTGGCGTGGAGGGTGTCCCTGACTGGCTGGATGGAGCTCACAGAACGGCTGCTCTCAAGGCTGCAGACCAGCTCCACTCCATTCACCATTTCCCATTATGTTGCACCCAAGCTGTAGAATCTACATGGTCATTTCTTCCTCTGGACCTTTGGGAGCAAGCAGAAAGGAGTCATTAGAAGGCGGGACGGGTGGGGATGTCAAGCAGCACCACGGTGGGGTGTCCTGGAGATGCTGCAGGTAGCAGCATCCACCCCAGGATAACACCGGCTCTGCCGTAGATAAAGCTTCCCTCGGCTCGGGCACCAATGGCAGCGCCGCTCGAGTCCCAAGAGCAGCGGCTAAATGAGATGAGTCATGAATATTAATTAGTGAGTGATTAGCCCGGCGTGCAGGACGCAGCCCCGGTACGTGCTCTGCCCCATACAGCCACCCCCGGCTGTCCTCTGAGCAGAACAAAGGCTCCCCGATAAGGCTCCCGGGTTAAAAACGGGTTAAACACTACCAGCCTTCATCACGGGTTAAAGCAAAACTGGGTTTTAGCACAAGGGCCTTGAAACTTCGGGGGAAACTACAGAGACAGCGTCACAAATGCAGAATATATTTAAATACATGACATCTTGCAGCCTTGCCTTGTGCACGAGTGAGCAGAGCGTGAATGCGGTGGGATGGATGTCTGGCTGGGCAGAGTCTGTATGAGGAGTCCTTTCCCCTGAGCCCAGTCACCAGCAGGCACAGACACACACAGCATGCTGCTGGGCTCTCTTTTTTCATTTCTTTTCCTCTTTTTTTGTTTTTTTATTTGCTTTTTCATGTGCAGTGTCCCATTCGACCATCTGGGAGACAGTTGATTACTTGCTAAAGCCAGCCTTTAAAACCTGTTTCCCCTTCCCATATTCTAATGAAGTGGGTTTAAACACTGCTGAAACCAGCTATTATATTTGGCACGCAGAGTTTTAACAGAGATTAAAGGTTTCTTTTTTGCCTCAAGCGGGTTAGTGCGAGTGCACTGTCTAATCTAGAGGTCTCAGAATCGTTTTCATAATAAAAAAGATCTTTCAAAGGGCACCCCAGCAGCCTAATGACTGACCAACCTGTCACAGGCAAAGGGCACACGTTGAACCTTCGAGGCACAGCAATCCCCAGTGGAAATGATACATAAATGCCCAGATAAAGCACATCAAGAGGAGCCCGATGCTTTTCAAGTCCCAGTTTTGTATTTGCACAATAATTTTAATCCCCCACCCAGCTCCAGTTGGCATAACAGGCAGGGTTTGCTATTCCCACTCTCTGAGGACATTGCCACTGCTCTGCAGTGACAAAGACCAGGCCTGTGTGAGCACTAATTTGGAGTTACCTTGTTCAATTAACAAAACTGAACCTCTACCAGCCCTCTCCTTTACAGCTTCAAACCTCAACATTCCTTTGATTTCTGTGGAGGGAAAAAAAAAAATTTAAAAATAAATAAATAAATAAATAAATAAATAAATAAAATTATTAAATTAAATATCTAAAGAAGGAAGTTCAAGTTTCACTATGATATTACAGACCAAAATTTAAATACCAGCCAGCTTCTACACATTTCTTCCACCCATCCTATTTACTGATCTATCTTCTAGTGCTAAGAACTTCTGCCACCCTCAAGTTCACGTATTGCTTTTCACATTCACGAGACGGGAATTTCAGCACAAAATGTTTTTACAGCCAACAACAAAGAGAAACCAGAAGCAGCAGTTGAAAAGGGCCTTTACTTGCCAAGCAATAGCCAAGCAGGAGATGCTGAAGCACGCTCAGCTCTCCGTGCCTGCATCCTGGGCCCTGCTCTGCCTCAATCCATCCCCAGGTAATCCCCTACATACAGCAGGAAGAAAAGGCCTTACTCACACTATTGCCTTGACTGTTTGTAAACAGGATGGATCAGTATTCCAAACAGAAATAGCATCAGCCTGCAGCATTATTTGGGAAAAAAAAAAAATTGCAGGCCAGAAATGTCACAGATGCCCAGTCAAACAGGCTTCATCCCAGGAGGCAGCGAATCGCCAGGGCTCCTCCTTCCTACCAGCAGCATCCCAGGCTCTGCCTGCTGTCAGCCACAGCAAAATGCAGGCTGAGATCTGATTGTCAGAAAGACTCTGAGGCCACAGGAATAATAACAAAGAGCTGAAATAGCAGGCTGCTTTTTACTTCCAGCAGCTAAAAAAAAAAATAAATTCTGTTCCTAAGTGCAGTTCGGGGTTTTGAAAGTTGGCATCTCAAACAGCCATGATTTTAAGAAAAAAGAAGACAGAAAAAACATTGCTCTAATAAAAAAAATCTTTTTAAACAATGCTCCAAAATAATAAAACTGTTCTTAAACTGTCCCATAATACCACAGAGAAAAGACAATTTTGAGTGTTTTCTGAAGAGAACCATCTACCAATTTAATTTCTGATGTAAAGGGTACTAAACACAGCATCAAAGACATTTTCTCCATGATCTTTCTGTGGAATGTGTCCACTCTTCTCAATCAAAGCATGTCTTTATGCACTAACACTATGAATTAATATATTTTCTTCTTTTCTTAGAAATTCATTGTCATTTGTCAGCCACTGCGAGACAGTGCTGTTGCTTTTCAGCATGAGTCATTTGCCTGCTTAATTTTTAATTTCACCTCCGATTAAATATTAACCAATAAACACCAAATATGAAGTTTACACTTCTCCAGAGCTTCAGAACCAAACCAGTGGCAGCCTGTGCTGCTCATGACTCACCTAACACCAGGGAAACACCGCCTCACGTTCCTGAGGGGCGGATGGCGAAAGGCAGCGGGACCGGAGCGTGACTGACATCATTCCCTGCTAATGCAGCTCCCTAATCCCGTGGAACTGGACACTCAGGCTCTGTTCCATCCCAGAATCTCTCCTAGCAAAAGCCTGGCCAGGCTGGCAGGACTGACACCTCGCCCCTCCTAAGTGGTGAATATTGAATATTTCTTCACCAAAAGCTGAGGAATAGAAAAGTTGTGGCTGGCACGTGGCGGGGATTTGCATCTCCAAAATACATCCAATTACCACACGTGGGGAAAATTAAGTTATTGTATTACCATTATTACAGTGGGTTTGGGTGAGGTTTTTTTGTTTGCTGTTTTTTTGGGTGGAGGTGAGGGAAAGGACTATTTTACAACAGAACTCACAATATTGAGATTTTCCAGATGTAGATATGTCCTACACAAACTACCAAGAAATCCTGATGAAGGGAGGCGATACTGGCAAGTTTTTCAATCAAAAACATCCAATAGCACAACGACACAATAAATAAAGTGAACTGAATTTCATGCTCTGGGTGCTGCTTTCACTGCTCTATCCCTGGTGGGCTTCAGTGGGTTTAATTCATAACCAAAGGCTTCCTGGAACATAGAGAGGCACCACCCCCAAGCCCTGAGAGCACAGCTTTCCACTCCATGCCAGAACAGGGTCACCTCCTCCTCCAAGAGGCAGATTTGGTCTCATCACTCCCTGTGAGAGTAACTCAGAGGGAAAACGTCCCTTCTCAGACATGTTCAACAAAAGAGAAATAGAAACTTCAGTAAATGAATTTCACACACAGCGTGAGTTGGTTTTCCCAGATGAAAGCAGTCACTTTTAAGGAAAGTTATTTGGTTTTACTTATTCTTCCCAATGCTTCTGAAAGTAGAAAACTGAGTAAAAGAAGTCCCAAAGTGCATTTTGAAAACAGGAGATTGCTGTGGAGCAGAGATTTTTATCACAGCCCACCTGGGTACAACTCAGGTAACAAAAGATTTCATACACAGAACACCTGAGGACAACACCACCCTTATTTTCCTCATTAATAAGTCAGAATATCAGTCTGTACCTCGGTCTGGAATCTTGTCAGAGATGGATTTTGTTGGAATTTGTTGCACAAATGCAATATAAACTTGAGCTGGCTGTTTGGTTGGGGTTTTTTGGGTTTTTTTTTCCAGAGTTGCTGTGTCTGGGGGAAGAGGCTTCCAGTCCTGTAGAGCCCAAGTCAAATATTTTTCATCTCCTAGCTGCTTAGAGGAAATGCATGCCAATTAAAACAAAAGCAATTTGGATGAGCTAACTGCAGGCCTGCTGGGAAAACTATTCTTTGATTTCCCTAATCAGGAAAAGTCTCATCTTGGAAGCTTGTAAATATTTTCACAGTGTGTTAGAATGTAGATATCATCCCCAAGTATTCTGACATCTGATTTCTTTCAGGCTTCTGCTGGCAGGAGAGTTAACAGCAGTGTAATGAAGCAGATTTCACCAGAGCAGAATCCCAAGACTTGCATTTCACAGTCCTTAAAGTCTGGACAAATAATGGATCCATGATGAGTCAAAAAAAAAAAAAAAAAAAAATTAAAAGAGGATATATTCTTAATCTGACTGCTTCCTCTAAAGTGTCACCTGAGGTTATGGCAACTCTGATTTCACAGTTTGCTGGTGGAGGAACTGCTTGAACTACAGGTTAAAGGGAGGTTCCCTCTCAGCCAGGACAGAGATCAAGGTGCAGGCTCTGCTCACTCCTCGTGCAGCTGGAAGCTGGCACGCCCAGCTGGGCTCTCCAGGAATTAAACTCAGGGAATTAGCATTTCCCACCCTTCCATAGGGAGCGTTCCTGCCCCACTTGGACTTCACTTGGCTGTAGATAAAATCCAGCTGAGCCCTATAGAGAAACCCCAAATAAGGGGGAGAGAGCAGTGGAGTGTCACGTTTTAGTGAGTACAAGGTGCATAACCAGATCCATCTGATAGCCTTCCTACACAGAGCAGGACTGGAAGCAGATTTAAGGGAATTGTCCCTCGAGTCTGAGCAAAACCAGCTGAGATGTCTGAGACTACAGTTCCTTGAGCTCCTGAGAGCAGCAGGGTAACAACTGATTGCAGAGGATGAAAACCTCACAGCAGAGCTCTGCAAGAAGGAAAGGAAGGAAAGATGAGGAGGAAAACCATAGCCTGCCCTGTAGAGGCCTCCAGAGATGTGAAATAAATCAAGTGTGACCCAGCTGTGGCATCTTTGTATGGCAAAGCCAAAATGTCCATCCATTTGTGAACACAATCTTCATGAAGGAGAATGAGGAATGGATTCTAGATCCAGCAACCAAGAAAGATGACTAAATGAATCCAACAATGCCTAAACTCACACTCTCTTAAGGAAACCAAACCCCACATGGACTTTGAAGCTCAGTTATCAGGAATGCACAAGATGCAGATGAACTAAAGAAAAACACCATCTGAATAAAAGCCTTGGCACCTTACAAAGTGTGAAATTTCTGTTTAATACCAGGAAGCCATGAGTAGATAAAGAAAGAGAAACTGAACTTTGTCGCAAAAGTGTTCTCTGAAAATATTTCTGACTTCACCCCTACATTTCTTCACTAATTTCAAGTTGCCTCAAGTTAATCTGTCCACCTGTAAAGAAGCTGTGGCTGCCCCTGGATCCCTGGAAGTGCTCAAGGCCAGGCTGGATGGGGCTTGGAGCAGCCTGGGACAGTGGAAGGTGTCCCTGCCCATGGAAGGAGCTGGAATAAAATGGTCATTAGGGTTTGGTTTCCAACCCAAACCAGTCTGTGATTCTGTGATAATCCATTCATGATGAGACATTCATTCAGTTGTTGTCTTCAGACAGAAATATATTCCCCCTGATAATAGGATGACATTAAGACAATTAAAGTATTATTTTAAAATATTACAAAATGAAAACATTAAGAAAAAAAAAAAAACAACACAGACAACTACCTGTTATAATCCCTTAACAACTGTTTCTGTCTTTCAGCATGAACCTGAGCCTCCAGTCAGTGCCAGTCCTGTTATCAGGTAGGATAAATAAAAAGGATTCCATGCCTCCTGTAGAAACTGTTGAATATTTTAAGGCAACGAAAGGCTTGTCACAGAAGAAATTTTTATTAAAGGGACACAAAACATTATTAATTTCAGTTCTACAATAAGCATATTTACTAAGGACTTCTGCTAAACAGAACCTTGCACAAATTGGCTGATTTTTCTTTTTCCCGTGTTGTACTAGTGTAATGGGGGGAACTGAGAGTTGTGAATTAAAGTACCTCCAGCCCCTGCTGCAGTGCACAGTTATTCACTCTACATTTGATCCCAAGCCTTTCCTCTGCTCTTCGTGGAAATGGCTCCAGCAAAGCCAAATGAACTCCTGACAGCAACAAAACTGCTTTAAAGGAATCAATTCAGGCCCATTAAATAATGAAATGACTCCATCAGAGACTCGTGGGGGACTGCAGCGTGTCCTGCAGATGAAACCCTTCCTCCCCTGATGCCAGCTCCTCACTCTGCCTGCAGAGACAGGATCTGCCATGAAAAAGAGATTTTTCCAGCAAAGGCTGTCCCAGACACCAGTTTTCAGAACTCTCACACCCTCCTGCTGCTGCAAACATGAATTTATTATGTTTTGCTTCCAGTGCTCAAATGAAAGGTTATTTTTCATCAGCCATTTATGGTCTCAAGGCTCCAATCCCCCACTGCAAAGCAGGTTTGGGGTTTCTTTCATTCACTGCCTACCTACACCCCACATATTCCCACTCTTTGGGAATGTACTCCTGGCACTGAAAAGACCCATTCTTACACCTCTATAAGCTTTAGAAAATTCATGTTTTCATGTAGAATTGATTTTATACAGCACAGTTGTTGCAAGGAGTGCCAACTTCCAAACTGTGTTATCAATTTAATCAAAAACACAGCTGGGAAAAACACCTAAGGATATTCAGACTTCAGACACTCAGCATTAAATAAAGCAGATGTGAAAAAAAAAAAAAATAAATTCTAAATTAAGTGCTCTAAAAGCAGTAGGTGATCAGGTAAGGAACATATCCCAGCACAGATTCCTGCAGCACTTCCAGAGTGGGGAGAAGCCCTTTGTTATAGCAGAAAACACCCAAAAGATGTGCTACAGTGATGCTAAATCACAGATGTTAGAGAGCAGCTCCCCACCATCATCTTCAGGGCAAAATATTCAAAATTTCTTCCTTGGGCTGAGGTGCCTTTCTTTTTTCCCCCCAGAATTATAGTTCTGTCCAGCCATTACAGTTTTGACCCAGAGAACAAGGATGAAAAATCCTATAAAAGAAAAGAGCCCAAACTCACCAGGCAACAATTCAGATATTTTCTTTACTTTGCTTCACTTAAAGCAAATTATTGGCACTAAAAAGATGAAGCAATCTACATTTGTCCTTCATCTCTGTGTTTTACAGAGCACCAGATTTCTTAAATCGAGAATTTGAGTTACCATGTGACCTTTAGCTGATTATCAGCTTGGTGCACACAATTTCAGGGAGTTCCAGGAGTCTGTGTGCTTAAAATACCTGATTAGATCTCATTTTATCAGAAAATTCTCCAGAACATCTTCCAAGCAATAGATTTTCCAGCTCTTTCCAACAAATAGGATCTGAGGCTGGGCAGAGACTGATTAAAGCTGACAGTCCTGCTCCATCCCACCTAAAATTTTTGGGCTTTTGTTCACTCTCTGCTAAGAATGGACACTGAGTTCGGTTCCTAATTATTACTTTTCTTAGTCCATTACCAATAATTTCATGATAAAAATATTAAATGGCCTCTCTAATCTTCATACCTTGAGACTAACCCAAATATTTAATACTTTGGTAGAAATTGCCATTTCTCCTGATTGGTCACATCCATCTTGACCTCTTTTCACATTCCTTTCTCAGATTTTTTAAACAATATTTTATTGTATAGGCACTTTCAATCCTAAAAATTGAGATTAATGGAGAAAATGTTACCTATATCTGAACCACCTATCAGGCTTTTAATCAATAAGCTGCAATTTCATTTCCTGATTCCTCTGCCACAGCCCTCTCTGCTCCCAGCTCTGCCTTGAGGGCTGCATCAGCCCACGACTGATTTGAGACTTGTGAAATGAGACTTGAAATATTTCCAGTCCTGGACAGGACTTTTTCATAAGAGCAATCTCAAAGACTTAAAGGAGCCCTGGACTTTACTGGTTTTTAAATAAACTGGAGATAAATTGAAGCCTTTTTAAGAGAGTGAGGGTGAGGAAATGCAGCGGAAGTGCGCTCATTACTGTGAAACACAATTTTGATGGATCGCTTTTACTAAGAAGTTGACAGGTATCATGTTTTCCATAAATATGGATCTGTGGGATAACAGAGAGAATAAAAACCAGAGGAAATCCATAACTGGCCAGCTGTAGAGAAATTCATTTTGTTGTGTCATGATCTGAGCTCTGGAGGTTAAAGCACCTTTCCAATTTTAACATCCATGCTATTGTAGCATGATCAGTGTTGACACACATATCCCTGAGAAAGAAGCTCCAATTTCTACATAACAACCCAAGGGAGACCATTAAGGGAGAAGAAAAAGCAAAAACAAACCAAAATCCCTGGCCTTGTTCTGCTGTTTTCTCTGTCCTTCTGTCAGCATCTATCACATAAATCACCCAGCCATTAGCAGGGAAAAGGACTGCCTGGCTACTGTTGTCTATAAAAGTCAAGAAAATCAAAGCAGATTTAACAGACCTTTAGCCAAAAGACAGGAGACCACAGCAGAGCCACACAGAAATGGAATCAGACTGCTGTGTTCAGCCAGGAATGCCATCATTTCAGTGTTAGACATACAAAGCCTTTTATCTGCGGGAGGCTTCAAGACTGATTGCAGAAAAATCTGATTTTTCAGGAGTTACTCTCATTTTTCAGGTGTGTGATTGCTCAGCAGGTGAAATGCTGAGCATCGAACAGATCATGAGAAACAGCTGGTCCAGGGGGGATAAAAAAGGAAAAAAGAAGACAAAGAAGGAAAAAAAAGGAAAAACACCCCCCTCCAAACAAACTAAACAACTTCCACTCCAGTCTAAATTTGCAGACCTCTTTCTGCCACCTTGGTTTCATTGTCTGAGGCATTTTATTATAATATTAATTAAAGATATAAATACATGAAGCCAATACTGAAGCTTTTATTGCAGCACCATTGGTTGTTAATGAGACCCAGAAAATGGAGCTTCCATGCAAAACAAGCAGAAAAATAAAAGAGGAAGAACACAAAATATAAAAACACATCCTGTGGTTGTTAAAAAAAAAAAAAAAACAACCCAAACAGTATATAGTTATTTAATGGCTGAAAAAATATGTATACAAATGGAAAAGGCACATTTTTCACTTGCACCATTTCCACAAAGGCTGAAAAAGCAAACTGCAGGCTGTAATCTGCTTTTCTGAATATATATCTACATTTTCTTTTTGTTAACAGTGAAAAGAGCTTTTGCATCTTTCTCTTAGAAACAAAATTTTTAAAAAACTCTTACATAAGGCTGGGATGTTTTATTCTTGGGATGGGATGCAGTTCTCTAAAACAAGAATAGAGAGACCAAATTATAACTAACAGGGACCATCTCAGAGAGATTTTTGTCGCCACCTGCACATTTGATGGCAGGAGATCATTTTAGTTAACCAAGGGCATAAACCCAAGCCTGTCCTGCTGTGTGCCTGCACATTACAGAGCATTCCTACCCCATCTCACCCATTTATCAGGATTAAAAAACAGCAGGAGAAAGTACAACAAATTTAAAATCGAGCTTTAATAGGTTATAAACTGCTAAAAATAAACTACCAGTACTTTACCACCACCAGTGCACAGAGCAGATTTCAGCTCCTATAAAACTTCTCTTCAAATCTTCTTCATGCCACTGAACCCTCAGACCATCATTATACAAGGACCAGAGGTAAAGGAAAATAAGTTTTTAGCTGTGCTCCACCTTATGGAAAATAAGTTATGTGGCAGAAGAAAAAATCTTTTTCCCTTCAAAAGATAAATTTGCTTCAAGCAAAAAATAAACACCAAAATATTTTTTACTGTCACAGCTTTTTAAATTTTTCTTATAAACCAACCATCTTTATAAACCTACCCATCTTTTCTACTAAAGATAAGCCTGGCCAGCTTTGAACTCCAGCTCCACATGCAAACATCCTCGGTCAGGAGCTCGCAGGTAACAAAGTGAGAATAACCAATTGCAGCTGAAGGGATGATTTGGGCAGAATTTCTTTGCAGTTTTGCAGAGAGTGGAAGAGAGAGAGCATCCCCTCATCTGTCCCCACTGCAATAAAAACCAAGAGCCCCCAGCCCTCCCCAGCTGGCTGATTTCTCTCACCACAGGTAATTCTGACTCCCTTTAATCAGGGATTAAACACTCAAGGATCGAGCCCTAAACTCGCATTTTTAATCACTAAGAAAATCAAATAGAAGCATATTTTCTCCACAGTGATTTAGGAGATCTGCCCTGGAAGGCAAGAGCAGCAGAGCTGCTGGAGAGGTGAGTCTGCACCACGAAAATCCGTGTGAAAGGAGGAGAGAGAAAAATCCATCCCCGCAGGACTCGGGTGTACAATGGGAACTGTTCAGCCAAGGTCACTCCTAAGAAAGAGAGCAGCCAAAAAGGAGGTTTTAAATCTCAGTGGGCATTAGCTGAAAGACACACAGCAATGTTCTGCAGAGGTTTTAAATAGGACATGCACAAAGGATCCCAAGGAGATGGCTATCAGGCAGCCCTATCCAAATACCAAGTTTTATTTTTTTTTTTCCCCAGGTTATTGTCATCCACGGAGAATCACAAAATCATTTTGGAGCACAAATGATGAACTACAATTTGACAGAAATCCCAGCCAGGTCCTGCACAAACAAAACCTCACCAAAATGGCCTTGCCAACACCATCTGAGGGGGATGAGGAGTGTTTGAGAGCCCCCAGGCAGAAGGAAGGAGGGGTGAGGGCTGTGCCAGGGATGCTCACAGAGGGCACTGGGCACCGTGGGACTCCTGCTCCTCTCCCTGGCACCAGCACACACCACCTGGCCCACGGGAAGGAGCTTTGGGGACAGCCATATGCAGACAGAACTGGCACCTTAATGCTAAAAAACAGCTCATTAAACCAAAACATCCAACAGGAAGAAATTATTTTTTTTAAAAAAAAGAGTTTGGGAAGAGAAATTTCCAAAGCCAAGTGTTCTCTACATTCAGCTTGAGGCAAAGCATCAATTTTAGCAGAGGGAAAATAAAATAAAAAACCCATTCTTCCCTCAAAAACGTATATGAGTACAGACATTACTCTCTTTCTGCTTCACAGAAGCAACATTTGAAAAACTACTTAACCTTTCTATTTTTATCTGGGTGCATTCAAATTACCAATAATGTACAACATGCTGTAACAAAACCACTGATGTAGGGTATAATTTTCCCTCAAGCACATTATCCTAGCTGGTGGCTCAGAAAAATAAGCTGATAAAACAGCAGCAGACATCAATTGATGGATAAAAAGCGATCACAGCTATGTAGAATGTTGCTGCCCAACCTTAAAATCATACAATTAGCCAAAAAATACAAGCTGTAGGACAGGACATACCAACAACCATGCATTAGCTACGGGGTCATCCCAAAAATCCTCCTACAAACACATTTTTAAGCAGACCAGCAGATTATCGCCTCATAATTTAGCTATTAACACACAGATTTATTTTAAAGCCATCATCATGCCTGGTACTTTTATTAAATATCTTCTTCCCTGTCAAGTTCAATCGGGATCTCATCCTAACCATGATGAGCTTTTAATTTTCTGTGCTATTAATAGCAACTTAAAAATAAAATGTTCTCTTTTGAAGCTATAAAGCTGTAACTTTCTTTAGGAGCTGCAAGGGGGAAGAGAGATTAATCTTCCTACTCTGCATCTCTTAAGCTACATTAGTTATCTGCATATATGGGAAAAAACCCAGGAGAACAAGGAAGAAACAGGATTTTTCTCTAAGAATCCCTTGATATAACTCTCTGTGAGGATTTCACATGGCTGCAGCACAGAAATGAAGAATTACCAGTACACAAGGAATGAATACTTTCATTGCCAGGTAGGTTCTGGATCCCTCTCAGTGACTCTCGTGGCCATCATCAAGAGATAACAGATTAATGAATGACATAATTAGCTGCAGGATGCACAGACTCCTGTCCAGCAAAGCCCTTCAGCAGCTACTCAAATTTCAGCACAATTGGGGTCCTCATTAATTGCCCAGCAAACGAAGAAAGATGGGAAGCTGGAGATGAGTCTCATGGCACTCTGTGACCATCTGACACAGGGATCAGATGCTTCCAGCTGCTCTTCCCCAGATGTCTCCTCCTAGCAAGGACTGAAGGGAAGGTACAAAGTTGTTCCAAGCCCTCTCTGGGTCTGTAGGAACAAAATTAATGCAAAGTGCTGCAGACTCCCTCTCAGCATCCTGATGAAGGCTGCTTGCACTTGCAAGGAATGACACTGTGAAATCAACTCCAGGATCACAGAGCCCCAGCAGCTGTGGAAAAGCACAGAGAAGACTCTGGGGAGAGCTCAGAGCCCCTCCCAGGGCCTAAAGGGGCTCCAGAAGAGCTGGAGAGGGACTGGGGACAATGGCCTAGAGGGACAGGACAAGGGGAAATGGCCTTAAGCTGGAGGAGGATAGATTTAGGTTGGATTTTAGGAAGGAATTGTTCCCTGTGAGGGTGGGCAGGCCCTGGCACAGGGTGCCCAGAGCAGCTGGGGCTGCCCCTGGATCCCTGGCAGTGCCCAAGGCCAGGCTGGACATTGGGGTTTGGAGCACCTGGGACAGTGGGAGGTGTCCCTGCCATGGCAGGGGTGGCACTGGATGGGCTTTCCTGTCCCTTTCCACCCAAATCATTCTGGATTTGATGATTCCATGACCTTGGGACACAAGCAAGGCACTGGGCTGCTTTGAGATGTATTTTCTGTAACTGCCTCGGTGCTTGTGACCTTTCTTTTAGGATATGGGCCTTGCCACAGCTATTGAAGCCTATCTTTATCTAAAGATTGGAACACTGAAGTGTGTTTTAATGAGGGATAAACTGAGACCATCTGGATGTCTCAGCTGCCACAGAGCATGATTGTTTGCTGATTTTAACCATGGCTCTTGCAGAGAACATAGACCTGTGTTGCACAAAGTGCACAAGCTCAGCTTGATTTCTCCTTGTAATCAAATGTGTTGATCTAAAATCTATTTCCAGCAAATTACTTGTCTGTTTTGGGAACAGCTCCCTCCTCATCTCTTCAGCACGGTGATGGGGATAAGCAGAGACAATTGAGTTGAAAAGGTATTTTTGTGAAGGGCTGGCAGTGAGTGCTCCCAGTGAAATCTTCCATTTTGGAACACATTTACTCACAAACTACATACCAGGTGCCAACTTAAATTAAAATCTAGAAATTTATTTTCTTTTTATTTTTCTTTTTTTTTTTTACTTCAAGACTTTTGGTTATTTTTTTTATTGTTGTTGTGGGGTTTGGTGATTTTTTTTTACAGAGATTTGTTGTAAAAAATTGATAATTAATTGGTCCCATTTGAATGGTAGTGGCATGGGGACAATCTGCATTTCTTCGTGCACATATTTCAGTGGTTAAGTGTTCTGAGTACTAGAAAATCATATTGCAGTTAAGCTTCAATAGATCATTTGTTGACCCTGTATGTACCCTGCAAGATAAATAATGAGTTTATTTAGGAAGGCAAAGTAAGAAACTACTCAAAACCACCACAAAATTAATGGCCAGCAAAAGACACTGTGAAAATAATTCTGCAGATTAATTATTAGATTATTGTCTGAAATTTCTGCTCAACTCTCTAGTTAAACAAAAGCAATAGGAGAATGAACCCAAATTTCCCATGTTATCACAGATTTTTTCCTTGTCAGAAGACTACAGGTATTGGATACCCTCCAAATTCTAAAACCTTCAGCAAGCTTCACAACTGCTTTCCAAGAGACCAGGCCTGGCTTTGGAAGTGGGGATGGAGTGAGTGTGAAATGATTTCCACCCAAACACCTCAGCCAACAGGCACCGTTAACAATTCAAGATTAGAACATTCTGTTTAAATTAGTTTAAGTGCTGTTAATTATGCATTCACCAGGAATGACACCTGTGACTTCAAATTCCAAGCAGACCTGAAAATTAAAAGAGTAGAAGCAACAAGTGTTCTTGTAAGAAGAGCTACTCCAGGGATACTGAGATCATAAGTTATTGAGCATATTTTAGCATGTTTTTTTCACCCTTTTTCAATCTAAATCAAGTTCCTGAAAAAGAAATTGCTGTCTGTTGCTTTAACCTCTCAAACAGTGATCCAACACAGAATGTTCTGCCTTTTGACTATAAGGTGATTATTTGAAAATTAAATCCTATCCTGTGTTCTTTTCCTATCAGAAAAGAGCAATAAATATCAATATTATCGCTATTTATCAATATCAATAAATGCCTAAAGAGGAATTTCTGGAAGAGATATCTTGAGATGCTTGGGAGAAATACCCCCCAAAACACCAAGATAAGCAGACTGCTTACATTTATTAGGCTCCATCTGGGACCAGGGGACATTGCTTTATTGATTTGTTGGGCTCAAAACCCTTTCAGAGACAACACATAAGAACCTACAAAAATTTCAGTTTGAAATACTTTGATTCCCACTTCTAAACTGGAATGGTTTTGATAATTTGAATTTTGATAATTTGAATTCTTCCTGTCACCTGGCACCAATGGTGACCCCATAAGTGCTGGAAAGCCACATCCTTCCCTCTGACACCAGGCCCACAAATATTTCACCATAAAGGATTCCCAAAGAAATGTATCCTGGCCTGAGAGATGTGGAGGCATCCATTGGACTAATAAAATTAAAACTCTCCCTCTACAGACGGAAGGAGAATGAGGAACCAGCAAATTCTCCAAAGATCCAGGCTAGTGCTGAACATGCCTAAAATAGCCAAAATTATTTACCATAATATTATTAACCTGTAATATTATTGGTGATACCTGTGGCTTGGTGTGTTCAAGGTGTACCAAGTTTTAAAACAAGTTTTAAACGCTGGGATATCCATGATTAATCTGTTTGAATCAAACGCCCTGCATTGACATAACACCTGAAATGTGCAAGTAAACAAAAGACAAATCCAGTTGTTTCCAAGGTTTTCTCACCCATCAACTCCTACATGTTTCCTAGAGAAGCAAACTCACACCTCCTGCTACAGCTTTGGTTGTCTTTGTTACGCTTTGTGGACCCATTTGAAACAACTCACACATCAGAGAATTGAAATTATCATACTTCTAATAACTTTGAGCTATCTCCCAATCTGTTTCTTCAAAATCAGAAATCTTACAGAGAGAGCACCCCCACAACCATCTCCAGAATAAAAGGGAATTGTCAATTCTTTGCATGTTTAACTACAACCCCCCAAAAATAAAAATACAAGCTTATCTCAGAAAATTAAGCAAAACTGATCAAAGTGGAGCCCACGTCTCTGATTTGCATGCACCTAACCCACATGCTATCACAAAATGCAGATCCAGCCCACTCCTGATGGCAGCGAGCAACTCCACCAGGTTGGGGATTAAAAAACAAGATCCCATCTCTTGCTTCAGCCTACCTCAATCTGCTGCTCCCCATGTAAATCAGTGCAGGTTTTTTAGCATTTTAAATAGGGACAACTTTTCTTCACATATGTTCCTGTGATTATTGTTTTGCCTTCTTTGAAAATGAACAGAAAACACTTCCTCAGATGTGTTCCTTAATAACCTTATGTTTATCTTGCTTTTTGTCACTTCTTGGAAGAACAAAACTTCCCAAGTTCTAGCACGGCCATTTTGTAAAGGACTTACATTCCCACTGTGGAAAATACTTTCTGGAAATAGTGAGTGGAACAGACCCTTCCCATCCCTGTAGCAGCAACTCCAGTGACCTTTAGGAAAAAAAGACAAATAGGAAAAACACACAGCTGTCATCTAAACCTCTAATTCCTGGAAGCTGCAGTAGCTTGGTGTCACCCTGAGATTGCTGAGAGCACATACACCTCATTTAGAGAGCCTGATGCCTTTTTGGGACTACCTAAAAACAGAGGCCAGGCAGAATTAAGGGAATAAAAAGCAGTTTCTATTTATTGAAGGGTCTCCAGGTACATTTTGGGCTGCACCCAAAAATGGCCAGTGGGTCCCAGGTCTGACACTTTTCTAAGCTGGGTCCATTTGCACATTGGGGGTTCATCTCCCAATTGCAGCTGCAGGGAATGAAGCCATTTAGGGCAGCTTTGCTGCCCCCAAGTCCCTTTTGTTTCCATCTCTCAGGCCTGGGGCAGTGAGGTGTCCTTGATTGCAGGCCTGGGGAGGAATTGCTGTGTCTGAGCAGGATGGGGAAGCAGCAGCTGAGCCTGCACATGGAGTTTGGAGTCAGGCACTAAAGAACTGCAGCACTGCAAATGGATGGAAAATACAAAAGCTGAAATCCTAAGGCATCATGGAACCATTCTTGTGGCACTGTGTGTGCTGAGGCTGTGCATCTCCATCCCAGTCAGGAGGCAGTGACACAGGCAAAGCTCTGTGTGTGTGTTTGCTCCTGTTCAGCTGCTGCTCTGCCTGACCTGATCTGCCACTGGCCAGTGCACAGGAAGCACAGTTTATTTGCTGAATCTGTTTACCCCACTGTCAGTCAAGATGTAGGACGATGCTTAAACAGGCAACAGTCAGATTAACATAATTGAGGCTGCAGCTCGGAGCGGCCAGGGAGTCGTGCTGGAATCGCAAAGCGCTTATTCTCTTATGAGTAAAACCTCCCCAGGGTTATATCAGTGTAAAGACACACCAAATCAGGGATGCACAGGAGCCAGGGGACCGAGAGATGGGAGCATTTCCTTTTGGGAACAGCTCACCAGCTCGAGAGGAAGGAGCATGAATCACGCGGAGATAAGTTGCCATTTTAATTGCATAAGGAACACTGGTGGATTTGTCATTCCTTGTGACAGAGTTTTCTCCCCAGAGTCACATTCTGAGCACAGCTCTGTTGCTATTGTGTAAGACATTTCATGCACCAGGGTGACAGCCCAGCACACAGATCCAGAGAGCCTCGTAAACAGCCTGTTTTCATTGACTCCAGGGATAGATGCCTCTCTGCTCTTCCACAACAGAGCAGGAAGACCCTGTCCAAACACAAAAAAAGGAGCAAATCAGTGGCTGAAAAGGAGCTCGAGTCCTCAGTACCATCAGACTGACTAAAAACCACACATTTCTTTGTGCTGGCATTGCTATTTCCAGCACAGGGGAAAACAGACAGGCAGCTTGCAGGTGGCATCCTCCTGCCGGGACCAACACTGCTGGCACAGATGGCACAGGAAAAAGGGGACTGATGGTGGTGGCAGATCCATTTGCTGAAGTCCTTAGGACCCTTTGCACTTAAACTCTTTAGTACCTCAGCACTACAAATCCCAGGCTTGGATTTGTCCTGACTCACAAGCTGTCAGGAAAGTCCCACAGAGAGTGAGGTTCTCATGGTGGAAGAGGGCTCCTCTAGGGCTGACCCCACAGCTCTGGCCGTGCCTGGGAGCAGGATGTGCCCAGGGAGAAGTGCTGTGCTGCAGCTGGAGCTGCACCACACCAGCATCCCACATCTGGGAACCATGACTCGGTGTCACCGTGGGCACAGGGATTCCAGTGACATTTGCCCTAGAAATGAGCCCTCCGACTCCAGCTGAAGCACACAGGAGCCACCGGTGGCACAGCACACAGGAACTATTTCTGTATCTGTGCAGAGCTGATCTTTGCCTTTTCTCTAGCCTAGATTTTGATTTCCCCTAAGTGATCAGCGCTGGCCTAATTCTACTCCCATTTACATCAGCTGAAGCTTTACCATCAACTTCAAAGAAAATGGATTTAACCCAGTATAGTTCATTTTGATAAATTCTCCTTTAAGAGAGAAGGACCTCTGCTTCTCCAGCAGAGGATAAGATGATGTATTTTTACAGCAGGCTTCAGAGGCGGATGACTTTGCCGTGCCCTACATTGACGTTTGGGTTGGAGCAGCCCTGCAGTCGGGCAGCAGCTCCGCCAGCCGTGGCTCCGGCTGTGTCTCAGCGCTGTTTGCAGAGCAGCTCTGGAGCCCAGGCAGGAGATTTCTCTGGGAGCAAGCAGAGCAGCAGCCCCGCTGCAGGTTCACACTCGGCACACGGGAACAATCGCAGCGCTCTGGAAGGTTTCCAGTCGCGGCAGGAGCACTTTGAGGCCAAAGGCTCAGACGAAATCCAGTCAGACACGAGCCCTGCACAGAGCCAGGGCCTCAGCGCTGGCTGCTCCCCGCTATTGATCTGCCTCTAATGCACCAAATGCCTGGCTGATGGACACGCTTTGCAAACTCCACTTCCACCTCTTATCTCTGTCATCTTTTTATTTCCCGTGCCTTCCTAAATAATTCACTCAGCATTACTGCTCTTCACAACCTTCTGCGTCTTATTTCAATTGCATAAATTTGGATGTAGACTTTTTGGAGTACAGCCTTGGAGCTATGCCTCCCTTTTACAGGGACCTGACTCCAATTGTTAAATATTCTGTCCCAGAATGAACCTGCCGAGACGCTTTAGACACGGGATCATTTGTTTAACCTTGCATTAACCAGCAACTCCATGTGAAGAAAACTTCCCTTTTAAACAAGGTTCTGTAACAAATTATCTGACAAATTCAGCATAAACTCTTAAGTCCAACTTAGGTAGCAGCAGATCCACTATCAGAATAAAATATTGAAAAGGAACGCTGTAAAAACACCCCTTCAAATAAGGCTCAAAATTCAAAATCAGAGCACAGAGCACAGGAAGAGCAGTGGTTTAGGCTTTTCAGCTTTTACAGAAAGAAGGACTGTTGCAAAAGGTACCTCTGCAAACACTACAATGGCAGGGAAAGGAGATGTACTGAAGGACCTCAGGAGGAATTTCTTCACAGAAGGGGTGATTAGATATTGGAAGGGGCTGCCCAGAGAGGTGGTGGAGTCACCATCCCTGGGATGTCTAAGGAAAGACTGGATGTGGCACTTGGTGCCATGGTCTGCCTGATAAGGTGATGATCAGGGATAGCTTGGACTTGATCTCAGAGGATTTTTCCAACCAAAATGATCCTGTGATTCTGTGCCTTATTAGAAAACACTTTATCTGAGGAAGAGTAACCCCAACACAGTGCATCACAGATACTTAGCAGGGAGGGAAGACAGACACTGATGTAAATGCAGTTCAAGTATTTCAGCCTTTATCCAGCTAGAATCCCCTTTAACAATTACATCCTAAAATTGTTGGAAACCCTCTCTCTGCAGGAGTATCTCACTCTGCCTTTGTACACAATGATTTATTTTCATTTTTTCCCCCCACGCCCCAAGATGGAGACAGAATCTTCCTGACTATCAGATCTTTTACCCCAAAACCAAGGTGCACTGTGGCCACCCAACCTGGGCTGACTCCTCTGCCTCTGTCTCTCTGATCTACCTCTCATCTCCCTGATCATCTTCTGCCCTCCCTGATCTGCCTCTGCTCTCACTGATCATCTTCTGCCCTCCCTGATCTTCTACTCTCCCTGATCGTCTTCTGCCCTCCCTGATCGTCTTCTGCCCTCCCTGATCTGACTATGTCCTCCCTGATCTTCTTCCCTCCCTGATCTGCCTCTGCTCCCCCTGATCTTCTTCTTCCCTCCCTGATCTGCCTCTGCCCTCCCTGATCTGCCTCTGCCCTCCCTGATCTGCCTCTGCCCTCCCTGCCCATCCTGTCCCCCAAGGCCTCTCAGGGATAAAGTGACATCTCTAAGGCCACAGAATGATGGTGACACTTCCCCCAGAAATTTTTCTTTTAACCAGAGTTCAAAGAGTAGTGGTTTCCAACCAGTTTTTATCCTTGTAACCTTAATGAGCCCACCCTTTGTTTCAGAAGTGACACCTTAGGTTAATTGAGCATGTTTTATCATAACTCATTTTCCTCTTTACTCCCATTTCCCCCTCAGACACAGGCCTTTTTCAAGATGATTATTTCAGATGTATTGTTTACTGTTTTCTGGTGCAGGAAGACCTCATCCAAAGGAAGGTGACACTTGCAAGAAGGGTGCTTTAACAACAGAAATTAATTAGCAACCACTGTAATAACACCACAGCAACAAGTGTCAAACCTCCCTGCATGGACTCAAGCAGTCAAGATAAAGTTAACATTTTTTTCCTTATTACCCTGACTTTGATATACTTTCACACAGCAAATGGAAAAGTCATCTAGAAATTTGGGGCAGGTCATTTATCACTACTGAAAGCAACTCCACAAAAATGTTTGAAATGGAAGAATTTCAGTAAAGTTTTCTGAATTCCCTACACAGGACAAGACTGTGCTGCTTTCACTCCTCCTGCTTCTGCACTTTGGTTTTACCTGCATGAATTCTACTTGCTGCAATCAGTTAAAGCAACAGAAAATCACAAACCTATCACAGAAAGATATAAAAGTCTCGTGAAGAATGGCCAGTAACAGCCCACAACAACAGCTAAGCTGCCACTGCAGATCAGGGCTCCAGGGCTGCCAGAGGACACAGCACAGCACTCACAGAGGTCTCATCAGACTAAAAGTTGTCCATGACTCACAAAAACACAGGCTCAGACTTCCCTGCATTTCTCCTTGGAAAACCGACTTCAGACAGCTCTCTTTTGGTTTTAGGGCTGCTTTTTTCCCAGTGTTCCTAAGAAAACCATAGGATGATTTAGGTTGGAAAGGATCTTTGAAGGTCATCTAGCCCAACTCAGCGCCAACTTCAAATGTGGAACAGCTTGCTCAGGGTCGTGCCCAGCTGAGCTTTGAACATCCCCAAGGATGGAGATTCCCACCCCTGTCTGGGCCACTGTTCCCATGTTGGAACATCCTCCTGGTGAGAAAGCTATTTATATTTGACCAGAATTCCCCTTACTGGAATCACAGCTTTTACCTCAGATCCTTTTGCTGTGCACCTCGGAGACGGGTCTGGATTTTCCTTCTTTTATGACCTCCACTGGGTGAGTGAGGAAAGGAATGAAACCCCATCCACCCCCTCTCCTGACCAAGGAACGCTCCCAAGCCTCTCCCTGTGTGCCCTTCTCTGGACTCCTTCCAGTCACCAGTATCTCTCCTGTACTGGGCAGACTGGTCACAACTCTCCAGAAGCAATATCACAAGTTTGAAACACAGCAAAGAAGTTAAAAGGCGAGGAAAGGACGATTATTAAAGAGTTTATTGCCCACATCTTGGCTCAGGTATCTCTGATGAAGCACTTAAGCTGCTCCTGCTATTCCAAAATGCTTTCCCTGAGCTCACAACCCCACCATTTACTCAGAGCTGCTGAGAGCAAAGGAAGAGTTGGGATGAACTTCGCCAAAGTCCCTGGGAAAATAATTTTATTTTCAGAATCAAGAATAAGTCTTCATAACTGGCACTGGAGGAGGGGGAAAAAAAGCTTCCATACAATGAAGGCCATCCATTTAATCAAAACACTAATCCTAGAGTGAATTTTCTGAATGTATTTGAACCTCAAGGTCAGAGGTTGCAAGTACAGATTAAATACATTTCTTATATATAGGATTAGCCACACAAAAGAGATTGTTTTGAAACTTGTTCTCCTTCAGTCCACAAACTATTGGAATTAATGGACTTGAAAAATCTGCAGAGGAGTTTAATACATCTACAAATCTCCATTCACAGTGCTATCAAGATAGCCTTGCTAAAAATAATTAATTCTGACTATCAGGAGGGAAAAAATTGTTTGCTTGCTTTAGCAGGTTGCATAATTCCCAAAAATACTTAAAGCAATATTAAATTCTGCCATATGGGAAGTTTTACATTATACAAGTTAATGCCATACCTAAAACTGAACTCGACCACTTAGGATCAAAGTAAGGCAGTGGCAGATTATTAATCACCTCTACCTTTGTTTCATAAGCACAATTTGAAAAACGAGGCTTTAGTAGAGGCATTTACTGAGAAATGAGAGCAAATCAGAGCAGAATTCAGAGATTAACAACTCAACCAACTTCCTAAAGGCCAAAATTTATCCAGAGGGGCTCTGCTGGGGGAAAGGTGCACTGAGAGGTGGGCAGGGATTGTGTCCAGTGGTGGAAGAACAAAGGACTGAAACAATCAGCATTTCAATGGGGCCACAATGTCAATATAGAGAGAACTCGTGCATGAACTCTGTGCCTGTGATGTTCAACCAGAATAAAATCAGCAGGCATCCAGAAAAAGCAACAGGGAGGCAGGTGGCAGCACAGGTAACAAGTGATGGCCGCTCTTGGCGTGGGAGAGGATTTCAGTTTGGCTCTGAAACCTGTTCCAGCATCACCTCACGCTCAGCTGGCGGCAGCAGGAATGGTGGTGCTCCAGCAAAGATGTGCTTTGTGGAAAAGGGGAGGCTCTGTCCCTGGCCCCAGTGGAGGCACTGCTGTCACACCACGTGCCAGGAGAGACAGGAAAGCAGGAAAACTGGAGAAAGGAGGAGTCAGGAAAGTGGCCAAAGAGCAAGAGATGCATTTAAGCCTTTTCCAAATGTCTGCAACCCAAGGGGGAAGACAGGGAAAGAGTAGGATGGATACAGGCCCTCACCCTGGAATTCAGGTGAAAGGAAAGCTGCCAACACTGCTCTGCAGCACAGATTCCTCAGGTTTAGAACCAAAGATCCTCATTCCTGCTTCCCAGATACATCCCACTGCCAGGCTCAGCAGGAGCAGAGCCTCTGGCTGTGCTGACCAGCACTGGCACCCTGCTGGCCAAACACAGCCTGGGTGTTCACGTGAAATGAGGGCAGGGAAGCTCAGAGCAGTGCTCTTCTAAAGGCAAAGACAATTAAAACTGGATTTGGGCAACTTAAAATCACCCCAAGTTTCAGAAATAAAGGCTGAACAGCTTTCTGAGGCACTCTGAAGTACATTTTCTGTTAGATGAACACTGATTTTGTAACCCTTGCAAATCCCATTAGCAGCAAGGGGAGATGTGGGACTCAGTCCGCACCATACATCATCACTGAAGTGATCCCTATTTAATTACTAAAGAAAGCACAAACACTTTTCAGTTGATTTTTGCAGTGTTAAATAGCTTACAAATTGTTGCACAGATGCTTTTCCTGGCATGCATCAGGTCCAACACCTGAGCAAAGTCATTCCTTCACCTCAGTTGAAACCTGGGCCCTCAGTGATCAGCAACTGCTAAGAAGTGACATTTTCCTTGATCCCCACAAAAACTGTGGCCATTCTTTGGGAGTTTCACATCTTCACTTAAAAACCCAAGCAATTACAGCTCCTTCACGTTCTGTTTTATGGTTCCAGCAGTTTTCTCGACCTTGAGAAAATTTGGCACTGTTATTCTAATTATGAGAAGTGGGAGTACATGAAATCTTTCCAGCAAAAGAGAAACTGAGCTGGCAGATGCATGAAATTCTATCCTGCAAAATGACAGAAGGGGAAGTAATGGGACACTAGACCTGTCACTTACCCAGGTAAGAGTCAGCTGCTGTAAATAAAAAACTACATTCTTTTAAGCTCATTCAGCTCTTGATAAATTGACACCAAGTATGGATATTGTTACAAAATAGAGCTGTGGTAACTCGAATTGTTTATTTACAAAACTGGTTGTCACTACAGCACAAAGACAAGCAGTGTGTGTGTGTTTGTGATATATTTAAAGCCCAAACCTCAGAAAGGAAAGTCTCCCATGTGTCCTGACACAGCATCATACATGAAAAATGCATGCACTTTCCTACTGAGCTCACACATTGGGTTACAGCCACACGGGAGGACTGGGGATTTAAATACCCCACTGGGCCTTTTCCATCTCCAGGACAACTGCCCTGGAACCCAACATGCACAAGTCCCAGATGCCATGAAGGCTACAGAGCCATCACTCCCTAAAGTTTGGAGAAAGGAGTTTATATTTTAATGATTTCCTTTTAAAGCCCTCAAGTTTATTAAGGTCTCTGTGCTAAATATATTAGAAAGCTTTCATTCCAATAAAAGACACCATTCCACAAGGTTTCCTCAAGCACAGGAAAGCTCAGTGAAATCCAGGCATTCCCATCCCAGGCATTCCCATTCCAGAGGGGCAGAAGTGAGCTATCAGTGATCTCCTCCACAGCAGAAACCTTTGGGGGTCCGTGCAATCACAGATGTCCTGGCCCACATCTAAAACCAGACTTCAATCCCTCCTGCATCTTTCTCTGTGTTGTACTTGGCTAACCCCTTACATAATCACAGGACTTCCTTATTTTATAGCACATATAAAATAGTCTGAGTTCAAGCACTGAGATAACAAAGTCGTCAAACAAATCTGAACGCTTCCGAAACCTACTTTTCTCTTTTGACAACTGCCTGAGAACAGAGAGTGCAGAGAGCTGTTCCTCCTTTAAATTTAGCCTCAGCCTCTGTGAAAATCCCTCCCAATGCTCCAGCATTTGCTGCCTGCTCTTTCCATTCAAGTGGAATGGGGCAATGAACCCGATTTTGCTGACCCCTTCCCACGGCCGTGAGATTGCAGAAGGGGAAAAGCCAACACTTGTCTGAAGAGAAAACCCAATATTTTCATATTTTTTCTTTACTTCTAAGGTTGCTGCACGTGTGCAGCAGCAGGACAGCTGCTGCAGCTCTGTTTGGCACATCTTTGTGTGCTGGGGAAGGAGCTGGTGCTGGTCCCGCTCGGGCCGGATGCGCTGCCCTCGGAGCCACGTGAGCTCTGGAGCTGCTCAGATGTCTGCCTGACATGGGATTGTTCTGAAATTAGAACATTGCCCCATTTTCAATAAAGCCTCCAAGATTCCAGGGTTGTCCCTGTTAGCAAGGGATGTCCTTGAAAACGAGGACAGCTGATAACCTTAAAGAAGGAGGGTAATTAGTCACAGCCCTGCAACCTTTTCTCCTAAAGAAACAGCGATAAAAGTAAACTCCTATTAGAATATCATTAAATGCATTATTATGCAATGCTGGTTACATAACCATGCTTTACCAACTCGGGGTATTTTCAGGCAGAATTCAGTTTCACAGACTTGCCCACACAGAAAGGTTTTTAAAAGTATGAATTGTCTCTCTGGAGGGGATGAAAAAAGCTCAGGTAAATTGATGAATGGCAGATTGGCTGCCAATATTTCACATCCAACTTGAACCCTTAAAATTTTTTTTTTAAAAAAAAAGTATTTTTAAGAATCCCTTTTCAGCTAATTCCTTCCAGAGAAGTGATAAAATCCATAGAAGCATTTGCAAATCCAAATATATCACCCTATCCAGACATTCAGTACCATTTGAATTTCAGCTAAAAATTCACTGTGAATCCATGCAAAAATCAAGGATAAGCAAAATTAGACTGCATTAAGCATGACAACTTGAAAAATGCTGCTGCATTTTATCAAAACTAATATCTACTTTCTTCTATCCCTGCTTTCAATAGCAAGCAGGAATAGGAATAGGAATCATGATGCATTCTATGTTTTACTAAAATATTTCATTTAATTTTACTCATTTAACAGCTTTAGTTAGTTCAGAAATGTTCTAACCTCCAAAAGAAATACCTGAATATTGTTCTTATTGGTGCCTAAGATCAAGTTAAATAAAATTCACAGCTATGATAAAGTCTAAAAAGCAAGAAAGGAATGAAACAGGAGTGCATGTGAAATTCTGACAAGGCAAAAAAACTGGTGCTGGATGGATTTTTAAAAGTTCAGGTTCAAAAAGAAAGCATGCACATTTCCAACATAGGAATCTACATGAAATATAAGCATTATTATTATTTAAAGTTCATTAGAAAGCTGCTTATTTTCTTTCCAAACATTTCCTCTCAACATCAGCCATTTACTGCTATCTATGAAATTCATCCCAAAACGCTGCATTCGTAATGGGCTACAGAGACAATTGTTAAAGAGAAAATAAACAGCTGATGAATATTTCAGGTACAACATCATCTCTAGGTAATAAATCCCACAAAAGCCCTCATAGTTACGCTTTTCTTTCACATGCACCATTCCAATGAATCATTTCTACTCCCATACTTCCCGAAAGTCCAACGCAGGGGACATTTTCAAAGCAATTATCATTTGCCTTCCGGCTGTGCAAACTAATAATGGACATTCTCCCCCCTCTCACAAACCCGCATTTTCCGTCTGGTGGCTCCCCACACGGCCTGGAACACGGAGGTGCCCGGGATGATGCTGCGGGCTGGAGCAGCGCTCAGAGCATCCCTGTGCCGTACCTGGGCCCGGGTACCGCCGAGCGCCTGAGCTGCGCCCCGCCTGCCCCGCTGCCCATGGGATGAACGAGGCGCTCCCCCGGCACTACCCCGGGGTGTGGCAGCAGGGACACACCTTTCCTGCTGCTCTCCACCCCCTCGGATCCCTGGATCCCTGTTGCCGGCTGGCTGCACAGCTCTGCGCAGCGGGGAGGCGGCACCGCCGGGAGGGCGATGCTCGCTTCCACCCACAGATCCTCAACAGCAAAATCACATCTCCAGGTCTCCCAGGCGGGGCGATTCCGCTGCTCCCGGCGGAGCCAGACAGCGAGGAAGGCGGGTTCCCTGGCGGTTCTGGGCTCCTAAATGGCCAGGGCTCCGTGCCCATGCCAGAAAGGGCAGGCAGGGCTGGGTGCGCACCCCCGGCTGGGCTGGGACAGCTCCTGACACCCCAAACCAGCGCTCCACGGGCACGAGCAAATCCAGAGCTAGAAGCACTCCAAACAGAAATAAGGACGTTCAAAACCACTCTTAGGGAAAGGCAGGAAACCCCTGGAGTTCCAGCCATCACCTGTTACCTTTATATTTATTTATTGAAGTATAAACCCAGTAGCAAAGAAAGCCCTGACACCAAACCCAGAGCGCCCGGCTCGCTATGGGGCATGGGAATATTTGGGAAAACGAGAGGTAAAGGATTAAATGGGACCCAGCAGAGGATGAAACTGAATCCCAGCCTCGCTCACTGAGCCCTCGAGCACTGAAACATCCCAAAAGAGGGGAGGCAGCAAAGGCACTGCTCCAGTTTTCAGCTTCTCTGCCCAGGTTTGGAGCCCAGGTGTAAGCCTGGCCCTCTGTTCCTGTACAGCTTGCCCAAATTGAACTCTAACAAGTTTGTTTTTGAAATCAACACAAATATATTGAACTACTATTTTGAGTTTTAGAGGAAATAAGAGAGGAAAGGAAAAGAGAGTTCCTACTAGCTCAAGTTTTTTAAAAATGAGTTTTGTCCACACAAAAAGTAAGTGGGACGAGTGAGACAATCCGCTTTACAAAACAAACCAATATATTTTATGGAAGAGAAATATACACAAAGTAGTCTATTATTATTATTATTATTATTATTATTATTATTATTATTATTACTACTACTACTACTACTACTATTACTACGATTACTATTACTATTTCTATTATTATTATTATTACTATTACTATTATTAACCTCAGGCACTTTCTCACAGGTAAACATTTTCTTCCATCAGTAAAAGACAGAATTAGAAAAAGAAATTAATGATAAAATATCCAAATGTAAGAAAGTTCAGTGCTGCTTTTTTAACTATTGTCTCATTCTCTCGGGAAATATTATTTTTTAGTGGTGGAAATTATGTTCATCACTGACACATTATGGAATTTAACTTCTGATTCTTTTAAATTACAGACCTTTGTATCTGTAAAGAGTAACGTTTTCTCCTTTAAAAGTATAAGGACTTTTAATAGAGTCTAGAAGAATTATACTGTGGTATTTAAAAATAAGCACTGTCAGACTTACCTGAGAAAATCAAATTCTGTGGGTTAATGCACATTTGACTGGACATAATTTTAAAAGGGTATTTCAATGTACAGACCCTCCAGGTGAAGAAACCAACAGTCCCAGATCTTTAAATTTTGGGACTGTAAAAAGAGACTCCAAAAACACTCAAGATGGTTTCACCCAACTATTAAAATAAGTGGTTAAAACCTAGGTAATTAAGAAATTTAAAAATATTGCAGGAACAAAATATGCCACTAAGCTGTTAGAAAAGTACATTTGTGGCATGAAAATGTCTCAAGATAAAACCAAATTATACCCTAAAAGGAAACCTCCTGTGCAACCTCTACAAAATCTTTTTCTTAAGCACTGAGAAGCAATTGCTGTTGGTGAGAGGACTCAGTTCTTAAGTAGAAGTGATAAAGATGATAAAGATCTATTTGTTATGTATTTAAAAATAATTTTTATTCGTATTCCAGGTCTAAGCAAGAGTCTGAGAAAGAAAGCACAGGAACTGTGCTGAGCTGCTGGGTTTCAGATTGCTGTAAATCCCAAATGCTGGAACCACTCTGCCTCTGCTAGGGCAGAATTAAACACCTTCAGCTCATTTCTCCCTGGTGTCCTGCAGGTATTTTACACCGATCTGTCCTGAAATAAACTCACAGTTCCATCTGAGGGCTTCCTGCACTGCAGCCCAGGCTCTGACACGCCACATGAAGATCCCAGGAAGCTGCCAGGGCTGCCCAGCCCCGCTCAGCTCCCTCCCTGCCCACCCCACCGAGGAGCAGCTCTGATTTATGAAGGCTTTGCACACATTGTGCAGCGGGCAAGAAGTGCCCGAGCAGTGCCTGGCACAGCTCTGCAGAGCCTCAGTGGCAGCGTGACCTGCAGGAACACACCTGGCACGGCCAAAAATTCCACCCTGTCCCTACCTGGGAATAATGAGTGCCTGGAGCTGGCACGGGGAGGGGCTGCTCTCACACAGGCAGAAGGTAAAAATCACTTCAAAGCAGGTTCTGCTCCAGCATTGACACAAATAAACACTTTTTGTGCCATTCCTGTTTTCCACAGGGTAAATGTTCATGAGCCACCATTCCCAAGCTGAGCGGAGCAGGCTCGATTTAAAAATTAAAGGAATTTATTTCCCTTACCTTCGTGATACTTTCCATTCTGAATAACTCTGAAGTTGTTTTATCTAAATTTACAGAGGGAAAAAAACCAAGCTGATTGGTGTGGGGAGTGTTTAAAAATTACAGAAACCAAAGGGAAAAAGTTTGGTTCACAGCATGGGAAAAGGACATCCAAGACTAGTCCAAGATATTGCTTTGGAAAAGTCACTTTTGCCACTGCTCTAAAATTTGCATGAAGCTCAGGGTAGCTGAATGTTATCTTCATCGATACCTATATATAATATTTATTATATTGTATAATTTTCTTCTTTAGGCAGATATATACACATTTTCCTGTACATAAATGTAACTTTTTGACCTAGATAACTCTGCAAACAGATAAAATATTGCTTCTTAATCGGGTAATTTTTAGGAAATCTTTTAACAGTAAAACCAGATTTTAATTTTTTACAGAGTTATATGTAAGAGATGATAAAAGAAATCTGTATCAAATCATTTTATCAAGGCACAGGCACAAGGCTAAAGGAGAGAGTGGAATTTCAAGGAATGAGTAAGGAGGACTGGAGATGATGGAATTTATGTGTGAGGCTGAAGAACAAACTAGGTAACAATATTGGGAAACAATGAAATGGAAGAGGGTACTAGAAAAACTAGGCCTGCTTTTACCTGTTTTTCCATAAATTTAACAATGTCATTTCAAATTCAGGAATACAACAGCTCATTTAAAATAAACTACTATTTTTAAACAAAAACCGTCTACCAAAAGTCTGAAATTTAAAAAAAAAAAAAAAAACAAAACAAAAAGTGGGCTTGATCCAATCAACACAATCGTATCCATTACAGTTTCAGGGGTGACCTTTGCATCTCTGGAGCAATTCTGATTGCACCCATTCTATGGAAGCAGGGCTGCAAAAGGTGTAAGAGACGCGAATTCTGACAAAAGGTGTAAAAACTCTGAATTCTGACCACAGCTCTGAGCTGGGGACCCCATGTGCTGCTCAGAACTCTCACCCCCCAGTCACCCAGTGCCTGCTGGACCCCAGCATTCCACCAGCTCCCCTGGACCATCAGCTCCAAAATCCACGTGTGGAAACTCAGCCTCACCTCAGAAAGGTAAAAGCAGCCCCAAGTGCAGAGATTTTTGTGCTGCTGCAGCAGTTCCAGCCATCCCACAGCACGTTTCAGACACACAGGGGGGAACTGAGCACTAATATTTTATGAGGGTGTCACGTTACTCTCCCCAAAGGGAATTAAGGAGTGCAAGGCAGCCCTGGTGCCTCCAGACTTTGGAGACAATTGCACAAACCCGTCCCAGAGCCCTGACCATGGCTGTGATACAAACTCATGTACAAATACAGATGTTAGAACCCCACATTTTTATGCAGGTTGAATATATTTCACATGATGAATGACAGCTCCAAAGCCCCGTGGCAGGGGGTGGCAGTGGATGAGCTTTAAGGTCCCTTCCAAACCAAACCATTCTGGGATGTGTTACAGGAGCACAGGGGAGAAGGGTTTTGTTTTGCCATAACCTGAGGTGAATAAGCAAAACAAAACAATTTTGCTCCACTGACTTCTAAAGATGTATCAACCCAAAATTTGACCCAGCACTCTCCTGTTACATTTTATCAATCTGCACACATTCCTGTTATCTGTGCTCCTGTCCAATGTGCCACTGTTTGGTTTGTGTCCCATCAAATGTGTCCTCAAGTAATGTTATTAACATAAATTCATCCAAATGCATCTGTCATGACAAACATTTCTGCAATATAAAAACAAAGTTCTTGATTAAGAGGAAAGTTTTAAAAGTAAGTGTCTTCTATTTTCTAAGGCTCTGGAAAAGTTATTGGCTTTTCTTCAGAAGAACCAGTCTTTTAAAGCACTTCATCCCCTTTTAAAGGAAGGTAGAACAGCAGAAGCCCAAGCTGCAAAACCCCTTTCAACCTCAGTAAAATTATCATTTAATCCCATGCTGTGTTACATCTCCTACAGCAAGAGAACAGGATTTAAAGATTGCATTTGTGCACTTTTGGGAGTGTTCTCACAGTCCCAATCCATCCCCCACCATGCTTTTTCCATAATTATGAAAATATACAAACTATAATAAGCATGTCCCAAATGTTTGACCAAAACACAAACATCGCTTTAAAAATATCCTCATCCCCTTTCAGAAGGACGACTAATCCCAGATAACAAACCTTTCCCAGACAGAATTCAGTGGCAATTTCCCATAATCTTCATGTTAAAGCTGCCATGCTCTGATCCCAGCTGTAGATCCAGCACCACATGCACAGGTTGGACAATGCTCTGAGGCACAGCGTGGGATTATTGGGATGTCCTGGACTCAGTGATCCCTGTGGGTCCCTTCCAGTGCAGGATATTCCATTTCCATATGGATTCCTATAAGGATTTGTGCCGCAGGAAATGCAGAGTGAGGCTCCGTTCCCGTTATCCAAACGCGAGCGCGGCTCAGGAGGGCTGAGCACGGAATAACCAGAGCCACCCCAACACCTGACAGCAAACACCCTGTGCCAGAGCAGCACGGATCAGGGAGGATTCTGCATTTCCAGAGCAGCTGCAGCTCCTGGGAGCTCTCAGCTTCCTCTTGGAGCTCTCCCAGGCACAGCAGCCACGCGGCTCCCAAAGCCCACCAGCTCAGGAGCACGGAGTGGCAACCAAACATCTCCCACAAAACCTCAAGACCCTGCATCCTTTGACACCTGCTCTGCTTTGGGGATGAAGGGCCAGTTCCATGATATGACAGAAATCCTGCTCTTTTTAATAAAATTTAAAAAAAACCACACACACACAGACAATGCAAAAGGTAAGGCTAATTTTTAATGAATCATTCAGCAAAAGAGAATTTTCAGCTGGTTCTAGCATTGGTAATCACAGCCCTTAACACATGTCATTTGTAGGAAAGTGTTTCCCAGTTATCTGAGTGGTCCAGTGGTTCAGTTTAAATTATAAATAAAATATTGATATTTAATTGCCCAGGAAGAAAAAGGTTGCTCAGCCTTTGGCAAGGGCAGCACAGCCCCAGCTCTCACCAGTCTCTGCATGGAAGTTTTGTCCTCAGTTACCAGATCAGGTAAAACCAACATCTGAGTGTCCCTATTGAGGAGCTTTATATTTTAGAGATTGAGGGTGACTGCCAGTTAATAAATCATTGTGCTTCTCTGAAAGTCACTAAAATCATTAAATAAAAGTCACCCCAATAAAAACGTCTCTCTTTTTTTTTCCCTCAGAGCACCAAGAGCTACAGAGATCCCAAAGACCACTCTGCCTTCACAGACTGCTTCGCTGAATTCCTGGAGAAGGAATAAGAGCCTCTTGCATAACCCCCAGCAGGGCAAAGCACTTTCTAAAATGAAATGGAACCTGCAGAATCCTCCTTCCAGACCACTAAAACACACACACACACACAAAGCTTTTTCTGAAGCTAATGCAGGAACACAAAGGAACAGACAATTTGCCCTTACCCCAAACCTCTCAGGTCACAAAAGCACACAGTGATACAGGCACTGCTTCCTAAACTGCTGAACATTTCACATGGACAAACAGGCATCCAGGCACTGCTTCATCCCTGTGCCACAAATGCTGAAATCCCAGAACATTGCTCCAGAGCCACTTTGCAAACGATTCCTTGTAAACAAGAAGTGAGCTGAGAAGGAGGGAATGGATTGGGGGATGATATCGTGCCCCAGTGACACATTAATGCAAAGCAGGGGGAGGAGAGATGGGTTTTTCATTCCTTGCCAGTCTCTAATCTTGCATCCAACCATTCAGCTGGAAGATGGGAGCCACTCAGCAGCTTGAAAATTGGAATTTTATTGGTCCAGAAGAACAGAAGGCGTAAATATTAATATATATATATATAAATACAGAATTAAAACATTAGTCCTCCTAAAGATGGAACAGTGCAAAGAAAAGTCACTGCCCATTTCAGACTGACTCTGTCTGAAGATGAAAAACCACTGTAAAACCCCCCCAATCCCTTCTGGCAGCAATTCCCACCCCGCTGGGGCTCAGGAACAAGCAGGGTGTGTAATAAGATTTCAGTAGCTGCATTCTGAACAAATGAGTTCATTTTCACTTCACCAGGTGGAATTCAGAAATGCTCAAGACAACCATTTGTTGTTGAGATTTGAGATTAATGTGAAACCAATCATTCCATATTAAAAATTCAATATGTTAATAATAACAGTAATACAGTTTATTTTGTTTCTATTCATCCACCCCAGATTAAATTTAATCTGTTTGTATTGGTTGCCTGGGCATCTGAGCAAAAAAAAAAAAATAAATCCAGAATTAGGAAATAAAATGCTGACCACTGTGATTTTAAAATAATCTTGAAAATCTCAAAATAATCTGTTTCCAGTAGAAAGAGAAAAATGTTGATACTTACAAAGCATTAAAACATTACAAAAATCCAAGCTAGCAATCATCAAAAATTGCCTTCACTTTTCACCCAGCATTTTATACTTTTGTGAAAATGATTTTTAGAACAGCTTAAGACATCAGAAAAATGAAGTTCTACATTTAGTTTGGACAATGGAAAGTCATATTGAAAAGTAGAAGCTTCAACATTACCAAGAATGCTCAGACATAAAACATCTGTAAATATCTTTATAAATAAAGTACTATGGGTGACTTTGATAAGGAAAACTGCTGCAAGCATCGGTGAACTCTACTAATGTTTTTTTCTATTGACTCTTATGCACAAAAAAAGGACAAAAATAAGGAAAGGTGCTACAGAACAAGAAAATCTATTTCTAAATATATTTTTTCTGTTTGAATCATAGTCTCAAAGTGAGAAGCAGTTCAGGCTCATTCATCCTGGTCTGTGTCACTTCCACAGAGACAAAACGACCAAAGTTCTCTTAGGATGGCCCCAAAGAACCCTCTGCGCAATTCCAAGGATCAGGATGGATTTTGCTTCATTGAAAGAGCATTTTAGAACAAAGAAACAGGTTTAAAATGTGCTGAAATCTCCTATGGTTACCCCAGGATAGAAAAACTTAACTTTTCAAACTCTTGGGTGTGTCAGGGCAAAAATAATCTTCAATAAAACAACACCAAAAAAAAAAATCCCAACACGTGACTTGAGATTTGGTTATGCTGGTCATGGGACAAATTTCTGGGTCTGCTCAGAGGATTCTCGATTTCTTACTTGGGCTCTGTAATTTCTAAATCAGGACCAGCAATTTGCTCCTGATTTAGAAGAAAAACACACCCAAAGTGTTGCACCCTCAGTAAAGTGGGAACGTTCACGCCCCAGCTTTCGCAGCAGAGCTGAAATTCAAACAGTTCACTCCTTACTGACACGTGCCAATATCACAGGAGCTTTTTCCAACACCAAACTTGTGCCTATGCTGCTCAAAAAACAAGAAAATTGTCGTATTTGACCCTTCTTATTCTACACTGCCAGGAAGAAAAGAGACAGCAAAGGTGAAACTGTCACTTCCCACTGTAGAACGAAAAATCACGGATTTGACCATCTGGAAGTTCTGGCTGAAGAAAACTTTGGGTGCTCTTGAGGTGCCATGTTATAGCACAGCTGCATTTTTCAGGAAAATAAAAGTGTTCTTTGAAAAACTGGTAGTGTGACAAATTATCCAAAGAAAGATTAAATAGCAAAGTCACCATTTGTACCCCTTTGACCACACCCGTGGGAAACATGGAAATTCTGGGTTCAAGTAACTATTTACTCCCATTTGGGTTTTGGTTAGACTCTGTCAGGAACTGTGAAAACACTGCCTTTGCAGTCAGAAAAACTACACTTTGCTGGGGGTAAATTACATAACATCCTGAACTTCACAAATTGTTTCCATTGCAAACTTAAAACCAGTGAAGATGCTCGCTGGAATTTTTGGCAAGAGAACTTGAAAGGAGTTGTTCCAGAGGCTGACTTCAAGTTCTTTTTTTCCAGTTTTAAAAATGACTTTTTAATATGGGTCTAATCAGACATAAGAAATTCAGATCCCCAAGTCAGCCTCTTTGGGAAAAGAGCAGATTCACTTTCCCAGACCACTTTGATTCCAAAGTTGTGGGGGAGTATGGGCCTGCTTGGCTTGGGGTTTCTTCAGAACTGGCACAAGATCCTCCTTAAACAACAAAATAGTTGTAAAAGGAATTCCAGTGGCCCATTTAAAATGTAGAAATGTTGACAGCCAGCTACTCCAGAGTTACAGCAGGAAAAATATTCCTGTGGTCTTTATTGCGTCCCTCAGCAGTATTATGAACAGGTTACAGCATTGTAACCACATGGCCACTTAGCTTTTAGAAATAGGATAATAATTCAGATTACAAAATCAATTTATTCCCTGAAAACCGATGAGAAACAAGGTGACAATATTTATTTGATGAATAGACAGCCCAGGAAGTGGAATTCTCTTGGAATTCTCCTGCATTTTCATCTAAGTCACTGTTGGTCCTTACCTTGAGAGCACAGACCTTCAGAGCTCCTCTTCTCGCCACACTGGGATGATCCAAATTTAATTTCCCAAAATTACTATTCCTGAATAAAAGCAATGATCTGAATTTGCTTCAGAATAAAAATGCTGGGTTCACCCTAAGCTCCAAGATTTTTGAGAACAGTTATTTCCATCGAAATTTGTTCTCGGCATTAACTGAAATCATTTTGCATTTATTTGATCTGGTTTAAAATATTTCTCTGGTATTTCTCTTTCCTGGATCTTCTTGATGAACAATGAAGATCTTCTTGATGAACAATGAAGATCTTCTTGATCAGAAGACTCTTCTGATCAGTACGTCCTCACATCGAGGATCTCACTGCAGAAACACCAGTCTGGGTCTTGGATGTTGTTGAAGTAGGACAAACATGATGGGTTTTATCTCTTTTTAAACTCTGTAGGTGCCAGGCCAGTTCTGTTTCTCTTTTCCAGAGCTCAGCTGGCCTTTCTCAGAGAGAGACTGCTGCCCATCACATTCTGGCTGCAGGAATTGAAATTCCCCTGTCTGCTCTGGAAGGACATGGTGCAAAGGCTGAAGCACGAAGTTGTCCCTGCTGTTCAGAAGTGTCCCTGTCACACACAGGGTGACAGGGGAGGTCCCTGCTGTGGCACAGGGCTGGATGTCCTGGTCACCTGCTCCTCACACCTCTGCCCCTTCTGCCGTGGCACCTTCCAGCTAACCCGACCCACATCTCCAGAGCCTTGGGGAGCAGGAGGCTTCTGGGGATGGTGCAACCCCTCCTCCTCCTCCTCCTCCTCCTCCTCCTCCTCCTCCTCCTCCTCCTCCTCCTCCTCCTCCGGAGCAGCTCTTGGAGTGAGTCAGGATGAGCTGACAGATTTTCAGGTGTCACCTGGGGCCTGTCCCTGCCTGCAGTGTGACCCTGGGGGCACCGAGGAGCTGGAATCAGCTATTTAAAGCTCACTGCAATATCAATGGCAAGCTCAAAGGAACTGCCAAGTCCACTTAATCCCCAGTGCTCAGAACATACCTCCCAAACCCAGGGCCTGTTTATCTCCATCCTACTTAAGCCAAGCTGGCTAGTTTTGTCTTCTCCTCAGAGGAATCTTTGCAGTTACTGCTCAGTTAACTCGAAAACTGTTCACCAGCACAGCACCTCTTCATTTTCCCCTCCTTACACACCATTATCGGTCCCTTCCCACATCAGAAGGAATTCCCAATAAACACTGCTGTAATCTGTTTACTACATCCTGTTTATCCAGTTTAGGCTGTACTAAGCATCCCTAGCAGCTTAGACCTGCTTTATGTAATAGGGCTGGGGCATGCAGACAGACCCAGAGCTGCTCCTCCACAGCCCACATCCCTTTTCAGCTTTGTTTTAAGAAATTGATTTAAAAATTCCTTCCAGGTGTTCACCACTGAGTGAGTTCTTGCAGGAAGAAATATAAAACATAGATTTTGTATCTATTTCTGTAACTTAAGCCCAGCATTGAGCTTTGATGCTCCTTTGAAAGGGCCTTGCTAATATGAAAATGAAGGCACAATAATAGATCTTCTCTCTGGCTGAAAAAGCCATTCAGGCACCGTTGTTTATTTTTGCAGGGAAATTGTAGCCACAGACACTTCAAGGAGTTGCAGCCACTACTCAGGTGGATTTACTGAAAGAACAAGCAAACAGACTCACTACACTTCCCTCTCACGGTGTTTGGGTACTTTGCAACATCCACATGGGGCTCACTGATGGGTGAAAAACCACCCTGATCTCTGCACTCCCCTGCACTGCACTGCGGCTGGATCCATTTCTTAAATTCAAGGTGTTTGGGGTTTTTTTCCTGTCAATAATACTGCTACACATCAAAGCAGTAGCTTGCTCTGAGTCCAGGAAGGCCCAGCTGTGACCTTTCAGTATAAAAACATGGTTTAAGAGAGAGTGATCTTTTACCAAGTCCTGTAGCAACAGGACAAGGGGCAATGGTTTTAAACTGAAAGAGGGAATGTTTTGTTGAATATTGGGAAGGAATTGTTCCCTGTGAGGAAGGTGAGGCCCTGGCACAGGGTGCCCAGAGAAGCTGTGGATGCCCCTGGAAGTGCCCAAGGTCAGGTTGGACGGGGCTTGGAGCATCCTGGGACAGTGGAAGGTGTCCCTGCCATGGCAGGGGGTGGAATAGGATGATCTTTAAAGTCCCTCCCAATCCAAAACATTCTGGGATTCATCTCCTGTATGAACTCTGTGACGATATTTCCATTCAGAGAAGAGGGGGAAAAAAAAACCAAAAAAGCTGATCAAACCAACCAAATAAAATTAAAATGTATTCTGAAAAAACTGAAGTTGAAATCATGGCTAAACCCAGACTATTACAGTTAGAAGCCAAAAGAAGTAAAGCACAAGTGTTACACCACCTACTTAAACCTAGCATTGTATGTCCACAGGTGCAGAAAAGTAACCACAGTGCAAAGTTATGCCATGGCTGCTTCTCCTCCAGCAGGAAAACCTCACTTGAGAAATCATTTAAGAAGAGAACCGAAATCCCTCAGGAGAAAACAGATCTGAAGACTGAAACCTGTACCAACCCTCATAAATTACACCAGTCTTTGCAAAAACATTCCACCAATAAGCCTGCAAAGGCAGCAGAGAGTGTTTAGGAGGGAAAGGTCAGCAAATCCAAATCCAATCATGGTGATCTGGCAAACAATTCTGTTGCTGAATGCTTTAAAAATATTGGTCTCTGAACAGCTGAGATCCAACAGCTTTGGATGGGCAGACAGGTCACAGCTTTATTTTTTTTTCACTATCTCTCCTGCTGCCACTTTGACCTTTGTTTGCAATCAGAAAAGGACAGAATTTAAACCCAGTCTGGTGGCAGCCAAATAAAACCTCTTTAGCCCCCTTCTCTACCTAAAATCTGCATGGAGATCACTGTGTATTTTTAGTCTCTTTAATAAAATATCGACAACAGATCCTAAAAGTTTTAAATTTTAATTTCATTACCACCGGGCAATCTGGGCTGAAATTTGGAAGTACCAATGTCTGATTTGAGGCAGAAGCTCAGAAAAGAAGTTGGGAAGGGAATTTAGCCAACTACACAGAAAAATAATACATTGTCTTGTCAGGAGTTAGCTGAAACCTTTCAAACACACACCACAAAATGGAACCGTGGAGAAAGGGCACAAATGGAAGAACATTCCCAAGAAAATCAATAGGCAGGAGCAGGACATCCATTTCCCAGCCTGTGCAAGACATCAGAAAGAGCCTATTTCCCTCCAGCCAGGTTTCTCACACAAAATTGTGAGGTTTTCAAAGACTCCTCCCCTGTCTTTCCCCCTCAGCTGCACAAAAATCTGACTGGCAGCACCACAAAGATTCGGGATCAATCCAGGCCAAAAGCAAAGCTCAGGAGTCAGGGATAGGAGCCCACAAACGAGAATGGGGTTTGTTCTTAGGACAAGGTCTCTAAAGAGAAAAATTTGGTAAACCCTGAAGCAAACATGGGATAATTTGATGTTTTCATCACAGCTGCTGTGAGGAACCAGGGGATGAGGCAGCAAGGTGGAGAGGGAGCAGCTGTGTCTGCAGTGCTGATCTCCACAGGAATCCCTGCAATCCATATCTTGGGGGGTGTCATTTAGACTCCTCCAGCCCATCCATCTTCTGCACTCCTAATGCTGCAGTCCAGCACCCATTTCTGCTCTGAATGACCTGATGAGCAGTTTTCAGTGAATTCTGCACAGAAGTCCAGGATCCCTGCTCAGAAGAGGCTGCAGGAGCTGAGCTGCCAGGGTTTGCCCATCCCTTGGGGTGTGCAGTGTCCCTGGGATTGCTGCACTGCAGGTGGGACACACTGGGTGCACACAGCGAGTTCCAGAGGAGAGGGATGTGCTGGCACAAGGATGGGCAATTTTCCTGCTAAACAGAGCTGCAGCCTCCCATTTACACAGTCAGGGAAGATGCTAAATGCACAGAAAATCAGCCTTCAGTTCAAACCACGCTGCCCATGGCTGCTCTCCCCCTGACCTTACAATGAGCACAGCAGCACCAGGCTGGTCCAAAGGCAAGGTACCCATGGCAAGTCTTTCCATGAGCGATTTTGTGAGTTACCAGCCCCTAAAGGCCTATTTTCAGTGCTGTGGCACTCCATCTATTCAGCAAAAGTATTTTGAAAGGCAAATACCCCACAGCAGAAAGGTGTGTGAAGAGTTTTACAGTTCTATACCAATGCAGCTACTCCTGCAGATCATTTACCCCCCAAAACAATTCCCTCAAATTATCACTCTTAACAAGCTTAATTACCAACCTTATTATTCCTAAGGCTTTCCTTTCCCACCTGCAGACAGGATATTTTTCAGCATGTGACTTAAAAGAGAGAGTTTATGCCTACTGGACTGGTCTTCCAGTTGGACCAACACTGAAGTTATAATTTATCGCTCAAATCTGAGAAAAACATTTCAAACCTTTAGATCAGGCAGAGGAGAAGAGGACTACACCTCACTCACAGTTTATTACTGGTGTTTTTGCTATTTTAGACAGAGAAAAGTACATTTTTCTGTAGTTGTTCAGCAGTGAGCTCTCCACAGGTGCACAGGAAGAGGATAAAACACTCCTGCGACTACACTGAGACTTAATTCAAACATTTCAGTGGCAGCTGCACCCTGACTTCAGAGCTCAGCTTCCACTGAGTGAGAGATCCCTACAGGCAAAACCTTAAAAAGGTTATTGTTGGCAGAAAACATCATATAAGGATTGTCTTAAATATTAATTAAGGCTCTCTAAACACAAAATCTTTTGATTTTTCCATGCTATTGCTTTACAAGCTCACCCTTGGCTTGCTGTAAGCACAGGTCTGAGCAGAACTGCACCGTGCTCAATACAGCAATTCTTTATTTCCTCTCAGTTATTCAAACCAAGCCCATTCATTGAAGTGACTCCCAGTTGGATCTCCCCTGTATATCAATAAATACACAGAGTAAATTCAGTACAAAATAGAAGGTGCAGGAGAATATTGCAGTCAGTTACTTCTCTGAATGCTCAAGGTTAATGAAATCAAGCAGACATTTGCAGAAATCATATCATTCAGGGGCTTTAGGAACTCATTACTCACAGCTGTAATCCATTTTCCTAATCCAGTGATTGGTATTGAGCAATAAAACATTTTGGTCATCTGCTGCAAAAATGTTTCATAAGTGATTATTTTATTCACTGATACTGTAACAACTGAAGTAATGCACAGTTAAATTAAATTATTTGGGGCCTAGCATAACTAGCATCGTTTGGGATGTTTCATTTTTAACCAGCACACTCTGATATCCATGGAATGAAGATGGATCTGAAAGCACTGTGCACTTCTGCATTTAACACTGCCTAGCACAGGCTGTCTGTGAGAATTCCAGGAGATTTTCTGCAGCACAGTGCTGACATTTCACTGTGGAAAATGCTTGGCAATTTTATTATCAGTAGGCTGGCAGAATTAGAGGTTATGCTCACAAAGCAAGTTTCCTTCTCCATCCCTTGATCCGAAGCCTTTCCCTTGCAGCCCAACCTGCTCTCTCCAGGATTTTCTAACTCTGCCCATCCCCACTTTCCCTGGCAAATCTCAAATTCATTTTCATGTTACAACCAAGTTCATGGAGGGGAGGGAACTCACAAGTTTTTAGGTCTCACAACTGTCCTGACTATTTGAATCCCTCTCTGGGCCTGATGAGAAGGAACACAAGTCATAAGCACAGATACTGATGGAAAAGTATCTCAGAGGTTCTTCCAAGCAATTTCAGAAACTGCTTTGCTTGTAAAACAACTTGTTTAGCCACATCTTTATGAGAAATAACAGCTCTGTCAAACCAGCACACTGAGAATAAACCACAGATAAAGAATACAAAAGAAACAGAACTACTATTGAAATGGTCTGAATGCTTCTCTCATGAGTTGAAAGACAATGATGTGATTGGTAACAGGCAAACTCTGGATGGAGCTTCAGCAAGTTAATTTAAGCCAAACAGCTCCTTTAGCTTTGGTTTCAATGGACAAGACTGTGCTTAGCTGCAATTTGGAGCAGTCTGTATCTTGTTTCAATTTTCCAGACTGGTTTACACATCCCTAATGAATGATATATTTTCCCAATTTGCCTTTAACCCTTCACTGAGAATATACCTGATCTGAGATAATGAAAAAATTAACAATATCAGAACCCCAACCAAACCCTCTGCATCACCTGCTCCTTTCCCCACCAACTCTCACAGCATTCAGAAGCACCAAATATTTTCAGCTCATGCTCAAAAGAAATAAATAAAATTTAAAAAAACCCAAAACACAACAAAACAACCCAAAAAACCCCATCATTGCTCATGGAGAGTAAACAAAGGAAGAAAATTGCTGAGCAGCAGCTGTCACCAAGTAGGAACTGAGAGAAGAAACCACCAAGACCTTTTAAAGTCTCCTTCTTAAGAAAATCCCTCTCTTCTCTCAAAGCCCTTTTAAACTCCAAATAGCTGCATGACAATTTATCACTATATTTGCATCGACAAGTCCTTCCCTGGGGAGTCTGTCAAAGGTTTGCATCACAAAAACCTTTGCAAGCTGCCTTGAAAGCCCCTCCTGCCCAAAGACAGCCTTGCTGCACCCAAATGATGAAACACCTGGGCCTGAACTTCTCCTCCCCAGTCCCTAAAATAAATTCAGGTGGCAGCACTGACACCAATTTGGGACAAATTCTGCTCTTTACGTTCCTGTCTATTAAAAAAAATAAAAAATAAAAAATGGCACAACAAAGGTGCCTGGTGGATTTACTTTGCCAAACAAGCTTCTGTTTAATAATTAGTTCTATTTTAGCTGGTTAATGTTTAAATCAACATCCCATAAAACATTCACACCTCAAAGATGGTCAGGTAATTCAGAAAGCATTCCTTAAAAACCCCAAAGCTTTTAGACATATTTATAAATATAAATACACACACAGTCAAGAAGCATTTTGGGAATGTTAAGAGTGCAAAAAGTGCTCAAAGTTGGCCAAGCACAGTTATTTAATATTCTCTTATAAATTATGTGTGCTCAAACCATCATAAGGTATTGCCTGTCCTTGTCCATGCTTCTCATTCTCAAAAATATCTGCTTACATAAATATATAGTTCATAAAAAAATATTAAATTAGGTTTATAGAATTCCCAGTTCTGTCTCCAACATATATTCTGGGTTTTCTCTTTTCCCTGTCATCTACTGGCCATACAAAACTTGGATTAACTTGGATTTTGACAACTGTCCCATATTTTAAAATTCAATTTCTACTTAAATCTTCATAAGCACGAGAAATTGACTTTTCTGGAAGGAAAATAAAGAGAAAAGTAAAACATGAGATGAAATGTGACACTGGAAGAACATGTATTACCATTTTGCTTGAGCTCCTAAAAACTGTCTAAATAAACTGAAGCAGAACATAAATAAAATCAAGGTCAAAGAAATTAAAAAGATTCATCTGCTACTTCTGTAATAAATTATATCCTTAAAGCACGGACACTGTAGTCTGAATTTGCATGAAATTAAATGTCACATCTGGAGAATAGTCCAAAAGTCCATTATTATTTGCCTAGCTGGTTTTCCACAGGTTTTTCTCCATAGTTGAAATGCATGGGGTAATGATATTCTTTTGTCCAGAAAATTCTATTGAAATAACTTTTAAAAGGTATCTCATAGCCAGCTCATGTATGTTTTAAAAGTAATTAGAATTTTTTTGTCTTTACTAGAAATGTATTATATATATCCAAATGTTCAGAAAAGGGTAAAAGCCAAGAGCAAACACATGAAAAGTCTTGGATGGATTTCAGATTCTCTGTGGAGCTTTGGAAGATCTTCACATGCAGAAAAGTGAGAAGCACTAAGAACATATCCAAATTATTTCTCACAGTTCCACTTAACCAAAAAAATAGAGTTTCAATCAACTGCTTTAAAGGGAAAAATGAGCATAAGAAGTCCTTCAGCACCTGAAAAAAAAAGTGTTCAGTAGAACAGAAATTCCTAAGAATTCCCAGTGCATCTCAGGATGGAGGTTCCATTTATTTCCATTTATTTCCTAAGCAAACACTTCATTCCCTCTCTCATACCCAGAGTCTGGAGCCTCTGTGTTTGATTCCATCTTTGGATGGAATCTTGACCCCACAAGAAGCAGCCCCTTTCCTGTTTCCTGATGTCTGTTCCTGATGTTTACAGGCAGGATTTATTGCATATACAGACTGCAGGTGTCACGCACACAAACTTCTCCAAACCAGCAGAGTGGGGCTGGTAACAATATTCAAACAGGCCCAGCCACCCAAAACCAAGTCACTGCACAAACTTTAATTATTAGCATGGAAAAGCTGCAATGAAAGGCAGCGGAGTCCATGAACAGTGAAAGACATGAGTGGTTTTAGGAAGCACATGAAAAGAAACCCCAGCTGTGCTGGTCCTCTTTAATTTAAAGATAAACCTAAAAGATAGAGTTGTTTCCCTCTCTTTCCAGCATCCAGTTTCTTTAATGTGGATTTTTTTTATGGATAACCAGCAAATCTGTCACTCAGAATTATTTTGGCTATTTTTGTCAAGATGCATTGAACACATCTATGTCCGATGCCTCATTTAGTGTAGCTGCACTACAAAGATAATGGGTGCTAAATAAAAATAATTTAGGTTAAAACTCTGGAAAACAGATATGATTGGAAAAACATAACTAACAAACAGTAAATGATACATGAAAATAAAGGGTGAAATGCTTTAGATAGACCTAACTAAAAATTCATATAAAAATAAACAATTCTAATAAATTTAGTTTTGGGAGTTTTGTATTCAACCTCTGATTAATTTTCTGGTCATGATCCTAATTACTATGTAGGACACTGCCAAGTGCTGTCAATGATATCTATTCCTTTGTAGCACATATTATTGCTCAAAATCTGAGATATCTCAGAATGAATGAAGGTTTTGGGGAAGCCACAGGGTTAATGGGATCTCTTAAGAAAAATATTCTGACTCAGCTTATCATTAGGATTTCCACTTTTATTCAGCTTCGGGAACATTTTCTCCAGAACAGGATAGAACTGTTTAGGTTGGAAAAGCCCTGGGAGAGCACCAAATCCAAGAGTTATCATCACCTAACCATGTCCACAAGCGCCACATCTAGATGCTTTTTGGAAAAGATCAGGAATGGTGACTCCACCATTTCCCTGGGCAGCTGTCCCAATGTTTGAAAACTCTTCTAGTGATTTTTTAATTTTTTTTCAGTTCAGTCTAAACCTCCCCTGGCCCAGCCTGAGGCCGTTCCCTCTCCTCCTGTCCCTGTTCCCTGGGAGCAGAGCCCGACTCCCCGGCTGTCCCCTCCTGGCAGGAGCTGTGCAGAGCCAGAAATTCCCCCTGAGCCTCCTTTGCTCCAGGCTGAGCCCTTTCCCAGCTCCCTCAGCTGCTCCAGCCCCTTCCCAGCTCCGTTCCCTGCCCTGGACACGCTCCAGCCCCTCCAGCTCCTGCTTGTGAGGGCCCAGAGGTGCCCCAGGGTTTGGGGTGGTGGCTCAGCGCTGCCAGCACAGGGGACAATCCCTGCCCTGCTCCTGTGGCCTCTCTATTCCCAGCCCAGGGGCCAGCGGCCTCTTGCCCACCTGGGCAGCCCTGGGCTGGTGTCCAGCCGCTGTTCCCAGCACCCCCAGGCCCTCTCCCACCTTTCCAGCTGCTCATCCCCAGCCTGGAGCTGCAGGGATTGGTGTGACCCCAGTGCAGGAGCTGGCACTTGGCCTTGCTGTCCCTCACAGCCCACAGATCCAGGCTGTGCCCATCCCTCTGCACAGCTCCCTCCAGCAGGGCTGCACCCCCCTGGGCAGCAAGCAGGGAAAATGGGCAGTGCCAGGCTCCAGATTAAATATTTCCCTCCAGAACAATCTACAGATGGCAGCTCTCAGCCACAGCACCAGGAGCTCCAGGCACACAGCTCCCAGCGTGGCCACGGCACCATCCCAGTCTGACACTGATCCTGACACTCCCTTCTGCTGGGTTTTACCATGGGATCCCAGAAAAGGCACCAGGCAACCCTACCCAGCACCACACTCACCAGTGGCTGTGTCAGAATTCCTGCAGGAACCTCACCAAGCCCCAAAAACACAGTTAAAAATATTCTTTGCACTACTCTGGCAAACCATCCTACAGCATCATACCAGGCCACTTCCCCTTGATTAGAAACATTTGCTCAAATGAGGTTATTTTGAGTTGCAAGTACATTACCTTGTGTCAGGGAATGATTCATGCATACAGATTTTAATAAAATAATTAACATTTTGTACATAAGATAGTATTTCATGTTCTAGACCAAGATGTCAGTCTGAATCCTAGGCAGCACCACACTTTCCATGCCTTGATTGTTCAAATATCAAATCCTCGTCATGCTGTAAAAAACAGCTGTTGGAGAAGAATAATTTTTAAATTATAAATGTATTGATTACGGTGACTAAACCATTAAAGGTCAGATTATATTTTGTCTATTAAAAAATACAGTGATTTATCAGCCTTTTTTATTTGTAAGCAATGTTTAGAAGGTCTGAATATGCAAAAATCTCTTCTAACAGACAGTTGATGGATAGGATCTAATCATGTCCTGAAAAACAGGTATGTTGATAAAGACTGGAATGCACCCAGGAGTTTGGTGGCATGGGAACGATTACAGTCCACAGGAGAAGAGTCAAAATACTGTTTTGACAATTTACATTAAATTATGCTCTCACATTTCTTTCTCTGCAGGAAGAGGCACGACCAAAAAATACCAAACTTCTTATGCCAAATTTTTGCTTTGCAAGAATTATCAAAATCTAGTGAGTGCTATTTGCAGAAAATCTTTTTCATTTAATGTTCTTTACACATTTCCCATTGCAGCTGACCTCTCCCACTGGCCCCAGCCTGAGGAGCTCATGCCTGTCACCAGCATGTAATTTGGGGACAAGTACCTGATTATTCATGGTATTTCCAAGACACAGGAACTGTTAGAATATTTCACTTGCAAAACGTCTTTGTGCAGCTCCTGAACCTCTCCTTGCTGTGTTCTAATGAAATTATCCCTCCTCTCATCTCACCATCCCCACAAACTTCCTCAAGGACATCCTGAAAATGTGGAGCAGCACTAATGCAGCAGTGCTCACACCATCCTCAGGACCCTTCCTTTATCCTGTATTCCATTAGGGAAGTGGCAATTTACCTGGACTTCAGCTGGACCTGCCTGAATTTAGAACCAACAGGAGGATTTATTGCCGTTTGCTACGAGCCAAAATTCCCAGCCAGGGGCTCTCGTTAGTGATGGAAGATGGAACAAACAACAGCAGCCTACATTTCCTCACCTTCCTCACCTCACAGCCATGGGCTCTGCCACCAGGGGCTGTCAAACCCAGCCCTGTAGGGTCGCCTGCCACCTCTGGGCATCACCTTCTTGTCCCTGCACCTTCCCCAAACACTCCTTAATCTACAGCCCCAAAGCTCCACTCGCTTGTTGCTACCCACAGAAAATGCTCAACCTGCTCAATACTTCAACCACTGGGAAAAGCTGTGTTCAACTCTTCCCAGAAAAATCCAAGTGTGGTAGGAAAAGTGGAATTTTTACCCCAACTACCCATTTTAGTGATTTTATTATGAAAATAAATCTAACCTGTAAGATTTTTTTTTTGATCGTTATATAAAAAAACTTCATAAATAAATGTCTCAATATTAAAACCAGAGAAAAGATGCTGATTCATTTCATTTCTCTTGTTTCGTCCTAGCTTCAAAATATTTGACTAAAACCAAGTTCTTGGTAATTTTACATCCAATTTACTTAGAAATGAAGTATTTTTGAAAAGCACTGTTAACCACTTTCAGCCCCTGAAGTCATTGGACAGGTCAGTTCTGCAAACTGCACACAGTGATTGAATTAACATGCAGAAAGAACTGCATTTAAGCCCATTTCTGGAAAATGGCTTTGGATTGTGGTTGTTGGACTGAAATTATATTTCAGCTTTCTGAACACCGTATGAAACATTTAACAAGAATTCTTCAACCTTATTACAGCTTTTTTTTTAAAAAAAAAAAGGCTCTTCTTGTCTAACAAGAAGATTGATAAAGCACATTTCCAATCACACAGTGACATATCTGGGGGGTTTGAAATGCTCCCAGTTCTAAGAATTAGCTCTGCAGTAAAACAGCCCTTCCATCTACGAGCAGGAATTTGCTCCCAACCCAGACCAGCTGGGCAGTGCTTGTAGCACCACAGCTTCTGCATCAATCATCCCTGGGGAAATACATAGATTTCTAATCATCTATTGCTTCCTTTTGAATGATACAAAAGGGATTTATGAGAAGGATTTTTCAGGCACACCATCCATCAGAGAGCTTTAGAGACAAATATTAGGTTCTGCAAAAGCATTTTTACGCTACTTGGACACTCACAAACGCAATCACTCCCTCCTGCCAACTCTCAGATTATTACGTAATACACCCAAGCTTTTACATTTATTCAGTATACACAACTGTGGTTCAATTTGGCACATTTTTTTGGTTTTTAAATATGAATAAGAATGCTTCAAAGAATGAAACGGAGTTGGGAAATATTTATACAAGAAGCTGAGTATGGATTAAAATTGCTTGGCTTCAAAAGTAAAATTAGATGATGTTTAATTTAGTTTATTTATGAAGTTGTATTTGTTCAATTTAAATACGTAATCTCCTCTGAGAGAGTTCAGCTTTGCAAAATGATAATCTGTTCCTATATTTCTATTAGTTGTGATTTATTCTGATTCATTCCTTTGTTCAAAAATGCTAATGAAAGCAGATGATGCCGAAGAAGATCCACAAGCAACAACCAATACATCCATTAGTCTGAAAAGCAGGGAGAGACTGCTCCACACAGTCAGGCAAGAAATGCCAGACAAAAGATTTCTAGGGAGACACTGGGATGTGGAGAAACCCAAGCACAGGCTGAACCAGCACAGCCTTAGTCCTCAAAACTCATCTCAAAAAGTCCTGCAAAGACACTCAGCAAATTCCCTCCCTCCTCTGGGCATACATCGAAGAGAGATGAATGCTAAAAATCCACTTTGCTGGGCTGTGATGGGGAGGAAAATCCAAGTGGGATGTTTTTTTCTTCCCTTTCCAGGAAGAAAAAGCTGCTCAAAGCTCTGGGGACATGGGTATTGCATGGGGGGATGAAGAACAGATTGGCAGCAGCTTTGCCACTCCAGATGTATTGTGAGAAGGCACCAAAGAGATTTTCCCATCAGCCATCCAGGTCTGGAGCAGTTTATTTGCCTGTCACCAGTTGCTGATGTGTTTGCTCCACTCCTTGGGTAAGAGCCCCACTGAGCTGGGCCACAAAACCCTTTTTCCCTCCCTGGCTCCTACAGCTGCACCCAGAAACCACCACAGAAGCAGCCCTGGGGCTCGCCAGGGCCAAGACCTCACTTTGCAGGCAGAAGAATTTGCCACTGATAACAGAGATCCTCGGAAATACCTTAATTACAACGAGACTTTTTCCATCCTCCACATGGATTAAAAAACCTCCAAACCCCTGCTGCTGGTCTACATACCTTTTCCTTACAAGGCTGTTTCTTGTGGGCACACGTGGAATATCCCACCTTCCACCTTTCCCAAGGAAGCTGATGAATCCTCAGTTTAAGTCACGTAATAATGTGGTTTGAGGGGATAATAAATAATATTAATAATAGGTTTAAGGGGATTCCCTATTTCTAAACTCGTATTTGCTTTGCTCTCCTCACAAAGAGGTTAAAAAGAGTAGGATCTATTCTCCCTTCTTTCCTGAACTAAAAACAGCTTCATGGAGCCCTCATGGCCATCAACACAGATGTTTGTTGCTCTCTGATTCAATGGAGCAGGTAGTTCATTCCCTGCTCTGTTCAATCCTTTGCAGGAATGAGCTCCATTGCTCCCAAGAAGAAATTTTTATCTCAAGTAATCACAAGCATTCCATTATTTGTTTTCTTACTGCTGTGGTGGAACTTGGGTGCTGTAAAAAAGCAGAGTCATGGGAGAGAAAGTCACATCCCTACAAAATTTTGAATTAAGTAAGGCCTCGAGCTTTGAGGCTCTGTGTTCACTACAGAACAAACACAAAAGCCAGACCAACATGGAAATGTGCTGCTGCTCCTGAGGGTAACTCCTGAATAGAAATATCTGGCAGCTGGGAGGAAAGTTTCTGGAGAACCAGCTGTGAGGTCAAACAAGAATTACTGAGGAAGGGAGTGGATCTGGTGTGTGGGAGGCAGTACAAAATTGGTATTGTTTTCAAGTGAACCACTGCGAGATTAACTTTGAATGGAATTAAACTCCACAGTAAACCAAAGTGCAAGAAGGATTTTAGAGCAACTGCTCTCTGTTTGGGTGCTTTTAGAGATGCACACATGCACATGCCTGTACATACACACAGACAGGGATTTTCTTCTCCATGTGCAAAGATTTATCCCTTCCCTAATCCAGCAATGGACAGAACTCTTCCCAAGCTTCCCTGTGAAACCTGCCCTGCTGCAGGAACCTTTGCAGTGCCCAGGGTCAGTTCCAGCACTTTGATTTGCTGCCACTGCCACAACCCCGGGTCATGCTCTGCCTAAAGGCAGTGGGGTTAGTTCACTGGACAGGATAAATCCAGCACAGAGGCTTTCCAGAGGATCCCAGCCCTTAATCCTCTTTGATTCCCCGTGCCCACCAGTGCCAACACTGAGCTCACCTGGACTGTCTCCCACTATAAAGTCCCTTCTTTAAAAGGAACGTTTGGATGTTTCTGGTTACTTTAACTTTGCTCTTTCACGGCATTCTAATTCAGGTTTACCTTAAATATTGCAATTATTCTCCTCTCAGAGTTTGGCAATTAAAGCTCAGAAAGCACTGCTACTTACCTGATTGATACTAGAAAATTTAACTTGTCCTGTGTCTGCAGCTTTCATCTGCTCCAGATAAGATAAAGGAGGGGGACAAGATATCCTTAGAAGGAAGCTGGACCCAATTAAGAAATTGTATGTCAGTTTTCTCAAACAAGTGGGAAAAAATCCCCAAAAATACTTTCCTAGCAATATTTTTCAAGATCCTGTCCTAATCCAAAAGCAGATATGCAAATGAGGCTTGTATGTTAAGACCTCATGCACTCAATTTTAAGTCTTAAAAAGGTTCGAGAAAAAAAAAAAACACTTCAGATGTCTTCCATTTTCCCTTTCATTCTTTTCCATCCTCAGTTCTGGTACCAGAATCATGTTTTCAGATTAAAACTTCCAAGTGTATTTCTAAACTAGAAAAAGGAGGACAAGGGCAGAGAAGAGGACACTTAATTTATTATCTTTTCACATTAGAGTTACAGGGAACCTTAATGATATAACAAGCTATAAACCCTGTAGCTGGTACTGTATTAATCATCTGTCTACATGAGAACTCAGATAAATATATAATCCTATTTCTGCATTGCAGATTTTACATGTCCCTTCCTCAGATTGCCGCCTCCCTTTTTCATTATTTTGTAAACATTGCTGGAGGGGAGGATCCATCCCAAGGTAGGGAATGGCATCCTAACTCTACTTGCTTCAATTGAACAGCCACATTAAGATTTATAAGAAGATAACCAAAGCAATAGGCAGCAATTCGAGCTTTGCAGCAGAGAGTCCCTTTCTTTTTTTTTTTTTCCTAACAGTCTGAGCACAGTTTGTCTCCCTCAACACGTTCTCCCTTCTCCAAGGTCAAGTCTGTTGCCAGCCACAGGCAGCAGCTGGCCCACCCAGGTTTCCCCCAGCTTGGGGAGGGGCCAGGTCCCACCTGCATTTCCAAAACACTTCATTTTAGACAGGCTCCAGCGGTCCCTGTCCATGTCACCTCTTGTCGTGTCACATATTCCTGCAAAAAATGCATATTCCCCTCTTTTGTCTTCCCACTTCAGCCCAAGCATGTAAATAAATCCATCCCCTCCACATTCCTATCTCTGATATTTAGGCGCCACACAGGACAGACAGAGTTAGCCAGTCCTATTTTGGATTAACCAAAACAAGATTTCAAATCAAATAAACCAAAGATTCTGCCAACAGTGGTGCAAACTCACCAGCACAGTGCCCTGGGGTCAGCAGCTCCCCAGAAATACTCAGGATAAAAAGTCACCTCAACACCTCTGTGCCCTGAAGGGGAGTTCTTGATGCTACAATGGAAATACCAGGGTGGTTCTTCCACGTCCTTTTGGGTCAGCCCAAGCCACACAGGGCATCCCCTCAGCTCCTTGCCAGGAGCTCTGTCCTGCCTGATGCAGAGTGATGCAGTGTGGGGATGAGAGAAGCCCCAAACTCTCAGAAGGGCCACGAAAATAACCTGCAGTAGCACGAGCTCGTCCCCAAGAAAGCTGAGAGGTGTCTTGCCTTGGGAATCGGGCATCTCATTCCTCCTGTAATCCTCCTGCTCCAACACTTTGTTTTCCTGGCATTTTCAGCCATCTTATTCAGCACTGCTGATTTAGCACTACCATTTTATCCTGCAGTTCTCTGCATAACAATCACCACGACAGCATTACAGAGACAACCAGTCCTACCATAATGCAAATGTCCTCCATGGGTACTGCAACAATTTGCATCGCATCTCAGGAGCCGTCCGCAATTCTTCTTGGAATTTCCCAGGTTAGCTCAACTACTCATAAATAGGTATTGCTTCAAGCACTGGGGGAGGGAGGATGACAATCTCGTGTCATTGTGAAAAACACCACGAAATCGTCATTTCATTGTAATTGCATCTCGCTGGTCCCTTAATATCAAACATCATTTGGAGGTATTTTTAGAACTACGTGCGAAATGTTCATTACAATGCAAGCAGGGGAAAGGGGCATGGGAAGGCTGCAGTGCAAATTGAACAGCTGTCCTCAGCCAGGACAACAGCTTCTTCTCCAAGTGACTTACAGAGGACACAGATCAATGCTGCCTCCTGACATCTGGGATTGCACATTTCCCAAGGAGACTGGAACGGTTTATTGGGAACGCTGCTCCCTTCTAATTACCTGTGCGACACGAGGTGTACCACTGTGAAAGACAAGTCAGGTCTGTGGCAGAGCATTTTATTGTGCTTCCTCAGCACCCAGGGGGGTGCCAAGGTTAGTGAGATGCTGAGCACGACCATTGCAATGATTTCATCCAGCCCCAAGATAAGCAGTGCCCGTGCCAAAGAGCCACCACCACTCTGAGAAGTGTCACTCTTCCCTCAAGGCCCACTGAGGCACAGAAAGCTGCTGGACAAAGAGTGTGGATGGCAGGACCTGTGCTTGGAAGGCTGAGGCAGCCGAGGGAAGGGGGATGGAGATCCCCCCACTCCAGTCACAGGTGACAGATGGCTTCAGTGCAGAGAGCAGCAGATCCCAGAAGGGCTGTGAGGCTGTAAAGATGTCCCAGACTGTTCCACTCTCCTGCATGAGCCTGCTCCTTGCTGGTTCCAGCCTCACTGGCTTGGCTGCAGGTTTTGAGAACACCTGGACTAAAAAGAGTGGAGCATGGAGTTAGTGAAGAGGGATGAGACAGCACCACCAAAGGGACTGATCACAGCAGAGGATCTGCCCAGATTACCGAGATTTGGGAAACTGAGGCCTCTTGAGCTCCAGATGGAAGACAAGGCTGAACAAAGAAGTGGTCTCTGAGAAAACAAGGGTGTCAGGATAAAAAAAGTGAAGATTGGACAGAAGACCGAGGGGAGTTTGGAAAGACAAGTCAGGGGAGATCCTGGAATTCTGAGATGCATGGAGACAAAAGCCGGGGTGGGGGGATGCCTAGGACAGCCTGTGTGTGAGATCAAGTAGGGTAAAAGCCCAAAACTTGTTGGGGCTTTGATGGATCTTGAATAAACTCCATCACCCAATCCCAGGGTGGGCTGTCATTCCCTGCCTCACCTGTGACAGCTGGTGGGAGTTGTCAAATGGGACTCGAGCTGGGGGATACAGAGGGAGGAATCCCGAGCCCCGTTCAATGTCCTGCACCCCATCCTAAACCGCGGTCCAAAGTCTACACAGATTTATACTGCAGGACACAATCCAAACCAAAGCACAGAAGATAACTAATCAGACTGAGACAGCTCTTATCTAAGTAAAGATCTCCTCAGATGGAGTGTGTGCATGAGGAGTGTCATTTTCTCCAAATGCCCAACTAATTTCCAGAGGTCAGGAGCTGGGAAGGTCAGTGAACTGGACAGGCCAGGACTACAGAAATAGCTCTTTGCCCAGCATCTCACAGATAAGCATCTTCCCTATCCTGTTTCCTCATTCCGTGCGACAGATTTTTCAGCAAGATCCAAATCAGATTGGACTAAATCTCATTTTATTTTTAATTCATTTCATATGGTTTTATTTTTAACTCACTTTAATTGAAATGCAGCGAATGAAATTATCAATTGAAATTACTTCATCAGCTGTGAGTCTTCATTCTTTAATATATAAAATAAGCTCTTAGTAAATCTGAATCACTGATTTTCCTGTTTCATCCTCAAACCCTGGGATGCTGATGCAATGCATTGGGCAAATTCCACACTCACAACCATAAACGTATTCAGGATATTGACCAAATTTTGGCATTTTTTATTAGCACAGCACTTCAATTCTGGGCTAAATCTTGAAATTGCAGTTCCAGCTCTAATCATCTCCTTCCAAGGGATTTCTTCTGATACAACAGCCAAAAGTTTTATTAATGGTCTGGATGAAGGAACAGAGCACCCTGTGCAAGGGCACAGACCGGGGAAATGGGAGGTGTGGCTGTGCCACCAGATGGATGAGCTGCCTCTCACAGGGAGCAACGGGCCAAGAGGAATCCCGGGATGGCCAGCAAAGGGAAAGGCACACTTGTGCCCCTGAGGCAGGACAGGCTGGGGGCCAGCTGGCTGGGGAGCAGCTCTGCAGAAAAGGCCTTGGGGTTCCTGTTGGGCCCAAAGCTGAGCAGGAGCCAGCAGCGTGTCCTCACAGCACAGCAGGGCTGCCTCCCTTCCCAGCAGCACTCCCAGTGCTCCCACCTGGGCTGGGCTCCCAGGACAGCCTGGGCCTCCTGGAGACAGCCCTCCAAAGGCATGCAGAGCTGAGGAAAGGACTGGAGCACCTGACACACAGAACGCTGGGGCTGCTCAGCCTGGAGAGCAGAAGGCTCAGGGGGACCTTCTCAACAAACAGCTGGTGGGAGAAAGTGTGGAAGATGGAGGCAGACTCTTCCCACTGGTGTCCGGTGAAAGGCAGAAAGGAGAGGAGAACAAAGGTAGAAAATTCCATTTAAAGGTCAAAAGATGTGAGGGTGGCCAAACACTGGCACAGGTGCCCCAGAGATGTTGTGAAGTCTCCATCCCTGGGGGTACTGAAAACCTGACTGGACATTGCCCCGTACAGGTGACTCCACTTGGGCAGGAGGGGTTGGGCTGGACCAGCTCCAGAGATACTTGCCAACCTCAACTGTCCTGTGTCTCTGAAATCAGCGGCTTTCTCCAGCCATTTCACCTTCCCCGTGTGGGCAGAGGAGACAAAAGGTGGAAAATGCACAAACTCTTCCATGAAAATCCCAGTTTTACTCCTGGTCCTCTTCTAGCTTTTCCCATTAACTGTTTCTAGGCTTCTCTGAGAGCCTGGTGAACAATCCTCGGACGCTTTAACTGTGCCACGAATATTTTAAAAACAAGGAAAAACATGTTACCAGCAGGATGAACTTGTCCATGCACTGTGGGGTAGAAGGGAAGTATTTTGTGACTTGGTTACCATTTCCCAACTCTGCCAGCTGTGGTACCTGTGCAGGAATTCCACATCCCTTCTGAGGCTCCATATTTCACTCATCTGCAGCGCTCAGAGGGAACACGTCCTGCCTTTCACAGAGCTGACAGCCTCTTAAATTTATTTAAATATGCCTCGTTCCCAATCCTTCTCTTATACATTGCTTCTTTTTCTTCAACTGCAAATCTCCAGGTTTAATGCAAAAACCAAGGTTATTTATCAAAAAATGCAACAGTAAAATCATGCTTTTTAAACTAAACACGAGTAAAATCAGTAAAACTTGAACCAGAAACCCTACAGCTCTTAAAATTGTACCGTACGCTAACAATTCCTGCAAAAGGGCACCAAACTTCCAAGTAAAGCTTACAATAAAATGCTATTGACCCTCTCCGTTGTTTTACAGATGAAATTAAAGCTGGTATTTTTATATAACCTCCACAACGCCCTTTATTTATCTCCACTGGCACATAAAAAACCCATCCAGCATGCGGAGCATAACCTACCTAGAGAGAAAGACTGTTCTCTTACGCAACTGCTCCACTAAGGGTCCGTTCCCTTGGAGCACCACTCGGCAGCTGGGGAAGGATGAGGATGGAGCATCCCTGGAGCTGGGCAGGCTCCAGGGCGGCGGGGCCGAGGCTGCCCAGGTGCCAGCCCGGACTGCAGGGGCTGCGGAGGCTCCGGAGCTACCCCGGCACACCGAGGGAGCTCTGCTGCTCCCTCCAGAGCCAAATCATCGCTCCCTGCCTGCCTCGGCACGAGAGGGATCCCACTGAGGGGCTGGCTGAAGCTTTGGCATCAGGTTTTAGCATCTAAGTTAAAGAAAAACACCTCTTGAATCCTTAGCTGGTTTTTGGGTTTTGGGGTTTTTTTTTAAGCCCTTTTTCAACTGGCACGTTAAAAATTAATCAGAAATGTGTGATTTTAATCATGGGGGGGAGGCTGGAGTTTGATCAGATAATGTATAATCTGAACGTAATTAATCAGAGGAGTGCTTGCTAAATTCCAGGGAACTGTAACATCCTTCATTGTGTCTCCTTGAAAACAGAATGAAAAAAAAACCTGGCAAAAGGCAGCTCGTTCTCTACAAGGTTTCCCAGTCAGGTTAATGAAATGAACCACTTTCTCCCCTTCAGAACATGATTTTAGGTGCAAGCTGTAAAAGTATTTCCATTTCATAAAGGAGGTGGGGTCCATTTAGAGAAGCCCCACTGCTGGAGTCCTGCTGCAGTGCAATGGGCTCTCAGAGAGTGGGAGAGGGAGTTACAAGGTCAAGACTTCTACATTTATTCCAAAATGTAACAAGGAATTACTACCTCCACAACTGGCATACGACAATGTGAACTGCAGGATGAAAAATGAAAAAAAAAAAAAAAAGCAAAAAACACTTTTAACATTCTCATGAATTCTTGCAGTTGCTGTGTTCAGTCAGGAAGATGCATAAATATATATTTAGTAGGATTCAAAGAACGTTGCATCCCTAATCCAACAGCCCTGGGAAAGATAAGCCGTATGTTTTAAATGCTGGGGGAAGACGAAAGGGGAAAAGAAAACCTTTCCAAGCTGTTTCCTAGATATATGGTATGAAATTTAAAAGGAAAAAAGCACTCACAAAAGTGACTACATGGCAGCTCTTAGAGGAACAGTATGATACCTAGTTCATCATTACCATGTCTTCTGCAACCTGGAATCCTGCTGGGAAGCATGAAACTCTTCCAAGCTGTTCCAATATACATGCATGCAACCTTTTTATATATGCAGAAAGCATGAGGAATATCATGCAGTTTTGATTTGCAGCAGAGAAGAAAACTGACCTTTTCTGTGAAAATGAATGTATATTTAGCATTGATGCGGGCCAAAATCAATTCTCTATAGAAATGAAGACAGATACACAAAAAGGATGAAAAGGGAGCACACAGAGGGGAAAAAAAAAACCCTAAATGGGAAAAACCTTCATGCTGCATTGCTCCACACAACTTATCTACAAGCCTTATTTTATTGCCTTATTCACCAACTTACTCATTTTACCAGCACTACAGGGAAAATGTGAACCACCTCTTCACAGGTAGCAATTTGAATTAAAATGAGAGGAGCATGAACAAAGTAAAAGCTGTCTGTGATCAGAGACCTGCTGGATACCTGAGTCAAACAGTTATTCCAGAGCAAGGTACAAGAGCCAGTCATGCATATGGATGACCTCTCACAAATTAAATGCTAATCAGGAATGCATCTCAGCAGCAAAAAAATAACAAAACATGTGGACTGTGAAGTCGACCTGTAATCCCTTTTCTAAGCAAATACTAACAAAAAAACCCTCATTGTCAATTTCGTACCACAAATATCTAGCATCAATCTCAAACCCCAGCAATAAAAGCGCGATTTCCCCCTATTAAACGTGCCAGCTCTCCTCCAGGCATCCCAACTTGTGTAATATCCCTGCAATCCTTTCCCAGCCCCACAACAGAAAGCAATCAGGGCTTCAAAGGAGCAGAAAGCCCGAGGTTTATGCTAAGGAAGCGCTTTATCCTGAAAGCAGAGCCATTCCCTTTGAGCCCCTTCAATACTCACCTTGCGGAAGGGATGGGGAGCACCCGCGCTAAGCATCTGCCGGCGGCTGCCTCGGAGCGCCGGGGCTGCCCACAGCCATGGCCTCGGCAGCCCTGGGAACGCCGGGGGATGCTCTGGGAAGCGGCCCCGGCTGGGATGGGAGCAGCTAAAGTCGGGAATTGCGAGGCTGGGGCAGAGCTCGGCTGCTGCCCGGAGCGCAGGAGCTGCCAGCGCCGCAGGCACGGATCAAACGCACAGAATCTCCCTTTACATAATCGGAAATGACTCCCGTAATCTGAGGTTTGCTCTTAAAGCGTTGGGTGCCTCATGAGCAGCCAAAAGCTCTTTTTTTTTTTTTTTTTTTTTTTTTTTTTTCCATGCGGCTTGGAGCTGATTCTTCCCTTGATAAAATTAATTAATAAATAAATAAATAAATACCAAAGTCTATCTGTCAGAATTCTTAATTATTACACCGTGCACCTCAGGAAAGCCTTTCCCCATCTTGCCACAGGAAACATCATGCATGGCTAAAAGGAATTAGAGAAAATTCCCGGTTTTCTCCACATTATTTTCTAGTCCATCTCAATACAAAGGCAATGTTTGGGGTTTTTAACCTGCGTGCCCTTTACTTTCAAGCAGACACACTGAAAAGCTATAAACAGCTCCAGCAAGGAACCCAGCTGAGGATTACAGATTTTCCTGACAAGAAATAGCTTTGCCTATCGTAAGAGAACATTAAAGTTAGAAAAATACAACAGTCAAAGTGTACTGCTCACATTTTAGTGAAATGTGAGCTTCTGAAAGGAAAAAAAAAAAAAAAAAGGCACATCCGATTCTTACCAGCAATGATAAAAGCAAAATCCCATCCACGTGTTTTCCTCATCACTAAAGAACTGATTTAATCAAAATCAAGCCCCTACGTTTGAAAAACAACAAGATCATGCTGAATTCTCAACCTACCGAAGCCCAGCAAACGCCTTCTGATGCAAGAGAGCCTTTTAGCTATGCAGTTTCTCTTTGACCTTACAGAATAATCTACACGAGTCGCAGCGTTACCTTTGCAGAGATTCCCAGGGCACGAACCAAAACCTAATGCATCACTCAGCCCCAATCCCCACACCATCTTCCCATCAGCTCTCGCCTTCCCCGGCGGCTGCAAAATGCCAAATAAACGAGCTCGGGAACGGAAAGGGGAAAGATTTTTTTTTTTTTTTTTTTTTTTATTATCATCATCACCACCACCATCACTATTGCTCTCATGCTGTGGATGTCGCTACTTACTTGGCTAAGACATCCTCCCCAGCACAGCAGCCTGCTCGCGGCTAGCGGGCGGAGGGCTCAGGGCTCGGCATGAGCCGCTCTGCAGACCGTACCACCGCCGCACCGCCGGGGAGGCAGCGCGCAGCATCCCGCAGCATCCCGCAGCATCCCGCAGCATCCCCCGGCATCCCCCGGCATCCCGCACCGCCGCCACGGGGACACCGCCGCGGACACCGCGGGGGAAGGAGCAAACGACAACAACAGCAATCAAAAAAAAAAAAAAAAAAAAATTTAAAAAAAAAAAAAAATATGGACTGAACCACCATGTTTGTTGTTTGCGATTTTTTTTTTTTTTTTTTTTTTTTTTTTTAATGCTTCCCCCTGGGATAATGACAAAAACGGAAGATGGCAAGCGACCAGGAATATGCCACTTACTCAGAAACGGGAGAAACCTTCAAGGACAAGGGCTGTCAAGTCCTATCACTGTCGCTGGAGGAGGAAAGGGGGGGATGAAAGGAAGGTTGTGGAGGAAAGGGGGCGCGGGGAGCGGCGCATCCCCGGCACCCCCGAGCAGGCGCAGGATGCGGAGCCCGCAGTGCCCGGCGCTGCTCGGGCTGTGCCCGCTGATGACAGCCCGGCGTGCAAATTACTTCATAATCACCCTCTGCAAAGATCCGGCTCGCTCGCCCTCCCCTGCTCTCTCTGTTTATGTAAGAACAATGGGGATTCTAAGCAAAATAGGAAGGGGAGGAAAAAAAAAAAAATTAAAAATAAAAAAAAAAAGGCAGCCTTGCAGCGCTGTGGGGTTTGTGTTGGGTTTGTGTCCCTGCCATGCCCGCCAGAAATCCAAAACCGTACAGGAGGAACGGCGAAATATCCCTGTTTAACCTGATCTGGTCACATCAGCGTGTGCTGTAAAACCACACACACATGCCAGAGCAGCTCTCTGCCCTTCTCTTCCTCTTCCTTGCAGCCCTGCACTTGGGGGAATCACTGCATTTTATCTTCAGCCTCTCACCATCCATCCCGAGCTAGTATGTATCTGCTATTTTGAATTATTAGCACATACAGGATTCAGAAGTGTGAGAGGCTTTTCCAATGGAACACCGTGTTATGGCGGTGCAAAACAAACACAAATATCAAAAATAAGACAGAGACATCAGTCCTCTGAAAAGCAGAACATTTTTCTGTGTAATAGTTTATTTTGTCAAAGGAAACTGTGATCAGTACATGTGCCATGTCCAAACTACAACTTCCCTACCTCAAACCATTCAATCCTGAGAGTGACTGAGCACAAGAAAATACAAAATACCTTTTTTTTTTTTTTTTGGTGAAGAATGTGTAAAACAGTACAGATAAAAGTTGGGATGTGTTCTGTAGCATCCTAGGACAGCAGTGGCTCACGGCTTGCCTGTGCCTTGGCCAGGGTGGGCAGGAGCACACCTCCCTGAGCAATAATAGGAGTAGCTGTGCTGATGCTCTGTCATCCTGCCTTACTCGCTGCTCAGAATATCAATTCAGCCAGTTAAACCAAAAGTCTGCACTGCACCAAAATGGAAGCTATTTAAAAAAAAAAAAAAAAATAAAAAAAAAAGTGCTGGGATCATTGATCAGGAGTTTTATCTATGCTGATCAATTTTTTCTTAACGAAGTAAAATGTAAATCAGGACTAGGATCAATGCAGAATTTTCTCATGTGAGACTGCCTTTGTCATTAGGAAGCTACAGGCAATTACATGCATGCCAGGACACCAGATGCAGTGACTTTGGGTTATATTAAGCAGAGAGACGTGTCCCCTTTTCAGAACAAGTTTTCAGTACAAACTGCAGCTGTGAGGAGTTTGCAGTGCAGCTCAAACTGAATCCTAGCCCTGAACAAAGCAGTGCTCGAGTTAAATGTCTTGTGCTGAGGTCCCAGACCCATAAATGTTGGTGACCTCTACTGCTCTGCCAGAAAAGCAGGAAGATACTGAGACATCTGCAATTATCTGACATTCTTTTTTATTTTTGGTAGAAATTTTAAAGATAATTTGAAAAGTGATAGAAGGCTGATTGACACAGTACTGAAATACATTAAAGAAGACTTTTTTCTTGCACTGTCTTTCCTGAAAGAAAAGAGGAATAGCTTAAAGAGATTCAACATAGCATAAAATCTTGTTCTGTTGCCAGTTTGATGAGTGCTGCTCTCAAAGACTTTCTGTCATACTACAGAAACTTCAAGCCAGAGACAGAATCATAAGGTCTATATCAGAAAAAATCTCTAATTCTTGTTTTTAATTAACAGGATAGGCAAGGGAATAAGAGGGGAAGAAAAATAACAACAGAAAAAAAATTATATGTTCAAAAGGGAAGGAAAAGCTTAGTTTGAACATTTCATTATACACCAAATCCAACCAGCTCTGCAGATGAATATTCCCAGTGCTCACTCACCGCAGGCCTCTGGAGCACCAGAGCACGTTGGGGAGATGGACAAGCCAGGAAGATTTCTGGAGGTTTGTTTGGAACCTGCTCACAGGGTTGTGTTGGTTCTACCTCCCCCACACCACCCTGCAGCCAAGGCCAAACATTAATGCTGATCTCCATCCTAGAGGATGCAGATCCTGGAGTTCCCAAGCCTTGGATTCGTGCACCACGCTGGAGCCTGCCTTGGGTGCGCGTCAAGGAGCTCGGAACAAAGAGGCAACCTTGTGTTTGTCCTCATTTAAAGCTCCCAAGTGAAAACTCTTCAGAAATGGCCCAAACCTGAGCTCCAGCACTGCTGAGACAGGGCCAGGAGTTGTTCTCTGGTTCCAGGCTGACACCTGCTCACTGCCCTCAAAGCTACAAGACCACAATCCCAGGGAATACCTGCTACCCACAGCAGGTACCCTCCAACCAGAGCTAAAAAATAACAATTCCACCCTCAGAAATGGGCCAGCCAGTGAACAGCACCCCTAGGAATACTCTGAGCTCAGAATTTAAAGGGTTGGGGAGTTTATTATTATTACTTCTTGGACACAACTGGGAAAATATTAACATTTTCCAACCTGGCTTCCAGCACATGCAGCTCAAAATGGCTGCAGCGTTGGCTGGTGCTCTTTTGAGGTATTCCATCATCAAATTTAATAGCAAAGCCCTGCAAACAAGACACCATCTGAAATGAGGGTTTGTCAGCACATCTTCATGCCTATTAAAGCATCCAGCAGCATGTTATTTAGCTCTGACAGAAAAACAATTTAACACCTTAACTTGGGGGCAAGGAGCGGAAATGGAGCAGAAAAATGGAATGGAAAATAGAAAGATGCTCTTTGGGACTAAGTTTAAAAAACACGACAACGCTTACGGGATACAGAAGGAAGGAGACTTCAGCTGTTGAGCTTGAACTGCAACTTGACAAAACCCTTTGCCCAGGAAAACTTCAACTGGCTATTTATACTCGGAGGCAAAAAAGCCTGCCTAATTTCTTTGGAGAAAATTTTAATTCCATATGTGCTGGTGATAGACATCACAAGCACATTTCAAGGTCTTTATGAGATAATTAATGACAGGAAACACAGGAACATAATTTTAATTCTTCTTTCAGGATCTTGGGGACCAAGACCTCCTTTCCAGTGAGGTTGTCCAATCAGAGCAACGGCACTGGAAAGCAGCAGCAGATTTCTAATATTTTCCTAATCACAACCCAGATAATTAAACTAGAACAGCAGACTGGCAGCCTCTCGTATTTTTAAACCTCATTTGCTGCGTTTTTAAAACCAAGAGTTAAATCTGTTTCCAGATTCGGTGTCTCTCCAGTGTGGGAATGCAGAGCAGTAACATTTCTGCAAGGAAACAGCTTGCGCTCCCAAACTGCGCAAACATGTTGTTATCCTGGGAAGCAACACGACCTAATAAAAGGAGGAGTGGAGGAGAGGGACCTCAGAACAGTCACAGTCAAGGACTTGCCCCGCTGTTTCCTGACTGGGAGATGTTAGTAGGTCACTTGATCCCACTGTGCTTCAATTTCCCTAACTATAAAATCAGTGTATTCCCGAGTTTAAATTGCAGCGCTTTGGAGCTGGTTCCTTGGTTAACCCTTCCCTGCCCTTGGGGGAAGCTGTTGGGCACACCTGGATGTGCTGGGGGAAGTTCTGGAGCTAATCCAGGCACAGGGCTTGGATTGAGAGAGCCCCAGAGCTCCTGTCCAAGCCCAGCCATTCACTGTGTGATTTAAACTCGGAAACTCGCCGTTGCCGTGAACTCTTTATTTTATCTGCCACATTTATTTTCCTTTACAAAGTGCCACTTGCTCTGACTGATAAATTATTGCAGTTCCAATCAGCTCACTTCCTTGACCAGCATCCCAACTTTCTCAATATCTGAAAGGAAAACTACCAGCCAGCCAGATCTGCAGTTCCCCTTCTCCTTCAATCTCTGCTATCTGAAATCTCCAAATATCCCACTTTTTCTTTTTTCACCATCTAAAAGCCATTCCCACAAAGAACAGATGCCTGTGAGGCTGTCCCACCATTGCTGTCGCCTCCTTGCCGCAGGTTTAAAGCTCATAAAACAAAACCAGGCTCCCAGGATCACCCAAGCAGGAAGAAAAGTCATTAGGCTCTTCCAACAACAAGAGAAAAAAAAAAAACAAAAACTAAGAAGCATTAATTAGCCTGAGCTTCCCAGTAAAGCTTAAGTAAACCTGGCTCACTGCCACAGCCTCAGCACAGCAATGACAGAGAAGCATCTTAGCAGCCTCCTCCAAAGGGATCTGCCCCGGCCACAGTGAGGACCTGCAACACCTGACACAGCTAAACCTGAATCCCCTGCTGAAATCAGCTTCTCAACAGCCTAAAAATACAAAACCTGTGTGGTACCAGCATCCAACCCTCTTTTTGGTTTAAAAGCATCTCACATGTAGATGAGAGGAAATATTTGTTGGCACTCAGAACAAATCTTTGACCAACAGAGTGGTCAGACAAGAGCTTTGAAGAGCAACCTTGTGAGGGTGCCACAACTTCTTGGAACTGTGGATAGGCAGCAAAGGAATCCCCCCATCATCCCATAAATGGGCATTTAAACCCCATAAACTTGTTCTCAGAACAGAATTTGTGCCAACTGCCTTCCAGCATTAATCTGTTTACTTAACATGATACAGTGGTCCTGGGAGGGAGATCCAAGTCCTTTGTGGTTTCCACCACAGGAATTCCCTCCCCTGCATTCTGGAAGGGAATGTAACTCTCCCCCTGCAGTCTCATATCCCTGAGATAGAGATGTAGAGATTTCTAATCTCATGGAGATTAGAAATTTAATGCAAAATCATTTAAACTCAAATGATAGGATTGTAAAATTTAAAGGGGTCACATCAGCTCATACCAAACCGCAGATTTCAGACAGTCTGACTTTGAAGAATATTTGGAAATCAGGGTGAAACTTTGCACAAGTAGGTGGGTTACATGGGCTCAGCCCTCTATTACATCAAAACTATTCTCCCAGAAAAAAAAAAACAAACGGAGTTTGGAATCAGAATTTTGGTTCAGTACCTTCTTCTGATACCACTGATGCCAAACACTAACACAGCGTTCTAAAAGTTGTTTTTCCTTCTTATTTGCTAAACTCCTGTACAGGAGACCACTTATCTTCCATTTGCAAAGAATATCCTAAGCAGGATGTGTTTGGAGGAGCCATGGAATTGTGTAGGACTGTGGCATGGATATGAACCTCAAGTACCCTCTCTACACAACCAGGTCACACCATGACCTTGGACTGCACCTTAAAAAAGAAACCCACCTTTGTTCTCTTTAAACTGCTCAACTGTTTCAGTCAGATTTCAGATTAGACAGTGAGAAATAATAGCAGAAAATTAAATTACAAAAATGGACTGTTATTAATATTATTAAGGAAATGCATGCTCCTTTGAGAACTTAAAGCTTTCATTCTTCAATATATGGACTTTTCCTGCATACCTGCATCTCCTGACCGTAAATCTCATTAGCTGACACAGTGGCCTTTTTATCAAATGCCTCTGAATGGAGGCTTGGAACAGCCTTATTTATTACTCTAATAAAGGCAAATTATTAAAAACATAAAGGGAAACAACTGAGGGACAAGGTTCAATCACTCTCAGCAATTTGAATGGGAGAACAGAATTTTCACAAACGTTGAAAAAAGGACTTTTGATATCTCAGCAAACAACCCAACCCTGATGCAGGTAATTAATCACCTGCAGTGTTGGTCTCCTGTTGAGGAGAGGGTTTTCCCAATATAATGAGATAAAAGGCTATGTTTAGCTTAGTGGGCAAAGCAATCTGACCTGTTAAGCTTTGCTAAGCCGTGGCTATCTGTGCCCTGCTGATCACCCTGCCTGCGGAACGTGCGCACACGGGCGGCGCCCAGGGCGGCCTGGAGCCCCATCCTGGGAAACCTCCCTGGAGCCACCTCCTTGGAGGGTGTCCCCAGAGCCCAGAGCTCCATTCTGGGAATTTCAGGGCTATCCCAGAGCCACCTCCTTGGCAGGGTGTCCCCAGAGCCCAGAGCCCCATCCTGGGAATCTCAAGGCTATCCCAGAGCCACCTCCTCAGCAGGATGTCCCATCCCAGGGCCACCTCCTTGGAGGGTGTCCCCACAGCCCAGAGCTCCATCCTGGGAATTTCAGGGCCATCCCAGAGCCACCTCCTTGGAGGGTGTCCCCACAGCCCAGAGCTCCATCCTGGGAATTTCAGGGCCATCCCAGAGCCACCTCCTTGGGAGCGTGTCCCATCCCAGAGACACCTCCTTGGAAACTGTCCCCACAGCCCAGAGCTCCATCCTGGGAGTCTCAGGGCCATCCCAGAGCCACCTCCTCAGCAGGTTGTCCCCACAGCCCAGCACCAGGGGCTCTCCTCACTGCAGGAGGGCCACAAAGCTGCACAGCTCTTGGTGCTCCTCTGAGAGGAGGAGGAACTGGAGCTGGCCCGTCACACAAACCACTGAGAACCCCGGATGTTCTTCCCTGTGCCACAAAGCTCACTTTGTGCTGCTGATGTCACCACCCAGGCTGGCACTGCCACCCCGCTCCTGTGGGAACTCAGACTGCTCCCAGAGCCTTGGAAGGGCTCACTGGTGCTGGCTGGAACATTCCAGTACAGCCCAAAAGGTTTCACACCGCTCCTGTCCTTCCCTGCGTGGCAGCATTTGACAGAATGGCTCCACTTCAGCCAAAACAAACAAAAAATGTGTGAACAACAATAAATCAGTCCTTTCAATCCCACTGGAACATCTGGGAATAGCTCTCACAAAAGCCAGTCCAAGGGTTCAAGCAACTATAGAGTCAAACCTGACCTGAAATAATCACAATGGCTTTTAGAGTTTAATTTGCATTTGTGAGATTAGTTTAGTTTGTGGCTCTTAGATATAAAGATTCTCCTATAAGAACTCAGAATTTGTATTCAGAATTAAATCTAGATTTGAAATAAATGTTCAAATTCTTCGGCAAAGAATGAATTTTACAATAAGAAAGCTTCAAGAATTATTGCTATCTATAATTTGCTTAGAGATGTAACATATAATTTGCACAAAAATACTTATCCACATTATTAAATATTAAACTAAATACAAGACCCAAAGTTATTGTAATAAATATAGCCAGTATAGGAAATAAAAATGCACACTAAATGAAAATTAGGTGGGTGTCAGGCTTGGCTTCCAGACTGAGCCATGTCCTGAAAATCCACAAGTTGTTCCTTAACACCAGATGAAACCCTGTGAAACAATAGTTCTGAAAATTTTGCAAAAATATCAGAACTTTTTGAAGCAACTGAGTTTAGGGCTTGCCAAAGCATTATTGTAGAGTAAAAGAGTCTGTCCAGTGCAGGAGAGTGAACACATGAGTGAAAATGTTATTGGAGAAAAAACCCCACCAATATCTAGTCTAGAATCATCTCATATCCAAACAAAATTGACACATTTTATAATATCTCCCTTAGCTAAATAACCCTTCAAACTGTCCATTGTTTTAAAACTGTCCTTCACCAACAGCACTCATGTGCTGCAGATTCCTCACTAAGAGGAAAGGTTCCTTTCCTTCAGGAAGAGTTTTAAAAAAAAATAATAAAGGAAAAAACCCAAACCAAATTAAAAAAAAAAAAAACCTTCATTCTGTTTGGTCAGAAATGTGTCAAGAAAGGATTTAGGGGCAAAGAATACATGGTAGTACTTCTATCCCACAAAAAGGAGCCAGGAAATACAAGAACCAAAAGACCAAGAGGAAGGAACCCAAAGCAGTCACCACTTCATAGAATCACAGAATATCCTGGGAGGGACCCACAAGGAGCCTTGAGCCCAACTCCTGGCCTTGGTTGGGCCACAGCCAGGTTTAACCTACCAGAGAGCACAGCCTGGGAGGTTTGAATGATATCCTGATTACATTTTGAGTGATTTATTGACTGCATTTTTACCTCCCTTTCTTCAGAGCCAGAATTGTTCTTTCCTGCACCAGCAACAATTTTTTTCAGGCACTGAGAACAGGACGTGGCATTGTGCAGGGGAAATAAAAGTCTGATTATTTATTTCACTGCAGGTCATTTGTCAGCTCACATCCCAAATCCAGCCAAATTCCCCTCCACAGAGCTACAGGGACCACCGGGAAGAGCTCCAGGGCCAGCAGACAGATTCCAGAGCCCAGAACTCAAGGCCTCATCCAGAACTTCTCCATCTGGATGACCAACATCACCATCCCCCTTTTTTCCAGGGCTAGCTCACAGACATGATCTCTTAGCAAGGTTTTTGCTCCAAATAAATCTTTTGGATGTCTTAATGCCCAGTAATAAACTGATAGATTATAGTGATAAAAATCCCAACAGCCTCCTCCTGTCTGAGGCTGGCAGAAACCACCCCTCCTCCTTGCCCTCACCTGATCAACCACAGGCATCCTGATCTCCATAAACAGACATGATGGGTGAAAATAATTTTTTTAAAAAAAAAAACAACAAAACCAAAGTAAGTAATTTACTAGTAAATAAACACTGAAGCCTCGCTGGGAGGTTGAGAAAATAAATCTGTGAAGTTTGCTTTAATCACTCCAAAAAAGGGAAGATAAGAGGGAGAGTTTGAAGTGCTTGTAAACCAGTAAAAGCCGGGAGAGCATCAATTTCTTCTTTTTTTTGCCTCTTTAAAGTGTTACAAGGTGGTTATGCATGGGCTGATAATTTAATACCATTAAGAATTCATCTGCTATTTCAGCTCAGTAATTTTGAAAAGTGTCCAGCACCATCAGATAAGTAGAATTTCTACTTTAATCCACATTTCTTCTTGGAATCCCCATATTTGGAAGGATTCCTTAATTTCTTTATACAAATAGCCTTTTCTTCTTTAACACAGCACTGTCCTACAAAGATCCACTTCATACCTCTGTTACATATCTTGGAGTTTTGCTCTCTAAGTCAGACACTCCAGTCTCTAAAAACATACAGCTTTTATTTTCCAAAGGCCAAGGAAAAGAAGATAATCAGTAATGCATATACTTGTGTACATATATAATATATACAGGGAAATTCCTAACCTTGAAGGGAATGGTGTAGTAAGACCCATATTTCTTGAACACTGATGTCAGCTCTCAAAGATGTTCCTTGACCTTGAGGATAAAAATAAATTGTGCAGCCCTGCATCGTGTCCTCGGCTTAGTTCACTAAAGACATCTAAATGTTCTGTGCTTACATACCATAAAACAGTTAAACACAGATATTCCATATTAATTATATTTAATACTCCTAACTTCGATTTGTGGAGAGGAAAATTGGGTTTCCCAGGAGCTGCTGCAGCTTCCAAACATCCTCTAATTCACAGGCACCAGAGATGCTCACAGTGTTATATTTAGATAAAGTAGTGATGAGAACCCTCAGCACATTATTCGCAAAATTAAATCCCACTGAGGTTTTTTTTTTCCTCTTGCCATTTCATTAATTCCAGCTCAGGAGCAACAATGGAAGATCATAATACATGTAAGAGATAAAATAATAAAATATATAACAAAACACTGTACGGAATCCTATGTTTTCTACTTTTAAAATAATGGAATTTTTGGTAACTCCTGTGCCTGGGAGAGAAGATTCACAGAGCAGCATCCCCAGACTGCTGAAATGATGTCTGCTAGCATTAATTCTCTAAAGAAACATCTGAATGCCAAGCTCACCTACCCTTTAGAAAGGCAACAGCTTCTCAGGGAAACATTTCAGAGAAGCTGCCAGCCTTCCGTTCGCTGTTTTCCAGAAATCCTGGGGTCCCCCTTAGGGAATGATGTCCTTGGTGCCCCCAGCACTGGCACAGCCCAGGTGGCACCTGAAGGGTCCCTGCTGGTGCTGCCTTGGGCACCCCCAGAGCCGTGTCTGGGCTGCTCCTCCCGGAGCCTGAGCCCTCCAGAGCCAGGTACAGCACCTTCGGTTCCCAGAGGCAATTTCCCTCTCTGGGAAGGAAACTGAGCATGCATTCCCTGGCCTGGCTGGGAAACAATTCACACTGCTGGACACAGCCACAGCTCTGTTAATTAATGAGGTACAGAGCCCTGCAGGTGTCCAAGGAAATTGGTCCCAAGAGAAAAAGGTGTCCCTTGGTTGTCACAAAGACCCTTTTATAGCTAAACAAGTGTTCTGTTCATAGACAAAACCCTAAAACACCGATCCCACAGCACACCTGTAGCCACCCCCTCACTAATGTCACCTGAAGTCGTGCCACTGACACCAGCAGAGCCCTCCCCAGAGTCCAGGAGAGCTTCATACCAACAAAAAAGCCTGATCATTTGTTAGCAGGGGAACTAAAAAGAACCATTTCCTTTATCTATCCTCTAAAATAGCTGGGAAAGAATCTTTGGGATGCCTCTTCTTCCTCCCTACAGGACTACGAAAAAAACATCTGACAAAACAGAACTTTATTTTACATCATTTGCTTTCTCTCAGTCCAAACAAATTAAATATAAATATATATATAAATATATATAATTATAGATATAAATATAGATATAAATATAGATATATATAGATATATATAGATATAGATATAGATATAGATATAGATATAGATGATATAGATATAGATATAGATATAGATATAGATATAGATATAGATATAGATATAGATATAGATATAGATATAGATATAGATATAAATATAGATATATATAGATATATATAGATATATATAGATATACATAGATAGATATAGATATAGATATAGATATAGATATATAGATATAGATATAGATATAGATATAAATATAAATATAGATATAAATATAAATATAAATATAAATATAAATATAAATATAAATATAAATATAAATATAAATATAAATATAAATATAAATATAAATATAAATAATTATGCAGAAATTAAGTCGATCACATCATTAAGAACAGAAATTAATTTTTCTTAGAGGGTATAATTTTGATGGGTGTAAAAGGAGGTACTTCTAAACCAGCTGAGGAAAGAAACTCAATGAATGCCCTGGAAGGAAGGATGGCCAAGATTTATGAAGGACCATCTAAAATCCTTCAATATGGTATTTAAGGAACCCACTGGAAAAGGATGAATTACATGAATCAGAGATATAACAGCATTAAAGAGTCTACACCAGGATATTTAATTTATACAAGTTTTGGATCCTGTGTTTCCTGGAAGGCAAAAATAATAAATGCTGAAATCGCTGTCTGTAAAGAACAAGATTACGTCACTTGTAAGAAAATTGGCTTCTTTTCTTCTGGTTTATGAGCAAACCTAAACACATGGTTTATTTGGGCACCATGAATAGGGAAAGTGATTGCACTGGTGTTCCAGCAGTGAAAGACTCTGGGTGTGTTTGCAGAATCAGCACGAGAGCAGCAAGGATTTCAGTCTCTAGGAAGGGAATGTTTAACCAGCACAAAGGCAATGAACATTATTCTGGCACATTTTTCTACCCCTCACAGAACCAATCCAAGTAATTATTTTAAAACACCATTAGTGACTTGTGCATCCAGCAAAAGGAACTAAAAAATTTGCTGCTGGACACGCCAAAACCAGCATTCAGTTAAGTCTAAGTAATGAAGATTTACAAAGACGTAGTGATAACCTTAAAAAGCTCTGGAATTTTATTTTTTTAAGGATTGAAACCTCAAGATTTGAAAGCAAACTTAGACATTTAATTTCCAAACCAGCGGCCCATCTTTTATAAATATGGCACCTAATGAAATCAAGCATCAACTTCAGTTTACACTGAGCAAATGTTGTGATATTGAGTACTTCTCTGGGGATAATGTAACAGTGAGATTCAGATCCTTTATCCCTTCCTCTGTCACCCCGTGCTGTGGCTGTAAATATCCGATCCCACGTTTACAGGCTCGAACATGATCCCTGCGGAGATCTCGCTCAGGTCTCCTACACACGCCTTACATAAAGCCTTGCCTCTCCAGCACCACACAATCAGCTCAAGCTCCACCAGGCTCCAGGGATGTATATTTAGCTGGAAAAGAATGAGAGTTAGCATAGCTTATGTTTGGTTATATCATCCTGGAAAATCCTGGAGCGAAGAGCTGAGCAATTTGTCTGTGCTGAGCTGCACGCTGCCCCAGTTCTGCGATCGGTTCTCAGGCCAGACACTTAAAAACCAAGTCTGAGACCTCTGCAGGCTTCTCCTCACCTCTGGTGGCACTGCCTGGCACCAAGGTCTGGGCCAGCACCTTCAATTCCCTGCCCAGCTCCACTCCTCCTACTTTAAGATACTTAGTGGGAATGCCACCTGGAGTAAAGCGCTTCCTCTCCCTGCAGCTGAACAATTAACTGAGGCTCTTCTGAGTGCTAAACTTGCATAACAACTGGGAATTCTTCCTGGAGGAGGGGTTCACTCTGCCCAGCAGCTGGGGTGGGGGGACAGGGGCTGCTTGCTCTGCCAGTGTCCCCACGTGGGTACCACAGACCCTCTGCGGCTGCAGCAAACTCAGCCAAAGCCACAAACAAGCCCGTGATGACAGAAGAGATTTCAAATAGAGGGTGACCATGCTGCAACAGGATTAGCTCAGGGCTAGGAAGATCCAGGCTTAATTTCAACATCCATCTCAAATTCTCCCTGTAACCTTGACCAAGTGATTTAATTTCACCGTGTCCGCTTCCTAAATATATCCACGATAGATCATCTCCCAAATGTGCAGCGAGGACAAACAGAAGATTGCTAAATACTCAGATAAACTCTCAGTATTGAGGGCCTTCCATAGGCAGATAGAATTTACTGGGTAAATACAAAATAAATATTAAGTAGCCAAATCTCTGGGGAATTTATTGCACTCTATTACATTGCAGCAAAAATTCAGAGGAGTAAATTCAATATTCCATGTTTTACTGAACAGAGCTGAGGAGGACTACAGACTTTTTCCTCTGAGCTCTTAAAAGTATTGAATACTTTCTCTTATTTTCAGGGATTAGAAATTTTTTAAAACTGTTCAGAGAATCTTTCTCCTAGTTTTTAACCTACATAAATTCTGGTTAAATTGACATTGACTTATCAAGCAAAAAAGTCAACACAAGACTGAGGTCTGAAGGAATCCCAGCCCCAGCTCTTCTGGCTGATCTCAGGAAGCAGCTCCTCTTTTTCTGGCTTACCTTCCACATCCCATATTCTTTGCTTTTTGCATTAAAATCATCTCTACTGATTTAATTGCATTTCCAGATCTCTTCAGGTATAAAACCGAATTACTGCTTCCTCAGCTTTCAACTGGGATATCTTATAAAAACCCCAAACCAAACAACCAAAACCTGGCACTCTTCAGAACACACGACACCTTTTTGTGTAACACAGATGTAAAGCTTCTCTATGCACTGAACAAGACCTGGAGCAGCTCCTCCAAGCCCCACATCCAGAATGATTTAGGTTGGAAAAGACCTTTAAGAGCAGCACTTCCTGAATGCCATAAAACCCTCCACTATTAGGGTTTTTCTGCTAATAGTGCCTGTCTCTGTCTTCTGTGAGCTCCTAGTAACAAACACTATCAGAAGAGTTTATCCATCTGCCCAATGTTGGAACCTGAAAAACAGCAGCAATGCTGCCAGCCCTTCTTTCTGCAGGGAAGAACTTCCAAACTTCCTTTGCTTATCCATGAGCACTGGCAGAGGTTCCTCTCCCTCCACACCTCCAGAAGCATTCCCTGTTTGCTCCACAAACCCCAAATCCCACAGCAACGCCTGCATTTCTGCCCCAGGGCTCGCTGGCCTGTCTGGGGGAGCTGCCCAGGACCAAGAGCCTCCCTAGCAGCAAGATCCAGCAGGATAAAGGGGGAAAACAGGGATCCTGCTGCAGGACAGCACCAAAGCAGGCCAAGCCACCAGGCAGAGGCACAGCCAGCACGCAGCCACCAACTTGCATCAGCAGTGCCACAGCTGGAAAACCTCTGCTCCAAAACCATGAAATCCTCCAGAAAAAGGGAGTGGGACAAATCTATTAAACATTCTGACATGGTAATTCCATGGAAAAGGCTGAAATGCCATTGCCCAGACTGCTGGTGTCACTGTGCTTCTCCACAGAATTTGAACCCGCAGTCTAAGGAACACAGCCTTTTATTTATTAGGATGAATTATCCAAACATAACATCTCACAGTCTTGGCTGCAGGAGCCTGCTTAAAGCAGGCCTAGACAGAAGCAGAGAATCTTAATCCCAGTCCTTTGCTTCAAAGGAATGCTAAAGTGCTCAAGAAACAACTGGAAATGGCACTCAGAGCCGTGGTCTGGCTGACAAGGTGGTGGTCAAAGTTTGGACTTGAAGGTCTTTTCAAACCTTAACGATCCTGTGATTCTAAACTGGATGCAAAAACAGCGTAAAATCTTTCAGAACTACTTCAGTGCACACTTCAGCAGGAAGATCCAGACTGAGTGCTTAGCTAGAATGGCTGGAAATAAAAAAAAAAATTAAGAGATGGGGAAAAAAATGCTCCTCCTCCTGCTCCCTGCACTTTCCCAGTGTCCTATTTCCCAAAAGCTCGTTCTGTTTTCTCTCTTTCACCTCTGTAAATACAGTTGAAATCAAAGAACTCTGCTATTCTTCCTGTTGGACAAAAGCAGGCATTACTGTTACAGGTGTGTTTTGCTTGGAATGTTTTTATTCGCTTTTTTCCACTGTGATCCATTCTTTCTCATTCTGGGTATCCTCACTGCACGCACAGGTAGTGTCCAAGAGACTATCAACTGTGCAATAAGTAAATGGAATTTTTCCTCCTTTTTTTTGCCAGTCTTGCCTGGTAAAGGACACCAAATTCCTCCCTCTGTAAGAGAGGTGTGAGTGGTTCTTGCCAGGTGACTGGCAAAAAATTGATAAGGGCCCACCCAAACCTTCTCACAGGTGTAGGTGTATCACAGAAACCAGGAAGAAAAACAGAAAAAAAGAAAAAAAAAATCATTCAATGGTTCAAGGTCCCCTTTGATTAGGATTTGGGTTTATTGTTACTTTGATTCAAGTTTTGTTTCCCTTCCCTATCCCAGAGGGAGGAAATACCTGGGTTTCCTTGCCTGGGTTTCCTTACCTGTGTTTCCTTGCCTGCCTCTCTCGCAGCACCTGTTTCCCTAAGGAAGCCCCCAGGGTGTGCAGAGAGGGTATGGAAGGCTCAAAGCCCCTCTGTGCTCAGCCCTTCCCAAAGCTCAGCCCTTCCCAAAGCTCAGCCCAGCCTGCCAAAGCTCAGCCCAGCCTGCCAAAGCTCCTGACGTCAGGTGAAATTAGGTCAGCACAAAAGCGCTGCTGAGGAGGAATCACATCCTGTATCTCATTTCTCTCCTTGAAGCAGCAACCAAATCAGGGCATTATTTTCCATCTCCCATCCTGGATGGCTGCGGTAATTTGGATTTTCTTCTCCTTAGCTGAGCAAGCGTGAGGGAGGAGGAGGAGGAGGAGGAGGAGAAGGTACTAATCTCTTTAGAAAGCAGCATTTGACTCCCAGTGTGTAGGTGATAATGAGCACTTCTAGGGAGCTGACATAATACTGAGCATTTTTTACAGGAGGAAACTTTGCTGTGAGAGGAGCCAAGGTCCACTGAAGAGATTAATTCATGATTTCTCTTCTCACACAGTAAAAAAAAAAAAGCCCAAATACGATTAACTAAAGTGATTCTACAGTTGTTCAAACATCCACAGTGAGAAATGACAGTGGTACCTCAGCCCACTCAGGTGCCTGGAAAAGAAGCTACAGTTCACCTTAATTAATTCTCCAGAAAGAATGAAAATGTCACCTTTTTGATTAAAACCAGAAGGAAATGCACATTTCTCCATGCAGAAAGAAAAACAAAACGAACAAAAAAAAAAAAAACAAACACCAAAAAGACAAAAAAAAAAAAAAAACTAAAACAAAAGAGACCCAACTCAATTAAGTGTGGCAAGTAGCAAATAAACAGGAAGCAAATTTAAAATTAATCAGAAGATGAACATTCCCCAGCTCCCCACACATCTCTTTCCGACATAATTAAGCTAAAACTCCCTCCTTACAGAGGGAAAGAAAGATGCAATGGCTTTATTTACATATCAACAATTATTCAGCTGTAAACAGAACTCACACACAGGAGTTAATGGAGAAATCATCAACACAGCTATCGACTACATTTAGATCTCCTCTTCAGATGCCAGGTAGCAATTTCAGACTCCTTCACCTCGGGAATTCTTAAATATTCCCCTCTTTATCTGGACTCACCTGTGCCACTCCTATTTTGAATACTCCAAAGACTGTCTCAGGTTGGAGTTTGGGGATTTTTGCCTCTACCAAAGCATATTTGCACAAAGAGCGTCTGAGCCATAGGACAGAACTAAAAATTAACCAGGCACATGTAACTTTATAGAGCCATAAAGTGCCACCAACGGCACGGAGATACTGCCTGAACCATGGCCTCTTTGGAAATCCACAAATGTTTGCTGGAGAGTTGGACATGTCTCGCCACAGCAAATCTCAGTTTACCACTAAAAATCCCCATGCAAGACTTGTTTTGAGGCAAAATTTCCACCTACTCCTGCACATTTTCCTGCCCCATTGCTGCTTTTGCCCCAGACACTGGCCTCCATTCCCTACTCCCAACCTGAACATCTAAGTTTTCATTGTACAATTGTGTTATTTGGCACATGAAGAATGAGGTTAAGTGGTAAATTATTGCCTTATCTTTGCGAGATGAATTAGGCCTAGACACAAAGGTGCCGAAGGTAATTATCACATTAGATGAGGCCAGAATCACAAAGTTAACTCTGCACAGCTCTGCCATGTGGAGCTGAGAGTTTGCTCCTTCTCTGGAGTCTCTGTACACACAGATTTCTCACTCAGAGGTGACAAATAAACCTCTACATAATAATCCAAATTAATGTCACTGTGAGAGCCGCACTGCTCCCTTATCCAAGAACAATCTCACAATAGAAAAACTGTTACTTTTTGTTTTATTTCATCTTTCTGCTTGGATACGGATTCCACAGGTTCTTTTCCACGCTCTGGGACTATACAAACCATGCAATGTTTCAGTTTGGAGGTTAAGCTTCTCTTAGAAGCAGAATGGAGCACAGCTAAGCAGATCCAGGAGCTGCCTCCTGCCAGAGACCTGTGCCACATCCTCCTCCTCCGAGCGCCTCTCCCTGCTCCCAGTGTGGGGCTGGAGCTTGTTCTCACCTCAGAGACATTCACTTCAGAGACCTGGATTTACAGAAATTTCATTTCTGTCTTCCTGAAGCTCAGCATTTGCTTTGTTTCTGCTTTTTTTTCCCTTCCCAAGCTATCTCTCTGCAGGGTTAACTGCAGCAAAGTGATACTCAAGGAGAAGGGAATGGGATTCTTTTTCTGCCTTTATCAACAAATATTCCTTCATGGATCTTAATTTCAACTCCTACTCCACTGGGCCATTATCACTGCCCAAGCAAAGCATGCTGGTTTTTCATCAGCTCCAGGAATAAAAAAATCCCAACTGGAAGCCAACTGGTGCAACAGCTCAAATGCAATTTTAAGTTCACAGAGACACACAGGTTTGGGTTTTGCTTTCTGCACTAGTGACTCCTCTTAGAAAAAAACAAAGAAAAAAAATAAAAGGTGAGAGAAGTTATGAAGAGCTGAAGCTCTTCCTTTTAATGAAAATGTAGCTGAAAGTGCATTAACCACGTAACATTCATTGGGTATTAATCCCAATGCTAAAACTGCCTGTGATCTTATGGAATGTCTGCTGTCCCTGGGAAGGGACAGGAAGGGGAATGTAGCAGAACTGTTATATTAAGGAGATTCAACAGAATCAGCTCCATCCTAGTTTTTAAAGAATGAAACTCTTCTCTAAGTGCTTTTCCTTCAGGTCCAGAGCTTTAGGTGTTGGATAGGCTGTTCCCACCATGGGCTCCTCGAAGCTTCAGCAAGACTTGGATCAGCTCAAAGGCAGGAGCCAGAGCAGGGCAGGACTGGCCCATGGAGGTGGAACCAAAAATGCCAATCCCCAGTTTTCCACCAGCTGAAGCTGTGATGCAGCCACATCTCAACGCCACCAAACCTCACAAAGTTCAGTAATTCCCTTCCACAAGAAGGTGATTTTGCCATGGATGATGATTCCTCACTGACCACAAAGTGTCTCTGATTTCAAGCTGTTAAACCCAACTGAAGTGTCCCAGTGGAGAACATCTCTCTGTGGTGTGCATATTCTCTGTGCAAAATCCAACATAAATCACTTCTGCTCAGAAACTCTGAGCTGTGCACAAAAAGAGAATTTTCTGTGTCCCTCAGAAGTTACAGCCTCTTTCTGCAGTTATTTCTCACAGCTTTTCACTAATATTCCCCACAATAGCAAATAGAATATGCACGGGCATGGTCACAACTGCAAAGTTAATCTTTAATGAAGTTATGTGCTCCCAGTTATTAATATATTCCACTCAGCATCTTCTGTCCCATGCATTCATAACGACCATATGGATCAGTTAAAAACAAACAAACCAGCCCCAACCAAAACAGGTTGGCTGCAAACTCCAGAGTGGTTTTCATCAGGTTGGTGAAAATGGTTACAAATTTCCCTAAATTCCATTCTAAAAAATCCCATTTTAAAACCTCCACGTTAATCACTGTGAGATTTGTGGCACATTTTGGGTGGGTCGTGCTGTAAGAATCGTGTGAGTGCTGCTTCATTGTGCCACTGAACAGATTGGAGGCAAAGGATTTGCAGGAGGGACTTAAGAGCAGGAAAAAGAAAAAAAAAAAAAAAGGATGAGTTTTCAAAGCCTCTCCTGTGTTTCAGTTTGGGTTGGTCAAAGTGAAACTGCTGTAATGTATTAAAGAATATTATATTTTGTGTACACATATTGTAAAAGAGCAGACTGAGTAGCAGCCTGCACGAATTGCCAGACACTGGAATTAATCTGTCATCTTGCAAGGTCACTATCACCAGGGAGCAGCTCTGGCAACATGATGGGTGATGGAAAGGCAGAGTGAGTAACTAAATCAATGACTCAATATTGCTCTCTAGGAAATGATATTTTGGGTTGGATGATACTCTGCTGTGAGATATCTCTTCAGCAGGGAACAAGGTCAGGAATAATATTGCACTAACCAGGAGCAAATAAAGATGGAGATCTGGCATTGTAGATGGAAAAAAATCACTAAAATGTTTTTCCTACATCACTCACTAATTATTACTCATAATTAAAGTTTATAAATATTTCTTCATACCACATCCCTCTGAGTCCAAATCTTTTCCAGTATGCATCTTCCATTCTAAAAATATTTTCTGTTTTACCACTCAGCCGTCAGCTGAATCCTTCCCTTAATCCCTTCCAGGTATAAAATTAAAATCAAAAGGAAAAATGCAATTTCTACAAAGCCCCAAGAGCCCTTCTGAAATGTGCTGTGCTGACATGTGGATTTCCAAACCACATTAGGACATTTTTGACCTTTTGCACTTTCAGATCAGTTGCAGTAAAGATATTGGGTGTTTTGCAATAGGAGCTCTCCCCAGGAGAGTTTGCAGAAAGAATTGCTTCTAGGAAAATTTCCTTCTTTTTCAGAATATGAGTGAAAGGACTACTTTAGAAATAGGTAAAAATCAAAAAAATGGAATTTTAGCGACCTATGAGGAGCTTTTAAATCCTGAATGGCAGAATTACTCCAGATATATAAATGATATTATGGTGAATAATGTCTTGTCTATCAAAATTCACACAACCAGACAACTCCAGCACCAAACAACTCCCAGTCTAATGTATACCACCACAACCTTTTAAGTTCATTTGACAAACAATTAGAAAATTAACAGAATAATCCCAGGGAATGTACTTAGGATATGGAAAGAATCATTAAGGTCTCATGGCAGAGTAATTTTTCTTCATTTTGAGTTGCTTTGGTTCTCTGTCCTCAATTTGAAGGGGAATTAACAGGTGTGATGTTTAATGAAGTTCTATAAATACTGTGGATTGCCTCAGAACTCCATGGGACTGGCATTGTGAAATTACTGGCAAGAATTCCTTGGATTTATTAAAGCCTTATTAGGAGAACACTTTTCTTTTACATCAATCCAGGACTTCTGTGGTAATATCTCAGGTACTGGTGGTAAAGCTGAGCACAAAGTTGCTCCTCAATGACCAGTCCCTGCTTTCCACACAGAAAAGCTTAATCCCTGTGCACCCAAATTCTGAAGAGCTCAAACTTCCTTTTATCCAGGTAGAAATCATCACTCAGAGGGAAGGAACACACCAAGAACGTGTCAGGCATTCTCACAGTGCAGACAAGACAAACTTATTCCACTCCCTCTTGGTTCACCTTTCAATATTTTGTCAGAATACAGATTTCCCACACCAAACATGCCCCAAATGGAAGGAGAGCTGTGAATAAAACTGGAACATAAGAAGTACAAAAGGAAATACTTCTGACAGGATTTCTGCACAGACTTGGAATCCCATCTGCTCACAAAACAAGTGAATATTCATCACTGACTGGTCAAACTGGGCAAGTGTAACACCACAGGACTTTTGTCTGGGTTAAGTTACAGCTACAGCCTATAAACTAAGAAAAAAAAACACATTTCCAGCCTATAAACAACAACAACAACAAACAAACAAACAAAAAAAAAAACCCAAAAAAAAACCGCACAAAACCAAAAAAAAAACACTGCAGAGAGATGAAATAAAACCCTTAAACTATATTATTCACAGCTTGGATGAAAAGTATGATTAAGATTGTATTTCTATACATGATTTCTTCCTGCACTGAGAAATATGGATTATTTCTCATTAATCAACAAGGAACCAAGCCCAGTGTAACAGAAGTTTCATTAAATTCACTGCTCGTTCAAAGCTGCAATAAAACTTTGTCCAATAGTCCACTGCATTTTGATTGTATATGAGCAAAAGTGCATTTTGTTTCTGTACTCATATAAATATTGCCACAGTTTGCTCATAACACTGAATTTTACACACCACAGAACAGACTGGCAGCAGATTCAAGCCAATAGCCACAGCCACGAAAATGACACCACTGTTACCCAGTGCAAAAGTTTTTGGTGGTTTTTTTTTTTAAATCCCATTTTATAAAACATCTGACTCCTCTCTTTGGAAAGTGACCTTCTCTGGTTATCTTTTACAGCTCTAATCACAGACATGTGCTCTCCCTTCCTTCTCCTTCCTTCCCAACCAGTGACAAACAACCCCAAACCCCTTCTGGGAGCTGATCCTTCTGCCTCAATGTGTGAGAACATCAGCAGAGCTTCCCTCCTGCCTTGCTGCAGTTTTAGTTTCATTTGAGCTGGTTTGGCTGATTTTCCCTTCAGGCTCTGCAAACATCTGTGCCTTCAAGGCAAGTGTGACTTTGGATACTGCCCACAGGATTTCCTCCATTTCCCACTGCTCCTCGCTCCTGGGATCCTGCCTTGGTTTTTCCCTGCTGTGTTTTTAAAGCATGTTCTTCCCAAAGAGATCCCAATGACAGTCTCCTGCTCAAGTGTTATGGATTTTCATTGAAATTGCTAGGTGGAGGAGGGATATAAACTCCCATTTTCCCATCCATTTCATGTGAAGCTGCATCCAAGATGATGTGAGTACCCCCAAAATAGCTGCTCAAAATGAATCATTCAAACCAGTTTCAGGCTCCTAACAGACAAGGACTGAGCCACCATCACAAGAACTTAAAATGTTGTATAATGAGAGAGTGTTTTGTGAGCACAACAAGCATTTTGTAAGCAAAGTAAAAAATAAAAATCTAAATTATGTGCTTTTAAAATTTGTAGTATTAGAAAATTTTCTGCTTTACTCCAATTTGACCACAGAAATAACAAAAGTCTCATCACATACAAAATATATGGAAAATTGAATAACACCATCACAAGGGTCAAGGTCTCTCCAGCAAAATCAAAGGATTCAAATGAGCCTCCAGATGGGAAACAACTGAAGCTTTTCACAGGTTTAAATCTTGCTGTACCTTGGGGCTGCTGCTGAACTCCAGCAGTGCATGTATGAGCAGACACACCAACACCCCTGTGTATTCATACACACACAGCTGAAAAAAAAATAAAAATCCAGTGCTTTAAAGCCCTTTTTATATTCTCAATATTCAAAGTGTAATTATGATTTGGAGGGTTTCTGTTTCTGCCATTTTTCTTTCAGGAACAGATTGCAATAAAATTATTTTTTCAGGTTCTCCTTTTTTAAATTTTACTCTTTACCCATCCATATCTTACCAAAATTAATTTGAACTCCATGTAGACAAGATAGAAAACTCTCTGATCCTTAATAATCTCGTGTTTGAACTCTTGCAGCCTCCTCCTTCAGCCTTTGCAATCCCAATTTGCTATCCTTTAGTCTGAAACACTGAAACAGTTGGGCTGGGTCTGTAATTTGATTGCCTCAGGTTGATTTTTTTCCCTCTTCTTTTCCCTTCTTTCCTTCCATCAGAGGACCCTGCCATGGGCTGTTGAGCTGGAGCACTCACCCTTTGTTCTGACAAGACCCCCCTGGCTGCCCATTTACCAGATTTCCCAAAAATCATGGCCTGGTCTGATCTGTTCACACAAAGTAGCAAAACCCTGCAAAACCCACCAGCCAACCTCTCCCACGAATCCCTGAATCATCTCTACAAAGAACCCACTCCTGATGGTTCCAAACTCTGCTTCAGATGCCTCTTCTGATCCAAAAAGTCTGAAAAAGAAGTTTTCTTGTTAAACTCTCACTGTAAAGGAAGAACCTGCTGCTAGTTCTCCTCAGAAACTGTACATTGCTAATTTTCAAGGATGTTACTTGATGGGATTTAGGAAAAATTAAAAGAAGCTTATGAGAAAATGAGGATTCAGCTGCTCCCCGAGTCTCACATTCTCCATGGCCATGTCATTCCCACACTGAGGGGAAAAATGCCTGCACACTAAAAAAAAAGAAAAGAGTTTGGGATGGACGCTTATTTCATTTCCATTTTGGTGCTCTTTCTCCAACACCACTGACAGAGTCATTCACAGGGGACAAACACCTGCTCCAGCAGGACTGGGCACTCTGGGAACCTGTGGGATGATGGGGAAAGGAGGGGTTCCTCAGCAGTGAGGTTTGGGGGAAAAAACCCCAAATCCAACCAATAACAACAACAGAAACCAACACTAAACAAAACCCAGAGGAAACAACCAAACCATCCAAAAGGCCACCAGCCAGAGCAGCCCAGGTGGTGACAGAATACCTGGGAAAAGTGGTCACAGGGACACCCACTGGAGTCATCCTCACAGCTGTTCCAGGGATCATTTCATGACCAGGCTTTTAGTGCTCTCCTGTCTAACACAAATTTCTAAAGACAAACACAGACTCATCTCCCTCCAAGCTGGAATTTATATCCAGGGGCTTGGTAAGGTTAGAAAGTGCAAGGATATAAATACCAATAAGGATTGTAAGAAATGATTCTTCCCTTTTTCCCCTCAGCATTCCCCCTGGGCAGTGCTTTCCCAGCAGGATCAGCTGGATCATTGCATCCCAGACAGCGGCAGCGGCTTCACCTACGGCGCCACTTCAGCTCCGCTGCAGAGCTCGCAGCAGCTGCTCCAGCAGAGCTCAGCACAAAGAAACAAAACCCTTCCTTCCCTCTCCTCCTACAGTGTTTAAGCCACACATCTGCATTTGCCAAGCCCTCTTTTTGATGCTGGAAATTTACATTTGCCTTCATATACACACACGCTCCTTTTATCACACTCTGATAAACTCGGTTTTTATCCTCATCACAGATGATGCTGGTGGGGAGATGAAACTACCTGCTACAGAGGAGAAGCTGGGCAGCTGTTCCTGCAAGAAAAAGTGTGGCTTTTTTAAACTGAGCCCATAAAAACCCATTTAATGGACAAAAGCAAGATCCATGCTTGCATTTATCAAGCCAGGAGTTCGTGTAATTTATGCTCTCTTCTTTTGGGGTCTGGGAAGAAGGATTCACAGCACATCATTCCCAGAAGATTTTATAGTCAGTGGCAAATCTGTTAAATGTTGTCATTTATAAAGAGATATTTAGAATTATGACTAATTTTAAAACAGAGGTGTAAAGTTGCTGCAGATAAGATTAAGAAAATGTTCACCAAATTCTGACTACAAAGTTATGATCTCTGCTATATTCCAGCCCAGTTCAGGTAAAATACTGATCCCAGCCTTGGCATTTCCAGTGCTCTTTCACTTTAAGGAAAGGTGGGGAGAAAGGGGGGAGAAAGGACCACAAATCCCAAATAAACCCTACAAAACCCAGCCTTCTGCCACATCTCTCACACTGGATTTAGCACCAGTTCAGGTCAGTGCTGGTACCAGAACTGGCACTAAATGATCTGGGCCAACAGAAGCTGGAAGCAGCACTTTTCATATCTATCAGATAATCAAGTTTTGCAGGACAAGTGATGATGATGTGTACAAATTCCATAGCAGCTAATCAAAGACAAAACTTGAGGAAGCAGCAAAAAGCTCATAATGAAGAAATATATTCCACCACAGGTGGCAGGAAATTGTAGCTACTGATAACAAGTGTTATGGGGCTCTGGCAAAGAAAGAAAATCAGCATTAGCATGAAGGCAAAGTAGTGATAGCACCAATAAAAAAAAAAAGCCTCAGAGCACTCTCCAGAAATCTATCGTGAGAATCAAGTGAGAAGTAATAAATTTGCATTTTCTGTAAGACCTTGCATTTAAACATATTCTTAAATACTTTGTGAGTTTCAGGAGCTGGCTGCAGACCATGTGTTGCTTGAGTACATAAAAAGTAAAGCATCACTTCACTGAACACTGAAGCACCAACATCTGCAGGGAGAGATTATGGGGAAAATCTAAAAGGAGATTCAGGAACAAGTTGCTCAATCCATCCAAATGGTGCAAAAGATGGAGAAGCCAAAGAATTCAAAACCTGTGCCTTGGAATGTGACAGGGCCAAGTAAGGGACAAAGCAGGAGCCTGAAGTCAGGGCCAAGGTGGTGGTGGGCAGTCCCATCCTGGAGAAGTCACAAACTCCTCTCCAGCTGCATTTGAAGGAATCTCCAGCTCAGGGAAAGCCATGCAGGAAGGTCAGTGGATCACAGAACCCAGCAAAAGCTGGGCAGCATCACATACCCATTCAGGATAGGTATTAATATCCCTGGCTTAGACCAATTCTCCAGGGGGAAAATGGATTGTGATGGGAAGTGACTGGCTCAGCACACTGAAAGCAGAGAATTCACCCACAGTGCTGCTGTAGGAGAAGACAATTGCTGAAGTCAAGGGAATTCTAACAGCCATGACCAAGAGCAGGCAAAACACAGACATTAAAGCTGCTGAACAGGATCTGTGAGCTCAGTGTACATTCTAATAAAGACCAGATGAGAAAGGAACTTTTTTGTCTAAAAGGAGCTCAGGCTGAGCTCAGCAAGGAGCTGCACTTGCAGAGTGAACTGGAAAAAAGAGGAAAGAGCACTAAAGTCAAGGAGAGATTTTCCAGCACCCAGGAAAGCAATAAAATCAGCTGGGGAGGAAAAAAAAAATCCCCTATCCAGACTCTGCAGTTCAGTTTCTCCCTTAAAAAGGGAAATTTAACACAGAAATGCCAGAGAAAGTGGAAGAATCAGCAAAGCAAGCTCAGGTGGGGTCATGTAAGGAAAAATTCACTTTTCCATGGGATCAAAAGGAAATGTTTCTCTCTGCCTTTCAGGGGTGAATTTGTAAGATGTAGAATGCTCTGAGTATCAAGCAAGGCTTGGCACATATCCCCTTGAAATAGAGTGTGAATAAAGACAAATGTTAACACGCTCCTTTGTGAGATTTGGTTTCTATGTATTAGCATTTGAATTGTGCTCAGCCCTCTGTGTGTGTCACATTAAGAAAATTCCCATTTCTGTGCTCTGCTTTAGGAGAAACCAGCAGAGATCTGGGCTCCAGGAAGAGCCAGAAGCCAGTAAAAATCGGGCAGAACACCTACAAACCCGGTACCATCAAAGAGCCAGCCAAGGAGAAGCCTAAAGCAGCAAACAGCACACAAGAATTTCCCTCGGTGGGAGGCAGCTCTTAATCGATCATGAGCAATTTATTGATATTACCAAGGATTGCTCCAAAGTCAGGAGGAATTTCTCGTTCACAGCTGCTCCCTGGAGCACTTTGTCTTTCCTCAGAGAGGGAAATGTGTCCAACAGCACCTGCAAGGAGCTCCCATTGTTCCTACAGAAGTGGCCAGCTCTGAAATTCTGAAAAATGCCTCTTTTCAAAAAATTACTGAGCAACACCCCAGGGAAACACTCAGAACGTTCAATTAACCACTTCCTGCCAATCCTCAAAGCAGCTCTTTTGGTGACAGTGAAGCTAATCCACTTGGGAAGGAAGTGGATTCCTGAAGCAGGAAAAAGAAATATCCCCAACATGCAAAACTAAAATGTATTTTAAAAAAACAAAAGCATATAATAAAATGAATATTATAAAAATACTTTCGTTGTTACTATGAGCTGTTATCTTTTGAGTGATAGTCAATATTTCGAAAGATTTTTAAATCAGGAAAGTGTATCAAAAGTAGTAAGAAAGAAAAAAAAAATTATGACAGTAATTAGTAATAGAGTATTAAAATGTGATTTAAGAAATAAAATCTTTCAATCATGTCTAATGTGCAAGAAAATTCCATAGAAACTTTACTTCCTGGACATGGCAGGAATTATCCTGCCTGGCTCCCACAGCCACACAGAAGTCAAACCAGGGCCAGTCATTTATATTCATTTATAAACTGATATAAATTAAGCACATTTCCTCCTGTCCCTCAAGCAGGCACTGAAATCCCACCTGACGCTTCCTCCCCAATATTATTCAATTCCTTGGAATCCTGGGGAGCACAAATACTCTGTTCTCTCTGCCAGAGAGGAAAAGGAAAACCAGCGCCTGACACAGAGGGGTTTTGCCATTTTTAACAGCCAGGTCACACCAAGACAGGTGAGAATTGCTTAAATCCCAAGGTAACACTCATTAATTAGAAAATTAATTGACATAACTTCATTTTAATCCATCCAAAGGATGATTTGAAACAAACACACAATACAGAATTCAGCAGGAATAGGTTCCATATTTTTTTTGGTTTTTTTGGGTATTTTTTTAATCCTGATTTTATCCCATTAAGATTCCATTAATCTTTTTGCCCTTGTGTTTCCACCTCGTATTTTAATCTACTGCTCAGGAGTCTGATGAGATGTTTAGGCAACAGAACACGTGGAGAGGTTTGCACAGCCATGCTGGACAACCTCACAGGGCCACAGTTCCCATCACCTTTAAAACAGGGATAAAAATCCATATTTATCTAATGCACTTCTAAGATCTACTGATGAGAACCCCATGCAAGAACTCCTGTCAGCTGTTACCCTCTCACTGAGTATGGCTGTGCTGGAATATTACCCTTCCTGACCTCTGAAAATAACATAAAATTGAAATGAAGAAGTAATTGTATGATTATAAAATGTCACTAACATCACACAGTAAGAAAAGACAATTTAATTAAAGGAAGTTTGCTCTTCAGAGGAGGAAGAGTTCAGATTCATTCACAGATATTTATATATTTAATTTAGTTGTGCAAAGAGAAGATGAATGCACAGGTAGCTCTAGGAAAGAGTTCAGATTCATTCACAGATATTTATGTGTTTAATTCAGTTGTGCAAAGAGAAGATGAATATATAGGTTTTATAGGGACAGATCTGCTCTGCTTCTCCACAACCCCTCTGAAGGAGCAGCATCACTTCCACCAGTGCCAGAAAAACCTGAAACAACAGGTTTTTAATTCTTCCCTTCAAATGCTGGGGACAAAAGTAGCACAGAAATGGATGGATGGATAGATGGATGGATGGATGGATGGATGGATGGATGGATGGATGGATGGATGATGGATGGATGATGGATGGATGGATGGATGGATGGATGATGGATGGATGGATGGATGGATGGATGGATGGATGGATGATGGATGGATGGATGGATGATGGATGATGGATGGATGGATGGATGGATGGATGATGGATGATGGATGGATGGATGGATGGATGGATGGATGGATGATGGATGGATGGATGATGGATGGATGATGGATGGATGATGGATGGATGGATGATGGATGGATGGATGATGGATGGATGGATGGATGGATGGATGATGGATGATGGATGGATGGATGGATGATGGATGGATGGATGGATGGATGATGGATGGATGGATGGATGGATGGATGGATGATGGATGGATGGATGGATGGATGGATGGATGGATGATGGATGGAGGGATGGATGGATGGATGGATGGATGATGGATGGATGATGGATGGATGGATGGATGATGGATGGATGGATGGATGATGGATGGATGATGGATGGATGGATGGATGGATGATGGATGGATGATGGATGGATGGAGGATGGATGATGGATGGATGGATGGATGGATGGATGGATGGATGGATGATGGATGGATGATGGATGGATGGATGGATGGATGGATGGATGGATAGATGATGGATGGATGGATGGATGGATGATGGATGGATGATGGATGGATGGATGGATGATGGATGGATGATGGATGGATGATGGATGATGGATGGATGGATGGATGGATGATGGATGATGGATGGATGGATGGATGGATGGATGGATGATGGATGGATGGATGGATGGATGATGGATGATGGATGGATGGATGGATGGATGGATGGATGGATGGATGATGGATGGATGGATGGATGGATGGATGGATGGATGGATGATGGATGGATGATGGATGGATGGAGGATGGATGATGGATGGATGGATGGATGGATGGATGGATGATGGATGGATGATGGATGGATGGATGGATGGATGGATGGATAGATGATGGATGGATGGATGGATGGATGATGGATGGATGATGGATGGATGGATGGATGGATGGATGGATGGATGATGGATGATGGATGATGGATGGATGGATGGATGATGGATGATGGATGGATGGATGGATGGATGGATGATGGATGGATGATGGATGGATGGATGGATGGATGGATGGATGATGGATGATGGATGGATGGATGGATGGATGGATGATGGATGGATGGATGGATGGATGGATGGATGGATGGATGGATGGATGATGGATGGATGATGGATGGATGATGGATGATGGATGGATGGATGGATGATGGATGGATGGATGGATGGATGGATGATGGATGGATGGATGGATGGATGGATGATGGATGGATGGATGATGGATGGATGGATGGATGGATGGATGGATGGATGATGGATGATGGATGGATGGATGATGGATGGATGGATGATGGATGGATGGATGATGGATGGATGGATGGATGGATGGATGGATGGATGGATGGATGGAGGATGGAAGGATGGATGGATGGATGGATGGATGGATGATGGATGGATGGATGGATGGATGATGGATGATGGATGGATGGATGGATGGATGATGGACGGATGGATGATGGATGGATGGATGGATGGATGGATGATGGATGGATGGATGGATGGATGATGGATGGATGGATGGATGATGGATGGATGGATGGATGGATGGATGGATGGATGGATGGATGGGGCTGTCTCTGACATCACCTGCAAAATGGATTTTGCAGACATCTCTCATTGTTTGGGAAGAGGTGATGGAAAATTTGTGCAGGGAATTGTGATGAAGTGGGACTCAGAGCCCCTGCTTTGCTGTTTGCCACCAGTGGAGGTGGCAGAAGTGACAAAAGCTGTTTGCCAAAGATTCTCTCACTACTGGAGAAGCCCAGAGTTCCAGAGGCTTCCCAGTGCCTTGCATTTACAGGCCAGGAGGGAAAAGCAGGTGCAGCTACACAAGATAAAACTATTTCTCCTGCTTCCCATCCCCAGTTCCAGCTGGCATTTTAGTGCTGAGCAGCACAGAAATAATAGCACAGCCCAAAGTATCTCCTTAATAACTCAAATAAATCACAGGGATGACAAAACAAAACCAGGAAGGATTTCACATGGGAACATCTTTGGGAGGGGACAACACCTGCAGCTGCTTTTGAGAAGAGATAATCCTTGTGGGCTCCTGGGCTCAGCAGACACATTCCCAGAGCATTCCCAGAGCATTCCCAGAGCAGTGGGACCTCCTGGCTCTTGTCTAGAGCTCCTGCCAAGGTCTGATCACAGCAAGTGTTGCCTGTTCATCAGTGCAAACAGCAGCACCTTCCATGTGTGCAGCCTCAGCTCTGGTTGGGAGGGAAGTCAAACAGAGGAATCCAGGGATTCACCCTGTTTTATCCTGGAATGGGATGGGAGAGGCTGAAGGATATAGGAGGGTTTGTTTAGGGACGTTAGCATTTTTTATCTCTATGAGCTCACTGAGTTGTTTGGTTGTGCCTGGCAGCTTGCCTTCCACAACAGGGATTGAAACTATTATACTGAGAAATAGAGAAAATTACAGTATTTCAAACTCTGCTTATTTCTCAGAAAAAAAAAAAAAAAAGAAAAAAAAGAAAAAGAAAAAACCTCTGGAAGCTTTTCTCTTTTTTTAAGAGCAGAATGACTAAGTTCCCTCTCTAGTAACTCTGTCTTTGCTTTTCAGCCTCTTACAGACATTTAAATGTCTGACAAATAGATTATAGACTACTTGTTTCAAGAGTTTGGGGGGGGGAAATGAAGCTCAAATCTGTAGTACTTTGAAAGACAAGCACAATATTTGGTCTGCACAGCTTGTGGCACCTATTAAAACCTTCATTAAAGCACCAGTGACAAACTGCTGCTGTCAGGGAGAAGTGATGCTGAGCACTCTGCAATACTTGATGGTACAGTTGCCCAGACAGTCATCATGACCATGTTTTCATTCTGCTCTATACTGAAAAAATATAGGCACCTACCAGAACATTTTGATGTAAGTTAGGTTAGCTTTAGCTAAAAGAGCCCATCAAACATTTCCATGGAGGTGAGAATTACAGGTACACTCATCACCTGAGTGGAAATCCATCTGGAAATTACCAGTGGAAAAAGAGAGTAAATCTTTGAATAATTTCTCTCCACATTTACATTACATAATATTCTGAATGCATTAAAGCTGTGCAAGTGCCAGTCTGTATAATAGAATTATTTTTATAAACTCTCTAACACAACACTTGTTGTTTCAGGTTTTTCAATGTACAATATAGAAAAATTAATCTGAAACAAACTTGTGCAGTATTATACATAGCAGCTACACAGAACTTAGAGCTCTAATCAATGGAGAGCTTCCTTCACTACCCACAGAAAACCAGCAAAGCCTTTTAATCTGAGTTTTTCGTTTCTTTGTGCTTCTCCCATTGAGGTTTAAGTCAGTTCCACACAGTTCATAGGAGAGGGAGAGTTCTGTGAACAGACACCCAAAGCAACAGGTTGCTCTTGTTACCTTTCTGTTTCCCATGTTTACTTGTTGAAAAAAGGGTGTGATTCTTCTCTCTCTTCCCTAATAACTTGCTAACTAATCTCAATATTTTTTGGAATATATTTATTGTTGTCATAAAGCAAATTTGTTCAGACATCTTCTTGCAATCATAAAAATCAATACTAAGCTTATACTTCACTCTACAAAGCTCTATTTCACAGTTAATACTTACTAATTTTTCTTTATTGCTCCTACTATTTCATAAGCCCAAAACTTACTTGGTAGTGAGTGTAATTTTCCCTTTTTTCTCTAATAGTTTGAATATTATACCCCATTTTCCCTCCTTGGTTAATGAACCTTCAGCAACAAGAGAGGTAACAAATGAAAATACAGATTGTACATGCATTGTGTCACCACTTGCAAGTCACTAGAATCACTTGCTATTCAAGAGAAAATTCAGAATAAATACCAGCTTGTTCCTTCCACTTACAAAATAATGGAATTTTTCTACAATCAGTGGCAGTTGGGCAATGCCATTTTAACAAGATCATGAAGTTCAGCCAACCCAGCCTGCCTGTCTTTCAGTGCAGTTATAACTAAAGAAAAGCTGGAGATGATGTGGTGCTGTCCCATACCTGACAGCACTGGCTGGATTCCTGCTCATCTAAGTGGAACATCCGGTAAATGTATGGCTTCCAAAATTTAATAATTAAACCCCCACCACCTGGTTACAAAAACTAAAGTCTCATCACTGCTAAGGCAGATCATTTCCCCATAAGTGAAAAGGGATAAATAAGATTCACACCACATCAAACACGATGACAAACATATCAGCACTCCACCTGCATCTAACAATTTTATTAAGTTGAGCTCATAAAACCTAGTTTGTGATATAGATCAAAAAAATAATTAAGTCATGCACTATAACTGCTGGAACTTTCATTTCTGCATCCCCACACTTGCACTCCAGACTCTAATACTTTACCTGACAAATTCTGGTTTGTGAGTAAAATTGAGGGTTTGCCTTATGAAGAAGAAATTTATAATTGTGGGGAAAAAAGCCTTGTCTAAATCAGGTACAGAGGAGGCATTATTTAATCCAAAATCTCAGAGTCTGGGGGCCGTGGGAGAATGCAGAATTCTGCCAGAGTTACCTGTTGGCAGAGGTGCCAACTCCTCCTGCACCATTTCTGTGCTGGGATTCAGCACCTCCTCACACAACCCGCCAGCAGTGCCCTCCAAAACAGGTTTGTCACATTCCCTGATCCCACATTTCACATAACACAACGAAAAGACACAGCAGATTGATCTTCCTAGCTGAGGGAATCTCTCCTTAAACAATGTAAAATCATCATTATGTAGAAAAAAGTCCCAGGTAGTAGTGTGGTAAAGCAAACAGAGCACTCTGCGTCCATGGCTGGCATCACCAAGCCAAAATTCAAGATTCTCTTTACCAATAAAAGTGAATTCTTCAAGAATTTTCCAGAATTTCTAGGAAGTTACAACAGTAGTTTTTTTTAATTTGAGGAAAAGGAAAAGAAACAACTTACAGTTGTCTTGTAAAAACGAGCGAGTGCTTCATAAACAGGGTTCTGAGTCACATAACCAGCTGGGTCTTCTCGTGTTGGCTAATCAATCTTGATTTCAAAACTGGAAGAAAGAAAGAAGATAATTAGACTTGACAAACCCCAGAGAATTTAGCAAATTAATAGAACAAACAAGGATTGATCTAAAGGATACCCCACAGGAGAAACAGATCCAAGAGCAAACATCCAGTGTCATAAATAGTTAGGGACATTTTGCAGTAAAATAAAGTGATTAAAAAGTTCCGAGACTGTGACCAAAGATGTGAATTAAAAGCTCGACAACACAGGCCTCAGTCCCAATGATACCTCTTCTTTCCCATTTATCAGAGCTGTAGCCCTCTGGCCTCTCATATTTATAAATAAATGTGATTTTTAATGTTTTTGGAAACTGAAAACTCAGTTTTTGTGTGTCTGTGTGAAAGGGAAAGGCTGGCAGAGAGGGTAGGAGCAGAGGGGATACATTCCCCTGGTTTTACTTGCATGACATAAGAACTTGGAAGGGAATAATTGAGAGGCCTTAAGGCCAGCACAGCGATGTCATTGTGAACTTTGTGGCTGTTTTCATGAGATGCTCAGGAGGGCGCAGGCAATGACAGCAGCTCTGCAAGGAGAGGCCCTCCTTGGACGGGCTGCAAGTGTTCCATGGGAACACATCCCCACTGCACCGTAGGACAGACAAAAAGAAACCCATTTCCCATGTTTTGGTATCAAAAGGGAGCTGCTGTGCTCCAGCACGATGCCATTTTTGACCCAAGGCACAGAATTCCATTTGGTTCCTCTCGTGTCAAGCCACAGCATATGGCAGAGCCGGAGGGGACACTCCTGGGAGAGCAAACAGCCACTTCTGACTTGTAAGTTCCAGCTAATGATCAATTCATCACACCCCTCAGTAAATCATGTTTGGATTCAGCTTGCAAAAGCTGGATTGTTTAAGGCCCTTTGAACACCATGTGAAAACATCTTTCATTATAAATGAGGATTTCCCTGCAGACACCAGCAAGACCACATCTGCTTCATCTCAGATTAGCAGAAAGGAGTGAGCTTCCCTGTGCTCCTGCCACTAAGTGTCAGCTCTGCCAGGTTTTGCACATCATGGGCTTTATTCAGTCTCCACCTTGTGCCCAAATGAACATTTAAACTATCCAAACACATTTCAGTTCCGTATTGCTGGCATTTGTAGGAATTGTTTTAGGTATAGCAACATCCCTCAAATATTCTTATATAACTTAGGTCAGTTCAGCTTGTATCATTTATCTGGGACTTCCAGGACAGGGACACGATTCCTTCATAATCTACATTGCAAATGTATTGTGAAGGGTCATGCATAACACAGTGCTCCAGGAGCACACATCATCTCCAGACTTCCCTCGTGTCTGTGGAAGTCAGTGGGAGCTGGGGGATGAAAAGATGGACCAGCCATGGGGAGAAGGACTTGGAAGTGCTGGTGAATGAGAGGCTGGACATGCCCCAGCTATGTGCTGGGATCCCAAATCTTCCTGGGCTGAGCCCCAGCATGGGCAGCAGGGGAGGGATTGGGATTCTGTCCCTCTGTCTGTCCTGTGCCCAGGTGAGACCCCACCTGCAGAGCTGCCCCAGCCCTGGGCCAGCACAGGAGGGACCTGCAGCTGCTGGAGGCACCAGAGGAGGCTGCAGGGGGAGCAGAGGGATGGAGCAGCTCTGCTGGGAGAGCTGGGATTGTTCACCTGGAAAAGAGAAGTTTTGGGGTGCCCAAATCGTGGCCTTGTAGGGCCTGAAGTGGCTGCAGGAAAGATGGAGAGAGACTCTTTACAAGAACCTGGAGTGACAGGACACAGGAAATGGCTCCCACTGCCAGAGGGAGGGGAAAGATGAGACATTAGGAAAAAAATCCTTCCCTGTGAGGGTGGGCAGGCCCTGGCACAGGTGCCCAGAGCAGCTGTGGCTGCCCCTGGATCCCTGGCAGTGCCCAAGGCCAGGCTGGACAGGGCTGGGAGCACCTGGGACAGTGGGAGGTGTCCCTGCCAGGGCAGGGGTAGAATGAGATGATCTTTAAGGTCCCTTCCAAGCCAAGCCACCCTCTGATGTGACTCTATGGTGTTTAATGGCAAGGGATGCACAGCCTCGCACTGCCCTGGCACAGGGCACTGGCAGTGAAGGAAGAACACTCTGAACCTGCCTGATAAAAACAGGAGCCCATGTAGGATCCAGTCTGAAATCCCAGCCCCAAGACCCTGTCTACCAAAGAAAATATGACTTCTGGAACAGGTTTCTAACCAAATATTTATTATCAGGCTGTACCACCAGGTGGCAAGATTGCAAAATAAAGGAATTTTTAATATTGCTCCTATATCCCACTCAGTCAGGGCTGCTTCAAGGACCCCTTGCTGGGCCATGGAAATTGTTTTGGGAGGGCTTGGGTGAGTGTTTAACACGTGCCCACATGGGGCTGCAAAATAAAGTATTTTAACTTTTAATTTTATTTTAACTTTTCTCTGCCACTCTTGATGTAGCCAATAGTCAAGGGCAATGCGAGATTCCCAGTACATGAAAAAGGAAATTGTGGCCACCAGCTGCACAGTTTTGAAGAACTTGGTTTTGCCACTGTTTGCATCCTTCTCCTTCTTTCCCTGATAACCAGTTTAACCTTTCCAAAAGAGCCTAAAACCTGACATGTCTGCAGGGAACCACATAATAAATGGGAATACAACTCAAAAAGATTAATAAAATTACTTTGCAAAGGGAGAGTAAAGACTTTACACAGAGTATACTTAAAATCATTTGGGTAATTTTTTTTCCCATATTTTTAATTTCTCAGCTGCTATCCCAGTTATCTATAAACCAAGAAACAGGGCAGTTCTAAGTTCTACACTCAAGGTGTAGGCCATGGACATATGAGCTCAGCAGTTTAAAGGGCTAACTTTTATAATACATTATTTTACAGCCCATTTGAATTCAAAATTTAGGAAAAATATAAATCTCCAGTAATAACTTGGAAAACTCTCTCTATAACGTCTCGCCCCTTGATCACAAAGGACACCATGTGAGCATCCAGTCCACATGATGTGATTTATTTACATCTGTACACACACAGATAGACATTTGGCTAAATAACAGGATATTAAATATTAGTAAAGCAAATACTGGTAACCAGACCAAGCTGCTGAGAAACTCTACCTGACCCAGAGATATGCAACACAAAAACCACAATGATTCCAGAAATAGATTAGGGACTTTTTCCCTTCCATTTGTAGCATTGCACCTGCTCCATAACACACAGCTACACTTCACAGATGCTTAAAATATTGTCATTATCCCTGGAGCTAGGAGAAATTAGGTAGGTGTAAAATAATCAGAATGTCAAGCACATTAAATGTCAAGCATAAATAAGAACCAAAATTGGAATCTCTCAAAGATGCTGGTACTCCCACAGTTGGGCAAAAAGTGTTAACTTCAATAACTGCCACCATTTGGGACTTGTATTATTATACAAACCACAAAATTCTCTGCCTTAATGACATCAGTTTGAAAGATGATTTGGCAATAGAAAGTAGAAATAAATGTTATCCAAAACATCCAGAAAACTTCCTGCCCCAAAATAGATTTTTATTTGAGACTCCTCAATTCAAACACTCCAGGGTATTGAAATTTAAAAGAGAAATAAAAAATCCAAAGGACTTTGAAGGGGAAGGGATGAGTAATACACGAGCCTGTGTTACATGAGATGGCACCAAAAATATAAACTGCAAAATAAACTGCCGAGTTATGTTCCCTCAACCAATAAAACAAATAACTTGTTCAATCAACTTTTAGTTCCATAATCTAATCATCGTGAAAATTAAAATCAAGCACTCTTTCCCCAGTGAATATATACTAACTAAATATTTTAAATTGAAGATACCTAAAAACTAAACTAGATTGAAAACCTTTCAAGAGAGATTTGCTTTCATCTAAGTTCATACCATCCCAGCAGAAAGTCCAGAAATCTAAACTGTAGTTAACTAAAATTAAAGCTTGAAAAAAAAATGTATTAAAGCACATATTAAAGCACAAAGCACATTATGCCATACTTAAGAAGTAACACCTATTCTGAAATGTCCAGTGAAATTCACACAAGTGTCTTGGTTTGGTATTTTTTGTCTGGAATTTCTGGAATTGGTTCTTTCCCCGTTACCTATTAAACTTTCTATTTGAACTGCACAGCCCAAAGCAGATTTACAGGAGATTCAGAGCTTGGGAATGGCTTTGCTTTGAGGGCTTCAGCTGGGAAATTCCCTGTGGCCCTGGAGAAACCGTGACTCCATCACAGAGATGTTTGCGTGGCCAGAACCCGCCACAAAACACGGAGCTCTTACATGTTCGTGTGGAAGAGATTCATACTCTTGGACAGAGGCAGGACTGAAACTTTTCTCATCCCTGCTCATCCTTTGAGCCACGGGGCAAGAGCTCTTCTGTTTCTGGGAAGAGCTGGAACAGAATCAAAGGTCTGCCAAGAGGATCAAGAGGAACAGGGCTGAGGTCACCAGAGCCTTTGGCCAGAGCAATCTGTCGGCCCAGGGGAGCAACGACACTGATCTGATTTGCAGCAATCAAGCACCAAGGTTAGCACATCTCCACGGGACCGTGTTCCTCAGGAGGAAACACACTCCAGGGAGATGAGGCTTAGAGCCCCAATCTTCCTTCAAAGCTCCAGAAAACCCCGCACACGCCATGCCTCCACCCGCGAGAGCTGTGCCGTGTTTCAGGTTTCTAGAGCACGAGAGAAAACGCTCAAACTCACAAACTTATCCAATTTTACAATGCATTGATAGAATTAGGGCAAGACAGATTTACTCCCCTGTTTAAGGAATGAAGGCTCTCTGGACTGTTTAGGACTTGCTAACATGCAGTGCAAGGATTACCGTGCCAACTTAAGCCTATGCTTCAAATCCGAAACTAACAAGAAAATACAAAGTATAAAGGTATTAATAACTGGAGTTTTAATTACATTAAAGGCTTTGTCGGCTTTCTTCCTTGCTTTATGAAATAGTAAGAAAATTTTAAAAAAAATCCAAAATTTTATGTGTAAAATGAGGCAGCACCATATAGGTGAGCACTGTTCCTTAAGGTCTTCATGAAAATAACATTTTCTCTTCCTAGAGAGTTCTGTCATCCAGTCACAGACTCAGGCAACTGAAGTACACATTAACAAAAAATAATAAAATCAAATCCTCTTCATGTTCAAGAACTCTCTAAAGCACTTACTCTGTAAAAAGAAATCTGAGAGAGTGCATACACCTGATTTATTTCAGGAACCAAACAAAAATAACAAGAGTGCCACCTATCCTTCATTAGGAATAACAGAACTTCCCGTGGACTGACCTTGCTGCTAAAAACTCTGCACAACAAAACCTGACACCTAAGAATACTTGAAAGTCTCCATCTGGGCAGAAACTTGGGGGAAAAAAAAGGCAAAGGAGTGCTGCATGGAAAAGCAGCATTAAAAAGAAATACAGGAGGAGGAGGACAAGGACTTGGGAAAAATAAATCTGGTAGGTATCAAAAATATAAAATCCCAAAGATTAAACCCAAGAAATCTAAAGATGTTTTAAAGCTTGAGGCCACATTTTGGGTTTCAGTAATGATTTTATGAAAATAAGTTTGTGTGTAACACGCAATGAGCAAACTTGGTCTAGACAAAGCTGCTGTGCAGAGGCAGCAGCTGCCACTGAACAGGAGACAGGGAATATTTATCCAGTGCAGACAACTGGAGCAGCAGAGAGAGGTGGAAGGGTCATTATTTTCTCCTTTTTTAAGTTTATAGCAGATATAGGAGAAATAGAGATGAGCAATCCTGGCACCTATAACTGGAAAATAAGAAGAAATAATTGTGCCTAGCGATAAACACATAGATAAATGTATTTTATTAATAAAGAAGGAGGAAAGTTTTCCTTTTTGGTAAAGGGAAGTCATGGCTCACAACCTGCTACGTGCACAAGGATGAGGGAAAATCCATATATTTGCATCTATTAAAATCCAATAGATATTTGTAGGCTCTCCAAACTGCCTCCCACAAAGGGAGTCACATGAAAACTAAACCACTATGAGATAATACAGAAGGCCTTTGCTTTTCAGAAAAACCTGATGAAAATATGGGAGCCAGAGCTCAGTTCTCCCTGCCATGGGCAGCACGGAGCTCCCCAGGGAATGTGAAATGGAAAAGGGAGCAGCAGCAGAGCCAAGGGAAGGGGCAATGCTCATCCTATAAAGAGAGGAGAGGCAGCCATGGAGAAGAGTGAAAAGACCTTTCCAGCTGCAACTGGACATTAAAGGCAGGAGATGAATTTTAACACAAGTCCCCACAATACAATCAACACCTGAAAAACAAACCCTAAAGTTACTGCTGAAATAGGGGAGCTCTGAGCTGATCCCCTCCCCAGAGAAGTGAGGCTGGGATAAAACAGTGACATAAAGCATGGCCTTACACAGGACAGCATCCCTCCCATTTTCACACAACCACACAAAGCAAAAAACAGTCAAATATTCATCTCTTCTCCTATGGAGACAGCCTGGAGAAGGCTTCAGGGAGACTTCAGAACCCCTTCCAGTGCCTAAAGGGGCTCCAGGAGAGCTGGAGAGGGACTGGGGACAAGGGACAACTGACAGAGGGCAAAGTTAAATGGGATATTGGGAAGGAATTCCTGGTATGAGGGTGGGAGGCCCTGGCACAGGTGCCCAGAGCAGCTGTGGCTGCCCCTGGATCCCTGGCAGTGCCCAAGGCCAGGCTGGAGCAGCCTGGAAGAGAGGAAGGTGTCCCTGACCACATCAGTGTGTAGTGAGATGATCTTAAAGGTTCCTCCCGACCCCAACCATTCCTAATCCACAATCCACTGCCTATAGATTGGACAGAAATCTCTTGATGATGAAGCAGCATTTTTTAAATCAAGTGGACAGTCAATGCTGACAGCTAAACAATCATCCACACTAAATTTCCCAGAAAATTGAGGTGTGAGACACCAAGCCCCAGGAAGCATTGCTTGCCAAGCAGATCTTCCTCAGAGACATGATTTATAGGATAAACAAAATGCACTGTCGCGTTGGAAAGTAAGGGGGGGTTACCTCAGACCTGTCAAAATTCACAACTTCAACCTCCCCAAAAGTATTGCAACTGCTTTACCGTAGGAAAAAGGTGGGAAAGAGCCCAAATGAGTACTGCAACCTCTCCAAAGAACAAAATGTGAACTCAAATAAAGATCATTCTATCAAATTCCCCAGCAGAAGCTCCACAGTGAGAAGTCCTTATGGATTGATTTACACATAAAACAGTGAATGATGGTTTATCTATTGAGGGAGCTCTGCTCCAGTGGTTTATATAATATCAGTCCCTAAGTATAATCATAGCTATATAATCAATCAGGGACTGCATGTTATTTTACCCTCATACAGCTCTGTTTGGAATCACATCCAAGACATTTAAAATTGTACTCCAGTTACAGTTTAAAGAAATCTGCTATATGGTCTCATCAGAGAAGTTTCAGAAGGATGCTATTAATAAGTATCGAGACAAATACAAAGAATGGCAAAAAAAGAAGAAGTGTGAAAAATATATCCCATTAACATGTGCATATGGTTTCACTCAAAACAAATTTTCTTGTAAGAAGCATGTTTATATAACAATATTAAGTTGTTACATTACCAAACTGGCTGTAAGTTTATAATGGGGCCGTTTTGATTTAGGCACCATAAAAATTTCAGCTGGAAGGCAAAAATTTCAAATATATATGGAAATAATGCAAGGGAAGTCCTGGAGGAAAACTATTTGAGAGAAAAATGATAAAGACAAAAGAAACAAAGTGTTGTTTCCACGCTCCTAACGGATGCCAAAAGCCCAAGGAAAGAGGAGGGAGGTTGGGATTCAGCCTCTACCTCACACAAAGATGTGTAAGACCATTAATTGCTGCCAGTGCACTTAAATTCTTTCCACAAACTTTCAATTTTAGGTGATTTTAAGACATCCATCAAGCAGCAGGGGCCACCTGTCCCCAGGCATTGTTTGAGCACCCAAGTCCTTGTCGACATTACCACAGCATTATTTGAGTATCCAGCAGCAACAGGATTTTTAAGCAATTTTTAATCCAGCTGCATGCTTGAATGAAATAAACAATTTGTATAGAAGGTTCTGTTGTAAATGTCAATTTTTTTTCTTGGCATTTACTTGCTTTTGGGATCTGGATTAGCTTTCATGCTCGGCAGGACCGAAGCAGAACTGATACGTGATAATGCTAAAAATGTAAAAATGCAGGAATTTCTATGTATGAGCATTAATGGGTGAGACTTACCCAAGGAAATGACCCAAACTCTGGGAGTTTAACTCTTCTCACTGACCCAAAGGAGGCACCAGCACAGGCCTGTTATGAATCTGTGATTCCTGTGAAAGCTGGGAGTTACTTCTGATGGAGGAACAAAACCACCCACAGCAGGCAGGAGACAACTGGGCTGGCAGGGTGGGCAGCTGTGGCTGCTGTGGCTGCCCCTGGATCCCTGGAAGTCTCCAAGGCCAGGCTGGACATCAGGGCTTGGAGCAGCCTGGGATGTGGAAGGTGTCCCTGCCATGGCAGGGGTGGCACTGGACGAACTCTAAGGTCCCTCCCAAGCCAGGGATGCTCAGGGGTTTGAGAAGGCACTTCCCTGCTTGGACAGGTAAAGCCCAGAACCACGTGCACATGCTGCTGTTTAAAGCCCTGCCCTGAGGTGCTAACCCAGCCTTGTACCAGTGTATTCTGGAATTTATGGCAATTAAGGAAAGAGCAGGTGGGAAAATAAGACAATGGCTCGGTAGCAAGAATGTTCTTGGAGCTGTGAATTGGAGGAATGGCACACCCACGCTGCTCAGGGCAGAGTGACACTCATCTTTTGGGAGGCAGGAATGCTGAAAGAAAAGTAAAATAGAGGAAACTCTTCAGGAGGAAAAGCTGATGCAGGAACCCTCCCAGCAGGTGTTCAGTGGTGGGAGAAAGACAGGTGTTCTCAGCATTGTCTTCTACCACAGGTAAATTAGATTGCAAGACTGTTTTTCATTATTTTCGGAGTCTGAGAGGATAAATATGAAACCAGTGTAATAACTTGTTACTCTGGGAAACAAAAGGGGTACATTTGTCAGCAGCTATACGTGTTCATTATCACTTCAGAAGTGACACATTAAATATGGATTATTATGCTGGGAAGGAGCAGCACCATCCTGCAGCACCATCCTGCAGCACCATCCATATTGAAGCCTTCCAGGAGGGTACCTGAGTAACTGCAGTCAAAAAATCATAAGGAAAAATCCAAACCCATTATATTCGGTGTTTATACTTGTTTATGACATTAAATATTTACTCTTTGCTCCCTGATTTGAAAATATCAGAAGCAACGCTTTTTGCTTCTTATCTAGCAAATACATAAAAGTAAAAGTAGGTAAGATAAACCCCTCAACAGCACCCAGAGCAGCTAAAGAAAGAGGATAGACTCTCCATATATCTATATATATATATGTGTGTGTGTGTGTGTGTGTGTATGTATATATATGTAAGAACAAGCAGGCACTGAGTTCAAAACTCCTCATCTTCCTCCAGCTCCAGTCAGGTGAACTGAAAGGGCCACTTGGAGGAGGGAGTCTCACATGAGTTGATTTGCTCTCTGGATTGCAGGAAGTGTTTGACAGCATTTCCCTGGAAAAGCAGGGCACTCTCCCAGACCTGAGCAGCAGCATCCTCCCAAAGAGCTGAGAGCTCACTCATCCTCACAAAGTTAGTCCAGAGTCACCATGGTTGCGGTGCTTTTCCAGACTTTGTCACCCTGAGTGTCTAAAGCAGCACGACCTGGACACTGCAGCAGCAGCAGCAGCAGCAGTGTGTGAATGAATGTGATAGATGAGGAGTTTAAAAGGTTCTCTGCAAAGCTTCTTTGTGGCCAAGGCAGTTTTCATTGTCTCCTCCCTCTTTACGGGCATTTCTGTGTGCTCTGCAGCTCTGCATCCCTCCTTTCCCTCACCCAAAACCACCAACAAAGCACAGAGTGCCCAGTGAGCTGCTGCAGATTGCTCAAAGATGGCCTTGCACTGTAATCACCAATAATAATTTAGATATTTCATACAAAATGCCATCCTATTCCCCTCTCAGAATTACCAGCCTTCAAAATCGCCTTCCTAAGCCCATCTGAACCCATCAGAAATAACGGGTTCATTTCTTTCCAATTAACTCAACCTGGCTTAGAAAATAAGAGAGGCAAATTTTATTTGCCTCTGAAACAGTGGCAGTTCCAGATTTCTAGTACTTGAAAGAGTCTCTGTACAAGTAATAATACTTGCCCAAATGTCTGTTCCTTTAAAATTAGCACCTAAAATTTAAAAACAGCTTCCAAATCCTGCAAGATTTCCTTATCTGCTTAACTCCTCAAGGGTTTGCTGTAAATGAGGCGAAGAAATCTAATAATGGGGCATATGAAAATATAACCCTCCTGACCTTGTTCCAGGAGGAAAACACTTTTTAAAGGTAGAAAAAGGTGCACTGAGAGCAGCAGTGTGAGGCTGCCAGCTCCCCCAGGCAGGGCACAGCTCCGAGCTGTGCTCAGTGGCAGCTCCACCAGGAGGGAGCAGGCAGGAATATCCCCAAACTATCAGCTTAAGTTTATCTCCAGCTGGCACGTGGAACATCCACTTGCTACAGGCAGTCTCGAATTTGTGACTTTCCCCTCTCCCTTCCAGCTCCCTGGGAAATGGCAGCTGCCCGTTCTGGGCACGGTGGTTCCTGTGTTTATCCCTTCAGGAGGGCTGGAGCGCAGGGGGAGCACCAGACACCAGCTCAAGGTGGCACAAATTGTGACTCCCTGCCTTCTCCAAGGTGCCCATCCCTGTCACACAGCAGGGACATATCGAGCCTCTCACAGCCAATTCCAAAAGCAGCTCAAGGACTCGCTCCCAATTCTTGAAGCAACCCCATTTTTTACAGAGGAAGATTTGACTGGGAATTATCAGGCCTACATTTCTCTGCCAAGGATTTATAGCTGGAAGAAAAGACAGGAAGGTCATGAAGAAATTCTTCTCTGGTGAAGGTGCCCAGGCACTGAGCAGCCATTTGGGTAGCAGAGAAAAGTGAAATTAAATTGAAATTGTTCCCTGTGAGGGTGCTGAGACCCTGGCACAGGTGGCAAGAGCAGCTCTGGCTGCCCCTGGATCCCTAAAAGTGCCCAAGGCCAGGCTGGACAGGATTTGGAGCAGCCTGGGATGGTGGGAGGTGTCCCTGTTCTAGCATTCTCTGCTTCTATAAACTCCCCTCCTGAGCAGGAACATCTCAATGCCAAGATTTGCCCTAGGAATGAAAATTCTGTTCTCTAGTAACCTTCTCTCATCACCATTTATTGTCCCTAGCTCCATTCTGCTCTCAAAGTTTGGACCCAGATAAGATGGATTTCACATGAGAGTGAAAGCTGGAATAGAAATAGCCCTTTGTAAATGATGGCTCTGCATTACACCCTGAAAATTCTTCTTGGAAAAAGACAGACAGCTACAGCTCCATTCTGAGGCATTGGATGGATTGTGTGAATGCTGCCAAAGTGCAGAGAGCTCAAAAGGTCAGGACAAAGACCTAAAAGGAAGGTGAGGAGGCAATCCCAGTATTCTCAATTTGCAAGAAAATGAGAATTTCTAAAGCACATACGATGCATTATTAATTTCCAGCTTAAAGATTATGCAAATTCTCAGGAAAACAGGTCTAGTAATAAAACCCACTTTGCTCTTCAGACCATAAAAGCAACCAAACACTGGAGTCCTCTTTCACTGCTGCCCCCAAGGAGTCTTGGGCTCAGCTTTGAGGTGTGGAGTTAGTCCTCAGTGCTCAAACCCTGCTCAGCCAAGTCCAGCCCAACAGCCTCGTGCTGGCAGCTCTGAGCATCCAGAACCACGAGTCAGGCTCTGTCCTAAGCCCAACACCCACCTGAAGAGCAATCTTAAACAGTCATAATTTTATTCAGAAGATTGTCTCAAAATCACTGATAAACTAACTTAATGAAAAGATTATTTTTTAATGTGCTCCTGATTTTCCCTTATCAAGGTCCTGGAGAATAATTTCAAACAATTGCACAAATATAAGCATAAGCATAGCTTATTTAAAACCGGAGCAAAATTGACAAAACATTCCCATCTAATTGGAAGTGGCAGGAATAACCATCATGGAAAGTAAGAAGGCTTGGTTTGCTTATCAGGAAATAAAGCAACTCAGCAAACATCTGAAAACACAAAAAATGTGTTTGGAACGATTCGAAAAAAAAATTATCTTAATTGAAAAATAATGGCTTGTCTGAATTTTGTTTTCTTTGCATCTTTTAAAGGAAAATTCAGACAGCTCTGCACTCACATTGAATCTAAATATAATTGCAGTACATCATGATGGTTCTCACAGCAGAGATGACATATCAGTGGCAAGCAGACCCTGATGTGGATTAGGATAATGGGCAAGACAGAGGGGGAAGAACAGAGCTCTCCCCTGCACAGCATTTTTCATGCACACTCTACATGCCCACAATCAAACACCACAGTCACCTTGCTGAATAATGAAGAGCAAAGTGAAAAGAAAATTAAGGAGCAGCAAGCAAAGGAGAGAAGATTCAAGCTGACATTTGCAATGAGAGGAAGTCACCGAGAGGTTCCCAGTGGCTGCTCCAGATGGCTGCAGCTATTTTGGCCAGACTACCTGGCCAGGACAGAGCTGCAGTGAGGTAAGCAAAAGGGGACAGGAAGAAGGAAAGGAACAAAGGGAAAAAAACAAGCACTGAAAATGGGATGTGGAGCCTGCAGGGCTCCTAATTCTGAACCTTGTGAATAAGAGAAAGTTACAAAATAAAATCCTAACTCAAAGGGAACGTTTAGGAAAAGGAAACCAATTACCACTCGGGATTAGACAGAGAAATTTCTTTTGGCCACTGTATGGATTCATTATCTCTCCCATGCCTGCCTTTCTATAAACATAATTAAACTGACTATTTCTTGTGAGTAAATCTTACATGTGCTTTAGGCCACATAAAGCATCTTGCCATCTAATTGTACTTTTCATCTGTACCTTCCCCCACTGACCTCCCTCACAGAACTGGCAAGAAAGGAAAAGCCCTTCTGTATAGACTCATCTTTTTTTTGTTTTTTTGCCTTAAGGTCCCATGCATATTCCAGCTGTCAAAAGTGATTTCCCTGCTCACTGAGCAAATATTCTCAACAAGGATTTTCTTTTTTATTTCCTACTATTAAACAATGATTTTACAGACACAGGTAATAGAAATGCAGGCAGGTCGGAGTGCATCAAAGATTTATCTCTGGGCAGGAAGTCAAGTTTCATTAAATATAAAAATGTTTATGTAAGTGGAACACAGGGTTGCTGCGAGTTGGCTTTGGGACATAGGTGACAAAGTTGCAGCAAAATGATGACAAACAAAACAAAACCCAGTAAGAACCTCACATGACCCCAAGCCTGTATGGTAGGTGAATATTCCACAGAAGATTGTTTTAAACAATATATCAAAATATATTTCAAGACCTGAAACTGGATTAAGTCTTTTAAGTCCTGAAACCTGATAAAACCAAATCTTTTGTACTCTCTAGCACTGGGCAGAAGATGAGAAATAAAACCAGCAAGTAAAAAAATGTAAAGCAAGCGTAGAAATGGTGTAAATCAGGTTTGTGTCTGAGAGCAAGGCGTGAGCTGTGTGCCAGTGCAGAAGGGAGCCCAGGGATTTGTCTCCAGAGTGCTCAATTCCATCTCAGCACAACCCCAGGCTTTTCCCCAGGGCTGTATTTCGGGGCCTGAGCAGAAACGATCCCGGGGGTCTCACAAACCTGTCGGACCCCACACACATCTCCAGCACAGACATCCATAAAAACAGGGTGAAGCCTTGGGTAGCTCCTGCCAGAGCAGCTGATGTCCTGCTAAGAGGTCTCCTGGTGAGCAGGCTGATGGTGGAGCAGAATTTACAGGGCTGAAAAACCCAGCACATCAGAGTTTTAGATTATCAAAGCAGATAACAAGGACCAGAGGATTACAGCAGAGGTGAAACTGAGCTGGAGGATATTCCTATAAATGCAGCCAGGAGAAGCACAGTCACGTTTTCATTTAGGAATTTAAACACCCATGGCTTCCAGTAGGCCTTAGGAACCCAATACTGGATATTGGAGTATTTAGGTGCAAATAAGCACTGATTACCACTTTAAAAAATTCCTGTATTTCTTATTCTAAACACCAGGTATCAGCATCTGATGTAGCTGAACTCCATTACTTGTCACAGTGTGGAATCCCCAGTGCAAAACCCCCCCTGATCTAGATGTATTTTACAAATGCTAAATGTACATGAAAGTTAATCAAGAGAGAAGGCTTTACAAAATGTCTAAAACTTCTTTATAAAATCATTGCAATATCTTAACTGTTGTAGTGAGTGAACTGTTAAATAGAATTAAAATTCAAGCAGATACCAGAAAGTATTATATCGCCCAAAAAGATCGAATAGAAAATTTAGAAATATTTCAGGCAACTCTTTCTATGTTCATTAAACACCATGACAAAACAGTAAACTGGAATATGGAAAGCAAAGCATCAGGAGAGTTTAGGAAATTGAGGATGGAATCACATAAAGACAAACAACCTGTCATGCAACAGACATTTCCCTCACGTGAACAAACCCACAAACTCCGTGACATGATGCAATTTGGAGAATGTCTGGATGTTAAGAGATACAAGTGAGTAGGAAATTGGGTGTTTGTTTAATGGATGTAAGAGAAATGCAGGCAATGCCATCCCATCACTAGGAAAATAACGGTGTAAATACCAGAACAAGGAAAGCAGACACAAAACATGGATAATTCATGGCTGCTGCCAGTGTGTCAGAAATGTGAGTATAAAAACATGGCTTTCTGTCTCTTTAATTAATTAAAAATAATTAATCCATAAATAAAACTCTGAGGTTTGGGGTTTTTTTAAATTAAGATGTATTGGGGTTAAACAATTTTAAACACAAAACAAAATCAAATCAGGTTTGCCAAAAGAACTATAAGTATCTGTGTTAAATAATGAAAAACAACAAGGCTTCAATTTTTTATTATTATTATTATTATCAAAAAACATTAAGTGGAAACTACAGAGGAAGAACAAGTTGCTCCCTGACAGACAAAAGAATTATTAAGATTATTAAAGGAATCCAAATTTTTACAGAAAGCAAGCTTTTGCAATTAAAGGTCAGCACGTACTCTGGAGCCCATGGATAACAGAAGATCTGAAGAAAAGATGTAGGAGAATACAAGACAAAGGTCCAAGCTTTCAATGCAAAACCAAGTAAAATTCTGGTTTCCAGTATTGTCAAGGTTTTCTGATTATTAGGAAAGCTCCAGAGCTTCCATGGCTCTTGCTCCTGGGGATACCGAGCTCTGCACTCTGCTGCAACAGCAGCAAGAGTTCAAATCAATTAAGTCAGGCCAAGTTAAAAGTTCATCCAGACAAGAATGCCAGTAATGAGAAGCCACGGAGAAGGGACCATGAATGGAGAATGGTTACACAACAGAGAGAGGAAGAAATCAAGAGCCCCCCTCTGTGACTGGCTGAGCTAATGAAGCCTCGCTTGCTTCTCTGCTGTCTAATTGTATGCAAGATTAAAGCGGAGCTTTCTTCCCAAATTAGTGACATCTCAGGAGATCCTATTCCCCAGCAGCTTTTTGGTATTCAGCAGGGATCATCAGCCTTTCTCTTAGGGCTTGCTTTCCCCTCAGCCTGGTCATCAGGAGCTCCCTGTTTTCTGTCTCTACCTGCCTGCCAAACAGACTCACCCTGGCCCAAAGAATTATTGAAGTGTGGGGGGGAAAAGGGATGAATGCAGAGACACACCAAGGGATTTGATCTGAATGTTTCCAATCTGCCAAATCTTTGCAGCTCCTCCTCAATCACTTCAGCTCCTCGCCTTGCATTTTCCCCTCTTCTACCCCCACTCAGAAGCACCAAGTTGGGAGAAGGAATCTGGGTTTTGGGAATGAATCACCTTCTCAACACTTCTCTTCATGAGACTCTTTCCTCTTTGGAAACTCAGCAAGAAATCATACATATGCAACAGAAAACCCAACAAAGTCGATTTATTTTAAGCCCAGAGAAAAAGGGAATTAAAAGACAAATACTTTGCACGCGTTAAAACCGAGCCATTTGCTGATTATTAAGCAACGAGGACAAAGAAGACAAATGGTCACAACGGACTTGTCAAGCCTTCCCAGCACCTCCTGGAGAGGGAAGCTACCCTACTTTCCAGAGCAGTTTTCCTCAGACTCATCACTTTCTGCTAACAGATGGGAAGCTGAAGATAGAAAGAGGCATCGTTTATGCCTAGCACCAAGGGGAGGGAAAAAAAAAATTATCTCAGCAGGAGATTCTTTAAAAAAAACAAATAAATAAAGAAATAAAAAATCAGCAACTGTCCTTCTCCTCAGAAAGAAGGGAAGGGGGAAGTGTTGAAGACAAAGGATCACAGACTTTTCCTGGTGCTGCCCATGTCCTGAATGCCAAGCTGAGCTCCTCCAACCTCTTCTGCTCTCCTTGCTCATTTTCTAATCATCCATCAGTGATAACATAAGAGCAGTAGGAGGAAAAATGGCCCTTCAGAAGCCTAACATAAACAGTTCTATGATCAAAAAAGCTTCCTCATACTCTAAAAACTGGAAATAGGTTTTTTCTGTAAAACCCAGAACACTTCAGCTAATCCTTAATCCTGAATTCCTATCTGGATTAGTTTCTTCTCCAAGTAGTCAGGATTTCCCTAACTCAGAGATGGCAAAACACTCTGTAATGATCCAGCAGCAGGGCAAGCCCTGGGATGCACATTGAAATATTCTGCAGTGAAATGCTGGGATGGTCATTAAAACAGACTCTCTGATGCAGGTTGGAGTTTATAATTTGACATTGAGACCTGCAGATTTTCTGAAATTGTGATGATACAGTAAAAATGTCACTGATCTTAAGTCACTTAACATTTTCTTCCTTTCAACCACTATGGACATACAAGTATATTTATCAGTAGTGGTATTGAAAAGGAAGAAAACCTCAAACACAATCCCCACAACAAATTAAGCTGAACTAAACACCTTTAAATTGTGATACTTTAATACTCAAGGAGGGAAAGACCATATACTTATCCAGCAAGCTTACCTAGTGCTGGAAAGGACAAATTGCTAACCATTTTTAGCATCATCTGTCATCATTTTCTGGACGCCAGCACACAGTCCACTTACATTTGCATGTGTTTGTGCATGTATGTGTGCCCTTTTGTGTGGTTACATAGAAATGCACACACATTTTGGGGACAGTGACATTTGGGGACAATGACACCAGAAGCATTAACACTACATTATCTACACACAACTCTAAATTCAGATTGGAACCTAAACCAAGGAATTTGGGAGCAGGTCTTTAGTTTTCCTGTCAGTGATTTACCAACTGAATTGAGAAGGAAAGGGCTGGTTTGCTCCAGTGCTAACGTTCATTGAGTAACTCCAGTCTTGCCCAAACTCTCAGCATGAAAAGAACAGCATTTGCACAATACTGATTTGACTTTTTTTTTTAGATTTCTGCCCTGTGAGGGTGGGCAGGCCCTGGCACAGGGTGCCCAGAGAAGCTGTGGCTGCCCCTGGATCCCTGGAAGTGTCCAAGGCCAGGATGGGCTTGGAGCAGCCTGGGATAGTGAAAGATGTCCCTGCCCATGGCAGGGGGTGGAATGAGATAGGCTTTGAGGTCCTTCCAACCCAAACCATTCCATGATTTGTCTTTAGTTCCAGTCTCAAGAGCAAGCTGAGAGAATGCAGGGATTTAAAAAAACTATTGTGTGCATAGTTCTTCAAGGGAAAAACTTCCATTTCTGTCTTCCCTAAAAGAAAAGAGGTCACCAGAATCAGGGTGAGAACGTTTCCAAGGAGGTTTGCCTTTGACAGGGCAGGCATGGAATTGCATGAGTGATTCTTACACAGGAGTATGGGGATAATAATCAAGCTCTAAGAAAGCTGAAATTCACAGGAGGTCTAAACACACATATAAACCCTGAAATATAGAAAGATAAAGTTTTAGGGAAAGTATCAATGTCTCTGTTATTTCTGAACAGGTACCAGGTGCTTAATAGAAAAACAGAATACAGGGTCACACATCCCCAGCAACACCCAAAACCAGAAGTGAACCAGAATGGTTTATTTATTAGAGATGTCAGAATATCATCAGCTAATTAAGGGCATCTTCTCCCTTTTGGGAAGATAACTGCAGCCCCTGTAGACTTGAGAAATCTACATGGATTTGGATGAAATGTGGAAAATGGAGCTTGAGCTGCCTCTTTAAATGCTGAGTGATTGTAGGAGGGTACTTCTTTTTTTTCTTTTTTTTTTTTTTTTTTGGCCCATGATTTGACCATGGAAATATCTGCACCACAGTAAGTTCCCTGCCATGGGCATCAAGCACCATTTTATCTTGGAATTCCATTAGACCATCAGTTGAGACAAGCACTGACTGAAGAAGTCAGAGAGGTATTTATCTACAAACAGTGCAACAGATTAAGTTTCCAATATATACAGATATAAAATAAGGCAGACTAGTCTACAAGGTGGTTTTGTGAGCTTCTATTTTGTTGGGAGTTCAATTTTGTACCATTCTTACAGACTGTCCTGCAGTGTCATCATAAAGAAAATTTAAACCAGTTTCTCTCCTTTCCCTAAATCTTTCTGACTAGCCTGATATATGCCTTGATTTATAAAGTCTGTGGTTATTTACAGATTTGCCCTCCATCATTCTGCAATGAATTTTCCTTGAACGTTTGTTTCCTGGCTGAAATCTAAGAGAAAGCAATCCAAGGAGAAGTTTCAAGGGTAACCTTGATTATGAAATAGGTTGGGGAACCTTTAGTTCAGGGGATCCTTGTTCAGAAACTACTACAGGTGGAAAAGTGATGAAAACATTGGAAGAATTCTGGACGGGTCGTCAAGAAAATGCTAAAAGATGAGACTCAGGATGAGCACCCTCATAGTGAAGACAGGCCTCTCATCCCAGATTTCCTTTGATTCCCCCAAAAGTCTCTGATTTCTAACTGCCACCACCACACACTTTGATTGCAATAATTTTGTGAGTGGCTGGAATTTCCCCAGAAATGTTTCCAGGCGCAGTCGAGTTCCCTTGGCACACAATGAGCTGTTGACAAAAGCGATTATTAGCGGGGCAAGGATCTGCTCAATTATCAGAGGAACTCCTGCAAACAGCAGAAGTGCCTGGCCCCTGAGTGTGCCCCCTCTGTGCAGCCAGGGCTGGCAAGTGCCAGGACACAGCAGAGTTGTGACCTCCAGGCTCTGCTCACTGAGGGCTCCACAACTCCAACCTTCCTTGTGAAATCTGACCAAAAACCTGTGGCTCCCCTTTTTACTTCATTTAAAGTTCACTTATTGCTGGGCATCCAAAATAAGACCAAAAATGGAAGGTGTTCCATTCAATCTGGTTAAACAGAGGAATGGGCACCCACCAGATTTCTCCTCTTTCAAACCAAACCTCAGCTCGTGGCAGCTCGGCGCTGTCTGGGGGGCAGGACTGTGGCACACACTGGTGGCCAAGCTCCAGCAGCATCGTGATTAGGTTTACAAAATTATTTCTTATTTAAATTAATAAATTAATTAATTCATAAAAAGCCTGAAGTGGTTTCATTTGACCAAAAAAAAAGAATGCTTGATATGCAGATTTTGTTTTATTTTTGATTAAATGAAAATTGAACATTATTAAGGTGGGAGCTGGAAGATAAAATTAACCTGATTTACCAGCACCACCAGCCTAAGATGATTACACATAAAGCCTGAGGAAATTTTATCAAAACTATGAAAAGAAGATTTAAATATTGAAAACACAAAACAAAAATCAAAACCTCTTATTAGCTAGTCTGCCATACCTTATGTTACAGTGCTTAGTTTATGTTATCAAAATAGAGGTAATTAGGTTGGCATTAAATTCCAGTACAGAAAAGCTGCTAAAATTTTCATTTGCAGAGATGTTTAACCATCATTTTCTTCACACTTTAAAAGTGAATATAGACAGTCTGCTTAATGTTGTCTTATGTAACATGCACCAAATGCAACAGAAAGTAATATGGAATAAAACATATCTAGGCATTTTCAATTTTACTTGTATTTCATACATAACACATTCAACCTGACAAGAAGAAAGGTAATAAGAATAAAAGTCATCAATTTGAAATATTATTTTTTGGTTCTAATCTTTAAGCAGTGAAAGAAAGTCTAAGTTTTCATGGAAAATGTTCTATTACTAAAAAAGAGAAAAATAATTTTCAACTAATAAATCCTGAGTAACAGGCTTTTTAGCTGCTAGTAGGTGAAAAAATACTGCTGTCAAGTGACTAAAATAAGCATTCAACTCTCAAACAGTCTGAAATATAACAGATTTCCCTACAATATCAAAATGCACTCAGGTACATGAAATACATGACACAAAGGACATCCACAATCACATTAGAAAGACTTTTAAATTTACAGTCCCAATAATAAACCTCCTTCTTCATGTACTTGATAGAGAGGGCAGATATATGGAACTGCTGCTCTTCTGCAACTTGGCACAAGCCATTCCCAAGAGGGAGAAAGAACAGGATATTGGGAAGTGCTGTTTAGAGGTTTGGTGAGAAGCCTTTTTGTCGTTAATGTAGCGATCCTGCATCACCAGAGGCAGATACAAATTCCTAACACCCTTATTTCCTCAAATAAATGAGAATATTCAATACTGCTATACAATAAAAAGGCTTTTTCCACTACTGAACCTGTATGTCCAGTTATGGGGATTGTAGCACAAACCACAAAAATATCCAGCAGATTTAATTGCTTTCCCTGGACTGGGAAATTTGCCTTTCAGTCAGGAAGGTGGGTGCCCATTTCACCTAGGCAGGACACACTAAAGAGGAACCACAGCAAACTTCCACACTGGTGTTCCTGTAGCAGCATCATCCCCACTTGGATCTTCTTAAGTCAAGGCCTGCCATGGAAAAGTGGATGTTCTTTAGGACATGATGCATAAACAGCCATTTTCTACCCATTTCTACACTGGAGAAATACCTGCATTGTCCATAGCACTTTAATATATGTCTGCCTACTGCCTACTGCCTACTGCCTTAAAGATACTTTAATATAAATACTTTTAATAAAGATACTTCCAGCTATCATACCTGGATTTTACTCATTTTAATTACCAGCCCCAAAACCAAACTATAATAAAATAGCTGTTGGACCTGTCACAGCCTGAACATAGCAAGAACTAAATGCCATGTTTTCAGCTAGTCAGAAAATTCTCTTTAAATAAAGAGATGATGATCATATCATACCAGAAGACATCATCATCATCTTTCATAATTCAAAATTCCTTTGTGTTGGTTGCAGCATGGCAAAACAAGTGGGGATAAAGTATACATATATATATAGATATATAGATATATAGATATGTATGTATATGTATATGAGCTAGGTCTGGAATAGAGTAGCCAAGGAAAATTCAGGAAGACACAGAAGCAAAAGAAAGCCCAGCTATGAGTTAGTTTACTATCATTTTACACACTCTCCTTGAAGGTTATCCTGTCTGAAAAGTAAGGTGGCCTCAGGACCACACTCCCAAAGCTGTCACAGACTAAAGAGCTCTTGACAGCTGACAATTTACTGCCACTAATTTAAAAAATATTACATGGATCAAATCCAAGAAAGGTACCAGGAGTACAAGAATGCAAAAGGAGACATGACAAAAAATATGAACTCTCTCAAAATGTTTCTCAAAGTTCATTTCTCTATACAATAAAAAAAAGCTGCCAACTTGTTTCTTCTTATTTTTTTTTTCTTATTTTTGTTTCTCCTTTTTTCTTGGCTTTGGATATTCATGAATCACAAAGAAGAAAAGAAATAAATGAAACAAAAAAGAACCATAATAATGATTTTGAAAATATAATTTTAAAGGCAACTTAATGATCTTTACAATCCCACTTGCAATATTCATGTTCCATGCTGGACCTCCCAGCACTTGGATCTTAGCACCACTACTGGTCCATGCAGGCATCTGAGTATTGAAAAAAACATGGATTTGATTCTGTCTGTTGCCTCAGGATGGAGAAGAAGGATGGCAGTGATAACTCCATTAGAAAAAAAAAACAACAAACTTCTTCATGTGAAAACCTAGTTTTTGTCTCTAAAATCTTGAAAACTTATCCAAACAAGAAGTTGAAGCATGCGTTAAATGCTGTTGCTCATCTAAAGTCCTGCTATGTACGAGCTCATTTGCCAATCCCCACTCTGGGAGAGGGAAATGCAATTCAAGACGTGCCAAAACAACATTTTCTTGCACTCCTAAGAGTGCTGGCCAACACATTTGGGCCAGCTCCCTTCCCTGTGTGACTGGCAAGGACCTGGTGGAGCTGTAATTACTCCTGGCAGCAGGAGTTGCCTCTTCCTCTCCACAGCTTTTGGAGAACCAATTCATTTCTTTCCAATCGTTGAGGCCATAAAAGAGAATTCCAAGTATCCCACCTACTATTTTATGTTCATTGTTCACATGCACGGATGCTGTTCCGGAACAAATCCTGACGTCCTGTTAAGGATCTATGGCTGAGTCACAAGGCACAGGAAGAGGCTTTAGAGACACTGCTTTGTCCCTGGGCTGCTCCTACAAGTATTTATGGCAAAAGCAAGCTGCTAAAATGGTATTGGAAAAGGAAGGAATTTAATGTGGGACATAACCTAGGCAGTGCTATAACCGTGCTGTAAAAATTTCAGCAGGAACCTTTTCTGTGCAGACATTTCAAGGAGCCTTTTTTTGGATCAGATTATTTGCTCCAGCTGAAATATCAGACACATAAAACATGGATACAACGCCACCACCAAAAGCATAATTAGAGATTGGGAAGAAGAGCTTCATCAGTTGTCCATTTAATTCTCTCTCCTGGCTCCAAGAGTGGCAAGTACCAAATGCTTTGGAGCAAAAATGCTCCAAATAAGAGGAATCAGAGCAGTCTGCAGCCTGGTAAAACCCTTCCCCATGGAAAGGTTCCCTGAACTCCTCTCTAGCTCTTCTTTTAGAATATAAACAAGTCAAATTTTAATTACTGTAAGCTTTCACGTACTAATGGAATATAAGGAGATTTAAAGAAATTTGGAAAGCAGCAATTTACTTTGGAGTAATGTAATTTTACTTAATTGCTTCTAATTAAAATTATTCTACAAATGTAAAACAAAAATGTCTATTAATTCTCTGCATAAACTAAATTTAGGTATCAACTGAGTAGCTTATTCACAGTATTTACTATAATTACTGCAAGACTTTTGTAACTTTGATGATTTAAAAGTTTGGAGGCTTGATACCAAATAATGGTTTCTGCTGCATAAAGCAAAATAATCTTTCAAACTCCCAGTGCCTTTGTACTTTGTGACTCACTAAATTTACATTTTGTGAAAGTACATGTAGGAGTAAAAGCACTTATGTATTATCAAGAAATATGACATTATAATCCCATGAAGTTACTACTTATAGAAAAAAATAAAACTGTTCCCATGCTCTTCCACACCTAAGTGTAAAGTGAATACCTTCCATTAACTTTGCCTTGGATTAACTTTAGAAAGAAAAAGGACACTTAATATTTTTGCATATATTTTAAACTTCGCTTTTAACACAAAGTTTTAAAATCAGCCATGAAACATAAAAATTGGAAATATCTTTCCGTAAAAGTTAACTCATCTGATAGTAATTATTGTATTTTAAACTATCCTGTGATTTATGTCAAATCTGACAAAAAGTTGCGGCTGAAGTTGGGGTGTAAAATTAAACAAAAAAAAAAGTGAGACCATTCTGTAGCATTTAATAAATGTTACATTTCAGGAATAGACTAACTTAAGTCCAAAGACAATTATTTTTAAAAATTTCTTCTTTTATCTTCCTTATTCTCTCTCCACATTTTTGCTATCTAGTTTTTCATTTGGTTGTTCAAACTGTCCAACAAAGAAAATGCAACAGGGTCAAGGTTCTATTTTGAGGTGAGATTGGCTAATTTGAGTAAAACCAGTACTAGATGCTATTTTCTTCCTGCAGATGTGGCATTTTCTTCTCCAAACTCTTTAACACTCCAAACTCAGTGCATCACAAGAGAGCCATGCCTGATTTATTCCGTGGGGAGATTGTATTTCCACAGCCAGTGGAAACCCCACTAACACCTGAGCATGGACCTCTAACAATAAACAGAGAATCAGGAAGAAAGAACCATTCTCAGAGCTCCTCTTTCTATTGGAAATCATGGAATGGTTTGGGTTGGAAGAGATCTTAAAGCCACCCAGTGGCACCCCTGCCATGGCAGGGACACCTCCCACTGTCCCAGGCTGCTCCAAGCCCTGTCCATTCTGGCCTTGGACACTTTCAGACATCCAGGGGCAGCCCCAGCTGCTCTGGGCACCTGTGCCAGGGCCTGCCAAGGAAGAATTTCATCCTAATATCCAACCTAAATTTCCCCTCTTTCAATCTGTACCCATTACTCCCTGTCCTGCCACTCCAGTTCCTGACAAACAGCCCCTCTGCGGTTCCCTGTAGCCCCTTCAGACAGCTGAAAGTGCTGTGGGGTGTCCACACCACCCTCTCTTCTCCAGGCTGAACAGCCCCAGCTCTCCCAGCCTGTCTCCTTAGGGGAGGTGCTCCAGCCCTCTTATCAATATCGTGGCTTCCCCTGGACTCACTCCAACAGTTTTTATGTTGGAGGCACCATTAGAAGGTATTTTCAGAACCTGGCAAACCATGGAGCATGGAAATCCAGACCCTGGCTTTGTATTTAAACTTTGAGGGAGAAAAAGAAAATACATTTCTGTTAGCCAACAATTTTGGCACTGTATTACCATTGCTTTCTTCCCAAAAAAAAAGCCAGTTCCAGGAGCCTCCTGAGGAAGTCACAGACTGCCACCTTTGGGCTCAGCTGTGTCACAGAAATGTCTGTGCAGTGCAGGGCCAGCATTTCACCATTTCAGCAAGGTGCAATCTCTCCATCAGTGCAAGGGAATTTCCTTCTGCCTGGTGAAGTTCAAGCTCAGAATCAGATTGCTGATGTCACAGCAAAGCAACAAGCAAAATAAAATGGAATTGTAGTGACAGCAGCACCCAGGAAACAATTCCTCCCAGTAATTTACTCCTCACATCACTGAGTGGCACTGGCTATATCCCCTCACTGCATGGATGCCATGGGAAGCAGATGGTTACACATTTTTAACCCCAAGCTCACCAAGTCTAAAAACAGGCTCTCAAGTGAGGAAAAAAATCAGGGAAAATAGGTTTTAATAAACAAATGGGTTACATGAATGCAAAATGGAGAGGGCATGTTTAAAAACTGGCCAAGATCAAAAGCAGGAATAATGAGTTAAATTACAAAAGCAAGTTATTAAAATGTCTGTTTTGAAGATCTGAAAACAAAAATCTTGAAAATGCACTGTTCCAGGGAAAATTCTGCAGTGGCAGGAAGAGATTCCCAGTGCAACTTGAAGTTTTTTCTTAAATTCAGCAATTCACTAACAAATCATCATTAAAGCCTTGATCCCCAGGGCATCCTAAAAGCACTTTTGCAGCATTAGTAATAGGCCATTTAATTCCCTCACTTTATTTCTAATTTCTAATTAGGTTTTAATTCATGATGTATCTTATCCTCTCATTGTGATAGCCTGTATTCTTAAGGAAATGGGAATTTATCTTTCTAAGCTAAAAGTTTTTACAGTCAGGATTGCTGGATCATGGTGTTCCTTCTGCTTTTTTGCCATCTCCCTCAAACTATCCTAAAATAAATCCAAGTGTTTATTATTGTAATATTCTGGTTTTCCCTTATCTGCTTATGCTGCTCAGCTGGCATTTTGGAAATGCAAGAATTGGTGGCATTCCATGGATAGCCATCTCAAACCACATTAGAAGCTACACAATTACATAATTACAGCTCCTCTGTAGCAGGAACCTTGTCTTAAAATAATCTTGAAGAGCTTCAGGATGGAGCACTGAGTAAACTACGTGATAAACAAGGGATGGTGCCAGGGGCTCCGTGTCCTGCTTGGACTTCTCCTACCTATGGATTGCTCCACTACTTGACCCTTTAAAAGCTTCTACAGGACAGCTGCTTCTATTGCCAAAAGAAAACAAAACAAACCCAAAAACATCCCCGAAACAGCTGCTTCTCCTTGTGATTCTTACTCCATTTTCTCCTGCCCCAGGTATATGTGTGTGTGTGTATATATATATAAGTGTATACATAAGTGTATATATGTATATTTATACACGTCTAACTCCAAGATTTCTTTGCAATCTTAAACAGAATAGAAGAAACTGGAATTAGGGTAGAGCAGGAAGTGGAGCAGAAGAGAAGAAGGGAAGAACTGGGGTGAACTGGAGTTAGAGCAGAGCAGAACTGGAGCAGAACCGAATTCCTGCAGCTGCAATGCAGCACATCCCAGCTCTCCCTCAGTGACTCCAGCAGCAGCAGGAACCTGCTTGAGGGTGAGGGTGATCAGCTCAGCAATCACTCCTGCACCCACAGATTCTGTCACTGGAGAAACATTTCAGGGCCCTCCCAACTGCCTGTGCTGGGGACAGGAGTGAGAGCCAGGGAAATGCTGTTCCTCTGGTTCTTCATCAGCTGGAAGCCTGAGTTTATGCTTGATGCCCAGCAGATTTTCTTGCTGTGGTTCAGTTTTGTTTGCTTGGCTCTAAATACCAGCAAAACATAGAGCTGAGAAAATAAATAACTAAATAACCAAATAACTAAATAACTAAATAACTAAATACATACATACATACATACATACATACATACATAAATACATAAATAACCAAATAAATAAATAACTAAATAAATAAATAAAATCAGGAGGATTTGTCTCCCTGACATTCAGCAGAGCCTGGCTGGGGCTGCCAGGTGATCCCACACTCAGATACTCGTCCGAGGCTGAAAAGCACTGCTGCACTGCAGGGTTTGCATTTCCAGTCCTCCCAAACCCTCACAGCAAGCACCCAAAATCAATCCAGTTCCCTACATTTATATTTTCTGAATGAGCAGAATGCAAAGATCATGATAAGAGAGAGGCTGCTGATCTCATTATAAGCAAATATGAGGGCAATCTAATTTTATCGGCCACAAAACAAAGAGCGTGTTTAAATTTTAACATCCAGCCAAAACCTCTTGTGCTTATAATTTGAGTTTAAACTTATACAGCATGTTCATTACCATAAACAATCTGCAAAATAGTCAGAAAACAAACTCCCCCCTTGAAATTTGCCATCAGAAAATCCCAAAGAAATAAACGCTGGCATCTCGGCTTTGCTTTCGCTTTGCTCTCAAGGTTTTGGAAAGACCAGCTGAGAAGTTTTGCTTACAAATAAACTGAAGGTTTTAAACAAACCAAAGAATGCTTCCAGATGTCTTTCTTTCAAGCACACCTTAATAAATGACCCCAAATAAAGAAAACTTCCAGGTAGATAAATAGTGTCTTGGAGGATAAAGAATTAGGGAAGGGCTCTAAGTATTACAAAATTATACTCATGTTTCATCTCAATTGATTTTGCCCACCTAATCAGTAAAATCAACAAAAACAACTTGACTTTCTTCTTTGTGAAAGGGAACAAAATACTATTTTAAAATATGAGATAATTTCAATTTAATAAATACTACATGTGCAGATAATGGGATTTCCATGAAAAATTCAAAAAGCATTTCTCTTTGTCATTAAATTCAAGTTAATCAGCATATTCTGCTGCAGATTCAATTAAAAACCAATATTCTAAATTTATTACTCAGTTGTAAATATCAGTTCAGTTTCCAAGCAAAACAATATGAATCTGCAGTAAACAGCTCGATCATTCTGGAAGTTGTCTAAACACCAACCCCAATAGCAACAGAGAAAACAAACAAGAGAAAAGCCACAACAGCGGCTTCTCCAAAATCCAGGATATGTGGTACAACATATTGTACCTTAACAAACCAAGGGAACTGACAAAAAGTGGTGATAACCAGCAGGAACAAAGACTGCTCTTTGGTTATCAAATGTTCTAATTTATTGTTTTAAAAAGATGTTCATTTTGAATGCCATATGGGAGATGGGAAGGGTCTGTCAGAGCACAGTCCTGATGGAAATCTCCTGATCAAACCTGACAGGAAACCAAATCCACAGACTGACAGCCAGGAATTGCAGATGCCTCGTTTCCTTTGGAGAACCAGCCTGAAAGGAAGGGCTCGCTAACAGCAGCCACAGCATCCCTTCCAGCAGTGGTGACAGCACCCACAAACCTCAGCACGACAATATTTGATGGAAAACAATAACTCCAGAGAGCACAACCCCCGGAGAACCCGCGGAGATGGATCCAAGAGGAGCACCTGCCTCTCCTCCCTTAACTCCATACAGGGGTGTCCTGCCTGCTCAGAGAGGAGTCCCAACAGCTCCTGGGGGTGTTGCCTCCCTGGGACAAAGGGATAAAGGGAGAAAGCACAAGGATGGGGACAGTGAGGGCATGGAATGAAGGCAGGCTGGCAAAGCCTCATCGGCTTCGTCCTGGTTCTCCAAACCCAAGGCCAGCAGCTGCTCCAAAACTCCAGCCATGGGGAACAGCCAGGTTTGGCCAAGCTGGAGAGAGCAGGAGCTGAGGGAAGGATGGAGAGAATGGGAGCTGGGGGAACACTGGAGAGAGCAGGAGCTGAGGGAACACCAAGCTCCACAGCCTAAGGAAACCCTCAGGACCATTGGGAACGTCGCCTCCAGGTCCATGGGGTGCCTTAAGTGGTAACAGACTCCACTTTAATGTTACCCTCTCCTCTCCCATAAGTTCCTGATCATTATTTTCATATTTTCTGTTTGGCATGTAGGAACAGGATAATACCAAGTTTGAACTAAATTTCTCCATGACTATAAAAATATATTTGATTAAACAGATGTCAGCAAAATTTTATGGAGTGAAAATTGAGTAACAGATGGTGAGGTCTGTGGAGTTCAAAGAGGCTGTATTTTATTAAATAGGAAATTTGAGGAAAAGAATTATTTTGCTGGAAATATTGATGCAGTGTTTAGGCAAATGTAAAAGCATTCTTACTTGATAGAAAACAGTAAGTTAAAAAAAAAAATAAAATTGATCCATTCATACCATGAAAAAAGGGGATTTTATTCTACCTTCTTTTTACTGACTACAGCACAACATCAAGGTTCTCAAAGAAAAATAATGGAGAAGAAAAAAACACAGCTACCAAACCAAAAAGAACAATGACCTTGATTAAGCATCCTGAGCAAAATACATCCTTTGTGTGATACACAAACTATTGTGAAAACAAGTTTAGAAGTACTAGACCATGGGATAATAAACAGTTATACCAAGCTTATATTATAAGCATTAAACAAAATTGCAAATAATGGCTTGTGTGCTATGAGAAATGAGACAGAAGGATTATAACTCCTGACTGCCATTAATGTATCACCCCTATTCCAGCTTTACTACTTGGAATGGTAGAAGAACATTGCCACCAGTGGAACAAAGACAGAGAGTCAATGAAATGAAAAGAACATCATAAATGTAATTATTATTGCACAATATGATTTCTCTCCCTGTCCCTATGGCTCTCAAGTCTTTTCTTCAAGCTGATATTTTAAACATTTTATTACATCATTGGGAAAAAAAAAATTCAAAGGGCAGAAGGAGATTCAAATTCATGACCAGGCTCCTTCTGCATCAAAGAGAAAGCTACAGTACCCTGTGGAACAGCAGTCAGTGAGCTGCCTCAGATGTCCAGGGGGAAGAACTGGAGAAATCCAATCATTCCAGAGCACTTAACCATGCTGAGAGCTGCTTGTTGTCCAAACAAGCCTTGTGTTGTTTCACAGGCAGGAGACCCCTCTGAGTGCCCCACACCGGAGGTTTCGGAGCTGACAGAGCCTCTCTCACCTGCAAGAGGAACCAGCCCCTATGGCCAGACCTGCACCAACACAGCCCAGCTCATCAGAGAGCTCTGCTCATCCCCCCTCCCCAAAACCTGCTGGGAGCTGCTTCTGCTCTGATCTGCCCCTCACCCAGCACAGCTCAGGCTTTGGCACTCCCTTGGATCAGAGCTCTAAGTGCTGACGCCAGCAGGAGTGGAACCCTCACAAACACCTCACAGATATTTCTGAGCTCGTGTCTCCATTTCTCAGTGACATTTTCCACCAGGTCTTTAACTGTGCTGTCAGGGCTCCTGATGTGTGCAGCCTCAGAGCTGTGGAAGCTGCTCCATCCTCACATTGAGAAATGCTGCTTATTTTTCACAGAGTGAAGGTGCAAGGAGCTGAACCCCCCAGACTGTGAATGCAGAAACAGAGCTTACAACTCAACAGTAGTTATGGTTTATTAATTAAGATCATATTTATCAGTGGGTTTAAACCTTGACACCAACACTCAAGAAACATTTTCCCACAAGGCTGTATCTTAGGAGAGAAACAGTCAGATAATGTTTGACAAAGTGATAAAAGAACCAACTAATTCAAGCCTCCACAAAGCCAAATACCCTCCTCGAGTTTGCACTTCAGGGTTTTGTACAAGCACAAGCTCTTCAGGAGCAATGTTTAGCTTTACAGCCCATCCATCATTCCCTCCTCTATATTGATCCCTTTATCAGTCACATCCAGGTATCTTGGGCTGGTTCAGAGGCTCCAAATAAACACATCAAATTCTTTCTGGACTTATATTAATTCCAGAGTAGTTTAGATCCTGTTCAGCACAGCCCTGCAGCCTTCCCAAGGAATAACTGATTGGATTCAGGCACTTTGAAAGCACATATATGTTGTCTGAATTATTTTCACAGGCTTTTATAGACCTAGAAATCCTGTATTTAAACAAGCAGAAAAAGGAAACATTGGAGGTGGGTGTTAATTACTCCTATTTACAGGCTTTTTAGCAGTTTCCCATATTGGTTAAAACAGAAGCTGTATCTTATTTTCAGTGATTCAAAAATCAAGGCAAGACACAGAAATTCATCAGAAAAATCAGAGACTACTTTTCCAGAGATATAAAGGAAAATGCTGCTTACAAATCTCAGGCAACAGCTTTTAGATCTATCCTTTATCTTCCTAAGGCAAACATGATGATCAATCTATAAAAAAATCCTGAAATAGTCACCCAAAAACCTCCTCTTAATCTTCAGCTGTTCAAGGATTCTGCAGTTTTCAAAAGAACTCTTAAGCACAGGACATTTTGGGGTTTAAAGTATCCAGTGTTAAGGGCATGAAAAACATCACTGAAAATGTTTAAAAGGGATTTCAAAGCTTGACCTAAGTTGATAACCCTGGTTAAGATTTTCATTTCTGGATATTGATGATAAAATGGCTGAGGACTTACAGAGAGGAGAAACTAGTTTTACAGCAACATTTTAAGTTGTGATAAGATTCCTAAATATAAATGCCCAAAGTTAATGTGCCAGAATGTTCACTGGGTATTTTTTAAAGGAAGGCACAATGAATGATCTTAAACCTATATTTAACCTCTACATAAGAGGCAGTTCAGTATTTAGGGAGATCTGAAGGAAGGTCTTGTTCTCATCAGATCTTCTTTCTTTGGCTTTGGAGGAAGAAGTGCTAAATTCCATTCTTCCCCATTTTCTGACATGCTTTAGGATTCATTGTGGATGTGGGAAAAGGAATTATTTGGCCTCTTGAATAGAAGGAAAAGGGAAGTGGGAGGGTCATGTCTGGAGAGAGATCTCAGCCCCCTATTCCATGTCCATGTTATGTGGCCTCAGGCCAATTTCTCAGGGCCAAACCTGGCAGCTGCCAGAGGGGTTTATCGTGAAATGAAACAAGGAAAAGTATTCTTGGGATACTCTTATGGAACCTCTTTTTATTCCTGCAGTGAAAGGCAGGAAAAGTCCATCTAAAGATACCAGATCATTTACAAATGGAGTCAGAAAAACAGAAAAAATTTGTGTCAATATGTGCAACACTCCCAAACTTCATGAACTCCATCAGAAATAAAAAAACAACTTGTTAAAATCATCATTCTTAAGGTGCTTTTAAATACCTCTAAAATAATTGTTACCACTCTGCAACCAGAAGTTCCTGAGGAGATGTCTGTTGATCCCTTTCACTGACAAGTTACTCTTTCAATAAAATCTCACGCCCACTGTGGGTACAAAAAAAAATACTTTTTTTGTTACAAAAAATACTTTTTTGTTGGTATTTTCACAGAGAATGACGAACAATTTTTCAAAAAATTATTTTGTTTACAGAAGGCTGCTCTGTGCCTTGGGAATGCCAATGGATCCCTGAGTGGTGCCACGTTCCTGGCCCGCCCCAAGACATGGAGGTGACAAGGAGACAACGAGGGAAGGGTTTCCCCAAGCACAGCCTTGCACTCACTGCCTTCTTTAATGCAAGCTGAAAGAAAACTCCTCCAGCTGATAATTAAAAAATAGAAACCAAACAGTTAAGGCCTGTCTGATTAATTGCTCTACTTAGCTAATTTGATAAGCCCTCCATCAGTTTTCTGTGCCTCTTTCATTGGCTTGATCTACTTTGTAAATTAATCTAATTATGAACACCTGTAGTCCAAAGTCCCATCTCTGCACAAGTTTGACAGCTCTTATTTATAGGCTTAAAGGTCGGTTCTGAGCCCCATCCTGCCCCAAGAAGCCTTTCTGGGGCCCAAGGAAGGGAGACAGCAAGGGGAATATGCAGCAGAGGAGCCACTCCCTGTCTCAGCAATGCTTCGTTCTCTCTGTATTCAGCAACATAAACTGCGTTCTACGAGAAGAAATCTAATAAAAATTTACAGCAGACAAAAGATGACAAACGAGTCAAAGTCATCACAGTCCCCACACCACATTTATCAGATCAGCCACACAGCAGGAGGGGAATGATAATGCCAGCTCCAATTCAGGGTGCCATGGGATCTCCAAAGAAACCAGGGGCTGCACAAAGAAAGTGCCGTGGGTTTAAACCACACTGCAGGCTGACAAAACTGTTTTGAAAAGTTCAGCATCGCCTAGAGTGAATATGTGTTAGATAATAAAAGATTAACTGTGTGTTTATGATGTAGATGTGTGGCTTTCCCTTGATTCCCATTTCTACTTGCACCAGTTCTTCACACAGGACAGAACTCTGCCAACAGAACCCAATCACAAAACCCCTGTGCTACAGTAATTTTAAAAGTATGGGCTGGTAACTGATTTAAAACCAATTATACTAATAGTTTTAATTGATCTCTCTTATTGCTACTTCATCCTCATTAATTATTTTGAATATCAATTAGAAACAAAAGGAAATCCCAAGCAGTTTTATCTGACTATGAAGTTTTCTTGCCACTGGATTTGCAGTTCCTTTTCACAAATTATTTTGTGGGCAGAATTTTTAATACTTTGTTTTAATCCTAATTTTCTCCTTCTCAACATCATAGAGAGATTGAATATCATAAAGTGTTTTCTTTCCATCAAAATCAGGAAAAGTTATATTCAAAAGTTCAATTTATCTGGGGGTTCGTGCTAGCCTTGATAAAATGTATTTTTAAAAGACAAACAATAACACTGTCAGACTCGCCTGACTCAAGAGCAATTTGCATTAGTAAAATTTAACTGTAAGCCCTTGAGATGGCAATGGTTTATTGCATTTGTTGTAAAAAATATTTTAGCTGAGCAATGCCAAGCTTGGGGCCTTCTGCAGTAACAGTGACAAGAAAAATCAGGAAGCTGTCCTTCAGAGAACATCTGCAGAGCTTGCAGGAGTTCCCTGCTAGATGGATCCCAAAACGAAGGGCACTCCTATCCTACCTCAAAATACTGCTCTAATATTTTAAACCTGAGAATATGAGGAAGTGAAGTTATTAATGGAGCCATTAACTGTCTCTCTGGGGCTCCCAGATTAATTAAATTCAGAGTCAGTGCTAAGATCCTCACAGCCTTTCCAAACCTCCAGCAAACACCTGCAGACCTGCTCCAAATATCACCATGTTGTACAGCACACTGTGGAAAAAAAGTCATGCATTACATGGAAAAGCTGAAAAAATGTCAGAAAAAAAGTGTAGAAAAAAACACAAAAAAAAAAAAAGATTTGAAAAACAATTAAATCAAGAAATGTTGGCAGTAAAAGACCTGACAGATGTTAAGCTTTTGTTCTTGCACCATCTTCCATTGCAGAGCACTAAGTAATTAAATGTGATGTGCAACTGAGCAAGGGCTTGTCCTTTTCATGATCTGAAAGCTGCCCAGAACCCTTCATCAGGGGCTGCTGGAGACCCTGCAAGGCAGAGGCTTCCCCTGGGAAGTGGGGATGATATTGAAAACCCAATGGATATCCCAGGATTGAACACTTTCCTCCAGGAATCTGCAGCACGTTCATGACTGTCAGAAGTGCCAGGAAGCTCAGCTGAACGTGTCTGTGGATTACCCTGACAGCTTCAGAAGACACATTTCCAATGGCTGAGCTGAACTAGGGAAGGATTAAAAATCTGTGTCCCTCAAAGCCTTGGCCACTCCTCTGACATCCCTAATCCCATCAGCGAGGGAAGGCTGTTTATTAACTTCTGCTCTCAGAGGTGCATCATCAAGCAGCTCAATCATCCTGAGGCAGGTAAGGGAGAATTTAGGAGAAAAAAAAAATATTAAAATGGGAAAAAAAGAAAAAAAAAAGAACACTGGAACCACATGAGGATTACCTACTTCCATTTAAAAGCATGAGAAAAAATAATCAGTTTAAAAATATGTATCAGTAAACCCAGAAATACAGAAGGTGTTTGCTACTTAACCCCTCAAAAAAAACCCCCAAAAATCCAGAACACAGTAGGAAACCATTGATAAATGTGAGGCTTAATTCCAAAAGCCGGTTTATTTTCACATCATAATAAAAGGGGTAATTTACTAATATTTAGAGGAGAAGGGAAAGAGAAGGAACATGTTCTGCTGAGGAGCAGCAGAGGGGCTTCTTTTGCCTATACAAAATGGGTTTATGAAATATATTTAACCGAGTTATTTTAAGAAGTGCCAAAAAGTTGGCAGCCACTGAGAATTCCTTAGCATAGCTAAAGAGCCTGAGGATTTGGAGCCAGGACAAAATGGGATTCACTGGGCCCAGGCTGGGCATTTTGTGTTTGTAGTTCTCCTCATGTGGGAGATTCCACCTGTCAGGAATTCTGATGCCACTGATTACTCCAAACAACAAAACTGACCCCATCCTGCCTCATCTGCAATTTTGACCATGACCACTGAAACTTTGAGATCATTATCAGATCCTTCACGGGTTCTTCAAACTCATTTTGCACCAGATGTTGTAGGAAACTGGGGATTTGTCACTAATTAAGAAAAAACAATGTTTAAACTTATGCCTGTGTGGTTGTGATGATTTCAAATGATTGATTGGTACAATAACAGATCCCCCCTTGATATAATAATCCCTGGAATGACAAGGTGGACAAAAGGAGGAAATCAGGCTCACCATGAACATAGCGCACCGGGCAATGAGATCTTTGTGTCACAGCATGCAAGACCTGATAAAAACAAAGAAAAACCAGTTGGTATTTTAGAAATTTAAATCATGAACATAAAATCAAAGAAAAAGGCAATTATTATAAAGCAGCTGGTTTCCTTTAGATCCAAATGGGTTTATTGCACAATTAATAAAATTAAGCTCATCTCTTCTGTGTTACTCCGTAACAGAAAATTTAAACGTGAGTCTTTAAAAAAAGTCTAATGCACCTTCAAAAAATAAAATAATACACACCTTCCAATACAACTGAAGCATTAAATTTTGCCTAATTCCAAAAAAAAATCAAACTAACAATGCACACAAAAGCTATCATACTGGTTGCCATTTATAATTATCTTGTAGTAGCATTCATGTCTACAAGTATTCGGCAGAATGATAACCTCAATTTTCCTCAGAATCAAATATCTTGAAGGGAAAATGTTTACTAAATCAATACATGCATGAATTGGGGTGCATGAAAGCTTTCCTCCCTTCCTCCTGGAGAAGAAAACAAACATCTCTTCAGAGAATTACACTGGGACAAACACACAGGTGCCACAAATCTAATGCCAGGACGAAATTTTCAGCAGAGAATCTATTTCAATCCCTTCTGGGGGTGACTTGAAGTCAGCAGAGGCAGAATCCTGTGTGCAGCACATTCATCAAGCCACAACTTGCCAAGCCATCAGTGAAACCTCACGAATGTCTCCTGGAGCAGCAGATTTATGCAGGAGCACAGCAGTGCCAGCCCTCCAAGAGCTTCAGGACACAGAGATTCAACAGCAATTTCTCTCCTAACTCCTCAAAGCACTTCGGCCAGAAATTAAAAGGACAACACGACTTCTTTGAGAGCCAAAGCTGAGTTAGGGAGGTGACACATCATGAATTAAATTGAAATCTGGCCAAAGAAAAAAAAAAAAAAAAGCCTAACCCACTTGATTGAAGTGCCATGTAAGCACTACAAGTGATAAAAATACCTCTCTCCCATCCTGAGCTGACAGAAGTGCTTGCAGGAGCTCCAAGCCAAACATCTTGTTCCACCACCTGGGCTACCAACATCATCTCTAACATTTCTTCCAGAGATTCCCCATTGTGGGAATACATGAAAACAGCTAAAAACCAGAGCTCTGTCACTCTGAATTGCACACACAATGCTAGAGCTGAGCAAAAAGCAAGTCCATCTTCTCCAGGAGCTGGCAGTGCAATCCCTGTACTGGACAGCAGTCCCAAAAATCAGCAGGTAACTCCAGGAATCAAACATCAACCAAGGAGACACAGCAGGGGCAAATACCCAAATCCCAGGGCTTTGGAGTGCAACAAGGCAGAAGATCTCTACCAGAGGGGATGGAAATGGCACAAAGTCCATGAAATGAGTGAGAAGGGGACTCCCAGCAGGACCCAATGCAGTCAGGGATGGGAACACTTGGCTCTGTCCTGACTAAATCCCAGTTCCAGCACCTACTCTTGGAGGCCTGAGTTGTAAAAACTGTTTGTGCCCAGCAGTGTCCTGCAACCTCCTGCCTCCCTGTGCCTCAGCAGTCTCAATTCTGTGAGATTGATTTTGAGTATAAATTCAGGGGATAACATAAAAGTGCTCAAACACTGGGGTGATAAATTAAAATAAATGTCTCATCAGTATTCTCAATATATTTCTCTGACTCTATAAAGACTCAACATTTTCAGCCTGGGGAGGATAACAAAACCAGAGTCCAGGAGTAATCAATGCTATTTTTAAAATGCATTTTTACTTTAATCAGGGATTACTTAAACCTCAGCCAGATCAATATTTATGTATTTATTCTTTCATCTGGCTTTCCCGGAGTTTTAGACAATTATAGCTGTCAAAGGTACTGCATATTGCTGTAAAATTCCCTGTGAAGGAGTTTGATGTAAGAAAGTCAGTCACTCATGAAAAAAATTAAAGTCATACAAAATTTATAGTTAAATAAAAACCTTTGTGCTTCATTCATTTCCCTAAATAGTTTAAAACCTTGCTGGAGCAGAAATTCCATGTGCCTGCAAATCAGTCATTTGCTGCAGCTGCCTAAAAATACGAATCACCATAAAGAAATGGATAATCGAAGAATTTACTAGAAAGAAAAGAATCTTATGGATTTTTTAAGACTGGTTTTGATGAGGGAAAGGTTTCACCTTCCCAAAGTGAAGATGGAATTATAACAAAATAGATGAGTTCCCATTTATCCAATATCCAAAAATCTGGAAGAGTCCCAGAGGTGGCAATGGCAGGCCCTTCATCAGCAAACCCATTTCCTACAAAAAGGAAAATAGATTCTCTTTGGGGTAGAAGGGCATGGGGGGAAACTTGATAAAGTATTACAAGAAATGCCTAAAAGGGGAGGGAAACAAAAGGATCATTTTTGTCATTCAGTGCTGGGATGCTCAGCTGCTGCCCAAACATCCTGAGAACTTTTTATTTACTTTCAAAACAAATTCACAGGTACTTCCCTTGGTAGGTGGGGCTGCTGAAGTGGTTTACAAGGTGAGGCAGAGCAGATCCAGCCTCTCCCAGCCCAGAGCTTCAGCCCTACCAGGTGTTTCCACAGAACCAGAACCCACCACCACTTCTTACAAGTGAGACAAGAACAGAGCTACGATGGCTCCGAGTTCAACCTGGTGGTGATTGTTGGCTTTATTTCCTAAATGCTGATGACCAAGGTCTAACTAATACTTCATCCTCTCTTAAAAACCCACCTGTAATGCTGCAGCTAAAGATTTTAAGTCAATTTTGTGCTGCTGAAATGGTATAATTTCCCCAGGATTCCGTGGCAATTAGGAGCAGCAGTCAGTAGGGTTATTTTTAGCAAGTGCACCTCATTCACACATTTGGCAGTGCTGCTCAGGGATCACTGATCTATATGCATGACTGCAGCGATAAAATCTGGCAACACTCTTTAATAAGAGTTTCAACTGTTCCAGGCGTGTTTCGAGCAACGTACAATTATTCCAACCCCTAAAAAGAGCTTTTCCACTTGCAGGATTTTCCACTACTCAGTATGTGCACCCTTGCAGTCGGATAGTTAAGATTTTCCATGATTTCCTTCGTTTGATTTACACCTTTTCAGCCAGTGGACAAAGAAGGTGTCCCTGCCCATGGAAGGAGGCTGGGACTGGATGGTCTTAAAAGTGCCTTTTAAACCAAACTATTCTGCTCACAAAAAGGTACCTAAGATGGGATTTGCAAAGGTTGGAGGGAGAGATTCTTATCCTGATGCACAAATTCATGAGGGTACAGCTGAAAAATATGTCGTTCATCAACACATATTTATATAAATATTGAGAATGATCACCATAAAGCTTTTATGATTTTGTTGAATTTTAGTGAGTATTGGTATTTGGCATGACACTGAACAAAGCCAAAATTAAAACCGTAGTTTGGTCAGTTTTGCTCTGCTTTTCAATTTACAACAAATTCCAGTCATATGTTTGCTGGATCACCACTGAATTTCTTTTTACTTTCTAAAGAATTTCTTTCCACTTCCTACTTTTGCCCTCAAATGCTGCTGCTGCTGTACAGTACCATTTCTTAAGATAAACAAAACAAATTGAATTTATCAAAATTAGCATGAGATTTTGAATCAAGCATAGCGCTTTCTGTTAATATAAAAGGTGGCAGAGCTTTGGGTGAAGCAGGGATAAACAAAAGTCAGCTGTGTTAGGACATCTCCAGGAGGAAAAGTGCCCAGCTGGCCATGCTTCCATCCTGTGCAGACCTGGAACCCTGCTCCACTTGGCTCTGGCATCCCAGGACAAAGTTTACTTATGTTTGAAGGTGGAATGAGTGTGGCATTAGCAAAAAACCCATCATGAACTGTCCAGCTGCAATTCAAGCTGGTGGAGGAATGAAATCACAAGGGCTGAAAGCCAGAGACAGGACACCAGGAGAGAAACCGCAGTGATACTTGGAAAACACATCACAGGTGATGCATGGGAAGAGGAGAAATCAGTGCTTTTTAATTAAATGGTCATTTTGAGGGCTTTGTCTTTCCCTAAACCCCCCTGCAGTAGTGGTTCAGATCTCTACTACACCTTCAACTGCTCCCACCTTTCATAAGTGCAGAATTATTCCAAGTTTAGCTCCCAGCATGAAATGCATCTCCTTCTCCCTATAATTCCCCAGGATCTCAGTATCTGTAATTACAGCACTACAAAACAAACCTGACAGCCACCGTGGCAGCTCCTTTTGTCAGACAGACAGGCAGCAAAGCCTCTCAGTGGCTGTGTCACGTCCACTGTCAGCTCTCATCGGGCAGCAATCTGAAAATCAGCAAGTGATGGCTTCCCTTGTTCTATCAAATGAGTCAAAGATGTTCTTCTCAAGAGGTTCTTCTGACTCTCAGTCAAGTCCTTACTGGAAGTGGGAGCCGAAAACGCTGCCCCACAGCACGCTTAGATTTTGAAACATGCCAACCTGGTGCTTCTTTAATCAAACTTACTGACATTAAAACAAAAGTGACATCCCAGGCACCTTGCATCGCTCTCGGAGCTAGAAAAGGGTTGCAGGCACCAAACAGACAACACAGCTTTTCTGCTTGGTCATGGAAGTTCTGGATGGTTATTTAAAATCATCTCATGTGCTCTGTTTGCACACCTGAGGTGACTGATGCCCTCTCTTCATCAGCTCCCTGAGCTGGTGGGAAGGAGAGGATGTCAGGGCTGCAGATAAAAGTGCTCCTGTGCAACGTTCCAGCACATCTGGCAGTGCCTCTGTCCCACAGGAGTCCTGGCTGACACATCACAATGAGCTGGGGATTTTCTCTGGGGAGGTTTGGTCATTGAAAGTGTTACTCTGATGGAGGAAAGGGGCAAAAACTTTTTGGGATTGGGTTTTGGCTTGGGGTTTTCTGTTAGGTGGATTTTGCCCTCTTTATGTCTTTACCTTTAGTGGTGCAGAGTTTGAATGATAAAAACAGGTATTCACCACCTAAGAAACTTCACTGACTTCAATCCTCAAGTATTTCATAGAGTGACTATTCTGTATATTAATTTAATGTAAAATACCTGAATGAGCAACTCTACCAAAATCATACAATAGATCCTGACAAATTTGGTTCAAATTTCCTTAGGTACAGTGTGATTTAGATGTTGATCTGCACTGTCTTTGGTATGGTTAGTGGCTTAAGATGTGCTGGTTTATCTATTTTATCCTAAAGCCATCTATTATAGATATAAACAGGAAAAAAAAATCATGTAAGGGTTTTTCAGACAATAAACATTTTGTTCCCTAGAGGTATTCAGCTTCAAAATAAATAATGAAACAGGGATTTAAGATTTTAAGTGCTGGAATCAAAGCTCTCTATTTCAAAAGACTGGGTGATGCCCAGCCTTCATTTGCCTGCACACTGCTCATATCCCAGTTTTGCCCTGGTGATGGGACTTTTGTTTTTCTGAAATTGTTTTAGTTATAAGAAAATTCAGTAGCTCAAAAGGCACAGTAATAGCTTTCCCTCAGTCATATTAAACATATATTTTCTAGATATTCCCTTTCATTTCTAACAAATGGGGCTGGATTTGTAGCAGAACTTGAATATCAAAGAATATGATACAATTATGACCCAGCTTATCTGCAAACTCCTTCACGGTTTGTATGTACCAGCACTTCATAAACTCCAGTTATTATCAATTCCTTTAATAATTTGGCTTTCTGATTCTAGGAGATTATCTGGGCCAGAAGAATCCTCAGATAATAACTCTGTGATGTTACAGAGCTTTACAGCTGTATTCAATGTAGATATGTGTTTTCTCCCAGAGATCAGTTCAGGGATCCAATAACACTTTTGGACAGGTTAAAGCTGTGCAATAAACACCCCATAAAAACTGATTCAAAACCAAATCATCTTATAAAATATGATAAAACATAAATCAGGTTTGAAAAACAGAAAAAACACATAATTTCCTATATCTGAAAGCACAAGTCAAGAAATGACGAAACACTGCTTTTCTGGGATTCCCAGGTAGCCATCCCTCATTCCTGTCCCTGCAGAGTCCCAGGAGATGAGATTTCTGTGCCTGGCTTTAGGAATGGCAGTGCCTCCAAGCCTCCAGCACAACAGCAAAGGCTCCTTGTAGGGGATGACCAAAACCACAAAGCAAAGAACTTGATTTAGCCAAAAAATGCAAGTTGCTTGCTTGTCCCAGTAAATGCCAGGTTCAGTGAGCACAGCCACCAAGAGGTATTTGATTTTAGGCAGCATTTTGAAATGAAACTGGCACTGGGAAGGAGGAGTCCATCATTCTCCCTCAGTGGTCTAAAACTCAGCAGCCAGGAACAGTTCCATTATCCCAACCCTGTGGAGAAGCTGTTTCATCTCATTTATAACCCTTCAACGTCTTCCCACAAAGCAGAAGGATCATGCCAGAGTCCGAATACTCTTGCCACTGTAGCCATTATGAAATAGCAAATATTCCTCCCAACTTCCCTCCTGTACCACTTGCCACTGCTACTGTTGAGCTTCAATTGCTCAGCTTTCAAATGAACACGGCCCCATTCTCTCCTTAATGTATGCAAATGTACTACAAGAATTTTCAAAGCACCGAACAAAACTTGATATCAATTTCTAATTAGAAATCTCTGCAGCAGCCCTGGAAATCTCTGCCTCCTCTCTGTGGTTTTGTTTAAAAAAATAAAAAAATAAAAAAAAAAAAAAAAAATCCATGTATGCGGTCATAGAAATGTGTATTGTATGAATGTATTTTTTTAATTTATTCATGAAGAAATATTTTTAAAGGCTGCTCAGTGACAGAGGATTTAACACAGTGTTATGCAATAACTGGTTCAACAGCTTCCCCCACCATGTACTTTTCTCTGCATGTAAATTTTTTTGAAGTTATTTCTAAGGCAATAACTCGATATCAAAAGTTTAATTTCAGAGTGTGACAGATGACAAATATCTTCTCCCTATTTAAGTGCTCCCCCCCCAGTGCTATTCTAGTCTGTGCAGAATATAAATGACCAACTGAAGGCAAAAGAAAAAAAAAAAAGCCAAAAGCATTTTTCAAGGTTTTTCATTAAAATCCACGTTTAACAGAGAATTAATGAGGGGGGAAGAAGTTACCCTCCCTGAATGATTCTGATCAAAGTACATTTCTTCAGAAGCTTCACAGATTTGCTGAGCATCACATCACTCACGTCCCCTCCCAAGGAAAAAACCAAATTATGTATTGAAAACTTGGGTTGGCTAGTTTACTGTAAATACATTTATGACACTGCAACAAAGGAATGCTGCCTTGTACACAGGAAGGAAAATTCCTGCAACATTCTCCTAGTGAAAAGGACTGCACTGAATTTAAGACTTCAGTTCAGTGTGTGCTTAGGTGCTGAACCTGGCCACGTCTCAAAAGCTCGCAGAGCTGCAAGGCTTGGTGTAAGAAAGATGAATCAGCCTTAAATTAAGCCCATGGTGTGTAGTGAGGCTGATAACCTTTTTGGTAATGCAGAGAGAGAGGTTTCAATCCTTGCTCTGCTCTCTGTCCCAGCACAACTTCACACAGCCATCCTTGATTCCACCTGTGTGGGCCAGGCCGGCAGGGATTGGGGTTGTGCTGGTCCTTTTTCAGGTATTCAGAAACTACAGGAATTTTCTTTTTTTTCTGCTTTTTTTCTGCTCCTTCATCACTGGGAACATTCTCAGGTGATGCACTCAGGAAAATAAATTCATTCAAGAGAAAATCTCCCTCAAGCACCAGAGAAAGCCGTGCGTTGGCTTGGAGTCAAGCCCAAAAAGAAAAAGGGCTGTGGTTGTGTTCCCATCTCATTTTGCTGGGTAGCAGAGCATGCATCCTGCAGTGGAGAGGGCACATCCATGGGCAAGGCCTGCCAAGGCTGACCTGCAGCTCAGCTAAACACCCTCTCACAGGAAAAAAGCTACCAAAACACAGATTACAGCAGTTTGCCAGGCAGGCAGATCCCATCCACCACCGTGAGCGTCTCACTGGGAATTCAGAGAATGAGCAGCATCCCCAGCATTTCCCACAAAGCTTTAGTGCTTCTGCTTTTTATTTTATCCATATCCCTTTCTTCAGGGCTGGCTACAAGTGCATCCAAACATCCTGGAACTGAGAGAGGGCTTAACACCTCCCTGGTCACACAGCTGGGGTTAAACTGCTTTTCTGACAAAGTTTTATCTGCAAATTCATTAATTTTCTCTATTAAGGTCTTCCAAAGCACCAGCAAATATGATGACAGGGCTGTCAGGCAAGGTGATTTATGCAAAGATGCTTTCCAGCATTTTCCCAAACTAATTTCAATGTAGTTGTGATAGCTGGTTTACCCATCACTTATAGTAAGCACACATATTAATTATTCATCACAAATTGTTATTGATTACACATGTTACAACTATTGCAAGTTGTGACTATTGTTGTATTGTAACTTGAACTATTGGAAGTCTTGCCAGTATAACCCAGCTAGTTGAAATTTAAAGAAAAGGTTAATTTAAATTTTCTCTTATTAAATAACACACTGAAATTATTTCCATGGGACATCCAGAAGTGTCTCAAGGTGAATTCTCTTGATTCAAAAGCCATCAGGACATTTTTTTCAATTCAAATATAATGAGATGCCAGTGAAAAAAACGTCCTGGTGGTTGACAGGTGCCTCCATTCCTAAACCATTCCTTTTACCTTCGGTGGATGGGCCTATGAAAAAAAAAAAAAAATGCTTATGAGAGCAGTTTGGAAAAATATTGGTTTGTTACAGGGATTTTGTGTCAAACTATTCCCGGCAAGATTGTCACAAAAGAATTCCCTGGAGCACAGCACCAAGCCCTCTGTTTGGAGGCAGGTGATGAGAAGCCCTCCAAAGGCAAAGCGGGGCTCTTTTGGCACCGTGCGAAGGAGAAGTATTTTAAACCATTGCATCGCTCCGGAGCCTTCTCCTGCACAGCTTTCCCCCACACCATTGTCACAAAGAGACAGCTCTTCATGCTCCAGCAGGAAGCCACCCACACACAGATCCAGAAAAGCTCCAGATAAACTGGCTTCTCCTGGCCAGGCCCGTCATGTCCCCGCTCCTGCAGGATCTCCCCGCGGGGACCCCGCTGCTGTCACCCACAGCTCCCGGCAGCCCCAGAGCCCTGCAGCTCCTTCCATCCCACCCCAGCTCCTCCCTGGCTGCCCCCAAAGCACATCCCGCTCTCTGCAGGTGCTCCCAGCGTCTTCTGGCAGCCAAAAGTAGGACAGCTTGCTGCTTCCCCCCTGACAAGGGGGTTGTTGTGCTGCAAAAGGGGAGGAAAATGGGAAAAAACAGCTTTATTCCTCAGGGTAGTAGCACAAAAGATGATGATGCTACCTTAGTTTCCCAAAAAATCACCTTATCTCGAGATACCCATCAGTCACCAAGATTTTCACAACCATTAGGAGATATTTCAGCTTAAATTTCCCCTCACAAGAGGTTTTTACCTCTGTAAAACATCTCCGTTTAGAAGAAAAGTTTCCTTATTATGGACTAAGAAAAAAACAACCCCACACACAAAAGCAACCCAAAATCACAAACAGAAAAGCACAAAACTGCTCAAGTTGTTTAAGAGAAAACCGTAAGTACAAATTGCTGTGGAAAAAGACACAGAATTTGTAATATTTTCAATCTTAGCAGACTTTCATAATCAGTCACCACTATTTTCACAACCATTAGAAGACATTTCTGCTTAAATTTCCTCTGACAAGAGTCTTTCTACCTCTGTAAAATGTCTTGGCTTTAAAAAAACCCAACAATTTCCCTTATTATGGATTAGAGATTCTTGGTTTTACTGACTGTCCTTCTGTGCAGAGGAAACAACACTAGTATTCCTTGCTATGGATTAGAGATTTTGGGGTTTAATGGATGTCTTTTTTTGTGCAGAGAAAACTTTAGTTTAGGCTACATAGCAGCATAAACCATTGCTCAAGACAATTACCAACCACATGAACAAGTGCTTGAGGAAATACAGGCATAAAATGTTCCTGTTTTAAATGTTCTAACTCTGTAATATATTTGTCTTCTTGTTCTGATAAAGTATGCATGTTGACAAGAGAAAAATGGAAGAGCGATCCAAGGGAATAAAACCCCTGCCATCAACTACAGAAAATGTAACATGATTTCTGTTGTACCAGAGATTAGAGATATTAAATGCAAATACATGCAAAAATGCTATTCATAAAGTGATTTGGAGGCCTTGAATAACCTTTTTTGGTAAAATGTGTCATTCACAGAATAAATGCAGATATATCACATTGTGAGATGTGATATAATGAATTGTAAGTGACACAGTATATGTCTGAGGGTCTTTTTTGGCCCTCATTTGAGACCATCAACATCCAGATCCTCAGAGGCTTCAGCATTCACAGAATCTTGGAAAGGCTTGCACAGGGTGCTCAGAGAAATTTATCAGTGATGATTAAATGATGAAAATGCTTTAAGATTACTGCAAATCCTAGTTGGTGGCAAATATTTAACTTTACACAACAAGCATCCACATGCCAGCTGAAAACCAACATAAAACTTCATTATTAGTCTTCACAACATGGAGAAATGAGATAACAAATACAAGCTGGAAAACCATAGAACTACTTCTCAGCAACTGCAGGCAAAGGTAGAAATGCATCAGGCTTGCAGCAAGTAAAATAAACTGGAACCAAGAGCTGTCACCAAAATTTGGCCTAAAATCCTTGCAGACACTGCTTATGTTGGTATGACTGGGCACTACCTATTATTTATAAGTAATGGCATCATTATTATCCCACATGGGGCAGTAACCCAGGGCTTTTCCCCACTGCTGTCACCATTCCTTCAGTTAATGAGCCATGAGAAAAGCCCCCCTCCCAGGTACCTCTAATCCCTGCAAGGTGCAACACAAGCAAGGCTCGGTTTTGTTTCACAGTCTGCCTTGATTTACTGCCTGAACTGAAGACGACTCCTCAGACACCTCCAGCACACCCAGAAAAGCCAATTCTGCAGCCTCTAACAGGGCTGCAAAGAGGCCCCAAAGAGCTGCTTTTCCAGGCACCTGGAAAACACCTCTGAAAAAGCAACACACAGCCTCTCTTCACTTCCACCAGGAGTCATTGCTTTTTCTCTAGCTCCCTTATCATTTCCATCTGGGACCTGGGAAATATCTCCATGCACCATCCTCAGCTGGGACCAGTCTCACAAAATAAAATCTGCCCAAGAGCAGGATGCTGCTGGTGGATTCTGCTCCCACAGCCAGGCCAAACAACAGCAGCACTCAGCAGCCACCACCTCTCCTCAGAGAGTAAATTCAGATAAGCAGCAGGATGGACTCACAGAAAGCACTGGGCTGGAAAGGACCTTAAAAATCTCCAAGTTTCATCCAGTCCCACCCCCTGTCTTAGGCAGGGACATTTTCCACTATCCCAGGCTGCCCCAAGCACCAGTGTCCAGCCTGGCCTTGGAGACTTCCAGGGATCCAGGGGCAGCCACAGCTGCTCTGGGTACTTGTGCCAGTGCTTCCCCATCCTCCCAGGGAACAATTCCTGCCCAATATCCCACCTATCCCTGCCCTCTGCCAGTGGGAAGCCATTCCCTGTGTCCTGGCCCTCCATCCCTTGTGAAAAATCTCTTTCCATCTTTCTTATGGGTTCCTTCAGGTACTGGAAGAGCCCAGTTAGGTGTCCTGGCAGCTTCCCTGTTTGGGGTACAACATTAAAAACAAACCACACCAAACCAAAAACAGAAAAGCAAAAAACTGCTCAAGTTGCTTAAGGAAAAACCATAAGTACAAATTGCCATGGCAAAAGGCAACAAAATGTTTAATATTTTCAATCTTAGCAGACTTTCATAATTACATGTTCCCTTAGCAGTAAATCTCACTCCCAAACAGTACCTCCTGTATCGTGTTAAGTGCCAAGGGCTCCAAAGAACACATTCCCCCAAATATTTCTCATATGAATAGCACATTATATTTACTATTTGATACATTTATAGTGGCACACTAAATATACGCTTATGAAAAAGGCTGGATTTATTTCCAGCATAGAAAAGGCCATAAAGTTTTCCTTCCATAGGGGACCAAGCTAACCATGGTCCACTTCACCATTTGCCTCAAAACATTTCTGTCAGACAGTTTGATTATTTCCCACAGAGGACACATGGCCCTTGTCTCCAGATAAATCTCCAACATGAGTTAAAGCAATAAAAGGGTTAACAAGGACCCAGGTATTCTGTCACAAAGGCATATTTCTTGACCAGTCCTATTTCCACAGGCCAAAAGAATATATCAAATTTCCCACCAGAGTCACACCTAACAGAATGCCCCACATTTCAAAGCAAGGATGCATTAAATTCACTTAAGATTTCTCTACTCCCATTTTAGCTACTTACATGTTTAGACTGATAGTGGACATTTTGTCTTGCTACACTCCACTCTCACTTCTTACTCTCACTGCTTCAGATTGAACTTCACTCCTAAATGGACAAAATGGCCAGTTTTTGGATGAGCAGGGGAGAAGGTGATTGTTTGTGGTTTCTAAGTAAGTCCATTTTCAACTGTCTCAAAATGACCATTTCAAATCAGTATCAAGCTTTACAGCAGGCTTGGTCTTCATCTTTTCATTTACTTGCTTTTATTCCCCTTAAACAAGCAAAATAAAAAGCTTTCAGGGATTTCCAAAGTTACCCGTACTCATCTCTGCCAAATGGAAAATGTGTATTATATTGTAATATCCTATAACCAGGATCCTGTTGCATAGGAATACTCTGTATCAAGCAGACATTTTCCTTTAGAAGCAAAAAAATTATTCCTTTTTCTTTTAAATTAAATAAAAAACTATTACTCTTTTTCTTTTCGTAAAAGCTTCTTCCTTACAGTCCACGTGTTAATTTGTGTAACATAATAATAAATGTTGCCTCCACAGAGAGCTTTTTCTGGAGCATCTGAAGATGCTTTTTATCATGCACTATAATATGTTGTGTTTTCAGAACCAATGTAAATATAATGTAACCAAGCTCAGGAACACAGGCGCTGGGACAGGGGACCAGGACACAAAAGCTCTCGCTCGACTGGCAACACAGCTTCCTCAACACCTGATATTTCTGACAGGACCTGCTCACTGAGGGAGTGTAGAAATAAGTAGTCTGTCTTTTCTAGACATGGAGATTTGGGATAAGAAACCAACAGGACCCATAGAATTGTTGGAAAAGACTTCCAAGGTCATTGAATCCACCTGTTGATGCAGCACTGCCATGTTCAGCGCTGACCTATGTCCCCAAGTGCCGTGTCCACGTGGATTCTGAACTCCTAGGATGATCCAGCCACAGTCCTGGGCAGCCTGTTCCAGTGCCTGACCACCCTTTCAGTGAAGAAATCTTTCCTAACATCCAAGAGAAACCTCCCCTGGTGCAACCTGAGGCCATTTCCCCTTCCTCTATTGTTTGTTTTCTGGGAGAAGAGACCGACCCCCACCTGGCTGCAGCCTCCTGGCAGGGAGGTGTGGAAGGAAACTGCCATTTATCGTGGTAAGACTTTAACACTGGACACGAAGACAAAGCAGGGATTCTCAGAGCAGCAACCTGCTCTCTGAGCCAGTCATTTCTAATTCTACAGGACACAGATCAATACTCTTCAGCCTTAGGAGCGGATTCGCTGGAGTTATTGTTCCTGCTGCACCTTTAGTGCACAGCAGAGAGGTTTAAATCAAACCCAGGGAACAAAGGAGGGCTGATGTGCCCGTGGGGAGGTCGGGATGAGATGCAGGCTCTGCTGAGTGCCTGCAGCCCCCTGCTCAGGAGCTCTCAGCACCACAATGGAGCAATCAGCCCTTCCTCTACACGGCCACACAGCCAGCAGGCTGCTCACCTTGCCTCTGAATGCAAAGGCTGCACAAGGGAATTTATTAGCTAGTGAAGAAGACAAAGCAAAGAGGAGACCACCTGAAATGTCAGAATTCCTTTTGGAATACCAGCATTTGCATGTATCACTGCCCTGGCACACAGAGGAACACACAAAGCCTGGGTGGTTTGCACACAGCCCAAAGACAAAGTAGCAGCACAAGCTCCTGGGAAAAGTTGCTGAACAGGGAAAGGGAAATGGCAAAATTAAACATTATCTTAGATAATCTGGGCTGAATATTGTTAAAATCTTCTTTCAGCTTTACAATCACTCGCTGGTAGGTTGTTTGGGGGTTTTTTTGGGGGTTTTCATTTCAATGGCAGCTTGCAAATCTCACTGAAGTGTAATAAAAATCATAGCGCTTCATGAACGTGAACTATTAAAAAAGCCACCATTTATTACTTCAGTGAAACAAGAAGTGGAAACTCTAATGTATCCCATCTGTCTAAATGGTAATGAGCCCATGCAAAACTCATTGCAGGGTCAGAATCCAATATTTCCCTTTGGATCATTCAGTGCAAACAAAGTTCATGTCAGCTCTGGTTCCAACAGCAGAAAGAGGCAAAATGAGCTGCAGCTCCCTAGATTTTATTATGCTGATCAGATATTTCTCAGAGTTTGAAGCCTCTTCAGCGTACAATTTGATTTCACACAATCAGTCCAGTGTGACTGGAACGTGTCTGCAACTCTTATTTCTCAGAACGCTGCTCCACCTGCCTGGAGAGTTTGTCCCAAGGCACACGGGCTTGACTCACCCTGAAGTGGGAATATTGTGGCAGTCAGGACTTGTATTGACCTCAAAATCTGAAGTACATAGATTTTGCAGAGCATTTTATGTCTTTAAAAAGCTTTTTTAAACTTAAATGTACATTTAAACATGTAGTTTACTAAAACTAGTTGGAAGTTTTTTTGAAATAAAAAAAAGGAGTTTTGGAGTCCTGAAGATTTGATTGCCAAAGCTGAGTGATCAGGGCACAGTAACTACTACCTAAGTGCTTATCATAACACAACTGACAGAGATCCAAGCAGTTCCATTTAAACAAAATAAAAAAAAAAAAAAGGAAGAAAGAAAACCAGGTTGACAATGTACAACATCTTCCTTTAAAAAAAATATAACAGACAACAACAAAAGGCAAAAAAACCTTCTCATATTTTCCTACACTACTTGACTAGAAACTGATTTTGAAACTCAGCTACAACAGGCAGGTTTACAGAGCCTGAAAGCAAACTGGGTACTATTTGTTTTCCTTTGCAGTGCTGCAGGACCAGCATCCAGAGCAGAGCTAAGCTTTGGCTCAGGTTTCTTTGATCCTGGAAAACCAAGTTCTGCCAAAACTGTACAAACAGCCCTGCAGGCTTAAGGCTAACAAGCAAGTGAGGCTCATCCATATTCAGCAGAGCTGAAGGGTTCCTGTGCTGGGAGCCCAGAGCAAACCTTCACAGATGCTTTCATGGCCCACACCTCTTGTGACGCAACCGCCCACACTGGGCTTGCATGATAAGCACCAGCATATCAAAGTGTGATCAATTAATTTATGAGTATTTAATATGCAAAGGAAAGGTCAGCTAATTCCCTCACTGAGATTAAGAGACTTTTTATCATTGATGGCAGCTACAGGTACATCTGTGGTCCTGCAGCTCAAACATTTTAAGCCCATAGGCACAGACATCTACTAAAGCTTCTCACAGGAGGATGATTTATCTTTTCACACTCACTTCCCACTAATTTTGTTACTGACATACCAGTAATTACTGTTTCTAAATGCCTTCCCTACCTTCTTCAATTTTAATTATACCGTGTCAGCACCTAAAAATGTACAAACCATGCAGAAGACAAAGAAGATGCATTTCCTGTGGAGGCTCCAGAGCTTTCAGAAGATGGAATACCACAGCAAGGCCTCAGTAGGCCGAGGTCACCAGCTTTGCATTGGGAGTCCCAGATAGGGATAAAAATAAACATGAAGTTTTCAAGGGCTGAAAAAGAGAACTGCACCAGATTTTTCCTGACTCTTACTTGCCATTCTTCTGAGACTCATTTCTTCCTAAGAAATGGCCAAAGAAAAGGTTTTCTTGTCACACCAAACAGTACAAAAACAAGGCTCCCAGTCAGCTTTTCAAAGCTTTTTCCCTCCCCTCCCCTCCAGCACTTCCTACCACATCTGTATTACCTGCCAGGGCCCATTCCAGTAACAGCACATCAGTATTTACAAAGGAAGAAACATTTCCTTGCAGACCACCTTGAGGAGAAACACATCAGCTGAGCAGTTCTCTCACCTCCAGCTCCACCTCCAACCACCTTCTCCAGTGCCAAACAAGCTGGAGAGATGTGCAGGTTCATGTGATCTGCAATGGTTCATAAATCAGTGCAGAACAATCTACCTGTGAGGAGTTCCTTGTGAGGGGGATGTGAAATAATGTCTGAGAGGGACTCCAGTGGATCGATAATGGTTTGTCTTTAAAAGTAAGCTGAGGTCAGAGAGCCAGAGCCATGAGGAAGATGGAATGCCATGATTCAACTTTCTCAGCCATGGTTAAGTTCATAAAAAGCTTCTCAATCAGGCTCTCACCTGCTTTCCACCTCCAGAAAGCAGCGTGACAAGCCAGGGACTCTGACAGGGCCTTTTTGGGAGCCTGTTTTCCCTCTGCTGTTAAATAAGGTTGCCTCCCAGATCTCAGCTATTAAGAATCCGTTCCTCCTCTCGTGTAAGAGGGAATTACCTAATTCATCACAGCTCAGCCTTACTCTCATAACAGCACCTACAATCAGGGCATGTGTCTGTAAAATCTCCTCAGCAAGTTAACCCTTCTCCTCCTAACCCTCACAGTCTCAAGGGAATAGCCACTAAAGCTCTGAAAAGAAAGAGCTGGAGACTGGATCCAAAAGGGAACTAAAATCCCACTGGGCAAGGCACAAAACCTGAGCCAGGTTTTACCTCATTCCTAGGTCTCCCAATAACAGCCCAAGTCCTGCTTTAAGGACACAGGCTCCCTATGGACATGCATCAGGATATTTCAAGGGACAAGGTCCACCAGGAAAACACACAGGTGTCTGAATGTGGAGTCCTTTCTCAGATCTTAGGAACTTCCTAGGAAGAGGCACTCCTCTTTATAGGGATTTGTAAAACCTTCCACACCCATGGGAATGTTCCTCAGACTAATTTGTCATGTAAAAGGAGCAACTCAACTATTTCCTTCATCCCCTGCTATTGCAGCTTTGTTCAGTGTTTTTGTTATCCTCCATTTATCTGGAAGATAAATGGCATTGTTCTTATTGAAGCAAGGCTGATACATGAAACACAGTGCAGAGAACTCCTGCAATGATGTTTTTCATGCACCTGATGGAGGGTATAATCCAATGGACCTATATTTTGCAGATAAAAACCAAAACTGGTTCTTCTGATTCCCTCTACTTTACATTCTTCCTCGGCTCACTAAGGAGCTTTTTTACCAAAGAGATCTCTGATGGACATCTGCAGATAACAGAGTGACATTTACAGACAAAGTGAAATTTACTGCTTTGCCCACCAGTGACATTCAGTACTTACACTGTTCATTATTTATTTTATAAAAGATTCCTGAGAAAAGAGGGTAAATATTTTGGTCTAATGTCATTTAACATAATTTTCACATTCTGCTGGTATGGTAACTTAGTGGCTGTGTTACTTCCACACTCATTGAGGACCCCTCAATTACTTAAGAGATTATACCCAAAATATCTTGCTGGGAGACTTTCTGTCATCTAATGAAGAAAATAAACTTTTCTCTTTTTTTTTAAGCACCACAGTCATCTTTTAAAATAGAAAACAAACTCCTGTCTCATTAGGAGTGTAACATACAATGACAATTTAAAAGGGAACTGTCATTTTTCCACCTTAGGTCTTACAACAAGGAAAATTTAAGTATTTCTCAAAGCCTGGAGATAATTCTGGAAATGTTTAAGACCAGCATCATTTTTTGGAAGGGTTTTAGAAGCTAAGATTCTAATAAAGTATCAATTAAAATTTTCACTATCCCACCTAAAAATATGCAGAACCCAGCTCCTGGTCTGACTTCACAAACACCCCAAGAGTCCAGGCTGTAGAAATAAAGCTGTTGCTGCATTTTTCCTGCAACAGTGACACACAGGAAGTCAAAGGCTTTTGCTGGAGGGTTTTGCTCCACAACAAATCAAGGCAAGCAGGCCCCAGATCTCATCTCCCTCAGCACCCTTCAAATGCAGCTCCATTAGCATTCAACACACTTGAGCCCAGGAAAAGAGAATTTTCTATAAGTATTAATTATGCAAATCAAGTAAGTATACGCTTTTAAATATATCTAACGTATGGAAATGACCCACAGTTATAACTTTGCTTGAATTATTGTCTAACAAGAGAGAGCTGCTGTTGCTGCAGAGCACCATGCTGCAGGTACAGCCCGTGGGGTGACATCTTCATCGTGGCCAACATTTCCAGTGAAGTGCAAGGAGAAAGAAAAGGAAAAAAAGAGGAGAGTAAGAATATTTTTCTTTACTAGTTTGGCATCAAACCTGTGAAATCTGTGTATTATTGGCCAACACTTGCACAAGCAGCTGTGATAAAAAAAATATATTTATTCCAGATAGAAATATTCTCTAAGAATCATTCTGGCTTTAGGTATCTGATTCACACATTTGACTTGCAATTTCAAGGCCACCAAGATGAATCTGCTGCAGCTCTGATGGTGCTCTGGCAAAATCCTACTAAGAAGAAGAAGAAGAAAGGAGGTGCTGGAATGGAGAAAGGAAAGAACTGAATGGTTGAACACTTTTTTTGAGGGAAATAAGAGATTCAGATCATAAACATCTTATTCTGTTGAGAATTCAGCTAAAGGCACTGGAAATGGCTTTATTATCCAATGACTGATATTTTCCAGTCTCTAACCAGACCTGGGCAGAACAGAATCTATGGTGAGAGAACATAATTGGACTCAAGAAATATATGATAGAGGAAATAATTTATGTTTTTGCCTTAAACCCTTTAATGGCCCTTTTAAAATTAAAACCAAAACAAACTACTTTTAATGACTCAAACTAGAAACCCTTTCTAGAACACATAAATTGATTGACCCATCATACTGCCATTAAAAAAAAAACCACAATGGGAACAGACACACACAAAAAAAATCTGCTTTAAAAGCTTGTTTTTAAATTACTAATGACATTGCTACTTTTATTTACCTCTCACTTTCAGGAATGGGTTAATTATAAAGCAAAAATGAAAGCATAGATAAACATCTGCTTGGGATGACTTCATAATTACCACCCTGTGCTGGCTGTGGTAGGCTGTGCCACCAGTGTCACGTTTTTGGCATTTCTTGCCATGCCAAGCGCTCTTGTTGTTCAGCAGGATTGTGTGAACATCTCCTCACCGTGCTGACAAACTCTCTGCTACCAGGATGCCACACTTGGTGGGTGGAAAGCAAATTTTTTGCCTTCACACTCTTCTGGTGATAAAGGCAAATATGAAATTTTTGAAAATTCCCCTTCTGTTTCTCCAGCACCATCACTCCTGAACTTTGTGGTCCTATTATCCTGCCAGAATCCTTTCTTTTCCAAGTTTGACAGCAGCTTCCTCTCCATGAGCAACATCCCTCTCACTGCAGCAAATGTCACACAGCTCCAAGGCCCAGAGAAGTTTGAGCAGCCAAAATAATTTGACAGCAGGAAGAGGTACCTCATTTGTTGGATGAAGATGTGCTTTGCTGAACATCACAAGGCCTTAGATGATCTTAGATTCTCCATCAAAAAGCACAGTCTGGGGGAGAACAGTTTCTCAACCTTGAATAAGAAGATATTTCATTGCTGCAACCTGTTTCGTGTTTTTTGAACAGTGCTGAAAAAAATGGGTGCTGTTGCTCAAACATTAATGTTTCCTCTCTTCCAAAAATCGGGGAAAATATAGTAAAGGAAAAAAACCTCCTGACTTTACTCAGGAGGAGAAAAAAGAGCCGAGTGCCCTCAAGCAGATCTGAATTCTTGTTGATTATAAATGTCACAATACCTTGGCTGTTACACAACTGCTAGGAAAATGAAATGGCAATGCTGTGGGATTACTCACATGGAACAACCAATCCCCTACTCTCTGAGGGAAAATATTAAACTCAGTTGCAAGCTAAATAAAAATGTGTTTTGAGGAAATAGTGGATTGATATAACAGCAGGAATGAGGAGACACTGAGATGAGTATTTGTGTGGATTTCACTCTGGTTCAGATTTGCTTTTACATCAGTTAAGCTTCCAAATGGGCCCCTGAAATAAGAGACCTTTGTCATTTACATGGGCCATGAGGACAACATCTGGGAGAAGGAATGCCAGGCAGTAAATGGCTTTGGCAGAGAAAGGAAACCTCCCGAGCAGGACAGTCACAGCAAAGGAGCAGGGCGAGGTGAATCTGCAGCCTTTCATAATTTTTCCCAGTGCCTGGGGAAAAGCCTTTGCTTTGTCTCTGACATGGATTGCTAAATCATTGCATCCCCACACAGAATAAAACTGGTGTTCCCTGTCTTCTCCAAGCCACGGGGTTCAAGGTTCACCTGAGCTAAATCATTTCAGGCAGCAGCGACTGCAATGGCCCCGGCCCCTCTCCAGCTGTGTGACACTTTGGATAATTGACTTCCAAAGCAGAATGGAGCAGCACAGTAACACAAGCCAAATCTCTCAGTAGCCAAAAAATCGGCTACTAAGCTGCTGTCAGCATACAGCAATAACCACCCCAGCTGTGCCCAGACACCGAGCCTTCGGGCTGGCCAAGAATGCTTCAGTTTGAATTTTGCCATGACGACAACCCCCGTGTGGAACAACAAATGACAGACAGGCCCTTCTGACCCCGCTCCATTTTCAGTTTCAGTGAGGCAAGTTAAAAAGTTGGGCTGTGCCTTTCATACACACAAGCCAGCCTTCTTCCAAGAGAGCTGTGAGTATCTGCTGGAGCAGGAGCCAAGACTGGTGCTGCAGAGGAAGTGGTGGAGCACGAGCCAGACCTGGGACAACCTGGAGAATTACTCAGGGGTTGCCTTCAGTTTCTACATGTGGCTGTAAATGTTTGGTGATGCCACAGAAAAACTGGGATAGGATAGCATAAAACTACAGTGGAAACAAAATTGGGGTTTTTTTTTTTGCTTTCATCCTGAAGTGTCTGACAGACACTTCTGTTCTTCCTTCAGAAGAAGAGAGCTGCATCCACCCTCCTCAGCACCAACAACAAATTCCAGTTTGAACTTCTGCTGAAGGTTATTTTGCCAGAAAAAGCAATGGGCTTGCCTTGTTTGGTTTGCTTTTGTTTGGTTTGGGGTTTAAGTCAATATGGTCTGCAAATAGCACAGCAAAGACATTAAATAGTTCTGAAGGAAAAGGAAAGCTCTGTTACACTGTTTGAAAAAGCCAATAGCATTCAACACTCTCACTTCATCTCAGAGTTCCTTGAGATGCCTGTGAAATAACAGGGCACAGGGGCTGAGGCTGACAGATCAGATCCACCTTGAAGTATTATTAAACTCCAAAGAGCTGCCTCAACAAAGACATTTTCTAAATGAGTACAACAGTTCCACTGGTGTAGGGTATCAGATCATATAGAAAGCGTTACACACTTCAAAGGAAAAAGCCCTTCATGTTTCCTCTTATTATTATAATAATAATTATTGCTTTTCTTACAAGACGTTTGGAAGCTACAGATATCTGTGAAATTTCAAACCTGCCTGCTAACACAGAGGTGCTCTACACCAGAGAGGTAAAAGCAGTTCTAAGAGAGAGGTTCTGGAGAAACCACCTGTTCTATGAGAGCTCTTCAAAGTTTTATCCTCTCTGCTGTTTTTTTTTTCCCTGGGTTAAAACCTCAATGTTATATCTGTAGTACAGGTGCATAACACAGTTCAGTTTTAAAGGTGGAAACGAAAATTGATGCAGAATTGCCTTTAAAACTATTCTCAAACTGAGTTAGCTGAAGTCACCAAAGTTTTTAACAAAAGCAACAAAAAAAAAATGAACTCATACAAAAGCAACAAAAAGACTGATTCACCAGGAAAGGTGTTTCCAAGTCAAGCACCACTGAAGTATGTTCAGGACACTCACACTCATTTCTCCTCCATCAGACTGCACTCTTTGTTCAAAATGCATAACCAAGTCTAATATTCAAGCACTTCTATGATCACTGTGAAGAAGCTGGTAAAGTCTAATTTGCCAAAAGAAAATTGAAAGAGAAATCTAGTAAAACACTGAAATAAACAGTCACAAACAGAATTATCACTGCTGGAACACATAAATAATGAAGGAAAGTAACAGGCTGACAACAGTACAGAATTTATAAAAAGAAATTAAATCCTAAATATTGAACTCTCTTTACCTTTACATACTCTGGGATGTTTTGAATTTCTGTTTAACAATATCAACAATAATTACACTCAAGATAAAGGTTCAGTATCTGAGTTCTAGAGTCAGGCACATGTATTTGGTACCTGCATTGTGACATGTTCCTGTGCCTGTTTCCATATGCAAAAACCTGAAAGAAACAAGATTGTACAATATTTTCATGTAAATTAACCTCTACACCTGGTAAAAAATATTACTTCAAGTGCTAAAAACACCTTGGAACTCCTGATGTCTAAAGCACTGAAAAGTTTAGAAACTTTAAAATGTTCACATAACCATAAAAGTTTTTCCAAAACCTCTCAGCTTCTTGCTTTACTCAAAGCAGGTCATATTCACCCTTGTCTGTCTCTTTATGAACAAAAAAAATCCAAACAAAAGCCATTAAAGGAGCACCTTCCAGCTGGGACTTTTCCAGTGACAACATCAAATATTCAGAGCAGTAACGCTCACCTTGTTACATTGAGCCTGGAGCAAAATCAAGTCAAAACAGCAGAAGGTGCTGAGCAGGTGAGTGTTTGGAAAACTTACCCAAAAAAATTCCAGAAACACATCACTCCAGGATAAAAAGGGTGTTTCTGCACAAATACCAATGGGTTTGGGGTCTCTGAACCAAATTTCTGTATGGCAAAATGTCATTGGCAAGGGAATTAACTCCAGTCCACGTGATTCTGAATTTAAAACCTTTTCATGGAGTTAAACCCCTTGCAAAATAATGAATTCTGAATAACTGGGATTAAAGCTGTTTTCATACACTTCAGTCACACAGTCTGCAAGTAGTGAGGTGAAATTATTGTGGAATATGAATGGAGCTGTCACCTGCCCACTGCCTTGTGTCACTGCAGTGGCCTCACAGGTCACTCCTGCTCCAGCCACCCAAAACAAAGCTGGGCATGTGACTGAATAATATGAGTAGAGACAAAAAACTAAAATAATTCAGCTAAGTCAGCCCTGAAAACACAACTGTTGTCACACCCCTCCCTCATTTACTGTCAGGATTTACAAAGGAAGAAATAAAAATATTATTTAGCAAGAAATTCTGAAAAACAGAAGACAGATATTACAAAATGGGAGGGGAAATCAAAATAGTTTTTGAAATATCTGACAATCAAGGCTTGGTTTCTAAGCATCACCAGTGGCTTCTGGAGACTCCTGGCCTTTCAAAAGGATCAAGAATGGCAAGGTGAAAGCAGAGTAGGCTCAGGCTTTTGTCCTGACACCTCCAAGCAAAGCTCCCAGGCTGGGACCACGGCAGTGCTGTGGAGGCTCTGTGTGCCACTGCCAAGCCAAGCCGAGCCAGCAGGAAACAGGCTGCTTCCAAAGGTCTGCTTTATTCCCAAAAAGGGGATATTTTCAAAAGGATGCATTTCCACAAACACTTGGGACTACAATGAATTTGAATTTTTCAGCCAAAAATGTTTTGTCACAAGTCTCCACCGTTCCTGCCACCAAATTAAAAACCACTAAAAGAATGAGTTTGTTGTGCAATTCTGGCCAGCTGGATTCTCCCTCTGCAGCTATTGCAGAATTCTTACACGACCTGGAGCCAACAAAAGTTTTCACTGATGCTCATGGATCACGTGCTGTGCATTTTGTGTACCCAACCTGAAGCTGCCAGATGAACTTCCCAGCTACAACTGCAAGGTGGGTGTAGGAATCCAGACCAGAAAAAGTTCTGTCAATACATAAAAGCTTCTCAAAGGGCTGACAGCATTGCAAGTTAATGCTCTTGACAAGGTGATGTTGTTCTGCATTCTGAGTCATGAAAACATTAGATTCTCCTTCTTAGCTACCTCATGATTAAAAGATTAAAAGAAGTGTACTGTCACTGACCTACTGACATCTCAGCACAGAAGCCTGGGTTCCCTGGCTTTGATGTTGCACAACAACCACACAACAGAGCCACGTCAAAATACGTTCTTTCTAAAATAAAAATTACAAACTCAGATACCCTCCCCAGACCCTGCCAGAGAAAATGTTACTGCAAATTCCAATAATTATCCCTTGCTGCTGAAAGAAACTAAATCATTTCAGATGCAAATGAATTACTTTCACTAACACCATTGATTAGGTTTTTGCAGGAGGAATCAATGCAGGTACGGCTGTACCTGCTGCAGCCGTGGAAATAGCTCAGCTACTCTCCAAAGACTGATTATTTGCCTAGCTCAGGGTAGCAGAGTGTTTCCATACTGTGCATTTTACACTAATTAAGCTTCACAGAAGCTCCTCCAAACACTGACTAAACGTGATCTCGCTGCTCCCCAGCCTCCTCTCATTCTCCACCCAACCAGGAGCACAGGGAAACACACAGAATAATTACTGGGAGAAAAACTTAATCCACCCTATCCCAAACTATTTACTTCAGTCTCTAACAGCTTTTCCACTAGGGAAAGGATGTCAAGTGGAATATAAACCATTATGACACATAACAGTTCGGTGGAACAAGGATTTGAAAAGATTAGCCCTGATGCTGGCAAGCATGAACTATGGGAGTAATTAGTTATTGCCGGGGTAATTGGTGTCAGTGAGACCCCACCTGGAGCACTGTGTCCAGCTCTGGGTTTCTAAACAAAAGTCAGGCATGGAGCTCTTGGAGTGGGTCCATGGAAGGTTCACAGAGATGCTCAAGGAGCTGGAGCCCCTCTGGAGCCAGGCTGGGAGAGCTGGGGGTGCTCACCTGGAGAGGAAAAGGCTCCAGGGAGAGCTCAAAGCCCCTTGCAGGGCCTGAAGGGGCTCCAGGAGAGCTGGAGAGGGACTGGGGACAAGGGATGGAGGGACAGGACACAGGGGATGGCCTCAGCCTGAAGGAGGGTAGTTTTAGGTAGGATATTGGGCAGGAATTGTTCCCTGTGAGGGTGGGCAGGCCCTGGCACAGGTGCCCAGAGGAGCTGGGGCTGCCCCTGGATCCCTGGCAGTGCCCAAGGCCAGGCTGGACAGGGCTGGGAGCACCTGGGACAGTGGAAAATGTCCCTGCCTAAGAGAGGGGATGGAATGGGATGAACTTCAGGTACCCTTTCAATCCAAATTATTCTAGGATTGCTAACCTCAGCTGGAAGCTACTGTTGATGCACAAAAGTGCAACACATTTCAAAACAAAGATCCTTTCTCTCATTGCAGGGATTAAATGGATCTCCCACTTGAAGCAAATATGATTTATTAAAGCGTTTAATATTTGGAGTAGCATTTATGCTTTCACCTTATACATAATATTGACATCTCAAAAAGACAGCTGAAAGCAACAATAAAACAGAAATACAACTTCATTTACTTATCTGTACTAACAGAGAAGAAAACTAATGTTGCCATCCCTGACAGTCCATAAGGTAACTTTTTTTTGTGTATTGCTTTGGGTTTTAGATTAATAATAATGCTTCCTTTCAGGAAAACCTCCCCGTATAGAAAAGAGGATTTTAAAGAGATTTTCAGATACTGAGTCTCTTTTCACTCTGATTTACAATAACAGACAAAACAGTAATTATCAAAAATTCATCAGTGTGATGTCTAGGACCTCTAGGTTCCAAATCCAACTGGGGATAGTGAACAGAGTATTTGGCTCCTCCCTTGGAAGAAGACAGTGCATTTTGGTGTAACTCCAGCTCTTTTGAAGTGGCCAAGACCAAAAGACCACAGCAGGTGGCTGAGGATTGTGCTTCTGAAGAGCTCAGTACCCTGCTCCAAAAGCTGCTCAAGATTCTGCTCACAAACCAGGAGCTCCTCCCTGATGCTCCATGATGAACTTTTGCAACGAAGAGGTTGCTATCCTTGAAAGACCTCTCAACTTTTCCTTCTTCCCACACTAAGGTGGTCTGAAACACCAAGGAAAACAGTTTTTAAAAATGGAAATTTCTCTCAGAAAAATGTATTTACCGAAACTCTAAGAAATCAATTTTTCATGAGCAGAAACCCACATTTTCTGTAACAAAACATTCTTTGGAGAATGTTTTGACATTTGAGCAACAGCTGCAAGCAGGGAAGATGTGAGAGTTTCATTCTGGACTGGGGGGGAACATTAGGAACTGGATTTTACACAGATTCTATTGTGAGTGCTCATTCCCCAGCAATTTGGGCTCCCTGCTTCCTTCCTGGCCCTGCTTCCCCAAAGCCAGCATTGCCATAAGGAAGAAATGAAGAAGGGGGTGGTACTCAATCAGGATGTTTTTTCATGAAAGGAGGAACAATAGAGCTATTTTTTACTTTTATTCATTTAATAAAATGTTGGTAATTAAGGGAAATAAATAATCAAAACCAACCACCTTCAACAAAGTTTTAGATGAGTTAGGAACAGCCACTCTCCCTCTGCTCACTTCATCCCAATTGTAAAATTACAGATTTTGTCTCAGGAACAGAACACTGTTTGGAATATTTCCTTTCACCAGCTCAGACTTCTAAACAATATAATAATAATTTTATTGAACTCTTTTTTTTTCCCTTTTTTTAAAAATTTGATGAGGAAGAAAACAAGATTATGGACTAAAACACAGCAGAAATAGGACTGTGAATTCAGCTGGCCGATGCTGTGCTGCTCATGTTGCTGTGTCCCCCCTCAGTGCTGCAGCACCCCTGGCACAGGGAATAACTCTGCCCTGCTCCACAAGATCTCCCAGTTTTTCAGTGATTGAGTGACTCATTTTGTCTTTGCAGACAGGAGTGATTCCCTATTTCTCAGAGCTATTGAGACAAGATGTCACAATATTACGGGAGGCCCATAAATACTGGTTCAAATACCACAAAATACAGCAGGGTGCCAATGCACTTCCACCCTAGGATATCCCAAAAGGTCCAGCTCTTTGTTGGAGAATTCCCTAAGGAATTAGTTTCAGTTTTCTGCAGAATTCTACTGCAGAAAATTTTCTCTAAATGATTGAGGTTCATGGTCCAGCTCCCTGAAAGAAATGGATTGAGCTGGAGAAAAATTCACATCCATCCATTGTGGGCCAGGCCTAACCTCAATGAAATCCAGGCCTTCTTCTAATTCAGAGCCCAGATACAATTCTCTTGTTTTAAATGCAATAATTAGACCCTCAACAAGCACATTCTACTCATTTTTATATTGACAGAAGTCAGAAACATTTGAGTGCCTCCTGCCAGCAGGTCTGCCTGAAGGCAAATTGCTTTTTGTGTGGGTTTTAGAATAAAAGTGACCTCTTCATCCCCCCAGACCTACTGAACAACCATTCTTTTGGAAGTTTTTTAATTTGTCCAGAAGCTTGCTTTTATGAGGAAAGGCTGGTTATGAAGAGGTCTTTTACCTAAATGAAGCAATCATTGGACCAAGCTTATCTGTACATCCATTTTATATGTGTGGACTCTTGGCATGAACTGCCCCAAACACTTCTAGGATCCAGTGGTGCTGAAAAGAGTTGTGTCACTTCATACATTTTTCACATTTCAGGTTGATTCTTAAGCCACTTCAAAAACTATAGTTCCATATTATGTAATAGCCCCTCTTTGAGACTTTTGATGTTTATATTTTCAATACAGAAAAAGAAAAAAAAGCTCATTTTTCGGATCATCTTTTTAATGCCTTTGGCTTCAGACACTTTAAATGCTCAAAGTACAGCGTGGAGGAAAGCTCAGAGAATGTGCAGCCCTGCCATGGCCAGGAATGTACAGGATTAAGACAAGCAGTGCTAAACCGTGCTTGCCAATATGTTTCCAGGGGAAACAGCTCCGAACAAACTTGACTCAACCTTCAGCAGTTCTGTTGTAAAATGAGGTCCTCCAAAGACAAAGGACAAGTTTTAAAAGCAGCTGAGGCAGTCACCTCTAAAAACAGCAACTCAGCGCTCATAACTGACCTTCTTAGAGCTGTCTTATAAATCCTTTTGCCTATGGATGCCAAAAATCTTTGGATTCAACACCTAAGGGTACCTGCTGTCAAGGAAGAAATACCAACAGCTTTATGAAGTGCAGTGTTAAAAGGGAATTCTCTGAATGTCTTCTAAAGTTTCAGAGCAGCGAGTAAACAACCTCCTTTTACCGCTTGAAAATCCAAGGTACAATCCCTGAATTTGAACATATTATAGTCACTGACTCCGTAAGAAGATTACAAACAATTAGAATCCTTGAAATCTATTTCAACTAACTAGTATTTGTTTAGCTTGAGACAGAAAGGCAGCAGCACACCACATGCAAAGCATGATCTGCAGGGAGAGGAAGTATCTTTTGTGAGATTCTTCTCTTATATACTTTGGAATATAAGGTACAAGTATTTTTTTTTTCCTTTCAGCTACTGATGAGACATACAATTACAATATCAGTAGGGATTTTTTTTTTCCCCTCCAAGGGGAAAGCAATCAATAGTTTTCCAACCAGGTCAAAGCAAGGTTTATGATATATCCAATGTTAGGTTTAGCTTCCCCAGTGAGACAGGGAGGAAAATACAATTTAGGAAAAGAGAACTGAAGAGATCAATTTGACATCATATTTCTGTGAACTGCACTCAAGCACTCCCAGCTCAGCACACCCCCTAAAAAGGGTTAATAGCAGTTCTAAAGTGCTAGCAGATAAATTTTAAGCCATCCAGTGCTGGTTTTATTAGCAGTATTAATAACAAGTACACAAAATATACATTACCCGCAATGAACAGTTTTGAATGTTCCTGCATTTCAAAAGAACAGGGAAGAAATTGTTTTGGATAATAAGCTAAGCCTTCACAGTTAATTCTAAGATTTGTGGGAGAAGCATTAGCTACTGTACAAAACTGGAGAAGGCTAAAAACAAAAACCAGCATATGCCAATTAATCTTGCAGCATGACGACATACTGCTAAAATCAGACTACTAAGATACAAGTGTAGGCAGAGAAATAATTTGTCTTCTGTTCAGAGGCTTTTTTTTTTTTTCCTTGGGGGAGGGAAAAAGGAGAAAGAGATGCAAGAGCCCAAATAGAAATTTTAAAAAAAAAAATCTTCCCATGCCCTTTTTCATCCAAGGTTGGAAGTATCCCACAATCTTCAAAATAAGTAGAATCTGCTAGTACGAGCTAAATTTGGTTGCATATGTTTTTCACAACATATGCAAGTCCCACTTCCCCCCTTCCTCCTGGGGGCACACACTTTGCTAAGCTGTGGTGCACTCATTAATCCACAATCACAGCACAACTTCTGAGGAATATTCCATCACAGGAGACGAGAATCCATCCACAATTAAGCCTTGGAGCGATGTTTTCAAATCAAGAAAGCAAAAACTTGCTCCTCACTGTCCCCTCCCCATAACTTTGCCACCCTGGTGGAAATCAGGATCAGACAAAATGTCCCTATGGCTGAGACAAAGCACAAGCAGACCACAAACCCCTGTCTCTCTTTGCAGGATGATTTCTGCTGCAATTCCATTTCTCACTTGGGATGAATGGTTTTCCTATTCCATCACTAAACAGAGAGAATTAATATTTACTACTGATATTAGCATCCTGCCTTCCAAGGATAACAACAACATAATTATTCATTCTCCCCTCTTTTCCAGGATGTTGTTCACCATCTTTTTTTTTAAATATGAAACTTGAGTTCTACCTGTAAAATACTTCAACTGCATTAATTAACATTACTCGAATTACAACAACACTGACTTCTCTCCTTGACTTCTATATCTCCTTACCTCTTTGTGATTTCCTGTTATTGTTCCCTGTGTTAAATGAAACAAAGCAAAGTTTCACCTTCTGGAAACCCTTCAGTGCCTGTGTCTCAGTACAGCTCTGACTGGCTCAAGGTTTCAGTGCAGCATCACCTTCCCGTGGAAATGCTGACACAACCAAAGGCAGGCAAGTACAATTCCACCAAAAAAAACCCCTTCAATGGACAGTGGGGGTTGAACTTGGTAACACCATCATGAGTAAGAAATCAATTTAAACCAAAAGTGACTTTCAGAGCAACTCAAGAAAGTGGTAATTTCACATCATAGTCCCCCTGCCATCACTGAAAAAGCAGCTTTATCATCTTTACACCATCATGTTCTTGCAAGATAATAACTAAAAAATAAGTAAATCAGAAGGAGCATCAACTATCTTTACCATTGTCAAGTCCTACTGGTTAAATTTGAGGGACTCTATAGTAAATACAAAACAGAAAGGGTATTTAATTAAGACTAATTTTAAGCAATAATACCCATCAGTGGCATCGTCCATGAAAACAGCATTTGAGAAGGAGAGACTGTAATCCTTACTGGTGCTTCAAAACATTGCTCAGAAGGAAAATATTTCTGCCCTAAAGAGAAGAGAAACATGCAAGCAGCAAGCAGAGCACACATGGGCAGCACTGAAGGGCCTCTGGGGCTCCCCATCCTGCAGGCAGGGCAGCCCAGGAGTCAGGGAACCCCTCCTGATCCAGTGATTCTACCCCAGACCTGCAAATCTGTGCTCAGGAAAGAACACAGCTATCAAAACTTTATTAAAGGCCAACATTTAATGCTGCAGAGCAGAGGTGGAGCTGCTTTCCTCTCATTATCCAAGCTAGAGGAGTGCATTTGTTTTGTTTATAAATTCTGCAAAGAGTATAAAAATTCTGCTGTGCCTCATCCATAGGTACAATACTCATATCACAGCTTTCACAACAAGGTTGGCACAAACCTCTGCATGTCCCTTTGGGTCATTCTGTGGTGTTTTTTATCTTGGATTCTTAATCCCAACTCTCAGACCAAGAGACCAGAAAAAGTAAAATAAAATATGAGGATAAATTCAAGTTTCCAGGCTTGACTTAATCTCTCAGCCTGTTAAGCAGAGCTGATACAAGCTCACATTTTATCCACAAACTTTTCCCTTTCTTATACATCCTTTCCCTTTCCTATTCTCTGCCACACATTCACTGGAAGTGAAAAAAAAAATGTTATTAATGACTTCTGAATGTTCCCAGTCAGACCAGGTTTCTCTGACTTCAGAGAAGTGCCCTGTAGATTTACAGAATTATTTAGGTTGGGACAGACTGTTTCCATCTCCCAGTGAGCCAAGGAACAAGGTTAATGTGCAAAATGTAGCTGGGAGAGTGGGGAAAAAAGGTAATGCAGAAAAAGCAACATTTTCTGCTGCCTCTGTGGCTCATACAACAAATTAACCAGAAGAAAATTAATGATGTCTAAATATCAATTTCTAATTGAACTCTGCAGATTCAGTAGAGTTCAATTGTCCAAATGTACAGTTTGGGGAACACCACCACGATCAAATCCTGTTTCCAAATGTCTCAGACACAAACCCTCCTGAGTTACCCACGAGAAAAAAACAGCCCCATTCCTGCAGTAATGCCCATTAAAACTTGCAGAACTGAGACAACAGGACCCTCAACAGGACACAGTTGTAATCAAAAGTACATTTTCACCCCAAATCCAGCAAATAAAGCTACTAAATTTGTGTCCTTTGTGTTCTAGTAAGGAAAAAGAAAATGCCCAAGCTGGAAATGACAAGGAATCGATTAAAAGATTGTGCAAGTCTTGAGGAAATATCAGCTATACTACAGCCTAAGCTGGTTGGTGTTTTTTAAATTCAGATAACAAAATCTTTGTTTTGAATATAGCATGGTACAGAATCTGGCTTAAACACAACGTATGTAACCTGAGATTTGAGATGTTTTTACTTAACATAACCAACAAATATATTGCAAAATCTTTAAAAGACAATTATTGAAATAGCCCTGTTGGGAAATTTCCTTTCAACTTTACATTTTATTTGTAGGCAAAATTGTATCTGCAGATAAGAAGGCACTTATAAATTTTTATGGGTTTTGGTGTCTGTTGTTTATAGGTCTCAGACACTGGAACAGAGGAAGTATCAGGAAGTTTTTGAGGCCAATATTGACTTCTTTGCAAAAGAGATTTTGGGAATTGTGGGAAAAGAGGAGCTTCTCCAAACAAAGAAAGTTTAAAAACTGCCATAAATATTTTGCTGTGAATAAAGGAAAAATAATCTATGTGTATATAGACATATATTCAGGCCATATGTACGCAAGCACCCACAAACAACAGTAACCAAAGCTTCAGGAAAGAAAGAAAAAGCTTTGTCTCAGACAGGATGAGTTGAAAAATAAAACTGCAATAGCCATTCACCTGAAGGTTTCATGAAACCATTCCCAAAAAACCTTTCTTTTAGTTTTCTATTCTAAATGGGAAAGTCACACTGAAGTTAGTCCTGGGCTGAATGAATGAAAACTCTAAACATTAAAATAATTATTGCAATGGCTTTCAGAGAACTACAAGGGAGAACAGTAAAGTCTTTCAATATTCCCAAAAAGATCAGAAAATTTTGAAAAGGAATAAGCTGCTTCCACTATTATTAGTTTTAATCAAAACAGGGAGTTTTTCAGGTTATGTGATTTGTAGACCAATTAGGACAAGCTCAAATGGGAAATGTTATGGGACAGCCAATGTTAGAGAACATTAATTTTGAATAATGCTGACCACACACATGCAGCCCTGGGGGTTTTTTCAATACTAAATTTTTTCAATAATAAATATTACAGTTAAGAAATAGTAACATCATTAACAAAGAGTAAATACAACCCACACACACATCAGATAGATTTTGACAAAACAGATTATTTTTGCCATTCTTACAGTGAAATCCCAGTAAGGTGAAAACCAAAGCAACCATAAAATTCTTCTTTAGCAGAGCAGCAGATTGCTGATCTTTTTTCACAGAGAAATGAGAGGTTGTATAAAGCAAGGAGACACTGCCTAACTCTGCCTGGCTTCAGAAGCACCTTGGAAAAACTTCCCTCTTCCCTCAGAGAATGTAGATGATAAAGAGCAATGGATATTATTTATATAAAATTACAGATAAACACTTAAAACCAGCTATAAATTTGTTTACCGAGTGATCTAGAAGTGTTTATCAATTATTTTTATTTCCCTCTTCCTTTGGCACTCTTGGCAATTGATTTCTGACAACGTCTTTAGGAGGAATGTGACACTAATGGGAGCAGGTGGTAACTTATATGGTGAACCTACCCCAAAATGTAATTTAGCCTGAAAGATCCCACACACACCTTTATTACTTCTGGGGAAAATGCCTCCTCCCAGAATACACACACATGAGAACATTTCTGCCTCACAGGACCAATGTACATCAAATATATGGATGGGATTTATTCCTTTATTTCCATGTTGACATTATGTACATTTAAATAGCTCTGAGATTGCTGGCAATTCTTACTTGTGTCCACAGCAAACATTGAACATTTATTTTTAATTTTTCTTCATTTTGCTTGCTGGTTTTGCTTTTTTCAAACTAGTACCCTCCACCCTAGCCAGACACTAAATGCTGAATGTTTCCCTGAGCTCCCTCCTTTGGAAAGCACTGAAAATTCCAAATGGAAAAAAAACCCCTATAAATATAGAACAGTTCAAGATTGCTGCCTCAGAGAATTCCAAAGGACAAAGGCAATCCACTCACAGAAATGCATTTTTCATATATATTTTTAACTACTGCAAAGGGAAAGCAGCACATTTTATTTATGCAGGCTGAGCTCTCAACTCTTAGCATTGAACCACATAAAAAAACATAAATAGAGCTGAAATTGAGTCCTCCACGTTTCAAGCATTGGTCTTGTCACTGCTTAATATTCTCCATGGGTGAAGGTAAGCAAAGCACTCGAGAAACCATTGTCTGCAGGACTTGTTGAAGAATCTGCTGGGACCTGCTTCGGGTTTTACAAAAGCCTCAGGAGCAAAAGGCCACCAGGCAGCTCTCAGGGTGCTGATCCTTCTCAGGAATGCAAAGATATGGAGAGAAATACGATCAATCTGTCCCACCTGTCCACCCTCTCAGCACCAAGGGCACATTTCCACAGAGCTGCTGTGTTTTCTTCATATTTCTAAATTTGTCTTTAAAATAATCTGCTGAGATTATCAGCAAAATACAGATTTTCTATTTGTTGACATTTTCCCAATCATCCATCGCCTTTGTCACTGCTCCAAACTGAAATCCCCAAGAACAGCTCCAAATATTGGGGACTTGTTTGCTGTCTCCTCCTTCCTGTGCCTCTCTTTCTCCACAAGTCCCTTTGGTTTAGATGCAGCACGCGAGCAGGATTACGCTTAATTTAACAACATCTCTGAAAACAGATTTTTCACTTTGTCCTAAAGCACAACATGCAAAGGCAAAAGGCCAAGTCACAGTCACATGAGAGATTTTAAATGTGAAAGTAGTAAACATAAGGGTAACTTGAAATAAATAGTTTACTTTGGGTCATTAAGCTGTCCAATTAATTTTTGTTTGACATTATTGGTATATAGCAGCAAGCAGACATTTAAGCAGCTGCTTAAACACAGATCATACAAATATATGAGTGTAGGCTAATGGAAAGAATGGCATATTTATTTAGATTAAACATTCCTGAATGATTTAAATTTAAAAAAAATGCTCGGATCACGAGAACTGTGTGGCTTTCTGAAACATGCTGCAGAAAAACCTGGCTTTGCTGCTTTGCATGAGGGAGAGCAGCAAATGGAACGTGGAGAGCCCAACTGAGATTGTGAACTTGCTATAAGCTGTTAACAGACCTCATTTGAAAAGACTTACATTCAGAATAATTCCTCAGCTTGCTCCTTTTTTTTTTTTTTTTTAAGTACATAACCTTTTTTTATTACTCAGCCCAATCTTCACCACCAAAAGGAATTGCAGTCTGCTTTGATGCTCTGTAATGCTGCTTCTTTCTGTTAAGTGGTACATTATTATATTCCTGCCCTTCCCCCAATAGAAATCATGAATTTGTCACATCCTGACAGCTTCAAACAATTCAGCTGCAAAATATGCAGGTGGGGCAGATGGGTCAGAAGTCATGTGGAGCTGTTGAGCTTTCTGGTGACAGAAGGGGTCTGGGTGTTATTTAGTGCTTAAACTCCCAAGCTCAGAAGATCTGAGGAAAGCATCAGAGCCACCTTTGGTTATTCCAGTATCTGGAGACAATTTAACACTTAAATCTAAGGCAATATCAGCACTCAATCCCCTGACCTTTCGATGCAGCAGCAGGGCCCCAGCAGTGTGAACACGCCCAGAGAAACTTCACGTGGATCTGCTGTCTCATCAGGTTGGCTCATTTGGAGTTTTGAAAGTAAAATAACACAACTGTTGGATGCAACAGCACTTCTCAAAGCTGCAAAGAACATTCTAGATCTGGGTAAAATCCAGAGAGTGCCTGGGGGTTTCCCATTATGCTCATGCAGGGACTTCACAAGAAGGAACACGGTGCCCACATCTGTGGGGGTTGGTCTTTGCACAGTGGGGAACAGATGATCCCCTTCCTCAGGGCACATTCCCTTCCTTTTCCCTCCCCTTTTCCCTCAAAGGCTTCTTCCAAAGTGAAGGGAGCTAAAGGTGCCACGCAGGAAGTGACAGGTGAGGTTTGCTCACCTGGAAAAGCCAGGCTGGGAGTGCCCTGAGCCCTTCCCCAGAGTTTGGAGCTGCCTGGAGCTGTGTCCTGGTCCCAGCCCCAATCCTGGCCAGCCCCCAGACCTCCAAGGGCAGCTCAGCTCTCACCTCTCCCCGCACTGAAATCTCCCTTCCAGACTTTCCTGGTGATGACTCCTCCTGCTCTGCTTCTCGGAGCACAGGGAGCAGCTGATCACCATCCTCTTTTCATCATCCTCTTTTCACCATCCTTTATTTAAAGATCTTCCAGCTGATGGCTTTCCAATTCTCTCAGGTTTTCTTCCTCACAGAGCACTTTCTCAAAATAATTTATTTTTACCTTATCCACTCTACTCACCACAGTTTCTCCTTTGCTTTAACTTCTCTTTTATATTTCTTTAAGTGCTCACATTAGAAGCAATTAGAAGAAGTGGGCCTCCATGAGCTGGTGCATATTACAAAGGTAACCCCAAACATCCCAGATTAAAAAAATCTGTAAAACACAATGCTGTCATGTTCAAAGTCTGCTGTAATCCTACACTTTAACCCAAATTCCTTACCACCTATTAAACTAACCCTTATTTTAGGTTTTTACTTGTAAGAATAAATAATACATTTCCCTTTTTATTTGTTCTCTAATGGTTTTGATTAATTCCACACCTTTTTGCAAATAGCAGTTTTAATTCCAGTACTGCCCTGCAAAATTTTTCTGAAATGCATTTATCCTGAAAGCACTAAACTTTGCATGTGTTTTTCTATTCCAGTGCCGACCTGTTAATAAAAAAATTACACATAAGAACCAGGCCCTGAAGATATTCTTGAGTGACCCATTACAATGAGGGAATGAGTAACTGATAACTCTGAATATTCTTCTAAACTGAGTTTCCCTGAAAACTCTTCATTGTTTTGCAGTCATTTCACCTAAATCCGATTTTTATTCTGAAAATGTCCTAACAGACCATGCCAAGTGCCATCCTGAAGCCACATTTCTGTGTTTCCCCTCTTTTGGAATCCCTTTCAGAGCCATACAGGAGGTGGGTTCTCAGTAAAACCTGACCACTCTTCAATGAAATCTGTCCTCTATGTCCTGTCAAACTCATTTCTTAAAAATCTCCTCCCAGTCTTTCCAAATACCCAGTTAGGCCCCCTCTAACCCTCTACAAAGCAAAGTTATATTGCTTGCCACCCACCCACACCATCCAGCTCTCTGGGAATTCTTCCTCCTAACAAATTCTCTGTGTCAAATGGCAATAAATCATACATTACTTTAAAGAATTCCTTAAATAGCAAAGAACGTATTCTCACTGTGCCTGACCAAGCTGAATTCATCTAAACCATCTAAATATTTTCTAGCATGTTCTCACCTTCAGGCATTCAGTAATATTTTGAAATTGCATAAAGACATCTGATTCTAGTTAATCTTTTATGGATTGATTAAGAATAAAGATTTTCCATGCTTCAGCTTTGTCCAAATCATCTGCTCTTCTCTTGCACCCACTAGAAGAAAGAGACACCTCCTTCTTCATGAGCCTAAAGATAGCAATCACTCTGGTTTGACCAGACAGTGCCCATGGAAAAAATCCCAATTACCATCTCCAGCCTTTTTAATTGGAGTACAGTTTTCTCAAGTTAATTAACAGCTTGTAGGGAAGCAAAACTGTTGAACCTAATTTTGAAGCAAATCACTATAACTCAGAACAACACACTGTCAGTTAAGTGCCTCTAATATGTTAATTTTGCCTTTTGGCAAACATTGTCTATAGCTATTTACACCACACTGACTGTATGAGATTTCAGTTTTTCCTTTTGACAAGCTGATACACACAGAGTTTCTAGAAATATCTGATTTATTTTCTTGAGGTCTTACAGTAATCTCCCATCAGTTCCTAAGGCAAATGGTCCCCAGCAACCTGTGTGAAAATAAACACCCTTACTCAGGTATTTCTAAAAGTATCTTGAACTTATAAAGCCAAGACAGAAATTTCATTATTTACACAAACAACATCAACAGAGAATTTACTTTTCCTGAAATTCTTACAAGTTGAAAATTCAAGGACCTATGTGTTGAAATTAATAAAGTTAATACTGTCAAAGTTCAGGAAGGTTTGTAATTATTTAGAGCCATGGGTCAGAACAATTCATGATCTTCAAATCATGAATTCATGTTTTCACCTGCTCATGCTGTGTTAAAAACAAACAAGCAAACAAACAAACAAACAAACAAAACAAAAACACAGACAAAAACCTTAAAATTATGCAGATGGTATTTACAGACCTTTTGATACCACAGAACTTATTCTTTGCTCAGACAAACTGCCCAACAGACAGAAATTCTGGACAGCAGCACCATTGCAACACAGTTAATTCATTTACAAAAGCATCTATAAGTAGAGCTGTCAGGAAGCTCCAGATCCACACTCTAAACTTTCCCAGCAGTGGGATGGAGCTGTAGCTATTTAAGCAATGTTTGGCACTTCAAACAATTTCTTATCAGAGACAAAAATCAGAGATGTCTGTTTCCTGCCTGCCTTTTGCACACATGCATCTGACTTCTGAATTTACAGCCTGGAGCCCTCTATCACTTGTGCTTCAGTTACAAATCATTTCCTAAATACTACAGAATATTTTTAAAAACCTGACAACTTAATTTTATCTTAAGTTTCCCAGATCCTCCCCAGTGCAAGGAAGGCTGGAGTCTCATTCTCAGCAAAACCAGAACCAGCAGAACTGTTGCTGTGCATGGAGCTGGAAATTCATCTGTTTCCACAAAAAAAACCCAGACAATTTACACCATAATTTTTAAATTACCAGTTAATCTAAGGCAAACTGATCTATCACTGGGAGTGCAGTGTCACCTCCTCAATTCATGTCGTGCCTCTCTCAGGCCTCATCCTCCACTATGACATTAATTTGGTTCCAAAGGATTGGAGCTCATTTCCAATGTCCAAGTGCCTCTTCCAGGCTGTTTAATATTTAAAATACCAGGGTCCAGCCAGTTTTGGAAATTTTATTCAAATAAATAATATCTATTATTTATGTCAAGTTTGGTACCCTGTCTTTAGATGGTTTGAACACCCATCCAGCTAGTTTTTGCTGGTTTCTTTGCTAAGGAAAGAAACTGAGCTATGGTAACTATCTTCACTTTATCTCCACTGAATATAACACATGACTATAAAACCAGGGTCTTTTAAAATCTGCAATTAAAAAAAAAATAATAATTTTAAAAAGCCAACCTTACCAGCATTTTTTCCCATTTATTCCAGAATTAATTCCAACTTCTGTGCACTAATAATGCATTCCCTGCACAGCAAAAAGTGATGTCCAACCTCAGCAGACTTTTTAAGGGGACAACTTCAAATTTGGATTCAGACTAACATTTAGCATTTAGTCAGACAAGAAAATCTCTTTTCAAAAGCATTATAAATCTCTTAGAGCATTTTAGTCTGTGCAGCTGGATTTCTGTGGAGAAAGAAAGTCATTATTTATTATCAAGTTAGATTATAATATATATAATTTGAATTACATTAAATTTCTCCCAATGTAAAATGGTTTAAAAAGAGAGTATTTATCTAGAGTACATAAAGGAATAATCCATGGATTAATTCATGTTCTGTGTGCCTTTTCTTGTCCCTTCTGGGTGGATATAGGAGCTGGTTTTAACCAATAACTGGCAGGATTCTCACAGAGAAAAATCCATTTGCTTAAGGTTCATATTCTGGAATATGGAGTTTAAAAATGCCATATATTGGTAAGGATGCTGCTATGGAACCACTCAGGAGTTCTTGGTTTCCACCTCATGAACAGATTTCCACAAATACAGAGCGGGCAGTGATGTCCAGCTGCTGCTGAGCTCAGGAGCTCCCCGTGCCCTGCTCCCTTCAGCACAGGTGACAACGGGGTGTCTGTGCTAGCAAGGGATCCTACCCAGGGCCAGGAGTGAAAACCCAGTGGGAAAAGCCACAGTTCCACATTGTGACACACCAAGGCTGAAAATAGAAACCCAAGCCATCGTCACCACACGCAAACCCAGGGAGAGGGGTGAGCTTAGCGAGCCTAAGGACATGCAGCAGGCACAACGAAGTTGTGCTTCTCACAACTTTGCTCCTTTCCATCAACCATTATTTTCAACTGCATGAAATCCCCAGAAGCACATAAAATATTTTAGGACTCTCTCTTCCAGACTGTCAGAAACAAGAGAAGAGAAATGCCTCTAAACAGATTTTCAGGATAAAAACCATCTAACACATGATTGACTACAAACTATAATACTTTATGATCTTCCCCTACAGCTTCCCAGCAGGAGCTGTGATAATGCTGTTTCCTTCTGAACATCACTGGGTTGGAACCTCACGGTGAATGCAGCTGCAAGGGTTGGAAATACAAATCCAGACTGTGACATCCTTTCAGCCCTGCTCCACAGGATCGCATTACTCAATAACCACACCCTGGTGGGGACAGAAATTCTTTCTCCTGGCCTGAAGGTTGAGCAGCCACCACAGTCCCAGCTTGTCTGCAAGGCTCTGTGTGTGTGGTTATCAGTTTGCCGGGGAGTTTAGAACTTACAGGATAAGATTTTTGAATCCTGAGATAAACTGTGCAAAAGGAAAACACGGAGCAAACAGAAAATAGATCTTATGGTTTCAACGGGAGCCTCAACAAATGGGCATTCCCTTTGAAAAGAAATCTACTGGAAATGGGGAATCACATTGAGAGAAGTGGTTCAACACACAGAAACACAGGACAAAATCACTGAAGATCAAAATCAATGGAGAAAATCATAAAGACAGAGTCTGAGAGCAACGCCTCACGGTCATCTTTGGTGAGGATCTGGAGGACTGTGATTCTACTGATTCTTTTAATGTCTTGCAATGAATAGAAAAACACTGAAAACACTGCTCTTACCAAATCTGAGCTGGAGCAAAATAAAAGAGACAGGAGAGAGGTGGGGAGGGATCCAGTGAGGGATCCTGGCCTGATCCCTACGAGCAGTTTTACACAGCCCTGCCAGGTGGGCTCAGGACCTGCAATCGCCCCTGGCACGTGGATCTTCACCTGAGTTTAATCCTGACATACTCAAAATGCTTTGAAAATTTCAGAATTGTATTGAGAGAGGCACAGACACAGAAAACACAGTCAGCAGGCACCCTCATCTCCCGTGAAAGTAATTAATAAATCTTCTGTTGATGATTGCAAGTGATTTAAAATGAAAAATAATAAATTTGCAGGTATAGAAGTGCCTCCAAAGAGAGCCAGTGCTGTGCCAAACTGTGAATCATTATATTTGTTTAGGACTCGGGTCAGAAGATCCTTTAACACCTCCATCAATGTTCTGTTGTTGTTCAAATACAAATACACAGGCATTGCAAGCCACAATTTTCTGCATTTTATGCAGATAAAGAGATCAATGAAATCTGATACAGAAAACTTGAGAAAAAGGGGCTCCACTTTTAGTGCCTGAACACAGGATTTGGTGCCCAGGGATGGGCATCCCAATATTTACATACTCAGTCATTTAATAGCTGAGCATCAGGGAGAGATTTGAAGCTACAGACTGGGAAAAAAAAAAAAAAGGGAATACTCAATATCTAATTTTGCCAAATATAGGTTTGAAAACCAAACCTTACTCCCAAAAATCCAGTCAGAGATGTCCAGGAGAAACCAAGCTGGCCAAGTTGTTCATTTTATAGCTCAGATGTTTAACCTCACACTGGTGGTCAATGCAAGGTGCAAAGTGAGTTCACAGGGCACATTTCACTTCACCATAATGTGGCAAAACTCAAAGACAAAATTGGATATTGTTAGCAAAAAGAGTCTTAAAACCTGATGAAGAAAAAGCTAAAAATTCTTCTTTCTTACAAAGTAAATGTGGGTTGTTTTTTGCTCCTGAACTGGCCAAGTTCAGGCTGGATTACAGTTTTCTTCAGGTAGAGCATGCAGAGAGCACAGACTGGGATTAATTCCCAGTGCTCCTGAGGCTGCCAGCAAAGCCAAGTGAGTGACAGCAGGTGATGAGCAGCTAAAGGGTGAGGCAGGAGCAGGGGAAGCCAGGGATCACATCACACACATCCTGACAGCATCAAAGCATCAGGTGCAAACCTACACAAACACAAATTACACACAGAGCCTGGCACTACAGTCAAACACGAGGCAAGTAAATATTTGACAATTTGAAATGACAGGCTGTGAAAAAGAAAAGTATCTGAACCAAATGCAGCAAAGCCCCTCTAATTTCATTGATAACGAAGGAAGGAGAAAATTTAAATTTACTATTTAAATTAATTACTATTTAAAAAAATTACTATTTAAATTAATGTAGGCAGAAATGATTGCCACAATTTAAATCCTATAACCCTAATCCTTGCCAGAAGGCTGGCAAAAAATTCTACATTCATGGTTTTCCAGATAAACTGTTCCTGGCCTTTTACCCTGGAATATTTCAGTCCAACACTACCTAATTCCAAACATTTTCAAAGCCCACAGTCTGTTTGTCCCAGCACGCAGTGACTTGAGCTTCTGATGGGAAAATGGGTTCTGGTAAAAGCAAGAGGGGGAAGGAGCACGTGGTGCTTTTACATGAATTTGATACTTGAAAATTGAATTCTTGAAAATAATTGAGCCAAGCAGAACTCAAAGTACAGAAGTTTCTTGTTATCTCTGGGCTGTGGGGATAAGACCAGCTATAACATCCACAGACAGGGATACCGGTGCTTGAGCTGTGGTTATAAAATCCCACATGAATTAAGTACTAAACACATATTTGGGGAGGGTAAGGAAGTTTACAGGCACTTTTCTCACAATCTGTTATGAGAATTTGTTAATGCACAAAAGACAAGACAGTACTATGGGAATCTTAGCAAAATACGGTGCCAAGCATTAAAGTTCATTACGTGATAGGAGATTTTTCAGAAGCCCAGGAAAAACACCTCCCAAAATAGCTGATTTTAATGAACCACACAGAATTCCAGACATATTCTCTTCAGCACTATCCCCATTTCGATCCCACTAAAATGGTGGGAAACTTTCACATCACAAGACGAATTTTACAGAATTATTGAACTAACACACATTAAACAAATTGATCCCTAAAGCACGGTCTGGGTGAAAAGGCTCTTTTTTTCCCTTCAGTGTAATTGGAAATACAAAGATACACCAATTGTGTGCTTGTCAGCAGCTCTCTAGTCAGAGGCATCATTCCCTGTTGTTCACAGAAGGAAAATCACCAGCAACACCTGTAACCCTGTCACTGCTCATTCTGTCAAATCCGAGGGAATGTTCCCCCAGCATTCCAGAAACACCAGGCTCCTTCCAAGAATTATGAAGCAATGGCAAGTCACTGATATTCTGAGGAATGAAAAATAATTTCCAAAAGACAATGAGGAAAAAAATGTGACAGAGAACAGCATCAAGAGCCTTCACATCATCCCCTGCCTCCTATTCAGTATTCATCACACCACAGGACCTAAATGCCTATCAGAAATGTGTACATCAAATTAGAACCTCCAGTTAACACTTCATACCTAAGTAAAGCCAGCACACAAAATGCATTTTCATCTGTAAAAGAGGAAAACTTCCTTTCATATTGATGAAGAGGAGGTTGCAGCATCCTCTATATCCAAAAATCTCATCTGAATTGTAACACAGAATTAAAACATTCTGTGGAAAGGAATTTAAACCTCCTTTATTGAGTTTTAAATAAAATACCTGGGAAATATGCCAGGTCTTTAAAATATCTCCCAATGTAAGAATGTGGGGCAAAACCAGACAGAAAAAAAAATCATTTAAAAAAAATGCTATTTTAAAATCCTTTAAGAAAAGATTGGTGAAATTAAGTTTATCTGATGGAGCAGGATTTACAGCTATTTGGTTTAGATGCTCTTAATTAATAATTTTAAAAAAAAATAATTATGCAGCTAGTTCTTAAGTAGTCAAGGAAGACAAACTGAAGAATTCTCAGCAAGGTAAATTCTGCAGACTGGAAGTGGCCAATCAGATGCCAGGTTTAAGGCACAAACCCAGAGGAAAATCCAAATGTTCACAAAAGTCACATTCCTCAGTACCATTCTAAACATTATTTAAGTCTCATTGAATTTGAAGCATTCCAAGAGAGCAGTTACAGAAAAAAAAAATAATAAAAAAAGGTCAGAACAAAGCAGCCCAGAGCACTGAATATCCCTGAAAGACAAAAGGTTCTACCTGATTAAACCAAAGAGTATCAGAGGGATTCAGAAGTTCATACTGCATCTATTTCTGACTGCTTTAGAATTAAAGACTCAAATTATATTTGAAAAATATTTTCAGATTGGAAATATTTCATCAATATTCTCCATGTACATCCACCCCAGTGAACACTAAAACTAAACACTGCCCACTGTAAAACAGCCACTGTGTAAAACCACAGGTTCTCTTCCAGTTCCCCAGAATTCCAATCCCATAGGAAATCGGGGAAGAGCATTCAATAACAATTAAGACAATTAAAACCCAGAAGTGTCTTCATGTTAGTGAACTTACTCTGTGTTTTGGCCACTGAGAAATCAGAAGTGATGGCACAGGGCTGGATTTAATGCTCATCAGGAGAATATGTTCCCAAGTCTGTACAGTCCCCAGAGGGAAAAAAACCCCATAATTTATCAAAAAATTCACTTTTTCCTCCTGAGTCATCAAACTTGGAAAGGAAATAAAGATTTTTTTTTTTTTAAAGATAATTAATAAATTTTATCACAACCCTTATTGCTTGTAAGAAAATAAAATATATCTGGTTTGGGGGTTTGGGCTTTTAAGTAGCTTGTCTGTGAGGAAAAAAAGGATTCCTTCTCGTATTTTTCTACCAGGTTGGTTTTTATGTGACTGAGGTCACAACTTCTTACTCATTCTGGAATCAGCTTTTCAACTCTTTGCCTTCAGTAAGCTCCCAAGAGCTCCACTTGGTTTCCATGCCCTCTCTTCCTTTAAAATGGAAATCAGCTTGGAATTTTAGCCTTCCTTCTGACAAAGGCAGGACCATGTCAACACCCAAACAGAACCATTATTAAACACAGGATCCTGACTGCTCACATAGGGATGCATCTTTAGCTCTCATTTTCCAAGTTTAATGAGCTATTCAATATTTTACCAGAGAAAGGGAATTATGGTTTAAATCTTAGTGTCCTTCTCCTTTCAGCAACCACCAGTGACAAATCTCTTCCACACTCCCACCTGTTCCAGAGCATGTCCATGTGTAACTCAGAGGCTTCCCAGTCTGGAGCTGGAACTCCTTGTGACCTCTGCCCCTTCACTAGAAAATGCCACCTGGCTCAATGAATTACCTCTGTGATCCTTAACAAATAAAGTTATCCTGGTTATCCTAACTCGGAGTGAGTGGCAGGAGGGGAATGCCTTAAGGAATTGTCAGTGTCTGCAATGTCCCAGTTAAACTGAAGTTCCTCCTCTGGCCTTTGCAGAGCTGGCACTGCACTTCAGCCCTTCTCTCCTACCCTTAAGGACACTTTCCATGGGATCAGTCAGCAAAACATCTCCATGGGGGCGGCACACTGGCAGCAGGAGCTGAGAAAGCATTAAAAAATGACGTGCTCCAAGTCTCCAAAGAGCACATCCTCAGGATCCAAGTAGGAGACAATTTTGCTAAAATTATATCAAAAGTTCAGGGTTAGAATTAAAATGGTTATAATAAATGGCTGCCTTCATGCCAGATAGCTCCTTATAACCACAATAAATCTGCCTTTATTTTCATTTTACGCTTTCATGGAGAAGAAGCTGAGCGCTGTCACACGCAGCTCCGTGCCCGAGCTCAAACAGGTGTTTCTCCAGTGGCAATGGCTCATCAGTCCCCAGTCCAGGAAAGACAGCAACTTATAACGTTTAACTGAAGGCTGAAATCCCTTCACACTCCAGGAGGTCAAATTAAAGTCAGTCATTTATACAAATCATGCAGCAGGCAGCGAGTGGCTGTTAATTAAAATGAACGGCTGGGTGGGCAGGGGGAGCAGAGCCCGAGCAGCCCAGCTCAGGAGGCAGCACAGCGAGTCCCCTCCGCTGCCACAAAGGGACACAGGATCAGGAGATCCCTCAAGGGGGGCAGGATAGCAAGGAAAACAGTGCTCAGTCACACCCAGCAGCCCGGGCAGGCTGTGACCTCTGACACTGCCAAGACCCTGCTGAAGATCACAAACAGAACATGGGCATCATACACACACCTCTCTTGGCATCACCTCCACAAACGCTTCCCAGACTAGTAGGCAGCTCTAACACTACCTAAGGCCACCTCAAACGTGAACACTGCGAGGCTGAATTAATCTTAATTCCAGTACATTTTTCTCTGCAATGGGACGAAGTGCAGCCTTGACTAATTTCTGGCTGCAGTTTGCATGGCAAGGAGTGAAAACCACCATATAACTGGAATTATTTTTTAAAAAGGATTCAGAATTAGTGCAAGAGTTTATAACTATGCTACCTGTGGTTAGGGGATAAACCACCAGCACACCTCAGCTGCTGCAGGGCTGACACCAACCTGTTTCTCAGGTATTTTAGCAACAGCTTCATCTCCCTAAAACTCAGTGATGAAAAGTCAGTGAGGAGAGCAGCAGGAAACCATCTAGGGCCAAGGTAACATCCTACAGGTACTTCTGCTCAAGCCAAACCTTGTTGGTAGCTTTGCCACCAGCTCTGGGGCTGGGTCAGAACACTCCCAGGTGAGATGGAAAGTGGCAGTGCCATCACTGCTCACTGACCTTGTTTCTGGGAGCTCCATATTGCCTTTTGGGGCTCAATACTCAACTTTCACTGGATTTTGTGGAAGGCAACCAGCTGCTGGCTCTTTGAAGTATCTGTACAGGAGAAGGGACAGAAATGGATGGTGTCTCACCAGGGAGTCGAGAAGCTCTTAACACTGAGCAAGAAACAAAGAATCCCACTGGGCAATTTTTGTTGGCCAAATTTATTTTATTGTAGAATCATGGAATGGTTTGGGCTGGAAGAGACCTGAAAAATCATCTCATTCTACTTCCTACTCTGGGCAGAAACACCTTGCACTATCCCAGGCTGCTCCAAATCCTGTCCAGCCTGGCCTTGGGCACTTCCAGGGATCCAGGGGCAGCCACAGCTTTTCTGGGCACCTGTGCCAGGGCCTCAGCACCCTCACAGGGAACAATTCCTGCCCAATATCCAATTTAAACCTATTCCTTGCCAGTGTGAAGCCATTCCCCCTTGTTCTGTCACTCCAGGCTCTTGTCAAAAGTCCCTCTCCATCTTTCTTGTTGGCTCCTTCAGGCACTGGAAGGCCACAATTCAGTCACCCAAAACTTCTCCTCTCCAGACTGAACAAACCCAATTCTTGTCTTATTTTGAACAAAGCATTAAAAGCACCATTAAATTAAGTAAATAAAACAAGAAGAAATACCAGGGATGAATTCTTCTCCTCCTAACTTTCTGCAGTGTACAGGCACTGCTTGCACACAGCCATCTGTCAAGCCTCAGAGTACAATCTTCGGGCTTAACATGGTCCACCCAAAGATAAGTTTAATTATGACAGAATAAATCAAGCATATCTGTTAAAGGGGAAAAAATATATCAGAAAAAGTTATTTTTTCCTACTGAAAAAATAGCTCTGGATAGATATATCAACTGCACAGCTCTGCAACCTCCTCCACCTCAACTGCAGTGTTGGCAGCAGGCTAAAGGTTCTCAGCTAAAGCAGCAGATTCTGTCACTGCAAAGCTTGCTTTGATTTTGATCATGAAAAGAAGTTTGATACAACGGTCAGTAAAAGGGCAGCATTACCATATTACAACAACTACAGCCACATTTCTCCCTCTAGACAGAAATAAACACAAATCTTGCTTCTCATCTCAGATCTAGTTATGGCAAGTTATCATGTTCTGCATTCTTTACTTGCATCCACCAAGGGCTCAGGCGTATCAGGAACACTCAAGATGTCAAAATGCAGAAGTAATGAACAGGTTTTTCTAAGGAAACTATCATAAGACATCTAAGGGCCTTAAAGAAAAATGCATCTTTGTTTATTCCTTCCATATTTAAAACAATAAAACAAAGCAACAAACCATATTCCTCTCTATGTAATGCTTGACACTGATGAATAATTCCCATTTCAGAAATAAACCAAAAAAGAAAAAAGTAAAAAGATTGCCTGATCACCCAATCAATGTCTCTGCAAATCCCTACCAGTGTGGTGATCCCAGCAATTTCCATTAATGTCAAATACAGGTCTGGGAGCACAAATGCAGGGTAAGGAAGAATTAAAACCATTTAGTAGTGCTGTGCACATTTTGATGAATGTTTTTAAAGAAGCTAAACAGTGCAGAGGTCAGTCAGAAATAAACAGAATATTAAGTAAATAACCTCTTAAAATAATAAGATAAATAAATGTATTAAAAATAAATTTTAAAATAGATGGCTTTTCTGACTACTGCACTTCTTTTCCCTGGAAAAGGAAAGGGGAATAATTAATGGATTTGGCTGCTTCTCTCCAGGGACAAAGAAAATCGATCGTGGGGGAAGGCCTTTATCTAGCACAGAGATAGTGCTGGAACAGCAGAAGGAAGAGGGGGGAGAGGTGCTGGAGATCTTTTCCTGGCACACCTTCAGAGCTGCTTATCAACTCTTACTGCTCAAACTAGCTCAGCTCCAGGTATCTGAAATGCTGAAACGTTGCCAAGGAAAATATTCTTTATTTTATAGACCAGAATGAAAGGGGGTATCCCTATTGTTATTCCAATCAGCAAAACCTCAGAATTAAAGCAGAAGCAATAAATATCCTCCTTGTTTCCTTTCTGGCAAATGCAGCTCTTGAAACCAAAGACCTTTTCTTTTGTTCATATTTCAGTGGAAGCTGTTCCTGCCCATGGCAGGGGGTTGGAACCAGAAGATCTTTTCTGGTCCCTTCCAAACCATTCCATGATTCTGTGCAGTTACAGTAAGAGTGCAATCATTGCCTGACAGCACAAACTGCAGGTTTATCAGAATTAAATGGGTTTGGGTTTTAGTTATTTATTTTACAATAGCTCAGTTCATTATCCACTCCACAGCTGAGTAGTTCTTGAAACACAAACCTCTTTTTCAGCGTACAAGAGATGCAAGTTAATTCATGCCCGCAGGCAGTGAGCAGTGACTGAAACCTCCAACCTTCCCACCTCTTCTAGAGCCCCAAAATCTGCACAAACACCTCTAGGAGTGATCATTTCAGAAACCTAATTCTCAACGGTTCTGCCAGTGGTTTCTACCTTAGATTAATATTGTCTTCATTTTCTGGAACAAACTAACAGTGATTATTTGTATTCTTTTTCCAAAAAGCTTCATGTTTTAGGATTAAATAAAATAATTGTATCAGCCCAAAATGAGCTCAAAACTCGCCCTTTTGTGTTTGTGATTATCTGGCTATAAAAGGAGAGACATAAAAGAAGGTGGTGGGGTTTTTAATACATTCTTAGATAATCACATGGCATTGCTCAAAATAGCACGAGTTAAAAACCTCTGAGAACACACAGGAACTCACAGCTTTCCCAAAGTCATTTTAAGAAAAATTAAAATACCTTGAAAGGAATCAGATTCTCCAGGAATGTAGAGACCTCCTTCCTTGGAGGAGGACAGAATTCAGCTTATTAAAATCACTGTACAAGTGGCCTGGAACCCAACCAGAAGAGCTACAAGTGGCTGAACAAACACTACCATAAGGAGCCTAGATTTTCACAGGAAGCTAAACACTGCTGATCTCCTTTCCAAATTACCATCTAGTTTTCCTTTATGAGGTAGGGGGGAGTAGAGTGTGACAGTATTTCATCTATCACCAGAAATAATCTGTATTCCCACTGTCAATCACGTCGTGCTGATTAGCTCATTATTTCGAATCAGCACAAACAATGAAAAGCTCTTTAAAAAATCTAGTCCTACTGGTTTGTCAGAAACATGGTGACTTAGGGACTAATGTGGAAAAGAAAACAGACACATGATCTGACTGATGTAAACAAGTGTTTACTCAGGAAAGGTCAGGCCCTCACCTCATACAATTACGAGAACCAGCAATGGCTGAAGGTACCATAAAATTCTGAAAGAAAATGAAATGGGAAGAGGGGTTGATCTCTGGTGCTCAGTCCATATGACAGGGTAAACTCTGCAGGAAAACAAGCAGGAGGCAAACAGAAGTGCTCAGCAATACCTTCTTAATCAATCCAAACATATAAAAATTATCCTTGTGATCTCCCTTATCTCTGACCCCCCATTCCACACTAAACGTTTTGCTTCTCAGCCTTATTTCAGAAGCATGTGAGAAAATATTTTCATTTTCTTAAGGTACATTTGATCATTTCATTAAACCTATTGTCTCCAATACTTTCAGGGGCAGATAAATTATTTAGCATCAGGCAGCTAAAAATCAAAGTTTAGTTTAACATTTATTCTTGTAGTACATCACAACTGCATGTTCAAATCTCTCTGCTCTTCCAGTGAATGTTTCAACAATTAAATTCCAAATTACACCTACTTTTCTTTCTTTTTACAAGTAATTAGAACAAGAGGAAAATACCCTAAGTAAAATAAAATTTCAAGTCTAGCTCTCAACATGAATAAATTCTTTCATTTGGGGCTAGAGGGAAAATTGATTTCTGACCTACACAAGGATGAGTTCTGGACAGGGATGTCAAACCATCCTCATAAAATTCCTCCTGTCTGCAGTGTGATTATATCAAGCAGTGTGCAATAGTGAATATGATTTTTATTCCCCAAACACACATGGGTTTATGACCCATCTCTGGTCCTTCCTCCCCTTTCCCAGGTGGAATTCTCTCAGGATGCAGCACTGCAGCAGAGCTGCTGTGGCACAGCTGCAGAGCACTCCAATTTCCCACAGGCTCAGGGTTAAAATAAATGGGCTGGGCCCGTACTGGACACTCCAGGCTGTCCAAGAGGTCACACATCTGCACTCCAAAGCCAAAGGAATCACCAAGTGTCCATCAGTGCTGCTCAGGAACTTCAACCAGACACTGCTCATTGCATAAAAATGAAGGTGCATTGCATGAAATCTGAAAAAGGGATATACTACGTGTTACACCCCCAGCACCATTTTACCTTCTGGGCTGAAAGCAGCCTAAATAAAGTCACTGGAAAACATTCCCTTCCAAGGACTGAAATCGTCTGGATTTAATGGCCAGCTCAGTCATCATTAAGTGCTTTATGAAACTTGGAAGTGCAGGGACAAAGTTCAGCTCAAACAACCATTCATCTCCTCATGGGCTGGGTAAATATTCCATTGGACCAGCTGGGCTAAAATCCCACTTGCTGGATTCACTGAGCACCAAAACATTGAGTAGAAGCTACAGTTCCCAGATTCCATTCTCATTTTCCATCGTAACGTCCCAGGAATTGCACACACACACACAAAACAAGAGCAGGAGAGGACACAAAACCACTGGAGCTCAGTGGCTGCAGGAGATCCCTGGGCAGGATAACTGGAGAGGGCAGCAGGCACATCCCAGCATATCCTCTGGGCTTTTGGGGGAAGATTTAATATACACACCATGGAAAAAGTAAACTCTCTCAGCAGACTAAACAACCCATGTGAAGCTCCCCCCTGGCAAAAAAATTCCACATCCAATTAAAAATTGTTTTATACATTTCAATAGTAATGAAATCACAAAAAAAAAATAAGTATTTGATATTGTAATTAGAGCATTTAAGTGCTGAAGTCAGGAAAATTAGTGGCAAAATGCAAAGTCGTTTTCAGAGTAACTAAAATCATCATTACCACTCCCCCCTTTAATTTTTATTCTTTTTCCCTGTCTTCCTGCCATCTCAAGCTTTTCAACAGACATTTCATGTCACATTTTAAACAATATACTTAGGCTAACATTTAGTTTTGTGAAAACAGAAATAATTAATCACTGGCCATTGAAAATAAACTACTATGTTGGAATTTATTACCACATTTGGAAACAACTGTGTATGGCCTTTGGTTAATGTCCAGAAGATATGGCAGTGCCATCAACCCCCTTTTGAATCTCCAGTGCTTTTCTGCTGCCTCCAATCTCAACTTGATACTACAGAAAATTTGACAAAATAAAGCAAATAAAGAAATCCCTCCCCATTCCTAATTTCCAGTTTTATTTCATTAAAATATTGCTATAGTTTGGATCGAAGAAATTACTGTGAGAAGTCTTAAAATGTTCTCGTTTTTTCCTCCCCTTACATTTCCAGTATTCTGAATCTGTTAAGCCAAATTATTTTGTGGCTTTCAGCCATTCACATGTGAACATCATCCTCATCCAATGGGAAGAACCAAATTCAGTCACATTTATGGATACTTCACCTTTCCAAGATAACTGGAGATTAGACATTAATGGGACAGGTGTCAGCAGCACAAATATTAACTGACATTTACTAAGACATCACAAATTATTTGTCCAGCTTGCCAGAGAACTCCTGTAATCTACAACAAAACCCCAAAAGACTTGAGCATTAGAAGACTGGGAGGAAAAAAAAATACAAAATATAAATGAGTACAAAAAACTCATTTATTTGTGCCATGCCAAAGGTCAGTTCTACACCTTGGCAAGAAGTTTGGCTCTAATCCAACAAAGCATTTAATTATATGAGACAATCTATTGCTAAGCATGACTTCAGCTCCTGGGTGGAACATTTGAAATCATACAGGGCATTTCCATATTTTTATTTATATAAAAATACATATTTTTAGTGCCTACTTTTTAATTTCCAGGAATAATTAAGCAGTTTGACTAAAAAAAAAAAAAGAAATTTAGAAATTTGATATTATTATCACCATTATTTCTTCCAAACACAGGTTCAGGAAGTACAAAGCTTTGTGATCCACAGGCAGGTTTTGAGTGGGTATTAAGTGATTTGATTTAGGGGTTTTTGTGGTTATTTTTCCTCCCCACAAAATAATTCCCAATTCCACACAGCCAGTAAGACACATCTTTCAACTCAATTTTTAAAAAAAAAAAAACGCCAAATCTATTTCAGCACAATTTTATTCAAAGTGTCAGTGGCTACAGGTACTTATTTGGAAAGCTCTCCCACTGCATTAAATTTCCTGGGAAAATTTCCATCTTAAGGCTGAGAAAAGCTCAGCAGAGCAGCCCACCTCTCTCTCTATATATACACCTCTCCATAGCCCGTCAGAAATCAAGACAACTTTCAAGTGAGGATGCAGAAGCCTGTGCTATATGCAGTTCCTCCTTGCTGCCTTCTGCATGCAAATGCTCTGGCTACTCTCTATTAATATTTTCAATTACCATATGACCTATTATTCTGACAGCTAAGAAAAAGGCTGAAGGACCAACAGCAGCAAAGAAACAAACCCACCAAACAAAGGGGGAAAAAAAACCAAAATAATGATTCCTACACTGTTAGCAAAGGCTCTCTCTTGGTACTTCACTTTCTCTTCTGCTCTACATATAAACAATTCCAGGGTTCTGTTCTGCTGAGGCTTTCACCAATCATTCTTATAGCACTGTTTAAATAACAATTCTGCCTCTACAACAAAGCACAAGTGTCCTTATTTTATATGAAAGCCCTCTAAGAAAGAAATTTATATGAAAGCCTATAAGAAAGATAAAAACCTCTATGGTTTTCTGTTAAGTGTAACTCCAAACAAAACAAATTTTTATATATTTATTTATGTCTGTATATATTAAGGCACATTGCCATGACAAGGTTTCAGAATGTTTCTCTCCAAAGCCACACCTGGAGGAGGCTGGCACACACCGGGCCATGAACACACAGAAAACACAGCCAGGAATATTCCAGGAAGCCAATACCCATTCCCTTGGTGGTTTAGCCCCAGATCTATTTTGGTATGGGTTTTTTTTTTAATCTCTTTCACAGACAATGTTTCAGACACCATCTTGCTTCATAATGAAGACCTGAATTGCAGACAAAGCAAAAGCAGTAAAGCAGAACAAACAGCTTTGATTATCTTCTTCAAATATTGTTATGTTGGCATAAAAGTGTTTGGCTCTCACAATGCCTTTTTTTATTGTTTGAAACATGAATGGGTAGAGAGGAACAGCAGCACAATGAGGACGATTCGGTACCTTTTTCATAGAGACACAAATGCATTGTCAGAGCAAACATTGCTTTCTATATTCACCAGTGCAGAGGTCAAAGAGGAGCCCTCACTGCAGGCACCTCCCCAGCCCACAGCAGCAACCACAAGAAATCAGATGAAAAGGAAAAAAAATCTGTGTCTATATATATATATATATATATATATAGACACAGATTTTATATATATATATATATATATATATATATATATATATATATGCAAAATGATGTTGTCTCCTGAATATTTATTCTGTCAGCACACACTGTTTAAAACAACAATCCCATAAAACAGCAGGCATTTGCTTTTCTGGCTGAGATGGATCCAACCAAAGCAGGAAAAAAACCTTCTCAATTTAAAAAATACTACACAACTGGTACCATTAAATTCGTTTATTAGAAGTCTTTGAGAGATTAACAGGGAAGGAAGTAGGCCAAAATTCACAAGAACCTTATAAATGTGTCAACTGCATTTTGCATTCAGCTGCCACTCACTTATTCAAGAATTCAAGAGGAAAAAAATAGTATTTGACTAGGTCATTACATCTAAATAATAAAATTTATCCATTATTTAGAGATATTTTCTCTCTGATTGACCAGCTTTCCTTTATATGGTGTGTGCCAGTTTAATCTTAAACCTGATGAGTTTGCCTCATCAACTTTCTAAAATAATTTTCCTCCTTACTCAAGAAGAGCTCTCTGAGTATCACACATTCCCCGCAATGCCCTTGAAATAGAGCCTTGCTATTCCATCTGAGGAGAAAACCCAGAATATCAAAGATCCAATCTCCACAGACCTAAACTGCAAGGGAAAAAACAAACACTTGGGTTTGCATCACTCTGATCCAAGGGAAGAAGGGAGCTTTGAACAGCATGAAAGGGATCCAGACAATCTCTTGCCGCTCGGAATCTTTGGGCAAGTGAAGTAAGAACATTTTAAAAAATATTTGGTGTGTTAATGTTCATTTCAGAAATGGACAGGTGAAAATTATGTGACACCTGGAGCATTGTGTGAAGTGAGAGATGGACCCAGAGCTAAGGGAACACATGGAAGAGGAATTTCCAGAGCTCTGATAACCATTCACCTGCAGTGCTTCTCTCCTGCTCTACAACCAGAATGCAGCTTCCAAAAATAAAAACTCAACCTCCAGCACAACAAATCTTCCTCATCTTCATCTGTCATTCTCACACTTCAGGCCAGAGAGAAGTTCAAACACAATAGTCAGTAAAACACAGGATCCAGCTAAACCTGCACTAATCCAAAGTGTCTGCCTTTAAGTCTCCTTTAAGGATTTATCTGTGCTCACTGAGGAAAAGAAAGAAGCATCCATGCAGCACAATTATCTTAAATATCAGTTACCATCCCCAAAATGTACTACTACTGAAGCTTGACATTTCCAGGAAGGAAACTGCTTAACTAAAATTGTTCAGCTGAAATATATACACTGTCAATACAACAAGTTCTCTGCTCTGGGAAGATGCCAATTCAATTCAATCACACACTGCTCCACTGCTGCAAGAGATTTTTTTTATTTTCCTAGGGGAACAGGAAATAAATAAGCTGAAAACTCATCCTTAGAATGTTGCTGGAATTCCTGTACCAGTTCCATCACTATGAGCTCTGTCCCATCTCACTAGTCCTGACTCCACTCCACTGTTGCAAATACCATTTGTTAGAGACATTTGACAGAGCATTATTCACCCACAATCATTTTTTAACTTCCACTGTGCTTTATAAAAAGAATAAGTAGATTTTGACAAGGGATGAGATGGCACATCTATTGATCCAACACACACGTCCACTCCTCTTCAGTCTTTTCCATTCATAAGAAATCTTTTCTGCTCTCAAAGTTTTTACAAGTGAGCTTTACAAAGAAGGATTTTAAACATTGCCTTGTCATATTTCATGCACACTTTTAGAGTTTTTCTATGTGAAACATTCCTTTCTACAAGGGATTTTGAAGAAATGTTTTTTTTTCCTACATGAAATAATAAAAGCAGGTAACTCAAATTCTAAGACATGAGGTCAGAAAACAAGACACTTTGAGATTTGTACTCCAACAGTGATTACTGGGAGCTGGTCAAAACAAAATGCTGATGTTACAGCCAGAAATAGCAAAACACTAAACAAGAAAGGTGATCCAACATCTCCAGTGACACAACACTCCATGTGGAAACCAGCTGGAAATTTACTGCCTTGTGATTTGGAAGCTGGGGAGTTCCCACCACTGATTTTGGCATTTTCATCCCATTGACAACACTATGGCTAAAGAGTTACCAAACACAGAAGTACAGGCAAACAGATTGGCCCTCCCAAAACAGTCTGTGTCAAAACAGCTTTTTAACAGTACACACAAAAGACTTAAAAATCTGCAGTTCAACATAAGGAAAAGGTGAACATTTCTATTCAAATGCCTAAAACACCAAGAATATTCATTATTCCGCAATAGAAAGAGAAGCAATAAAGAAGTGGAAATTAGTTAAACAATGCACAAGCTTCAGCCAATTACCTCTCCAAAATGAGTTAGCAGCATCTATTATATTTTATGTTAATAAGAATTTTCTTCCAGCAGTTCCTAACTCCACTCAATGTCAAAGCTTTCTCAGTATCTCAACCAAACACCACAAGAAAAACATGCACATTACTACAAGTATTTCTTTGCTCATTCTCAAAAGAATATAGGCAGGTGCAGACTGGGAAACAATTCAGCATGCTGAGCCCTTCCCTCAAATTCTCATCTCCCACTGCCTACCTCAGAACCAGAACTGCCCACAGAAAATCATCCTGCAGTTACTAGCGGCCTTTCATAGCAGCTATTACCATCTTAAAAAATTTTGTAGGGGAAAAAAAGCAAAATAACAACAAAGAAAGAAAGAATAAAATATTTACAGAGGTATCTTTTCATTCCTGTGAATTTTTAATCACTGAATAATAATGCAGGTCTTAAAAGGCATTGCCTGATAAATGATCGCTGCCCACTACACAGCCTCTCAAGTGTCACATCTGTTAAAATTTCATGGAGGCAGAAGCTTTAATGATGTCTGAAAAATATCTATTTTTAAACATCAAGATCAAATGGAAAAAGGGAAAAAAAACCCCAAACCAACAAACAAACACAACAAAATAATTTGGAAAAAAGGCACATTCAAAAAAGGGAGGATAAAATCCAAAACCTCAGTAAGCGGGTATTACAAAAGTGGGTGTTACAAAAGAACTGATGGAAATGTCCATTTGTGACTTACAACTACAACAACAAAAATCCCATCCTGCAGCACAGCAGCAGCAGAACTCTTGCATGCAGAGGCTGTTGGCGTCAGTTCCTGCTGCAGAACCAGCAGGAGCACTGTTTGTCCACAGGGACAAGCTTCCCTGAAAGACATTTGTTTGTCTCAGCCACTCTTGGCACTAAAAGTGAAACCAAGGACTTTGTGGTTGGTGTTGACAGGCTGGGAGAGCTGGGGGAGCTCACCTGGGGAAGGGAAGGCTCCAGGGAGACATCAGAGCCCCTTCCCAGTGCCTAAGGTGGCTCCAGGAGAGCTGGAGAGGGACTGGAGACAAGGGATGGAGGGACAGGACACAGGGAATGGCTCCCAGTGCCAGAGGACAGGGATAGATGGGATTTGGGCAGGAATTCTTCCCTGTGAGAGTTCCTGTACACTGCAGTAAATTAGGAGGAGAACAATTCATCCCTGGTATTTCTTCTTGTTTTATTTACTTAATTTAATGGTGCTTTTAATGCTTTGTTCAAAATAAGACAAGAATTGGGTTTGTTCAGCCTGGAGAGGAGAAGTTTTGGGTGACTGAATTGTGGCCTTCCAGTGCCTGAAGGAGCCAACAAGAAAAATGGAGAGGGACTTTTGACAAGAGCCTGGAGTGACAGAACAAGGGGGAATGGCTTCACACTGGCAAGGAATAGGTTTAGATTGGATATTGGATATTTAGATTGAAAATTCTTCCCTGTGAGGGTGGGGGGGGCCATGGCACGTGTACCCAGAGCATCTGAGGCTGCCCCTGGATCCTTGGAAGTGCCCAAGGCCAGGCTGGACAGGATTTGGAGCAGCCTGGGATGGTGGAAAATGTCTCTGCCCAGGGCAGGGGCTGGTTTGGGATGAGCTTTAAGGTCCCTTCCAAGGCAGGCTGGTCTGTGACACTGAGGCCAAGCAGAACAAGGGGTGTGACCCCAGCACCTGAACAGCAACAGCCTCACTCTGCACATCCTGCCCAGGGACACCTCTGCCTCTCACACAAAGACATCTCAGCACCACTAAATAATGCCACAAGAGCACAGCTCTCTCCATTCCCTTCACCAAAGCGTGGTTGGGTGGTTTTGTTCCACTGAAGCCAGGGACTTGTCTCAGACTGCCCGTGTTTGATATCATTTTATAGATACAATACATTCCAACACTTTACAAGGAAGGCGCTCCCACATACAGAACAGCTTTTTATTTTCCTCTCCAAATTAACTATCTTTCATTGCTTCATAACCTCTTCTGATAGAAAAACAGCCCAAGCAAATGACTCCTCACCCCAACATAACAAAATTAATTCTCTAGCCCAAGGCAAAGGAAAATGAAATGTTAGAAAACAAATTGCTAAAAAAAGCAACTTAACTGCCAAAATCAGCTTCTCTTATAAGGTTTTAATAACTACCAGCTTTTCCAAATGAACATATTTGTAAAACATGAGAATCAACATGGAAATCAGAAAAATAAAGTGAGAAAAGACAGTAAAAATTTATTAGTGGGAAACTTCTTCAGGAAAAACATGAATCTAAAAATTGCTACGCAACACTGCTTACAGAGTTTGCATAAATCCTATATACACAAATACTTAACATGATGTGTATTTTTATGAGGAAAGTGTGGTTTAGAATTAAACTTTGAATAATTTTCTTTTGGAGAAAAGGTAACAATGAAAGGAAAAAGAAAACAAAACCATAAACTTGAGAGGAAAGAGATGGCATAAACACACAACACTGTTTCCATAATTAGTCATTCCTTTTGTTGCAAATAAGTATCACAGAAAATACTATTAAAAAATAACCAGGTGAATCAAAAGCATGCCTAATGGCATGTCTATCAAGTACCTGTGACCTGATAAGGAATTTAAAAAAACCAACATGATAGCCATCAAACAGCTCAACTCAGAGTAACAAGGTAAAATAATGGTTACAAAAAAAAAAATCTTTAAATGCTCTTAAAAATTACAAGACATTAACAATATGCTCCAAAAAAATAAAACAGTAAGACACTGCTTGGAAAATGTTCTGCATTCTAAATTAAGCCTGCAGATCCCAGGGATTGTTTTATTTTGTGTTTGCCTCTGAGGTCACATCCAGTTTTGCTGCGAGTTATTTTCCTCTATAACCCATAAGGTTGAAGCACCTCAAACTTTCTGACCTTGAAATACAAACATCTGCAATCAAACACAGAAAACCTTATTAAAGTGGGCAGGAGAAACCATGGAATTAAATTATAGAAATGACATTAAATAGAAATTCCTAAATTCTTCCCTTTTGTGCTGTACCTGCACCTAGGTACCATAATGTGTCTATGCCAGCAAACACAACTTTTCATTTTGCCCCTGTTCATATCCACTGACTGCTCCCAAGTTTGCTCTTTTCTGCTTGTTTCTCTTTTTACAGCCCTGACTGCCTTTTTAAAGACAAAACCTTTAATCTCTCATGATTCCTCCTGCATTACTGTGTTGGGACTCACGGTGTCAGGAGCTCTGCCAGCCACCACCTCTGACCCTGCCCTTCTCAGCAGGATCAGCTCTGACCTCAGACAGAGGAGCAAAGTTGGATTCCACATTTGCACACCCACTGGGTGTGAGAACCATTCCTCCAACACCTGTGGGACAAGGGAGGATGCCCCTTCCCTCTGGCTTTGTACACAAGGTGCTCAGGAAAACTGGAGAGAAGGGTTTTGTTTGTCACACATTTTTCATTTACAAAGCAGTACTAGCTTAAGTCCAAGCACAGGACTGTTACTGGAAAATGTAAGAACAAAAAAAAACTTTTGAAATATTAATAGACTCATTCAGGGTGGGCAAAATACATTTAATAAAGAAAATAGTTACAATTATTCCTTAAAATGTGGAGTTGAAAATATATCTGGTGACCACCTAGCAACAAAAAATCCTCAGAGAGAAACACATTGGAAAAGAATTTGCTCCCTCCAACTTCACCAGCTGTAGCTCAAAAATGGCAAAACCCAGGAGAAGAATGCGCCTTCCTCACCTGTTCTTACCCCATGGTCAATGCACCTGCCACAGAACCACCGAGAAAATCTGCAAGCTGAAAGCAACCAGTGCCACCAAACACAAACAGGGCAGGTGGCAGACGGGGAAAACAACCAGAAAAACGCTTTTCCAGCAAACCCCCCAACAGCTCCTCAGTGCAGAACAAGGGTGTCCAAACCGTGCTCTGCAGACAGTCTGTGCTCCTGCCCTGAAACTCCTCTTCCCCAGCTCTGACAGGCCCGCAGGGCTCTGTGCCCCGGCTGCTCCTGCTGCCTCCTGCAGCCCCAGGACACAAGCCAAGCTCTCCAGTGAGCTGTAAGGACAGCTCAGGGAGCAGAGAGAGAGGAAGGAACCCTTCAGCTCTCTCCCTTCACAGTCACTGGGGTACCAGTGTGATACTGGGGGGAACAAGAAAGCCACTTTGCTGGTTCTGGTGTTCGTGCAGGCCAAACAAGCCCTGGCCCCGGCCCTGTTTGCTCTCAGCTGACAGACTGCCCCTCTCCAGGCTTTACTGCTGGAAATAAACAGATCCCAACCACAAAGTTGCTTCCTCATCCTCCCGCAACATCTTCTTGGGGCTGTTGCCAAGAAGGAACCGAGGCTCTGGTTACACTCACTCCAGTGCTTCCCTCACGCAGCCTCGGTGCTGACGTGTCTGCAAAGGGCAGTTCCAGAGAGCTCCCCCAGCAGAACCACACCGTGCAAACTGGGGATCTCCTCAAGTGGCAGCTGGGATTTACTGACCTTGCCAGAACTAAACTCTGGCCCCTCAGGCTGCACCACTGGTGCCAAGCAGAAGTACCCCCAGGAGCTGCCATCCCTGGAGGAGGCCATTTGCTCCCTGCCAGGGGCAGCTGAGAGCCCAGAGCCCAGGCTTTGCCCATCACCCAGGCTTTGACCATCACCCAGGCTTTGACCATCACCCAGGCTTTGACCATCACCCACGCTCAGCACTTCACTCCCAGGCATGGGGACAGCCCAGCAGCCAGCCTGGAGCCTGGAAGTGTTTTTTATCCAGGTGTTCTGGCAAGAGGACAGCAGGGCTCGGTGGGACAGGGCTGGGGTTGCCCTGTGCCAGCCACTCCACACCTTCCACAGACTAAAGCTGAGCTTAAAGGAGGAGTCCAGGGTGCCCCTGGAACAGTCAGAGGAGCCTGAGCTGCTCCCATGAGAGAACATTTAAGCAATGGCAATAAATGGAGAATGGATCAGTTACACGCTTGTCGCCTGTTTCCCAATCAGTAATCAAGTGTTTAAAATCAAGTTTGATTCCTTGAGTTCGGCCCATTCTGCCCAGAGCAGTAACTGGTCAGTGATCTCCCTGTCTTCATTTTGCACCATGAGATTTCTGACTCCAGTTCTTCCTATTTTCTGCCCCATCCCACTGTGGGGAAGGTGTGAACAAGAAGCCAAGCGAGTGCTTTGCTCTTAGCGGGGGCCAACCCATCACACCAGGGCAGATTGTCAAGGACTCCATGGTCACTTCATCTGTCCTAATCCATAGCAGCACCATCTCCATCATTAACAGAGTAGAATTTTAATTACATGTTCTAGCCTGGAAGGCACCAAGGACATGAATAAAGCCCAGCTATGATTTGCTTTGCTTACAAAAACAACTTCACATAGCAAAAACCCCATTCCCAAACTGCAACAGAAAATTCTGTGCTGGTTTGGAACTCTTTTCCCAAGTGCATGTGTCACCCATGTTCTCTTCCAACAGGATTCAGGTCCTGTTTACATTAACCCATAACAACGAATCTTACTTGGAGGATTAAAAACTTTTGCCTTTCAGCTCAGAGCTTTGAGAGAATCACAGAGCAGTCAGGGCTGGAAGGGACCTCTGGAGACCACCTAGTCCAACCCTCCTGTCAAGGCAGGGTCACCTAGAGCAGCTTTCAAGCAAGGCCACCAGCTTTTGCAAACTGTCAAATCTCCTCACTTGGTTGCCTTATTTACCTTTGAATAGCAATAAAAAACAGAGCCAAGTCCTTTGCTCAAGGGGATAGCAGCATCAATGATATTGCTGCAGTTAGCATGCTCCAATTTTAAATTTTCAGTAAAGAATTTGTATTACTCATGAGCCTATGCAATATTCTAATCATCCTGTATTACCTTTTTCCATTAAGGAGTCAGTAAATTCAGAGCACAAGATCTTTTTCCTTCTCCCGACAGCCAGCAGGGACAGAAATACATCTCCTGCAGATGTCTTGTAGGTTTTTATCTACAGACCAACACCATAAGTATAAATCATTTCTGAGCAAGTCCAGGAAGCTTTTCCAGTATCTTGCTGGAAATCAGAATCTAACCTTTTCCCTGAAAATTCATCAAGGATAGATGACATAAAGCATATGTCATCAAGACTACATTTTTCCTGCATTTAACCTTGTCCAAATTTAACTGTGGCCAGCCCAGCAGAGTGTCCAGCCATGAACACACAGGCCACAGCTCAGCTTTTGTGCTGATAAACGGGAATTGCAAACTTATTTACAAAGCATGCAGCCAACCTTGGATCTTGAATGCAAAATAGTCGCACACATCTTTGTTTCTGACTTTGCAAGTCTTAACCTTCCTCATATTTGCCATCAGCTTTTCCAAAGAGCAAACAACCAGAAGCAAACCACTTTGCTGTGTCAGCACAGCCTCAGTTGGAGATTTAAGATTGAATTCACAGAAAGACAATGGATGGGTGATAACAGAAAAAAAATGGGTTGATTTGTTTGTTTGTTTGTTTGTCTTAATTTTAAGAAAGCAACCATGAAAACTACTCAGAGAAAGAATCAGCCTCCAGAAATAATAATCTTGTTTTATTTATAGTCAGGGTCGTGGGAAATCTGTCCTGAAACATAAAAAAAATACAGCTTCCCAGATTAGTTTTGGTATGGGAATTCAAAGAATGAACAGCTATGGGAAAGTTTCAATTCTCATAAAATACACCTGAGTGTCCCTGTTCGAAATGGTTTGTACTTTCTGTCACTCATTAAGCAGAGAGCACAAAGGCAATTGTAATTGCTGGAGCACCCAGGACTAATTATTGTGGTAACCCAGTGTTTACTAAAAGTACTAGCATCTGTAGTGTTTACAGCCTAGAGTATGTGATCATGGCTAATTACTGCATGATTAAAATGTTATTTGAATTATTATATTTGACAAGGAAAAAATCTATACAATTACTTTATTAGATTAATTAATAAAAGCAATCACTAAACTTTTGTTAAATACTCCATATATAGAAGTATGCTGTACATGCTAGCGAGTTAATCCTATCTAGCAGCATTTCTCAGCCCTATGATGGCAAGAGGATACCTTCTTTCTGTACTTACTGCTCTGTTAGGTGCTTGCATAACAAAATTCATCCTCTGCCACTTGTGCTTCACAGTTTAAAAAGCTGTTTGTTCTGAGCACTGCACCAACAAAGTACAACATGACAAAGAAAGACCAACAGAACCGAGCCTGAACCCCAGGACAGCCTCTGACCTTGAGGAAATGATCCTGTCTCGGCTCAGTTTGTGTTCTTAGGTGCCCAGCCACTCACCCTGCTGCTCTGCTCGTGTCAGAGAGGCAGCTCTGTCCCCTGTGGAACCACAGCTGGAGGGAGTAGTTCTGTGTTCTCAGCACAATTCCAGCTGGACAGCCACGGCTTATGACTCCAGACAGGCTTCACAGAAATGCCACCAGACCTGAGCCATCCACATCTCAGAACTTTGGATTGCCCTCGAAGAAATAACACCTTACTATCATGCTCGTTCTTAAATTTCCCTTTGATAAATGCATGCTTTTGGGGTTGATCCTGTCAAGAAAATCAATCAGGATATGAATCTCAGCAGTAAATCCACAGAGTGGCATATTCCCCAAGGCACCCAAGTCACAGGCTCACCACTTCTGGAGGCAGATTTGTGCCAGCCCTTGGACAGCCTGGCAGACTGTGACCAGAGCCTCGAACATAAAATATTCATTTAAAACAGCAGAGGTGACATCAGCACATGCTCTGCCGGCCCCTCATGTCCTACACCACAAGTGAGGGGAATAAGGAAACCTTTGCATTTCTGCCAAGCAATCAGAATCATTCTGTTCTCTGCAGCACCTTCAGTCATCCCCTCTGCTCCTGCTGCAGGAGCTGAGCAGCCCCTGGGTGTCAGTGCCAAGCTCCGTCACACGGCTCTGTCACAGGCGCCCACCTGCACTGAGTGCCTCAGGAAGGAATCCCCCTGGAGCTGACTGCCATAAGACTGGAGTTTTTTCTCTCCAGAAATGCTGCAATTATCTTTGTCAACACTGCAGGCAGGTGAAGTGGTGTTGCCAGGTGCCTGCCAGCTGGAATGCAGCCTGGAATGCAGCACCTATGGTCCCAACTGCTCTGTACCTCTTCCATCACATTCTCAGAGACACAGGTTTGGCCCCCCAGAAGTCAATAACTCTTCTAGTAGAGTACATTCATTAGGCACTGTGAGAATCTGCAGCAGCACTCAGGGACATGTGGGCTCAGATTCTCACAGACACACACAAATACCTGCCTGCATCTCTTATTTCCTTCATTATTGGGGGTTCTATCTACCCTTTCTATCCCATTTCTCTTACCATTTCCTTACCTCTTCAAAAATAATGCTTTCATTTGACTGAATGCATATCACAACTCTGTTCTTATATGTACTGTTTACCTGTAGATTCTCAAATATAGAGTTATATTTATATTCAATTCATCAGTGCTTAAGCAGCCCTCTAGGAATTGCTGTCATGATGATAAAATTTCCATTTATATTTGCCACCAGCTAAAAGCATTATTATTTCATTGTGCCTGGAGTTAGCCAGATTCAGGGAGCACTGGGGTTTTTCATTAGATTGTTTGGGTGGTTTTTTTGCTTTATTTAGGGTTTTTTTTGGGAGGGTGGTTGTTATTTGGGGTTAAGGGGGTGTTCACCTTGTTTTGATTTTTTGCTCGTTTTGTTTTTGTTTTTTAGCTAAGGGGGTAATTTAATGATGGACCTTAAAAGAAGATGTGGCTATTTAAAGCACACAGATAAACTCCGTTTCCCTGAACAAAACCAAAACCCCAGCAGGGGAAAACTCTGTGGACAGAGCAGGACTCGTTCCATGCAGTTCTCTGCTCCTTTCTCCCTCGTCACCAGATTTCCCAGGGTACTTTCTGCTTCCCTCCCTGCACACAGAGGTTCACCAAAGCCCAATATCCAGCCTTTGACATCAGCATCCTTCTCAGACAAGGAGGGAGAGCAATTTGTAAAGGCAGCCCAGACTCCAGAGCATATTTCAAAGCGAACGTCACGCTCTTGAACAGAAACTGCATTTGTTTCCTTGCCATCTGCTGTAAGCTTTAAGAAGCATTGCTTCACTTAGTGAAAGCACACACTCGACCCCAAACATCTTCTCTTTAAGATACATTATAGCAAACCCAAAACCATACAAAGCTGAATAGAAAAGTATTCAGAAATTGCTTCATTACTCAAGCTAGAAGTTTCACTGTTGGGATTTTTTAGATGATGATAATAAAATAAAAAAAAATACTTACAAATTTAGTAATTTCAGGATCTATATAAAAAGGAAATAAGAGTACTGCATCTCAACAGAGACATGAATGGAAGTGGAGTTGGTGCAATACATGCTCACCTGGCATTCTGGCCAGGACCAGCACATTCCAGACTTTGTCTCTGACGCTCTCCAGATGAACAGCAGAACCCAAACCCACCTGACAAAAGTTCTGATCACTTCACTTGAGGAGAAGTGTCCACATTAATCAATTAAACATCTTCTAAGCACACAGGGCTGAAGGGCTCACATACTTTGTTGCTTGAATATCCAGGCTGACAGATACCAGAGATCATCCCAGCTCCTGATACTTCATCAGTTTCACAGGAGACTGACACCAAAGTGAACTTTCATTTTAATCGGTTGCTCCTATTTACAGCACCAAGAATTCATGGGAACTGCTCCTCCTTAACAGTACCTATTTGGTCTTATCAACAAGGGAGCCAGAGCAGCAAATGTTGTGATATGAATAGTAATTAATTTCCTCTTTGTCACTCCTATCATCCAGTGAGGTGAATTCCTGATTTCTATCACCACTTTTCCCAACGCCTTCATCATTTCTGTCCTTCACACTGCTGGAATGCTACAGAAAGCAAAGGATTTCTCTGCTTCTTGCAGCTGGTTCAGGACAGTTCACTGAGCAAAACCTCTTATCACCTCCTGCTCTCTGCTGCTCACACCACAGGGGACTGCACAGAGCCCATGGATTTTCTGTCATCAGCAAAGTCAAGCCTCCTCCTGCTGGCACACAGAAAGCTTCCTCAGCTTCTAGAATGGGCTGGAAATTACCTACAGAAGTACCTGTGTTACAAAACAAGGCAGGCAAAAACACAACTGAGATGACTGCAAAGCCCCTCTCAGTCTAGCCAAAAAGGTTCGAAACCAGGAGAAACAGATCCATTTCTTCTTGAACAAAATGAATGGGAAGGATGTCCAGTGGTGCACTGCAGCAAAGCAACAGCCCCTGTCAGCTTACACAGGTAGGCTGAATTTTGGACATTTAAAGCCTAGGCCTTTAAAGCATAACATTTTGTAAAGGTGGATCATGTAGGAACTCCAGATTTAGATTTCCTAAGCAGATGATCTGGGACAACACTTGTCTCACATTAACACAGCCATGTCCAGTCCGATCTTCCTTTCTAAAGAGTTGTTCTATGTATGTACAGAAAGCCTTTAGAAGAACACACTTCTTTTTCTTAAAGTATTCTAAAAATATTACTTCCTAACGAGGATCTCATTTGCATGACAAATTCTCTGTGCAGTGTCAGAAACATCTTGAAATTAAGATGTCATGCTTACAGGAATTATTCTGCACGCAGATGAGTTCTCACCAAACTTTGCTTCTGACAAGTTAATTTCATTTTCCTCATCATGTGCTTTGACAGCAAGATAAGGGAATCAAAGCCTTTCCCTGGTGAGAATCCTTTGCTCCTACATTAATTGGAACCAAGGAATATCATCCACTTGAATTCATCCCTACTTTTCTGGCCAAATATTTAAAATCAATCATTTACTAAGCTAACAGTACATATGTCACCCGTGCTTTCCACTGTAATTCTTAAAGGAGTAAATGCAACCATTAAGGAAAATCATTAATAAAAGCACTAGCTGTTTTTCCTACCTCTACACTATAGACTCAAATTAAAAGAGAGCATAAAACCATCAAGGCTTTAAAACTGGAGATAAATAAGATTTAAAAACAAAATTGAAAACAAAAAAATTTAAAATCCTGAAGCCAGTACTCTCTACCTATCTGCAGAATGCAAAGAAACCTGTGTACATGCACTGAGAGACAGACCTAGGGACAAATCCTCTGTCTCAAGAGAAAACAAACCCAGGAGTTGTTTCCTGCTCCAAGCCATCCAGAAAACATCCAGCAGGGAAACCTCTGCCCTGTCACAGGAAGCAGAAAGCAGCGTGACTCAAGCCACAGGCTGCAAAACTTTCACTTGTTAACCACAGCTTTCAAAGTGCTCACATCAGACACTGTGCTCTCCTGGAAGTGTTACCTGGCATGGGAGAAGGAAGCCTGCAGGTATCCCAACATCCCTGTGCCCCTGGCAGCAGTGGGGCCAGGAGAGGGAGTGGGTGCAGGGAGGTGTCAGTCACACTTCCCTGGAAAAAGCTACCTCTGGGTCCTCACACCATGTGATGAAAGCTTGAAGGAGCAAATAAAAGACATTTCTTCCTCTGCCTGGAGTCTGAGAATTCATGAGAGCTGTGCACCAGAAAGCAAGCTCAGACCCTGAACACTTCTTTTCTCTCCTCAACCTGGAAACTTTGGGAATTAATGGTGAAGTCATGAAGGAAACCTTAAATAGACTCTGTTTTCCACCATCACCAGGCTCACTTTCTCAGATTTTATCTGCTTCGGTTTCCCACTCAAATCTTATATTAGATTTTTTTTCCTCTTTTTTCTCCACCTCCAAGCTTTTCCATTTTCTTACATAATACTGAATAAATATTTTATAGCCAAAGAGGATTTCTACCTGTTATGTAACTCACATTTTTGGAGGCAGCTTCCCATCTCATTTTTACTGATAGAGTCTTCAGTGAAACCAGGAGCTGTACTGATGGAAGCAGGGTGTGCCTAAACTTCAACAAACAGTTCTATTTATGCCACATTAAAAATGCTAAATGGGGAAAAATTTCATTTCATCGATATGCATATGGGGTTGACAATACTGAGGAAAATATTAACATATGTATATAAACATCAACAAAACTATTAATTGTCACATAATGAGGCAGCAATTTAAGCATGCTGAGCAGATGCATCACAGCTAAACTGGAAAGAACAGTCACATTCTAATTCCAAACCAGGCTGGGATCCATGTCTGGGCTTTGCATGCCCAGTCACAGATGCTTCCCAGAGCCAGAGAAATTTTTGAGCAGTCTCCTCTAAAAAGTGCTCTGAGCAGAGCCCTCAAAAACCTCAGATGAAGTTCCCAGATCTTGGACAACCATATCTGTCCAAAAGCTAAAAGCTCTTTCTTTAGCTTCGGCTACAACTTTAAAATAAAATAAAATAATTCCACCTTTTTCTGGCCACCCACCTGTTTGCTGGATATAGCAGAAAGGTGCCTGGATTATAAAAAAATGTCTGTACTCATCAATATACAATCAGGTCACCTGCATGGCAAAAATTCTGTGTAGCAGAGAGCCTGATGTTTCCAGCCAGGCCATCAGCAGTGGATACAGGAACAGAGCAAGCTGAGAGCAAATACATTCTCCCTCACCCTAAGAAACACATTCACTGTTTTATCCTAATAGGATGCTTCATTTCAGAACTACAGTTTTCTGATGATAATAGTTATTTTATATTTTTTAAATTTAAAATTAGTTGTGGTTGGTATTCACCCATTTTAGTTAGGAATTAATAATGTAGTGATGTACCTTGATTGATGAAGTTTGGGGACAAAAATACATTTAGAAGATTGGCTTTAAGTTTGATAACAAGAACAATATTACAAAGAACAAAGGTGCTTCACTGCCATCCTCTCTTCTCAGGATGTGCCCTGAATGTGGGATTTTTTAAGAAATGCAAAGACTCCATATAAAGCTATTAAGTTGTAATGGGATTTAATATGATCAGCTGCTTTCACTTGTAGTTTTATGCTAGAAAATGATTATAGAAAAGAAACATTCTGTGTTTATTCAGTCACTTGAATCATTTCAAGGAGGCCATGTAACAATCAGAAAGGGCCCATTTCTTCCTTCCATATGGCATTAAATAAATGGCAACGCTGGGCAGTGCAAATTTGGGGTTTCAACACAACATTGGGACAGAATTCTGGGCTTGCGTTCTAAAAAAGGAATAAGAAGGTCTTTGCTCAGTGCTATGGGCTTAATTACACACCAGGAAAACCGGGTGTATGGGAACTTGAGAGATTACTGACACGAAACACCATAAAGATGGTGCCAGAAAGATTTATGAACAGGGCAGGAGGGACCTTGAAACATCTCCTTCGATTCTGGCTTCCTTGGAAAGCTTCCCTTCCTCCAGATACCCAAACCCCCAGCCTTGGGGTCATGACTCTGCCACCCAAGCTTGGGGTTTGCTTGTGCTTCAGGGGAACCTTGATCTGCAGAGGGTAAGACACCAAAGTCAGCGGAAAACACAGAAACAGCAGAGTGGGAAATGGAGAGAGAGCAGAGCAGGAAATGAAGAGAGAATGGAGCAGGAAACACAGAGCTAAAGGAGGGGGAAACAGAGAGAGAACGGAGCAGGAAAATGAGAGAGTGGAGTGGGAAACGGAGAGAGAATGGAGTGGAAAATGGAGACATAACAGAGTGGGAAAGAGAGCTAATGGAGTGGGAAACGGAGAGAGAGCAGAGTGGGAAACGGAGCAGAAAATGGAGAGAGAATGAGAGTGGGAAACAGAGAGAGAACAGAGCAGGAAATGGAGCGAGGAATGGAGAGAGAATGAGAGAGGGAAATGCAGAGAGGGAGCAGGAAACAGAGAGAATGGAGAGGGAAGCGGAGAAAGATCGGAGCAAGAAACTGAGACAGAATGGAATGAGAAACGGAGAAAGAATGGAGCCAGAAACGGAGAGATAATGGAGCAGGAAACGGAGAAAGATCAGAGTGAGAAACTGAGAGAGAACCGAGTGAGAAACGGAGAATGGAGCAGGAAATGGAGAGAGAACAGAGTGAGAAAGGGAGAGAGAACAGTGAGAAACGGAGAAAGAACGGAGCGGGAAACGGAGAGAGAACGGAGAGGGAAACGGAGAGAAGGCGGATGACAAAGCCGGCACTGGAACGGCCCCGCAGCACCGGAGGATGGAGAGGCTCCCGCCGCGCCGTGGTACCCGGAGGAGCGGCGGCATGGGGCAGCATCCCTCGGGGCCGGGGGTCGGGGCCGGGGGTCGGGGCTGGGCAGACCCGGGGTTCCCTCACAGCCGTGGCCGGTGCGGCCCCCGCGGGGTCCCAGCCCCGAGCGCGAACCCCCCGGGCTTCTGCAGCATCCCCAGGAGGGAACGGGGACCCCCGGGCCACCCCCACCCAAGCACGGCAGCTGTGGCACTGAGCTCAGCTGGGCTCCCCCCGCTCTGCCCCGAACCCAGCGAGCACCAGCAAAGCTGGGATTTGCTCTGCTGTCGGTAGCTCGAACGCTGTCGGCCCCAACACAGTGAGCAATAAGGCCACATCTGCTGCAGCCCTCAGAGGAGCCGCATCCAATAAACACTGCGAGCCCCGGCAGAATTTCAAAAAAAACAAAAAATCTCCACAGTGAACGGTACGGGAGACTGAGGCTGCTGACAGAGCCTGGACGTCTTATCTTCATTTATCCTGAGCAGATCGCATTATCAGCTACTGAATGAATTCTCTGCAGGAGAGGGAGGTTTAACATCCAGTCTTTTGTCCTGGATCTTAAAACCCCCTTTTTAACAATAATAGCTCAAAAGACATATTCCTTCTGTCTTAAATAGATGTCAACTCAATAGTTGAAGTTTGAATACAGTCTTCAATTCAGAAGTAATTCAGAAATGAAGATAAGGCAAAGGATGAGGGAAGTGTTCAATGCCTCCCTTGTGAGTGCCCTATCACAACCCAAGGACTTCATGAGAAAAATGCCATTAAATGGAGAAAGGGAGTGAGACATACTAGCACTCACACATACAGATATAGATAAGGAGGATACTCGGCTGAAGAAATAGAGTTTAACGGCTCAGAAAACCTGACAATCAAGCTCAGAGACAAACCTATTTCTATCCCTAGGTTAAAGGAATGACAAACATGCTCTACCAACCAAGAGTGTGATCACCCAGTGCACATATACTCAGTTGGCCATTGGCAAGTGATGGTGAGCACAGAAATGCCAAGACTGGAGTATTATTAACAGGGATTTTGGAGCATGTGTTTGGATAAGACATTCAGTTTCCTGAAGCCTCAAAAAAAAAAAAAAAAAAAAAAAAAGCAGCCCAAGTTTCTGTATTAGTTTCCCACTGAAGAAAGAGGATGTCTTTAGTCTCTCAGCAAACATGAGCATGGAAACAAACCAGACATTGTTGATGGACTGAGCCAAAGTAAGCACTGGGTGGGGTGGCACCAGTCTCTCACTTGGGGTGGGGATTTTTCTTGTAAAGGGAGAATTTTTCAAGTAATTTTGAGCATCTCTAAATTGCAATTTGTAATCAAATGAGTGTTGAGACTGCCTGTGCTGCAACACAAATTAGAGCTGCACAGTTCAGCGCGGATCTGATAATCTCAGCTCGCTCCTGGTGCCACAGCCTTTGCATCTTGCGTCAGCACCAGCAGAGAGAGCTTACTTTTGTCTAGACACACATTGAGGGATTTTTGGGTGCTGGCTCGGGCAGGACAGGCTAAAGCCACGGAGCAGAGCCAGCCCAGCCAGCAGTGCCAGCTCCAAGGGTGACAGCTGGACACGGTCTCTGCCTGTGAAGATCAATGTCCAAGGTATCTGTCAGTCTCAAATACGAAAACAAGTTCGGTGGCATAGCTCTGTGCATGTGAGTGTAAAAAAATTGCATTGGTGTATGCCATGGTATCAGCTGGTTCTGCTTTCTCACATGCAGGACATCACTACCACTGTACTACCACATTACTACCACTGTACTAACAACTGCACGGAAATCAGCCTCCCACCTCAGCAAAGATTGGGTTTGCCACTGGTTTGATTACTTATAAACAAATAATCACTGGTGCTGAAGGGTTGGAGATCAAGACAAATTTTACCTCTTCAAACACCTTTTGGTTTATGTCCATGGAGAGCCAGGCAGCAATGGCTGATGAAAAGCACCGATGTGCAAATATAACAATAAAATCCCATTAACTCTTCACAGAAAGAGCTAAATATCATTTATATCCTAGCGAGTGCTTGGTGTAAACTTGCCTGCCCACCCTCTCCTGCTCACCCTGTAACTTTTGTAGGCATCATAAAAACACTGGGAAAGCAGCAAATTCAGTGCTTTGATATGTGGCAGCAAAAGCATTAGAATTTCCCATGTTAGGAAGAACACTGTGGGGGGAAGTCACAAATTACACATAAAGTCAGCAAAGTTGATACATCATCACTACTGAGCAACAAAAAATTCTAACTAGTCATGTTTATAAGGCTGGTACCAAGGAATTGGAAGCTGGTACAAATGATACTTCAGACCTTTTTAACTGCCACTTTTTTGGGTTTTATTCTGAGAGAAGCAAAACTGCACTATAACTAAAAAATTTTGGTTCAAAATAGAAACTTAAAAAAGACAGATTATAGCTAAAAGTCAAAAAGAAGCATTTAAAGATCTTTCAAAGCTGCAGAAATGAGTTTTTTTAATCTTCTTTCTTATTCTAGTCTGCCTCTGTAAGAAAAAATATTCTAAACAAGAAGTGTTTCACAGACTGTACTCCCGAGAGTTAAATTTTGTTCTGGTTTTTTGTTGTTTTTTGGGGTTTTTTTAAGGCCAACCGTATGCCCTATTTAGTTTTGCCTTCCCACTCACACACAACACTTTAAGATTTACAAGTTACACTGATGCCAACTGCTTTCATAAAATTTAATCCTTCTCCCAACAGAACTTGCTGCTCTTGAACCTCCAGCCACTGCAGTTACCATAAAGCTGCTGCTTTCAGGCTCCTCACACACCTTGGAGTCCAGCACTGCACAGAAAAGGCCATTTCGAGCGTTTCAGGAGCAAAACAAAACCAGGAAGTTTTTGTTTTTGCAGGTAACTCCCTGCAAGGGCAGCTTTGCCCATGCACATGTCTGGTCGCTGTTCCACGGAGCAGATTTCAGGACTCAGAGACATTTCAGAACCAGCAGCTCCTGCAGCCAGAAATCCCAGTGTGCCCCAGGAACAGCTGCTGCAGCTGGCACACAGATGTTGGGGCAGAAAATTCACCCTGCCCTTGACAAAGTTTTAAGGTACAGGAAGGTGAGGTGTTAAAGGAATATATTTGTGAAGATCACTTCTCAGTGTAAAAGCAGTTCAACCCCAGCCATCTCCAATCCCATTTTCCTCACAGCCAGACCAGCTTTCCTGGAGGTCTGTAGAGCAGCTCACATGCAGCACAGACACCCTGAAATCCCACATGTGGGGAAAAGGGACAGAAGAGGAGGAAAAAGGAGTCAGGACAGAAAAAGGCCTTTCTTTGTATTTCTGTGTTCCAAGGAAGACTCCTGAGGTATTCATTCTGCTTTCCAGAAATTACACCAACAGGCGACTTGGAGTTATCCTTGTGAAATGTGGGCTAACTTTAGGACAGAGGACATGCTATAAAGTCAAATGAAATTATGCCCATTTACACCAAAAGTGGAATAAAATGTGCTATTTTAGGGTTTTCAAGGAAATATTTGTTTAAACTGATTTACAATGATGCACTAAAGGACAGCATAAAATAACAACCCATCGCTTTTGTCACCTACAGTATCCATTTAAGTTTTTTCATATAAATAAAAGTGCCAGAAAATACCTGCAGCAGTCCTAGCTTAGAGGGGGTTGAGACATCCATAAGCATGCAAAGAAAAAATATTTACTTTTTTCAGACAAGGCTCCTGCATTATGTATGCCCAGTAGAAATACCTTTGCCTGAAATCAATTGAAACCATCCATCTGGAGCAAACAAGAAAATTAAGCACTTGAGAAAAAAAAACTTTACAGCTTACCACCCTCGACCCAGGGAGCCTAAACCTCATTTTACACAATAATTCTCAAGTATTAATATTGTCCAGTAGCATTCTGTAAGAGCAACTAATCTCCTTAACTGAAATCCACTGACTGGAAACATATTGAATATACTGTGGGAACAGTCTGAAATTACAACATAAGCTGCCAGAGGAAAACAATGGCAATCCCATAAAACATTCTGCAAGCAGAGAGGGGAGGAGAGAGCTGGACAGGAACAGCAGGGACTGGACCAAAATGAGAACAAAAAAAGGTGAGTCTCAGGAATCCTAACACTTCCACTAGGCCCACCTCCTCACTGGTGGTCTTCCCATCCCTTGGGAAATGGAACATGGCATCTTCTGCACATCCTTCTTTCATTTTCACAGCTTGCACTCAAACAGATCCAAATTTTGCCAGTTCTTTTGAAATGCCCGCTGTTATGTGGATTGGAGACAGAAATTACATGAATTCACCGAGGGTCCTCAACAAACAGCGTGTTTTATTGTTCACAGCCTTCTCACACAGGGAGTGTGAATTCCCCAGGTTTAGATAACTGATTGATCTGGGTTTCAACTCCACCCAGCTCCTTGACCAGAGAGATGTCTGCACTCAGAATCAAATGGGATTGGCTGTGCTCCTTTGTATGTGTTCAAATCCATCCTATCGTCGCTCACCCAGGGACTTGTTTATCAAACTAGGAGAGCCAAATTGGGTTTCTTATTATGGCCAGATTTATCTGTCCAGCTACAGACCAGCTGCACTGTGACAATTCCTCTCTTGTTTTACTAAGAAATGCAAAGTGTTCTTCGTTATCTTTCCTGCAGGCACCTTGCAGAGAAAGATGACAAAGACAGCATGAGTCTAATTTGAAGGAGGCTTTTCACTCAATTTGACAAACCTAGCTCCCCCAGCCAGCAGTGTGCCCCAAGTATCACTGGAGCTGCAGCATTCGCCTCTAGGAGCTGTTAGGCAAAACCACCAACCTTCAGGCTAGCATATCACAATTTAACTGCTTAAAGTTGCAAATAACAACTTAACTCTATAAATAAGAATCCTATAAAATGGAAATTATACCTTAACTCAAGAAACAAAAAATATTCAACTATCAGAACTATGAGAAAAACCAACTTAACAGAAGAAACAATTTGTAAGCAAATAAAATATTTTAATGAACTGTTATTTCAAGAGTCACAGATTTCCATGAGGCAGGTATATAAGTTGTTCCGGTCACCCTTCTTCATACGGCTCCACCACATCTGTTGAGGGGCTGTCAGGAGGATGCTGCTAGGTGTGTCCCAGGCATCGTTTGCAGGTTGTATTCATACCCCTCTGTCCTTGAAATGTCCCCAGTGGGGCAGATTTGTGAGGACAGCTCTCTTCACGTGGTCTTGTTGTCCACACTTGTAGCGATGGGGTGTGAGTTCAACAGCAGCTGTAATAGTATTAGCTAACATATCCATGTTATGAGATTCAACCTTAGGACATGCATTTATCATTTCCTCTAGAGATGGATTCTCTTTAGGTAATGCATCTACAATCTTTCTACAGTCTTGGTTTGCATTATCTTGTGCCAGTTGTAGCATTAATTGGCCCCTTGCTTTGCTGTTTGTGATCTGCTTTTCCATAGCATCCTGCAAATGTTCTGTGAACTGCAGGGATATAATTCATTGGGGTTTTGGCTTATGCTTGAATAGCTTTGGGTTGATACAGATAGGTTTGTGATTTTATTTAGGGCTCACACCCCTAAGTCTTTTGCCTGGGCTGGGATTGAGGAGTTCAGGCAAACTTGGGTTTGTGGATCTTCCATGAGGGCAGTCCCATGAGCTGAGGGATCCCTGCTCCAAAACATCGGTCCTGCTGCAAAGCTTTTGAATTTAGCAGTCCCTGATCCCCTGCATAAGACCTCCAGGCTGATTCAAACATCATATATTGTACTGGAGTACAGAGTAAATTTTGCAATTTGCTTCATGTCACGGGGGGTTAATTCAGGGTCAATTATAAATCAAAGCATATTTGCAACAGCAGGTAACCCCAGCCCATGTTTAGCAGCCAGTTGGAGCAGCTCTGAAAGGATTTGCCAACTAAAAGGGACATATTTGCTGGGTGTTGTGCCATCACCTTGCCAAAATGGGAATACTGCAATTGCTCCCTCCCCCTGCCTCCAGCCCCCTGATGATGGAGAAGACATAGGTACAGAAATTGTTTCAGCCCCCTTTATTTCCCCGCATTCAATCGCTTCTCGTTCTGCCTCCATCCAGAAGATTACTGGGTCTCAGGTGGGGATGGTTTCCGCTCGGAACATCGATAAGGTTGGAGCTGGTGTCAGCAGGGTTGCAGAGGCTTCCTCTGGGGGGCTGGTGGTAGGGTGAAGATTTGGGATCCCTCCATGGGGGTTCCGTGTATCCATCAGCAGCGTGGGTCCCTCAGGTCGTTCAAGCCTTTGCTGCGGGTGCGACGGTGCCGTGGCAGCGGTGTGAACGGGCCCAGGAGTGGGATCTGGCACCATGGTGTTGGTGATTCCTGCTTCCAGTGTATGTCCAGATGTGACGTAGGGACAACATCTGGGAACTCCTAGCGAGGTGTCATCAGGCCCTGCCTGCAGATTACATCATCAAGTGGGTGTGGCCAACAGAGGCGGGATTGTGGGTGTGGTTTCAGAGCCAAGCCAATCGGTGCTAGGCAGAGGCGCTCTGGGTGTTTCCATGGTGACGAGGGGTGGAACCGGCACGAACAGTGGGGCTGATCACACACATGCACTCGGTGCAGCGGTGGGGCCTGGCCAGTGGACACATGACTCTGCAGCATGGCCATGGGGGGCCTGCTGCCATGGCAGGGCGTTCTGGCCCAGCACAGCTTCCCCACAGCGAGGGCATGGGGCGTTCCGACCCAGCACAGCATCCCTGTGGCGCTGGCATGGGGCGTTCCGGCCCAGCACAGAATCTTGGCATGGCCGCGCCTTCATCGCGGCTGTGGGAGGCGGCTTCACCACTGTTCCACCAGGGAACAGCGCGTTCAGGGCAGCCATTTTGTCCAGCCGCCCAATCCTCGCCATGTGCCCCAGTATTTCACAGTCTCATCAGGTCCAAAATAAGTTTCCAGAGTTTTAGTGCACTTCTGTCACCTCTAGAAGCTGCTCAAATCAACCAGTATTGAACAGCCCAAGTATTGAAATCAAAGCAGCCTCTTTGGTTGTGTCCAACCCATGGTTCTTAGCCCACGTTAGTAAAGCTGGCAATGCCTCTTCATCATATTCTACCTGCCGTTCTTCTAGATGTGTCCATAGCTTTATAACCGGATGTTCCTGCATGGAGAGACATCCCCCCATGTCTTTGGAGATTGTTTTCTTCTGTTTTCAAGGGTGAGTACAAAAGAATCCGAGTTTGAGTGGCTTTCCACCGCAAACAGCTCTCCTCGCTGTAAATTTCGGGCAGCTATTCCCACACACTTCTTGATTATTTCCAGCTTTCTTCTGGTTTGGTGGCTCTTCACGCACACTTTGTCTGTCTCCCCTCATTCTACTCACGGGATGGCTGCTGCTCACGTCGGGGTCACCAAATGTTAGGTGGGTCATTGGTGGGAGACAGAAATGACACAAATTCACCGAGGGTCCTCAACAAACAGCGTGTTTTATTGTTCACAGCCTTCTCACACAGGGAGTTTGAATTCCCCAGGTTTAGATAACTGATTGATCTGGGTTTCAGCTCCGCCCAAATCCTTGATCAGAGATGTCTGCACTCAGAATCAAATGGGATTGGCTGTGCTCCTTTGTATGTGTTCAAATCCATCCTATCGTCGCTCACCCAGGGACTTGTTTATTGAACTAGGAGAGCCAAATTGGGTTTCTTATTATGGCCAGATTTATCTGTCCAGCTACAGACCAGCTGTACTGTGACAGCCCAATATTGCCTACAAATTCTACCAGCTGTAAATGACTCTGAGCTCAGCACAGAGGCTGCTGCTTGGGTTCTGTCCCTGCTGGGTGCCAAGGCCTTTTCTCTACCAGCACTCGCTGAGAGCCACTAGAAATAGGAGAAATGGGACCCATGTGAGAAGGAAAAGTAGCCTGGGTGAAATTCTGAGCCAATTCAACTCAGCTGTGATTGATTCAAATCAATAATGAGTGAAAGCAACAAGCCTAATTTCCTGTTCAAGATCACTCAGTGAAATAAAATCTTCTTTTACCATCTAGATTTGAAGAATTTTGGACTGTTTTGATTTTTCATGACAGTTCCTTGCCTCAGAAGCCAGATATGAACAACTGGTAGTAATTGCTCGTTCAGATATTAGTGAAGTGAGCTCTCACCATTAAACACATGGCCTGCCAAATACTGTCCCAGTGGTTTGCCCTGTTTTTTCAAAAGTTATTTTTCCATGTTCTGAGCAATTACTCCTCTGATAGACCCCAGCAGCTCACCAGGTTGGTTTCTCCTCGCTATGATGACTAAAATTTGTGTTCTAGGGAATTAAAGGCAGATCCTCACCAGGCACAGACACTCTCTGCTTTAGTGCCCTGGCTGACATCTGTGTGGTGCTGAAAATGTTGGCTGCTCTCTATCCATGCCCTGTTTGCTCTCTGAAAGGACATCCCAGGAAGCATCCCAGCTCCCAGGCAGCATTTTCAGGGAAGTACGTGCACCTGCATTGCTGCTCTACCTGCAGCTCCCTTCCCTCTACCCATATTGCTGGCCAGGCTTCACTTTTAATCTGCTGCACAGAAAACCTGTTAATTTACAATATCTTAATTACTGGTCCTGTTTTTTAAGTATTCTCAGCTTTCAAATAATAGAGTCAGTTGAAAGCACAGCATGGTCCTGCTGTTGTCCTGAGAGACAAATTAAACCTAATTTGACTTGTGCCTTCCCTCCAGAGCTTTGAGGACGCTCAGGTTGAACACTCCCACCTGTGTTTCTCTCAAGTTCAGCATCACTTTTTCACTACAAAATAAAAGGCATTTCAACTGGAACTTCTGCCTGTCACCCTTATAAAAAATACTGCAGTCACGTTTGCTCTTTGTAGGAAGAATAAGGAAAGCTTCAGCATTTGTAAGGTTTGAAAAAGGCTTACATCGATCGTGTGAAATCCATCTGAATAGATGTGATTAAACTCACAGCTGATGGCACTTAGCCTGAGGTCAGCACTGTAGGATCAATGCAAATAAACCTTTCCTGCCTCTAGAAATCAGTCAAATCTACCCAAAGAGAAAAATGTTCAAGGCAGAGCCGCCAAGCGATTTATAGCTGGTGACATCACTTTATTTAAATAAAGCATTAATTTATCACAACAGTGATTCTTTCAAACTGAACTTACTTTTCTGTAAGAATTATTAACCAGAGAAAACATTTTTTCCCCCTTCAACCATACTGCCTCAATCTGCTTTTTATATGTATTTCATTTCTGGTGAAAAAAATAAAATTTTTTTAAAAAAAAGTATTTCTCCTATAGACTGAAAAAAAAATTGTATCAGCAAAATACCAGCTATCAGGTAATGATAGGAGAAGAACTCAAGAGGAACATTAACTTTCACTGTCTCTGAGAGGAAGTTTCAGAAGACATTACCTTCCATCTGCTCTGGTGTTACCTTAGCACCAGAGACAAGGGAAGACAACAGATTATTATGAATAACTAGAAAACTGCAAGAAGCTGTGCATAGGAGTTTCATAGAATTTAGGAGTGCATGGTACAATAAACTAGGGGGAAAAAAAATCACATTCCCATCAGAATGTTATTTCTTTCACAATAATGAGGATGGACAAAAAGTTTCCAAGTGGAATCCTTGGTAGTGCAAGTGAAAATTGAATCTGGGGCAGGAAAAGGCACACAGGGAGTGGCTTTTGTAACGTGGACTTTTATCACGTTGGAAGTGGCCCAAAATGCCAAGTACAAGCTGCAAGGCAAAGGAAAGGAATGGTTATGACTCATGTCCCTGCTTGCCAGAGGATTCCATGCTCTGAGGGAAGAGTAACTGGGAAGAATTCAGTGCTGAGATCACCATTTTTCACTCAGGGGTTAAAACAGAATTTGCCTTATGGGACAGTGAGTTCTGCATTTTCTCCTGTTTCTTCTGAACCCAGTCTGAGACAAGTTTGACCAGAATGCTCTTTAGTCTCTCACAGTGTGAGCCAGGATCACAAACACAGCAAAGCAGCTCAGCTCTCTCTCAATTAGAGACGAGAGACCAAGGAGCAGATGAGTGCACTGCAGAACCCTCAAGAAGACCTCAAAGTGCTGCCACCCATTCATTTCTTCTCAGAAAGGCTCTGAGGAGGGGAAGGAGTCAGCACACAAGCCCTACACAGGCAGCACAGGTTATGCTGGAGAAAATTCAAGTGCAGAGAAGGGAACAAAATGCCCATTCTGGCACCTGTAACACTGACCCTGTATTTCACCCGAGCTCTGACCCTGTGCATAACGTGAGTGCCTTCAACAACTGCCACAAGCCTCAGCAGAAAGTGTAGGCAGCACCAGGAGAATTTTCTTTCTGAAAAAAACATTTCATGAGAAATTTGCCACTTGAACTCCCTCAGACTTCCGCTATACCTGACTGCATTATCTAGACCAGTTCCAATACGACTGACAATCTATACTGAGCAATCTGGAGGTGCAGCACCACCCCAGGAAACAGAACGTGGGTTTTTTTGCCTCCTTTGGATAAGATGAACCAGTAAACTTTATTCCAGGCAAGCCCCAGGTTTATAAAAACACCAAGAAAAACTAACGAGCAACCCGTAAACACAAAACAGTCCTGCAGTCCAAAGGCACGCAGCACTCATTTGGAGAATGGAGCAGTTGAGAGGAGCTGAACCCCAGGAAATGCACAATATCCTTCATTCCTTCTTGTGCACAGCATAACAAACACACAGCACTCCGCAGGTGCTGCTGGCCATGCAGATCCAACCTGCCACACGCTCTGTGGATGGGGACAATTATTCAAAGAGGTCTGCAAGAAAATGACGGAAGGGGCTGTGCAGTTCCCATACACAAACAAATAAATCTCATTCTCTCCAGCCACTCTCCCCAGGATCAGACTTTTTAAACTCATCTTCGCTATGGCAGCTCTTAATTTTCCCCGTGCTTTGTCACTCCCTCATGAAGCTCCAGCGGTGACACATGCTGCACCTGGTGTTACAGCCCACAAATCAACACACTTCCCCCTAAATAAGAAAATAACAACTCACTGTTTAAAGAAAACACACGTGCAGCCAAATTAGGAGAGTATTTTCCATATTCCCACTCCAGCCCTCTTGCAATAATTGTATTTCACGTACTGCAAAAACCTAAGGAAATTGAGCTCCTTATCAATAAAAACTACTGTACTTCTTTTCTCAAAGATTTGTCTCCAACAACAACCAAACGTCACATGAGTGAAAGTCTGAATGATATTGCACTCATGTGATTCTGTTTCTATGCAGGCTAAACCTCTCTTTTCTGTTTTGCATGACTCCACAAGCTTTTTTGAGATTTAAGAACTAATCCTATTTCACCAAAACATTTTTGTTTGCCTCAGATCCAGTTCCCCCCTCTCTCCTTTATTGGCAGTGAAATTTTGGATTCTTCTCAGTTCACAGGCAGAGGAATACAGGGGAATACATTTACATTTTTCAAGAACTTCTGGAGAATAAGTAAAGGACATGGGTTAAAGCTCTTATGAGAATTTTAGGTCTTTAAATCTGTCTGGTAGGTGTTGTGTTTTGGAGATGAGGTACTTCCAGCAGTGTGGCACATCACGGGAGGGTTATTTCCAATACTTATGAAAAAGAGGTGTATCAGCATTTACTAGAGCGAGCACTCACTGCCCACCACACACTTGTGGCAGGGATTTTTTGTGACAGCTTCCACTTCAGCTATTTGACTGTGGGGTTTGGGAAGATTATGCAACTCCTCTACACTTCCCTTACAATCCTGTTGCTCCATTCTTTGTAATTACCTTCCAACACAGAGGCAATGACAGCAGCGATTTGCCATAGCATTTTCTGGGTTATCTGATAGAGCTGGTAGTCATTCCTCCTCTCTGTTAGGCCTGGAGGTGTCTGGAAAATATTTCCTGAAGTAAACTCTAATTCAGTCTTCTAGATAAGTCATTTATCCTTTGCTGTTCTTGTGATAGTTCAAATTTGAAAAAATAAAAATCCTTTTTCTTTTGGATCTTGGCAGGTAAAACACACCTGCAGAGTCTGAAGGTACCAGCAAAACTCTGGTCTCATTTCTCCCATGTATCACTGGGAGACAAAGATAATTGGATGGCTGGGTAAAAAAGCCCTGATAGACAACATTGATCATCTGCAGGAGTTAGTCAGTGGGCTTGAAGGAGTGTGGAGAATTCACTGCAGAACTTTCTCTATATAATTCAAACTATTTCTTCTTTCTTTCTTTCTTTCTTTCTTTCATATTTGGAGACCTTGACCAGATCCAAGGATGAATCATTCTTAGAGTTGCAGCTACATTACAAGACTGTGGCAATCAGTGATGCCATTTCAGTGATTTACACAGGCAATTCTTCTCCAGAAGGATTGGGGAGAGGAAAAGTGCTGTGATGAGCTCATTGCACAGCAGAAGATTTTAATGAAAGGAAAAGAACGAGAAGCCCAGGCTGAGCCAGGAATATGCCCAGATGAATATGCAAATGAGAAACTTGTGGGCAGACATTTTCTCTTGATTTTTTTGACAAATAGTATCTGGCCTGTAAAAAGCCTGCCTAAGAGCAATGTTAGGCAGGGCTGTGGGAGAGCCTGGAGATCAAAGTAGGAAGATTTTGCATTTAGAACCAGGAATGATGATTAACATTAATAGATGAGCATTAATGTGCACAGAAGTCTCCAGAGCAGATGACAGAAGTGCCACTGAGCACCCTGGTCACTGATGCACAAGAGGAGACTGAAGCTCTGTACTGCACCTCTTCTCATTCTCTAGCATCTAAAATTTAATTTCAGCAACTCTTCATTAAGTATTTCTTCCAAAGTAAAGCCTTTATTTTGTTATAATATTTTATTATATATAATATATATAATATAATATAATTTTAATCCAAATCTGCAGCAGCAGAATTTTTAACTACAGCAAAACAAAAAAAAAAAAAAACAACAAAACAAACAAGAAAAACAAAAAAAAAAAACCAACACAAAACTTTTAGAGTACTTATCAGATAAAAGCACATATGTTGCTTTTCCTATACACATCATAAAGAGCACATACAGCTAATGCAGTAACCAGTTGGAGGGAAATTCCCTGGATGAAGAAATAGCTGCATTTATTTCAGATGAAAGCCCCTGCCACAGAGCACAGGTCTGCTCTAATCTGAATTATGGATGTGTGCTTTTCTTGATGAACCTAAAAATAATACACGCTTTAGATTTTAATCCATTTAGAGAATTAGAATACGAACAAACAAATAGAGACATCTTAGATTTTCCTCCTTTCACTGCTTAGGGAAGGGGCCACCCATATCACTCATCAAGCAGCATGTTGGAAGCAAATGAGATGAGTTTTCTTGATAAGTCCAAATGCAGTTGACTGAAAACCTCAGTGAAGAGCATGTCACTCCTCCAAATGATATTCTCTTAGCACAGGAACATTTTGCACAAGTCAGTGGGATCAGTGATAATACAGCCAGCAGGGAAAATTGGGGTTGTCTTGGGGAGAGCTGGGCAGTGCAGGAGCAGAAGAGGTCATGACTCAAAGCAATTCCCGTTTAAGTCGTATTTGACCAAGAGGCTAAGCTGGAAAAAATGTGAGAGCAAAAGCTTCAGAATGTAAAAGATCTCTTTTTGAAAGCCAAGTGAAATGCTTCTTTTTCAATTATTTAATGTTTCACGTTAAAATCTTTTATACTGTTAAGTTATCATTTCAAAATTCACCTAAATTCAAGGAAATCTGGAAAACATTTTGTTTTAATTGAGCTAGCAAATATTTTAGACTGAAAAGCAAAGCCTTAGGCAGTGTTTTTCCAACAATCCTGTAATTGCTCTTTCAGTTCAATTCTGGTTTTGTTTCTGTCAAAATTTTTGTTTCAGTCACTACAAATTTGAAAGCAGACAAAATTTACCAAGTTTATGTGAGGGATAATTCACAGGGATTTTAGTCCAGTGTGGATGTCTGCTCCTCATAGCTGGGTAAAAACATCCACTGAGATCCTGCAGGGGTCTGTACAATTAACACAGGAACAGGGTCAGGAGCTGGTACCTGTGCTGGCAGGCAGAGCTGACAGGAATATCAACAGGCATTTAACCAGGAATATTAACAGGAATATTAACAGGCATTTAACCAGGAATACTAACAGGAATATTAACAGGTAGACGGGTAAAAGTATATTCCAGGACTCAGGTGCATTCACCTTCTCAACCCCAAAACTTCAGCAGGGAAAACTAAGGCAAAGGACTAGCGTTATTAAGAGCTGCCAATCCTAAATATTTATAATGGTAAAAGGGCAAAATATAAAGGTTCTGCCAGAAAATAACCAATACTGCTGTAGGTTTGCTGGGTATGGCGAGCTCTGAGCTCTTCTCTTACAGACTCCTCCTTCCTCAACAATCAGCACTTGTACTTTGATTCCTTTGTGCATAGTTTGGAATGCTGAAGAGAATTAATATTTCAGCAAGGCTAAAAGGTTGTACAGCCTGCAGTCTCTTACTTACCTAGAGCAGGGGCAGTCCCCAGAGGGCAGGAGCTACACAAAGAGCCCTCCAGCCCAGGAGGGGAAGGGCAGCTTCCGAGGATGAGAAAGCAGCTCAGTCATTATTCATTTTTATTGCAGTGGAACTCATGCACCGCATAAATATTATTTCTGTCTCAGTAGTCTCTTGCTCAACCTACAGGATGCCAATTAGTGATCACTTTCTAATCTTATTTTTAGTTCTCTGCTTTAAACATCTGTTTACTGCTAAACTGGCCAAGGTCCCTTAACCCACTGAATGGGCCAAACATTGCATTTCATGAGAGCTGTATGACATTTATTCTTTCTGTTAATAGCTTTGAAACAAAAATGGGAAAACCCAAAACAGATAAGAAAAGACAGAAATCTAGACACACATATACAAAAGTCTATGTCCATATGCATATAATAAATATGTACAATATTTCTATAGTATCTAGGCAAGATAGCATCTTTAATCATGGTGATGTATATATGAATGCCAAACATTTAGCAAGATGCCAGGGAGACACACAAAACAATCTCATACAAACAAATATTTAAATTCCAAGAAAGTGTAATGTATTTCTAATTTTCACAGTCACTTCTACTATGTTTCTGTGCTCAGACGTGAAATGACACCTTCCAGAAAAACACTTAGCCTACTGCCCCTAAAACAAACCAAAAGAGGAAAACATTCCTTTTGTGCCCTAGGACATAGAAAACAGGAAGATTATTTGCTCTGGGTGGTAATTAGATGGTACTGAGGACAGCATGTGTGTGTTTATGTGCATGCACACATTCACCATTTACCCCGAGTGGTAATTAAATGATTTTGTGTGCACACACACTTATCTTGGCCAAATGAAAGAGCCCTGAAAACCAGATCAAACAGAACAGGAAAATCAACTAAAGCAAGACCAAATGCACCAGGTTTAAGGCTTTTCCTAAATCTGTCATGGTTGAAAAGTTTGCAATTAATACTTGGTAACTCTTCAAACAGCAGAGTCCTGCCTTGGCAACTGTAATTCACAAGGCCTTTGAGTCATTTGAACACTTTCACAGAGGTTTATCCCCTCTGCTCATACAAGTCATTATTCTTCTCATTCACATCATTTCCTTGAAAACTTGGCATTTCTAAATTTGCTCGCGATGCCGTGCAACATTTTGAATCATTGACGTGGGGTTAACAACGGGACTGGAGCAGCACTAAACCAAACTAAGGTTACAATCTTTGCTAAAAGGCACTGACAGATTTACAGCAACCCCTAAAGCTTTGCTGTGCTGGGACTGGCTGCACTTCCGAGCCAGTTACTCTTACCCAGAAAATGAATTTGAGAGTCAACGCACACCATCAAGTGACTCCATGGAGAATTCTTGTGTCTGTCTTCAAACCCATTTATTTATACAGCAATTAAACGTCTCTATAATTACGTTTTATAAATGTTTATAGCTCATCTTGCAAAACAGCTACATAAAGAGGAGCTATACTGAAAACTAAAGGTACCCAGTGCACGCTAAACAGCAGAAATTGACAGGAAAGTTTATTTTTTGCAAGAACTGTTAAGGAAGGAGAAGCAGGCTGTCCATCTGTACAGACTCAGAGATCAGGTCACTGTTAGAAATAAGATGTATGGAAAATTCCATTTACATATTCAATAGCTTGGAATTGCATTCAGCCCTAATTGCCATGTTCCTACCCTACTGTTGATGAATAACTGTTTTCTTCTCTGCTTCTTGATGGGAACTACAAAAGATCACATCATCAGGAGGGTGGGCAAAAGAAGAACAACATGCTGAGGTTTCCTAAAAAAAGATTGCAACTAAAATGTGATTCTGACACACACTGATGTCTCTGCCTAACAGTATCACTGTTCTTGGTGGCAGCACTTATTTGCAGGTAAGTATTTTGTTCATTGTACACTTTACATACTAATTATCTATCAAAGATAACACTTACTCATATTACTTTTAATTTCTCTAATGAAATAACATGGTAGATTGTTAATTTATGCTGCATATTGACTTTCTGTTGGTCCATGGATGGCCATGGGAGAGACTTTATAAAGTACCAGATTAGAAAAACTCTTCTGCTGAAGAAAAGTACTGATTTATCAAAAACACCGAAGCAGATAAACAGTGAGGAGATATCAAGCATGCCCACCCAATTTAAAGGCACTTAGGAATGTGCCTTTATCTGCATTTTTCTGCAGTCCCCAGAACACTGAAGAAATGGGAAAACCATACCTGGAATAAGTGTGGACACACAGACAGGAGAGTAGCTGCAATAGGCACATTTCTGCTCTGCCTGCCATCTTCCCCCCAAAGGTCTCTCAAGCAGTTTCCCATCTTCAGTTGAACAGGAGAAAGAAAACCCAGCACGAAAATAGCTGCAGATAAACCCCTGCCACTCCCCTCTGCTCCTGTGAGGGTTTTTTGTGGAGTTTTAGGCATGATGGACAGTGAAGGTTTTGCCTCATCAGCAGCCTCTTCCTCTTATCCTCCTCAGAATTCACTCATGTCAACAATTCAATAAAGACATTTGCAAAAGATTCTCAGCCTCCATGACCTTATTTTCCTTTTTATATAATTCTTGGAATAATTGGGCTATCTTCTATCTGAGTTGAGATAAAAAAAAAAACTAAGAAAATTTTCCAACCATCTTACACCACCAACTTTCTCTTGTTCAGGGCATCTCCTTCACTTGCCCTGGCCTGCTTGCCCCAGGTAAATACTCGGTTCCTGTGGCCTATTTAATCCCAGCTTTCCAAATACTGATTTTTTTTTTCCAGTTTCCAGTGCTTCAAGTCATGGCCATTGAGGCTGGATGCTGAGGGATGCAGACACTGAACATACTCTGCCACACCTGGGAGTATCTGCAGACTCAGCCAAGGATTTCTCTGCACCCTCCTTTGAAGAAACCCTGGGAATACAGTTAATTTTTCATGCCTTCATCCACTTTACAGAGTCATCAGAGCTGAAACTTCTGCCAGTGCAAACACACCCAATGCACTGAGTTCTGCTGTCTGCAGAGATCCTTGTCCTGTTTGTAGCACAAGAACACACAGAAGTCATCCAGGCTGTGCTGAATAACCAGCTCAGGTGGGATCCCTGCCACCCTCAAGGCTGCCCAGAAAACAGGCACTGTAGGAGATCCTAACCTGGGGCTATCTAATTGTATACTCTTATTGTATATTTGTATTATTTATTTGTATACCCTACAATTATATTATATATAATTGTATACCCTAAAATGTATTTTGCATATAGAAAATGTTCTTTTTAAAAGGTGAACTCTCTGAAAATTTAAGTCTGCAATTAGAGTTACTGTTTGGAGGATTTATTCCAACACCAGTTTCTGCTTGCCATAATCACCCTGAAATTCCCTGCAACGTAGCTGATAAGAAAGTTTTAATTGTGGGGCTTCAATACTAAGTTTGAGATTATCTAACAGAACTTGGGATTTAATTTCTATAGAGAAGAGCTGTCTTTTTTTTCTTTTTAAACACAGGAAAATGCTGAATTCTCCTACATGATTTCTGTAATCTGTTCTAGTACGACAGCACCACAGAGCACACCAAGGATTCAACTTAATATGCAGTTTCTTCATTTACTTTTCTCAAGTTCATTAAATGATTCTGTGCCTGCAAACCTGCTGGCAACTGGATACTCCACCTTCCTGCACTTCCTGCCCCAGTGAGTTTAAATGCTACTTTACACTCTCAGCTGAACATTAAAAGGGCAGTGATACTCACTAGGAATTTCATGCAGCTGTATTAATGCTCACTACTGTAGCAGAGAACTGGCTTCCAATACAGCCCCAGAATTATCTTGTGAAGACATTATTACTGAGAAATTGAAAAAAAAAAAAATCCTAATCTGGTCATTCCTTATAAAAATGAGGAAGAAGGAGGAAAAATTGACAATTTGTTTATTTTTAAGTCAACATCTGAGGCATTTCGAAATACTTTCCTACACAATTATAAAGGATTTTTTTTTTAAAAGGAAAGTCAATGAAAAAAGAAGAAAAATATGTTTTCGCAGTATTATCTGATTCCAGGAACTACAACTCACAAGAAAACATCACATATGATGGAGATGATGCAGAGAAAATCTTGTGCCAGAAACAGAAAATTAATCAATTTAGTAATCTGTGTGTGTCATCAGGGCCAAATACTCATCTATAAAAAGCACCTCTTTGGTGCCTCATTGGCTCCAGAACTCCAGCACCATCCTCAGTGAATCTGGTGTCTTCTAAGATCACATCTCCAGCCTGCAGCCTGCCTTGCTATTTATAGCTGGACAGGGTTTCACAAATATTTATAGGAAGTGCTTCGCAGAAGTTCCTTGCAATTCCTACTTCAACATACACGAAAAGTTATTTGCCCTTAGAAAGCTGAGACATTATTATGCATATTAATAAGCATCTTAGGAAGTGTATGTTTAATGTATGATGTATTTAAATAGAAGTCATGACCTTATAATGATCTCACACAACTATTCATATAAATAACAGATGTTATTTACATTAATAGTTATTTAGCAACAACAGTGTTGTGTTATTTCTATGAATCCAGCAAAGATTACCACAGCTGGACTAAACTGTGAAGATCTTCAATTCCTACCAACCCTGATGGTGCTAAAAAAGCATCTTGGATAACAAAAGATCAAAACAGAGCGTGGCCAAAGGAAACCTGGAAATGAGCAAATAAATTGCTCTGAGTTGACAGATACATTTTTCCTCCCTCAGAACCCTCTCTCCCTCCTGTTCCTATGCACAGCCCTGTGTGTGCATTTCCAGGCTCCCTTGTAGGTTTGGGATAGAAGGGAAGGATGGAGGGACAAGCCCCTGGATTTTTGGGAGGGGGAGGATTCAGCCAAGCTTCCAGGTCATCACTGCCCTGCAAGTTGATTACTCAACTCACCACTAATCTGCTGCACGATGCAATTTGATTTCCATTTCCCAGGGAGCCCGAGGAAGGGAGAGAGTAGAATGTATCCAGCTGATGAAGCCCTGCTTAGGTAAAAGTCTGCTGAAAACTTTCTGCAGAAAAAAAATGAGCAGAAGGCACCTTAAAGGAATTAATGACTGGTCATGTTTCTCCAGTGTTTTTTTCCTTTATTTATTTTTTATTTTTTTTTTAACTAAACAAGCCTGAGCATTTTGTTCAACTTTGTTCACAATACCCCCTAATACACAAAATTCTGTCTTTGAAAAATTGGGGTTTTTTTTCCCTAAAAGGAACAGAAAGAGATTCCATTTCTTGGATAAATTTTCTGGATAAAAATTATAAATATTTTTTGTATTGAAAATTAGTAATGGTATTTTTATATAGCTTAAAATATTTTCCCTTCTCCTGGAGGCAAGACTTGAAGGCCTCTGGTTCCACCATTAACCAAATAATGAAAGAATTTATTTTCCATGCAGCTTTAACAAAACAGCTCTGGAACATTTAATTAAAAACGCTGCAGTTCTTTTCAGCGCAGAGGAAGCCTGACAGAGAGTTATCCTTTGCAGAACTCCTTTGCTTCAGTGCATGCACATTTCAACATCAGACCATCAACTACTTCATCAGTTTATTTCCATTCTAATCTGTCATTTCCCTGGCAATATCCCATTGGAAGTCACTCTCTCTGCAGATTTCACCAAGACCAGCTCATTAGTTTCTTGTCCACCAACCTGCTTAATTACATCCCATAGTGAAACTCCATTAATTTCAACAGAAGTTATGTGTCATTGCACAGCCTGATTTTGGTATTTTGATCCCGTTTCTAACAGACATTTTGATCCTTGGTACAGAAAGTGCTCCTCACACAGTATGAAGCTCACAATTTTGTGTACATTTTGTGTAGCTCAAAGTGCAGCCCGTGGAGTCAGAGCCCATCCTGACCCTGGCCAGGGTTTGTAAGAGCTGGCCTTTGAACCAGCCCAGAATGGCCCTTCCTCAAAGCTCTGTCTGCTCTAATCAAACAGAATGCAAAGCAACAAGAACAATATTTCACTCAAATATTTACAGAGGGGTGTTTTTAATTATACAATTGAAAAATTTCAACTATTACCCTGGGGAGATTTACATGAGCTTATTATGACTTTATAGACTTGATCTGGTTTAAATTATGAAAGCTTTTTATAACTTCCTACATAAGGATCCAGATTAGAATTTCTTTAATCAGCTCAAATGTATAACATTTGAATTAACCATTCTTACAGTGTGCTTTTCCTGGTAGAGATTTAAAGCACCCCCACGGAACAGGTACACAGATTTGCTCAACAGAGAAAGAGTGAGGTAAACAGCCCCAGCACTGTGACTGACAATAGCACCAGGTATGACTTGGGCTTTACAGACTTCTTCTTAAACAAACAGTCACAATTCTCCAAAGATTTTTGAAAGTGATCTTCTAGATACACTTGACACATGTGTGTGTGTGTTTGTATATATATATATATATATATACCCACCAAATCAGCATGGTCACTCTGTTTCATCAAAACATCAGAATATTTTCTGCTCAAACCTTTGCTTTATCAAAAGTCCAACCACTCATTAATTCAACCAGATTTCCATTGGAAAGAAAATTTTTAAGAATTATCCCAGCTGTGAAGGTGACTGGTAACCAATATTCTGAAATGCATTTGGGGAATCTTGGGCTGATTAACTTTGAGTGATCTGAGATGTAAAAGCTGCACTGTCAGTCAGAGCAGGGACTCAGGGCAGGTTTCTCAAAAGCCAATCTGTACCTCAGAATCCCTGATGAGGGACTGACACATTGAAGCTTCCATCTCAGTGGAAATGTAAGTTTTACAACCTTCATATTCCTACAAGTGAAAAAAAATTTCTATTTCACTGTATATGTCCATGCTGTAAAAAAATAGGATATATTGTATTTTCATTATTTTCACCTGATTGAGATACAGTTTTTAATTCTCACTTTCTGATGGATGCAGCCAGACACAACAACCACTATGGAATTTATGTGGAGCCTTTCCAAAGATGGCCAAAAATAGCTGTCAATAGTCGGGATCCCTGTAGAATATTTGTATAGTGGGCAATACATTGAAAAACTGGAATGGCAAACTAGATTTCATTATAAGAAAAGAGATGTTAATTTCTGAGAAATTAGGCATTTGTAAGAGATCTTATGTAAATAACTACAACTGAGAGCCAAATGGTTTTTAGATGTACTCAAAGCCTCCTTGAGGGTGTGAACTGGGATACCTGGATGGAGAAGCCCATGCTCTGAACTCCTGAGTGCAGATGCCTCACTGATGTCAGGAGGAAAATCCTCACTGCTTTAGTTTTACAAAGCAAATAGAAATTCACTTGAGTGGATAGTACAGGTCACCAAAGCAGCAGTTATCATTAAGCCTGAGCCACTGACAAACACAAGAACACAACTGTTGGAATATCAGGACACAACTGCTCTGCAATACTTCCATGCCCAGCAGTTCTCCAGGTTAATTGGTCAGTGAAAGGTGCCAGAAATTCCTATAAATCCCTGCCCCACCAAGGCCCCCAGCACACCGGGGGGCTGTGGAGGAAACCACCCTTCCCTGGGGTCTGTCCGTGCTCACACAGCCCCTGATTCCACCGAGCACTCAGGCCTGATGTTTAATGCTTCACTCCAGCAGAATCCAAGTGCACATGTAAGTGCTTTGCTCAACAAGGAGGGATTTAGGCATATGCTTAAGTACTTCACTGAACTGGGACCAGGCTACTATTTATAGCAGGCTTTTTGTTCCGCTTTTATTGTTCAACACTTGAAGTCATCCTATGGCTTTTCCTTCTGTATGCCCTCCCCTCACACAGCAAACCTTTTAGGGCTGCAATCTTCTTCCAGAAGTAACAGGTTTAAAATCAGAATGGATGTTACAAGCTCTGTAATTTTACACAATAATTATGTAATTTTTTTGTCATATTTAGGCAGAAATATGAAGAAGAAAAAAAAAAAAAGAAGTTGGGCTGAATGGCAGGAAAGTCATGAAGCCAAAAGTTGTATGTAATAACAGGAAAAAAATCCCATCCCACCCCCAGCACTGAAGCACTGACAGAGGAACCAAACACTAATGTGTGCACCCAGAAGTGTTCATTCCAACTTCCCCAAGGGTCCTTTGCTGCACGATCCTCTGTTCCACGGAGAGATTCAGGCAGAGTCATGTCTGAGGCACGATTTTATTGCACTTGAAAAGCCATCAGTGCTGAGCACCCCTTGCTGCTGCAGAGGCAGACTGCTAACAGGCTCTGAGTGGTGTTTTCAGGAGATAAAAATACTTCCAAATGACTTCCAGTTCAACACCAGCACCTCTGTGCTTTCACTTTGAAAAATATATCTCCCTACTGCAGAGGCATCTGGACCTATCAGCTCATCTTTCAGTGTTAATTAACATGTTTTCACCAATCCTTGTTTTGATTAATTAATGTCTTTTCACAGATATTGGTATCGTAACAAAAGATCCACATCTCCCCAGAAACCTCACGATATTCCATCTGCTTTTTTTTTTTTAAATATTGCTGTTGTTTTACAGGTTTTATGCCCCCCCCATAAAAATGCACTTGGGTTTTCTGTTTTTCTGTATTTGTACACAGATTACCCAAAGACAGCGCTGTGCCTCTGGGATGCTGGAAAATCCTGCTGGAGAAAGCCGGCAGGTTTAGCTGTCATCCCTCAGTTGAGGCAGCTGGAACGGCGTGCTTCCACCCGGAGCAAATGCAGGGTGCTGAGGAGTGGGAATGGTGCACAGTGATGCTGATATCGCTCCAGAAGGGAGGCAGAGAGGAGAGGCAGCCGGGGAACGATGGGGACGGAGCCGTGCGAGCCAGCGGCGGCTGCGGCAGCGGCAGTGCCAGGGAGGGGGTGCAGGGATGGGATGGGGGCTGCAGGGATGGGATGGGGGCTGCAGGGATGGGATGGGGCTGCAGGGATGGGATGGGGGCTGCAGGGATGGGATGGGGGCTGCAGGGATGGGATGGGGCTGCAGGGATGGGATGGGGGCTGCAGGGATGGGATGGGGCTGCAGGGATGGGATGGGGGTGCAGGGATGAGATGGGGCTGCAGGGATGGGATGGGGCTGCAGGGATGGGATGGGGCTGCAGGGATGGGATGGGGGATGCAGGGAGGGCAGGGATGCAGGGAGGGCAGAGGGGCTGCAGGGAGGGCAGGGATGCAGGGAGGGCAGAGGGGATGCAGGGAGGGCAGAGGGGATGCAGGGAGGGCAGAGGGGATGCAGGGAGGGCGGGGGGATGCAGGGAGGGCAGAGGGGATGCAGGGAGGGCAGGGATCCAGGGAGAGGAGGGGGATGCAGGGAGGGCGGGGGGATGCAGGGAGGGCAGGGGGATGCAGGGAGGGCAGGGATCCAGGGAGAGGAGGGGGATGCAGGGAGGGCGGGGGGATGCAGGGAGGGCAGGGATCCAGGGAGGGCAGAGGGGATGCAGAGAGGGCAGAAGGGATGCAGGGAGGGCAGGGATCCAGGGAGAGGAGGGGGATGCAGGGAGGGCAGAGGGGATGCAGGGAGGGCAGGGGGATGCAGGGAGGGCAGAGGGGATGCAGGGAGGGCAGGGATGCAGGGAGAGGAGGGGGATGCAGGGAGGGCAGAGGGGATGCAGGGAGGGCAGGGATGCAGGGCCATGTGATGCAGAGCCCGTGCTGCACAGCAGGAACAGCCACTTCCCACTTCCCAAGGAAATCACTGCCGAGCTCTGCCTGTGGAAATCTTCCACGGAGGAACTCGCTTTGCCTGATTCCTCCTGTGCTCAGGGGGACAGGATCTTATACATCCCTGTAAACCCTCACACCTGAACAGCTTCAAAGAAGGCTCCAGCAGCCATTTCTCCTGTAATTCATGACTTTCACTTCAGACTGCCAAGATGCATTGAAAGGGGCAAAATCATCCCTCAAAAGCACATTATTTCATCAGTGCCCAATAACCCAAAGCCACTAAAATCACAGAGAGAAGCTTTTCACCATTTTTAGGAGGTACTGAGTCGGACTGCAATAACCTTCAGCTGAATTATTAATGGTAACTTGTAATCCATTATCATAGAAAGATCTCTATTAGTCACCAATTTACAGTGTTGTTTTCAAATCATCCAACTTAAGGATGTACAAATCCCATTGACAAGCCAACAGGACTTAAAATTCCATTTGGCTTCCATTCCTCCCCTTTTTAAAAATCCTGCCCTTAATACATTAAACCTTCTTACTGCATTATCTATAACTTATTCGACAATCAGGCCATAAATGTTATTTGACAATCAGACCATAAATGTTATTTGACAAGAACACAACCCTTGGTGCTAAGTCTACAGATTCTCTCCCTAGGGTCGGATGAAATTTTAACTGCAGGGCATCCAGGTCTAGACAGGTTTTTCTACATGAAATACTAAGGTTCTCAGAAAGGTGTCCTCAAGAAGAACAACAAAAAAATAGATATTTGCATGTACAGAAGAGACTTGGTTGGTTGTGTACGTGTAGAACATACCACATTTCACATCTATATAAGTAAATGGCTTTAATGCTCTTATTGAATAACATTACAAATATCTTGCACAGACAAACAGAGTTTTGCACTTACAGCAGCATTTTCTATCCACAATTCCCAGCAGCTTTACAAATAGTGATTAATTAACCCTTGGAACAGGCAGGTTACCTGCACACTGTAACAGCTGGGTTAGAAATCTGGAGCACCAGCCCACAAGGACAAGCAACGTGTGTGAAAGCACAAAATGTCCCCTAACAAGGCAGATAATAACACACAATTTGTTCTCCCATCCCATGCCACAGCCCTCACATACCTGCATTGTTTTTAGTCTTTCCTTGAGGAGGAAACAGGGGATATCAATAAAGGTATGAGCATGCAAGCACTGCTAAAGCTGCAGCTATATTTTATTCTGATTAAGGGGAAAGCATTGGCTGGGATCTCAAGGGCAGCAATACTTTCCAAGCAAGCATTATCCCAAGTCAAGAGAACTCACCAGTAACACATTGAAAGGAAGATGTGAAGGAAGCACAAAGAAAGAAGTGGAATTCAGGGCAGCAACTTCGGCAAACTCAGTCACACAATTTGTAACATCTCTTAAAGAGAGGATCAAGGAATTCAGGAAAGCTGACAATTACCAATGAAGAGTGTATAAAATAGTGCAAGAGATTATCTCGGTGCAGGGGGAATATAGGAAACACTGGAAGAGACTGTTACACCCAGAATCTTCAAAGGCTTTGACTATCAGAAGATTGTACAAAAGGTGAAACAAGAACATTTAACAAAGAACAAGAATTAGAATGGCACAAACGGCTCAGTTCTGATCCAGATGAGCCAACACACAAAAAGGATCAACAACTAATGAGGGACATAAAAAGGCAATAGGAAAAGGATCTATAAATACAACAGAAGTAAGTGGGAGAAAAGGATAAGCAGAGGTTCTAGTATTTAATGGGAAAGGAGAGAAAATAACAGATGGCAAAGAGAAAGCTGAAGCATTCAGTACTTCCTTCATATTCTTTTATGTCTCCATCTAAAGGATAATGAAAAGCAAAAATGTTTCTAAAGCGATTTTCACGAAGAAGACAGGACTAGAGGCCTGAAGAAAAGAAAGAATAGGCTAAAAAGTATCAAAAGAAGCCAGACATACTCAGTCTGCTGGAGAATGATGAAGTTCACTGCAGAGTACTTAAGGAATTACCTAAAGCCATCCCCAAACATTAGCTATTATATTCAATCATGCACAAAGGGAGGGTAGAGTTCCCAAAGGACAGTGGAGAGGCAAAAGCAGTGTGCAGCTTCAAAAGGAGGGGCAAGGCTAAACTGAGGGAGCTGCAAACCCAGCCACCTGCATTTGATAGCACAGAGGAGCCTGAGACAAGTTAAATCACCGTAAATCACCGCACAGGTACCTCAAGGGTGAAGTGCCTGAGAATAATCAGAACGTCAAAGCAATGAAATTTCCTTTTTGATGTGGTAACTGGGCTGCTCCAGAAGGAAACCCCAGTATCAGGCAGTTTAGACTGGCTACAGTAAGGCTTTCTGCACTGGCCAGCGTGATCTTTTCATGGGGTGGAAGGGCTGATATGAAATTGCAGTTTAGTGGGTGGGGTTTCTTTTTAAAAATCAAAACCCAACCAAGCACCCAAATTAAAAGTGATTGTTAAAACTCACTGTCAATGGAATGCATCTCACAACTCGCTGTGCACATTAGAAAATTCCAGGAGAGAAAAATGTTTGTGAAGTAAACAGGCTGGGTCCATATCACCTCCAGCCCACAAGCAAACTTAAGGTCAAAATTCAAATTAAAACTTAAAGCATTGAAGAACTTGTTGAAAAGTGAAGTGTAAGAGCGAGTGAAAATCTAGACATCAAGAAAAACACTAAATAGAGATGAGTTCTGTTGGAAGGGATCTGAAAGCCACGGTTGACCATAAGTAAAAAACAGTATAATGGTATTTTTAAAAAGGCATATTTCATGCCAGGATGTCTCACAGGACTGCCACTCAGTAACCTCCCCATTTTTCTCCACTGTCTAGAAACTCACAGAACATGAGTGGAGGGGGGTAAAATAAAAAATCACAAGAAAATTCACAGTAAATGCAACTCTGTCTTGTCATCCTGTTTAGCTGGGGAGCAATAAATGTCAGCAGTGCCAAGGGGAAATATGAGGGGAGCACAGCTGGGTCACACAAAAAGCAGTGTAATAGTGTATCTTTGGAGGGAACACACCCATTAACACCAACCTTCACAGGCTGTAATGGCATTTTCCTGTTCCTGCTGCTCTCAATGCTTTAGCACTTGACACAGAACCACCAGGGCTACTGGATAGAGCACATTATTTTTTCAGAGTATTTAACCTTTCAAGAAGAATCATTCTTACATCTTCCAGATTGATTCTTGTGGCATTTTCAAGCTTAACTAAAAAATGGGCTTAGTTTTTGTCAGGGCTTTTTGGACACTTTCTGTAATTAAGAAAAACCCAATGATGTGGAATAGATTTCTTCCAGGTAAAATTTTGACATTTTCTCCATGTAATTACTTTCTACTGTTCATAGCCCAAAACTCATGCCAGCCTTCTATTTCTACTTCGCATAAACTGATTTAAAGTTTGTAAAATACTTCACACATTAGAAAAATGCTGGTGAACATGCAGATTTTGTAGACTAAAGCGAAGCATTAACACTGAATTTGAACCTAAGAGCACAAGTTCACTGCAGCAAAGCAGTTGTAAATGCACCTAATAATGCCACCAGTTAGTTCTAAATAATGAAATTTCTTCTCAAAACTCCCATTTTGCTCTTCTTGTAACTGTAGGCCATTTAAAAATGCACATATCCATTTCCTCAGACAGCAAAGAATGTAAATCTTAATTCTTCTGGAGTAATTGCTTTAAGGTTCAGCAATTGCAAAGAAATCTGATGACAGCAAAGAATAGTTTTCTGCTTGGTTATCATAAGTCTCCTCATTCATACTTCTGCTTAAAAATATTCTGAAATGTCCATTAGAACAGCTTCTAGGAGCCCATCAAACTATTGGAAGTTTTCAGTATGAGTTACAGAGAACATTCCTTAAAAACAAAATTCCAATTATTTCAATCCTCTTTGTCAGTATTAACCTCTTTAAATGTAACAACAGTACAAAAAGGTTTAAAACACCAAGAAATTACCTGAGTCACAAAAAATGGAATGCTGGATCATCTAAAATATGGCCCTATTTTGTCTGCTGTGCTGAATGCAATCACACCTTCCAGGATGGAAGATTTCCCATCAGTGGGAATAACTTCCCCTAATGAAGAATGGCTATTCAATAAGCAGGACAGAATATACAGGATCAGCAAATACTTTCAAGGTGACTTTTTTCTGCACTGGAAAGCTATCCAGAGGCTTGGAATCTCCTGCTCATAATGAGATTAAAAAAAAAATAAAAAAAAAGGGAATGTGCTGGGCATTAGGCTCACTGATAAACCATCAAAAGAAATCCTGTTCACCAGAAAACTCCTGAATCCTAAGGCATTTCATGAAGAGATGCATCTGGAGTGGAGAGCAGCTGCAATATCTTTGAGCAGTCTTCATCCCTGATGGATGATTTTAGAGTAGGCATAATATTCATAAGTTCAATATAAGTTATTTTAGCCTTGTTAATAAATAAATCAGGCTAAAGGCAATTCCCCAAACACTGTGGAATTAATGATTTATCAATCTTAGAAATAGAAACGCTGAACAGAGACAGCTGCATTATTCTGGCTTCACAAAGCACAAAAGGTTTTCAAAGCTTGAAATGTGCATCCAAGGTCGCTCTTCTGTGGAGTGTGAGAGGGAAGTGCCATTCAGCCTTGCAGATCCAAATCTGTCCCTTCAACAATTAGTATCAATCCCTGATGGATGTGCAAGCCCTTGTGACAGTTCCTGTGTTTGCACATATACAAAATCCCACTGCTACATCAGGCAGAAGTACCTTGGAGCACCAGTGAAATGAGACAGGTCTGGTTCTGAAAAGCCCCACTTCATTCAAAGGCATTCCTCCATTCAGGGAATAAACTCACTGTGCAAACAGAGGTTCCTGAATTATGGCCACTGGACAGCCCAGCACACAGCTCTGATGATGCTGCTGCTGCTGCTGCTGCTGCTGCTGCTGCTCTCACACGGAGTTCAGCTCTTGCACCACAGCATTCCCCAGCCTTTGGCACCCCAAACATGGCAAGCTTGGAAGCTGAGCAGTTCCTGGGATGTGAATAGGAACGGGAGGGCTGGGGAGGGTGTTCACCACCAGCACTGCAAGCCTTTGGATGGAGAGAAAGTGTGGAAGCAGATAACGAGAGCACGAGAGGACACAGCCTCAAGCTGCACCAAGGGCAAAATAGGCTGGATATTAGGAAAAAGTTTTTCACAGAAAGGGTGATAAAGCACTGGAATGTTCTGCCCAGGGAGGTGGTGGTGGAGTCACCATCCCTGGCTGTGTTTAAAAAAGACTGGATGTGGCACTCAGTGCCATGGTTTAGGTGAGGTGTTAGGGATGGGTTGGACTCGATGGCCTTGGAGGTCTCTTCCAACCCAGTGATTCTGTGAATTCTATTAATTCTGTGAATTCTGTGAATTCTGTGATTCTGTGATTCTGTGAATTCTGTGAATTCTGTGAATTCTGTGATTCTGTGAATTCTGTGAATTCTGTGAATTCTGTGATTCTGTGATTCTGTGAATTCTATTAATTCTGTGAATTCTGTGAATTCTGTGATTCTGTGATTCTGTGAATTCTATTAATTCTGTGAATTCTGTGAATTCTGTGATTCTGTGATTCTGTGAATTCTATTAATTCTGTGAATTCTGTGAATTCTGTGAATTCTGTCATTCTGTGATTCTGTGAATTCTATTAATTCTGTGAATTCTGTGAATAAGCATCCACAAGAGAATTGCTCTTGAGGCTCTGAGGGAACTGACCTGAACAGGCTCTCAGAAATGCCTCTTCTGAGCAATTAAATGTGTCCAATGAACTCTCCAAAGCACCCTCCCTATTGCACTAATTAAAGATGTAGCAACCTCTGCCTCCTAGAAATATTTAAATATTTTTTGGTTTACATTCCAGTGTGTGGAGGGAGTCCCTGCAGCAGACCAGTTGTTTTATTTAGATGTTACAAAATATTCAAGAATTCTGAGCATAACTTTCAAAATAGGTGAAAACATGGCCTTTTACATAATGACCCTTAAATACAAGCCCATGCTGATGGATTTGGGGTCATGAGCAATAGGGCAGTCACACATCCCTGAGGAAATGCTGTCTTAGGTCACATAGATGTGAAAAAATTGGTCACACCCATAAAATGGAAGCCTGAAATATTTCACTACTAAATAACTCCATTTATGAAGATGAAACTTTCTTTCAAAGTAGGCTTTGGCAATAAATAAGCCTTATAAAATAAATAAATAAATTATAAAATATTAAATAAATAAATAAGATTTAACTGACAATTCTGTAGCATGAATATACTGAGGCCAGCCTGGATCTCAGCCACTGTGACACTCATTGCTGTCATCTCTGTCATCCTACTACATGCAAATATTTCTTGTTCATTCTCTCTTTTCCTTTCTCAAATATTTTATATTTTTTTTTTCTTTTCAGATAATTAAAACTATTTATCCTCTTGCATTTGCCACTTCTATTCATAAAATAACCTGGATTTCTATTTATCTTAATTTTTACAAGCTTTTTCTTTCAAAGGACAACTTAAATTCCACTCTGAACTTTGCAAATTGCAACCATTTACTGCACAGTGTACATCAAATTTAAAGCTGTTTGGAAACAGAATTCTTATGTCTGACACACACGTTCCAAGGATAAGCTTCACCAGCAGTTTGAACTTTGTTCAGATGTTTGCTTTAAAAGATTTCAGCAGTCACACAATTTTGTTTAAATGTAAACATTCACTCTGTTCCCAATTAGCTCCTCTGCTGTAATCTCCCATCAGACTGCCACTAAAACAATCATTTTTCTCTTGTACAATTACTCTGCTTTTTCCTCATGGTCAATGCAGATGACTTTTTCCCAACTTCAGTCCTGAACCTATTCTTAATCTACAATGCAATGTTTTGAGTATCAGAATTTTCTTTTTAACCTCACTTGCTATGCTTGAACCTGCCCACAGTAATAACCAGAATATGCAGGTGTTGTTGATGCAGGTAAACCCCAAGCACTTACAGGATTATCAACACTCAGACAAACAGTCCAACTTTCCAGTCACATCACTGAAGTTTCTGTGGTAAATGACCTGAGGTGTTTTATTCTTGGCTAACCAAGGATAAGGAGCCAGATAAACGCTCCAGGTTTGACTCAGCAGCTCCAAAAAGACAGCGAACACTGTCAGAGGCGCCCCGTGGTGCCTGGTACATGGCACAGTGGAGACTCACAGCCCTCTGAAACAGTGCCAAAGGCCAGGAGAGGAACCCTGAGGCTTCTCCAATAACACCAAACACCTCTTAGGGGAAACCAAACCAAACCAAACTCACTGGCTGTGAGAGTGCTCCATTCAGTCTCCTCCCTGCACTCCTCCAAACCAAATCCATCGAGGTGACAGCATCACAGGACACCATATAAATACCCCTGTTATCTCCCCATGGAGCTTGTCAAAACAAATAAAAATGTACTTAGCATAATGAGGAAATAGACAATTGAATGGTTAAAAGATATGGCTGGGGTAGAGAGACATGCCAGACATATGGATCAATATCACATTCAATAGACTGGATAATCAAGAGGTTGTGGTCCTGGATTTACAGCGTGTGAGCAAAGGACAGCGCTGGTAATGGTATCAAACAGGAATTCAAGGTAACAGAATACTCTGCACTCATTCCATTAAGTGTTAAAGTGACCAATATTGACACTAAACTGAACATTTAACCCATATTCTCTTGCTTTAGGAAGAGCTTGCAGCAACGTTCACTTTGAAAATGGAGCTTAACGTCAGATGATGAAGCCACTGCAGAGAATACTGAGCTGGTTTCTTAGCAAGACACCACAGACAAGCCACTTCTCCACAGAAAAGTCATGAAAATGCTGAACCCTGTTTGAGTCAGCACATGAAAATCTGTCACGTGTAGGTGAGGGGACAGGATCAGAGACACAGAGCCGCTGAGAGCGTGTCAGTGTGCGTGCAGCCCCACTCAAAGAACTGCTTACGTAACTCAGGGCTCGCACTATCGACCAGCCACACACACTATTCCTTAAAAGATTCCCTTTTACTCTTTGGGAGTTGAGTTACAGCACTATCAGCTTTCACACTGTTTAAAAACCTACATTTCAGCTTATTTTGGGAGCAGTTAAGTCCTACTCTACAGCACTGTTTTCAGCTTGCCTATCTTCCCAGCCCCTTATCTTGGTACCCATGCTTCTCAAATAGCACTTTACTACAAAATACGCTTTAATTAAAACAGAAAGTAAAGAAAGTATTAGCACAGAGTCAGGTCGGTGTAACGTGATAAACTGCACAGTTAGATGGAAAAAAAAAAAAAAAAAAAAACAACACACAAGCAAGAAAGAATCAGCAAGAAATACACAGAAAGAAGCAAACTTTGGGACAGTTTAATTCAGCAAACGAGAGGTTTTCTCCACCTACAATACAGGATGCCTTTCAAAGATACAGAACGGAAGACAGTGCCCCTCCTTTCACGTTTCTAGTACAGTCTTCGAAACAAGATTTTAGGAGAAGAACCCATTATGTTCAGTGTCGGTAGGAAAGCACATCTTGACGGCATCCGTGCCAAGGCGGTGGCGAGCGGGACTACAGCGGCACCAGGGGCACCTGCACTGCGTGACCCGGGCAAAGTTACCTCCCGCCGCATTTCCCTCGGGCTCCGAGGCGCTCGGAACGCTGCGCTGGGGTACTGCCAGGCTTTGGAAACCGCTGCTTGTAAAAAGATTTAAATCCCCCCCCCCGTGGAAAAGAAGCGGGGAGAAAAGCCCCAGCCCGGCCGCGGCGGAGCTCAGCGGCAGCGGGGACGGCGCTGCCGGGAGCGCCTCTCCTTCCATCAGCCCCGCCGAGAGAGAGAGCAGGGCTGCGGGAAACAGCCTCCTTACGACTCTCCCCAATTAATATGCCGAGGACCAGCGTCACCTCCCGGAACCCGGCGCCCCGAGCGCGTCCCCGGTACCGCCGGGCGCGGTGCTGGGTCGGGCACTGCGGGGCTGCCAGCCCCCGGCCACCGCCGCCTGCCGGGAGGCTGGGAGAGCCCTCCGGCAGGAGCCGCACCGGGACCGGAGGCTCCCCGCAGCCGCTGCCGCCGATCCCGCCCGCCCCGCGGAGCCGCCTCCATCCCCGCCGGGAGCATCCTCCGGCCGCATCCCGCTGCCCGCGGCCCCGGCATGGGCTCGGCCCCGGCATGGGCTCGGCCCCGGCAGCGCTCCCGTCCCCGCCGCCCCCCTCAAGGTCACCGCGGCTCGGGGCAGCCCCGGGGGTGGCGGCTGCCGCTCCTACCTGAGCCGGGAGCGGAGCGGAGCCGCCGGGAGCGCGGAGCCGCCGCTGTCCCCTCGCCGGCGGCAGCGCCCGGGGACTCGGGCCGCGCACGGCGCCTCCTCCTGCGCCGGGGCCGCTGCGCTGCGCCGGGAGGCGGCGGCTCCGTCAGACTTAGCGGGGAAGCCCTGGGGGGGCGGGCAGCGCCTCTCCCCACCCCGCGAGGTGCCGGAGCCGAGCCGAGCCTCCCCCGGCGGGGCTGGGGCTCCCCTCAGCGGGGAGAGGCTGCTCCGCTCCGCGGGGCTCCGCAGGGCTCCGCAGGGCTCCGCGGGGCTCCGCAGGGCTCCGCAGGGCTCCGCGGGGCTCCGCAGGGCTCGGGGGATGCTCGGCGGGGCCGGGATCCTGCCCAGGCTCCGCGCAGGTGAGGGCGGCTCCGGAGCGCCCCAGCCGCGTCTGTTCGGCACCGAACGTTCAACACCACCACCTCTCTTTAGGGTTTGTTTTTTATTTATTTGTTTGTTTGTTTATTTCTCCCCTTAACACTCGCCAGTTTTCTGCCAGAATTCTGCAAAAATCCCCAGGGGAAAGCCTGAGGCGGGTTCTGAGAGCTGGAGGGTCCCGCCCTGGGACACAGCACCTGGGGAAGTACAAAAAATGGAATTATGATGTAGAGGTGATATGCGTTCCACAGACCGAGCAATCCAGATTTGGAAAATCAGTAATAAAACCCCACCCCGTGACTTAGATTTGAAGATACTACTTTTCCTCGCAAAGAGGACGGCATCTTTGAAATGTTGCCAGAGGAGTTAATGCCAGGTATTTAACCAACACGTTCTGCTTTTACACACAGGTTAAAGTTAGATTTCATAAGAGTTCTCTTGTGCCACATTATCTTTCCACCCTGAGAGTTAAAACCAGTTACCAAATGACTCCAGAGCTGAGCAGAGGGGATTTTGAGGAGCAGGAAGATGTATTTGGTAGGTGGGATGGGGCTTTGTTTGCTGTAAAGGATGCACAAACATCACACAACACCTGTAGACTGCTACAGCGAACAACCCCAGCATTTTACTAGGAAAACTGGAAATATTCCACCACTTTTAACTGGTGAATAGCAGCACTGCCCGGCCAGGTTGTTTGACAGATGATACATTGTTAATTATATTCTGATTACTATCTTGGCTTCTTCCTTAACACCATTTAAATTCCAGTTTTAACCTTATCTCAGCAAGGACTAAAGGAAAAAGTAGGACAGCCAACGTGAAAGTACAAATCCCTCCACATCTTTTAAAACTATTTCTTACTTACTGAAAGCCAGGAGAAGATGTTACAGTATAATTGTAGAGCTTTCAGACAAGCTTGTTAACAAAATCCAGACTAGTAGGTCTCACCAAGTTCAGTTACCAGCTTTGGAAGAAAACCAGAAACCTGTAAGCATTCTGCAAATATCTAGATTGGTTTTCTCATTTGATCTTAAACCACATGCTTGCTGTCAAGTGAGAGTGAACAAGGGTGCTTTCCCCTGCTACATTTCCCTGGGTCATGAGGAAGATCAAACCAACTGAGAAAAACTAATCAAGAATAGCAGCAATTTTTGTTTTGACAATGCTTAGAAAGACGGCAGAGAAAGCCTGAATGAAATGTTTACAAAAATAATCACGCAAACATTAGGTAAATGCGGTGCTATTTTCAGCTTGTGCTTATTAATCATTTAAAGCAGATGATTGGAGTGCCATTTGAAAAGCATTAGATGTGCATCCTTACTAGCTGCCTGCAAATGCATTTCACTGGTAATTCTGTGCTGCACAAAAACCTTACATCCTCCAGCCTCTTTTCACAGGAACACCGAATTCCACACGCAGCCACACCTGTTCAGTACCACGGCTGAGGGTGCAGAGCTCAGGGCGTAACTCTCACACGGAAGGACAGTCTCAACCATGTGATTCCTCACATCAGAACACCCTCAGTGGGCCAGCTCCTGCAGCTGGAATTAATAACACCACAGCAGCACAAACAAATCACTGCTTTCCCAGCTTCCACCTTCAGAAGTTTAGCCCCGACAAGCGATTTTGTCAATCACGGTGAAACAGCAGAAGTGTCTGGCTGTTTATCACTTGTGATAAGCAACGAATGACAGAGCACATTTCTTCATTTTAAGATAATTCTGCCTATGAAAATCTCTCCCCATGCAGACAGTGAAGTAGAATTTCGTACGTTTCTGCCAACTTTAGAAGCTGTTCCTGTATTTTTGTGGAGTACATGACAGGGGTCTCAGCACGTCTTTTCTGTTACTACGACATTCCTAGGAACTCAACCTCTTGCATACAGGCTTTAAGAATACTTAAAGTGAGATGTTAACAGTAACAACATCAACTAATGACTACATTTTTAACACTTCTTATTATATTTTAGAGATTAGGACCGTTTGTGTTATGTTTTTCCCTAAATTCACTGTACCTCTTTCACCTAAGGTGACCTGTAGAGATTCCTTTAACTTCTTCCTCATTTTCCTGGTCAAGGGGAGAATATGTGCATAGTGGGGATCATCTACTTTACCACAAGAATGTAAAGGAGCAGAGATCATGTCATCACTAAACTCTGGCACTACGCTTGCCTCAAGTTTGAATAACCTAATGGTGACTTACCCTCCTCAGACAGTTCTTCTCAGGTTTTAGCCTCACTTAATTTTCACAACCTGGAGCTTAATTTTCACACTAACAAAACAGGAGAAGATTTTCAAGGAAATTTCAGAAAGGAAGTGATAATGGGTGCCAGTCCAGCAACTCAAATTTTGGCTGCATTACATTAGAACAGAACAGCTATTTGTACTTCAGCCTCCTTTAGGAAATTTCTAAAGCCAGATGTGTGTGTGAAAGGACACAACTAGGATGTTTTGACAGCACATATAACATCTTCCATGCCGTGAGCCCTCGTGCACTTACAGAGTTTATCTCTGAACCGCCCTTGGTGCCAAGCGGCGACACTGAGAATGAAAGTGAGGAATACTTAATCTGCCAAAAACCGCAGCAGTTTGTGGTCCAAGAGAGCAAAGTGCAATCCTAAAAGCTGTCCTCACCCTTCAGGCACAGAGGTGGTACCAGGAGTGGTTACCCAACACCGTGGAGCTGTGGGGAACACCAGCAGCAGGAGGAGATTTGGGGAGCCCAGACTGGACTCCCAGCCCCCAAGGCCAACTCTTTCCTAACAAATTGGGACATTTCATTACCAGAATGTTCAGACCCAGCTGTAGCTTCTATTGAGGAAAAAACTCCCATGGTATCAAGTGCCACCAAACCGTGGCACAAGTCCAGCATCTGATAGAGCAGAAAATGTATCCCTGTGAATCGCCAGCGAGATCTCCTGCGGTAATTTCACACCCTCACACCAGCCTGCCAGTGAAAAGCCAGCCAGCCCTAAATATCTGCTGGTTTTAAGAGCAAAAGTAATGCCAGACAAAGGCTGTGTCAGTAAAACACTCTGTGGTACTGCCATGATGTCTTACAGCAACCAGGAAATTGATTTGTGCATTTAATGGTTCCACATCGAATGCACTACGGGAGAAGACAACAAAAACCCAGCCTCTGCTTTGTTTTGAAAAAATACAGGTTGACCAGAGGATTATTAGGTGTATTGGGATATTCTGGAACCATCATTTTGCTCTTCTAATTCAGTATCAGAGCAGAAATAATCAGGTGCAAAGGACACATTTTGTTTGCACATACATGAAATGACCTTGCTGTGGCCCAGCTCCAGCCACACAAAAAGTGGAGGAGCTTCCACTTCCAGCCGATGTTCCTCAATTCTGCAGGTCAGACACAAAGTTCCAGTGCTGTTGGTACTGCTCACCCTGGCTAGGAATAAGACTGACTGAAAGTTACCAATTGATTTCTCTATCAATTCTAAAACAAATATCAAAACAAGCCTGGCGCTTTCCCCAGCAGAAAGAATTCTCAAGCTGTAATTTGTTAAATGTGACGTGAAGTTGATGATCTTGCAACCAAAAGCACTTTGTCAGGATGGCTTAAAATGGCATAAAAGACCATTTTCTCCTGCATTTAGAACTCATTGGATGGAGGGGTACACAACACCTTTATTAAAAAAAAAAAAAAAAATTAAGAAAATTGAATTAAAAACCCCTCCCGGTCAACCCGAAGCCACCTCGACAAAAAAGTCAGAAGAATATGGTGGATAGAGACAAGATAATATTACAATTATATATTTTCTGAAAGGGCCATAAATTAGATTTTCCAGATGCATAATCTGACTTGGTTTGTCACAATCTGTTAATTATATGTATATAAAAGTGGGCAGAATAACCTTTTTGACCCCTGAACTCCTTAGCAGTCAAACAGTTCTTTTATATACCCAGGGTAAATTGTGAAAAAGAGCTTTTTGCAATATCCAAACCTTTTTGCAACACACCAAGATAATCCTCTCAAGTTATGCAGCAAGATTGCTTTAAAAAAACCCCAAATTTTATATACCAGCCATCCCACAGATTATTGTGAGAAACCAGCTGGCGAAAGAAAAAGCTTTCGTAAGGATGGCATTGCTTTGAGAACAACTTAGATATTTTGTTTTATTTATTTATTAACAAGGAAGTTAATGAGGGAAAATGCTCAAGTGGACCTAGAGTTGGATTAAGAACTCTGAAAACATTCTGAGAGCTGAAAGATGGTGAATTACCAAAGGTTAAGTCACAGCACTGTTATTTTACCACTTCAAGTTGTATAATAATCACAAATAATATCAAACATGACCCTCTCCTTTTGATTTTTCAACTTTTTTTTTTTTTTTTGCTTTCTTTTCCAAGAAAAATCCTGTTAGATTTAAATAGACACCAGCTTGCAAAATTAGTGCAAGTACCAAAGATCCTGAATGTGGCAGAGCATTAAATCCTTGGACAGGGCATGTAGGGCATTTCAGAAGCAAGAGTAAAATCAAATTTTTTTAAAAAAAGCAGTGAAAACAAAGCAGCAGCTAAAGGTCAGTACTGGAAAACCAGCTGAGTATTGGCAAATTTGTCTTAACATTGCTATAAATTTAAAAGTCAGGCCTTGCTTTCTACAGCAGCTTCCCAAGGGGAAGCAGAATAATTGATTTAAATACTAGTTGTCATCAACAGTTGTAGCAGAAATTCCCAGAAAAAGCACTACTCAAAAATAACTAAAAGAAAATATTTATCAACAACATAGAATTCATGCTGCAAATAAAGTGAATTTAGCAACCAAACTTAGACGTGGTCCCAGTGGTCATTCTGTAAATCCCAGATTTAACTTGCTGCTGTTTGGGTAAGAATAATTCTCTTGTTTTGAGAATAACAACATTTTACAGTATCCTCTTTGGACTGAAGGCTGTAAATTACAATCCTGCTATTTTTTTAGGAAGCCCACTTACCTTTCATACTTCAAGTCTTAATTAACACCAGCACCAGGGCAAGGCAAATCTGCCAACATGCATTTTAAGTGATTGCTTTAAGTCGTGGATGCCAGGAAAAACAATCAGGAAGCCCTTGGATGCACTCAGGAGACCCATGTCACTCTAAAAGGGAGTTAACAATGCTGTTGGGCTGCTCTGCAATTTCTCAGCAGTGAAATCTGCTTTTTCACTTTTCCAGTTTCTGGCCAAAGCCCCTGTGAGTGAAGCCAGTGCTTTTTTCTCACTGTGCTCTATAAATAATCACGGCGGAGCTCCTCGCTGCAAGGTGAGGTGAGATGAGCACGGGCATTCCTGTCAGGCTCGGATACCTCCCAGAAAAACACTCCCAAATTAATCCCACAATTACCCAGCACTCCCAAATTAATGCCACAATTGCCCCAGTCCTGATGGGCTGAGCTGCCCCAGGGGTTGATGAGGTTTAACTTGTGTCAAACAGCAGCAGTGGGGCCTTTCGTGGCTCAGCAGGTGCAGAGCTGGCATTTGTGTGGCCTCACCTGCAGCCTTCAGCTCTGAAAAGAGTGGGATTTCTATTTCTATTTCCATTTCTATTTTTATTTTTATTTTTATTTTTATTTTTATTTTTATTTTTATTTTTATTTTTATTTTTATTTTTATTTTTATTTTTATTTTTATTTTTATTTTTATTTTTATTTTTATTTTTATTTTTATTTTTATTTCTTTTCCTCACAGACATAAAACAATAAAAAGAGAAATAAGCACACCCAGATGGCAATTCCAGATCTCCTCAGACCTTTCAGTGTCCCCACTTCCACCTCACCATTATCTGGAGAGAGAATTTAAGGTGCCTACACACCTAAATTATGCACTTAAGGATTAATTAAGAATTAACCTCTGATATTGTTTTATAATTAAATCCATATATCTGTCTAATGATCCTGGGCATATATTATAGTGATGAGTGCAAACAGCAGAAAGGCAAAAATGTGCATGTGGATTACATCACAGATGGATGAATTACAAACCTTTTCTTATTTTTCATTCAACCTTCTGTATTCTTACAGCATTTCAGCAGCATATTGATTTATATTGATCTAGAACTTTCAGAAAAAACTACTCCCAGTTAAAAAATACTTGAATTTTTTTTTCTCAGCCAATAAATTACGATTCTTTCTTATTTCTATAAAAATTAAAATTATCATTTAAAGCCTTAAACCTGAACTTTGGCAACAACAATATGCTGACAAAGTGCATCCAAAACACGTCTTTTCTATCAGTATAACTTTCTACAAAACTTTTAATTAACCATGGATAAACATTGGGATGAGTTTTATTTTAAAATGCTTTTCTGGAGTGGTTTGAGTTTTGGCAGATTTATTGATCTTGAAAATACTCCCTTTAGTGTTTCTCAGTGACAGCTGGATCCAAATTACCTTGGGAATAGTGTTTGACACAGAATTCCAATGCACTGTACACAAATATTCCCCCAGCCCCTGAAGTTTTAAGATTTAACAACCTCTTAGAGATGGTTTAAACTTTTTGTTATATTTAAGTGAAGTCCCAAGACAAATAAATTCTTGGGGAAAGTGTTATTCTCTTGCAATGGGATTTAAATGGTTTAGGCTTCTCTGCTGGGCTGCTCTTGCTCCCAGGCTGATGCACACTCTGCCCTCAGCCACAAAGACTTCCTGATGAGGCAAATATCACTTTTATACATCATATTACAATTTAGAGCTCTCACCAAAATAAAGTTATTGACTGAATAGGAGAATTTTAAAACAAACAGATCAATAAATTAAATCTGATGTCCCATCTTTCCTGAACGTGGGAACCACAAATGTTCCTACACACAGCCAGCTGTCCTAGTTATGCACAGAAAGGCTGGATCCCAGCAGCAGGAGTGAACTGGGAGATGCTGGAAAATAAAAACTGGAACAACTCTTGAAAAGCTCGTGGTGGGTGGGCTGCCAGTCCTTCCATGGCTACTTGCCAGAAAGTTCTGGGATGACTGCTCAGACTAAAAAGTGGCTGGGTCTTGCAGAAATCCTCCCCTTTGCAGTTCTGTAATTTGTTTTTTGCCTGGAATGAACAGGTTGGGATAAGCATCATCACTTTCTCCCCAGTAGCTCTGGTTACTCCAGACTTTTTCCTTTCTTTCTCTTTCTCTGTGAGGAGGAAAGGAGCGAGTTCCTTGCACAGAGTGAGGTCCCAAAGATGGACTGTGCTGTTCCCAGCGGAAGGAGGCAGCCAGGCCTTGGTCCTGGAAATTAAGTTATCTCTGTTTCCTCTTTCAGTTCTCTCCTGTCTCTGGTTTATTTCTTGGTTAAACCAATGCTCATTAGTTGTGTCTGCATTTAGTCTCCAACAATTGGCAGAACTGAAAATACACATTTGAGTCAGCATCAGGGGAGCTTCAGTAAGGAAAAGCCAGGAATTTCTGGACTAATGCAAATGTTGGGGCAGCACATCAACTCACTCAGAGTGCAGAGCAGCACCTGCCCAGAGGTTACAACCATCCTGGAACCTGCCTAAAAGCACAGAGGACAGGCTTGAGGGTATATTCAGTTATTTAAGGTCAAAGAAAACAAACCCACATACAAGAAGATACAATATTTTTTTAAAAGGTTGTTTTATTATACAAGAGAAAACCCACACCAGGAAACATCCACCTTCCATATCCCAGCAAAACAAAACAAAACAAACACACAAAAAAAACCCCAGGAAATATTCATCTACTCCTTAAAACTTCTCACAGACTACATACACACATTACTTGCTTTTCATGGGCTGCACTGACATATATTAATCAGAGAGACTCTACTAAAGCAGGAATTACTCCAGTTCTAAGGGGGTGTTGGGGTAGATGTACTCAGTACAGATGAATATTCCTTTAATTATGTAACTCATTGGGATCTGTGAGCTGGCAGGGCTAGTGGTTCCTCAGCACCAGGCATACAAGACAAAGCTTCATCAGCCTCCCATCTTTCCCCCCCTCTCCTTTTCATTTATCATATGGTTACATAAAAACAGCAGGGATATGAATTAGGCATATTTTTTAGTGCACTGAAAAGTTAATGAAAAGTTAAATACAACTTACGTGTGTGATTGCACAAAGCACTTATTTGACCTTGCTAAGCTTGAACAGGCACTCTAAGATTAGCCTGGCATGTATTTCAAGTGTATGAAAAGTACAAAATTGGTTCTTAAAACACTAGTACAGACTGTTTCATGCCTAAATCCTCGTTATGTGCAGTGTATTTATAGGAAATGACTCAACTTTAAAGTGTGCAAAGACAAGTAAACTCTCCTTCCTCATGGCAAAGTGGTGCTCGTGTATTCAGATGCTGCAGCCTCCAATAAATCCTGTTCTGCAGGACAGGATTCAACAACAAAGGCTCTGCAAAGGTTCCCAGGCACCAGTTTTTGTCCTAATGATTGTGAAATACTGCAGCATTTTATAGCTGAGCAAATGGGAGGGAGGGGACAGAGGGAGGTGAAAAAGGGGAAGGAAAACCCCAAACCTTTGTCCCTTTTCAGGCTGCACACAAACCTGAGGGTTCTCACTTTGCCTTTCCATCATTTGTTACATCTCATTTTAATGTCAGGCCTTATCAGCCACAGGGCAAAGCAAAAAGTGAATACAGATACCAAGGACAGAACAAACTCCCATCCTTGCAGCACCACAAAAAGAGAATGTTTTACTCCCTGCTTTATTCCCTGTTCTTGTGTAGCAATGGAGAACACAACATACCATGAACCAACCCTCCAGGCCCACAAGGAACACCAAGAGCTGCTTCTGTTTATTCATCTGTGAGAGGCAATAGTTTAAGGAGTTGAAAAAAATCACATTCTTCTTTATCAATACCTGAAAAGATACTGTATTTATGCTTTTAAAAAGTTACTGAAGTAACTGAGCTCTGCTGAGAATTCCTGGGCAATGTTTCACCTTCAGCTGACAGAAGGAGATCAGGTTTAAGTTTTCCTTACAAATTCATGCAAAAAATGAGAGGATGAAGGACGATAGATGGCTGTCTCCCAAAATGGTAAATGCAGGTAAGTCGTGGGAAGTGATTTTCAATACCATTCTTATCCTGGGGAAAACAGACTGTGGTACAGAAACCACACATGACACTCAGACAAGTGCACATGTACCAGTAACCACAGCTCTCAAGTCCTTCACCTTTAATCACTCATTTCAAAATATCTTTAATTTGTGCAACTATTCATTTTCCTTGACTCAATGTCTCCTCACCTGTACTGTATTTTTGTTTGTACACGTTACTGTGTTGTGTTGCATTATCACAGAGCTCCTGATTTCCAAAGGATGAACTCCTGGCTAAGTTATGGAGGTCTGACCAACACTTATAAAAATTTATTCCCCCAAATGCATCTCTTTGTATCACACTCTCTGTTTTTACCATGTCTGAATTAATATAACACATTGCAGCTTTCCCATGGTTTTACTGCTGGGCAATAATACATTTTTTCAAAGTGATTATTCCATGCAAGAAAAGGCTTTAAGCTGGCAATACTTTAGGCATGTTATTACAAAGGTGTATAAAACCTGCTTGATATTATTGCTCCATGTAAATTACTTTGGCCTCTTGCAACTCTTAATACCTTAAAAAACAGCAGCTTAAGGAGACAACCTTGTAATGAAGAGGCTCCATGTACTCTGTGTTTGGTGCCCTTATCTTCCTTTTCTCTTTATTATATACACTTGCACAAAAATCTTTCACTTTGCCACTACTTCATTCCTTCCCCCTTCCCTCTCCTATTGTGATGGAAATTATTGAAGAATTAACCTGCTGCCACTGACTCCTGGGTCAGTTTCTCTGTTGCTGTTTTGACATCATCTAACGAAGATTAATTTGGATACAGGCTCTGAATGGCAGCTCTGGGAGGATCCAGCAGCCAGAGCCTGCACTCTGCTACTGAGCTAAGGAAAAACAGGACAAGTCTCACAGGCTTCAAGATCCTGTGTTCATTTCTAAAAACGCAAACCTACAAAATAATCAGCGTATTCCTTTGCCTTAAAAGAAATCTTGGGTTTGGATTTTTCCCCCTCAATGACTTCACTGTTTATGGTTGATGTAATTAATGAGTTTATTGACTTTTTCTCTGCACATCACAAAAGAAATCTGAAAGCAGGAATTGCCTTGGGACATACCAAGAGCCTGGTCTTCAAGGAGACACTTAAATGTTTAAAAATATAAATTCACATTATTGAACTGTCAGCTGCAGAATGCCTTTCTGGCAAACAGCAAAATAAAATAAGTGCCAGCCTTAAGAAGTTCCAGGTGTGTCACTGATAGAGAGGAGAACAATAAAAAGGGGTTAAGGCTGGACCCTCTGGCAGCAGTGACAGCGTTTGTGCCTCTCTGTGTCAGCACAGACAAGTCCTGCTTGGCAAATGTAGCCTTGAGTGAGAATCCCTGGAGTCCATACACAAGAAACTGGAATGGAAAGGCAGGAATGAAAATCCAGTGCCAGAACCAGCTGAAAGAACATTCCCACCTGAGCCAACCAGCCCAGAGAAACACAGAGCAGGGAAGCAGCGCTTTGGGATCCTCAGGGCTGTGCTGTGCAACCTTGAGTTAGCACATCTACCAAATCTACCCAATACAGGCCTGTGTATCCACCAAGAGAGCAGCTGAAAGCAAAGTTTCACACAATAATCCAAGTCAAACTAAATATTTGACAACTTTATGCAGCTCTGTTTGGCTGAGACTGCTCCTGTTCTTCCCAGTGAGCCGTTTGTGTCTTGTACTTGCTGGTACCAACAGCAGAATGGGATTTGGACACAGACCATTAGGTCTCTATTTGCAGTATCTTTTGGTAGGTTTTTCCATTTTTTAAATGATGGATGTTACTGGTTCTTTGCTATTTTCTCTGGGAGAGGAAGGCATCTCTTTGCAATACGTATAGCCTGAAATAGTCAGTGTTTTTTGGCTAATATACACAAGTGCTAAAAGATGACGCCTTAGGATTTCAGCTTTTGTATTTTCCATCCATTTGCAGTGCTGCAGTTCTTTAGTGCCTGACTCCAAACTCCATGTGCAGGCTCAGCTGCTGCTTCCCCATCCTGCTCAGACACAGCAATTCCTCCCCAGGCCTGCAATCAAGGACACCTCACTGCCCCAGGCCTGAGAGATGGAAACAAAAGGGACTTGGGGGCAGCAAAGCTGCCCTAAATGGCTTCATTCCCTGCAGCTGCAATTGGGAGATGAACCCCCAATGTGCAAATGGACCCAGATAAGAAAGGTGCCAGACCTGTCAACTGTGGCACATTTTTGGGTGCAGCTCCTGGGGGGCCTTGTCTGCCTGAGATGTATCTGAAGGCCCTTCAACTAATAGAACTGGTTTTTTTATATTCTGAATTATGTCTGGCCTCTGTTTCTAGGTAGTCCAAAAAAGGCATCAAAGCAAAAAGCAGAGATTTGCAGGGCAGCAACTCAGCCATGGAAGGAAAGAGGTCCAGGGCCTTCTGTAAAACTGAGATTCAGAACTCAGTATTATAAAATTCAGACAGTCAAGCAGCAAACAGAGGTTAGAAAAAAATCCAAGTGCTGCCCATCAATACACCTGGAACAAGTCAATACAGATGTGCTGGTACCATGGCACCAGTGCTTACACCCCCACACCATCGCTGTGTCAGACGCACTTACATGGTTGCTTTGGGACTTTTTCCCTCAAAGAGATACTCAATTCCTCCTTAATTTAATTTTAGGTGGAAGAAATAGAAACACCTGTGGCTGTTTACCAGCTCATCCCATCTGTTAGTATTGAACTGTGAGTTTACATCCCTGAGAGGAGGGCAAAGCAGCTGAGAAAGGCATTTTTTACAAAGACCATTAAAAAGGGGGAACCTGGGACACTTTTCTAATTAATTTGCAGAATTAAGATTGGGAGTAAGCTTCTGCCAAGTCCAAGACTAATAGTATCATCCAGGGATTTGCAGTATGAGGTAAATGTTCCAGTTTGGGTTTGTCTCCTCCACTGCCCTTTGAGGCAAGTAGCCATCACAGAAATAAATATAACCTTTGTTGTTCTGGGGTTTTAATCCCCTTTCTGTGCCTTTCTTTCTGTCACTTTGATTCCTCTTACAGAGCTGGTCTAAGTTAGAGGGTGTTGAACACCAAGTGAATGACAGAATCTTGAAGGTACCCAAATATTGCCAGCAAAATCCATTTGTGTATCTGGTTTATACATCCAGTAGCTGATGAGGGTGCCACAGAGGTGTTCAGGTGCCAATGTGATCAACACATTATTGTAGATATCCACAGAAAACCACATTTTAGAGCTAACAACCTGTTTCTTTCCTTGTATCCAGTAATTTTTATGGGTGAGATAATGACAGGCGGAAATTTGTCAAGAATTTTTTTTTCCAAGTCCATTGTTTCCTTAAGTGACAAGATAAATTTTGAAAGTGAGTCAGAAAAATCCTGTCACTTTCCCAGGCCACCCATCCTAGGGACAGATTAATTCTTAGGCAGCTTCCCCTCATGTGTGGTCTAAATTCCCATCCCATTTCACTGCAAGCCTCTTGAAAACGTGTTCATTACTATTCTCTTTGCAATTAGTATTTATTTATTGGAAGACTTGTCACATCTCACCCTCATTCTTCCCTGCTGTAGACTAAACATGCCAATTCTTTCAATCTTTCCCCACAAGACATCTTTGCCAGACTTTATTCCTGATTCTCCCCACGGGCCTCCCTCCAAATTGTCAACATCTTCCTCATTGCAGGGTTCCCGAAATTGGACACAGGGCTGCAGGAGGAGCCTTATCAGTAATTGAGTGGAAAGATTACTTCATCATCTCCCAGACAATCCTGTTTATGCAGCACAGCACTTGCTTTTTTTGGTACTTGTGTTCTTTGGCAAGAATATGGAATTATTAGTCCTTGTTCAATTACTAATCCGTGGCAACTCCCTTTGCTGTAAAGCTCTTGGTTTCCAAGAGCCTGAGCCTGGGTTTTGGCTCGTTCAGCTAAGCAATTTCTCTTTTTCATCTTACAAACACTGTCTTCAGGAATATTCAGGACCCTTCATCCTTGTTTAGACTGTATCACCTGCAAGATTTGCAGCCTAAGATCTCAATTTTTCCACGTTTCCTCATCTCCTCCCTCTTGCACTGCCTGGCACACCACATCCACAAGCAATGAAGTCCCAAAGATCCCATGAGTTTGGGGGTTGCCAGCACATTAATCACAGAACACACATCCTAGCTCTACATTTTGATTGTCTTTACCTTTGTAAAACTGCTGACTTGAAAACTAAAGGGTATTTGTCCTTCAGGCAGACCACAAATGATATTCCATGGCAGCACCCTCTGCACAGCTGTCCAGCTGTCATACATGATCAAACACAGCAAATATTCAGTGCCAGGGTACATTCCGCTTGTCTGCGAGATTTCAACTCTTTTCACTGTTTTGAACACTAAAGACAACTAGAACAAATTGCAGAATTAGGATAGTGTTTACAGAACTCCCAAGAAAGTCTTAAAAGTTAAGTATCTTTAGGAACAAGTTTAATTCCATCTACAAGGAGCTTTAGAAGTCTTCTGAGGAGCTTTGTGACCCCCTAATTAGAACTTTGTACAGACAGAGACTAGAAATTAACTGAAATACCCAGACATACTGAAATAGGAACCTTCCCCCCACCCCATTACATAAAAGCTATAATTATATTTGTTACATAAACATTTTAACTGGGGAAAACATTAGATAATTGAAGACAGTCCTTCCCTCCAACCCCAGTTCCCCACCACTCACAACACAGCAAGAGTAAAATTAACTCAGCAAAGTTGTGTTCCCAGTGCAAAGCTGCTCCTGTGCGTGGATGGTGCTGTGCTGCTCATGCTGGGGAAGAAAAATGTGAAAGGAAACCATCTGAGACTATTTTGCAGGTCACCTTTTGTAATGCAGCTGCAGACAGTGTATTTTCTATTTGTTTAATCAGTGTCAAGAGTCCAGCCTTTAAGAAATCAGATAAAGAGCAAGAAATTATTTAACAGACTGAATAATTGCTTTGTGCTTAACCAATAATGATGAGGATACTGAACTCCACCACTGCTGGCAGATATCAGAAAGATTCTAAGCTGCAAAAGGGCTGAAAGGTTGATCGGCTGCCACTCAACCCATTGCAGGATGAGGAGAAACCTGTTTATTTTTTCTTAAAACCATTTCCTTAAACCATTCTTCTCTCTGGAAGGTACTTGCAGAAGGACCTTGAGTCGCTGCTTTTCCCTGCATGCAGGCAAGAGAGAAATGCAGTTCTGCCTGCTGTACCTCACGCTGGGGAGGCAGGGAGGTGACTCTGGGCTAGAGCCAGCCTGGCTCACACTCACATTGGTGGGTCCTGAGGAATGACAGGGACTGCACTGGCAGGGAGCAGTCCTGCTGTTATCCTGTCACACAGCTTTGCTGGTTTAGCTCAGCCAAGCCTGAGGATTTCCTCCTGTCCCCAGCCTTGCTCAGTGCCAGGCCCTCTCCTTGCCAAGGGTGCCAGTTAGGATCTCTTACAGAATCCCAGCCTGGTGCAACTGGGACAGAGCAAATCACTCAAACCAGCTCCCCAGTGGGGAGAGACACAGCTCTGTGCACGTGTGCTGGGGGATGTCTCCATTCTGCTGTGCTCCAGCACGGTGATTTTTGGATGTAACAGATTTTTGGAGCTGGTTTGTGTCGGTACCTTCTGCTCCCCAGCAGCACAAAGCTGGCTCAGCAGCCCAGCTCCAGCGGAGCCCTGGGTGCTGCACACATTCCAGGCAGGAGGAGAGCTGGACTGCCACCAGGTGAGACACAACAACATCAGGATTCAAGGATCCAAACTCCTCCAGGTACAGCAAATGCTGTGACACAGCTCTGGGAGTGCCCTGGTCGTGGCTTCCCTATGCAGCAGTGGTCAGGGACCTCATTTGTGTAACAAGCTATTTAAGAGGGAAGCTAATTGAAGTACATAAATCCTGAAGAATATCACATCAAGCCAAGAGACTATTATTAGCCCAACCTAGATAATGTTATAGAAGTGCATTAAGAAACCTCAATAAAAAAATTACTAGGAAACATTCCCCACTTCAAGATCCCAAGAGATAAATTCTCTTATGCAATGATTAGATATTATCCAGAATAATAAAAAAGGAATACTAAAAATGGATGTGGAGATGGAAGGCAGAGACAGCACAAGTTCACCCAAATGGGTCACAGCCTGTTCCTAACATTCACTGCTCTGGAGGTAAGAGATCAGAGCCATCTAACAGCTGCACCTGAAAGGAAAATTAAACTATAATTCTGCCACAATTTATTTTTTTTTAAATACATGCTACTTATGTAAATGTTGATGTAAAGTTAATGGACCCAGAAGCATTTCTACCAGTGTCCTCTGACCAACTCTAGTCTTGTTCTTCCATTACCTGTCCTAACTATATTGAATTTTCCCCTCTGCCAGTTTCTACTGATCCTACCAGACAGAAAGAGCATCTATGGGCATTTCCATCGTTGTGATGTGAGCAGGCTGGAGCCCAAAACAAAACCAACCACACATAGACAAAAAAAAAAAAAAAAAGAGAAAATCAAAAAGTGAAGTGTGTGCAGGGAAGAAAGGAGAGTGAAATGAAACAGGACAAAAATCAAAATCCCAAATACCTCTTTAAAATTGCAAGCAATATTGTGACATTAGACTGGGTCATTAAGAATGAGGTTAGGTTGCAATCATTTACTATCTTCCTTTACTCTCCATCAATAATAAAGCAAAGTTACCTTAGGAACAGCAATCTTGCTTTCACAGAAGATGAAACCTGAACATTTTTAATGTGACAAAGAAACCCTACAAACCAATACAAATTGGATTTCCATGTCACTATGTCAGTAAAAACCAGATGACTTCCAGGTAAAAGTAGAGGGCAATGTCCAGGATTCATTAACCTGAACAGGCCAGTGATTCAGGAGGCACAGCCACTTTTAACACTGATAAAAATAATTTTCTGTGAGCTGAGTGCCAGGAAGTTGGTTCACTTCAAAGGAGTCCCTACAGTTTTGGTACAGTCCACTACTGCACAGGAGTTACACAGAACAGCTATTTATAGTTATTCCAACTAATACAGAGTTATCAGGAGCAAGCTTTGGGTTTTGCTCATAGTGTAAAGATGAAAAATACAGAGGAATGGAAAAACATGCTCAGCAAGTCTCTGTTCTGCCAGGCTGTTGCTCCACTGTTCCCTGTTTGCAGAGTGTGTCCCGTTGCTCTCAGCAGCACCTCCTGCCCAGCACAGGGTGAGGACAGCCAAGGCTCACACTGACTGAGCCCCAGGGAGGTGCAGAACACCCAGATGTGCTTAAATCCCCAGCTGAACCAGGCAAAAACACCCCCAGCACTGCCAAAGGTGGGCTGTTACTTCCCCTGCTGGCAGGTACACGAGTGAACACTGAAACACTGACAAGCCGTATTGGGTATTTATTACAACAATTAAAAGCCCAACTATTTTCAGTCTGAAACTGGCTCTGCATCAGAACAACTCTCCCCCAAGCCTCTGAACAAACCAAACCCCCAAACCTGTCAGCACCACAACCCAAAGAGCCACTGGTGTCCAGCATTGTCACATCCCAGGTGTCTCTGGCTGCCTCTGATCCATACAGAGCTCTCAGAGGAGTCTTCTTCAGAAATCCTAAGGAAGCAAAGTACTCTGAACTCAGGGAAGCAAGAGTCTAGAGATGAAGCAAATTTATTGTTCCAAGTGTTGAAATCAGGGAGCATTTGAAATTAACAGCCACACACTTGATGAAAACCCAGCTAGTACAAATGAACAAACCCGGATAACCCTTAAATAAGTTACAAAGCTGTTGTGGGATGGTGGATATATATCAGAGAGCCTTGAAGGTAACAAGTTTTCATGGTTTAGAAAAGATGTCCTCTGCACAAATGACAGGCAGAGAACAGCATCACTGAGGTACAAGTCCCATTTCTCTCAGGTAAATTATATGCATAGATATCTAAGGTTTCTGAACAGCTTTTACAGCGTATTAAGATAACAGAATGAAAATACATTGTATTTGAAACCAAAGAGCAGCATATTAGACATGCACTGGTAGAAAACATCCTGTGTGCCACTAGAGATGTTAAAAGTACCATACACAACTTGGATGTTCAACTAAAAGCGTAACAATTTCCTCTGACTTCCTTTTTTGTGGAAAAAAGTCTAGATGATCATAGATCTGGAATTCTCAACATTCAGCTGTGGTGGGTATGACATGAACATAGAGGGTCTTCGTATTCAGGTTCTTCATAGAAACATCCTTTGTGATCTCTGAATGAAGGAAAGGAGAGAGAAAAAACAGTTAGTGCTCTTGTTTACCAAAACTATCAACATTTTTCTTTTTTTTTTAAAATTTGCTTTATTCAGACATTTTTGCTGGTTCCACCAGAGCAGGACTGGGATGGAAACTGCTCAGCTTGAAATTCCCTTCTGTTAAAAGCCTAGGAAAGGAAGGGTCACCACGTGTCAGGAGCGTCCCTGCAAGAGCAGGAGAGCGTGCTTTATCTTCCAAAGTAGAACTTTTTGAAAGTCTGCATCAGCCCCCAGCTCTCACCTTCACACCCTGACAGAGCAGCACCTAGTTCACAAAACTCTAACACCATGATATGAAGTCAATAGGAACAGCACAACACAATGCACTGAAAGCCAGAGTCCCTCATAAACAGTTTATATGTAAAGCAAAGACTGTACCAGTACCTGCTGAAAAACTACTGCTGGAATCTTGCTGAGTATGCCTGAAGAATTTCTTACCATACAGGGTAATTCCCTATATCTTCTCAGAGCTACCTGCACAGAGTTTGGAACAGGATAAAGTCCCAACAAACCTCTGAAGGACAGAGCACACTTCCAACAGGCTGACTCAGGGTTGTAATTACTCAAGAAACACAGAGTAATCCCATGTGTGTCTAAGGAAAGTCACCCGCAAAGCTTGCAGGAGCTGGAAATCTTTCACTATTACATTGTGAAATATGAATTTTTTCCCAAGAAGCCTGGTGCTTGCTGACTTCCAGCACCCATCAGCTGTAGCAAACTGCCCACTGAGAGCAGAGTGTTTGGAAAACTGGGAGGTACAGCCTTGGAACAAAAGTCACCCCAGTAACAAACACCCCCAAGGCCTCTTCACTAAGAAAGTTCAGAGTGGTAAGAAACTTGGCAGGTGGAAGCACAGGAATACTGGTGAAATTCAGATTAACAAGGATTGGAGTCACACTGTCACTGTCTATCCTGGAACCCCTGCAGACAATCCGAGCAAATACAAAATAATGCGAGGATCTGGCACCAGGGATAGCACAAAGGACACATTAATAACATCCAGACTGGCTGGGGGTTTTCAGGAGGAACCCTTTGGCAGTGTCCTGCCCCAAAAGTATTTCATTTTTTAGACTAAACACACAGAATCTGCACTGATTTTGAAAGCCATTTGTTAATTAGAGAACTGAGAAGTCTTCATGGATCACAGTGTTCTCCAGGAGTCATTGCAATACTCCTCCTTAAACAACTCAATATCCATCCACAGAGCTAGAAGAGTGGAGCTATAATCCAATTCAGCAACTGGGGCTTTATTCCCTCACTGACCTTCCTTCCCAGGAACATGTTCTACCAGGATGTAAAAAAGCGTGGTCTGCAGAAGCAGCCACACAAACTGTCAACTTGGGTCTCCAAGTCTCCCATTAAATATTTATTTTTAAGATCCTGAAAAATGAGGAACGTACATGAACCTATTTCCAAAAGTATTTATGACAATAATTAGTTTTAAATCTGGAAATTTGATTTATCAGTGGACTGTAGGGACACCCTCCTTTCTGTGCCAATTGCTCCATAGAAGGGCTTTGCAGGGAAGCACATGAAGTGTGCCCATCATCCCCAGAGTGGATCAATCAGGTACCTGGAACCTGTGTTTCTCCAGCTCAGGAATAAGCAACACTCACCACTTGAACATTTATTTTTGGAGTGTTTTCCAACATTACAAAGGAGGAGTGAAAACCACATTTGTTTCTGAAAAGCTGGTGAGTTTCTGTGCAACAGACAGCAGATGCCCAGCTGCCTGGACTGAAAACATTTACAAAAATAACCTTTTCAAAACCAATAACTCATTTTCCACCAAGTGATTGTTTTTCCTTTTTATAGAACGGGCACCAACCTTCCAATTCATGGGTTATTTTCATCAAATGTTTCAAACAGTTAACAGGAAGTACATTTTTATTTTTAGAATAAACCACAAAAAACCTACTCAAGAGACTAAACTTTGTTCTGAAGGTAAGACCTTGAACAGATTGATCACAAGATGAATAGGGAATTACAAAGCTGCAACAATATAGATAAACATTAATTGACCTAATGTTTTCTAGAGGCATCAAAGTGTTTTTATATGCAGCACTTATTTATCATACAAAAAAGAGATGTGAAGATAAAATACAGCTATGCCAGTGTTTAAACTTATAAAATGTAATGCTGAAAATTAAATCTGAGATAGCAGAAGTGTGGCTACAAGGCATTAGCTGCAAAACTAAACCTCTAGGACCAAGCTCTGTTCTGAGTTTAAAAGAGACCAAATCAGTTGCTTTGGCCCTGGAGGACTTATCAAACCTGATCTTTCACATCACTGTCAACTGTCACTTCATACACTTTAATTAAAGTTCTAAACAGTTCTAGAGAATCCATACTACAAATGTTACAGTGATTTAACCCATTCCCCTTTCAAGTGAAGGCATTTTAAAACTCTTCACTTCAACTGAGCTTTAAAGGCTGTTCTGCCTGTACATCTTCCTGTCCTGAGAGCTTCTTGCCTCTTTCAAAGCTCTGCAGTTTCCCATAGTGGTTATTTCAGTGTCCAAACAGAATCATCTGGTGCTGTATCAGTGACAGGAATCAAAGAGGAACTGTGCCTAACATCCCTTGCTCCTGAATGCCTGAATGCCCAGGTGGGCAGAATACCTTTTAGTTTATGCAAGCCAAGTGTGGTTCATCTTCTAGGTTTTTACCCCTCGTGCTGAAACACTCCAGGCTCCAGTTCTCTGTTAACACCACTCAGCACAGTATTTCTGGTATTTGCCCAAACTATCACCAGAAAGTTTCATCAGCATCTGAGATCCATCTGAGTTACAAAAATGGCTTTTGAATACACGCACTTCAGGTCATATGAAATAAAAAACACCCAAACAGCCAAAAAAACACAGCAAAAAACCCCCCCACCCTTCCTTGCTCAGATTCCAACCTATTCCACCTGAATCCTCTGGATACCTGAGTGAACCCAGCTCTCAGCAGCTGCACTAGAGCTGCCCCTCCTGCCCTCCACACTGACAGCACCTCCTGAGGGAGCTCAGCCCACCCTGAGATGGGCAGTTTGAGCAGGATGTCCAACTTCTGGATAGGTCATGTGTGATAAACCAATAAATGTCATGGATCCCTCCCAAACAGCTCGTAAACCACATCACTGTGACACACTGCAGACAGAACCCTTGGCATTGTTTCATTCAGAGCTGAATTCTCCTGAATACAGGAATCCCTGTTTGGAGTTGTTTGGGTTTTTACCATGTAGTTTCCAATCTGTTCTCTCTGTCAAATGAAGACCCAAATCACTCTGGTCCAATTTTTCAGCACCACAGGTGGCTCCAGCTTCAGTCACACCTTTCTCATGAATCAGAGATTTTTGACCAACATCTCTCAGTGGTTTTGGAGGGTTCTGTAGCATTTCAGACCTGTGAGCATGTGCTGAAGCTTCCTGCTTCCCAGGTACCCCAAACCGCTCTGCCCTACTGAGTCTGACCTACCCACACCGCTCTACCAGAGATCCAACACTCTTTTCCACCCACTCCAACTCTTCAAGACAATGCAACAATATGAATGTTAAAAGTTTGACCAGATTCTTTAAATATTCCTCCTGTAGACTCACTTCCAGGAGGGGATTCACTGTTCAGTCATTCAGCAGGATGTTGCCATTCCTGCTGCTGACTGAACTTTACTGCAGAAGGAAAAAGCTTTTATACAACTTGCCTTGGCCATTTCATGAAGGGAATGCACTACAGCTTAGAATTTCTAAATCTATGTGTTTGCTTAAAGGATTTTATTATGCTAATATTGAATTACTGGGCAAAATTACAAACCAATGTGTGAACAGTACGGATTTAGTAATTAAACTGGATCTCAGGTTACATGAGCTGCTCCTCAACAATAAATTCCAAGGATCCTCAGATGAGCAATCCAAAGGTTTGTGCTTACCTTGAGTTAGTGCTTCATCCAGGAACAACTTCAGCCTTCTGCTTCTGAGCCCAAAAACTTTTGCTGTCTCATGCAGAAGACCTCTGTAGGTTAATCCATTCTGACCAACAGGGTTTTCCATTAGGAGAGTTCCCACTGTTCCCTTCTGGCACTCTGGACAAGATAAAACAGCTGAGTCACTACTGTAAGAAATGAAATTACTTCATTCATCTGGGTAAACTGAAATTTAGGATTTCTTCTTCCATTTCATCTCTATTTCTTCATGGTACTGAGAGACAAATTAGCAATGCCAACAGAAGAAAATTTCTTTACATGGGTCAACAGGATAACACAGAGTCTGGGAAACATGAAATATTTCAACATGACATAGAAACCACTACGTGCAGAAACTCACCAAGCACCTACAGATGATCAAATCCCTTGTAAAAACCACATTTTCGGCTCCTGCAAACTCTCAGTAGTGTCAGAAAGGGCTCATACCAGGGCACAGGGTAAGAGCAAGTTACTAAAACAACCCAGCTGCTCCCAGGTGAGCTTTCAGAATGCCAGATTAGCAAGTAGGAAACAGAATTACACACAGATATATTTATACCCCAGAGTAGGTGAATAATACAATTCATCTGGTTTTTAAACAGCACTAAGAAATGTCTCCCAGGCTGTTTCCAATGTCCTGGTAAAGAGCTGGCTCTTCATTCAAACTTGGTCTGTTTTAGACTCAGCCTTTTACAACAAGCTGCACAGGTGAGCTGATGGTCATAAAGAGGGAAACAATGCCCAGGGACTCATGTTTAACTGCTGCCCCTTATCTCAAATAGGCTCTCTTTTTTTCTCTGGAGAAGAGGGAGAAAAGCTAAGCATAAACATTGTTTTTATAAGTAAGTACACACTAAGAAAAAAATAAAGAAAATCACCATGTACTGATGAAAACCAACACCTGTGTACCAGCAAGTGAAAAGGGCCAGCACTTGCATGACAGCAAGCCCAGGCTGTGAAAGAGCAGCCCACGTACCTTGTGGCTTTGCATTGATCAGCTGCAAGTTGATGTACTGACAGAGCAGGGCACTGGGGGAGCTGGGCAGGGCAGGGGCTGACCCTGCTGTCACCTGCAGAGTCTTCCCACTGAGGCCCAGCAGGTCTGTCTGGTTTATCAGCTCTGCAACAGAAAGTGACACCAGTCAGGCCACCCCCAGGAGCTGACAAGGAGGCTGTCTCACTCCTGACCCCACTGCAGCAGTGCCTCCTCCTTCACAATCCTGTCCTCAAGAGCTTCTCTGTTGGGAAAATGGAATTTGTATAGAAATATTTGGTTTTCATAATAATACAAAGGGGGTGCTTCATTTGCTGTGGAAATTAGCTCCTATGTAATATTCCTTATGCACATAGTGACTTATGCAATAAAACAGTTAGCTAGCTTCAAACAAGCAAGAAATTATTCACCCAAGCCAACCATTCCTATCTCATGAAGAGCTGTGATCCTTGTTGCACCCAGACTCCCCTGGCCAAAGCAGCACTGGGAATGTATTACTATGCAACATCAGGATATTTATTAATATTAAATATATTAAACTCCAGGAAAAACAAACCAAAAAAATTCAAGTCATGGCTCATGAATAAAGCCCCCTACATGAGTATCTGTGTGTAATGACACTACAGCTCATGATCCAGCACATGACTCCAGGCAGGCAGACGGAGAAAATGGAGGAAGACCAGACCCAAACCAGGAGCCCTGTCTCCAAGGACATCAGAAGCAATCCTTGGAAGCGCTGGGAGGAGAAGCTGATGAGGTTTCTGTGACAAAAATTAATTCTACAGCACTGCCTGAGCCTTGAGGTCAGAGCTACTGATGGGCATCGTACTCAAGATACACAAGAATAACATCACTCTCTGCTGCAAAGAGCTCCAGAGATCAAATCCAGGGAGAACTGATGCATCTAATTTCTTGTCAGAACTGTGTGTTCCTGTACATATGGAACAGGCACACCTGTCAGCTTCAGCAAACAGGTTTTCATTCCACAGCAGCCCTACTGCATGTCACAGAGCCTAAGCTGTACAAAGCTCATTTTCTATCAGTTCACCTGAAAGAGTCTCAATGGGAATAAGTTATAAATGTATACATTTTGTAGGTTTATGAACTTATAAATAAAAAAAACCCTACACCAACCACCCAGCTCCCAAAAAAAAACCCCAAATCCTCAAAAAACCCTAATCCCACAAAAAGGTGAGCAACAATCACAAGCTACAAGCTCTCAAAATTCTGTCAAGTGCCACAGAACAGAGTGGGATGCACTGGAGAGCATTTCCAAGACTGCTAGGAAGCACAAAGATCTCGGGCTGCACCTATGATTCTGAAATGTGTATTTTAAATATCAACTTTTATGTATTTTTATATAAATTTGTAATGGTTTAAAGATAAAAGAAACCAAAAGCCAAGTGCTGATCTGGCCTGTCTGAGGTGCCAGGCACATGCTCAAGCACAGGAAGGGGATTTGCCTTTGGTTATATTTTCAGGAAAGCAAGAAAACAAGTGAATTAACAAGTGGAGATGAATTACCAAGATTTCATCCAATAGAAAGGAGCCAGGGCAGGTTTTTTCCAGCACAGCCCTAAAGCAGCAATTCCAGGTCATGGGAAGAGAGAGCACAGGGGAGTAGGGGGTGACAGAGCTGGGAATATTTGGCCCCAGTAACTCCCAGTTTGCCATTCCTCAGCTGGCAGCATCCCTGTGGAGCCATGCAGGGCAAGGAGGCCCGAGATGCAGTAATGGGGGTTTCCCAATTAACAATTAGCATTTGGAACTCCAGGAGCACTGACATTTTCCCAGGGAAGAGCTCAGGCATAGCGCTGTCAGAGAAGTCTGTTCACAGAAACCTCCCATAAAAGCAAGAAAAAATGGATCCTTTTTTCATATGTATCAATAGACTTGAAGGCAAGCAAGTATTACAAGTGCTCATCAAAATCACTTTAAAAGTCAGTTCTCCCTGCAGCTGGGGTTTAAGTTGTAATGCTCTCCCCTAAGGTACCTCACAGCCTTTTAAAAAAAGAAGATTAAAAAATCAGCCATCTGAAAATCATAAAGATGAAATAAGACATGTCTCGAAAAGTTTATAGGGGGATTTTTGTCCCACCTTCCTTGCCCCTCCCTTATTTTTTAAGCCCTACATGATCTACAGATGCATTTCTTCCCATAAACATATTGAAGGTGTTTTAAATAAATCTTTTTCAATATGAGCTACTTCCATAAAAACTGAGGGCAATTCTACAAGCATCCCAAACAAGAAGTTTTGAGCCTTTTCAGCGATCTAGAGGGGAAAAAAAGTCACAGACAACTTTTTTTACCATGTGACTTGAGCCCAGCTTCTTCCCTTTGAATTTGTTGTTGTTGTTGTTGTTCTCTGTTTATGTAGAAAGAGACTAATTCTATTTTCAGTTTCTCAAGGTCAGTGCAAGTCCCAGAGCCTTGTTTGGGGATTGTACAGTTCCTCAAAATACCTTAACATGCTGCTGGGGAGGAAATGTTTATCTCATTATTCCAATGCTGCGCTGAAAAGCAGGGACAGGACACATCTGAGCCTCCCTTAATACAAGAACCGCCTGATCCTGTGCCATGGCACAACCCTAAGGAAACCTTCATTGTAATTAGAGAACAAGATAATAAATTACTGCAAGTAAAGTGGAGAGCCCTAGAAACCACAGGAAGGGAATTAGGAGCCAGAAATATGGTTTTACTGGGTCCCAATTCTATTAACGCACGTGGGAACTATTCAGAAATTACTTGTCTGAAGTGCACAAAGTTTCTCTGCAATTCCTCTTGGACACAGTGGCTGATTCCAGCTCCTGCTCACCTACAGAGGCCCTGGAGTCACCAGGAGACCTCACCTGTGGTTATCCACCCCAAGGCTGAGCAGATAAAGCAGATGGATTGTACCCAAAGCAAACACTGGAATTCTGGTTCGATTCTCTGACACCTTTCAGGATGGTTTTCCTGGCACAGGCCTTGAACTGTGACTCCTCAGGGAGCCACATCTGCTGACCAATCTTGTTTGAGACGTGACAAACTGCAACAAAAGCCAATTTGATAATCTTTCTTTCATCTTTCCAAGGGAATTTCCATATGGTTAATAAATGGGCAGGGAAAATACCCTGCTCTGCCCAGACCACTGACATATACTCAAATGTGAAAATCAGCATGCCAAGATGGAAGTCCCAAAATGGTTCTCAAGGAGCAAAAGTGACATGGAAAGGAAAGGAATAAAGCCTTTATTACTACAGCAGAGGAAGAGGGAAGGTCTCAGCTGTCTCCACCATTTCCTTTAGGACTTTGGCATTAATGGATTTGTGCTGCATCTTTTTATCCTATAAATGACCGAAAACCCCCAAATACTGAGTCAAACTATTTATAAACCTAGTGAGATGGGAGTTTCCCAACTCTTCTGCACTTTTTGCAGGTCATCTCTTATTATCTGTGTTGACAATGAACAATACAAGTACAGACCCCCCTCTGCAGGCATGGACCACACTGTTATCCCTCCTACTCTTGAAAAGGATTTCAAGGAAAACCATTTCCTCCTTCAAAACACAACTGGAACATGAGGAAGATACTAAAGGATTTCCTCTAAATCCCCTTGGACTGAAAGCAAAGATTAATCCTTTTGTATGACAGGACTGTTCAGCTGAGCATGATCTGGAAGATTTATCACAGTGAGCTAATGTATGACAGCAGATGGGAAACCCCCAAAACCCTCCCAGAAATATTCTCAGGACAGAGCAAGTAAGGAAACTAAGGACTGAGATGACAACAGTGACACACAGACTATTTCTGTATGGATGTCACTGTTGGAAATTAACTGGTGATCCTCTGCAGCCCTGGGAGTACCCCAAAACAGCCAATTCAAGTACCTCCCCTTCAGATGTGCTTCAGTAATATTTCCGTGAAAAAATCACTCATGAAAGGTTTTGCAGCCATCCAATTACCATTTTTATAGTGTTTTGGTTTGGTTCTTTTTTACATTCTTGTGCCTTAACAAAGTTCAAGCTGCGAAAACATTCTAAAAAAGAAGAAAATAAAGAAAGAAGAAATGCAGAGCTCCTCAAGGTTCTTCAGGGTGGAAAGGCAACATTTTTCTTCTACAGATTACAGTTTGCATTCAGCTGAAGTTCTCACCCTGCCTACTGAGGCATTAGGGAAAAGAAAGCATGGGAAGGCTGATGGCAGCTCGCCATCAAGATCCAGCAGAGCCTGGGCCCAGTGGAAACACTGAAATAAATCACATTTTGTCCTGATGAGAACCGCAATGGAAGCAAGATAACAGATGAGCACCATTTAGCAGCAGCTTCTGGAAACATGTTGATGTGACTATAAACACAGTTTCATAAGCTAAGTACTATAAAATGGAGTATTTCCTTACTCATTTTCTTGTCAATTTGATTTAGCTAGCTAGATAGATATAAATTACACAGTAAATAATTATACAGTAAATGACTCCTAGCTGCTGCTAGAAGGACTTTCAATTTTCCTTGTCATACTCCATTTACCTGTGTTTCCATTAAAAACTGTCAGTTTGGAATTTTTAAGACCAAAAATGCAGGAGACAGCATCTACAAGTCCAGTGAAGTTCAAGGTATTATCTCCTTTTGGATTTTCCAGCAGCAATACACCATCTAAAACCAAAATTAAGAAATTAAAATGCAGTTTGGAAGCAATATCCAAGTTCTAATGATTTTCTAATGATGCTAATTACTTCCAATGAGTATCTAAACCAATTTAAAACTGGCAACACTGCATCTTCCCATTTTTTTTTTACTGGGAAAGGGGAAAGAAAACAGAGAAATGGACTGATGTGCACTTCAGATTTATCGTGCAGAAGTTGTGTTTGTTTTTATTAACAATGCAGTTCCATTTGTATGTTACTAAAGCACAACCCAGTATTATATTGGTTAAAAGCTGACAGACTGTGCCCTTTGAGATGGTCATCAGCTCTTCCAGCTGGATTCATTCTCACCCAGGGAGCAGCTCTGTGACCACATCCAACAAGGCACACTTATTTCCATACATAAACTGTCAATATACATGCAAGAAAAAAACTCCCCAAGTGCATTTTTTTTTCTCTCTTTTTAATATATAACTCCCCCTTGTAACAACATCACTGCACTCATGTCCATTGCCCAAGACAGTCAGGCTATTTTCTACTTTTAAGGATTCCTTTAATCCCTGTAATTCCTGTCTGAGCTTATCAAACCATCTCCTCCACATCCAGGCCTCACCTCCTGCACAGTGCTACAGCAGAAATTACAAATTCTCCAGCACAGCCCCAAATCCAGAGTGCACCCCCCACAGATACTCGGACACAAACTCTCCCTGGAGCAGGAATAACAACTCCTGTGCACACAGGAGAGTTTCCCTCAAAAGAAATCATGGATAGGTATGGTTTTGCTCTGAATAAACTTATTTTCAATAATTATTTAAAGCTCCTGCTGGAGGGGAGGCTGCAGCATCTTTCAAATGGATTCAGGCTCCAGCATTCACCTCACCTTTTCCAAACTCTCCCTTCCCTTACACCAGCCCTGACAAATCAAGCTGGGGATATTCATTCCTACCTTGCTCTGTCCCGTTGACACAAACTTTGAGGTTGACGTAGGCACAGGCTGGGCCAACAGACTGACACACCCCACCTCTGACCAGTGTGATTTCCAGCTCTGATCCCTTCAGCTGAGGAAAGAGATTAGCATTATTTCAATATTGCTTTATTAAACAAACACAGCAAAATATTTCCTTCAATAAACAACACTAAGATCTTGCCTTGTTATTTACCACAAAATAGGGATTTTTCCCACATCTTTCTTCAGTGACAGTGCTTCAGACACAAATCTGCCTGTACCAGATGTCAAGAAAGCAGGGAATAAACAGCCTGATTCTCCCAAGTGATGATCAGTGATGATACCCTCCCAAAATACAACCCCAAAGCAAATCTACCTGAGAGGAACAGTCCTGCAGAGAAATTCAGAGTACTGCCCAGGGCCCTGCTCTCAGTCACTGCCTGGAGAAGCCTCCACCATCCCTGGGGGTCCTCTGAGAACCCCCTGGGTCACAGCTGCCTCGGTACCACCGGCCTTGGAGTATCTCTCCAGGAGGTACCAGTGACCCCATCAGACCTGGAGGCACTCCAGGAAATCCAACATGGATCTTCCAAAAAAGATCCAGACATCACCAACATGAACAATTGGTACTAAAAGACCATTTAAGCAATTTTGTTTTGGAAACTCAGAGATGGGCTCTGACAAGAGACACAGTCCAAAGGGTGACAGACAAATTCAGAAGTGTCATTCTTTACTGAAGTCCTTTTACAAAGTAGGGAAAAACACTTATGCAGCAACAAATGCCATTCTGTGTTTATCCAGTCTACCAACAATCCAAAATTCATTTTTCAAGTACCTGCTTTTCTGCCCCAAGAGTTTGAGAAACTGTTTTTTATGTTGTTGCTGTGGCTTGGAGCAAGTCTTTGGGAAAGGAGCTCAGAATTAAAGCCTTGTAAAAATTGATTCCAGATAATTTCCTAGAAGTAATGATTTGAATGTAATCACAACAAATGCAAAAATGACAGAGTGCATTTCATTTTTGTTCTAGTCCTCACACATACTCAACATCAAGCAGACTCCTGTTACTCCTCTGAACAACTTCCAGAAATTTGGTGCAATGATCCTGCCACAGCTGCCTTAACTTACACACTCACATGAAAGGATTTGTCAGGAAGGGCTTTCTCATGTCACTGTTCTTGTTGTGACAAAGGACTTGCAGCAGAACACAGAGTCAAGCATCTGCCCTAAGCAATCCATCTCTGCAGGCCCAGCAACAGAGACTTCCAAGGAGCACTTGACAGTTGCACTGAAATCTCAGTCATCTGTTTCCCTCTGTAACATCTGTTTTACAGTCTGAGTGTGTGACAAACACTTGAGAGGCACATCAAGCACAGAAGAGGCTGCAGCAGGCACAGAGCACCTCCACAAGGAGTTTCTCTGGGGTGACTGTCCCTGCCCATGGCAGGGGGTGGAACTACAAGATCTTCAAGGTCCCCCCCCCAACCCAACTCCTTCTACGATTCTGTAACTGAGACTCCTTAAAATAAAATAATAATGAGCAAGTGCATTACTTCTGTTCTTCTGTGCCTACATTTTCCACATGCAGACTGCACCCCCTCAGCACTCAGGACTTGCAGCACTTCACAGAATCCTGCAGTGGCTTGGTTGGAAGGTACTTTACCTTAGTGACCATCTCTTTCCATTCCTCCTGCCCTGGGCAGGGACACCTTCCACTGTCCCAGCTTGCTCCAGCCCTTGTCCAGCCTGGCCTTGGACACTTCCAGGGATCCAGGGGCCACCACAGCTTCTCTGGGCACCCTGTGCCAGGGCCTCCCCACCTTACAGGGAATAATTCCTTCCCAAATGCCATCTAACCCTGCCCTCTGGCAGTGGAAAGCCATTCCCTGTGTCCTGTCTCTTCATCCCTCACCCCAAGTCTCTCTCCAGCTCTCCTGGAGCCCTTTTAAGCACCAGAAGGGGCTCTGAGCTCTCCCTGGAGCCTTCTCTTCTCCAGGGAGAAGAACAAGCCCAATTCATGGAAACACCCTCCCTGCCAAGGTTTCAAGGTGGCAGGAGGCCCCCTCAGCTGGATACTCACAATGAGACAACTGCATTTCTCTAAACTGAGCTATCAACAGCCCCACGGAACTGGCTGCCAGAACAGTGTCATTTAGTGAGGATTTCTGTAGATTTCCTCTGTCTTAAATACAACATTTGTGCAAATGCATGGCCTGACCTACAAACCTCTCCCAGGGTCACACACCAGCTCATCATCTCCACAACTGAAAGGACTGCCTGGTTTTTGCTGACATCCAGATGACAGCCATCAGTTCTATCCATAAAAACCAGGTCAGGTGCCTGCTGTCAGGGTAGGATTTCATCTCTACACACACAGCATTATTTATGACTAAACCAAAACACTCATCTTTCCACAATGGTTTTCTTCACTAAAATACACTAAATTAGATTTAGGTAAGATTAAATTAAGTGGGGGGGGAACTGTACTAGCACAGAGATGCAAGTTTTCCTGGAAAGCCACAGTGACCAGCACTAAAGCTCAGGTAGAGGTGATTTGAGGCAGACAATCAGAGAGGTGCTTCCCAGCACTGTATTTCCAGCTGCTTTTACGTTCCAATTCAAATTTGATGTTGACTTTACATCAAATTGTCCATCAGAAGTATCAAATGAATACTTAGGAGAAACTTAAAGATTTTCAGTAATTTCTCAAGCACAGTATTTACTTAGTGTTTTCCCCCTTTCTGTCACTAGATGAAACTGATCATTTTGAAAAAGGCCAAACAGGGCTTTGTTTCATATCTGTACAACTTCAGAAGAGCCATTAATAACTGTAAAACATTTCCTTTACACACACTATCAAGATGGATGATATGTGCCCTTCCCTTGCAGCTATTCCCTGCCTTCCCAGCCATTCTGTAAATCAAATTTCAAGTCTGGTAGATCCTACACTCTTTTGTGAATTAATCTTTGTGGACCAGCAGAACAGTTACATTGAAGAATGGTTCATTCACAGTTCTGCTAGGAATGTCTTTTGAATAGAGTAAGTTTCAGTAAAACCATGGCAAAACTATCATCAAATATGTAAGAAGAAGTAAAGTAAACAACAGAAATTGCTGCTGATTTGAACTGTGAAACTACACTTTTACAACAGACAACTTCAGCAATACAGGGCAGAGGAAAAAACATCCTTAAACAAGTTGGTCTTAAGCCAAATTTAGCCTCGAAGGAGTAGTTCTAATACAAAAGTCTATTATCTAAAAAAATCAGAGCAACAACATTTTGGCTGTTCAAACAACACCCTAATCCAAGTACAAATAACTGTGTATTAAATTTACACAAACAACTGCCTCATTTATTTACTCTGGTATCCAAGCAGCTTGATTTTCAAAAACACCACGCATACAGAACCCAACTCCTTTCTTTTATAAACCAAAAAAGACTAATACAGAAAGTTATAAATAGAAAACAATATCTGCTCTATCCCATAAATAAATATTGACACCATTATTCTTTAACTGGAGCAGCTTGTTGGGTTGAAAGCAAGTAAGATGAACTATGCCAGAGTGCTTTTCCTCCTTACTTGGGTTGTTTCCTGGATGAGAACTTCCTTTGAGGTAGGCACCGGGTAAGGCTTCAGGTCTGCCTTTATTGTGGCAAAAATGAACTCAGCGTGCTGCTGGATGACAGAGTCCAGGTATTCCCCCTCTGGCAGGGCCCTGTAGTACACCATGATCTCATCAGTGGGGACCAGGTTCCTCTGCAGGACACACAGACACACCATTACTGACAGCAAAACCACAAACCAAGAGAGGAATACTTGTCAAGTTAAAAAAAAAAAAAAAAAAAAAAAAAAAGGTATTTATCAAGCAGCTCTTAAAAGCTTCCACAAAAGACTTAGAAAAAAAACAACCCTTCTGCAAAAACACAAAGAATCTTAAAACATGGGAAAATAGGCAAGATTAAGTATATTCATTACAGTGAAAATAAATTACAGCTTTATGTTATTAAACTGAATGTAAATCATCCAGTAACACATGGGAGCGTTTTCATGGCCACAATCCTTCCTGGTTCTTTTATACGGAAATAAATCCTCAAGTTTCATATATGTAAAAAACTTCAAAATATATAAAGCTACATAGGTGTGGATATATATATATTTTAAAAAAACACTATATAGGTGTGTGTATATATAAAATCTACACAGATTTTTTTTTAAATATATATAATGTAAAAAATTTCTATTTTGGTAAAAATTTGTAGTTTTTCAGTCTTATGCTAAAGAAAAGTCCTTTCCAGCCCAGACTTTTCTATTAATTTATGATTTATGCAGCCTTAACTGTACAGATATCTTTTCCAAAATAACAAGTCCCACAGAAATTTTCTCTACACATCCTTTAGAGCTCTTGCAAGGGAATCCAATCAGAAAGCCACACGAGTAGTAAACGATACAGAACTTCATGTTTAATTAAAAATGCAGTCTCTGCTGCATATTGCCCAGATTGCTGAAAAGGAAATGAAAATGCCTTGTCCCACCCCACTGATTGCTCACCTTCTTGCGAAGCTTCTGGATGCGATTGATCACTTCCCTGGCAACTCCTTCATCCACCATGGACTGGTCTGGGGTCACATCCAGCAGCACCAAAACCTGAGCAAATGCACAGAACACTGATGAAAAGGTGACAAAGTGGGAACAAAGTGGAAGTAACACTCTCAGGAGCTCAGAATACTTTTAGAGAGTTCCTCATGTACAAAGTACGATGGGGGAGAGAGCACTGAACAGCTCCAAGATTCACACACTCCTGAAAAGTGCTACACTACCTGAACTAACAAACCCAAGCCAGCTTTCACCCCACCATTTTCCTACTGCTTCCTGAGGAACTCTTCCCTGAATAAAAAAAATAAAGGAAGTAACCAATTAAATACCTGAGCATCGGAGTGTGCCTCAAACTGGGCAGATCCCTCTGTCATCTGATACATGAGACGGAGATCTTCCCCATGGAGTTCGTGTCCTTCCACAACAATGCTGCCTGCAGGATTGGCATATGGAGAGCATCTTTTACCATCCAAGTAAAACCCCCAATTTTAAATTCAGAAAGCTTTAATCAAATATCAGACTCCAAACATGTGCAACGAATATACTGGCAATGCAATCAAACAGTAGTTAAGCACTAGTAAGCAGCACCGGATTATCCCACGTTCCCATTTTTCACACAAGCATTTCTCCAGGCAGCAGAGCTCACTAAAACACAAGCACTTCAGCAACTGTTTGTGCAGAACCATCTGAATGGAATAAAACTTAAAAATAACCTGTATACTCCACCAACTCCCAATTTCCATTTAAGCAATTCACTAAACAGATATAGCTGCAAAATTCACACCCACTTGTAACTCTGGAATCGAAGCAATGCTTTTAGAATAAAAGCTACTGCACAAATACTCAGTTCCAATCTGATTCAGTCTCACAGAAAGCTTATTCTCTGCTTCATCTTGTCTTTACAGCAGCCCTTAAAATCAGAGAACATCCTGAGTGGGAAGGGACCCACAGGGATCAGAGTCAGAGAGTCAGAGTCAGATCTGACTCCTGGTCAGACACCTTGACAATCCCACCCTGTGCAGCCCTGGTAGTGCTGTCCAAACACTCCTGAAGCTCTGGCAGCCTTGGGGCTGTGCCCATTTTCTGGGGTGCTTGACACCCTCTGGGGGGAAGAACCTTTTCCTGTTATCCATCCTAAACCTCCTCTGACAGGAAGGAACAGTTTAACAGGAGAACAGCCTAAGATTAGTGCTTGTGGCCATTTCTAATTTACCCTCAGAAAAATACTGGGGACAAAAAACCCCAATTTTCTCCTCGTATATGAATAGGGATAATAAGAGGGAAGTAGGCTTTAAGCTCCCCAAAGCCCACAGGAGGATACCCTGCCATCCTCGAAGGGCTCTGTCCCACTACAGACCTGTCTCCTGGAACCTCTCCAGCTGCTCGCTGCTGAGCTCCTTGATGGCAGCCATGACAGACTTGAAGGCTCCCTTGAGGCGCCGGCCCAGCACGGTGTGCTCGGGCTCGGCCCGCAGCCGCACCCCGTACCTGCCCTTGTCCGCAGACAGCGTCAGCGCCCGCACATTCAGCTCCTGCAGGGACACACACAGGGCATGAGCTCAACAACAGCGCCGGGGAAGGTGTGAGGGCCCGGGTGTGAGGCTTGTACAGAGTTATCTCTGGACCAGGTCATTGGCCAGCACTGGGAGAGCAAACAAACCCGACCGAACCCGCCTTCAGCAGCACAGCCCCTCCTCACCCTCAGCCTCCAGGTGGCAGTTCTTTGCTCTCACCTCAAATCATCCCCCTACTCAACAGTCCTTTTTACCTCCCCCTCAGAACTGCCTGAAGAACTAAACCCATTCCCTCTGTATGCAGTGGTGGAGTCAATGGCCGGGCAGAGCTCAGGAGGGAAAATCCTGCTGGAACAGTCCTTTCAGAACACATTGAGCCAGGAAACCATAACCAACCATTTCATGGTTGAGGTTGTACCAAACGGCCTCATTTTGTCTCCTTTTTACTTGTTCATTCCAGCCCCTGACTGCACACAAAACCAGCCTGCTCAGAAAAGCTTCTGGCTGTGCCCCTGCAGCCAAAACAGCTTTATAAAACCTGCATGGACTCCAGGAGAGGTCCCAGACACTGCAGGAATGTGTGTGCCCATTTTTCTGACCTGCACATGCAATTTTTGTCCCCATATCTGAAGGGAACATAGCGGTGCTGTGCAAAGTTTTACACAACTGATTGAGAGGACAACGTTGCTTTCATATGAGGAAAAGACCAAGGCTGGAACTCTTTGGAGAGAAGAAAGCTGAAGGGGGATATGACTGGGGTTGGAAAACATGAGGCACAGACCCGCATGTGCACTTCACTGCAATCCAGCAGGTTCTGCCTGCCAGGCTGCCCAGTATTTGAAACATTTGGCATTTAATGCCCACTGGATGGTGGTCAGAGCTCCCATCACCATCCTACAGCATCACCAGGTGCACTTGGCAAACAAGCTGCTCCAAGGCATTTAGGAAGCAGAAGTAAATGGCAGCATCAGCATGACAGGACTAGCAAGTAGCCAAACATTTGGATTGAGAAATAATGCTTAAATACAACCTCTGAGCTGCAGCCTAATTCCCTAGGAAGTCCTACTGACATGAGGAGCCAAAAACACAACTGAATCTAATTTTATTTAATACATCTTTTAGGAAATCTAATGAAAATTGCGCACTTCAGAAATTCAGTTTCAATGGGGTGCTGCTGGAAATGAGCCCACGAGTTGTAAATGACAACCTCGTGGGGGAAAAGAAGTAATAATCCAAAAAATAGCACAAATTGAAAGATGACTTTGGGCCTGATTAGATAAATCACAGAGAAGCCAACTCCATCAGGACAAGTTTTCTGTACTAATTAGATTAGGAAATAATTCTTTTTGAACATATTATCCATTTAAAAACCCAGAATGAGTCTTAGAAAAACAGGCAAATCTGTATCTTAGGTCTGTTTACATCAGTCTCTGTGCTTTGACTTAAAATAATTCTTAATTTTATCTTCCTAATTACTCAAAATTAGCTCCTTAACACATCTTTCAAATCTCATGTGGACATACTGAGGCAACCAGCCCTTCCCATGGCCAGCTGGAAGAGCTAGCTGTACAGGGAATGCCTGAACATACAAGAGCCTTTAGCTGGTGCCCTGTACCCCAACTATGCCCAGTCCTCAGAACACAGACAGAAATGTCAGAAATGCTATGCTTCAGCTGGGCTGGGTTCTCTAAGCAGGCAGCCTGAAAAGGAAAGTACTCATTATGTAATAGTGTAAGAAATGAAAAAGTGCTGGGCCCCCCAGCCACAGCGCCTCTGTCAGATAATTCAGCCCCATCACAGGCTCGGTCCCTGGGTTTGATGTAGAAGCCAAATTTCTCTGTTTTACAGCAGCCCTACACAGGGCTGGGGGATGGAGGGAATACAAAGGGTGGATGGAAACAAGATTCTGACTGTGCACAGAGTGAAATTTACTCAGAGAAAACCTTTCCCTGGAAGCAGCTGGGAAAAGAAGTCCTGACCCAGGCTTGTAAAAGGCCTCAAATAGAAATGAATAAAATGCAACTGTGTCCAGTTGCTAAAAGCCTCCTGGGTTTATTTCATTTTGTGAGCTTGGCTATTTTTGCATGACAACTCTATAATCAGGCAAGTTCTAATATTAAAATCCATTTATTTAAATGACTTGCTGTATTCTGAAGATGAGAGAGCAGCACTGCAGATCAAAGACTACAGCTCCTACTGCAAAAGCGATGAATGAAATTTCTGAAGAATTGACAAGTGTATTTTTCCAATTCTTTTGTCAGCAACTACACGAAATTAAATGGTGTAATTCTCCTTACCCATTACCTCTGGCATCTGCAAATTTACTCCTGGCAATCACTGAAGGTTCTAAAGCTCTGAATAGGCAGGAGGTTGATGAACAAAGCTGCAAATGCAGTCCAAGCAATGCTGCCCAGCCTGCCTGTAATCACTGACCTCTTTAGCTCTGCACCATCCAGTAAACAACAGGATTGATTGCCATGCAGTACAATAAAACACACACTAAGCTCCAGCAGCAGCTTGTTGAATTTTAAGACACATAATAAAACCAGGACAACAGACAGCACTTTGTGTTTGTGCTTCCACAAAGGCATCTGAGTTTGTTTTAACTCATCTCTCCAGAACAGAGACTTTTGTCTGCAGTAGGCAAAGGAAATACAAATCAAAACTTACTCATGTACAATCCAATTACATAATAATTTAAAAATTGTTAGCTTTTTTTGTTACCTTTCATTAGCTGTAGAAGCTGACAACAAATTTTAGCAACCACTCTTACGGAAGTAATTTGAGGAAGCTAAACTCATCTCCCTTAAAGCTGGATTCTCTAGAATCCACAAATCCATTTTTCAGATCCAAAAAATGGGACAGACATTAGCCTAAATTCCACAGAATTCTGCTGTTGAGGAGACTCAGATATTGAAATTATTATAATTAATAATAACAGCAATTCTGAGGCAAGGGATCATAAGTGCCAAGTCTAAGAGAAATAATCAATAAGTTAACATGACAGAAAAGCTTTACAGTCCCACTTGCAAATCAATTACTATCTTTTAAATTAAAATTCCTCTAGTGAACAATTCTTAAGCATTTAACTCCCACAGTAACTAAAAGCAAGCAGCACACAGCACTGATGCAGAGGTCCTGTGCACTGAGCTGTGCCTTCCTGAGCCAGTGCTCATTCACCCAGTAGAATTTTTAGACTTTCCACAGATGTGTATTTAGGTTTGGGGAAAGCTCACATTGCTGGAATTACATATAACACAAGTTTCAGAGGTCCTCCTGTGCTTCATCTCCTGAATTCCCTAATTGACATGACTGCCCTCAGCAAGGCATGTGAGGTGAGCTGATCCTCCTTGGGAAGATGCACATTATTGTTCTGTTTGTCAAGGTAAAGCAGGTGACCTTGACAATGGCAACTTCAACCACAACACGATGGCATATTTTAAGCACATGAACAGATCTGCTGTTACAGATACCTCACTGAAGAAACAATCTTTATTCTGCCAAGAACAGGCACAGGATAAGGGCCACACCATTTCTGCACAAGGAAAAACCTCCTTAGATCCTGTACTGCCAGTGCTTAGTGGGAACAGAATGAGAATTCTGTGCCACTGATCCTTGAAGATGGATTTCATGGCTTTAGAGAATGCAAACGGGTCAGATTCTAACAGCCTCTCAGTCCAGTGTGGTCAGTTTGTAGGATTAAGTATTTCTCAACACTAAACTGACTTTGGCACACCACCCACTGATATCCCCTTTCATTACAGCTCTCCTGGAAATTCATTTTACCTATTAATATGGTCAACAGAAAAGGTTGTTCAGGTAACCACCAGACACAATCCCCGTAAAACATGATGTTCTTACCTCGAGTACGTACTTCTCTAAAGACCTGATGTTTTCCAGTGCCTCTGGATCCTGGTGGATAACTACTACTTCTTTCAGAGGATACTGAGGAAAGAAAAAAACAAAACAGAAACTTAACTACTCAGTTTCCCCAGGTTTATCCCAAAGTTACAAAGCTGTTGCACATTCCCAAGGTATGACAGGAGATGTGAGGAGTTCTAACCTTGACTGGGATGGTTTTTCTGTCTCTGATCACTCGTCCCAGCTCAATCACAGACTGCAAACAAGAAACGGCACTTTCAATTTTTTTGTCGATGAGATCCTCCCTAGATTAGAAAGGAAACATAATTGCTTCATTTTCATCACCTCTCTTTGAGCAGATTGAAAACATTTTACCCCCTTCCCTGACATTTCCTGCCACATACTCAATTATGCCCTGGTTGGGGCAATTTGAAAAATGAACAAACAGGCTTTTCCTCTCTCTTTGTGGAGAAGATGAGGAGGAAATAACCTGCTGAAAACAAATAGCAGAGCTATTTTTACATCTTTTGTTAGCACCTCTCACAAGGTGCACAGGATTGAGTCATATAACCTATTCTAGTAATAGCCAATAAAAAGTACAATTTACATTAATAATATCATAAGAAGATGCAGAAAGATATTATAAATAGAGTACTTATAGCAACAATGAATTCCCTGTAACAACAATTTACTGGATCTCGATTTATCATCTTTTCCAGAAACTGTGGATATTTGAGCTTGATGTTTTAGATTTTTTGCATCTTTCCAGGCTCAATAATTGTAACACCCCTGCACTCTGAGGCAAGGCAGGATTGGGGATTTTTTTGCCTTTTGGCATTTTTTTGGGGATGGGAAGGAGGATTTGGGTTGAATTTTTGGCTCATTTTTCTTTTTTTTTTGGCAGTTGACATTTACATCTTGTTTCACGTGTACAAGCAGTGAAATGTTCTGAAAATATGTTTTTCCTGATTTGTTAAGTAGATGCACTAATTGGGCAGCTCCTTTAAAACCACTCAGGTATCAAAGCAAGAGCAGAGGTATTGGTTAAAAAGATAGATATGAATAAATTAAATGAACACAGGTACTTGCTGTAACCTAAGGAGCAGAAGTACTGGGCTGAAAACCACAACTGCAGTAAGGCCAGAAAAACAAAGCTGATGAAACAAAATTTAAAACTGAAACATGTCCATTGCAGCATTAAGACTTTGAGTTGGTTCCACATCTTTTGAAGCTTTTGTTCTTCCGAAAGCCAGTCCCTGAGGATGATCCTCCAACAACTTGGAAATGTGGAAATTACAAGATGGAATATTTTGCTCCCAGAAAGCTTCATACAGGATTATGTGACAGTATTTCAATATCACTGAACAACACTGCAGAGCCACAACATAAGAATATTTTTCAAAGACTGAATGCAAATCCACAAGATTTAATGTCACCCATCTGTTCAGACACTGAGAAACCAAGCACGACCTCGGTGGGGTTTTAACACAGGTGTTGAGTCAAGCTCAGCTGTGAAAGTGGCCAAGTCCTCCAGCTTTATCTGCAATCACCATACTGGCAAAGTGGTATTTTCTGTAACTGCATTGAAAAATCTCTCTTCCTATTAATTGACAGTATTGTCTTTATGCTGTATTAGAAAACTTTCAAAGTAAATGCAGTGATGTGCTTTGCAACTCCAGGTGAAACTCCAACATCAACAACACTCTGGATTAGAAAAGGATTTTTCTATGGGACAAGGGAACAACTGATATACACAGGATCAAATAAATGCCACAAACTAGCAACAGACAAAAACCCAAACAAAATGCAATACAGGGAATAGTGATGCAAGCCTCAAACACATCCCACATTTGCATGATGCAGCAGCAAGTCAGCAGTAACTGCAGTGAAGAGTGACTAAGCCACTTTTAAGTGCTTGTGCTAAGCCCGTGCCTGAAGTGAGTCCCTGCAAACAGCTCCCCATCCTTCCCTGACTCCCTTCTACAGAAGCCCAGACCTACTCCTGGCAGCTCCCTGATGAGGGTGGCATTGATTACATATTCTTCAGAGCACTTGCCCAGGGAACAGAAAATCAGCACCATCATTATGTCAATCTCCAGCTCCCTGTTGCAGTAACTCTCACTATTAAAGTGATCACAAAGACCATACATCCTCCTCAAAGCGTGCAGCAGCCATAAAAAGATACACCATTAGAGAAGGTTTAAATTTTTAAACTGTAAAGTATCAAGGTCAGGTCCCCTGTCCTTGAGGGTTTTCACACTGAGCTGCAACACTGAAGGGAAATTTTTTCTCTTGTTTTCAGATACCCAGAGCAGACAGTGCTGCAGGAACTAAATGCAGGAACTTAATCCACTGCAATACCAGTGATCTCTCTGATCCTTTAGGGCCTTTCACAGTTAGAAACTACAGCTTTGAGCCAACACACAGTCTGAGGAGTAAAAAAGGATATTCCTGCCCACCACAAGAAAATATTATGAGTTGGGAACACGCATTCCTCCTAACTGGCTTTCCTTCCTATCTCCAGTCCTTTAAGCTAACACAAATCTACTGCCTGAATATGGAGGGAAAATTCCCAGCTAAAACTGAGGGTGAAGTGTGAAGTGTACTGCAAGGGAAATGTTCTCCTACAGCAAAGAGACTAAAATTCATCAGATCTTAATCAAAATATAAACAATCTGTGCTCATAGAAAAGAACATGTTCACTAGCATCCTAAAGTTTTTCAGAGACAAAGTATTTACATTATGAAAGCAGTTTGGTTTCTTGTTACGCAGTTTTAAACACAAGTGAGGGAGCACTGTTCTGTGAAATAAAAAAAAAAAACCCAAAAACAAACAAACAACCAAACCCCCAAGCCCCAAAAATGAACAAAAATCCCCCAACAAAAAACCAAACCCCAATTTTGCCACCTAAGAGCTGCCTCTTACCTGACTTGGGGAAGCATGAGGTAGTGGATGCTCTCGATGTTCTTCTCCTGGACTGAGGCTGGATCAATGAGTGTTTTCAGATTCTGGTACATCAGCTCAGTGATAAATGGAGTATATGGTGCCTGTAATATTGCATTCAATCACCAGCTTTCCTTTATTGCTTGTACATTATGAATCAGTAATACCATGAATTACATAAGGACAGTTCAGCAAAAACAATGCTTACAAAGTGTCTGCAAGTGGGATGTTATTCAAAATGCAGACTGAAATAAACACTGGAATTCATACCACTTATTTACCTCCTGCCTGATATTTAAATGTTATTTTTTGGGCATCAGGGAAGAAATTATATTGTGTCCTTATCAATCAGGTGATAAAGGCCTTCTTTTTTTACCACCAAGGGGCAGATAAGCAAATAAAAGGGAAAGATGGAAAATGAACTGTGCTACACAAATATGCTTTTACATTAACTGCATTAAAGTGTTACTGGGAGTGGGGTGTAATTCCCTTACCATGAGCCTGCACATGGAGAACAAGACACTAAACAAAGTTTCCAAGGCCATAATGCAGTCCTCAGTCCCATTCTCGCCCTAAATGAAGAATTCACCAAGAAAAGCAGAGATTTGAGGATCAGGAAATGCACTTCAATGGACTTCAAAAGTTTTCAAATGCACTTCAAATAGGCTATGTTATTACAATACATGTGTTTTCCAAACTGTATTAACTTTGGTCTATTCCACTGAGCAAGTGCAATGGAATTATTGGGCATTTTGGTTGGGTTTTTCCACAAAGGAGAGAAAACAGTTAAATTTTGTGCCACTTTCAGGCACAGTGACAGCATTTAAAGCCAAGATCTTGTGTGGAGCTGCCATGAATCCCATTCCCAGGGACTGCCAGGACTTTGTTGCCAGTGCAGGACTGCAGCAGCTGATCCCTACCTTGAGTCTCCTGCGGTTCATTCTGACGTACCAGTTGGTCAGAATATCCACAAACTTCACCAGCCGAGGCACCACCGTGTACAGCCTGTAAGCTGCAAGGAAAAATGGTTCCTGCAGGTAAAATCTGCCCTCTGCAAGCTCCTCACTTAGAAATCACATCATCATTTACAGTCCTGGTATTAAACACAGCAGAAAGCTCCAAAAAGTAACTAAATATTGATCATTTTACAACTGTATTTTGAATATGCACAGCATCCCTCTCATGCTCAAGACAAACACATTCCCCTCTCCCAAATTGCTTTCCTAATCCCACACAAACAGACATTATGGGAGCCTTATGCTTTTATCTGACTGGTAAAGAGGATAGTGGATAAGAGACTATTAATGGCAGGGGATTGGGCAAATCCTCCATTCACCCATGCTGCAAACACAGCCATGGCACTGCAAGTTGAACAGAAATTATTGCAGAACCAGAAAATAAAATTTTCTTAATAACTGCCAAAGCTTCCTCCTTTTGCTCAACAGATTTAAAATAAGACACCTACTTCAACCAAGTCTCCCCATAATTACAGTTTTTCATTATTTTTCTAAATAACAGGGTAAGCTAAAATGTGAAGCAGCAGCAAGGCTGATGAGGTAAGAGATAAGCAGAGCTGTATTTTCAAGTTCTGTGTAACTGAAATCAGGGAAAGCTGCCAAGGTCATCACCAACATCACTGCACAACAAGGAAACAAATTTCAGCTCTTCCTGAGAAGTTTGGGAGGATAAAGGGGGATGGACCTTACACAGGACTCAATTTGCTAAGGAAGAACTTGTATTTAACTTCTCTAAAAGCCAAGAGCTTCTTGAGCTCCATTCTGAAGCAGCTTCATTAATCAAGCAGCTACTGGGTAAAATGGATCTTGGCTTTAAAAGCTCCACTACACTTTTCACTGTGTTTTGTAAAGCAGAAGTGTTTCTAAAGGCAGAGAACTGGGATTTAAACCTAAAAAGGAAATGCTCAGAAGATTCACATCATGCTGGGGAAGACATTATTGGGAATTTGTAATCCTAAAAAAAATCCTAATGTTTCTTCTAGCTATGCATTTATTTAGTTAGGAGACCCATTATAAACAAATTTTGAAATAATAAAAAATCCCACCCTTCAGGGACAGTGTATCTTTAACAAGAAATACAGTATTAGCCTGGAAAAATGCATTTCTGTTCTCAATAGCTGTAACCAAATTGTGAATTCTGCTTTTTTTTGTGACTCAGGAAAAAGCCATGGATGTACATGGAGGCTCTACACACTTCTTTCATTTCAGTCATAATTAAGTACTAAAATAAGTGCTTGTATTGGGCATTTAATAAAAGCCTAATAAGGCTTATTGATTGTTAATAGAGAATTTTAACACACCTGAAACACATCAGGTTTCAACAGAATGTAACTTGTGCCATTTTCCATGAACACTGGGAATGGGGCTGGGCCTCCTCCAGTTGCACACACTCCTGGAACACAAAGCTCTCCCCATCCAGGAGCAGCAGAGAGCTGTTCCCCCTCTCTGGAGTTTTTCTAGGCTCTCTCAAACACCCCAGAGTTGGAGGGGGCACAGGTTCAGCCCAACCTTGCCCCTCAGCCCATTCAGGTGAGGACAATCCCACACTGACCCCACCTGGGCTGACACTGCCACCTCTCCAAGTGCCAGGAGAAACTGGGGCAGAATTACCATAAGTTGGACTTAATGGAAACATTTTTCCAGAGGCAGGAGATGGGTGTAAAATTCAGTTCCACTCAAGGACACTGGATGAAATGAAAGAAGCAGTGCCAAACTGCAGCATTTCCCTGGTCAGTGGGGTCTCCTGCACTGCCAATTTCAAACCTGTGTGTTCTTATACCCCATGACCTCCAGCTGCAGGAATTCATATTTTTATTTATCTCCATTATTGAGCATTTGACAGTATCAGTCATTATAATCTTCCCTTGTCTCTTCCTGACATTTTTCCTACTTGAAGTAATATGAAGCAGAAAATCTTTAAAAAAAAATATAAAATTCCAAAATAGGTTTGTAAAAGAGATTAGAGTATCATGTCACAGTACACAAATTCACTGCATCTCATTAAGATCTGCCTGACTGAGTCCAGAGTTTATGCAGAAAAATAAATTGAAAAATTCTGGGTTTTAATCCCTTCCAAATGAGATTGCCACTCATTTGATGAGCACACGATGTTATCTTCATCAAACACAAGACAGCAGCATTTTATACCAACACTACTGCCTTGGAAGTCTTTACATTGTTATCTTCCAACAGGAACTCTCTTCTGTTTGGAAGGATCTCCTTACTTTACAAAGATGGTCACAGACACACCCCTTTTGGTCAGATTCATCTTCTTCTCAGAAATCAGAGCACATAATTCAAGTTTCTACCCCCATATTCACCTTCCTACAAATTTTTCTGGCTTAAACCATGCACTGATTCAAGATCCCAGGTTCACAAACTCACTAATTAATTTTTGCTGTCCCTCAGAGTATTTTCCTCCTTGCACGCAGCACATAAACTTGCATAGGCTCTGCTTGGACTCCATGAAACTCAACACAACCACCATCAAATTTCAAGCATAACAACTTGCAGGAAGAAGCCACATTTTCATCAATGAAAGCCAACTTTTGTCATACTGCTAGGTTGGGTAGCTTGAGGATTCTTTCTTCCTTTAATGAAATGTTCTTAGATGAGCTCACATGAATTCTGCTCCTACCAAATGACCCAGTTTACCTATCACAGCAAGATCATCTCACTGTACTGGTCTTGCTCAGAGTGACCATCCCATCAGTCAGATGGGGGAAAGCAAGAGATGAGGAAGTGCAGGATTGGCCTGTGTCCTCATGAACTCACATCTGGCATTTAGCTATTTCCTTATTATCTGTTTTCCCTCCTAACACCTTCCTTCCCAAGTCCACAGCTTCTAAAAATTCTTCTGAGGGCAACTTAAGATCACAGGCATTGAGGGGGGTTATTTGTTTATTCATGAACAGGAGTGACAATGGCCAAAGCCACCTTCTTCCCAATACCTGGGCTTCCAGTGCCCTCAAATGTACCAAAGCTTTTTCAAATCCCACAGTGACTTAATCTGCAAGTTTGTCAGCTACGTCAGAGGGTCCCTGCAGCATCTCCTCTTTGCAATTAAGTGCCCCAGTGTAATGTGGGCACATCAAGAGGTATGGGATCATGAAAAAGACAACATGCAGGGAAAAAAATCTTGGACAATATCTTCTTACAGCTATCCTAATACCATCCATTCTGCTGCACACACTCCCACAGCATGATTCCAAAGAAACCCTCTCCATGGAACTATACCAGGGAGAAATTTATTGCCAGTGTTCATGTACCTCCCAAAATTATTTTATTCAGCTGACTTGAGCACTGCCCACTTTATCCCTTTTTTCCCAGCTTCTCCAAATTCTATTTGGCTTCCTTCTCACTTCTGTCTTTCAGTGACTATTATAATATTATTAATTGCTCCAAGCACTGCAGCAGACGTTGTTACAGCAACAAGCTCCATCACTGAGCTCACAGGATTAGCTGTGACAAAAAAAGCCTCATCACTTTTTGAAATCTCATGAACAAGCATAGCAAAATCTGACTTAACACCCATGAAAGAAGCATTCCATGGATTATGGTAGCTGGTTAAAGATTTCCTTCCTTTTATCAAAGTCTCTCATGGAATTTGGGAATCTCTGTATGGAAAGGCAAGTTCTGCAATCAAACATGAAACCCCCTGAGCAAAAATGCATACCTGCCATTTCAGCTTTGAAGAACTGGATGAGGGACTGGGTGAAAGAAAGAATCCATTTATCCATGATGTTATTGCTCTCCTTAACTGTGTTCTCATTGTACAGGAATTCTCTTCCCTCCTCCTATCATCAAAACACAAAGCACATTTCCAAGTCATCAGGGTATATAATCAAACCTCTATATCCAATTACCTGTCAGCCACCACTATTTTGGCATCTTCCCTGAGTTACACTGGTTTCCTACCAGCAAACATTAAATTCCAGACACAGGTATGTAAGAGAGGGAGCTGTGGAAAACCTGTCTCCCACTGCTGCCTCACCACAACCTTTAACTGCAAAAGAGGCTGGTGATTTGGGCCTGTTAAAGCAGACAAAAAGCAGTACCAATCCTTTCCCTGTGTGCAGGGTGAGCCCCAGTCTCCAGACACGGGGTAGGATCCTGTAATTTACACAGCTCCTTCATCCAGGAGGATCTGAGGCATTTCTAAGGAATTTACTATGCAGATGGATTCTATTTGGGGAGCAGGCCTAGAAACAAGACCGTTACTTTTTTAAGAACATGTGACAATTTCAACACATTAAAACACAGATGAATGTAGCAACCTGAAAAAACAGGTGGAATTTTTAGCACCCAACAGGCACACAGTGCATTTCTGCTGCTTTCCAGAGCACGGATGATGTTTGCAGCCATCTGAGAAAAGGCATCACTTTGCTGGTTCTGCAGGGCCTCCCAAGCAAGGCCATGTCTGTGCCTGCCCTGACTCTTTCCCACATTCTTACAACAGGTTGGAAACAGGTTTTGGGGTTGGTTTTGTCTGTTTGGTTTTTTTTTTACAAACAATATTTAACAGCTGGTTTTAAAAGCCTTTAGACTTCCTCTTCCCTCAGAGTCCAGATGAAAAATAATCTGTTTGGATTGTTCAACCCAAGAACTACAGATACACTTTCACAGCACAAAGGAGAAGATTCATAGGAAAGAAATGCAGAAGAAGAGCAGTCCCAGTGTGAGGTCAGCAGTCATTAACCAACTACAATTAAAGGGAGAATTACAATAAGCATTAAATCATTATTATACCTGATCCAGGACACTGGGATTTTACTTTCTCTCTCGCAGGAAGCAGAACACAATGAAGGAGTTGCTTAAACCTGTGCATGAAATCTAATTTAAGCATTATCTCCTCCAGTAGCCCATTCTTTTGCCTAATATGGTGCACAGGAACGATTTTGCTATTTAGAAAGAAAAAAATCCATCTACTGAATGACCAAATCTATCTCCTTAAGCACCTGGTTTTTCCAGTGGGGTCTTCCATCCCCAATTGAACTGATATTGCAAGACTTAATGGGATCATGGCAAAAAGCTATAAAGTTCACTTTAGACAATTCAAAGGCCACACGGAATAAACAAGTGTATTTTGGGGGTAACATCTAAGTTTGTCTGATGAATGATGTCTAGGGATCCTAAAAAAAAAAAACTTGTTAAATATTAGAATCTGGAGTTAGCAAACTTTCTTCCCCAAAGACATTGCTAACACAGACAAACCAAATTGTTTAAGTCAGCTGTTTACTTTACTGATTTCTGAATTCAGCTGCCTTGATTGATTCAAATGACAGCTCCACGGTGACCACTGCACTGCAACTGCACATGTAGTACAAGGTTTGGACTTTTCATTTAGCTCCCATAAAAGTCTGCACTAAACCTGCTGTCATTAATTTCAGCTGAAAGATTAAAATTGGTTTCAATAGAAACTATACAATATACACATCAAATCTTTAATTTTAATGAAAAATTACTATAAGAAAGAAATTTTAATCTTGCTTTCACACTGAAAGTGTAGAAACTCCTGTCACTCATCCAGCATTTTTAGTAGACTTCAAACGTAATCTACAAGTCTAAAGCATTATTGCTTTTGTGACTTGCCTTTCTTTCCATTCCATTTCTGAAATTTTTTTTCTAAGCTGCATTTAAATATAACTTTTAAAAAAATTACTGTCATGTTACAGAAGACAATCTCCTTGCCGTGGCTAATGTATTCAGGACTGAGTATTCCCAAGTTAAGCATTTTAATGCAGATTCATAATTAAAGTTCCTGTAAATGAGTTAGCTCAAGAAACTGTCACAGCAGCCACTACTGAAAATAACTTTCCTGACTGATTTGCAGTTCTGCTCATGTTCAATGTGTGTGTGGTGCTGAGCACTGATCTCAGTGCAGAGGAACTTGCAGCCCAAGTGACAGACCCTGCAGGACAGATCCTCCTGGACAGGAGCTGGTCACACCACAGAGAGGAACAGCAGAGAAAAACAGCAGCACTGAGGTGGGATCAGTGGGAACTGCTGCCTCCAGCTGCTCTGGAAACACTGTCAGGAAAACCCACCCAGGTTTAGCAAGGATATCTCAGAAGGATCCACTCCAGCACATGTGGCTTTAACTGGTGTTCCCAGGGGGTGAGGAGCAGCAGGTAACTGCTCAGTGTTTCCTGACCCTACGAACACCAGGTCTGGATCTCCAATTTCACAAGTCTGAATGCAGCAGCTTCCCAGGGATGTGGTATAAAAGGGACTCAACAGCACTCCAATCTGAGAAATGAGAGCTGTCAAGTCTTGGCAGTCACCCACCTACCTCTCCTCCTTTCTATTTAATAACCTTGGTTGAAAAGAGAAAGATGCAGGTGATTACAAATATAAAGCATGGTACAAATAGTAAATAACAAATTAAGAGCAAGTATAATATACAACCTGATCTAATTGAGACCAAGGTGGCAAAGATCAGATGACCTCCAGAGTCCAGACCTCCCTTCCAATCTGAATTTCCCTACAATGCTGATTCCCTTTAACCCTGAAGAAGCAGAAAATCCCTTGCCCTCAGCCCCCCAGATCTGTACCTTGTGCTGCAGGATCTGGACGTTCTGCACCAGGAAGCGATAAGCATTGTACCAGGGCAGGAACACATCCTTCAGGATATCCCTCACTCCCTCCTCCTTAAACCTCAGGTTTTCTGCTCTTACCACGGGAGAATTGATCAGGTACAACCTGCAAAATAAGAGGACAATACTTCAGAGCTTAAAACTGCGAATACTGATAGGGTTTCCCATGAAAAACTCCAAAGATGATTGTATTGTAGGCATGTAACAAACTGAACCTAAAGCAATTTACTAGTAACTGCTACAGGTGTTTTTCTAAGATGCTGCATCCAGAATTTGAATTGAAATTTTCTTTTTTACTCTAGAAGTTAATTGAAGTGCTACCACATGCTCAGATGGCATCAGTGTATAAAACAAGCAGAGGCTGCATGGTTCATCCTTAGGATGGTATCTATTGTTTTGGTAGTATTTTTAATTCCTTAACCACTGCCCAGTATTTTTCTACTCACTCTTGTTCACCTCCTCAATTATGAAAAGCTTTGACAGAACTAAGGAGCAAAACAAAACAGGCAATTCCAAGAGAAAGGGCAGAAATCAACATTTTCAAGAAAGACAGCCCCAGAAGGGAACAAAGGATGTACCTCCTACAATACAAATGTGCCTCAGTTCCAGAGGCAGCTCTGAGGGACCAGAGGATCCAGGTGACACCAACTACTTATACAAGGGACAGAAATGTCCCTCAGCTTCTTTGCTGTCTCTGAGTTTAAAATAAAAAAATAAAAAAATCTTTATGCTTTATGCCCCCTTCTTCCCCAAATAAACATCCTGTCTTTAGAAATAAATCCATCAAATTAACTGGAATCCATCAAATTAACTCAAAGAGAAACCAGGCCTTACTCAGGTAACAAAAAACAAGCAAAAACCTTATTTATATATACAAATATTATTTATGAACCTCAGTTAATTTTCCAAATATGAAAACCAAACCAAACATTTCTTCATTTTAAAGATTGTGGCATTTTTCAATCCAAATTTATTAACCCATTTTCTCACATTTTTAAACTTTTAAAATCATGACTCTAAACTAATACAACTTTACAGGCACTTCCTTTAGGAGGTTTTAAAATCTTAATGGGGTTTGACACAGCACATTCAAGAATACCATACCATAAATTCTTCAGGAGAGAGGGCTTCTTGCATTAAAACTAATAGATAAAAATGGAGCTGCCAGAATAAACAGACAGTAGTGCAGCACAGAAATGGGCTTTTTCAGTACTGGATTAAAAAAAAAACAAACCCAAACCATTTTTAAGCACAGATTGATAGAATAGCTTGGGTGGGAATGGACCTCAAAGATCACCAAAGTGAATTTGTACCTGAACTCGGATTATAAATTTACAGAATTACCAAACAATTAATGGCAATGAGTAAGTCCATAAATGAAACTAGAATTTAAGCCTATCCTTAAATCACACCTTCCCTCTATCACAATTATTTATGTACCAGTTTGGTGGTGCTGTAGTATGGTTTTCTGGGGGGCTTGTTTTATTAAAGAAGCCTTACCCTACCTTACAATATCTAAATGTTAAAAGAAGAGTGATTTCCTCAATTACTCCAATTCAAAGACACATTCAATCTATGGAAAGTGAAATAAGGCACACAAGAAAACAGGAGTCCCATCAGTTTAGTTACACCCATTAAGTTACCCACCAGGCAGAAAATAAAATCTTCCTCAGATCAAGTCCATGTTACTGAGTTTGCATGAGAAAAGAGTAAGTAATGTCCTCTTCACCCCTCTAAACCAGCATCTTGTTGCATTATTTCCTCTGCATTTTAAGACCAGGTTGAGAGAAGGATGTAACTCCTCACTTCTAACAGCAATCCTCACCCCAGGACAGAGAAAGTGAATATGGAAATACCATGACCAGCAAATGCTTTCTGACATAGCTCAGCTTGGACAGATCTCCAGCCCAGGTCTCAGCAACACTGAAATGCAACTGTTTTGGCCCTTTTTACAGATTTCACTCAGTATTCAAATTTCATGAAGCCTCAAGTTGGGTTGTTGAATTTACTGTGCTGTTATTTCTGCTGGTTGCCCTTTCTACTCAATTCCATATTCAGTTCACCAACTTATATCTATATTTTCCGCTGATCTATTTATCAAGCTGCTGCTGAGAATACTTCAAAGCTGCAGTTAGAATATACATATATATTTGTGTACTGCAAAAGCTTAAGAAACTCTGCAGGGAAACGGTGCCAAGGAAAAAACCTCAGTTGTAGCTTTTGCTATAAACAGAGAACATCAAGCACCTCAGAATAGGCAGAAAACTGAATTGCAGAGCTCCTTCCAGAAATGAGCCCAGGCTGCAATGCTTTTTACTCTCTGTGTGGGTGTAGGTATAAATAAATGTGACATTAAAGAATGAGTACACTGGCAGAAAAATGAATTAGCTTCTTATAAATTAAAAAAAAAAAAAACACCAAAACCCATGAATAATGGAACTGCAACTTCTGATGTTTGAAGTTTTTTTGGTTTGTTTATAAAAAAGGCAGGTTTTCTTTTTTTTCCAACAGAAACATCACCTGTGATTTAAAAATCTCCAGTATGAGTAACTCCAACCCTTTTCACTCTTATTATTGCAGCTACCAACTCAGTGCTACCCTGCTAACACACCTTGTTTATTTGTAAAGAGCAACCTTGATTAAACTTAAGAACTCCACCCAGCTCTTCATTGTAAACATGTTCTAAGTCTTTTAAATGCTAAATCTTGAAACAACTAGAACTTCACATTGATACTTTTAAATTATCCAGAAGTAACAACTGTCTTCCCCAAATAAACATCTTCCATTCAGCCCATCAATTCTGTGTGTAGCTGTAACACAGTGTGTGAGTTGAAGGGTTTCTTATATACACAAGAATTACAGGGCTCTAGAGAAATGCCCAAGTAGTGCACTCCTGCAGTCATTAAAATGTCTTTTATGTACCTTTACCTCAGTGTACCACTTGATGCATGTATCAGTGCACCAAGCCAGAGTACCAAGTGACTGTGTAATTACTTTATATGTTCCTGTAATTTTAATGAACCACATGAACTATATTTAATCTCTTTGACCAGGACAATTTATCTACACACATTAGGCTGCTCCACTTCTGTTTCTCTAGTGCCACTACTATTAGGTGCAAATTATGTATTTACATCCACAAAAACAAAGCACTTTCTCTCTAGAAAACATCTAGTGCAAACAGGAAACAAATGTTTTTTTTATTAAGCATAGACCCTTCTCTAAGCCAATGATTCAACAGTGACCTTGTATAGTGGTGTTATCAAATATTTTATTCACATTTTCATGGGCTCAACTCAGACTATCAGTGCTGGAAGAAGCAGATCCCTTGGGCTTTAGGGAGGGAGATATGCACTGCATCCATTGTCAGCTCTTTGGAGTCATCCACTCTTGCAGTTACTTCTGTCACTGTGGTCTAGAATCTTCTAAAACTAACCTTCTTCCTGCTTCCAGTTTCTTCACACCCCCCCAAGCAGCCTTTTGGTATGAATCTGCCATGAGCAGGGAGCTGACACATCCCACTGAACATCCATCAAAGAAATCCTACCTGAGTGCATCAGCTCCGTAACTGTTCACAATGTGCATCGGATCAGGATAATTCTTCTTCCTTTTGCTCATTTTTTGGCCATCACTAGAAAATATCAGAATGCAGGCATCAATTCCCAGAACTCTTGTAATACATGGATAAAGAAAAAAAGACCCTTCATATCCAGCTCAATTTTTCTGTCCTAGTACACTCCTGGTGGCATGAACATAATTATATATATCTATATATTAGCACATTGTTTCTGTAGGACTGTTGAACTTAAAAAAAAACAACTGAAAAAAACCAAAGCCCAACCCAAGAGGCTCCCACATTACAAATCTAAGCAGGAAATCTGTCCTTCCTACCCAAGCTGAGGAAAGATACACTTCTTTAGAATCAATCCCTCCAGCCCACTGGCAACGCTTCATTTGAAAATAAAGGGAAACAAATATAATTAACTTTAAATTACATCTAAAACTACATTTATCATCCCCTTTACTCTGCGTAACAGGTATCATTTCTTTCCAGTTCTTGTTTTTCACTTTCTCTCCCAAGGCAGGACTAATCCTGCTGGAAAGAACCCAGTGCAGCAGATGTTGGGATGTGTGAGCCTCTCACTCTCAGATGCCTCTTATCTTCTGCAGCACTGATATCTCCCTGGCAAGTCTTAACAGCTCTGAAGTCCATTTCACATTCCATTTACAATTTGCAGGTCTTATCTGAAACATTCTTTGACTAAAAACCTGCTCGGGAAGGAGCTGATTGACACCAACCTGGCAAGGACAAGGCCATTCACAATGACATTCTTGAAAGGAGGCCTCCCAAAAAGTGCAGTGGACAGCACCAGCAAAGTGTAGAACCTGAAACAAGATAAATGTGACTTTATAAATACACCAAGCTAAAGCCCATGTGTCTTCATTACAAAATAAATATTTCATTATGCTGCTTTCCTCCAGCAAAGATAAATTTTAAGTCTGGAGAACATTTATGTGGCAGAGTCAGAAGAGGAGCTTATTGAAAGTAGATCTTCCTATTTGAAGTGTGTCATGCTGTTTGCTTAGCTGGGATCTACTAGTCCAGGAAGGCAGAAAAATTCTAATAGGAAGCATTAGGAAGATCATGAAGAAGAAAACTGCAGCATTTTCCCTCTTTAGTACAAAATAGGGAATTCTGCCCCTGAACAAGTTTCCTATTTGCTCACTGCAAACCTGTGAGCACGGGATCAGTAGGACCAAACACAGCACTCAGGACCAGCACATTTTGTGTGTTTGTGTGTTGTGTATTCTTCAGCCTGACAGACAATGGAACATAGTATAGAAATATAAAAGCAAGTTCTCAAAAATGGGAGAAGCCTCCTTCCTATCCTGCCAAAGGTTTGATTGGAAGGAGGTTGTGGTTGCCTGCTTAAATCAGCCATCACCAGGAAATAAGAGAATGTTCTCACAACAAAGGGCAGCAGTGGTTCCTCCCTTCCCTATCTGATGTGTTTATAATCACTCTATAAACTGAAACACTTTGGAAATCAGTGCTGGAGAAAGCACAGGCACCTATTGTTCACAGGCTGATATATGATTATGTCTGGGAAATTAAGTGGAAGTGCAGGATGATGTGATAATTTCACACTCAGGAGCCAGAGCCTTCACCAAAGGAGGGATGTGTGAGCTGCTGGAACTGCACTGTTGGTAATTACTTTTAAGAAAGTAACTGGAGGGTGGGCCACAGCTTTCCTGGTTCAAAACAGGCATCACACTGACAACTGCTTAGCAACCTTCAAAGAGAAGGTGATTATAAAAAAGCTATAATAAGGCACAGGAGGTTATGTCTCAGAACTATGTATTTGCATCAAGATTTAGAGGAGAAACACCTCAGTGGGGGAAAAAAAAATAATCCATCTGTATGTTCCAAGGCTGTTTTTATCAAAAAGCAGCCTACAGTTGCAAAAGCATTATTCTGACACTTGAGGGTCCTCTGCAGAGGTTGCTGTGTGTACATTTATTAAGTGACTTCCATGACAGCTCTGATACTTGTCTCAGACAGGGCCCTAACTCTCAAAATCACCTCAACTCACACTGCAGGATACAAATTCTCCTTATTAAACTGCAGTTTAATTTCATGAATTTTAACCAATACTCTTCCACCTGCACACAAACATTTACATTCCCTGTCTTGATTTTTACCTTTCTTAAGAAAACCCCTAAACACAAATAATCTATTTTCTCAAGTGACTGACACCTCAAGCCTACAGGGCTGAAAGTTCACTACAAACACAGCAGTTTTTCCTCTGTACCTACTAAAAAGTTCCTCATTGACAAATCCCAATTTGCAGGTAAAAAACACAAGGAAGAATCAACTAGGAGAGATTTCAATATTGTTTAGGAATTCCTAATTCCCTGTATTAGGAAAACTGTACAGGCAGACTGTGGGCACTGAAAATTGCATCCAAGGATACATCACAAATTTTATGTTCAAATTGTCAAACCCAAGGAGCCTCAGCATGAGGTGCCTGAGCTGATGACAGCTACAAGACTGTCTCTGAAAACCTGTGATCCACATATTCTGATGGAACTCTCCTGATTCTTCCTCGGGTTGTGCTTTTAAAATTCACCTCATTCACTTTGAATATTTTAAAGCAGTGTCTTTCTGCACCTTATTTTTGAAATATCCACAGACACGTTTGTTTCCTGAAAACTTCCTCAATTTCTCTGCTGCTTCACTTTCCATTCACCAAATCTCTGACTGTTTCTAGGTATATCCTTGTAGATAAATAGCTGTCAGTCAAATAACAGTAAAAAAAATGTAACAGGGACAGAAATTCACTCCTTTGCTCTATGTTCCACCTAGGAGAGAACAGGGAGGGGATCTTTTCTCCTTTTTTTCCTGAGCAACTGTGGGCAAATTCATGATCCTGTGGTTCATAGCAAACCCTTCAGCTGTGAATTGCCTGTGGGCCACCACATTCAGACCATGGCCACAAATCTTGCTACATTTCCTTATACAAAGGCAGAGCCTTCCTTACCACTATGCCTGGACTGCCAGTCATGCAACCCAGCTACTCTAAGATTTTGTCCTGTGGCTTTAACAAATATAACTCAGCTGCTTCTCTATCCATGCAGAAAGTCATCAAAAATATCACTTTCCTGGGCAATCACCTTTGTCACATTAATTTTCCCCTTGTCTCCCTTGATTTTTCCTCCTCTTTCATGGAGTGAATGAGAAGCCACCAGAACTGCACCTCCTGAGCCTTTCCCCATCTCCCAGTCCTCACTTCACAGCAGCTGTAGTCTCTGACCTGACACAAAACCAATCTCCATTCTCAATCTTCACACTCTGTACGGGATGTGCCAAATACAAATCACATCCTGTGCTCTCAACACTTCTGCTCGTTGTTCTCTTAGACCTCACATCTTAATTCCTTCTGTCTCTCACACATCAAAAGTGCTTTACTACAAATCACCCAACACTTGCTGGTAGCAAAGCCCCAGCTCATTAACAACCTGGGAAAGGTGGGAGCAGCAGGAATTGAGGCAGCTGTTTTGATTTCCCTCCACAAACAAGTGAAACACACCTGGCTCTGGGTATGACTCTCAGGAACTCTTATGCTGAGGCTAAGAACAAAAAGCAACCTGCCCCAGACTGAAAAGAAAAAGCTCCTCTTGCACCCTGACAATGGCACACAGGTCTGAGGACTCACACCAAATGTCCTCAACCTGAGTTCTTTTATAAAAAAACAAAAAAACAAAAAACCCACTGTTTTCTAATTTTTTCCAGATTAAAAAAATGAAGAGGTAAAAGTAAGTTTCTCATTCTCTTTTTGCTACCCAACAATATTTGATTGTATACTAAGGTGTTAAATAATTTTTTGCATCACAATTAAGAGGTTGAAAAGTAAAGACATTTCACTACAATCATGAAATTTAGTTGTATTTGGCACCCTGCCTGCTTTGGTTGCTTGGTTTGTTGGGGGAGTAGAGGAGTGGGCAAAGGGAAGTGCCAACTCTATTCCAGAGGAATTTATTTAGCTCTAATACCTCAAGTTACTGGATGGAAAAGTTCTGCTTGGACACAGTCAAAATCACTAATCCAGAAAATACAAAAATTCATCTTAATCTGTCAATTTTCACAGTCAACCTCAAACTTCAGACATGGACTAAACACTTTGCAATGCTAAAACTAAAACTGTATGTAGGCATGCAAGTATGTATGAGAACATTAACCACAGAAAATCAGAGAAAATTTTTCACCAACGATTGAAAAGGATTTATCCAGAGTGAAAGAAGCAGATGTAGGTTACAGCTAAAAACTTTGACTTTTCTGCAAACTATACAATCTTAAGATTTGATTTAATTTTCTTTCTGCACTCACATAAGCCAAAAATTCAAATTTAATCTTGGGGCAGAAATTACCATGCTATACATTGGCTTGAATTCCTCAGCACATTGACTTCCATTTCAACTGACTCAAGTGCAGCTCTGTCTCTAGTACATAACTCAAGTTCTGTGATCATTCAACTGCTGAGACTTTTCCTTACCAGGCCAAAGATGTGCCCTATTACCTAATGATGTCTTCCATAAAAGCTGGGAAGTTTTCTTGCTAATACTCCATTTCTATAACAACTTGTTTGTCACCGAGCTTTAGACTACCTTGTGTTTTAGCTTAAAAAACCAATTATACACTTACTTGTACAGAAACAGTCAAATTATCTGTACAGCATTAAAGATATGAGAAGTGACTGCATTATAAACTGCTGTTAAACAAACATACTAATTATTCAAGTAGATAGTAAAGCACTGAAGTGTTAGACACAGGGTGATAACCTGTTGCCTTTCAAGCAAGGCAAACACCCTGGTTCAAGGAACAGCACGGTAGCCTCCCCTGGCCACTCGGTCCATAACCCACAGACACCAATGTGATGGATGGCGAAAATGGCCTTTATTGCTGGAGAATTTGACATTTTATAACCTAGGGTCACTGTTTTCATCACAGCTAGGTGCTATTGGCTAATTGCAGAAGGCATTACCATACTAACGAGGAGGGGGGGGTTACTATCTTTCCGTTACATTCCGATATCTTCCAAGCGCCGGGCCTTACTTCTACAATAACCTGACAGAATAAATGGCAGAAAGTTACCATCCTCGTGTCTGGTCGATGCCCTCGGCGATGAAGTCGGCAGGGAAAGCATCCTCGAGCTCCCTCCTGTTCTCGAAGGGGTAGTGGACCTGTGCGTAGGGCATGCTGCCGCTCTCGAACCAGCAGTCGAACACCTCGGGCACGCGGCGCAGGGCGCCCTTCCCGCTGCGCGACGGGATGCTCAGCTGGTCGATGCTGCGGGACAAACAGCCAGCAGCCCCAAACAAAACCAGGTTAGGAGAAGTTCATGTGCTGGTCTATTAAGGTGACAGCAGTTTTGGCTTTCATTTTAATGACTCTTCAAAAAGTTCCTTCAAAGTGTTTCCTTCGACATCCTCCGTAATCTTTGTACTAAGAGTGTTCAACAACTTTGTTGAAACTAAACAGAAAGTTAACAGAGTTAAAGTTTCTGTTGACGGAACACAAGAAAATTTATATGTGTTAATCAGGAGTCCTGTCACAACTTTTCTATTCCCTAAATCTGTTTCCCAGAGTTTGGGCAAAAAAAAAACCCCACAAGGATTTTCTATATGTTCCTATCTATTTCTAATACCCAGTGAAGAGTCTGTGACCCACCTTTCTCGATGCAGATCCGTGACTTTCACTCCAGACAGCTCCTCCAGTTCTGCCATTGAACCAACACAAACCACCTGTAGGAGAAATTCAAGAAATGCAGCCAGTTAATTGCATTCAGCAGCTATTTTATTTTTCAATATCAGGCAGGAGATTTGCAGTATCTCTTTTAGTATTTGGTAGAGCTGAAAAAAACAATAAAAATTTTGTACAAGGGTCTCCTTCCTCAAATGATGTTAGAGACCACTGCACTGATTTAATACAATTCATGTTACGAGAACTGGAGACTTGGAAGCAGCAGCATCTTGGGCAGGTTACCAAAAAAATGTGGGATTGGCAAGGGGGCAGTTTCTCCAAAGCAGACAAATAGGAGTTTCAGATTCCAGGTTCCTCTCCTAAAATAACCAGCTCATTATCCACATGTGTTCCATCCCAGGTAGACTAAACTGTACATGTTAAAGGCTTTTTATTTAAAGTGAAGAAAGTGTCACAGCTACTCTTCTTGGTTTTGTTGCATCAACACGCTAGTAAGAAAAAGGCAGATTTCCACACCGGATTTGCAATGACATCATGAAACAATGATTCTGAAAAACTGCATGAGAAAGCAGAAAGCAAAGCTTTCTTTGCTTCAGGTTTTACTCAAATTGAGCCCTCCCAGAGCCCTGTGGCCTCTCTCGTCTGGCAGGACTCACAAGCCACAAGCTGCAGTACAGACCTGGATTTTGGAGATGCTTTCCCACATGCCATCCTTCCCATTTAGAATTGCCATGGAAAAACCCCAGGGTTTGACAGATCTGACAGAGAAGGAGTTAAATGTAACACCATAAAGAAGCTGTAAATAGGCCAGACGTTTTTCACATGAAATAACTTTGTAAGTTGCTCTTAAGATACGAAAAATCAGAGCACTGCTCAATTCCTATAGTTAGTCTTAAATATATGCATATGTATACACATGGAAATTCTGACTAACTGAAAGGTTTTGGTGTATTTAATTCCAAAAAACTGTCATGGAATTACAGAGAAGACAGAAACTCAGTCTGATTTGGGTTTTAAGACATGATTTTCCCAGTCTGATTCAAGTGCTGATCAGCATTACTAATCACTATCTTCTACTGTTAAAGTACTTTGGAAATGTAACATTTTCATTGCTTATCTATGTTTTTTTGTATTTTTTTTTTTTCTGTAGGAAGTGAGTCAGGATATTTGATGATTCCACTAGCCAGGTAAAACAGCCTGCAGAATGCACACAAATTACACCAGGGGATTGATCCCAGGTAAAAATACATCTTCATCAACAAACTATTTTTAACCCAGATCTGTTCTTCATTCATGTGGCCCCATAAGAAAGCACACAGGCACAAGTGAGCAGCAGCAGGTGCTTAGTTCAGCACTGCTGGAGGAAGAAAAGGTATTAACAGAGAAATGGGTAAAAAAATGCCCTTGGATACACCTTCTCTAACCTTTGTACTTGAATATATTTTCACACTAAGCTCTCCCTCTAAGGGAGAAAAGCTGCTCATTATTTGGTGGTTTTTGAACAAGTGCTTCAATGCTGAAGCAAAATTCTGAATATTGATGCAGAACTGCACCCAGAAATCACTCATGGAAGAAATAAACCCAAGTTCACGTGAACAATCCACCAGCCCCCAGAGTAACACAGATCCCCACCACTAAGCACCTCTGTCCAAGGCAGAAGGATGGAGCTCCTCTGTCCCAAGGGGAGCTCATTAGGTGCTGCAAGGCAAGAGGAGAATGCAGCAAACAGATGCTAATCAAATTCCATCCCTCATTAAGCCGCACCCCCTCGTTTCTGCACAGAGCACACACAGGCTGATGCTCTCCAATTAAAGCTTCTGCTCGATACATCCCTTCAGCAGCCATGGCTGCTCCAACAGCCTGGGCCCTCTGCTGCTCCTCCATTTGATGGCTCACATCAGCTCCAAAACCAGCTCTACCAACACTGAACAGCAGCAAAGAGTCTAACGGGCTGTGTCAGCACCTCCAAGACCTAAGGTGAAGCCAGAGGTCAAGATTAACCCCTGCTAAGAAAATGAACATTACATCCAGGATTATCCATGTCAATAGGAGCGTGAAGGCATCCAGCAGCATTCATGCATCTCCATGTTCCCGTGGCACAGCCCTGAAGCCCCTGCTAAATAAAAATGTTTGTTTTTTTGGCTTTGCCATTTCAGCTCTGTTCAGCACCACAGCTGAGGAGTAAGGAGTGCCCACAGAAAGGAAGAAGCCTGCACAGTATGTCAGAAAGATGGCCTGGGATCACCAGAAAACATTTCATGAATATGAAATAGGAGAAGAAATGACTGCTATAGTCAGCCAGAAGTGGCCTTAATGCAGCCTCAAAGCAGCCCAGAAATGCACCTGGAGAGGTTCCCTCACCCTCAGGAGAGCAGAGCCAGAGCCCTCTCATTCTGCTGGCCAAGACTGAGGGCACCCAGCCCAAGGCAGGCTTACCATGAGTGACAAGCCAGGAAATAATCAGGGAACTTCAGAGCATCACTGAATAGTGAACACTATCGTTTGTGTTTATATGTAAGTCCTATAAAATGAGCCTGTATCTGCTTTACCAACTTGGGTGTTATATTAAAAAATTTTATTATCTAATCCAAATGAGATGTGTTCCTCCACTGAGGAAATCATTGGAATTTGAAAGCTTAAAATGATAAACTGTCTGCAAAAATGTGGCAATAAACACAAGCTTCAAAATTTAACTTCCATTATGCATCTCTACCTGATAATTATGCTAAAAGAAAACTAAAATAAAACTGTGCAAAAGCAGTTATTGATCTGCAATAAAATTCACTTTAATACCAATTAATTCACCTTACTGTATATTAAATAAGGAATGGTTATTGCTTCTCCAGGATTTAATATGCAAAGCATAATTGCATGCAACAAAGTGTTCTTCTGAGAGCAAGACATGAAGAGGCTGCTCTGCAATCCCACACGGCACCAGGCTGCAGTAACACTGGAGTCAGGGAATTCTGAGGGAATGTCATTACTGGGAGAGCAGATGTCACCTAGGCTTTAAGTTTTACATCAGTTCCAGCACTATTTGTTTTTCAAGCCATATCTCACACACACAAAAAGAGTGAATATTTTTAAAAAACTTCTGACTTGAAATTTAGCTCAGTTCAGAAGCTGTACTCATCTATTAAAGCATAATATTCAGGCTCTGGAGCAAACAGAAATGTGTGACATCTATGGATAGAAATAATAGACCTGTTGGTATTTCCATCATTATTCAGAACACCAAGCCCTGAGGAATATTTGCAGCTCGTTTCAAAGGAAAGGTCAATCTTCCAAGTTAGACATCATTTTGTTATTAAAAACTAACAAATCAAACCTAGAAAAGCAAAAAAAAAATCAGTACACACTGGAATACAGATAAGGGGAGACTGAACAGAAAATGAAATATTATTAGAGGCAAGGAGTGGAAGTAATGAAACCGTTACACAATCATTTTCAGCTGTAGACTGAAATACCCAGGCACAACACTGAAAGCCTTTTTATTATGTAAAAAAAATGGTTAGATCAAACAAAGGACTTAGAAATGTTAGATGAATGTGAAGAAAGTGTGTATAAATTGTCAGTCTTCACACTAAACTTTAACTGTTATATGAGAGACAAAAGCACTTGGTTTGTCAGTAATTTACAAACACACAGCACAAATAGAATCCAAATGCCAAAGCTTTCTGAGATACTTAAATCCTAATTGCAGGAGTAGCTCCCTCCCTATCCCAGTATCTCCCTGCCTACCAAGATTCCCAGTGAAGAGGAAATAAAAATGCTTTATGGTGCACATCTAAGCAACAGCAAGTTTAAGGTCATAATATACTTCTCTAGCAGATGTTTTGCTACTTGAGGTCTTTCAGGTCTAAAATGAAGAGTAAAACTTCTTCAAATCAAGAGAGATAAAAATAAAGGCTTGGGATGCTGCCATCAGTATTTACCTTCCCTGGACATCCTGACACTGATTACCATTTCCTACTCTCAGCATGAGGAAGGCTTATCATGTGTGTCTCATGGAACTAACCCAATACAAAAAAAAAAAAAAAAAAAGGAAAAAAAAAAAAAAAAAGAAAAAAGAGAAAAGGAAAACATCACACAAAAAAAACCAAACCCACTTTACCTTCAAAAGGAGTTTTAAAACCATCAAAATTGTGTCAAGTGTTCACTCATGCCCTCTGCATTATGCACCCAATGCAGGGTACCTTGCAGCTTGACAAAGCTCATTTCTAGCACTACCATTATACATTTTCATCATTCCACTAGATTCGTATTTTTACAGTCTGCTACATTTACATTTGTGGCACTACAAATATGTATCTTCACTGTTCTGCTGTGGTGGACTTACTTTTATGCCTTCAGCAACTCATTTGGCTTGAAGTAACCAACCACCAGAATTTCAAAAGCAGACTTAAAGGAGTCTTTTTACCAAAAAAAAAAAATTAAAAAAATAAATTTCCTCCTTGCCATTTTCTCACTGCATTTATTATTTCCTTTAGATTTGCCATCACTGCAAATTCTTCTGGGAAAGACAAGATTAATTTTAATGTAAAAACCAAAAAAAATTGCTTGCAGTTTCGAAGCAAAAGCAAAGAAAGCCTGCACAGGCACACAAATGAACCCATAAACATGCACAGATCTATCACCTATTACACAAATATAGATGGGTTATACAGATATGCTATTAAAACATGTAAATAGAACTTCAGGCTGCAGCAGCCAAAGATACATCAAAATAAGCAAACAACAAGTACAGACAGGGTTTTTTGCTATCTAGAATGTTTCATTTTCCTTGCTCACCTCTTCCAAATCCTCGCTGACCCACAGAGGGATGGGGGTCCCCCAGTAGCGGTTCCGAGAGATGGCCCAGTCTCGGGCGTCCTTCAGCCAGTTCCCAAAGCGCTTCTCCCTCACAAAATCTGGAACCCTGTGCCAAAAAAACCAAAGTATTAATGTATCACTACGTTCCACTTAAAAGAAAGCTGGTAAGAACTGATTATATTTGATTTTATCCACCATAGAAGTTTGTTCCAGCACTGATTGACTTGGAGCACATTCATGTTACAGCACTGGCTGCTGCAAGGCCTATGGAGGTGTTGCTAAAAAACACAAAACTGCCTTTGTCTGATCTCCAGGTAAGCTGCTGATGTGAAAAACACCATATTTATTTTACTGTAACTCAGGAAAACACATGCAACATAAAACAGATTCATTAGGGATGAAACAAAGGCCAAAGTCCTCAGGACAGTCCAACAGTGGAGGATTATGGCTAATGGCCATGACAATACTTATAATTAAATCACACACAGAAAAAGGAACAGCCACTGATTTTGGGGTTGACTGAAATTCCCAAGATTAAAAAGCCTGGAGCAATAGCACTAAAAGGCACCTTGGATTATGTATGGGCATCCAGGTGTATGCACATTACTCAGGTTGATAGATCATACAAAAAACCCTTCCCAAGCTATTTATCATCTCACTTTGAATTACCCAATTAAGAAACAAAACACGCCCCCAACCACAGACCCCTATCAATGCTTGCTAAAACCTCATTTTGAGCACTAAAGGGCATTGAAGGATGTTAAAGACAATTTTTTATTGTATGAAAGTGTCTTGGAGCTCAAAGGTTAACACCAGAATCCAATGCCCTGCAAGGTTCCTGGTTGTGCTAAGTGGCCTGGTGGTTTGATTAGAATCATTAGAACCATTTTCTCCCAGGATGTAAACAAACAATTAACTATTTATCCAATGATTATGTGCAGATGAAGGAAAGCAATGGGTTTCATGCTCAACAAAATGCTCACTTCATGCCTAAAGGTGCATTTAAAAAGACCAAACTCAAATGAAACTCACAGAAAGAGCAACCTTAAGACAGTGTGACACACAGAAACTGTGAATGAGCAGCTCACAACAATAAAGTAGCTCTGGAACTGAGCTTTGAGCAACCCATGGCAAGTTTTGCTGTGTTTGTTTTCCCAGTCTAACTAGAAAGGCCCTTCCCAAAGTCTGAGCTGGATTAGGAGGGCCATGGATTCTAAAGGGGGAGCACACAGGGTCTCTTCCACTTTTCTTTCTGAAGCTCTTGGTCCTCTTGTCAAGTATTTTTTTTTTTTTTTTGAGGACTTTTAATCACAGATCAGTCCCAAGAGTAACAAAGATGAAAGGTTCCTTTAGAGAAAAATATTAGAAGAATGGATTCACATGATACATTGAGGTAGGATTTGGCCCAGCAGCAGGAGATTTATGAAATAAATGTGAATAAAAAAAAAAAGCAAACTATTGATGAAAATAAAAGCCGCTCTCTTATTTTAAAAGTTTTACCCATGATGAAGCCATGTAGAGATCTAAAGGCCTCTTGCTGCCAATATTGTCTCAAGTGGATAAAAACTACCCTTTAAAGCCTTACTAAATATCAGCCTGAAGTTCCACAGCATCCCTCGCTATTTCTGGAGTTACTTTCAGCTGCAAAATTGTCTTCTGTAACACTTCTCGAACAAAAATCTAATATAAAAAAATTTTAAACAAACTCAGTGACTCATGTTTCACATGACATCTGTAGCCCTGCTCTGAAAGTTAGAAACATATACAGGCTTTCCCAATTTGGTTCAGCGTGGGACTCATTACTATTAACTTTCTGTCCTGACCTCAGGAGACCCTCTCGCCAAACACAAGTGGAAACTGTACAAAGTTCATTAGCATTTGCCCAACATTCCACTAATGTGGAAAACTTCTCTTTACATCACTCCTAAACTAGTTTCCATTTTTCAGAAGTTGTTAGACACTGATTAGCTGAAATTATTAGTCCCATTTAACATAGCTAGAGGCTGAGACAATCCCCCAATGACATTAAAATGCTAAGAGTTTCAATTCTGCCTCCTCAAAACACGCATGAAAAATTAATTTTATCCCCAAAGTGGACATTAACCACAAAAATGTATGTGGTGTGATCTCTCTCTCTGAGCTATGAAAGCATATAATTTACCTCTTCTGGTAAAATTGTCTGACCCTGCTGCCAGTTTGCAGTGGAACATAAAACACAAACCACTTCATCTACGAACCACATTTGCAACAATGATCTATGGCTCTTTAGAGGTACAACACAGGAATAACGCTGGCACAGCCATCAAATCTAATAAAAAGAGCCTGTATCTCACACACATTCTGAGCCCATCACTCAAAGGAAGTGTTACTTAAAGCAGTTGGGTTTTGCCTCTGCAGAGATGCTGCCCAAAGGCAAACACAGCCTCCAGCTGGGATCAAGCTGGAAGAGCAATCTGCAGCAGGAACAATCATGCCAGGCACAGCCCTTCAAGTCTGGAGCCCATTTCTTTTACTTATTCTCACTAGATTTAGCTCCAGATAGCTCAGTTTAACACCTACCTACATATCACAAGGGAAAAAAATAAAATCAGAGGCACCTTCTACTTAAATATTTGATTAGGCTGGGAAAAAACCCAGTATTCTCAGTGATGTTGTTACTAACACCTGATCTTTATTTACACCAATTCCAGGTTAGCGTTCTTAGAGTTTTTCAGTTTCTTTTAATCCTACTCTTAGATATTTTCTTGGCATATTTCTCCTGCTAAATTTTCATGAAGACACCATCTTGCCACAGGCATGTATTAGTTGAGGACACATTTTTTTACTCTTCCATCTACAAAGCATCTGGAAGATAAATGAAAAGCCCTCTCCCATATGCCAATGCACATATTTTTCATGTTTATCCCCACATCCATCACCAACTCCCTCCAGCCTGGAAGCAGAGATCTCGGGTTCCTGCTGGTGACCACTGAGTGCAGCTGGGTGTGACCACAAGGTGCCCAGTTCTACCAGTTCAGAGCCCCCTGGACTGGCACTGGACACCTTCACATCTCAGAGAAGATCAAGCCCCAGCTCCCAACAGCTCCCTGAGGCTGCAAGTGAAAATTCAAAGCAGCCACATCTCTCCCAAAGCCATCATGCTGCAGCTCCTCAAACTGAGCTGTGAGAAACAGGTTTTTTTATTTCCCAACGGGCCTACAATTTGTTTGACCTTCAAATTTCTCTGCAAAATGACACAGATAGGATTTCATACTTCTTTCTCTGACATTTAGCAAGGTTAAGGAGACTGCTGCCTCAGCAGGTCAGGGAGCTCTTGATTCATGGGTGTGGAACAGTGTAGGACAATTGCAATTTCTCCTCTTGGCACCCAGGACAGGGCACTAAATAAACTGCAGGATGTTGGAAAGTTCAGGGAATTCAACTCCACAACACAAAGGAATATTGTTTTGCCAAATCATAAATTAGGAAGATTTTGAATCCAAGTACATCAGTACACCTGTTTGAATGCTCATGTCTGTCTTACTTTCCCAACATCAAAACTCTACCGTACAAGTCAGAGATAATGAAAATTATTCATTTGCTGCAAATTTCTGTATCCATTTTTGACTGTTTATTCCTATTTTTGAAGCAGATGTGGGGTTTTGCTTAATTCATGCATTGCTAAGTCCTCTGCACAGTCAACTCCCACATCCTTCCTTGGTAGCTACTCATTTTCTTAGCGTCTTAGTGTAAAATAAAAATTCCATTTGACAAGCCAAAAAAACCCATGAAGAGCAAAGCAAAACTCAGTCTTTTAACAAAATCTATTAATTTATTACAGCAGGAACCCTCTCCTTTGCCTTCTCAGTCTATGCACCACTCAGCAGCCAAGTCACACAAGCAATGTGGGCATGGATTTGAAAACAGCAAATATTGACCACCTTCAATCCCACAGCAGAACTGAGTTTGCTGACAGTGAGCTACCACAGGCTGAGCCAGTGGGTTCTCAGCACCAATAATACTCAAGGAACAGCATCAATTAAAATAAATAAATTTGCTTTCTGACTCTTTGTCTCCAGAGGAAAAATGTACAGGATGCAAATAAAAAAAATATTCTAAATTATTACATGATCCAGAAGGAAACTTATTAAAAGGACAAAGACATCTGTTCCTTTTCTGTAGATATATTTTGAAGCGTATTTCTTGTGCTCATAACACAATTGCAAATCCTGAACTCAGCTCCTTATTCCATCTGCGAGCTCAGATGTGCTCTGAGCTGGCTCACCGGGCCCAGTCACGGGATGCAGGAGCTGTCTCAAAGCAGCACCATCCCTCTTCTCTGTAAACACAAACAGCACTGCCAAAATAAAACACTGCCCCTGCACAAGCCTTGTGTTTTATCATCAGCTCAACACTGAAAGCTGTTTCAGGTATTACATAAAGATAGGCTAATCTTTTCTCACTCTTCATCACCATTCTCATCTTCTTCTCACCAGCTAATCTTTTTAATGATAGTCTCTGAAAAAAACCAGCACCTTTATGTATTGGGTAAGATTTACTTCATAATTGCTAATTAAAGGAGTTAAGACTATAAAGTTGATAAACAAAATACTACCTTAAGTAGTGGGAATTAGGGGACCTAATACCAGATTAAGAACTCTAATACAGCTTTGGTTCTGAGAGGATGCTCCCAGATCTGTCCTGTCCTTTGGCAAGCTGGTAACTTTTTAAATGCCACCTGAAATCAGGAATCAATTTTAAGTCTGGAAAAGAGAAAGTTACTCTTCCAGAAGATAGCTGAGTCGTATCAGAAACACCAAAGGTGATGAAGTAACTATTCTATGTCATCTAACTAAATATGCTCAGATTTATTTAAATTCCTAGCATACCAACTGGGGGGTTTATTTTAGGTGTAGAATTTGGCTTTCTTTTTAAACATTAACCAACCCTTAGAAGACAAAGGCTTAAATTCCATTATGTTAATTTACTCTAATAACAAGCCTCCTTCAACATGCCCTCAAATTGATTTTTAATGGTTTTTAATTCAAAGAGATAAAATAAGCAACTATTCATGCCCTTTTGACACTTTAATTAGCGCCAATCTATATCATGGACCTAATTAAACATGGGGGGAGGTGGGAGGGAGGAGAGAGGAAGGGAGGAAAGGTCAGTGTGTGCCAGGCAGAATTTCCACTGCAGCAGCCTCTGCTCCTCAGCTGGGGAGAGCTGCTGGAATGGTGCAACCCCACACACCCCACACCAGCCTGGGCGACCTCCACCGCTGCATTTTCTGCTTATGGTGCAGCTTACAGGGGCTAAATGAACTGTGCTTTCAATCATTTTGATCTCCTAACGTTTCTCTTCCCTCTTTTCTCCTGGTTCCCATGGTAACCACCACGTTGTGGTGTGACTGCAATGCTGCTGCAGACGCATCCCCGTCACCGCTGCTCCCGGACACGGCAGCGCAGCCCTGACCTCCAATGCTGGCACACGTCCCACTAAAAACCCTGCTCCATCTCCCTTCTACGACCCAGGCACCCTGCTAATTGCTGCTAAAATTCCTTATCTTATCAACAATCCCGGCAGCCTGAAGCCAGGGAGACGGGAAGCTTCCACTTTTTTTCTCCCTGCACAGTTTCCTTGGGAATACTCTAACATTTACTGGCACAAAGTACTTTTGGAGGGCATCAGCACTCAGGATCCATTTCAATCCACATATATCGATACATTTGCATTCCTGAGACAGTGGCAGACATTCCACACACTGCTCATGTCACAGATCTATCAGCTGCCCAAGAAAATCATGGGCTGGAGTTGCTTAGTGAACTGGCATTTGGGGGGTTTGCTTCATAAGCTTTTCCTTGAAGCAAAAAATAAGCTTTTGGTGACCCTTCAGCAGAACTGAAAAGGTACCTCTGCATTCATGGCATCATCAGCGATCTCTGCACAGGAGGCTCAGAGAAGAAACAGCAAAATTAAGGCACAGCAGAACACGAGCCTTCAAAATCCACTGAACAAGCCTCCAAATTCACTTCTAATCCTCAACCATGTCTGATAACAGACAGTAATAAAACCTTCTTTAAATTAGACAAACACAAGGCTAACCCTGCAGCAATTTTTTCCACCTCCTGCTGTAGGCAATGCCACAGACTTGGATTTTTCCTCAGGAAATGTTGCCATCTAGTGACTCCACGTTGCTGTATACATCACAATTGCTACTAGAGGGAGGATCTCATCTGTATTCACGATTCCCCAGTAGGAAAAGTGTGACTGATGACTCAAAAAGAAGAGTTACAACTGCATGGTGATACTAAAGAAAAAAAAAGAAAAAAGAAACAAATCTACACACACCATGCATTTAAAACTGTTCAGATGAAATGTATTAATATTAACAAATCAAGAAAGAAAATGTCCTGAGATTTTCTATAAAACAAAAACAAGGAGCAAAAGAAGGAAAAAGGACTCACTGATTTTCTTCCATTGCTCTAGAATTCTGTTATGATTTAAAATTCTGTTGCCCTGCTACAGACTCAGATTCCTCATCTGAGGAAAACTGACAAGTTCAGTAAAATAAACATTTGCTTTCTATTGTGGATGGGCTCCACAGCCCCATCCTCTGCACAGCCTCGAGGCTTCTGACACAAACAGGCATTATTCCTGATCACATCTCACCTTTCCACAGGTGGGAGACAGTTTTGCGGTGAAAGATTAAAATGACCAAGATGAAAAGCTTCTCCAAAGCTTGATGTGCTCGACTGACACAGGACAAGACACCTGGGCTGACACAGGAGCTGTAGGGAGTGCACGCAAAACTTTAACTTCACTCACAGAAATGTGTTGTGGGTGGCATTTCCAGCAAGAACTAACAGCTTAAGTTATGGTGGAAGTCAGGAAAATAATACCTTCAACCATACATTGAGCTCTTTATTACAACACCTGAATTCTTCAGTGGTAAGAAGATGCCAGAACAAAAGGTTTGGCTTTTTTGAAGTCCCTGACTGTCTCCCATCACTGCTTTCCTTCCACTGATGCTCATTTTTCCACTACTCAAAGGGCTGAACATCTTATGCAAACAATGTCAGAGCTGCACAATGTCTTTAACATCAGAAACTTGGCAACAGCTACAGGTGAATGTTTTAGGAGTTACTGAAGGAGAACTTTAAGTGAGGGAGGTTTAAAAGAAAACAAAATAAAGAGTTCAAAGCTGATATTTAAATACAAACTACAGAATCTTTTCTATCAGTCTGCAAGAATAGAAATACAACATCCACTGCCAGAAGGATGAGCTACAATAGTTTGGAATTTGCATTATAAATTGTATAGATTTATTACTTACAGTAACTTATAAATTTTCAATTTACACCAACTTTGAACACCAATGATAGGAATTAGTCCTATACTGGAAATATAATCTAAGTGGCCTGGTTTACATAAAAAATGCTCTTTCAGTAAACAATTTGAGAAAATGATGATGACAACAATTAAGCCTGAAATCCAGACAGCACCTTGGTGTTGCATCCAACTCTCCTTATCAAGAGAATAGAAAGCCAAGGTTTGACAAGCCCAGATTTTACAGCAGCCAAATCTGCCCCTCTTCATCTCAAATACAGCAGTAGTGGGTGCCTGAATGCCAAATAGAAGATAACCTTTTTAATTCAAATTTTCTTTTAAATAATCTCAGTTACACAGTAAAGAACATTCAGTAAGGGAACTTCAATTAAAGGCTGAAACACAGCCCCCTAAATACTGTTCCAATTGAGCATTTTCATCAACATTTGACACAAGTTAATTCCCAGTCTGCCTGAAATAAGGATGCAACAGAATAGAGAGGATTTTTTGGCTTCTGATTCTACAAAAATGCTGCCACATTACTCATGTAACCATTATTGGAAGTGATAGTTAATGTTGAAAAATGAAAATAGAGTTGGTGGTTTTAATAAATTTTGAATGGCTGTGGCCTTATAAGTTGGATAATTCACTAAAAAACTAATTAGAAATGCAATCAGGTTGCAAAGTTTGTCCAAGTATGTTTAATTTATTTCATCAGGAAGGGTATCTATCAAGAGGGCAGCTATTCTTAAGGGACAATATACCTATCAGTCATTTATAGGAATAAAAAAAGGAATGCAGTCAAACCCATTTTGTAAAGGTTAATATAGTCTGAAAAGCATTTATCCCAAATTTTCTCATTTTCAGGACATGCTGAAGCCCCAGAGAGTCCAAAAATAAATTTTTTAAAAGCTACATATTATTCCTGTGACACTTTGAGAGATCAAGTCTCTTCAAAAGCAGAAAAAGTAGGTTTTGGGAAGGATGGAGTTTCCAAAATTTAAATAAATGAATACTGCAGAAGGCCAGCAGTCTCAATGCCAACTAAAGAAGCTACAGTCCAAACAAAACTGGCATCAATGGAGAACACAGGAAGAAAACCTCAAAAAACACTCCCTTATTCTTTATAAAAGCTGGATTTTAAAAGCCAACTTCAAGTTTACCCAGTATTCAAATGACTATGAAATCACATACTGGAAAATACATATTCTTTGTTAATAATTCTGTGATCATACATCTGTACTTGTAGCTATATTCCCTACAAAAAGCTTCCCACAATTCCTAAGACCACATGGTTTTAAGAGGAGTCCTGAGGAATCAGTTTTATGTTCAATTATGGAACTGTGTTCAGATTCAGGAATTGCCTGAAGGACAAATGTTTCCTGTAATCCCAAGCATTTTGAAAACTCCCAAATGATGTCACTGCCTGCTTTTCTCACCCAACCTTTGCAACAGCAGCTCCAAAATTTGCTTCCAGTTGTATCCCCACGACTCAGCACTTACCAAAAGCACCACTGAAAACCCAAATATGTGCATGAGGCAGGGTTCAAACTGATCAGTAATTCTTACTAATTAGTGTCTCCTGGATGAATGGAGGTCACTTAGCAGGTTCTCCCTGAAGCTCTGCTTCTGGAAAAGCAAAACCCACCATTCAAGCACTTCCTTAACAGGATCATTACATTTTTTTTTTAATTCTGTTCATGTGAAAATTAAGTATGCAGGTCTACTGTCATCCCAACAGTGAAAGCATCTTGAGGAAGCTAATTAAAGCTAAGAACAAACACTTTCACCCCCTCTCCAGCTTATTTTTGCCCCAAAGGAGGATCACAGTATGTTCTGCTATGGAAAACAGAAAACAACACTTAGTAATCTCTAAACTCTCCTGACACAGCCAGACTGGGCATGTGCTGCTTGGCAAAGCCAGGCTGCAGCATTTCTGGGCAGGCTCTATTATGGATCACTGACTTTTCCCACAGATCCCAGGATTTACAGTGCCTGCACAACGTAAGCAGTTATGCAAAAGCTGCTCATGGAGAATTTAATTGCCAGCTACTGTCCATGAAAAAAAAGCAGCACAAGCTGTAATTGCTCACTGAAGGTTGAGTCACCTTCTTTACAAGAGGCAACTGTGGTGGGAGAGGGGAGGAATCCCAGCTCTCCCTGCAGTCCTCAAATGGAAAGACTGAATGAGGTGGTAATCTGCAAGTTTTCCTCACTCACTGGGAGGTCTGAGCCTCCCAGGCAGAAGTGATTGATGAGAGGAAGGGAAATAAAAATGCAGTTTATGAGAGTGCAAAAGATAAGGTCCTTTTGTTATTAACACACCACAAACCCAGGACTGACACCCTAAAAGGCCACCAGTACCAACAGTTCCCTTTTACTGCACTTAATAATGCACTTAAGTTGTTACCTAAAGCTCATCTGCTGTTTCCTACACAAATTTCACACAAGTATTTTTCACACTCCCTATATACATGTCAAGATATGATTTTTACCATTAATGGAATTTTTTTCTTTAAACCAGTGTAAATGAGTTTATCTACAACAGTAAGGGCAGGATTTTTTCTTCAAATTCACCTTTGATGAAATAACCTTATCTGTAATAACTAGATGGAAAAAACCCACAACTTGTCTAAAAATTAGTTTAATTTGGAACAATATATACATAGCATTAAGCTGCCTCTATTACTGTCTCAGGTGGAGCTTTTTGGGAAGCACATCCCAGCTTCTGCAGGATGATTCTCCTCTGCAGTTTCTCTCATGCTGAATTGTTTAGGTTTGCATAACGTGTTTGGAGGGCATTTTTAATGATTCTGTAGTGTATTTCCCTGTAAATTACTAGGAAATATTCAACCCTGATGAAACTGAGATAAAACACTGTTTAGAACTGGTCCCAGTAGCATTGGCTGAAAGAGTGGAAATATGAAGCAAAGTGAGCATATGAACAGTGGAATAGCTTTGGAGAGTTCCAGCACACACACCCTACACCCCCAACTCCAGGGAAAGGAATAAAACAGATTTCTGAAGGAGACATTACCAGTAGCACTGGGCATTATTTTCCAACAGCTTCTCCACCATGTGCTCCACCCTGACAAACCAGCTGGGCACGGCTTTGTAGATCAGCGGAGTATCTGACCTGTGCAGGGAAGGGAATAAAACAAACAACAACATTCTTAAATACTACATTATTGATAAAGTGCTCTCTAATATTTAGTTCTGCACATGATAGTCCCTTTTCCACAGACTGAGTTCACTGCTGCTGAAATATCATCACAGTTAAAGGTTGGGGTCTGTTTGGTTTGTTAAATGACAAACTGTTACACTTATGTGAACTACTATTTTGAAATCCAGTCCTGAAAAATAATTTACAGCCTTCAAACCCAGTAATTCAAGGAATTTGTATAGCAAGAGCAATCATGAAAATGTTCAAACGATACTTGAATTTGAAATTTGTGCTCCTACATTATGAACTTCAATAACTACTAAAATGAGTCATATTTCAGTCTTCCACATGAGCTCATTCTGAATCATTTTTTATGTGTATATGAGCCTGAAAAGCCAGGGAACATTATGCTATGTTTTTACTATTTGCATTTAAAATAATAATCACAAATCATAAAAAAGTAACAGCACCCAGGGTTAACCAGAAGCAACTTCCATTCCAGGTGAGAGGGAAAGCAAGAAATCCACATAAGCATATACAAGAATTTTAAAATATATCTTAACATATTCCTGACTTCAATAAGCAATAAAAGAAAATCCATATGGGAGGAGAGCAGTTTTACAACTTGGGATTGCTTAGAAATGGAAACACGATTGGCCAGTGCACAGATTGAGCAATTTCCTAAATTACTTGGTAAAATCAGTATCTCCAAGCATCTGACTGCAGTGTCCCAACCCAGACTCTGATTTATCAGTTCCATAATAACTGCTTAAGGTCTTGAGTAACTGCTCAGGCAGCACATCCTCCTAAAGGATCCTGGGATCCAAGAGCGGGCACAGGTCACTATAAGGAGCTCAGACATTTCTAATCCTTCACATCCATCCCATTATTCCATTATGATGAGGGAGAAAAGCCCTAGGAGATAGGATCTGTCTATGGGTACAGAGGGACAAACAACACTGTGACAGGAAGCTCATTCTCCTCTAGCTTCATTCCACTCCACCAAATGTTTCTTAAAAATATTTTGTTTTAGTTACTTTGGCTAAGAACTTGGCAATACACAAAAATTCACCAGCAAAGACCCTGAGAAACTGCTGTTATCTCCCATGTGCAGTCAGCACTACAAACAGCCAAAGTTTTATTCATTTTACTTATATTCACAGCAAGAGCACATTTGAAATCCACCAACTACTGCAGATGATGGTGTAAATTAAAATTGCTACTGTGACAGCACTTGCTAAAGATGCACCTGCCTAACCCACAAAAGAAAGAAAACCCACAGCAAAGGTTGTTTCACAGTGCACAAAGCCCAATAATAAAAATCACATTGTTTCTTTTAACACTGTATTTCAAAAGACTTTTCATTGTAACATTATAACCTGTGTGTTTCAATGTGCTCAAGTGTTAAAGTACCTATAACCTTTAAGGAAATGGTGACAGTTTCAAGTAACAATGTAGTTGTGTCCTAGCTATTAAATGCAAACCTACTGATGGCTTGCTACACAAATTTAAGACGGGCCCAGGGACACAGAGTGGCTTCAAGCTGGAAGGATCCATCACAAAGGCCAAGCAGGGAAATCATTTCCCAGGCTTTCCACCCAACACCGAGGTTGTAACACCTGACAACCTACAGGGCTCTGCTCCTCCTACATGAAGGCAACAAGTAAGGGGAGAGGGCAAAGTTTCCCTGAATATTTTTCTTCTGGCTGTACTACCAAGCAGTGCCTCAGCAGGGGACTGCAGAGAATAAAACACTAAAATTGCCCAAGCAGTGACACCTCCCACATTTCTGCCCCTCCTGACTGGTGAGAAGGTTGAGGAATCCGGATTCAACTGGATTTTACAGTAGAATCAAATGAGAAATACTTATTGCTGGGTTTTGTTTTCCATCAACACAAGGGGAAAACCACCCAGACAGACCTTAAATCAAAGTCTGATGCTTACAAAGTTCCTGCCTGACCATTCCTCTCTGTCCCAACCGAACAAAGTTTTGTTCCCCTTACAGACAGATCCTTTTGAAACACATCAGAAGAATCAAATCACATTAATTGCGATCTTATTCTGTTTTCCTGTAATTTGGGAACTAAATGATCAATAATTGAGCCCGTGTCATGAAGATACTTCCTGGTTTTGCCTTCACTGGCCTGGAAAAGTCAAAGCTCCAAGTCTGGCAGTGGAAGAGCTTCCCAACACTATTCCCAAAGGAATGGCAGGAAGAGCTGTGGGGGACACTCCAACAGCTGCTGAACTGCTGCCCAGGCTACACAGACTCCCAAGATCTCACATGAGAACAGAGCAGTTCTGATCAATGTCCTCCATTTTCAGCAGTTCCAATAAAGACAAATTCTACTTGAAAACTATCTACTGCATCCTTACCAAGTTGCTGAGTTTCTCACATTTTAAAGTTTAGCTGACAGATAATTACTACACAGAGAAGGACCCAGATTTCCTGATATGTGGAGAAAGAAAGAAAATTTCTCAACATCACAAGGATTAAACAGCCGCTTGGTTTCAGGGAAAGGCAGCAGTACATTAAGAAGAGTCTGATTTCAAAGTTTTCTTACATTAATCAAAATAACTTATAACTATGTTCAAAGTTAAGAACTACTCTTCTACTTTTAGCATATTCCAATTATGGTTTGATTTGTGATGGCAGTGAAATGAGCTTTTCAAGTAGAATCCATTGTTCGGTTCTTCCCACCGGATAATTTGCTGCTAGGTGCTGCCTGCAACTTATCATCAATCAACAAAAATGTCAACAGAGTGGCAGGATTAAGGATCTTCTACAGAATCAGCACTTCTACATCCCTGCTTTGTCTCAGAAGGCCATGACTGGATATTTGAGTTGCTACACAAGAAAAACACAAGCTTGATTTTGGAGCTGCCATTTTTCAAAAATTGTCCCAGATCATCAAGGACATAACACTTGGAAGAGCAATTCCTCTTCTTCCTCTAGGCAGCTGCTAGAAACAAACCAATCCTTCTGCTCAAGAGCAAGGAAAGGTTATTTTTTCTATAAATTAAAGATAAACGTACCCTGCTAGAACACTTCACCCAGCAGAGTCAGAGCCAGACAGAGAGATGAGCTTTTATCACAGTTATTTCAGTACAGGTGCTGTGTACATCAGATAGGACTTAAAATCTTCAAGCCATTTCAGATAATTAAATTAGGTATTTTATTTTAAGTGTGTCTTTGCTCATAATAAGAATTTAATACTCTACTAAAAGATAACTGAAGATGCACTTTTTTTTTTTTAATTTGATATTGTTTGGGGATTTTTTACAACAGCAATTGTGGAAATTTCAACACCAGGGAGGGTCACTAATAAAAACAAGCTTCATTTCTAGATTAAATCTGTCTAGTCTGTATTCCTCAGAACCAAAATTTGTTTGTTCACTGATAATGAAGGCCCATGAAGAATTCCACTTGGAGACCTCCCCCACAGACATCCACCAAGGGATGTCTCCACATTTCAAGCAATTGTGCTTCTCTCAAAGAAACAAGTCATCTTACAAGGTTAAAAAGAACTATATTTTAGCCATTTTATTCAAAACATACAAAGCTTCAACACAAACATATAAAGATTTTCTGTGATATACTTCTTTGGATACAATTCAAAGGGTATCAAAAAAATTCTTTCCCATTACTCAGCTGCTTAAAAAAATAACCTTTTTTATAAGAGGTAGCAAGGCAAGAGTTCTACACCATGAAATGAGCAACACAAAGTATAAAAACACACATTTAAAAATTATAAACAGAAACTAAATTTCAGCACTACACCTAGATTCATCAGTTTTATGACGAAAACAAGAAAAAATCCTCGATCTAAAAATAATCTCCATTTGTGTTACTTTTAGTTTTGCCAGGAAAATTAAGGAAGGGAGGGGGAAGATATGGGAGAAGCCTGAAGAACTTTTCTGTTAGAAAGCTCAGCTGGAAGGCAGATGCAGGTCTGTGCTTACCTCCAGCAGAAAGGGTAGCTGTGCTGGAAGGTGGTGCTGTGGATCAGCCGGCCCTTCTCCTTCAGCCATCTGATGATGTGCTTATCTGCATCCTAAAAACATGGATTTTCCTTGGAACACACGTTTCACTCAGTAAGTTACTACAGGATTTGTCTCAGATACTCAATTTTTAAAAAATACTATGCATAGCCCAGCATTTACACACACACTCTGAAAGTTTCTATCCAGTTTATACATTTCCTGCAGGGGCACTGTAAAAAATTAAATTTGCAAAGTTATTTGCTCTCCAAACTCTGTTTATTTACAGTGTCTTCAATGTGTCTCTGCTATCTAGATAAATTTATATTTATAAATTAAAGCATCAGTCCTTTTTTACCCTTAACTCTCTTTCCACATACACACAATTGTGTGTAAAATTCAAATTTTCTGAAGCACCAGTACAAACTAGAACCACATTATTTAATATCCTAATGACTGAGTCTTACAATTTTGTGGCAGGAAATCACAGTGCTTTTTACCTAATATTCAAACATCCTGATACCACATTCCTCTAAAGTGACTAAATTTCAGAATTTGAAGTATATTTCACAATACTTCACTAACTAACAGGGATTTACATGCTGAAGTGGAAGTGAAAGCTCTGTATTTAAAAAAAAAGAGCTGATAATTTAAGACAATCTACTGAACATACAAGTGTCAATACGACATCAAGGAAAAAATACACAAATACCTACAAGTGAAAAATTTATTATCCTAAGAAAATTTTCCAAGAGCCTTAAATTCAGATTTCCACCAGCAAGAAGCTAAACATGGAGCCTCCAGTATCCTTTTATTTGCCTTAATGCATAAAGCAGGAAGGAGAGATAGCTGATTGAATCCTCAACTTAATTGGAAAAGACTTTAAAATCTTGTATTGCATTTGTTTGCAGGAACATGCTTTGCTATCAAACTGTAGCAGCAGGGCTAAAAGCAATTTTTTTTCTCAGGACATGGAATTTAAGAGGCACTCCCTGCTAGGGATTGTAGACAGATTTGTATCTGGAGCAATGTGGAGTTCCAGTGGGTTCCTTTTCCAGGGATTCTCCTGCATGGATTAACAAGTAAATTCCCACTGCAACACAGCCCACAAGTGGAGGAAATGACTGGGTTTCTCCCTTCTGGTGGGTCATGTTACATTAACTGGCTGGGAGAAACTTAATGATGGCACCTGGGAATGCAGAGTCATTCAGAGGTGAGGGAGGCCCTGCACATGTGCCTGGAAACTCTGGACATGACATTTCTGTCAGGTAAAAGCACAGAGTGAGAGTGTCTCTAGAATAGCTGCAAACAGGATACTCCTCTGCCTTCTCACTACAGATTTAAAAAGCTTAACTTTTATTTCAACTTTTTTCTCAGCTGCTTAATAAACAATTCCAACCTTGTTGCCAATGTTAAAACACATTTTAATTTATCCAGATACCAGTCACACATTGAAAACAAACCCACATAGGTAAAGAAAAGAAAGCTTCTACCATATATAAAATGTATCTTGAATAAAGTAGTAATTTATTGTCCCCAAGCCCACTGACCTTCACATACTGCCCAGCAAAGTCAGCCACTTCTGCTGTGAAGCAGCCTGATGCATCAACAGGACACACAGGCACAGAGTCCTTCTGAATGATATTAAAATCCATGCAGACTCTGTAATCATCCTGCAAAAGAGACAAGCACCAAGCTGTAAGAATACGAAACACTGGGTAAAATATCCATCCCTTGAAACAGAAATGAAACTTTAAACAGAAAATATGATGACTAGACAAGACTAGCCAAATATTCAGCCTTCATCAATCCCAAATACTTAGGAGAAAGTCCTGTTTTATAGGACTGTAGCTTTATTCAGCAGAAGATTATGATTTCTTCAGACTCTCACCTAGTAGTATAGGGGATATGTGCATGTTTTTCTATGGACATCAATGCATATACACACACATGTATTTTATGTGCCTGAGTACATAGTTCATGCAACCATTTTATGGCAAAAGAATTGCCAGCCACTCCATCCAGCTCCTGTCCCAGGCAGAGCCTGGATCTGCCCAGCTCTCCAGCCAACACTGCATTTTTCAGAAGGCAGGTTGTTTTAATCAATCTACTTCTGGCATTTCACATAAGCAATCCCATTTTCTGAATGTCTTAACGATACAAAGCCTTTAAACCTGTATTTCTCAATCTTTTTTGGCCCATAGGCAATGCTACTGACCAAGAACCACACATGGACAGCATCATGGGTTTTTTTTCCTGGCCAGTCTCCACTTAAATTTTTAATTTCCTGTAGTAATAAGAAGGAAAAAAAGAAAAAAAGAAAAAAAAAACCCAAGAGAGAGAGAGTTGCTTCAGACTTTCCTGAACATGACAGAACAATAATGGCATTGAAAAAAAGATTAAAACAAAAATAGTAGGGGGATAGAAAAGTTCAGAATTTAAGTCTGAAGTCACAGTAAATGTGTATCTTAGCCAGGTACAGCGATGGCTTACAGGATACAGCAGCTGTTTCACAGGAGCTCCATCTAAAGCACCTTCTCAGCCTCACCAGAACCAGCGTGTAAATACACATTTCATAGGCCAGGGCTCCACAGCTCCCTCAATTCTCCTTCCCTGACCCTAACCAACGTAGCTCTGGAGTACCAGGGCAGGGCTTGCATGTCCTTCGTGGCCTCATCCTGTCCCTTCAGTCCTTCCCACTATCCATCCCCGTGGCTCCAAGCTCCCCAAGCCAGCCCTGTTGCATTTTACAAGGATGAAACTCATCCATAGACAGGGAAGCTGGCTACTTCATGGACCAAAGCTTTACACATAGAAACAACAAATCCCTCCAGCTCCAGCCCTGCCACCAGAGCACAGAAAGCATCAGACAATTTATTCACCCTGCACTTGGTCACCCAGCTCCTGCAGCCAGGACACCACTGGGATAAGCCCCTTTATTGCTGAGGGACTGGGAGCTGTGGGGTTCAAAATACAGGCCAGATGACAGAGCTGATGTCAGCCCTGATTTGGCAGTGAGCTGTTAAAGGCTTTGAAGCAGCAGCCAGCACAGACTACAAAGCCTGGCACGCTCACAGCCCTGCTAAGGCAGCACAACAAGCCTTCCCCTGGGCAGCACCTCGCTCAAGAGGTGCTTCAGCTCCACTTGCAGCGCTGCTGCAGCCAAGGGTACACAAAGGGCTCTGCTGCTCTGCCTTTCTGCAGTCAGCTCCCTGCTTCTGAACAACTTGAACGTGAATGGAAGCTCTCCAGACCCAGCTGCCATTTGATTTAATAAAGATTTCCTTCAGTAACCGCAAGGCAAGAATGTATTCAGGCACATAAAAGGAATCCACAAGTGCTAAGCTCAACTAAAAGCTAAGACCGACATCAGTCTTTTCCAGGGTAGGAGTTACAGTGGTCGATCTTGTACTTCAAAATCCCTCAAAAGATTAGACACAGAAGTCATAGTATACAAAATTAATAAGTGGAAATTATTCAACAGCTCATTTGTGAGAGATCAAAAGCTTTTTAGTGTGAAATTTTAACAGAACAACAGAAACATGAAGTCAAATGTTCACCTTCAGCATATCTTAGCAAAAACCAGCATCACTTCTGCCAAAAATGCCAGGTACTGAAAAAAAAGTGCATCAGTAACAGATCTATGAAACTTGTGTGTCACAGTCTGAGCAGGCACTAGAAGTATTGCAAATTAAAAATTTGTATGCAAATTCAAGTGTTACTACAGCTTTTTAAGTTGACTGCAGCTACATCTACATATGACGAAATGCCTGAGCAGATAAATTTTAGTGTCATGTTAATCTAGAGGTACAGTGAGTTTACAGCATTTTTAATACAGGTTTGTCTTGTTCTGTGAGCTTTAATTTTGATCTCTTTTGAACTGAAATAATAGAGCGCTCTGATATGGTGTGGCAGCTTGTATTTGGCAAAGGCATCACATAAGACAATGAAACTACATTCAGAACTAAATGAAGGTGAATTTTTACTTTCAATTTTTTTGGAGAAGGATACATTGCTGAGCTATCAGCAATACAGAACATGTATCAGTATGTAGGATTTTAAACAAATACATTAATAACTAAAACCCTGACTTTCTAACTTTATTTATCAAAGGGATTCACTTATATTGATGGCAAGGAACAGAGACAAGACTTGAGGTTTGTTGTGAAGGACTGTGCTCTATTTCTTCTCCTCTGACCATCCTGGTCGTTATTCCTTTTCTATTCACCTTCTACTCAACAGGAAGGTGCAGAGGAGCCAATTAACCAGGAAGACAATCCTGTCTGCCACCATGAAGCATCTCCCTTCTATCATCTAAGCCTGTCTAAAGGCCAACATACAATACCAACAGTATTCTACACAGAGCCTACTGTATAATAATGAAATCCTGAGCTTACACCAGGACCTCTGTGAGCTTTCCTGAAATAATCCGTGGGCTGTCAAAACTGAATTACATGCCCCCCAAAAAGAAGGCAGCAGTATTAAGTGCAACATACACTGTGCATTTCTGAAGTCAGCACAGCACACTGACTTAGGCCCCTGCACCCCAATGTTATCTACTCAAACCTCCCCTGGAGACTGCAAGGTTTTGTTTGTGATGTCTGTGCACTTTTTCCTCACACGATGTTTTATGTATTTTTTTTTTCTTTGTGAAGCATTTAACTGTTACTCTCAGGTAATCACTGATTTCCCAGGAGAGAGAGAGAAAAACAGTTTTTTCCTCTGTGTTTACAAAACTCAATGAGCTTATTAAAAAATTTTAAATAAAAGAGGTCAGATAATCTTAGCTCTAAGAGGTCAGTCAACCTTTCTAACAAGCTGTTTCCAACAAGTTTAACAGGACTGTGCAAATACACAAAACCACACTTAGAGCAGCCCAGGGAAAGCTTCTTCCAGAGCTCCTTCCCTGCTGGCAGCCTCTTGCTTTCCTTCCCTCTGTCTCCCACAGGAAGAGCTCCCGACTCTAAACCAACTCTCACCCGTCTGGAACATCCAAGATTCATCTCCAGGGGAGAGTCTGAGGAGCAGAAGTGTGACAGGATTTATCCTCCTGAGGACACTTGACCAGCCACCACCATTTTCTTTATTAACTGCTAACAAAGCCCACTCTAATTTTCTTTATTCTGAGCTATATTAAGCTGGAACAGCTTTTCATATCAGTGATCATCCTGACAAGGGAAACACCACCACAATGGATGTACCCTTCAGAAAAATGCAGGGAAAAAAGGATGGAAGAAGATGGGCTATTTCACATGAATACAAAGAGGCCTGTTGCAAATGCCAAGTTTCTCTGGAAATTATGACAGAGCTCGTGGTCCAGGGATTGCTAATTGCTAGGCACTGCAAGTTTTTTGAGGGCATCTTTGGATAATGGCTGAAGACAGGACACTCTACAAAAAGGACAATGAGCCTAAACTAGTGCATTTAATTCAAGTGTCTAAAAACTGAAATGATTAAATCCATGACAAATTATTCCCCTTAGCCTTAAAAAAGAACAGACTGAGGGAAAGGGACAATAAAGACAGAAAAAAAAAGAATGGAGTGCAACAAAATCCTTTCACACCAAGGGATAAAGTCTCAGGACAAAAGCAGTGAAAGCATTTTCTCATTCTCTATAAGCCCAGCGAGTAATGAAATTGAAACGCTGAAGAGGGGCAGTGTGCTGAGCAGAACTGCTGTTCCCAACCAAAATTATCACTTAGCAAAGCCAGTTTTCACTGCCAGTGCCACGGATCAGCCTTTCTCAAAGCTCTAACTTCAGACTCTGAGAAAAGCTGAGCTCAATGACACTCAAAAGATACAGTGATGAGTTCAGCTCCTGCACACCACAACACAAACCAAAGCCAGGGACACAAAAATCTCCAGTCTAGCACAGCACCAAGTGGAAGAGCTCATTAGAAAACAAAGCTACATGATATTCTTATACTTTTAAGCAGTAAATGGGAAGATTGTTTAACATCAATCACCCTAAGAGAGTCCCCAGGACCTGGAAAGCCAAGCAATGTGTGCCAGCCAAAAATTAGCATTACAGATGTGTAGTTCACACTTACAGCACCAAAATAGGGAGCCTGATGGACAACTCCCGTGCCTTCCTCCTCCTTCACATAACCATCCACTACCACAGTAAAGGCACCTTTTTCTTTGCACTGTAACACAAAAATATGGGTTTACATAGATATATATTTACACACATACAGCAAAACAGTTGTTCAGAACCTGGCAGATCCAAGAGCTGCACAAAAGAGGAAAGAACTGCATCAAAAACCAGTGACACAGTAAAATGTGACATCCCTAACATGACTTAATGACTTTCCACAGCCCAGACACCAGTGTACTTCATTTAAAGAGTGTCAAGTGTGATTAAATCTCACACCTCTCCAGAAGGCCTCCAAGTCAATTACTCTTCAAGCCACAGATCTTCACACAATCCTGTGCTTAACAGACTGCAAATCAATACACCCCTGAACATGAGGACACAACCAAGAAAAGTACACAAATTTCTCTCCATTTCTGCATGTCCCCTGTACCTCTGGATTAAAAAAAAAAAAAAAAAAGGTTGCTTTTATAGTCACACATTTTCTTTATTTCCTTCAGGGAACAAGAGCATGGTGAAAACCAACTAAAAACAGAGAGGAGAGAAAATCCAGAAAAAATTTGCTAAGAAAAGATATGTCAATTTTCAGTGTGTTTAGTACAGAGATAATGAAAAATAAAGGCTTATTTACTACTCCTTAAAACAAAAATAGTAAAAAAAAACTACTGCAGTCACAGCTGAACCAAATATGTTACAAAATATTAGGTTTGGCTTGTTCTGATGGGAGTTATTTTGAGATAAGATGTTCATTCTAAATAAAAAATTGTAGATGCCCCATCTGCTCCTTAGAAATACAGCAGGACTCACAAAATTTATCCATTCCAAACCTCAGATGCACGGCCCAATTTTCCAGATTCAGCTGTGTTTGACTTTCCTCTAGAAACATCAGACCTTGCTCACTACAGAGGTTTTCCCACCTTTGCTGACTCCTGCACATCTTTCAGAACAGAGTGTCACAAACGACCAAATCCCTTACAGGAGTTCACAGCTGCCTGGCCAGCAGTGCTGTACCTCTCCTCCTTGAAAAATGCCATCAGTTCTTACTCAGATTTTTTAAAAAAAATAGAAAAATTCTCCATGCACTCTCCTATTGCTACATATTATTTTATCATCTATGATGCCAGACCTAATGCAGTGCTTAAAAGCTGCACCTTTTAAATCTGATACATTGGGAGGTTTTTACCAAAGGCTTTTAACTCTTCAGTGGAAAACATGACATGTCTGTGGTTGTTATCCAAAGTCAGTTGTTCCCTTGTGAAGACAAAGCTTCTGGACTTAGGAGGTAGACAACACTCACCAGATGAGAAAATGAGAGAGTGTCTGTTAATATGTATTTATTAATATGTACTGAAGTTCCTCTGCAATCTGAAATCAAACTTCTATTTATCATCCAGTGTTTACTCTGAGTATATTTAAAACATAAAGGAAAATATTTAGCAAAAATATTTAGCGAAAAAAGCCACTGTTTTTCAAACTTTCACTAGGATTTTAAGGTATTTTAATACCTGACTGAACCTGGAGATTGTTATTAGAACCTACGATCTTTTTATAATATAAACAAGGAATACTCAAAATTAATTTTATTTTTGTCCTTATATCCTGTATCAAACATCAAACTGGTTCATCTTACCTGAATAAAATATTCAAAGAGTGGTTTGTATTTCTTGCCTTTAAGAACAATACCAGGAAACCTGAGGAGAAAAATTTACAAGAACATAAATTAACAACTTGAAAACTATCTTTTTTCCTATTTCCTTCTTCACCTCCCTGACAGAATTTGATTTCAGAAGATGAAAAGAATTTCCTTAACTTTACTTCCCACCTCTGTGGTAACTTAGAGAAAAAAACATGTCTTTTCATGCATCTCTGCTATCAGTCAACAACTTGTACCTGATGGACTTCAATCAAACAATCAATGTAAATTAACAAAGGAATTAACCATTAATGACAAGCTCCTTATGGTAAAGCTGGGCAAGAACCTGCTGGGTGAAGCACAATATTAATAAAAACAAAGTCCTAAAACTTTAGCATGTCAAAGAGAACTAAATAATGATCCAAAACACCTGAAGTTTTATGAACGGAAGATTGTGACACAAGGTACTGCAGCCTGTAAAGCTCAGATGCCTCATTCCTTATTCTAAAACTGGGTATCCAAACTCTCCACAGGCATCTCAGGGAATGATCCAACACAGACAAGACTGGCTGAGGAAAACCAGCTGAGCCAGACCCGTAATGTGAGGCAGAGATGGAGCCTGCAGGTCTGGCTCCCTTCAGGCTTCTGACAGCAGCTGACAAAGGCAGTGATTAGGTTGGGATTTGCAGCTCAGAACTCTCCCAAAAGTGCTTGAATCACCCAGTTTCAGGGGGAAAATCCAGCAAAAACATAACTTAATCTAATAGATGGGCTGGCTCTCTGACTGTGTCCCAGCTGTGGTCTCTCCCTACTCTGACCTTGATCTACAACTTCCAAACAATGGTCAAACCATAAAACACTTGACTCCTTCAAAGTGGGGGACTCTTCAAAGCTGTTTCACAGCACAGGAAGGACCTGGAGCAGCATTTACTGCCAAGTTCAAGAGCACGACCCCTCAACTCAGCACACACAATATCCTCCAGGAACAGGGGAGATTTCTATTTTAAGCCTCAGCTTTGCAGATGTTTTATATGTTTTTATATTACAAACAGCCTTAGGAATGTTTGAGGTGCTTAATCAGGATCAGATGAGAGAAAAGCAGCCCAGTGGTCAGCTACACAGACGTGGGAATGGTCAGACACAGAATGTGAAGCACTAGAACTGGCTTTAAAAAAAAAAAAAGTAGCTATATTCTTATTGAAGACGAATCAGAGAAAGATAAAGGTTGAGGATCACATTCCTGATTTTCATTTCGGGATCTGAAATACTTTGTTAAAATCCTGAACTTCAGGTTGAAAAATTGTACAATGGTGCCTTCTTGTGACCTAAGTCACAGTAACAAGACTTGTTTAAAGTCACTTCAGCAATCCTTCACTCTCAGGAGATCAGAAATCTCTGGTTTGGATTCCTTAGAAACCAAAAAGAGACAACAAGGGAAAAAACAGTGTGAAGAAATTAAATGCTTAATATACCAAAGGACTGAAATCTATCACAAGGGGAGGGAAATGCTCATCACATCCTATCTACCACTGCTGAAAAAAAGCAAGAAGCCACTCGATGGCCAAAACCGGGGTAATACACCCAGACCAAGCCATTGAGTGCAAAGCAGCCACTTCTGGGGGCTTCAGACTCCAAATATTTCCAATCAGACCATTCCCTGACCTCAGCCTGATGCCTGGTATAGATTAAGTTACATAAATTTCTCCCTCAAGAGCCTGACTGCTTTAGAATTTAAAAGTGAGCTAAAGGAAGAAAAAGGTTAAGAGCAGAAGTTAAGAGCAGAGTGGTGAAGTTCATTTCCATGAACTTAAGATACTCACAGATCTAAATCTTTCACAGATCCATTCTACTACCAGCTACCTTTTAATTGTCTCACATTTCACATTTGAGAAAATTAATTATTACATAAAAGAAAAGCTGGAGCATGACCAAAACCAGAAAAGAAACCAGCTTGAAAAGAGACCACAGCACTGACACAAAAATAATTAAAATATACTGCTCTGCAATGAGATTTGCTAGCAGCCTTATAGATAGGCAGAGGTTAAAAAAAAGAAAATTAAAAAAATAATCATAGATTGGAGGGGATGAGTGGTGGTGTCAGAAATACCATTTATGTCAGGGACATAAATAGAACACCTGAAATGTGTATGACTGCCTTAAAGAGCAGGTTCTTCACATTCCTGATGAAGATACACATCAAAAAAAGACCAAAATGTTCTGTGCATTCCTGGATATAGAAGGACTGCAGCCACACTGAAGTTAAATTTGTAAAATTGGAAGTATTGTATCAAAAGAATTTAGAAACAAAAGACAACACATCAACAAATTTAATATACAGGTTAGCTTGCTTCTTTTTTAAGCCTAAAGCAAATGTATTAAAAAAATACATAAAAAAATAAAATGCCTTTGATAGAAGGCTTAGTTTTTAGACACTCTGAACAAGTTTAAAAAGACCAAAAAGGAACAGAGTATCTGTATTTCCCATGAGAATCAAAGCACTGATGGACCTAAAAACCATTGAGACAGGTCTAACAACCTGATTCAGCTTCAAATGATCGAGGGTTTTTAGTAAGTGAAGTGATAAAGAACATTCAATGCAAATTTGTCAAGAACAAGCCATACAAAGCCAAATTTTTTGGGGCAGTCTTACCAGCTTAGATACCAAGAAAGCAGATCAAATTTAGGTCTTAATGTTAGTGAGAGCTTTGACACTTTATCATTCCAACATGCACAAATACTTGAACTGGAGGATATGCCACCACTTCAAGAGAAAGTTGTTGTTAATTCAGTATCAGAGCAAAAGAAAATTCCCAGTGGTGTCCTGGCAGGACCATCCTGACACTGACACTGTTCAGTGGTTTCACTGATGACTCAGAGGGGAGGAAAAAACTCCGGAGATCAGAAGTTCAGCCAAGCCTGAAGAATGAGAGCACTGAACATCATCTTTAGAAACTGAACACCAGCTTGAATTGGTACAGACCAAGTGACAGATTAAGAGCATTCTCATAGAGGGGGGAGGGACGGAAATCAATGCAGAAATGTAAAATTATTCAACTGTCACAGTATGAGTTCTCAGAACGGGAAACATCTTAAACATTCCAGCTCTGTGTTTCCCTAATTTAATGATTACATGCAACTGCTTAGCTGAAATAACCTCCATTTTTTCAATTTAAAGCTTTCAACTGCTTGATAAAAAGACAAAAATAGAAGTAACTGATGCCAGTGAAAAAGAGGTGTTATTCTCAAAAACTTTTCTAGTCTTCATATTTCTTTATTGTGGTTATGTGGGGTTTTAAAGAGTTACCTGCTATGTTTGTTTGAAGAAAGTGAACAAACAAATATTTGTTGTATGTGACCTCTTTAACAGGCTGCTGGTTTATACAAAAGGTTTAAGAGAAGCCAAGACACACATTTTGCCTAAAAGAGCTACAGAATTTAATACCTGCACCCCTTGCCCAGTGTGACTTCTTAAATAATTTCAATTTTTCCAACTAACCAAGATGAATAAGCACCCTGCAGAAAGCAATGACTGCCACTAACTACAGAACTAATAATTATTTGCTAAAAACAATGGGATTGTTTTGCCCATTTTGCTTTAAATCTTTACATAATATGTAGGAGAAGGCAATTGGACCACACCTCCAGCATTTCTCAAACTTTTACCTTAATGTAAGCACCCAGGAAAGGTGTGGACTATTGAACCTTTTTTCCCCACAATACAAGGACCCAATGAAACTTTTTTCTATTTGTAGCTTGACATACAAGACCAACTTGCTCCAGCAAATTTCAATTTCTTTTATAGATTTTTGCAATATTAACACAGACACTGAGAAATCCATCTTCTTAAAAACATTTAACTTCTGATCTAGAAAAACACTGAAAGCTAGCAAATATAATCATTTATGTACTTGCCTGTCAAGTATCTGATATTCATTGTCAGATTTGTACAGTGCCACCAGCCTGGACTCCATCAAAATATAAATCTTCCCTGTGGCTTTATCTAGAATATAAAATAAAACAGGAGTTTCACAAATCTCAGTTTAATCCTCTGGCGTGCACCATTATGAAACCTTTCAATATATGCAAGATACTGTAACAGTAAATCTGCCCAGAATAATCCTTTACTACTTTCCAGCTACTTTTTCCCCACACAGCCAGCTAAGGAACACTTTCCAAAGGCTAAGTTTAAACAGAAACCACAGGATGAAACCCAGGCCACTGATCTTCAATGTGTTTTGTTGTTGCAGAGGCAGAAATACCTTGTCTATTACTGCTGAGTCAAATAAAAAGTAGTTGAGAAGTTTCAGTAAATTGTGTCTGAAACAGAGGGAAACAATTGGAAGATGGACAATGACTACATAAAATCAATATTATTAAGTTGTAAGGTAACGATTGCACTTTATGCAGCCTTCGTGAAATTTGCTATTTCAATTACATGCTTGGATGTATACTTCTTTATAGAAGAAGTATATACCAACAAAGGAAGTTAACATCAAAAAAGGGTGAAAAGCTATGAAGAAAATTCATTTTCTACACCAAACCACCCGATTTCCTAACTTCAATGACAAATTTTATTCAGGTTGCTACCCTGCCAACTCAGGATCACTGTCCCACAGCACTGAGCCAGAGACATCCAAACCCAACTCAGCACCTCAGGCAAGTGAGGTTACTTCTGAAAATACCCAATATTTCTTTCTAAGATGACCAAATTTATGTTAAAACTTTTGAAAACTGAAACATACTTAGTTTTCTTCAAAGAAAGGAAACCCCAACACGTGGTATCCACTGCAAAGGCCTGAATGACTTCATGCTTAACACACAACAGATTAACGTGGTTATGCTGAAACTGGAAAATCCTACTCATGATTTTATTTCTAAAATAAAGGGAGGGAGGTGCTTGTAAATGAAGGTATAATTAAAGACTACAAACACACACACACCTTTCTTTTATTATTCTTTATTTCATCTATTAGTATTTTTTGAGGAATAGTCCTCTCAATTCATGTTAAATAACAAGAGCAGAGCAGCTGGAAATCATCAGCCACATCCAAAGTGGATCTCATCCTTCAAATTACCGCTGGTTCAACCCCAGAAAAGTTCTGTGAATTTAACATAAACCAGTCTAAAATACAAAACATAAGTACATATTCACAGGCACTGAAGGAAGAGGTGTTCAACACTTGCCTCTCAGTTTTACATATTGCAGTTCTGGGTTAACACAAAGGGCCAGATTGCTGGGCAAGGTCCAGGGAGTTGTGGTCCAGGCAACAAGAGAAACACTTGGATCTTCCTCCAGTGGGAAGCTCACGGTCACTGAAGGATCCTGAACATCCTGAAAAACAATTTAACATGCCATGTTTGTCTGTAATGTAAAAGGTGAAGTGGCAGCATTAAAGTTGGAATAGAGCCCCAGTCACCGAGTTCCTCATTATACCAGTACAGTCTGTCAGTCCAACAAGGCCACAGGGAGAAAATCTCCCATTAGCAGGGAGATTTGAGGGATTTGCTGCCAAAACACCAAAGAAAGGCAAGTGCAGCTCCTTTGGTACCTCTCATAACCCCATTTTCGAAGTTTAGAACCAATCTCAAAGGTCAGGAAAATCAGCAGTTTCTCAGATACTGCTAAACAAAGCCTTTTCCACATTTTCTTCTGCAGCCAGGGATTACAAAGAACAGCTATCACATAAAATGATTCAGCTCTAATTAAGCTGTTGTTAACAAGGGGGTGAAACTTTTTGGGGTACTTAAAAACAAGAATATGACAATATTTAAGAGTAAAAAAAACAACCTCAGGGAAGGAAGACCTTTGTCAGCTGCTCTATAAAACTTCACCTTCAAACGAGTCAAAAAAATCCCCTGAAAATAAGATTTTCTTTCAGCCAACTACAACCCTATTCAGTCACTTCACATTTCACATATGATGAAAAGCTGCTTGCAAAAGCAAGTCTAACCCTGCAAATGTGAAATTTTCACTAGGAAATTCTAAATGCCAGCTCAGAGGGTGCCGTGCACACCGACCCGAAGCCCAGAAATGTCTCGTGCGAGGCGCTCTGGTTTCCATCCAGCATCATGGAACAGTTAATGGCATCATGGGACAGGCAGCTATTTATGTCTGAGCTGAGGGCTGCTCCAGAGGGAGTTTTCTGTGAACATCTGGTGCAGTCAACAGTAAAACAAAAATATTACATAACCCATGGCCTGTGCTCAATACCAGGCAGAGATTGAGCTCTCGGTTCTGTCTGTACCAAGTGCGAGGCAGCACTGCAGGCTACTCACTTTGCTTTCTGAAGCACTGAGCTCACCAAGTAGATAAAAACAACTAGCAAAGCATAAAAAATACCATCCAGGCTGACAGGTAATGGCACTGTGCAGTGTTGTAGCTGTTCAAATTTCACCTGCAGACACTGCTTCTTCAGTTTAATGCAGCGCCAGCTGCTGCCATTGTTAACTCAGGTGTGCATTGGACACCCAGCTCCGAATGTGTTCCTTGTGTCCTGTTGCTCCTGATCTGTGTCCCAGTTCTCAAAGGATCAATAAACAGCAGCCAAAGGCTGCTTTCCACTGTGAGAAAGGCAGCAGCTGCCTCACACCCAGAAATGAGTGTGCTTACCAAGAATAAATCCTATCAGCTCACAGGCACACAACTTGCAAACACCATTTTTGCAGATGAGAAAGATAATTTTTGCTTGGAGTGGCAGAGCAGAATCCCACCCACACACACCTCTGGTTCTAGAGTAAGAAACAGCATCTAAATATTTCATTAAGACTCAAGAAGAGAAAGAGCTTCGGCTTTGTGAAAAAAAGGGAACACAGATACAAATACACACAAAACCTCCAAAATGGTCTTTGTTCTAAAGAAAGCTCATTTATCTGAGCCTGTGTGAAATGTCAGTCAGTAAGGACAAGAGAAGTAATCATTTCAGCTGTCAGTCACAACTATCAAGATATCTTTGCAAATCTCTCTTTCATAAATCACAAATAATTTTTTCTTCAGTATAAATACCCCTCAGCAATACTGAAAGTCCTGGTATCTCTCTGGTATCTGTGAGCTGCATTGTATTCCAAGTCTATTTAAACATTTGTTTTAAAAACACTATTTTTGGCCAGAAAACCATCCTTTTTTAGGCAAGATGTAGAGACCAGATGTACAATCTGTGCTAGCTCTCTGCTCTCACAATGCAAGTGAAAGGTTTACAGTATAAGGATATGGAGGCCTGGGTCAGGATTGGAAAGGATACAAAACCTCTATCTGCAAACTAACATGGAATCTGGAAAATTGGGACACAAGTTCTGCATTCACGTATGTGAACATGAGCTTATTGCAAGTGAGAAGCTGCACTTGCTTTATCTTGTCACTTGTTTTTAAAGGAATATTTCATAAACCACAGTAAACCCTGCATTATATTAGGTAAAACATTTTCTGGTGTCTCCCAATCTAAATTAGTGAGTCTTAGAAGAACCATTATCCTTCAGCTACAGAGTCTTTGACATTACTTATGAATCCCCTCACAGAAGATTCAAACTCTGCCAAAGACCCTCTTCTTTTCAGATGTGCACAGACAGGGACAACTGCAGCTCTCCTCTGAAAATTCAGCATAAAAATCTACCTCTGCAATAAAATCTGGAGAGCCCAGAGAGGGAGCAATTTACCACAACAAAACAAAGTATGTGCTTTAAACATCTATAAGTAGTAACCAAGGAAGAAGTCTACGATCAAGTGATCCAAACAAATGATGAAAATTAATCCATTTACCTAGATTTTTACTAGCAATTTGGAGTGTAATGACATGTTTAGATACCAACAAGCAAAAAGTACTAAAGCTTTTCAAATCCAAACAGAACAAAACAGAGAAATCCAACTGCAACTTACCTTGTAGTTCTGGTGGGACTCAAAGTTGGACAGGGGCGTGTTGCATGCAGTTGAAAAAGGCATAACCTTAACCCCTCTATACACCAGTCCCTTGTCATAGAGCTGCTTGAAAACCCACCTGGAAGTACACAAGGAACAAGGAATAATTTGGTGTTTCACATTTAGTAAATAAACTGCAAAATGGGGTTTCTGCTCTAGCTGGAGTTTCTTTCCGAATCACACCTCTTTTTTTAAAGAAGTCCACCATAAACTAAAGACAATATTTGCAAGTCAAAAGGCAAAGAGGTAATTGATTGCAACTGCATTTCTGACAGATTTGTAGCTTTAGCTGGTTGTAGCAGCTTGGTATTCCATGCACTGGCTGCACAGCACAGAGATTAATCAGCAATATGGATTTGTGTTCCATCTAAATATCTTCTCAGATTTCTTGAATACAAAGATCACCTGAAATTTGAACAATTAACAAGGCTAAAATCAGTCATAATTTAGAGAAGAGCTGTAGTGACATGGCAGCTCACTTCTCACATGATCTTAAGTTTCTGCTGCAGCAGAGACACAGATCAGAGACACCTGCAACCCACCCCAAGTAAATACCAATAATCTGAGACCATTTTCCACAGGAGAATACAGTTAACCATGAAAAATAATGAACTCAGTTTTATGGTGCTGCAATTTAATGTTCTCCTTTGAACTCAGATCCTCTCCAAGATCACAGTCTCACACCAAGGTCTAACTCTGCTCAGGAAATCATCAGTACAGCCTGTAGCATAGACTGGATCCTTATGTTTTCTTGAAATAATCAAAACAGCACTTAATATTACAAGTGACAAATCAAGTCAATGCTCAGAATAAATGGAAGCTGGAAGAGAAGCACTTCACACAACAACTCAAGGTGTCCAGGTGATGGACAAAGCCTGAATACTCCAGGGTTTCCTGGATCATCAACATTTATCAGCTTCTCATGTCTCGCTGACTTGCACACTCAGTGGCACAGCCTGCAGGCTGCAAGGCAGGAGAGGGCAAGCCTTAAATAATCCTGCCAACTTCAACTCACAAGCCAGAGCTGCTGCAGAGCCTCATCCTTTCGAATTTCACAGAAAAACTGTTAAACTCTGCTGACTTTAAAAGCTCCTTTATTCAAACTATGTTTTCAAACCATCCTGATCCCTTTTCTGGGTCCCTTTGTAGATAAATAGCTCATTGCTAAGCAACCAACCCAATCCTGGCAAGCAGCACTTTTTTCTGCAGGCTGTCATTTTGTGCTTGAGAATCTGGACCTGTATTTCAGTCACTGTCTTGTCTTCTATGCTTGTAATTATCATCTTCAACAGAAAACACAAGTAGACTATTGCACTGATTTTATCTGTGGCCCAAAATAAGAATATCAAAAGACATGCCCTGGCTTGCTGACATGGAAGTCCTGTGGTGCCTTAATCAGAATAATTATTACACTGCAGATTAGGCAGCTGGAGAAAATACAGAATGTCAAATGGAAAAGATGTGCAGTCCACTCATATTCATCCATGGGCCTCCAGTAAAAGTCCAAAACTCTTCTATGAGTGGTCACTAACATCAGAAAAGTTATATAATCCAAAGTCTGAGATGGAAAAAGCCTCCGAGACCCTCAGCAGCATCGAGCTCTGCCACAGAGGAGCCAAACCCAGGAGTCTCTCAGGGCTGTGCACTCCTACAAAGGTGCCTTACCTTACACACAACTCCAAAGATACCTTGTTCAACCAAGAAATGTCACCCCCAGGCAAGATCTGGCTGCGTGACACCCAACCCAAATCTGAAACATAGCAGTGAATGACTATTTTACAGTGGAGATTTTAAGTTTATCAACTTAGACTTGTATAAACCTAGATCAGTCTTTTACAAAAATGATCCCTAAATATAGTTTCACCAGCTTTCAGCATATCAATTTGAGCTGGCTAACTGCACAAGTTTTTGTGGGAGTTAAAATAACTTTAAATGTATGCTTACCCCCTCAGAGCACAATTAATGCAGCCTGTGACAAGTGACAGCATTCCTACTGAAGGTGTTCTATTTGCCTTTCAAAAACAGTAACTAAAATACCTATAGGAAAAGGCTCCACTTTACTTTCTATAGAACACTGCCTACTAACAGCACACAAAAACTACTCAGAGAAACACTGAATCTTTAATTCAGCTGTAAATATAACTGTAAACTCAGGGAGCTGCTCAGGAAAGGTGAGTAGTACATGGAGCTGCCAAACTCCTAATCCAGGCCGGCATCTCCCTCCTGTGGCAATCCCATCCCACTGCACAACCCAGCTCCAGCTGTGCCCTGCAGAGCAGGGCTGGGCTTCAGACCACATCCCTCCCCTGAGCTCCTCACACCTAGCACTCATCTGGAGTTTGCCACCTGTCCCCTCACACAGCCATTCCAGCAGAATAAATAGAATTATAATTGAGTCAACACTGCTGTTTGATGTCATAGCCCTTATTACCACAACACAAGCTCTTTTGTTGCCTTAAAAAGCACCTAAAATGGTCTCCTTAACAAGAAAAAGCTGCTGGGAGCTGCTGGTGTGTGATCACCAGAGCTGCAGAGATGATTCCCAAAGAGCTCCCTGCAGCAGTGCCCACCTGAAACACAGCACCTGCCAAAGATGCGATGGTTCTAGCAGTAAGAGTCACTTACAAGTGGAGGTCATGTTTTGATTAAAAATTCATCACAGTATTTTAGACAATAACCTCACAGAACGTGGTTTAACCCTTACGTTTGAAAAATGTTGACATTTTGCAAGAAAGAGGCCGCAGGTTTGTACACCAGAATTGAAAATGCAGTGCTTTCTGAAAAAAAATAATACTCTAAGGAAACCACAGAGCTTCTTTCAAGTGGCAAACAAAACATTTACTCACAGAAGTAAGAAATTGTTCATTTAATTCAGCTACATTTCTCCTCAAACATAAATAAATTTAGTTGCATCCTCTTGGCTGTGGGAGCAGCACTCAGACCTTTACTGAAGAAAAATGCAGTTTGGGAAAAGGTGAAATTCAAGATGCATATTTCAGCTTCTTGTTAAGAGAGAAACTGGTCCCCAAAGGTGCAACGAATGTTTAACTTCTGAAGTGACAAGAGTTTGTTGCTCCTGAAGTGTCATGAGGTTCAAACTCAGTCAATAAAAAAGCCTTGCTCTCTCCAGAACTCCCAAAAAACCAGAACCTTCCTGCAGTATTTGTTCATCCAAGTCACACACACAGCACACAAATACCACATGGATATAATCAAACTCCTGCAAAGGGAGCTTTTTCTTCCAAAGATACTGAATCAGTCAATGCAGCACTCCAAACACCCCTGGCATCCCACACAGAATCCAACATCTCTCACTATGCAAAAGCAAGTGCACTTCTTGAACACGTACATCCAGTTCACATCAAAGAGAAGGATTTGATCTTGGAGCTTCCCAAGTTCTTAATGCCATTCCTTTGAGGGATCAAGGAGCTATGTTTGCAGTGATCAGTATCTAAGGGTTTTCTAAGGGTTTGAGAACTCCAACCTTTCCACAGAACTAACTCATAACTAACACAGAGATTTATTTTCAAACACATAGAAACTGTCTTCCCCTCTTTTTTTCCTCTTTAAAGAAAAAACAGCAGGAACTGTAAACAGTTCTGTGGGCATTAGGACAGCAGGCTCTAGAGGTCTATGATTTCAACATATCCATGATACTTTAGGTAAATGGACAAAATTGTTACTGTGTGACCTCACATCAGTTTGTATCAAGGTAAAAGGACAATTTTATGGCCTCTGTAGACCTACCAAACAAATCCAGGCACAAACATCATGCTATGTAAGAAGCCCTGTCATTTAAAAGTTCAGCAAACACTGCACCCTAACAGCACCACGGGAAGCAGAGCCTCTGAGGAAAAGGTTTTCCTACAACTCATGGACGACGCTTGAAAAACATGAGGAAATCAAAATGAAAGCAGGAATCAAAAACAGATGCTTAGGGACAAAAAAAAAAACCAACCTAAAAAAGTACTCAAAAAACACTGGATGTGAATCAAAATAAGCATAAACCTAAGTGAAGCATGAATTCCAATAGCAAACACAGCCTATCTTTAGAACAGCATCTTGGAAAGACAGCTCCTTAAGAAAGTCAGGAAAACTATTTCTTTGTTCCAGGACCTAGGAATTGTTGAGTACAGAAGTTGTCAAATTCTGTGTTCAACTACTTTAAAATCCTGGCATACAGAGATTGTCCTGCTCCAGGTCTACCTTCCAAGATGTAGTTTTCTGAACATGTGTGATTGTTGAGAGATTCTGGATCAAGCCAGAAATGCAAAATACCTGTATAACAGAAAATATGAACATCTAAAACTGATGCTAAATTTATCCCAAGATCATCCATAGGAGTGCAGCGTGTTCCTCCTCCAAAACACAGGTAAGGAGATACAACAAGGACTGCAACAGTGAGAAGGTAACAACAAGAGAACTTTATGCACAAAAAAAAACCAAGAGAACTTAATGCACAAAAGAAATACATGAATGAGGGAAAAAATACAGGTAGCTCATAAAAAAATGGACAAACTACAATTTTTTATCACCAGTATCTCTCTAGAGAATCATTAGTCTTGGAAAATACAGAACGCAATAGTGATTTCTATTAGGAGAAATCTATTAGGAGAATTTCTATTCAGAGCTTTGTTGTTCTGAGATCATTCTGGTTTAGTACTGAGTGCTGGGCCTGTTTCAGGGCAGGTCAGGTAACCCAGCTCTCCCCTGGCACCTCCTCCCAGAGCTCTGCCACCAAGGGGAGCTCAGGACCGTCTGGAACAGGCTCAGCCCGCAGTTGCTCGTTTGGGCACTAGATGGTGACAAGAATCTTCTCAAGCCACCCTTCAGAGGAGCAGGAGGAGAGGCCAAGCCCTGGCATCACCCCAGAAACAGCAGAGCCATCCCCTCATCCTACCGGCAGCTTGCTTCCCTGGAGCCCTGGGAGAGCTCCCCTAGGGCAAACTCACACCCGGCCCACACTTATGCAACAACCCAGCAGTGAAGACAGTAATTTATAGTTATTCCAACTCCCAAAGGTTTCTTTCAGACCACCTCAGTAAGAAGTTTAAGCTCCCATCAAACTCCTCTCCATTTCACTGGATATGTCTTGTGACTGCACAAAAAAAAAAAAAAAAAAGCAAGAACAAATTTCATGTTTGTGCCACACCAGCTCAAGAACATCACTCTCGTTGCACTGTTCCAGTGAAGGGCACTTTTTAATTGAGATCAAAGCTGGCTGCAGGACAAATTGTACAGAATTAGAACTTAAAAGTTCTGTTTAAGTTATTTAATATGTGCAGAGTTGACTGATCTTAACATGCAAAACCAGTGTAGTGTCACCTCTTACTGACACCAAGCTTCAATCGTCCCTGAAAAATTCTGCGAGGACACCACAATTCTACCAATGAATATTTCATTGTAAGTCAAAATTTAGCAGGCTGGAAATTCAGTTTAGTCAGTCATCATATGACATAGCATCAAAATGCCAACAAAGCAGTCATTTCCACCAGAACAATTATAAAGATGAAAAAGAAATGCTCTCTAGCCTTCTGAGCTTATTAATACTGTTTTGTAGAGAAACTGTACAACAGATGTATTTGGTGTCTGAGTCCTAAATACTTCAAATCTAAATAATTTAGATCAAATCAGCCACCACTGAAAACAACATTTATCACAAGTACTAGATTATATCACTGAACTCAACAGAAACAAGGAAGAAAACACCACATGTCACAAAGAAATTCCAGTGAGGCCACTCCAGAGCTGCAGGAAGAGCTACAGACCAGAGAAAAAAATAACCTAAACAGATTGGTTTATCTGATTATATGACTAAAGACAAACTCCTTACCATATTTTAACCACAAAGCCTACAGCTGCCATGCCCACTACCGTTTTCATAACAAGGGGTTTTTTTCTGGGCCTAAAATCAGCATTGTACTCCCACAGACAGAACAGGAACAAGGTAAAACCACTGGACAGGCCACTATGGTCTCCAGGACACTCAATGTAGAAATTAAGCTGCAGTTTCTCTTTTGTACATAGCAGGACACTAAATTTTAAAATTCTTTTAAAGTATTTCAAATGGAGCTCAGAAAACATTTAATCAATTGTGAGAGAAGCATGCTAGAACCTACAGCTCAAATTCACACCCCTGACAGACACGAAAAGTAACTTCAGTAAGACTTAGTGGGTCTGATGATTGCCTAGGTAACCATCCAATTTATTTAATTTTTAGGAAATAACTCTGCCAAAAAGCACCACTAACTGCAGTGGCAGGGCTCTCTTTAAGCATTGTCTCCTTCAGCCTTGAGACAGTCCTAGAAGACTTTCCAAAAAAAACCCCAATTTTTAAAAACAGAAAATACTTTTCATTACTTAACAGAAACTTAACGGTATAAGGAAGAAAAAAAAAGTGCAAAATTAAGAGGCTGCCTGCCTACATACTTCCTGAAATCTCACTGGGTTTTCAGATCCAGTATAATTTGGTGTTTGTATCAAAGCAAGCATTAAAGGAGGTGATCTCTGTAACCCAGGTGCAAGAAAATACCTTTTAAAGAGGCAGCATGAGAAACAAACCACAAAAAACGGGCTTGGGCTGCTGAGAGAGATCCTGCAGCTAGTTCAAGGCAGGTTTGGTTTTTAAGCTGACAGTTAAATAGGATTTGAGGTGCCACTAAGTATTTTTGTAATTTACAAAAATTAAGGTTTCATGTCTTCAGTTTTGACTTTATAATTATGCAGAGTTTCTTCAGCTGAGTGAGTTAAACATCTGCTGCCTTCCCACCATTTTTCCAACGCTCACTGAAATCTCACTGGCACTTCAGACCTCTGCAGTGGCTTCAGGGATGTCTAAAAGGTCTGTCAATCTACTGTCATAACTTTATGAAATTAACTATACAATTAAAGCTGATCAGTAAAGCTAATACTACCAAATACTCAATAATACTTTATTATGCACATAATTTGCTTTGCAATGGCTTTTTGTCAGCATACATTCTGTTAAACCTCTCCCTGCAATTAACCTTGTCATTCTACCACCCAAAGGACTCACAGCTGCCATTTCTTTACTGTGTTAAACCAATCTGATTATCCTCAACCTGTAAAGTTGACTTGTCTTTTGAAATCCCAACAGGCACCCTGAATACACTGCCAAAACACCCAAACTTTATTAAGCTCTACACCAGGAGTCCAAGACAGATGTCAAACTGTGCTGCCAAGAAAAAGATAACAGCAGATTCACAGCCTCTAAATTCAGGCTTGAAGAAGAGGTTTGGAGCTAAACTGAGCTTGGACAGTTTGCCCATTTACAGCTGACAGTGTGAAGAACATCAAGAATGCAGAGATAGAATGTAATTTCCTAAACCAACCGAGGAACATATTAATAGATGTTCAGAACTGCTTTTAAGTTGACATGGAGCAGTAAGCTTTCAGGGCTCACTAAAGGCAGTGTTGGTGAGCTTTATTTTGCAAAGCCCTGCTATCCTGGAGAAGGAAAAAATGGGACAATTAATTCCATCACTCGGACATCAAGAGATTACACATCACTTTAATTACTCTGCCTGATGTTTTCTCTGCATTTAACATTTTCAGAACAGTTCTGGTGATACATGGACCAACACATGTTTGCAATGAGCGAAACCTTTTTCACATTTCAAATCCATCAAGCAATGCACATTCACTTACCACACAGACTCCATGAACTCGGGGTAAAGAGTTTTATAGTCATTTTCAAAGTCAATCCAGCGTCCTAATCTGGTAACACTGAACTGTTAAGACACAAACACAGAGATTGAAAGGCATCTTAGTATTTATTCTGTAAAAAAAAAAAAAAAAAAATCAGCTGGGTTTTTAAGTGCAGCATTTGTCCCATCTCAGTGAAATACATCTATAAAATATTTTAGCCTGATAATAGTTCCAAACAGGCAAAAATAAGGAAGGAATGAAACCATGAGCACAGTTATTTCAAATCAAGGTCACACAACAGGAAAATGTGTTCAACACAGCAAAACCAGTAGACCACTTAGATCATTCATCAAATAGAAATGGTGGATCACTCCACCATTCCAAGGTTCAGCCAATGTTCAAAAGCCTGAACGTTGCTTTTCATTACAGTGATCTCACTTCTATTTTTAAGACTACTTGTTGCAGAGACAGTGAAAACCCAGAAGACGTAGTCTATCAGCTTTCAGCTCCATGAAAACATGATGTAACTTGAAGACAAAGAAATGCTGAAAGAAACTGATACGTGACAAGTTATCAAACTATTCCAGGGCCAACTGCCTTCCCAGAGACATGAGAGCTGTCAAGGCCACCGGAGTGACAGGTGCCAGCCCCTGTCCCAGGACACATCATGGTCACATCCACACACTAATGAGGAATGAGCCAGCTGTGGGATTCACTGGGACAAGTGGGATTTCACAGCCATCCGAAGCCCCAGCCAGGGGCTGCCAAGCCAAGCCAGGGACACCTGTCCCGACACTGTCACACACAGCCCCCTCTGAATGTCAAACCAGCAAACTGAACACAAAACACATTCATTCTTTCACCTCTACATTTTCATTCAACACCTGATTCAGCTCCTGACATGGATCAGTTTCCATCCTGACCTTTAAGTCACTCTGACACTCCACTAGTAAGTTCCATAGCACAAGGATCCACAAAGTTGGAGCATTATGTTTGGTCTCAGCATTGTAAGATCTCACACAGCCAAGGAACCCTTTCTATTTTTTCATAAGGCTCAAATATTTGCTAACCACTCCAGGCAGAAAATAAATACTATCTAACAGGAATGTTGGTAATTCCTCTCCTAGCACTATTCCAAAGTATTTGAATTTATTACAAGTCAAAAGATATTTAAACAAATGTCATTAATTTTATTTATAATCTAAAATACACACATATATGCACAAGTTTATGAACAAAACAAAATACAAAATCCATTCACCACTCAGAAGATCAAGTGCTGGGTCTCACCAGCACTGCAAAAACACCAGTTGCTGAAGTACAGCAAGTTAAAAGGTATGGGAAATGAATACAAAATGTTCCAGATTTGGCTGGGATAGAGTTAATTTTCTTCATAGCTGGCACAGTGCTGTGTTCTGGATTTAGCATGGGAATAATGTTGTTAACCCACTGCTGGTTTAGGTGCTGAGTAGTGCTTGCCCTAAGCAAGGAGTTCTCAGTTTCCCAGGCTGTGGCAGCCAGGAGCTGCACAAGGAGCTGGGTGGGAGAACAGCCAGGAGAGCTGATCCAAACTGGCCAAAGGGACACTCCATAGCACAGGACATCATGCCCAGCAGAGAAACTGGGGGGACTTGGCCAGGAGCTGTGAATCACTGGGCAGAGACAGGCTGGGCATCACTCAGCAGCCAGACTGCGCATCACTTGGTTCTCCTGGATTTTATTCCTCCTCTTTTACTATTATCGTTAGCATCATTATAACATTTTATTTTGCTTCAGTTAAACTGTTCTTATGTCCATTCATTGGTGCTTGGCTGCCAGTTTGGGTTAAACCACAACAAACCAGAATGAATCATGCTATTTTTATTCCTAAAAGCAACAAAGAATTATCAATGATGGGTTTGAAATACAACATTTCAGAGTATAATTTAAAAAAAAAAAAAACAACAAAACAAACTGTTTGCTTTTCATCCAGCCACTCACTAAGGTTTAGGCCAGTTACTCTACCCAAGGCAGCTTTGACTTGGTTTCTTCAGACACTGGTCATAACTTCAAAATACTCCCAAGGGCATTTTGAGGCAAGTGATACTCAAGTAAGAAACTGCTATTTCCATGAAAAGAAATACAGCAGAACTAGAAACATGCAGAGAAGTGAGATGAAGTAGAAGAGCTTTTGCACAACAAAAAATTAAAATGATTAGGACTGTTCTGTCTAGGAAAAAAAAAATATAATTAAGATAAAGCTTTATTAGAAATCATTTTCTTCAAACTTGCACACACTGACACACTCCCTGTATTCCTGGGATGCAAAACTGACACCAATATTCTCCAGGAAGACTGAGGGTCTACCCACACCTCTTGTGACAAAACCAGATGTGAGAATTTCTGTTCTTCCAAAAATAGAAGCTGCTGCCCTGCACTTTGGCAATGAAAAGACTGTGGGGAAGGAGGAGCAGAAAAGCAGTGAGGCTAATGTTAATTTTCTTTAATGGCTCCATTTCAAAACCAAAGACAGATCTTTCCATTTCCTATACAAGAAAAGACACAAAGAAAGAGGCAATGCTCAACATATCTACTATTTGTTCATTGTATCTCATTAGACACTTTGAGCTCCAGGTAACCTGCAAGTAACCTTCTCTTGACAGCACAGCAGTCTCTGTTCCAAGCCACAATGGTGCTCTTTTTGCTCTCCTTTCAGGAGCACAGGGTGAAACAGGAGCTTAAAGACATCAGATTTATGCACATAATCAGACAAAAGGACAAAGTTCACCCCACCTGAAACACTTCTGCACAAATGCATTTAGAAATGCTCAGCAGAACATGGACTGAGCCTTCACTCACCTCCCACTCCTTGGCGTATCTCATCACAATCCCTCTGCACTCTTTGTTGTAAGCTTCAATCCCCATCTTTGCCACATCCTCTGGCCCTTTAATGCCTAAAGTCTTGTCAATCTCATATTCCTGGGAGCATGGAAAATAAAAAAAAAACAAAAAACACCCTGTTATTAAAAACTTTCAGGATTTCCCTAGATAGTTTATTTATGTCCTATACATTCTAATGAAGCTCAGGGGCCTCTTTCAAACTTCTGAGATTTCATGAGAGCTGCACATGAACTAGGCAGGGACTTCAAAGGCTCACTCTGGCATGACTGTTTCTTTAGCATCTTTAAAAAAATGAAAAAAAAAACCAAACCCAGTTTCTGAAAAACATACCAACTAAATACAGGTTCACAGCAATGAAGAGAGTGCAGGTGATCACTAGGAAGCTCCTGAACTCACCAAAAAAACCCCAAAAAGCCAGAGAAACACACTGGACAACTTCCATTTCTTTTTTAGCAACAATGTCAGGTATAAAAGCAACTGAAATAGGAGTGATAAGCAGGGAACAGGGAAAAAGGAAACAACAGAAGTATCTGCAGGCAAATTCATGACACATACCACAGGTAAGCCGTGGCAATCCCAGCCAAACCTTCTGTCAACATGAAAACCACTCTGATGAGCAAATCTGGTCACGATGTCTTTGATGGTTCCTGCAAGAATATGGCCATAGTGGGGGAGCCCCGTGGCAAACGGGGGGCCATCATAGAAGTTAAACCTACAACACAAAACATTTCTCGTTAAAGCAAAAACTGAGCAGCAGGCCTTCAGCCATGGTGACTCTATGCTTATATTGTGTTTCACTAGGAAAATACCCATTCCTTCCTCTTCCATGATCAGTCAGCACAGGTGGCAGCGGGACTGAGGAGAACATTCCAACTTGTTCAGTTCCTGCCACTGCCAGTTGTACCAGGATTCCCATGGCACACCCCAGCATGGTGCTCCACACCCCACAACTGGAAGAGTTCTTTGCTTAGCTACCCATTTCTCTTACATATCCACCAGGCAGGAAATTACAGGTTCATTACAACGGTTTGAACACTGCTGATTCTCCACCAAGTGGAATATAAAGGGACAGCAGCATGAGCCAGGCCTGCTGTTGGCAAAGGGAACGGCTACTGTTTACAGAACCAAGGAAAAACAAAGAGTAATTACAGCCAAGCCAACCCTGCACTGCCCCACAGAGTTGCTACAGCTTTTAACAGATTCTTACCTAGGTCTGTTCTTTGATTGCTTTAGGCATTCCTTGAAACAATTAAGGTTTTTCCAGAGCGTCAATATCTTTTCTTCTTCATTTGGAAAATTTATGTTTTCTGGAACTTGTTGAACCATTCTTCCGCAACAAGGATCAAGAAGAGAATACATATTGAACAGAAGGGAGAAAAAAATAACTCCACAAATACAACTTATATCTTTCAAATCCATATCACCAATCCAAAGCTCAGTTTTCCAAAGAGCCTGATTCACTGCAAGCATGGAAGCAAGCATTCCATTCTAAAGAAAAGCCTAATTTTGACTGGCACCAAAATTTTGGAACAGTAAAAGGATTCTCCATTCATTCAACTATGATTGTTCCCTCTTTTATCATATTTTTATTTCTGTTTCCCAGAGAAAACAGTCAAAGGGTAAATTATTCTTTGGTCACAGGTTTGGGGTTTTTTCTTCAGAGAGCTTCCAAGTTCAAACTGAACCTTTGGCACCAGTTTGTATCAGAGAGTTTGCCTTTAAACTACTGAAGAAGAGGCTCCTTTTCACTGTACATTTATTCACACTGTTTAAATGTTTAAAATAGCATTTTCCATCAGTCTATGCCTCATGATGCCCATCTCAGATGCCCCTAAAAGCAGCCACAGTGCACAGAGTTGAAAAACGCTGCAAAGATGAACATGAGTTTTTGAAATACATTAAAACAAAGCCCCAACAGGCCACTTCCATGCTTTACAAGCAACACAGGGAAGAGGAATTCTCAGCATAATTAGGAACACACAACAATTGCCTGGTTCCAGACTTGCTATGAGATAGAAAAGGGTCAGATTTCAATCAAATGCCAAGAACTGAACAAAGCTCTGGGAGTAAGGGTGTTTTAAGATAGCAGCTTCCAACAGAAAATTGGTTATAAAGTTTGTCATAAATGATGCTACAGAATAAATGGGTTCTTCCACCTCTCACTTTAGTGCTGCTGCTCCTGAGCACACTTACACCAGAAGTAGCTACTACAGCCTTGAGCTTCACTCAGCATGAGAGAATTACAAGTAATGGCACAAGGCCTGAGTCTTGTGATTTACTCAGGTTTGTAAATACTAACCATAAAGCAGCAACAAAGGCAAATGCATGAAGACAATTCTTCCAGTTACAGCTGAAGCTCCAAAACATTTGCTTAAATAGAACCCAGAACATCACAAAAATTGCCAGCTGAAGGCTTGAACCCCTATGAAAAAATGTGCTACAGACCAATCCAACACTTTTGTATTCATGACAAATCTTTCTCTCAACTAATAAACCCAAATTATCCTTTCTCATTATCATATTGTTATAATTGAGAATCCCACAACGTGGTGCACACACAACACAGCATTTGGAGGGGAAATCAGGGGCTGACAAGGAACACGTGGACATGGCCTGGATGTATTTTAGAAAGGTAACAACCAGTCTGAGCACAGTGAGTTACTCTACACACAACCTGTAGGAAAGTTTTCACTATTCTGCCTCAAAGCACTGGTTAGGCTGGGTCATTTCTTAGTGATTTGATCACAGAGACAATGCAAATGATAAAAGAATTCAGCTTTAAAGCTTTTATCTCACACAAGCCAGCTGACCTGAGGTTCAAGGATCTGCATGTTCTACTCAGCTCAAGCTCAGCCGTCCCAAATTAGTGATAACTGCAAAGGGTTTGGAGACTGGCCAGACGTCAGGTCTGCGTAACTGAACAAACCAGAGGCAGGCTGGGGCTTTGTGGTGTGCCTGTGACCGGGCTGTGGAGGCTGCTCACGGATCACAGACTCCCTGCGTAAATCACAGAGTCACTGTGGGCCCATCCTCCCAACTGAAGCACTGCACGGGCACAGCAGTGTCCAGTAACCACAGGGCACAAATCCATCCACACTCTCAGCAATGGCACAAGTTTATTGCATCAGAAGCAAGGGGGCGGGGGGAGAAATGCTGCTGGAAATTAATACGCAACCATCACTACCGGTTATTTTTTCCAAGTTACAAAGCAGAATTTTAAACAGACTGACTTAAAAGGCAAAAAGGCACATTGAAAATTTTGTCATAGCTCAACCTCAGCTGAGAAAAAAGGCCAAGATATAAAAAACATTTTCTAGACAGAGGTATGAATATCTCTACAGCACAGAATAAAGCTCATTATAAGCAATATAGGTATTTTAAATCACAAAATAATCCAGGATAACTTCATTACTTTGAACACAGACTGAGCGAAAACATCACGAACCATATTGCAAAAATTATACAAACACATCTAATAAAACCACATTTTCAGACAACACATTTACAGAGATCGGTAACACAAGGACGGTTCTCTATTCATTTTCTGCTGACAAGAAGTGTCAGAGTTTAAGACAATGCACCATTAAGCAAGTTTTTATTAAGTACACTCACTTTTCTAGAGGATAACAACATTCACTAGCAAAGGTGTTGAAGTTTGGAGATTGTACTACAGCAGTCTGAGACTTAAGCTGGGCTTCTTATCTACAAGAAAAAAAAAATGCATTAAAATAATAAAATCAAGTTCACATGTGCTTTTTCAAATACCAGTATTTTTTTAAATCAATAAAAATTCAATTAAAACACCATTAATAAAGTGAACCCGTATTTGAAAAATACTGTTGTACTTTCCATACATTAGATGTATGATTAAAGGAAAAAAAAAAAGTGGATCTCAGAGTTTTAATTATTTTGTTGACTGAGATGAGCTGAAGGTGGACAAAAGGTTTGATTTTCAGCGGTTTATGATCAGTCTCTTACTCTTGTTCCAGTCACCTTCTCCCCAAACTATTCTGTAAAACAGACCAAAGCTCCCTCCAAAGACAAGGAGGCTCCTTTCTCCACTTACAGCTGCCTTCTCCAAAGTTAAACAATGCTGTTTTCTATACACACCTGACACCCCCATTTCTGCCTTTCTAGGTACTATTCTGGGGTGACATCAATCTAAACTGCTCACCTGATAATCAAAACTCTACATTTCTAGAAGGGATGGAAACAACCAAGTTTAAAGCAAAAGGAACAATGGTCGGGAACAGAATGCTGAACTACAGAATGAAAAATGCTTCTGAAAATCTTGTGCCAGTGTCTTATATGGGAAATAAAACTGCAATACTACCCCAGCTGCTCCCCTGCAAGGTGTTCCTTTAATACCGAAAAAGCCAATTAAAACAAGGCCAAGGCAACAAGCAGACTCATCAATTAATACTGTCTTTAGATACAAAAACGTCATGCTATGCAAGAACCCAGTTTTACACTCTATCTTGTTATGGCTTAAAAAATTTTTGTCATCATCATACTACCTTGATTAAAAATGGAACATATCATTGTGGGAAAAATAAATCTAGATTATCTTAAAAACACTTTGAACTACGTCTTTTTAATAAAAACTCAGAAACTAGTGTCAGCTGAGTTACTGAACACTGCTTTTATGTGACAACTAAATTCTGTTACCTGACAGCTGCTTTCTAATCATGTCACCACCAAACCGAATAAAAATGCTTTCTGCAGTTTCCAAAAGGCTCCCGAGGTGTGGAAGCCAAGGTTTGCTGGAGATATCAAAGCCACCGCAGCTGCAGCAATAAAAAGGGTGCATTCATCAACCCTCCCCATTAAAAGGATGCTGAAGGGAACACTTAAGACATACTACACGTTGGAAGGGACTTTAAGTTCTTTGTACAAATAAAGAAAACAAGACTTGCTAAGTATTAAGCCCTGCAATAAGACAGCTGGCTAACTTGTAATAAGCACGTGCTGTAAGTAACCCCGAAAAAGCAAAGAATGTGCACAGCACGCAGGGAGTGAAACACACACATGAACGTGACGTTCTACACACAAAACACGAGCTAATAATGTCAAAGGCCGCAGGGGAGCTGCCAGCCCGGCCGGACCCCGTTACGGCGCTGACAGCCCAGGCTCCTGCGGGGCCACGAGCCGCCGCTTTCCTGGGGCACCCTAAAGGTGCCGCCCAGCACCGGCTCCCCCGCCAAGCGTCCCGACACGCCGCCGGAGCCGCCCCGCCCTCGGGTCTCAGAGCCGCCCGCCGTCCGCCTGAGCTAACCGCGGAGGCAGGGCCGTGAGGGCGCCGTGAGGGGCCGAGAGTCCGGCCCGGGCCGTGCCCCCCCCAAGCTCACCTCCGTCCCGCCACGATGCAATCGCGCCCGGCGCAGCATGGCCGGAAACACCGCCGGCGCCACGGCCAATCAGCGCACGGCTCTCTACGGCCGAACAAAGGAGCTTTGTAATGCGGCCGCTCATTGGGTGTAAGCTCTCCCGGGGCGGCGCGTCACGGCGGCGCGAGGCAGTTCGGGAAACTCTTCCCGCCCGCCCGCCCCGCGGCCCCTGATTAGGGGTGGGGGGCGGGCCCAGGCCCGGGCGTTCCCCTCACGGGCAAAACTCGTGAGGGGACAGGGGGGAAAGAGCCCCATCCACGGGCTGGGCATAGGCTTCAGCTGCGGGCCCCGAGCCCAAATCCGGGCAGGAGCTGTGCTGGGTGTCCTGGGTAACCCCATCCGGCTCTAACCCAGAGAGACCAGGACGCTGGGCTTCTCCCAGTAACTGGATACCAAGGGCCTCTACCAGACCCTTCTCGGGAGCTCGACCTTACCTCCGTTAAAGGGATACTCCTAAATATCTCAAGATACCAATTCTTAAAGCTGTGACTACAACAGAAGTCCCTCCACTGCTTTTTGGTTTTTTCTTTAAAAAAAAAACAACAAAAAACAAAATATTCCAAACATGGGTTCCCCCATATCAAAGGAAACTTTAGGGTTCAAAAAAATATTATTGCTGACTGACACCACTGAGAAATTACAAAACAAAACAAAAATTTCATGATGCATTAAAAAACATTTTCTCCACTTTTCCAGAGCTGAAAACAGCTGTGAAAAAAGAAAAACAGAAGTGTGCCAGGAAGGTGAGGGAGGGAGATGGATGATGCTCTCTCTTCCCAGCCTGCACACCTGAACCCTGACCAGAACAGAGCTTGGGAGATGAAAGCCAGGTCAATAATGGCATAAACAGTTCATCTGCCTCCAGGTAGTGATTTCAAATTGCTCTAAAAACTTATTTACTAGTAGAGATGTAGGTATCTTTAAAGTTTTCAGTTAAAGGTTTAGATTTTGATTTGCAGTACTGAGTACAGGATGAATTCACTGGTCTGTGCAGGGCAGTGTCAGTGTATGGATTAGAGATAATCCAGATGTGAAGGGAGGCATATTAACTGGAATTCTCGCCTACACAATCTCCTTTCTACACAAAATTTCCCACATCCTTTTAGAACAGCTAAAAGAAATGCAGACTCAATCTACCCCAAACTCAGAGAAACAGAAGAGAAAATGGGAAATGAGGCCAGACTAAACTGGGTTGGCCGGCTGGACAGGAGAGACTGGGTGCATGTGGTTGCCAGGGCAGAGTCCCTCGTACAAACACAGAGTTCTGGGATGTTCTGTATCCAGGAGGGAGGTTTGGAATGGCAGAAGTTTATTCAAGCCATGCTGCTGCCTAATACATCTATGAAAAAGCCTGTGACAACTCGGGATGTGGATCCTACCACATGATGTGGCATTTCTTTACAAACACCCTCATGAAGTCTGAAAGAGCTGCAGCCTCCCCCTGCTCTCACATTCCCTCAGATCTCAGAGGCTGCAGATTTTAGACAACTTTAAACAGCTGCTACTTGCTCCAGTACCAACTCCTTCCATTTTGGCCTTTAGTTTGTAAAACATGCAGGTGATAACACCAGCTGAGTTTAAATGGAATACCATATACTTTCCGAATGGAATTTGAAACAAGTATTGCTTAGGAATACACACTCTAAAGCAGTGAAACAGACAAATGTTGCCAAGTTGTTGTTGGCAACGTTGACTCTGTAGTTACCCCAAATCCAGATTTTTTACCTTGTCTCCCCCTGTGTATTTTGTACTTCTTTGCCCTTCACTGTTAAATTGTAATAAAATGTTACCTGCATGGGAGTTGCTGTCCTTGTTCATGTGCAGCCTTTATTTGGGCAACACTGAGGTTTATTTTCATGAAAAGATTAGCCATGGGGAAGGGGTGGACGGGGAAGTCACTGTCAGATTAGTTACACAGAGGGCAAAAAATCCCCCACCCAGAACAGACTGGAAAATCAGGGGAAATTTGTAGTAGAGACCAAGGCCCAGCACAACTAATTGGAGCATTCCCTAAACTACAAGAATGAATGTCTCTGCTCTCATTTTTCGCTCTATACTGATGAGAAAGCACCGATTCAGATGGAGAGGTTAAAGAGGAAAAAAAAACAAACCCCCGTGAAACATCACGACGGGACTCCCCTGGCGTGAAGCGGCTGAGGGGAAAAGCGTGGGCACCATTTTGTGGGACCCGCGGGAAGGTCACGGCTCCCCGGCGGTGGCGCCGGCCGCAGCCTGGAGCTACAGAGGAAAAGCGGCCGCGGGCACCGGCACTGAGCGCCGCGGCATCTCCAGCACCAAATGCCGGCTTCAAGCCGCCCCTTCTCCCTTTCCGCTGCCCCCGCGGCCATTTCACCGCCCTCCCCGCAGCGCCCCTCACAGGCGCCGTACGCGCTTTGCGTAGCGGTTTACGTAGCGCCGCTGCGAGGGACGGGCGCGCCGTACGCGGTTTGCGCGGCGCCGCTGCAAGGGGCGGGAGAGCAACGGTGCTTGCGCGGGGAGCTGAGCGTAAACGGCCTTCGTGAATAGGGGATGAACAAAATGCGCCCGCAGCTCTGAGCCAAGCCAAAGCGCGCCCATGGGGGGAAAGATGCCGGGATAACTCGGGATAACACGGGAGATACGAGCGCGCGGGTTGCGGTGACGCGGGAACCCTGCGCTCCTCGGACACGGAGGGCGAAGTTTGGAGGGGACAGGCCGGCTGAGGAGAGGTTGTGCTGCCCAAGAACCCCCCCGCGGCGCGGCGGCAGTTGGACTGCGCCGGAGGTCATAAGTACGGGTTGCGAGGGAACGCGCCGCCAGTGGGCGCGGGGCGGCGGGCGGTGCGCTCACTCCCTGTGCGGTCCCTGAGCCTCGGCGCCCTCCCCTCCCCTCGCTCGCTTCGCTCCCGGGCCCTGCCCCGGCCCGTCGTGCCCGGCGCAGCGCTGACAGCCCGGCAGCGCCCGGCCGGGGAGTAGGCGAGACCATCTCCGAAGCGGCGGCTTGTAACCCGTCAAGCTGCCCCGCAGCCCGCAGCCGTTCAGCCAGGCTATGCGCTGCCAACGGGCTTCGCTCAAGAAAAAAACAGAGCGGATCGTGAAAAGGTAGAGGCGCCCGCAGAGGCCCCCGAAGGGCTCTTGGGAAGCGGCCGCTCAGCCCGGAAAGAAGCGGAGGACGCGCCGGAGAGGCGACGGCGCAGGAGCAGCGCGGCGGGGGCGTCCCGGCGGCTCGGAGCATGTGAGAGGCCGGGGGGCCGCGATGCTGCGACGCGCGGAGTTCATCGTGTGCCCGCCCTGGGAGCCCGCCCGCGGCGAGGGGGTGCCGGGGAGCGCCTCCCCGACGCCGCTGAAGGGCGGCGAGCCCCGGCGGGGCGGCAGCCGCTCCCGTTGGCCGCCCGGGCGGCGCGAGAGGGTCCCCGGCGGGGCGCGGAAGCTGCTGGGCAGCCGCACGTACAGCCACTTCCAGCACTACCAGCATCTGCAGCAGCAGCACTGCCGCGCCTTCCGCCGCTGCCACCGCCCGGCGCGGCCGCGGGTGCTGCTCTCCCTGCGGCCCGTCAATGTGCTGGGCCGGCGGGCGCCGGGCATGCGGGCGCCCCGCAACACCAACCAGTTCCTGATGCGGGAGAAGTATCAGCTCATGCACCTGCGCTCGGACTCGGTGGGCACCGAGAGCGGCGGGTCGGACTGCGAGATGGACCCGCTGGACATGGACTCGTACCTGGGGGTGCTGGAGAACGCCCGCGGGGCGCTGATGGAGTGCGCCGGGGAGCCCGGACCCGCTGCCCGCTCCCCGCCGGCCCGGGCCGGGGCTGGGGCTGGGGCCGGGGGCGGTGCGGCCGCGGGTTCCCCGCAGGAGGAGAGCCAGCAGTACTTCCCCTCGGAGGACGATGTGATCAAGAGCGAGCTTTTCATGGAAAGAGACTTCGACGAGTTCTGCAGCAGGATCGCCTGAGCCCCGGGCCGGGGGGGAGCAGAACCCCGCTGGCTTGGAGTTTTCCGCCTCGGAGGGTGGGAGAGGTTTATTTATTTCTCAGCCATTCCTTTGCGTTTTTGTCAGGGGGATTGGTTAGATTTACAAATGTGTGTGTGTAAACAGGGGGGAACCCCCGGCGCCCCCCTTGTAAATAAAGTGAACTTTTCAGAAGGCGAGATCAATGTGGGTCGCGCTTTTTGGGTTTTGGGAGGGAGAGAGGGGACCGCAGGGACAGCCAGAGCCACCGTCGGGGGCAGTGGAGAGACCGGGAGGGAGGGAGGGGACGGGGAGTGACCGGGCAGGGGGGCGGTGACGGCCAAAGTCACGGCGGAAAAGTTTCACGCCTCTCTGGCACTCGCCCCGATTCTGTTTTACGACGGCAAAGTCGTTTAATTATCGCGGCGAGCGGCCAAGGAAGCGGCCCTTGACACACGGACGCGGAGGGAGCGGCAGGAGCCGGGGAGCGATAACAACGCGAACCTCAGAGCTCCGAGCGGTCCGGGCTGCGAGCCCTGCCCGGCCCCCCCGGCTCGGCTCGGGCACAGCGGGGAAGGGAAACACCAAAGCCATTGATGGGCCCTGCAGGTCTTTATTGACCCTCCCTCGCCGGGGAATGCTGAGGGCGCTGTGGCCGGAGCTCCTGCCCGCACCCCCGGGAGCAACGTCCATGGCTGCCCCGTGCTCCTGACAGCAGGTTTATTCCTCTTTTACCAACTACAGCAGAGGGAGAAATGTCTAGAAAGAGATTTAAAGGGCTGAAACAACTTCGCCAGAGCCAGTTAGGACTAAGTTGAATGCAGGGAGCAGACGTGATCAACATTAAACTCACCACCTCCCTGAAAAGGGAACAATTCATCTGTTTATGAATTCATCCCTGAAAAGGGAATCAATTCTAGCTACAAACGGTTAAAAACTACAACAGGTAACATTCCTGGAACTTGCTGCCAGAGGAGAAGAGGGGCATTATTTTAACAGGTCTGAAACAGGAGATGCAGGACTGTATCTGGATCATTTCTCGTGGTGCCTCCTGCTCCCTCGGCTCGCTGTCAGGGGCCTTGTGCTTTCCCCCACGTGCAGACACGGACAGTGAAATCGGAGTGTGCCAGAAGGACAAATGGAAGGTGTGATGTCGATTTGCACATAGAGCTGTCCCTGCCCGTGGCAGGGGATTTTAACTGGCTGATCTTTAAGGACCCTTCCAACCCAAACGTGTGGTTCTGTGGAATGTTTCTTGCAATTACAGACACAGAGATGGGAGTTAACTGTTATCCTTACAAAAGAAACAGCATTTTTAGACAAAATATTCAAACTTTGCAGTATCTCAGTTCCAATCCTATGAAAGGAAATGTCCAAAGACACCATTTGATTCACCCTTCTTAAGAAACAAAGCTGCTGAATATGTTAAGACCAATATCAAGTTTATTTTTTTTTTAAATAGCCAAGTGATCTATACATACAAACTTCAGTTTGTTTGATGTAGGGTTGCATTAGAGTCATGCTTATTCTGGGAATTTTACTCCATGGGAAGTTCCAGGAGAGGCACAGGGAGAAATAAACCTCTCACCCAGGTAAATGAAACCTAAGCTTGCATCAGTTTGGTCATCAGCAAGATTGTATTTTATTAATGAATCCAGATCTGTGCTAACATGTTAAATTAATGGTTTGAATGCATGTTTTCTTTTTTTTTTTCCCTGACTCGTGATTTGAACAGGTATGACAAAAACTCCCTTAGGAACACTTACTTGGAACTTGGCCTTCATGCTGCTGGTGAATTTGCATCATAATATGGATGTGCTTGGACACAAGCAAAGTAAAGCAGACGTGTAAATTAATAAAAGTAAAGCAGGAGTATAAATTAATAAAAGAGCACAGGGCCATAATTACAGGTCACACAGTGCCTGACAGAATTACAGAGATTTTCCACTGGGGAAGGGAGCCCTGTGTTCTCTCCACCATGGATTTGCCATGACTGATCCATTCATGTTGAAGCCCTGGAAGTACAGCCAGGCACCAGCCTTGCTCCCCTCCCAGAGGGAATTCTCTTACAGACCTTTCCTTGGTATATTACCTGTGTTACTTAGATCTGCCTTAATTGTAATTTTTTTTTCCCTGTTTCCTTCCTTTCTCACTCAAATTAGGAATTTCCTGAATGTTTGGAAAGTATCTGCCTTGTAATGAGTGCAGCCACAAAAAACACTTAACAAACACTTAACAAAGCTGAAATTCAAAATAAAACCAAGGGCCTCAACATCTAGGCTGGGAAAAGAAACCAAAAGCTGGTGCTTCAGAAGATCACTTATCAGCCCAGTGGCCAACAAACTTCCTCAACTCAAACTTTACAAAAACAAGTTTTATACATTCCTAGGATTTTCCCTTTATAGACGCACTTCTCATACAGCTGAACTTTACAAATTTAAGCAAATGTGATTACCACAACCTTATATATCAAGTCTTTACATCAGGGAATTTTTGTTAGGAGTACAGCTGGAAGTCACTTATAAATAAAGCCGAACGACTGGGAAGTCCAAAGCAAACAGGAAGAAAAATTAAGGCCTTTGTTACAACACAAAGGGTTCTGTTGTAACCTGTGAAAGGTATTTTTATGGCCAGTCTGGGCACAGGATGACTTAGGATTCTGTACTTTCCCAGAGAAAAGAAGGGTTTGCTAATATTATGAAGGAGGCAGAGCATTTATTATTCATTCCTGCCATTTCAGCACACTGCTGAGCAGGTGCATTAGCAGTTTGTGGGGTTGTTTGAAGGCTTCAGCACGGCAGAAATGCTGCTTTTGCTGAGGAACAGACATGCTGCACAGTTTCTGAAAGGTCTTCAGCCACATTCCTAGAAGAAAAATAACCATGACTGGAAGAAAATGGTCAGCCTGTCACCCCTCCATTCCAGCTGTGCATTTGCCATGGATCTGAGGATGTTCAGTTCAACATGGGGCAAGAAAAAAATATATATTTTTAACTGTCTGCTGTAATAGGAGTGACCATTTTGTTGTCATATGTTCCAATTACATTCAAATGTCTCTGATTACTTTTTCTTAGCTCTTCTATTCTTTTCCAAGCAAAAACTGATGGCTAATAAAATTCACGTTAGGTGTAATTTATTTTTGCTGGGCGAAAATACCCTTTTTCACCATCCAGAAAATAAAACAACTTCAATCAAACTGGGAGCAGCTCACCACCACTCCTGGCTGTAGTGCTGCTACATCACACCCAGCCACAACAGGCCAGTTTTAGCTGTGAAACAAGAAAAGCAAAGTATCATATGAAGAGAAGCTTTCATCTCCTGTTCAACAAACACTTTTGCATTTCATATTATCTTTAATGTTAATGATCCTTCTATCCTGAAATTTTATAGTGAAAAAAGATCAAATGTTTTATGCAATTCAGAGCAAGGCAATTAGTTCAGAATGAAATTTTGATTTATGTGCCCCTCCTCCCTGTGTTTCTTCACTAAAAGAAACCCAAATTCTAACAGCAGCACGTTGAAACTGAAATAAATAAACACAGTCTAGCAGTTATTCCCAGCCAGTTAAAGGGCTTTTCCAGATGATGATTCCTTTGTTTAATAGCAACAATTTAATCAAAAGTTGACTCAAAATAATTAAAATTCCAAGCTCCAGAATAGTTATTTTTAAATATAAACCAGCAACTTCTGCCAAGAAAATAAAAAGAGCTTCCTTCTGGCATGCCTGAGCACTTGAGTCAGGGTGAGGAGACTCAAACAGGGAAGTGCTAGAGAAGCTCTGTCCTACCAGTATCCCTCGAGAGCCCGGTCCAGCTGGAAACTGAGTCAATGATCTTTGCTTCAGTAAGTGTTGAAGGCCACAGAATATCAAGGAAATGTGCTAATTCTGATTAGCAGAACTTCCAGGGTTCCTGCACGAATGAAGTCAGGGGTAAAAAATGTACCAGTCATCGATCCTCACAAGTGAGTCAGGGCAGTGGTGCTGCTACTGCTGCCAGAATGGGGCAAAGTAGAGAGTTTCCTCCTGGCTGCTACCACAGACACTTGTCCAGGCCAGCAGTTCCCATTTATCTTGCTCCACCCCTTTTCCCTCCATAAATAAACTCTGTTGTGCAGTTCCTGTCCTTATCAGCCCCAAAGCAGGAATCCTGCAGACAAAGTGTGCTGCTTCCAACTCCAGGCCTGCTCCCTGAGTGCCCCTTGTGCCATCTCCAGCGAGCTGTGCCCCTTCCCACCTTGGGAACCACAGAGAACATTCTTTGCCTCCTGTGTTTACACAACTGGTTGCCTGCCACAGGATCCTCAGCCCAACTTTGAATGGAGCAGGGCTGTCAGTTGAGCCCATTTAGCAGATCAGTGAAAGATTCTGCTGTTCCCCTGCCAGGCACAGTGAAATCATCCTTGTCACCCTCGGCCTGTCCACAGTGCCCACCCTTGATCATGGAATCTGTCAGAGGAACAGGAAGATGGATGATCACAGCCCAGCTATGTGGCACCTACTTGAAGTCTCACCGTGTTTACTCCGGTTCAAATGCCCAGCAGTCTTCCTGCACAGCAAAACCAACAAAACCATGCTCAAAATCAGCTGTGTCATCAGCATTTCTATTCCCCATAACACTTCATTCCCTCAAAACAAGGGGACTTTGATACCCTTTGGGAATAAGCTCCCCAAGTTCACCCTGGATACATGTGCTGACTCCATCAGGCTTGTGCAATCCCTGCAGAGTTCTTGTGTTAGAGGAGCTGCTGAACAGCCAGTCTTTATCTCACCTCACCAATGGTTTTATAACCTCTCCTGCATTCCATGCTGTCTCTTCTCTGAACTGAAGGCTTCTGGCATAATCATCTCTTTCTCACACTGGGATCCACACAGGACTGTTGCAAAGGTTGCATGTCCTCTTGCAGACTTTCTAATCAGTTTCTCTCTGAGTCACCGATGCTATCTAAAAATTCATTATCTACAAATGCAATCTTTGAGTTTTGTCTTGTAAAATCACAGGTGATTTGTACCTGAAAATGTCTTGTTCCTAGGAAGGCCATCTTTTAAAACTGAAATCACTTCATTACAACCGAAAAAGTTACTTGGTTGGTAAATTATTTTTACCATAGATCAATTGCAATGAATAAATGCTTCCCTTTTTTTAAAAAAAGAGCTTCCAACAAGATGTCTCTGATGAAAGTGCAACTAAATGCAATTCTAAACAGAATCTTGGTTCAGCATCAGGAAGAAAGGAATATTTCAAATGTTGCATGCTTGCCAGGTGAAGAACTTATGATTAACTGAATGTAGGTGCCCAGTTGGATTTACCATGTAAGACCGTGGAAGTCGATCCAGCGGTTTGTAAACAAACAGAAAGTACTTGCTTCCCAATGGGAAAAAAAGCAGGAAGGAAACAATCACAATTCTCAGGTGGTCCTTATCAATACCCAATATAGAGAGAAAACCTGTTTATAATGATTTGAGAAGCCAGAGGGTGAATGGGGAAGAGAGAGCAACACTTCCCTGTCACACTACAGTCCTAGGGTCACATCACCCCAGCCTCAGCTGCTGGAAGAAATTCAGGGCTGACCAGAGTTCCAGCTAAAATTCACCCCTGGAAGCAGCAGCCACTGAAGCCTGCTTTCCAGCAGGCTTGTGCCTGGTTGCTGACTGAATTATTTTCCTTGTCTTTATCACAGTTCAGCATCATGAGTTCATCCCTCTCTGATGACTGTCTGAAAACTGACAGAGAAGAGAAACTTAAACTCAGAGGTGAATCTGGGGCTCTCTCATGTGGGTTCTTTGATGCACAGGTTGAGCTCATATTGAATTCTTTAATGCAGCATCAGTCTGTGCATTTCTCTGTACAGAACAGAAACTACTGGTGTGTCCTGCCTTTGAGATCTCTACATTTGGCTCCACAAATTAATATAAAAGACAGAAGAAAGGACACATGAACCAGCATAATCCCCAAGAGACAAAGCTAGAAACGAAAAATAATAACACATATTTCAAAACACTTGCACAAGTGTTATTATCCTGTAGTTTGTGTTAAAGTACTTCCAGTATCCAGCTCTACGAGCACACACAAGAAGGTGCCATCCCTACTGAAACCTGTTTTTGCCATGGATTATTTCATTTTCTAGTCCTGATCCATCTATACCAGCACTCAGTACCAGAGCAGCTGCATGTATACAGGGACACTACATACAGGAGTAAAGAAACATTCTGAGCAGATCTCAAAAATACCAAGGAAATGTCAGACTAAATGAGATTATTTTATGCTGCTTACATCAGTTTTCCTGCATCCCTATTTCGTTGACCCATGTTGTGAGAAAAGGCAAATCATATTTCCAGACCTGCTTCAATGCATTTTGCAGATAAGAAAAACCCAGTTGCACATTTCAGACCATCAAGAAATTCTCTCTGTGCACAAGAGAACACATTTTTTCCCCTCCTGTAACCAATTACTACAAAATTCAGCAAGTATCAGGTATCTACCTAAGGATACCTACATGAGAAAGCAAGGTAAAGCTAGGAGCCTTCCAGAACATCAGACAGCCTCACACAGAGGTTTGATGTTTCCCTTTTTTGTTCAGAGAGGAGAAATGAGTCAGGCACACTTGACTCTGGCTTGCCTTTGGATCTCAGACATGTACTATTTAATTATCATTAAAATCACACAAGCATGAAAGAAGCAATAAGCATGCATGGATTATTTCTTTGCTAACACTTACATGAGGAAAGTTGGTCCTAAAGGGCTTGGAAAAGTAATAGAGCCACAGATTTACTCTACCTTTGCCACTCAGACAATGCAAGTGTTGCTGTGTTCTGATGATCTCTTTCTAGGCCAGGATTCAGAGTGTCAATCAAAATTCTATTCATTAAAAAAAAAAAACCAAAGCTGGACACTGATAAAATCAGATTTCCTTTTAGTACTGATTTTATACTCATTGATTATTTTGGGGTACACTTGAAGAGGAAGCTTAGAAGTAAAATTGTCCCCCTTTCAGGACTCTTTTGAGGGATAACTGCCTAAATGTGTGCCATTGTAGGGGTAGAAATCCAGCCTTAAAAAGCTGAAGCAAGCCTTCTCACTAGCAATCAGAAGGGATTCCTCATATCTCTGTTTTCTGGAAATAATTTCTTGTGTTCACATTACTCCATTTGCTTTAGCATCCTCCTGCTCCAGCCTTCTCCTTTCCCTTCAATTCCTAAAGATCCCATTTCTCCTCTTTCCTCCGCATCTCTCATTGTCTTGTTATCCTTACAGTTCCTACACACTAAACCCTTCTCTCAGTGGGACTGTAAGAGAGGGTGATCATCAGAACAAGAAACAGCTTTCCCTTCCCACTGTTTGGGAAGTGAGGATCAAAAATAATCACAAGCCAGTCAAGCTTAAGCACAGATCCATTATTGGTGAGAGCAGTGCTCATTCCTGCTCATGTCTTACTCCAGGAGGAAAGCACACATCTGCTTCCTACCATTTGTCCCCTCATATCCCCCAACATGCACATTGTTATGCTAAATGTTCCCATTAGTTTATTGATCTGTCATCACAAATGTGGCTCATCCCTGATTAGGCCAACTGATGCAACCTGTCCCCACCTCTCTTCCCAGAGCAAGGAGCATGGTCTGTGTGTGCACTACTTTCTCTGAACTAGTCTAAATTAAAGCTCCCACTGTGTTCTGCTGTATTGTGATTTAACACACCTGATATTTCATACAGGAAAAACTAGAAACGTTTAGCAATTATCAAAAATATGGAACTATTCTAAAGCTGCTTAACTGTCACCCATTTTCCATCATTTCCTTAGGCCAGAAAAGCCTTAGCACTGTCTTGCAGCATAACCTCGTGCAAGGCAGGTCTGCACTGGTGCTCACACCAACACTTTGGACCTCGTTCAGCTCTGCCACAGCGAGCCAAAGGCAACAGGAGCTGTGTCTGCACTTGTCAGGACACAGCCTGGCCCTGTATTCCTGCAGCTCTCCAGCCTCTGCACTGAGTCCTCCAAAATTCCTGGGGTTTGGGCTGCTTTTGACCAGGAGGTGAGACCTTGTCCCTGTGTCTGTCAGCCACAGCCTGTGAACTCTCCAAGGCTGTGACACCAGTGCAGAGCTCTGCTTTGTCAAAGAATGTACAACTCACTGCTGCCAGACTTTTTTTTTTTCATTTTTTTTTTTAATTTTAGAAATAAATCCATACTTACATGACATTCCCAACTCTCAGGTTCTACTTCAGCATATTTTGTATTGCTTCCACATTCAGGAAATACAAAAACCTAACAAAAGTAAAAGCTTAGTTGTGCAGTAGTATAGCAGGAAAAGAAAAAAAGTTAGGGGTCTACATTTAAGCACTTTCAGCTTCTCTGAAAAACTTCATTAAACCAAAATCCTTGCACAAACAAGTTTCTTCCTTGATAACAGATTTGTGTATTCTTAACAGCTGACGATGGCCTATCTAGTAATATTACAGAAGAGATCTAGGCCAATCAATTTCTGGAGCAATCTCGAATTCTGTTTATCTCTAAACTACTGCTCTGCTTTGCCTCGATAAATAAAGCGGCCAAACCCCAGACAAGCTAAATGTTTCACACATCAAAATAGAACCTCTGTGAAATGTCCCTGGGATGCGCAGCAGTTTGGGAAAGAGGGGCAGAGCGGGGCAGAAGCCGTGGCCGGCACTTCCCCGGTTTGAGGGTGCCCAGAGCTGCAGGCAGAGTGGAGCTGTAGTTGCCGGGGGCAGGATTTATCCATCTGCACACAGAGCGCATCCCTGGCCCCTCACAGCACGGACCACAGCAGTGTTAGTGCTCACTTTCAGCTCGGAATGCCTCTGGAAGGAACCCGTCTGTGGCACAAACAAAACGCCAACACAACCTCTTGTTTTAGAAGGTGGCTTGCATGGGCTCTGCACGTGCTCCTGAGGGGTGACCTGCTTTTCCTGTGCTGGATCAGAGTTCCCCGACCCGCTGGGTGTTGTTTTGAGGAGTTTTAAGAGACACTAAAAGGAGATGGCACAGACAGCAGGGAGGCACCAGAACCCGGCTGAGCTGAGGAGTGGGAAGGGACCATTTGCTCCCCCAGGAGCTGCAGCTTTGTGCCCTCCATGCTGACCCACATCCCCCAGCCTCTGCTGGGAAAAAAATGGAAGAAATATCCACAGTGCTTTAACTTATGTTAAAATACAGCTTTAAAATCTAGTTAAGCACGAGCAAGAAACAGTTACGTTCACATAGGAAAAAAAAAAAAATTGGCTTCTGATCAGAAGGAGGAGGAGTTTGGCTGTCAGCGACTTTGAAGGAGAAGTAAATCCAGGCTGTGGTGAAGCTTCCTGCCCCAGCCTGGCCCCCTCAGGGGTCCCCTCAGTAGCCCCAAGGTGGCTCCCAGCACCCCTCTTTAGCAGCCAGCACCCTTTATTTATTATAAAATAATAAATATTTATTTATGGCTGGGGGGGACACGGCGAGCCAGCAGTGCTCCCCAGCAATCCTCACTGCCACAGGCATAGGCACATTTCCAAGTCATGATGGGTTTGCTCGCTAATTTATTTAACTTGTGTAAGTTGTGAAGGGATGTAAAAGAACTCAGTGTCCCCGAGTTTGCCAAAGCCGTGCTCAGGATGGCATTTTGTGAGATGCATAAAGACCACACATTTTGGAAGAGTCCGGCAGGTCCCAAAGGGCCTCTGCATTGCAGGCTCAGTCCCTGAAGTTGGAAAAGACCTTTGAGGTCAACTCCAGCCATTTAACCCTGCAGACATGACCCCAGCGAAGCTCAGTTACAGAGTGGGGCCAGGAGCCCTGACACTGGGCAGAGCAGCACCAGGGCTTAGAAAAGGCTGCTCTTGCTGCTCCACTGGAATGAAAACCCTACCACAGGCATTCCTGCCAGCAATCCCTGTCTCCCATACACTATGCTCAGTGCTAGACACCATTTCACCTCCTGACTCGCTGCCTCTGCCCTCACACCAGTGTGACCAGATCTGTTAATGTTTGGAGGGTGTTTTTTCTAGAAACAACTCCTGTTACTGCTGAGCAGTGCTACCCTTTGAACACCTGCCTTCATCTCTCCGCCCTAAGTAACTCTGTGTTTTCTACTTTCACATCTTCAGTCCTTTTTCCATTTTTGATTTTTCAGTCATTAGACTCTGCACTGTGTTGTTCTTTTGCTTTGGATTTATTTTTCTTTTTTCTTTTTCTGTTTTTTTCCCTTCTGTGGTTTTGTGAGGACATGAAAGCCAGTGCCTGAGAGGTTTACAATAGAAATGGCTTTACAACCTGAACCTGATCTTCTGCCTCTGATTTAGTGGTGAAAAAGGCAGGGCAGGACATACACTCAGTAGGAGGATGCTCATCAGCTGAGACACAACAGAGGGAAGTTACACTGAGACCTGAGCTATTTAACTTTCCTGAGGTATTGAGAAGTGCTCTCCAGCACTAACTTTCTATTGCCTGTTTATTTCTGAATCAGAGTCACATTGTGGCCATTATTTTGACTGCCCCATTATTCAATAATCTACAGTTCCTCTCCTTGCATTAGCCTGGATTCTACTTTGAAAAAAATATTTTTGGATATCAGCAAAAAATGTCCTGGAAAAAAGAGTTAAAATTTAGGCAGAGCAAATATTTGAATGCTTCAGGAACCATTTCCTGTCTAGTGAAAGAAAAAAAGAACACACAAAGAAATTAGTTCTCTCCTTGTTTCTCTGGCTTAAGGTTTATTTTCTACTTCTCCCAGTTTTCCAGGATTCCAATAGCCCTAGAGAGTTCAGCAGTACAGCTCTGTCCAGCTCTGTCTTAGGTGCACACCAAGTCCATTTCAACCTTCCAGTACCTGCAATGAGCCCACAGAAAGATAGAAAAAAACTTATTACAGGGGCCTGGGGAGACAGAACAAAGGGGAACGGTTTCAGATGGACAGAAGGTAGGTTTACATTAGATACTGGGAAAAAATACTTTCTGTGAGGGTGGGCAGGCCCTGGCACAGGGTGCCCAGAGCAGCTGTGGCTGCCCCTGGATCCCTGGAAGTGCCCAAGGCCAGGTTGAATGGGCTTGAAGCAGCCTGGGATAGTGAGAGGTGTCCCTGCCCATGGCAGGAGGGTGGGAATGAGATGGGCTTTAAGGTCTCCTCTAACCTAGGCCATTCTAGGATTATCCAAATCTGTGCTGACTATGAAGAGATCCTTCATGCCAGTTCCAGAAGTCCTGGCCTCAGCCACGCTCCCACAGCACAACCCCCAGAATGGTTTAGTTCAAGAACACTACAGAGATAAGCAGCCCTTCTTTAGCTGCACAGTATTTGCACAGCTACTGGTATTTTTATAGGCACCAGAGCTGCTGCACATCTGTCACCTCTGCGGTGTCCCTGACGCAGGTGCTGGGTGCTCCAGAGGGAATGGCTGCACGTGTGGCACTCCTGCTCTGGGATGGGCAGCACTGCCAGCCCCTTCCAGAGGCACCAGCCTGCTGCTCCTGCCTCACACAGCTCCTCTGGTCACCCCCCTGGCAATTCGGGGCTGAAGGACAAAAGGGTTGTGTTTAGGAAACTGCAGAAGAAAGATTTTGTTGTTAACGCTACAAGTGATTAGGTAACAAGTGGCATCAAATTCAATGTATTATAAGAAATAAGAATCCAGGTGTATTTCCAGGTGTTCTGGACCAGACAGCAAAGTATGGAGCATTGCTTCTCCTCCAGCCCACATTCAGAGACTGACAGTCAATTGTTTCCATCTCTGCAGCCTGTTTTCAAAGATTGGGTCTACAGTAAAAGTCATAAAAATCTCACTTGAGTGTCTCTCTCTGCACTGAGGAGGAGATGTGTGTGTCTAAACATGGCTCCAGGAATCAAGAATTAATGAATATTTTGTAGTCCCATTTTAAGGACATGCACATAAATAAGAGGCCAGCCTAACTGATATTTATTCACAGCTGCTGCCATTAAATAGGAAACCAAGTTAATGGAAAACATCAGCAACTACAGCCAACAGGGGAAGGGGAGCAGATAAATACAAAGTGCACACAACTGCTAGTGCAAACTTTCACTGAGACAAAGAGAAGTACTACTTTTCCAGCCTGCATTGGCAGCTCAGAACTTTTTGATGTGGATTAATTTACCCATCACTAAAAATGAAATTAATTTACTCAGCTGTTAGTAGTTTGATCAAAATGTTAACAAAACTCTGTTAACAGATCAGTTCAGGAGGGCCCTGTAGCTCCTTTAGCTAGAAAGCCAAAATTCCAACTTAGTTAGAAACTGGTGTTTTGTGAGACAATTTATATTATCAGTGTTGCCTCAGATGGTATTTGTGACCCTTAAACATCTCCCTAAACCTCTCCAGGCCACAGATGGGAGGCATGGAAGAGATTATTTCTGTGGAAGTAACACTTTTCCAACCTGGGATCTCTGAATGGTTATTTGTGAAAGGTTTTTGTTTTACTGATACTTTTGTTTTGATTAAAGCTATTCTCACAGTACAATATTTTTAGTCCATTCCAATGCACTTATGAAATAAGTTTGAAAAATGCACAAATACAGTAAATAGTAACAGAGCTAAAAAAGATTCTCAGGTGACAAAAGAAGGAGGAAGTAGGGAAAGCTCAACTTCCCTGCTGGAGGACTATTTCTAAGGTATTTTCCCTCACTGACCATGGGACTGACCTTGTTACTGCAGACCAGGAACCTGCTTCCTAGAACAGCCACTATAAATATGACATCACATTAATTAACCTTTTTTTTTTATTCCTCTGCATGAGTGACAGTACAGTGGAAAGTCTAAGATAATGTGCTTGTTGACTTTTCCATTCTTTGAAGCAGTAAACTGACAAATGCAAGCAGAAGCACTTGAAATAAGCTCCACTTGTCTCATTTTTTTTTCCTGGGTTATCTGCTCAGCATAAGAGACAACTTGTTTCCCATTCATGAAGCAACAGTTCCATACCAAATACTAACCTGAAATGTTCTCTTCTCTACCTATTTCACCCTAAAGTGGCTCATTCAAGCACAGGAAGCTTTTAAGCAGATAGTGGAGCTGCAGCCATGACTAAGTGACAATAATGAGACCAGACAGCTTAAAACCTTGATATTGTTTCTGCCTCATACCCAAGCGGACACCCCACTGAGATCCTTCCACATTTGCCTCCCTTTATGATACTGCAAAAGGCACAGCTCATCAGCAACAACAACATTAATGAGATTTCTATTGGGATTGCAATACATTTTTCTATTGGGACCATTTGGACACTACTATTTGCCTAATTATTCCTCTCCTAATTAATTCTGCTGGCAGTTGCAGATCTTCAGTTACGTAAATACTCTCCTGTGTTTGTTCAATTAAGTGGAAAGATTCCTGTAACCTAATATGTTAACATTAGGATAAAAACAGCTGCATAACCTCCACCCAATACAGAAAATCCTGGAGCTCTCTGAAGGAAAAGCCTCTCGAAGCTCCTTAGACCTCTTATTTTATTCCCCTGTAGTTTCTCATAATTTTCAAAAGCATATTCCAAATATTTTTTTTCCATCCTTCAGAGATGGTAAAAGGTATTAGATTGCCAGTGAGTAAAAAATACTATTTCTTTAGAGAGCTACATGGCAAAGGGTTTTACTACAACTTTACTACACCAAATGATACCACTTAAATCTTTAATGGTTTAAGGAATAAGAGTTCAGCACTCTGCTACATTATCCAGCAGCCATACACAGAGCTGGGGATGGCAACAAAAGTTCTGGTGTATTTTTTCCCCCCCTTTCCTGTGGGGATGGAGAGAGCTCATTTATCCACTTCTTTGGAGAAGCCAGTGTCAGTCTTGTCTTAGAAAATGGGGCCAAAATCCACTAGTAGACCCACAGAAAAGTGGATTTTTCCCAGCAGGAAAAATAATTTAATTGTGCAAAAGGACAAACTCTCTACAAGTGCCCACGTGGCCCATGTCAGTGTTCCCTGATTGTTCCACCTCCTGTGCTGACAGGCCACTTCCCATCCCAAGTTTTCCTACCCAGACCACCCCTCCCACCTCCAACTTCAAGGTGCCTCAGACTTGCACCTTTTTAAGCAATTACCAGTAATATAGAAGAACATCTTCAGTGATCCCATGTCAGTGGTTTCAGTGCTTTCCGCTGTGTGCACTACAGCCTGTTTGCTTTGGTTTATGATGAGTGATTTTCATGGAAAATTGCCTTTCAGGGCAGGAATGACATGCCAGCAGGTAAACACTGAGCGCTACAGGCAGAATTAGCTATTAGGAAATGACAACCTCAAATTTAGGGACGTATTTAGGACAGCCAGAGTTACACAGACCGTCTCGGGAGGCCAGCTGGTGACTGTAATTCAGTTATACCATGGATTTGGTATCTAAATGTTCTTATCAAGAAAATCTGCCATTTCAACAAGGTAAAAGTAGAACAAGTGTTTTAATTCCAGTGGATTTTGACAGTTCTCATGATTACTGCACTTCTACTAAAACAAACACCTCAAGGCACATGGATGGGCTGCTCACAATGTCTCCATTGGCACTCCCTTATCACAGACTTATTTAAGTTTCCGGTTGGAAGCCATCAGCTTGGAAAGAGCTGCTTTTAGGGGTATTTTAATGAGGTGCTGACTTAGAACCCAGTTTTAATACTCTGAAGGAATAACAGCTGATAAGTACCAGCCTCCAAGGCTACATGACACACATTACTTTTTCAGACTATAAACAGGATTACTGAGTGTTACAAAACAGAATTAGACTTTTCATTCTCTGGGACTCTAAAATTATTTCACTGTAGATTAGCTCTAGATTTTTCAAACGTTATCAACGTTATCAAGTCTATCCAATGCAAGAACTTCCAGCAGTGTCAGTTAAGACAGCAATTAATAAAAAATCATTCCAATTAACCAAAGAGCTTCACAAAATAAAGATGACACTAACTTCTTTCCAGAGGACACATTCCAGTTAATAAAAAAACTCCTGTTTAATTGTTCAGCAATAAAGTGCCTCCTGTGACTTGGCATTCCTGCTTATTTGGACTTGTACAAAGAGAACTATTCCACAGTATGTCTGGCATGGATTTGACATTAGTAAATAATATACGTTAAATATTAAATAGGGATGCAGCACATTATAGCCACAACCAAAAAATAAAGCCTTGGATTTTTATCTCAATAGTTATGAAGCAGGAGAAAACTTTGATAGGATAAGGATCAGAATCCTTACAACCAGATGACAGGGAAAATAGTTTGTCTTCACCACAAAGGTACAATCTTGGTTCCTAAATCCAGGTGTAAACATTTCTTTCCCCCACACCTAATCTAATCCCTGTATTCAGCACACCAAGAGAACTTCTCTGCTGAGTTCCCTTCCACCCCTTGTAACTTCTGCAATCACATTTTTCCTTTCAGTTCCTCGTGTTTGGAACACAGCGGTTTTCCAAAGCAGTGCACAGCACAGGCCTGTTGCCCTACAAACACACTTCAGCCTCCCTCCCAGAACACGAATCCCCTCTTGAACCTCTCCCCTTCACCCAGATCAGCAGATAATCCTTCAAACATATTTCAACAGGAATGACAAAAGTCAAACTCAGCTGGAAATTTTATATTAGAAGGCTTATAGCAAATACCTGTACACTGCATTAAAATATGCCCCTTTCTTGTCAGCCTCATTTATCTGCCTGAGATAGTCTGACTAGTGTACATCTAAATAAAATGAGCTCAACTTGGTTTTAATCTCAACTATTACTTAACTTTTAAGTAACACATAATCATAGAAGGGGCTGGGTTGGGAAGGACCTTAAACACCATCCAGTGCAACCCCTTGTCATGCGCAGGGACACCTTCCACTATCCCAGATTGCTCCAAATCCTGTCCAGCTTGGCCTTGGGCACTCCCAGGGATGGAGTGTTCCCACTCCCAGCTTCTCTGGGCAACCTGTGCCAGGGCCTCACCACCCTCACAGGGAAGTATTTTTTTCTAATATCTAATCTATAAGGCCTCTCTCTCAGTTTGAAGCCACTTCCTCCTGTCCTGTAACTCCAAGCTCTCGTAAAAAATCTGTCTCCACCTTTCTAGTGGGTTCCCTTCAGGCACTGGAAGGCCTCAGTTCAGTCATCCTGAAGCTTCTCTTCCCCAGGCTGAAGTACATTGATTTTGTTTAAAAGTGGAAAGGTTGAGGGAGGTGGATGTGAGAAGACATTGGTATGTTTTTCTAATTACATCAGCTGCTTTTTTTATTCTAAAGATGTATCTCTATTTTTAGAAAATGTCTCCCCAGCACATGCACTGGACATGTAGTCAGTGAATAAGTAAGTACCTGGACTTGCTTCATTCACTACTGAGGCAAGGATCTTCCCTTGTGCTGTAAAACCTCAACCTGAAACCACAATTCAAGTACAGTTCTCCTTCCTTAAAGAGAAAAGAGGAAAAATCATTCATCTGATGATGACCTGGAAAGAGACCAGCAATCTGTGCTGGGCTAAAACTAGTAGAAAACAGTCAGATATATCCTGAATTGGAGCTCCTGCTGTCCCAGTCATCAAAATGAAAACGTGCGTGTTCCCAGAAATGCAGTTCTTCTCCAGCCCCAAAAAAAGTCCTGTCCTACCCCATCCCCTCCAAAGAAAAGAGGACAATCAGTGGTTAAAACAAGCATGAGTAAGAATGTAGTAGCACTGCTATAAAACAAGCTTTAGCATGGTCTGCTGATAAACTTGCTGTAAAACAAGATGTAAGAATAGCCCTTGTCCTAAAAACACTGGAACAAGTAGATCTAAATTTTGTACAAAGTAAAGCTGAATTAGAAAACAACATTAACCACCTGAATTTGCCACCTGCCTCTCGCCCAGGTCCTGCCACCTCCACCTCAGAGGCAACAGAAGAGCCCTATCTCATCACTCAAAGATTCATACAAGTTAGCTCACATCTCCAATTTAAATCACAAAGCTGCTCTGGATCACTTTGCCCAGAGCAGGACACTCACATCATCCCTCTGGATGCATTGCAACAGGCAGTGGTTACCAACTGGAAAGGATTAGGAGAAGCTGCAAGTCAGGGAAACAAACATACAATTCCAGCTTTATGTATCAAATGAACATTTCCATAGCAACCACTGACTCAATCAGCCCGATTTTCAGGGTTGAATTGTATTTATTAAAGAAAAGAAGCATAAAATGTTAATTTGAGCCTGTTACAAAAGGGAAATATTCACCCTGTATCAAGAAACTGCTGGGCCATAAATTAAGAACTATAGCAGATTAAAGTGTTTGTATTTGTGCATTTCTTTGGGGTAATATATTCATTGATTTCTGTGGGTAAGAAATTAAGATTGAATTATGTGATCTGTTCAAATACCTCTGCACTAAAAAAAATTTAAAAGTTGAATTTTAACTAAAACTTGTAAGAATAATTCAAAAGTAACAACAAATTATCTTTCAAAAAAAACAAACCTGATCAAGTTTGCAAGCACATATTCTCACTCATTTTTCAAAGTTTGTTGTAATTCATCAGGAATGAATATGTTCCACAGAGGTTAAAAACATTGGGGGTTGGACTAGATGATTTTTAGTGGTCCTTTCTAAACATTTTCTCTATAGCTAAAGGAGAGAACTGACTGATTTCTATTTCATCCAGCTATTTGTTAATTAAAATACATACTAATGGCAACATATCAACCAACCCTCCATTGTCACATACTTCAGTATTCACCATTAAAACAGGTATCTTACACATAACATTTTAAAACACTTCTAGGTCATAGAATTTACTGGCAACCCAAGTATTACCAAACTTTACATTCCCAGAACTATAGAAAATGAGATGAGAGCAAAGCAAACTTTACAGATCAGATTCTATGCCCAGACAATCAGACGAAGGCAAGGAATCAAACTATCACAGCATGAGCAAGTCTTCAGCTGAGCTTCTGTTGTGTATATGCAGGTAAAGGAGCAAGTCAGAAAGGGCAGTGTGAAAAAAGATACAAATTAAGATCTCTGCAATTAGCTGTTAATTCAGCTGAAATGAGACACCACTAGCAACTATTAGGTGTTTAGTTTTGCTATCTTCCCTTTTATCACCAGCACAAAAGTCAGCATTTCAACAACTGATGTATTTTCCTGTCTGAAACCTGGCTTCAGAAACGATTTAAGGGCAACGATGGCTGTTGGCTGTGTTCAGAGAGCCAGATCTAGAACTGGTGTTCCACAGAATCCTTGAAAGCCTCTGGAGTGAGCGACTTCCTGAGGCTTTCTGGGACTTTCTAAAGCTTTGACACGCTGCAGAAGAGAGCTTGGACTGTGAAATTGACTAGGACAGTATTTGTGGCCACTGCTGTAGGAGGGCTTCACCTCTGTAAATATTCTCTGTGTGTTTTGAGTGGCAATGCCTCTTACATGCCAGCAGTCATAAGGTTCTGTGGATCAACATCTAGTCCATTTATTTGTGAAATAAGCAGCTGGAATAACCCTCTTTGATTCTGATTACTTATCCAAAAAGAAGGCTGGCAACCTGCTCATACAAAAGATCTGCCCATTTTCAGTATTTGCACATTTTTGAGGCAGACACTGGGGTTGTTATTTGTGTCTTGTCACCCGGGTTTGGATGGCAGGACAAAAAAAACTGACTCCGGGTCCTGTTTATAAAATAAGCTTACCAAAACTTAGATGGGGGAGGCCCAGTGTGAAATAGTTACAGTACTTGTGATAAAGGAACAAAATTACACAATTGACATTATCTTCTAAGAGGCCAAGGCTGGCACCTTTGCTCTTCATACAGGACAATTTTCACTTTCTGATCTGATAATATTTAAAAAAAAAATAAACAGAAGAGGAATAAGATAGAAATCAGGGACTTCAGATTGCAGAGGATGGGTCAGATAATCCTACTAATTATTTTCTAGAATTAAGCAATATTAAATGCTATTGAAATAAACAGGTATCTTTTTTTTTCCTTTAACAATCGAGATTAGGAAGAAGTTTAAAAAGAAAAAGCAAAAGAAAACCAAGAAGGTCATCTGAGCACAAAAATCCACTGACAGCCTGCAGGAGACAGTCTTATTTGTATTCTTAAAATCTACTGCTGCTGCCAAGGCTATGGAGTTGATGTGCTCTGTTTACACAGGAGAAGTCAGAGCCCAAGACAACTGCAGCACTGCCAGGCCTGGAGGTGGAGGCACTACTTTGTTTTAGGGACATTCCCACGTCCCAGTCCTCAGTAAAGGAAGAAAATCACCAATGGCAACAACACTGAGTAAACACAAAGCACATTTCAATGCCCAACTGAAGTGCCCAGAGGAGATAGACATTAACCACCCTCACACTCATCCTCAGGACAGTTCTGTCTCCACACTTGACAGTTCTTCCAATGAATGTTGCTTGGTTTGTTAAAACTCAGAAGCTTCAAATAACAGTGCCCAGTGTAGTTATCAAACCCCAAAATAGCCCTCTACCAATTGATTAATTTATTTCCCACTGTCATGTACCAAGACTTTGATCTTAGGTCAGAACAAAAGAATTTGAGCCTCCTGCCATGTTAGACAAAGAGAGATTTTGAAATGATATAAGGACAACCATTACCTGTTAGGAGGTTATTCATGAAGAACAGGAAGTTCAGGGGAGAAGGAAAGAAGTCAAATTGCTTTCCAAGAATATGAAGGAAAGCTTTTTAAAACCAGTATACTTTGCCATTTTATCTTTGCTTCTTTCCCAAGACAAAAGATTTTGCATTGTGACTTTATCACAATTGGTTTTGTGTCTAGAAAATTAAATGTCATTGTTCTCCAAAATGATAAAGCTGCAAAATAAAAAAAAAAAAAAATTTAAAAAAACCACAAAAACAGCCCAACAATAAACACAAACAAAAACCCCAAACTAATAAACAAACAAAAAAACAAAAGTATTTCAATTCAACTGCAAGATACATAAAATGCTACCTGCCAGCATCAGTTGTCTGGTTCTGCCAGGGTGTAAAGGTTTCCAAACCAGCATAGCATGCCTGAAAGATTCCTGTAGTAGATTCATCACAGCGGAGAAGTTTAGCAGGACATGAGGAAATACAGAGATTATCATTTCAGAAATTGGATAAAGGAAACAATTTCTTCAAAGCTCTCTGCTATGGTTATGTTCATTAATTTACCACAAGAAAAACATAAAACAAACCTTTAAAATAGATTATCAAACCAACAGTGGAGTTTTCAGGACTGAGTAATTTTCCCTACTCTGTGAGACTGGGCTTAAGCAGATGCCACTCTTGGAGGGAGCCTGGGAGCACTAATACAGAAGGGGCAATTCCACCCTGTCAGGAAGAGGAGCTGCTCTTTCCACTCTCTGTGGTCATGCAGTTTGCCTGTTCCAGACTGGGAGGTTGGAAATTCTAACTAATTTAGAAGCTTTAGATATTGCTTCAATAGAAGATATTTTTATTACATCTCCTTTACAATATAAGAATTATTGTCTTTAAAATTAAGTTTAAAGCACTACTCCAATATAAAAGAAGCTTTTCTAAAAGGTACTTTAGCCCCCAGAGCTCAAATAAGATTATATAAACAGACAAGTATTTGTTAGCACACAGAATCTAAGAGGCCTTGTGTCTCAGGTATTGTCTGATTTTTTTTTTTTTTGTGTAAAATGCTGACACATTTGGTAGGTGCCAACAGGTTGAATAATCCAACAGGCAGCTCTCTTTTCACTACCTACCATTACCATCACAGCATGAAGACTGGTTTTTGTCAAAATAAATGAGGCTATTCCATATGACATTTTCCTCAGTAACTCCAACAGCTGTAACCTGAAACAGGGGGGAAAAAAAAAAGTTAATAGCCAAGTTAACCCCAAAACCTTTTATTCATTTAGAATTTAAAACACTGACTGCACCACATAATCTTGGTTTTTATGCTTTGCTCTTCCTCCTCTTCTTGTCAGTACAAACCACATACCATGCATACTTAGAACCTGGTATACTCCCAGTTAAATTGGAAAACATGGCAGCATCCAAGCATCCACAATTACCTGCACTGAGATGTACATGGATCATCATTTATCAGTCACTTTGCTTATGCAAAGTAGGTATTGCAAACCACACAGATGATAAAAGGAGTGTGTGCAGAAGGTATCCAGGAGATAAAAATCTATGTGGATCCAAGGCAGAAAACATGCTTTTAACCTAAAAGAAAAATCAAACTCCACAGCTGCCTTTGAGAAACTACAGCATGTCAAATTCAGCATTGTTTTCGCTTAGATCATCTCTCTTAAAAAGGCTGTAGATGTTGGGGTGTTTTTTTCTTCAAATTTAAGCTTTTTCTAAAGCTGGGCTAGGAAAAAAAATGAGACTGCGAAACAACTTCATGTGAGAAGCCTGTGAAGATGTTCAAAGCATGGCTTCCCTACTTCCTATGCCTTTTCTTCCCACCATGACTGCACTTCATTTACATGTATGAACAGCACAGATGAGAGCCAAGATAAAAAATTTAAAAAGCTGTGATGTTTTATATCCCATTACCAAAGTGCCACATGCAAACCCAAGCTAACAGCCCTCTGCTAGACAAAGGGGAACAGAAATAAGATCTGGCACACTGGATGTCAGGTAGGAGCGAACATATTGGTGAAAACTACTGTAGAACAGGTACTTTATCACAAGTGGCAAAAATTCCTTCCCAGGATGATTCCAGCAGGGGCAAGAATTAGGTTTCCATTTTAGAATTCCAGCTGCAGACAATTGAGTTAGGTTTGCAATCTGTAGCCATCTGACCCAAGGACACAGCTCACACACACACACATATATATATATATACTTTGGAACATCTAAGCATGGGAAAGAGTGCTCTGGCTTGCTAAAGAACTCAATGTTCAGTCGCTTGCAGTGGGGCTGTTCTTAGGGGGCACCCAGAAATAAACCAAAATAAGGCCCTTTATGGCTTTGGGGGTTAGTGTTTCTTGGGGTTTGTTTTGTTCGTTGAGGGGTGGATTTTTGAAGATGTGTAGAGAAATTCTAGGGGCAAGCACTTTACATTATTAGACCATGCTAGTTGTCTTACCACTGACCACAATGGAAAATAAATTACTTTTACCTGGAATTATTGGTGATTCAAGATGCGACAACACAAATATTGTAGCCTTAGAAAAACAATGTGTATGGACATTCAGGTGAAAAAAACATGCACAAATATTCTATTCATAAAAATGAATCAGTTCAACATTTGCACACTTGTTTGTACAAAATTAAAGGGGCAAAGGACTAACTTTCACCTGATACTCCACATTATTAAACAGAAAAAGTTACCAAAGGACAAATGTAACACTGGCCATTAAACAAAGGAAAGGTTCCACCTTTCTTCAGATAAGCACTGGAAACAGCACACGGAATCAATCTCTCAGTGAGCTTATTCTTTGGAAAGAGGACTCCTTGTTCCCCAGGGGTGCGTGGTCTGTTGTGTGCCCACAGGTCACTGTCCTCACCTGCCTCCCAACCTGGCATCTGAGCAACAGGGCTTCTGGCTTTGGGTAGGGCACCATTTGAGACCATTTGAGTCTCACAAACGAGACTGTAGGATCTGAAATAACATAAGGCTAAATTCAGGAACTTGTCAGACACAGCAGGTCACGTTACTGAGCAGCACAAAGGGTTCTGTGTTTAAGAACCTGTCTTGAAAGAGACACCACAGGTGTCTTACCTGGAACTCAGCTGCTGGTACTGGACTCATCAAAGCAGACACTGCCTGCTACCACTCTGTCAAACAAACTTGAGAGTTGGGCTGGAGATGGAAGGAGAGGTGAACAATTAACAATTTGCCTAGAAAATGAGAATTGAATTTAAACCAATTTTTTGCCTTTTCCTCTGTTCCAAAACACAGAGTAATAGAAAGGAGAATCAGAGATTCCTTTCTTCCATCATGGTATTATCCAGTGCCCCCAACTGTTTTAGATACCTGGAAAGTGGGGCCAGAGTTCAGGTCCTCAGCTTTTGTGACTTGCATTCACTCCTCAACCTCTGCCCATTCCTTAGGGTGCCAGGCTGCTTGGCAGTATCCTCACTCCAAGCCCAGCATCCTCACTGACAGCAGCCTTAGCTGCTTCTGATTGTGCAGACGCAGCTCAGTACCAGTTGATGCAGCTCTCCAGCTCTCTAGTCTCCCTCTACTGCAGCCTCATTAATCAAAATGGATGTTGGCAAACTGCAGTAAATGCCAATGAAATTTCTTCAGCGTCTCCTAAGTTCTCTTGAAAATCGTGTACACGGAAATTCAGATGTTTCACTCGGCTGTGCTGCACTGCTGACACTGCAGCACACTTTTTCAGAAAAGCAAAGGAAAACAAAATACAGAACCTTCTCCTGGCACATACAGGTCACAACTAAATGAACAGAAAATGTTTGGTTTAACCAAGTTCTACTGAACAAGCCAGCGTGAAAGCTTCAGGACATCACCTTATGTGGGGGGGAGGGAATAGCATATTAAAAATAAAAGCAGAGGAAGTGCCACAAATGCTTTCACTGCACTGAGCATCTCTGCAATTGGCCAGGGGAGCTGTTGCTCCATAAACTCTGCCTGCTCCTGCCCCCCCCTGCTCACTGTTACAGAATAAGCCCTGCTCACTGTTACAACAGACTGAAGCACAGCACAGCAAGCTGTCCCCAATTACTAACCCTGATGGCCATCCTCCCTCAAGAACAGTAACAAGTTTGCCCGAGATCCTAAACTCTCTCAAACTGAGCTGTGCACAGGCAGAAAATTATAGTCCACAAACATTTCATGCTAAGCCTAGCAAACTTGTGTTCTGTAACTTCTGGTTTCCAAAGCAAAAGAACACGGTCCAAATCCCTCCTTGGGTATTATCAAATAGGAATCCCTTTCAAGTGTGTCATCATTGTAAGAAAGAAAAGCAGGGAAACAAAGGTGAGGCAATTTCAAAAGGTACTAAACTAAAGGCAGAAAATAAATTAAACACCCTCCTCAAAGAAAAGAAGCCTTGGGTTTACAACTAAAATACCTTTACAGGGGATTATTTTAGATTTTTAAATTTAAAAACATGTTTTCCTTTTGTGTGGGACCCATGTATTAAAATCAGCACAGACAAAACTGTACCTGAGTGTCTAAAAGTCTTGCCTGTCCCAGGAGTAACTCTGAACTGGAAATCAAAGGTGTACCCTAGCCTAGGGAAAAGTGCTGAAAAAATACCTACTGCTTTAAGATATGAAATGGAAAAACTAACATCCTGCCTCTTCAGCTCCTACTCTAGTGCAAAGCAATGTTGAATTTGGAACAAACCCCAGAAACTTAATAAAATTAACAACTTTAATGTCCTGACAACTGATATGCTGGAGCAAGCCCTGAAGGGCCCATGGGATTCAGTAATACACTTTGATCATAAAAAGAGGTATTAAAGTGAATGATCCCAAATACTGGACCGAGCTACTGAGAAAATCCCTTACATATAATTAAAAAGATTGAGTTAATAAGGATATTGCATTAATTTGGGTTCATCAATAAAACAACTCTAACAGCTTTAGGTGTCATCTTGAAAAACAGCATTAATGGGGAAGTGTTCAGCAGAAAGTCAGACTTAAATAGCCAGCACTGAAACTCAATTTATTTGTGGGGAATAGGAAATTTCTTCTGCAGTTACAAAAAGTAACTGGCCAAGAAGTCACAAGTCCTTCATCACAGGAGTCACACGTGGAAATTATAAGATATGCTTTTTTGGGGGAATTGCAGCAATACATGAGAGGTATATGATAAATAATTGCATGTACAAACAGGTTACCAATAAAACTGAATTATTTAGTTCTGGTTTGAAGAGTATTCTCACTCCTCAGTCACATCACAAAGTTTTATTCCTATGCAAAGGCACAGTAAAATGACTGCCAGGCTAGGGCCAGATTTGACTGCTTCGAGTTTTAGAAGCCTTTTAGGAAGCCCGGACACTTGCTCAGTTTGTGAACCCACTCCAAACTCTGTGTTTCTATTTGGGTACTGTTGTACTCAGTCCAGCTAGATTAAAGCTAACTAGAAATGCCTTCTCAACATAGCAAAGCCATAGCCTCAGGCTCCCTGGACCTGTAGGCAGCATGTCCTCACTCCCAAGCTGTACAAGCTATTTTTGGATTGCACCAAATGGATGTCAACAGACCTGCTGTAATCAAACACTGGTTAAAAACAGCACCTGTCTTCAGCAGAGACGGCTCATGATGGCTTCCACAGATGTTCCTAAAATGCTGTGCTGCTCTAATCAGTTTTCCAAAGGTCCATGAATCACGCTCTCTAGGGAAGGGCAGAGTGTGCACATGGCAGACTGAAATCAGGTGAGGAAGCAAAAGAAAACAGTATTACGTAACAGCGAGCTGGCTTTGAGTCTAGAAGCAACCGGTCTCTCGTTTGGCGTCTTTCTTTTGTCACCATCTTTCACACCCTCCCGCTTACACTCCAAGGTCTGCAAGCCTTGTCTGGAAGCACACGGTGCCAGCGTGACACACAGCCCAGTGCCAGTGCAAGGCTCCACACAGTGGCAGTGTGGCACACGACAGCAGTGTGACACTCAGGGCAGCACTAGGGTGACATACAAAACACTGCTGGTGTGACAGAGCTGAGACACGCGGGCAGGGCGGGAGGTCTCTGTGTGCCAGCCGAGGTGCAGAAAAACACAGCTGTCAAAATGCCAGGAAAGGGCAGAATGCGGGGGCGATATAAAAAGTTGTGCTTGCTATGGCCGCCCTGGCTCTCCCCATCCAGCCCGGGCCGCGCAACAGAAACCACCATGTGCGTGAGCTGGGGCCGTCCTCAGGGAAACCCGCCATGGAGGGGGCAAGGGCTGCCGGCCCTCAGGGAAACCCGCCATGGAGGGGGCAGGGGCTGCCGGCCCTCAGGGAAACCCGCCATGGAGCGGGGCAGGGGCTGCCGGCCCTCAGAGAAAGCCATCATGGGGTATGCCTGGGGCTGCTACCCCTCAGGGAAACCTGACATGGCAGCCAACTCCAGAGGCTTTGATGTACACGTTTCTTGGTTTGATGCCCTTCAAAGATCAATTTAACATCTTTGCAAACACGTATGACATATAAGGGTACTTAAAAATTGAGTCTAATTATCAAAGATAAAGCCTGTTCCCTCTAAACTTATATTTTCATGATTGCCAAACAACACGTGAAAACAATACTTTTCTTATATTTGACTTAAAACATCTGTTATGCAAAATTCATTCTGAAGGCAGGAGAAAACAATAAAAATAGAATGTAGGCAATCTTCAAAAGGCACAGAGAAGAAAACAAAAATTAAATAAGAGAAGCTTAGAAAAAATAGTTTTTCTCCTTCAAATAGCAAATACTTAGAAGATGAACTTTTGTTGTCTTACTTATCCCTCACCAAACAAGGCACTTTACAGCTTTGTTGTCTCAGTGGTCTATTTCTCCAATTGCTGACTTGCCATTTAAGCTCTGGTTTATCAAAAATACACAACAAGGGATTCTCCATGGAGGAGGGTTGCAAAAGCCTCTGGATTCCTGACCATTCACCTGTGTCAATGCTCACAGTTATCTCCTAACACACCTGAGCTTCCTGTCTTTCTCTGAGGGAAGGATTCGGCTCAAGTCTAGGAAACGGGGCAGGGGAGACCAAAAGCTTCCCCTGAGACACTTTCTGGAAGGCCTGCAAGGACCCTGTCTTTCTTCAGGACAGAGTGTGATCATTATGCACAGTGTCTTGCCCTAGATGCCCCCTCTATTCCAGAAGAACTTTTGTCCACTTCATCGCTTGTCTGTCCCTCCAGTTCCAGGGCGTCCAACCTACTCTGTAAGGTACTAAATGTGTAAGTTGACTGCGAGGTTTCAGAATAAAGCAGTCAACATGGCTCTAACTAGGTTTTTCTAGTCAGGCTTACAATATATTTTGAGAAGAAGGAGAGAAGGGGGAGATTCCACACCAGAATCCAGCACAGTCTGGCAGCGCTCGCACTGCGCCGTCTTCACCTGTGTTCTGGTGACCGGGACCATCCCATGGTCAGGCCCAGGATGATGTTGGTGCCAAAGCCCTGTTGCCTGCAAACATCACACTCTTTTTTTACCCAGCTGGAGCTGAGTTCAGCCTATTTGCTGAGTTGACTTTATCCGAGTTTTCCTTATCTTGGCAGTTCTACCACATGTCTTTATGGCCCCTAAATCCTGCATCCTTTGTGTCCCCTGGCAGTGGGCATCCTTCTTCTCAAGCTTTGTCAGCCTCCCTCTGGGTCTGAGATCGGTGAAACTGAGCCTTAAAAAGGCAATTGTAGCAACAAGTCCTTTACTTTCTTAACACCTAGACATCACTTGAAGCTCACAGGCTGCTGTGAGACAGGTGAGATGTCTCTTCTTGTCGATCAGGCTTGAAAGCGTGTAAAGCTCAAGCACGAAAGGCCATCCTTTCTTCAGGAAATGTGACCTAGGCCGCAGTTTGCAACAGCTCCGCGCCCGCCCCTTCCTGAGAGCCAGACCGCTGGCGGCGCCATTCCAGGGCTCAGGGCGCTCCCTGCTGGGCCAGAGCCGCCATGACAGCGCGGGCGCCGCGCGGCGGGGGCTGGAGGGCGGGAAGGGGAGAGCGGGCGCGAGGGCCGGGGCGGTTGGTGCCCAGAGCCGGGCTGGCGCTGCTCCCTCAGAGCGTTCCCGGCCCGCGCTCGGGAGCCGTGCGGCTCTTGCTCGGGCTCTGGGAGAAGCGTGCGGCCGCTGCTGGGCCCCGGCCCGCAGATCTCGCTGCTGGCCGAGGCTGGCCGAGGCTGCAGTGCCAGAGCTGCCGTGCGGCGTGGCACTGCCAGGGCCTCCCGGCCGGGCCGGGCTGGAGGTGCCCACACCTGAGGGAAAGCCCGCCATGGCAGCGCCGGGGCCGCTCCTACCCCGGGGCCGCCGGCAGGAGCCACGGCTGGGATGTGCCGACAGACCGGCACTGCTTGCACGTCTTCAGTAGATGGAGACAGTGGCATCACAAGAGAGCAAAATAGTACAAACACCTGATACAAAACTCCAGAGGAAAACCATAGAACTGAAAGGAAAATGAAGGTGTGCCAAAAGATAAAGAGCAAGAGAAGGAAGACTGAAAACATACCAAATCTTAATCTTCGTAGTAATTTTTACTATAACAAGGGAAACATGATGATGGAAAAAGCCTACCAAACGTTTTGACAATAAAAAAGGGCCATTTTCCTAATTGTACAAGCGTGTTAAACTCTTAAAATAAAGCAGGCACCATTTCTTTGTCTGGTCATGCCAGTTTAATGATGCCATTTGATTCAGTTGTCCCTCAAATACTTCACATAAAGTGAACTGAGTATTTAGATTCCAAGGAATCCATGCATAATTAGTAAAAGAAATCTGCCATTTTGTAGTAGTTCTGTAGTTAGCTAGTAAAAGAAGTCTTAGTTTTGCCAGTGGTGCTGATCCCTGACCATCCATGCAGGTCGCCTGGAAATGGATTTTTTAGTAATGGACTGCTACAAAATAATGTGTTTTCTGCTGTTAAGCTGGTACAAACATATTCACTTTTATAGTAAAACCCCAAGTGACCCAAGCAGACTGCTCTTTCTTTTCCACTTGACGTAGATGTAAATCCATGCAGGTTAAAATATGACCACACCTTGGTGCTCTGTCCCCTACAGCATGCATCTGTGTCCCCTGTGTGAGTCTGAGTCAGGCACCTGCGGCGACAAACGGGAGAAATAGGGGCTCTATGCCCGAGTGCTCTGCCAGGTGAGTGGCTCCAGGCACTCCCTCCACTATTACAATGGGCAATCCCTGCCACCCTGTCCTCATCAGCTCTTGCCCTTCAGTATTTTGCCACGCTGCTTTTTCGGCAAGAAAACGAACGTATTGGACTCATGGGCTTTCACTCACGAGATATCCAAATTGCAGTCAGGTGTGGTGGGTGGCACAGAAGGTGGGAGCCCAGCAAAAGAGCAGGAGGATTTGTACCAGGAGAGGCTGACCAGAGCTTAGCCCAGAGCCCCAGCAAGGAAGGCCGGCCATGCAGCCAGCTGTGGGACAAAGTCTGGCTCCCAGCAGCTCCGTGGAGCCTCTGGCACAGGAGCTCCCCTCACCAGCTGGCTCTGTGGGCTGAGCGCCAGCAGCGGCCCCATCCTGCTCTCTGCCTGCAGCCCTGGGGCGGCCTGGGGAGGTCCCCAGGCTGCCGCTGATGGGGCTGCCTGGCTCATTCCAGCACTGCTGCGTCTGCGGCCAGAGCGGGGCCACCATCCTGTGCTGCAAGGAAGGCTGCAACAGATGGTTCCACCTGCCCTGTGCCAAGGAGGGCGGCTGTGTTACACAGTACATTGCCCCATACAGGTAGCTCCTCTCCCCTTCTGGCCACCCCCAGGGAAGGGCCCAGCAGTTCTCATTTTTCCCATCCCTTTGCCCCCAGGTCCTAGTGCCCTGAGCACCGCCCAGAGCAGGACTTGTTTGATGTGCTTGAGGCGGCAGTCTCAATTGTAGTTGTAGTAGTAGCTCCAGTTGTAGTAGTAGTGTAGCAGTTGTTGTTAGCAGCCTCAGGACATTTCTAGATGTGCTGGGCCTGACCACAGAGAAACAGCTCCTTCCAGCAAAGCTGAACACTGAATCCACCTGTCCTGTCAAGGAGTTGCCGGCACAGCAACTCCTTGACACTGTCAGGGACAATCCTGAGACGCAGCCGCTCCCAGCAGTGACGTTGGGCCTCAACTCAGACCTGGCAAAGGAGCACGTAGCATTATCTTTTCTTTCTAGTGCGTTTGCTGCCATTAGGGAAGGTGAGCAAGGTCAATACAGGCAAAGATTTGAGATTTGCAGGTCTCTGGGAAAACCGTGTTAGCTCTTGCTGTTCCTATTGGCAGAAAAGAAATCTCTGCTTAATACATTGATTTCTATGTCCCCGTGTGAGACAGTCATTAAGTGAGTCATTATTAAGTGAGAAGTCATTTAATGATGCAGCTAATTAAAAAGAACATTTGTTCCTGCCTTTTAGACTCCAACCACAAATGTTTCCCCACTGCTTACCTGTCTTGGTTTGAGACAAGTTAGGAGGAAATATCCTGAAAGGAGCATCTCTAAAGAACGCAGACTTTGGCATGGCCTCCCCCCACCAAACAAAAGGAATTTCCTGGAGCAAAGGGAAAAAAACCTGTTTATTTAACAAGCAGAGTGCACGCAGGCACGGGGGAAAATGAATGGATACTGTTAAGTAATACACCTTCTGGCTGCAGAGAAAGCTGGCAGATTTTAGAGTCTTGCTTGGCTCCTCCCAAGGTCCAGAGCTGGGATTTGGTGTCCTGTGGCCTCCCATGCCTGGACTGCAGCGTGGGGCTCCCAGTGATGGTCTGGTATCTCAAACTGGAGCAAAGCTGAACAGTTACAGAAGGAGCCACAGAAATTATCAGAGAAGCTGTATGCAGTCCTGAGCAACTTCTTGCCTCAGCTGGCAAAACTGAAGCTAGCTACAAGCAAGAATTTAACTCCCCCTATCTCTGCTGGGAAAGAATCAATGCTGAGAGTGGAGGAGAACCTGTGTTTGAACAGACAGCCAAAAGAACACCCCTGGTTTCCCCCCATCCCCTGGGCCTAGCATAAAGGACCCATGTCTGGGCATAGAGCAGATGACAGGGGAGACAGTGTCATACAGTCAACCTAGACATTGCCCTTGAAAGGTAACCACTCCTTCATGGGCCTGGATACTTTTAGGGAAACATGAAAAGCAAGGCAGTGCTTAGGGAAGCTGTGTTTTTTCAATATATTTGCTAGAAGGAAAACTTGGACCAAACTAGCAACGTTCCTTTACTGTGGGAAAAACATCCTCCTGGTTTGGACTACCGAGACAAGGACGGTTGAAACCTCTCCAGTCAGACGTACACAGAAAACTCCCAAGGAATGCTGTGGGTTTCCGCTGAGTCAGTGTAAAAGATGATGTTTCTCAGGAGCTTTATACTAATACTTAATACTAAATTTTTAATACAAAATGTCAAAGTTATTAGATTATTAGATGACAGGCGAATTGCGGTTGGGAGGCAGCTGACGTGGTCCCCAGCTTGATAAACACTGTTCCCAACAGTGATCAGCACGGGCATGAAATCAGGTTCATCTCAGTTTATTGCCAAGAGGTCTAGAGGAAAATGTCGGTGCACCAAGAGCAGGTTTGGAATCTGTGCAGTGCAAGAGACTCTGCACAAGCTCTCTGGGCAACCGACTGCCAGGGGCAGGAGCCCTGGGGTGGCCGTGCCTGAACAGCACCTTTGTGCCTACAGTGCCACCCTCGATGGCTGCCCTGGAGCCTGGGATTGGACCCTGCACTTGCTGCAGGAGTCTCTGGCCTGGTTCCGTGCTGACCAAAGGCTTGGAACCATGTCAGAACCTCGGTTGCCAAGGGGGTGGCCTCAAGTGGCTGCCGGGCATGTGAGGCCATGGCTGCGTGAATCTTGGGAGCAAGATGCTGACGTCAGAGTGGCCATTGTGACGCGTGCGACCAAAGCCCCAAAAGGGAAGGCTGGGCTCAGGCCGTGTGTCACTGCGACCTGGCAACGGGAGGAGAAGGTAAGGCAGGGAAGCAGCTGCCCAGGGACCAGAGGGGCCCCACACCTCGGGCCTCTGGGCCTGTGCTGCAGGCTCACCTGCCTCTCCCTTCCCAGAATCAGCGCAGGAATATCCAGAGGAGACGGCGGTGTTCCTCAGCGCGACGACGGGAGCAGAAGGCGGACAGGAGCAGGGCTCACGCAGGGCTGACCAGGGAGTAGCACCCTCGTAGCTCTGGGCCTGTTCTCCAAACTCCCATCACTTTTCTTCCTCCCACAGAGAGAGAGGACCAGCACCTGGCGGAGACAGCGGTGTTCCTGGACAGGGACTCAGCGCTGACAGCTGCCATGTGCGACAGGGAGCAGGAGGGCTCTGATGGCAGGGAGCCAGGTGAGGGCAAAGCAGCCCCTCCCACAGCCTGGCCCAGGGGCTGTCGGGGTGGCCAGCATGGGGCCCAGAGCAGAGGCCAAAGGAGGCAGGAGCTGCTCAGCCAGGCCAGGGCTGGGAGCCTCCTTCCTCCTCAACTGGGGCCCAGCTGTGCCAGGGGGCAGCTGTTGGGAGCCCCGTGCCCGCAATGGCCGCTGTTCTCCAAGGCCTCCAGCCCTGCCCATCAGGCAGGCACGCAGGCAGGGACAGAGCAGCCCTTGGGTTCGATGCTGCGGGCTGAGAGCCCCACAGAGCTGCTGACGCCTGCTGCCATTGTGTCTGTCCCCTGCAGCATGCCTGCTGTGTCGCCGTGCAGAGGCTGACCCGGACACCTGCGGCGACAAACAGGAGAAATACGGGCTCTATGCCCACATCTTCTGCCTGGTGAGTGGCTCCGGGCACTCCCTCCAGCATTGCAAGGGGCAGTCCCTGCCACCCTGTCCTCATCAGCTCTTCCCATTTTCTGCAGTATTTTGCCACGCTGCTTTTCCGGCAAGCAAAAAAATGTGTTGGACTCCTGGGTTTCCTCCTTCCAGATATCCAGCTTGCAATCAGGCGGGCGGCATGGAAGGTGAGGGCCTGGCAAAAGAGCAGGGAGATTTGTGCCAGGAGAGGCTGGCCAGAGCTTAGCCCAGAGCCCCAGCAAGGAAGGCCGGCCATGCAGCCGGCTGTGGGACAAAGTCTGGCTCCCAGCAGCTCCGTGGAGCCTCTGGCACAGGAGCTCCCCTCACCAGCTGGCTCTGTGGGCTGAGCGCCAGCAGCGGCCCCATCCTGCTCCCTGCCTGCAGCCCTGGGGCGGCCTGGGGAGGTCCCCAGGCTGCCGCTGATGGGGCTGCCTGGCTCATTCCAGCACTGCTGCGTCTGCGGCCAGAGCGGGGCCACCATCCTGTGCTGCAAGGAAGGCTGCAACAGATGGTTCCACCTGCCCTGTGCCAAGGAGGGCGGCTGTGTTACACAGTACATTGCCCCATACAGGTAGCTCCTCTCCCCTTCTGGCCACCCTTGGGGAAGGACCAAGACTTTCTCATTAGGCCCATCCCTTTGTCCCCAGGTCCTTCTGCCCTGAACACCGTCCAGTGCAGATGGTGCAGGTGACTCCAGAGCCAGGCACCGAATGCCCCATCTGCATGGAGCCAGTGGAGGACAGAATGACCTTCAAGACCATCGTGTGCCCGACGTGCAAAAGAGCCTGGTTCCACAGGGACTGCCTCCAGGTGGGTGCCATGCCCTCAGGCCTGGGACACAGCAGGTGCTCAGCAGCACCAGGGCCTGGCTCACACTGCTTCTGTTTGCCCTGCAGGGACAGGCCATGCGTGCTGGTCTTTTGTACTTCAGCTGCCCCCTCTGCAGAGATCATGAGGAATTCCTTGTGGAGATGTTCCGCATGGGGATCCGCACCCCCATCAGGTTGGTGTCCTTCTGCGGGGCACACAAGGCAGGAAGGGTGCAAGTGCCGTGCTGTGCCAGGCCCTGCCCCAGCAGTCCAAGCCCTGCCCCATCCAGGGAGTCTGGACTTGCGCTTCTCAGGGGACTTGGAAAAGCACTGGAGGAAGAGCAGGGTCACCCTGTTACCTCCGTGAGGGCAGGGCAGAAGAAACACATCAGCTTTTCCTTTCTCCATCAGAGGGCCAACATGGGAAGACAACAATGCCTTTGCGGATCTAGGAGAGAGGCACAGCAGGTGCAATGCCAGGGAATGCCTTTACCCAGGAGGCAGGGAGGAGGCAGAGGAAGAGGGGTGAGTTGGGAAGCTGCACCCGGGGCTCTGCAGGGAACCTGTGTCTCAGGAAGGGCTGAAAGCAGAAGGAGCCAGTGGTGCTGGGCTGCACAATCCCGTGCTGGGACACTTTGTCTTCAGTGCTATCAACCCGTTTGTTTTCCCAGGCCCTGGGAGCTGCTCTTGTGCTCCTCCTGTGCTGCTGAGGGCACCCACAGGCGCTGCTCTGGCCTGACAGTGAGGACAACCCACTGGGAGTGTGAGAGCTGTGCTGGTCTCGGCACGGGTATGAGGCAAAGCAGGCGGGTGTCCCTGGGCTGGGGCCAGTGCCCAGGCTGGGCACGGCAAAGCCCATGGGCTCCTGGAGGGCTGGGGGCAGTGCTCTGGTCGGGCATGGCCTGCTCCAGGCCTGGCAGGCCTCGGACATTCTTGTTTGCTCTTACAGGTGCCAGGGATGAGCCGGAGCTCAATGGCCCCAGCCTGACCGGACAGTCAGGACTGGAATCTTCTCAGGGCCTCTCAGAATCTGAGGCCATCAGCCCCACCAGCAGCCCGGTGTCATCGGCTCTGGCTCCCCGTTCTCCATCTCCAGAGGCCAGCAGCCACAGCAGCCCCCAGCGTGCAGCCTCATCCTTGGCAGACAGCAGCAGCCCAAGCACATCAAGGCCAAGACACAGCAGCTCCATGGGCCCTGAGGACAGGGTCCATTCCAGGCGTGCTGGGCCTGACCGCAGGCGAAGCCGCTCTCGCCAGCAGAGTCGGGCCACAGATAGACCAGTCCGGTCACGGAGTCGCCGTGACAGGAGCAGCAGGACAAGACCAAGGGCTGAGAGGCCCAGGCCCAGGGACACACCATCGCAGGCTTCCCCCAGATGCAGCTGCCCCTGCTGTCAAGCTCGGGCCTTAAGTCCACCTGTCTGGTCAAGGAGTCACTGTGACCAGAGCAGCAGGACAACATCAAGGACAGAGAGGCCCAGACAAAGGAAGACACCATCGCGGGCAGCCCCCAGACTCAGCCGATCCCGCCAGGAAGCTCAGGCCCAGAGTCCACCTGCCCGGTCGAGGAGTCGCCGAGACAGGAGCAGCAGCACAACATCGAGGGCAGAGAGGCCCAGGCAAAGGGAGGCACCATCGCAGGCAGCCCCCAGACGCAGCCGCTCCCGACTACCACGTCAAGTCTCAAATCGACCTGTCCAGTCCAGCGGTCTCCAGGACAGGAACAGGAGGACAGCAGCAAATGCTGAGAGGCGCAGGCAAAGGGAGACATCCTCGGGGACGTCCCCCAGACGCAGCCGCTCCCGCCTGCAACGTCGGGCCTCAAACCGACCTGTCCGGTCCAGGAGTCGGCAGGACGGGAGCAGGAGGACAGCAGCCAGTGCTGAGAGGCCCAGGCGCAGGGGGACACCGTCGGGGACGTCGCGCTGGAGCAACCGCTCCCGCCAGCCACGTCGGGCCTCAACTCGGACCTCTAACAGCAGCACGTAGTGTCATCTTCTCTTTCTAGTCCCTCTGTTGGTGGCTGTAAGTGAAGGTGAGAAGGGTCAGTACAGGGACCTTGAGATTTGCAGGTCTGTGGAAAACCCAGATTAGCTCTTGGCATTTCTATGATCCTTGATTTCTATGTTACCATGTATTGTGAAGGGAAAAGCCACCTGAGGACATAGCTAATTAAAAAGGACACTCATTGCTGCCTTTAGACAGATATTTCCCCACTGCTTCCCCTTGAAAGTGAACCAGTCCTTAATGGCTTGGATACGTTTAGGGAGACATGACGAGCAAGGTGGCTCTTAGGGAAGCTGTCTTTGAAAAGGCCGTGGGCTGTGTTGCTATCCTTGATCAATCTCATTTCAGTAAAGCCTTTCTTCAGTAAAGCAGAGGGAGAAGGAAGAGAGTGAGACACTGCCTCAAGTGTCTGGAGAAATCGACTGCGACACTGCTGCTGATTTAAAAGACTTGCTTGGACCTTCAAAGGTCAAACCGGAAAAGACAGTGGAAATAGCCTGGGACCAAGAGGATGCGCAGGACTCTGCCCCAGACGAATGTCTGGGACCTTTGCCTGAAAACGACGGAACTCAGGAGTCGAGTGCTTTCAAGTTTTCCTTCTTTGAAGACACAGAGGAGTTGGGCATCAAAGAAGGTAACAGCAGAACCCTCCTAACAGAGCCATTTCTAAGGAACAGCTTCTGGCAGGCACTGTAGAGCAATATGGTGTGAAGAAGGTCAAAGGATTTTAATCCAGAGGATTAAATCCAGAGGATTTTCAGCAGCAGAAGTTAGTAATTATGCAGAAGTATTTTGATCTTCATTTCTACTTGCCAAGGTTGTGGGAGATTAATGAGAGTTAACTCCTGCTTGCATCTCAGGAATTTCGAGGTGCACGCCTTGAGAAGGCATTGGGATTTTTGCAGAGTGGTGAAAAAGCTTCTTGTTGTCATCCCCTAAACTTCTCAAAGAGGGAAAAAGGTGACACAGCAGTCATACCAAGTTACCTAGAGCCCAAGAGGATTTTAAGGAAAATGGGTGTTAAGGTAGAGGGAGGAGCAAAATCCTGGAGTTGACCCCAAGCTCCATGAACATTCTGTTAGTTACCAAATTCTATTCCTGGACCTTCAGAAAAAGGAAACTGAATGACACTGAAGGATCATTGGGGTGTCCTAACCTCAGATAAAGTGAGGCCTTATGAAATGAAGATGAAGGAATATTTAATCAAGTCACAGTCAGGTAGGAATGAAAGGAAACCGTGCCGAGTTATCCAAAATATTAAATGTAACAACACAAAGCAACAAGCCCAGCACACTTGTGCTGTATTCAGGAGCTATTCACTGTCTTCTGGATGCAATGATAAATATTTAGGAATACATAGGAGATGCCTAGAAGAAAGTGGAAGATCCTGGAGCAGAGCTACAGCTCAGGAAATCAGGGAGGAGAAGATTCTGTCCTTCCTAAATCTGTCTTTCCCGGTATAAATATTTCACTTGAAAGAAGGAATTTTTCCTGGCAAGCAGAGAAATAATCTGGTTTTGGCTTTCTTTCTCTTTTGCTGCTGGTTTTGCAGGGCCTCACATACTTGGAACGATAAAACCGGAAAAAGTCACGTGGCAAGAGGATTCACATTTCCAAGACATCACTTCTGAGGGTGCTGATGAGCCGGAGATGTCAGAAATTGCAAAGCACCAAGAAAGGCAAGTTCCATTTGTATTTGTTGTCTACTTGGCTGTAGTAGTTGGATGCTGTGGGAATATTAGTGGCAGCACTGAGGAAATGGGAAACTGACACTGCACACCTCTGAGCAAGGAAAGTCATCTTGGAAAACCACTGGTGCTGTGTGGAGTCCAGAGTCCCAGCAGCCCATTGGATGTGAAGTTGAATGTGAAGAGAGAGAAGCTGAGCACAAGAAATGGACTGGGTTGTTTTGGTTTGGCCAACCCCAAACTGAGTTTGGCCACAAGGCAAAGACACAGTCAGTTTTTGTGTCAAACGTGGGGTCTTTTTATAGAAGGCTTTATTTGCATACTATGCAGGAAAGCTCTTCCGTGTATCCCATTTCTCTGAGGCACTACAGCTCTAACTCGTGCCCATGGGATTTGATAGGACCTTTTAGGATGCTAAAACCCCTTTGTACTTGTCTAGGGTTCTTTCTCTACCACGCACAGAAAGTGCTAGAGTTTTCTTCTTCTCCATAGATGACGCACGCCTAAGAGGTACGACACAACTTCTTCAGTCCCCTTTTGTATATTTTTCCCTTTTAAACCCTTACTGGACTTGAGTAAGGAAGAAAAAATGCTGCCTGGTTATGAATGCTCTGTAGTCAAAATTTGCCATCCTTTCTTGTGGTCAAAGTTGTGGTAGAATCCCATGAGACAGTCCTGGTAAAAAATAAAGGCTGAGCAGCTTTCTGCCTTTCCTTTCTTTCAGATAATTACCTCATAGCTATAGGAACGTTTAGAGCTTAGCAGAAAAATAGTCACTAGACAGGTTAGCGAGACATTTGGGATCCTTTCAGGTAGGTCTATCTCCTTTAACTTTTTCCTGTCTTTCTGGTGTTACTGTTAGACATGCCGAGTGTTCTTGTCAGCCACATACGTCCGTGCGGTTCTTCATCCTAATGAATCTGGGGCTTGCTCTTCTGAAGCCAGTGAATTTTCGATTTAAAAACAAAGACAACAACAACAAAAAAACCCATACACAGCCCCCAAAAATTACACAGGCCACCAAAACAATTGCTTGTTCTATTTTGTAGAATATAGTCTCAAGACAGGCTTAAATGACGTTTGTTTCTTGAGACTTGCTAGATAACGCGGATGAAATGTATGGCTGTGTTCATACAGTTACTGCCCTGCAATCTTCCAGCCCGTCTGATTTGCGGGGTGTGTCAGAATGGAGATCTCAGCCCCTGGCAGGCAGCGCTTCTGGGGCCAGCTGTGGGATCCTGCTGCTGAGCAGTTAATGCAAGAGCTGCTGTTTCACTGCAATTTAGATTGCAGCATGTTCAGGGAGACAGCTGCTGCCTTTCATTTTTCTTAGTACACCAGGCTGCAGTAGGGAACATTTCTGCTGGAGCCAACATGTGGTGGGGGGCAAGAGAATAGGAGGGACGTGGAGGATAGAGCTTCTGACTTTATTGTGTTGTTCATTCATGATTGTTGGGAGCAGCAGCCGAATCAGAAGAGTTGAACCCTATTGATTGGTGTTGTGTTTTCTTTTGTGCACAGGGCCTAAAGTTATTTTTTGTAGATCTGTAGAGCTCAGTGAAGAGAAAGTGGGTTGGGAAGACATATGTAGATTTATTGCTTGAGGTGAGTATGGAACATCTGTTCCCTGGTAGCTGTGGCTGAATGCTGAGCATGGGGAGGGAACACGGCTATGGATGTGCATGCAAAATTAATTCAGGACCTCCAGAAGAGCCTGAAGCTTTGGAACTGTCAGGGAACAAATGGGTGTTGGTATACTGGTGTGTGTAACATGATGTTGTGATGTCCAGCCAAGTAAACCACTGCATCTCTCTCTGTTACAGGAGCAGCTAGCTAACTAGATGTAAGGGAAGTGTTTAAGAGAAACAGTGACTTTAGAGACTTCTGCAAGTAGTGGATTCAAAAACTTCTCCTAGGAATATGTTAGATTTTCATTAATTTCTGGATCGTCTAAGGAAGCATAAGAATTCCATAGGGAAACTGAACCCAAACTAATAAACCCTTTCTTGAAAAGAATCGTTTCATATTTGTTCCTTGAAGAAGCTGCCAAACAACCTTACCTTTTAAATCCTTTAAGGGATCTAACAGGAAAACATATTGACAAACCCGGTTAGGCAGTGTTTCTGATCTGGCGCTGATGCTCTCGGGTTCCGGGGAGCCACGGGAAGGCTCCAGTCCGGACTGTCCGGTCAGGCTGGGGCCACTGAGCTCTGGCTCAGCTTTGGTGGCTGTGAGGGCAATCAGCAATGTCAAAGGCCTCCCAGGCCTGGGCCAGGCTGGGCCAGAGCAGGGCCCCCAGCCCTCCAGAAGCCTACGGGCTCTGCCAAGCCCAAAAGGACACTGCCCCCAGCCCCAGGGGCTTGGCCTGACAGCCGAGCCCAGAGCAGCAGAGCTGTCACACTCCCCGCTAGTTGTGGTCGCTCTCAGGCGCGAGCAATGCCTGTGGGTGCCCTGGACAGCACAGGAGCAGCACAGGGGCACTTGCCAGGGCCTGGAGAAGCACAGGGGTCAGCTTCTGCACGGCGACACAGCAGGCATGCTGCAGGGGACAGAGCCAATGGCAGCCGGTGTCAGCAGCTCTGTGGGGCTCTCAGCCCGCAGCATCGGCCCCAAGAGCTGCTCTGTCCCTGCCTGCGTGCCTGCCTGATGGGCAGGGCTGGAGGCCTTGGAGAACAGCGGCCATTGCGGGCACGGGGCTCCCAACAGCTGCCCCCTGGCCCAGCTGGGCCCCACTTGAGGAGGAAGGAGGCTCCCAGCCCTGGCCTGGCTGAGCAGCTCCTGCCTCCTTTGGCCTCTGCTCTGGGCCCCACGCTGGCCACCCCGACAGCCCCTGGGCCAGGCTGTGAGAGGGGCTGCTTTGCCCTCACCTGGCTCCCTGCCATCAGAGCCCTCCTGCTCCCTGTCACACATGATTCTGGTCAGGGGTGAGTCCCTGTGCAGGAACACCACGGTCTCCTCCACGTGCAAGTCCTCTCTCTCCATGGCAGAAAAAAAAGAGTGCTGCTTCATAGCAGCATACTTGTCTTGATACTGTCTCATGGTTTCAGTGGAATCGAAGCACTCAGCTCCCTTTACCTGGGGTATTTGAGGGGCAACTGTATCAAATCCCAGCATTACATTGTTAGAACTGTAGAGAGCAATGGCTAGCTAGCAAAGGTCATGTTCCCATGCAGCAGTTAGCTGGGAAAGAATTAGACGGTAGAGTTTGGTTAGTGTGAGATGTTGCAAAGTCAGGAAGACCTTAGTGATAACTGTTAACTGGAGAACAGGACGCTGTGATCAGAAGAATGTGAATTCAGCATAGGTGAGCGATCACAGGAATGTGGAATTAGGTGGAGTTGACCTTAAATGAAAATATCCAATAACGAGCTTGCTTTTGCACTAGGTATGAGCCTAATTATTGATGCTATATAAGTGGTTTTAGAGTTACCAATAAATGAGACTTGCTGATCATTCATATTGAGTGCTGCATTTCTTCCGCCGAACTCATCAAGGTACCCAAACAGCAGGGACCTTTGGGACCTTTGGGATCTTTGGGACCTTAAAAAGGAGTTGGATTCGGCCAAGGGAGTTGGTGTCAGGGGACAGGTCCTCCGCAGCAAGGACGGCCAAACGCAACAGCTGTGCTGTGTTCCAGGCAACCTCACAGGAGAGTCCTGGTCAAAAAGCAACGTTGCCGCGCCCCAGGCGTCCTTATAGAAGAGTCCTGCTGTAAGGTGCTGCTGAAACTTTGTAGGGGCTGCAACAGCGCGCGCTGACGGTAAGATGGAAAGGCAAGCAGCGTATGATTTATTTACCTGCTTTTTAGAAAAGCGACAGGTTAAAGATTTTGATTTGTGCAAGGAGCTTCCTGGACTTCTTGCTTATGGGTATGCCCGGGGTTGTTTTCAGAATCCCCATACAGTCCATGAATTAAGTGAGTGGCAAAAATTTGGAGATAAATTGTGGGAAGCTGTTTTAAATGATGATAGAACTGCTAAAAAAATGGGAAAACTGTGGTGGACAGTTCATAATGTTCTTTTGCAGTATCAGGCTGGAGAGGCAGCTGCCACAAAGGCATCTGCAGCTATGTCAAAAAATAGATTATTAGAGGGAATGAATGAGTGTCCATTGCCACCCTCCACGAATACAGTAATTTTGACTCGCCCCGCGCCATCACTGACCCCTGCTGCAGCTACTAATCCTTTTGTGTCATCTTCAATACCTTCACCTACTAACCTTGCTTCTGGAACGGAGCCTTCGGCACCGTTACCACCCTCCCCTATGAGAAATCCTGAGGTAGGGCATGAGTTAGGTGAGGCTATTGCACGGGAAAGAAGGGAGACATGGGCTGCATTGGCACGGAATATTTTGCAAGAGGGTGATCAGGAAATAGCAGACGCTGTATTGGAAGTAGCATGTCCCGTAACCTTTGCATCGATTCAACAGGGAGGAATACAAGCTCAAATGACAGCTTTAGATTGGAAGTGGTTAGCACAGTTGCGATCTACAGTCAGTCAGTTTGGAGTGACCAGTGAACCGGTTAGACAAAGGATTGATTATTTGTGGGCTACACAGATTTTGTTGCCTGCAGATTGTAGGAGTATTATGAAATTGATTCTTAGTCAGCATCAGTGTGATAAGCAAGAGACCCTTTTGTTCACCTAAACATGTAGCTACGATGCTTTGCAAAACTATGCTTTGTGGAATCAGGATGAGGTTGAAGGTTGCTGCTGACACTTGCATAAATCACTAACGGCCTTGCGAGCTTTCTTGAATTCCAGAAAGTCACCAAAGATAAGCCTTAACAGAAAACAGTGAAGAAATGTCAAAAGGATAAGACTCAGGAAGACCTATGATCTTCATCCCGCGACCACCAGAAGGCAGAAAAAAGACCCCCTAGCAACCGGAGACACATGCGCAGAGACGCCAGAGAAAGGACACGTAACCCGGAAGCCAGGTTAAAAGGGGGAGTACGGAAACCAGCGGCGCGGCAGTTGCGTGGAGCGGGAATTCTCCTGCTCCCCTGTCACCCAGCGCTTATTGCTTGCTTGCTGTGATTAATAAAACTTTTCTCTGATTGAACCAGATCACTCTCTTGAGGGAATTCATAACAATCAGCAGTTGTTGTTTAATGCACAGTGGCAAGCTTATTGTCAAGAAAGTGTAAATGTGCAAAGACAGGCAGGTGATTCACTGCACGGGCTAACTTTGGAAGAACTTACAGGATTAGGAGCATATAGTCAAGTGGAAGCACAAGCTATTCTGGGGCTAGACAAGTTGAGAGAAGGGATGCGGTTAGTGCAAGCTGCATGTGATCGGATTAAGGAGCCAGGAGGTATTCCATCTTATATGGGTATTAAACAAGGGCCAGATGAGCCATTTGGAGCATTTATTGATAAAGCGGCTGCAGCTATAGAGCGGGCAGGTGTTCCTGAATATATGAGGGGAGCATTATTAAAACCATGTGCATTACAAAGTTGTAATGCAGCAACCAGGTCAGTTTTAAATTCCCTAAATGCTAACTGGACTATTGAAGAGGCATTAGAAAGGATGTCTAATATACCGGTGGGCTCACAGGCAATGTTAGTCCAGGCAATTAAAGAACTAGGGCAAGGGTTAGAAAGCAGGCTGCAGCTACTCAGAGTCAGGTTTTAGCAGCTCTTGCACCCCTACAAGCAGCTACAACCAACAATGGCAGGATTCCAGCCTCCCGACTCAAATGTTTTTGCTGTGGCAACCTTGGACATATTTGGAAGGAATGTACTGTACCCTCTGTTTGGGGCAATCAGTGTCGGTCCAATACCCACGCTGATAATGTCTGCCGCCGGCGATCGGGAAGTGGGAAGGCCAGCGCGAGGAGCCGCCGCGCCAGGACACAAATAGCAGCTGCCGGAACATCAGTGCTTCAACTTCCCTCCAGCCTGCCACAGCAGGGAGCCTCGGCCTGGACCTGGCAGCCTCAGTGACTGGGGATTTATTGACATCCCAGCCCTACAAGATTCCCACGGGAATTATTGGACCAGTGATAATAAATGGAAAAGCTGTGGGTGCAGTAGTGTTGGGACATTCATCTGCTAGTCTAATGGGACTGTTTATTTTACCTGGAGTAATTGATGTGGACTATTCTGGTGAAATATATATCATGGCATATACGCTGGCACCACCAGCCAGAATTGATAAGGGACAGGGAATTGCACAATTGGTGCCACTACCGCAATATACCCATCAGTTGACACCATTGAAAAATCAATGACAGGGTACAGGTGGATTTGGTTCTACAGGAGGACTTACATTACTTACTCTGGACTTAAACACTCGACCCAAGCAAACAGTTGTTCTCAATTATAACGGAGAATCCCATCAATTAGAAGGATTATTGGATACTGGAGCAGACTCAAGCATTGTTGCTCCACAGTATTGGCCCCAGGAATGGCCTTTGTTGCCTAGTACGGTTACTGTTACAGGGGTTAGAGGCTTAACTTTGGCAAAAAAGTCTCCACAAATCCAGATTCAATTAGATGGGAAGGTCATCAGTTCTGTTTTGTCAATTGTCCCATTATCAGACAAGGTTCAATGTCTAATAGGGAGAGATATTTTGTCACAACTTGGTGTTATTTTGACCAGTGAGCACCTTTTAGAATAGAGGCCATTGTTTGGATTTTCCCACTCCCACTTAAATGGATAATTCAGGAACCAGTATGGGTTGAACAGCGGCTTTTAAAAAGGGAAAGTCTGCAATAAGCTCATCAATTAGTGCTGGAACAATATCAGCAAGGACATTTAAAGTTGTCAACAAGTCCTTGGAATACCCCTATTTTTGTTATAAAAAAGAAGTCTGGGAAATATCGACTTACGTGCAGTAAATGAACAAATGGAGCCAATGGGGGTGCTACAACCCGGTTTGCCCAAGCCTGCAATGTTGCCAAAAGATTGGCCCTTGTTAATAATTGATTTAAAGGACTGTTTTTTCACTATCCCACTGCATGAACAGGATACTTGCAGATTTGCTTTTACCTTGCCTTCATTAAATCGAGCAGAACCAGACATGAGATTTGAATGGACAGTTTTACCACAAGGTATGCGTAATTCTCCTACCTTGTGCCAGCTTGATGTTGATAATGCTTTGCAGCCACTACGTGTTCAGTGGCCCACAACTATTATTTATCATTATATGGACCATATTCTTTTTGCTCAGTCGCAACCTTTTACAGATAAACAAGTTAAAGACATTCAAACACAACTACTTCAGAATGGACTGCTTGTTGCACCTGAGAAAATACAGCTGTCATCCCCATGGAAATATCTCAGGTGGACTTTAACTGAGCAGTATGTTGCCCCTCAGAAACTGTCATTAAACATGTCACTTCTTACTGTTCATGATGCTCAGCGATTGCTAGGAGATTTACAATGGCTTAAACCTGTTGTGGGTATTCCTAATGAGCTTTTACAATCCTTACGACCTTTGTTAAAGGGTACTGATCCTACAGCACCTATACAGGTCACCAGTGAACAACAAGAAGCACTCAATAAAATAATGGACTGTATCCAGACAGGTGTTGTTCGTAGGTGAGATCCAGACTTGGACATTAACCTTACTGTATGGTTTGGACCTCAACATCTCATCGGCGCCTTAACGCAACAACAGAAGAAAACAGGGGAGATATGGGTATTAGAGTGGTTGTTGCCACCACTACTACAGAGACATACTTTAATTCAAAAAATTGAAATTTTAGCAAATTGGATAAAACAAGGGCGGAAGCGATTGTGGCAAATTATGGGTGCAGATCCAGCTGAAATTCAGATAGCAATAAAAAAGGACACTTTAGATTGGTATTTAATTCACAGCTCGACACTGCAAGAAGCATTGCTTGACAACAGCAGTGTGGGCAGTACTGAGGAAGTGCCTCGAATACCAGTACGATGGATAGGCCAGCAGAATTGGATTGAGAAGCCCAAACGATCATTTGTGCCAACAGCAGGGGCATCAAGTGTGTTCACTGATGCTGGAAAGAAATCTCGTACAGCTGCTGCTATATGGCAAGATTCACAAGGACAATGGAACCATCATCCTATTCCAGCTCAAAAGGAGGATACATTACAAATTCTGGAATTAGTCGCTGTTGTTTGGCTTTTGGTGCAGTTTAAGGGTCCTGTTAATGTGGTAACTGATTCTTTATACGTTGCAGGAGTGAGTGACCGTACTGAAAATGCAGACATAAAGGAAGTAAGAAATCTTCGTTTATATGAACTGTTTTTGCAACTTCAAAGAGCAGTAAAATTGAGGATGGCTGCCTTTGCTATTATCCATACTTGTAGCCACAAATGGGATGAGGGTTTAGGGGAAGGAAATGCTAGGGCAGACCGATTGGTTTCACTGTCCCAAAATAGCCCTGTCCCATCACAGATATTAGCTAGAGAAGCTCATGCTAGATTGCTTGATGGCTATTATGCCATCTTTCACCAAAATGCAAAAGGTCTCCATTGGGAGTTTCCGATACCATTAGAGGAGGCTCGGGCTATTGTCAAAGCATGTCCTATTTGTAGTTTTCATACTCAAGGCAGTGGATTGGGTCTTGGGGTAAACCCTAGAGGATTACAGGCTAATGAGTTGTGGCAAATGGATATTACTCATGTTGCAGAGTTTGGGAGAGTTAAATATGTACATGTCACCGTCGATACTTACAATCATTACATCTGGGCTACAGCTCAATCTGGCGAGAAAGCACGGAATGTTGAGCGACATTTAGTAAATTGTTTTGCAGTCATGGGAGTTCTACGTTCTATTAAAACAGGCAATGGACCTGCTTATTGTAGTAGTAGAATTAAGCAGGTGATGCAATCATGGGGAATCAAACACATAACAGGGATTCCACATTCCCCCACAAGTCAGGCAATAGTAGAACGAGCAAATGGTAGCTTAAAACAATATCCAAATAAATGTAGGGAGATCAAAGATCCACAAGAACAATTATTACGCTGTTTATTTGTTTTAAATTTTCTGTGTATTTTTGGAAACAGTGATTTGCCTGCAGCAGTACATCATAGTGCACCTGAAGCAGAGAAAACTCAAAGTCCAATATGGGTTCGCTATAAAGATCCAAAAACAGGTCTGTGGGGAGGTCCCAGCAAGGTACTGTATTGGGGACTGTCATGGAGTTACTTTACCTTTAAGGGAGTTGGAGTTGCTGGGAAGTGCTTGGAGTCTTTTCTCCTGACCAATTATCGGTCATTGCTGGGAATTGACAGCAGTTTAGGCCATTGAAAAGTGGGATCAACTTGTGAACCCTACCTTAAAATGTAAAAGCAGAGCTCTCTGGGTTCTCTTTGTTTTCTGGCTGTGGAGGGTGGTGGAGCCCCAGGCCTCCCGTCCCTGCCCAGGCCATGCAGCCGGGCGGGGATGGGGCCTGGCCTGCCCCGTCTCCCGGCCGGGAGATGGGGGGGCCCAGGGAAGGTTTTCCTCGGGCCCGGGCCGGGCCGAGCCGATCTCTGGCTCGGCTGCAGGTTTTGCTGTAACTAATTCACTAGAAACTGCCCAGTGAAGAAAGAGAGAGGCCCTGGACTTGCAGCGGGTTGGAACAGCGACTACACGCTCCAGAGCAGCCATGAGGAACTTTCCATCACAGACGGCTCCAGCTCCTGTTCGGCAGAGATCTCCAAACCATCTACAAAAGCCTGGGCAAGATAAGATGTTAACTCTTTCATTACCCAGATGAGACTTGCGGATTAATCTTTTTATCCAGAGAGAGAGAGAGAGAAAGATCAACATGAAAAGAGACTTTATAAACTACCAGTGACAAGAAAGAAAAGAAGCTTCAAGAAAGGTAGAGAATTAAGAAGATGCTTTAATTAAGCTGAAATATCTCCCTGTGAAAACTATGGAGATGGACAATGAAGTCCTGAAAAGAACTCCTTTAATTCATGATATAAGATCTAGAGAGGAATAGTGTTCAAAGTGTAAATTTGAGTAAAGAGTAATTATAGTATAGTGAAGTGCTGGGAGATTAAAAGCCTTGCGAGGCAATGAGAAAACTGTTGAGAGATTTAAAGCCTTGAGAGGCAATGAGAAAACTGTTTTCTGGTGAAGCTCACAGAAACAGATGAAGAAGACTTTTTTTGCCTTTGAATAACATATCCTTAAAAATGCTATCTCTAGACTCATGGCCCATACATACTTCAGAGTGATGTGAAAATGGGAGGAGTGAACTCTAATAATAGCAGCTCTGAGCAGCTAACATTAGGGCAATAGAAAACTATAACAAAAATAGTTTTCTTGTGAGAAACTCCATAAATTAACGGGAAGAAACTTCTGTTTCTCTATACAGACTGGTGAAAAGACTAGCAAGAACTGGGACTGTTTTAACCATCAGAGTTCCAGAGTTTTTGTCTCTGTTGTCATGTGAACAAGGGAATAGTGGGTAGATATAGATGCTAAATCTGAACTACAGTGCCTGTACAAATTGCAGGCCGCATGGCTCCTCAGGCTGCTTGAGAAAGTATCCTGGGAAAAATATGAGAAGGAATTAAAACAATTCTCAGGGACACTAAACAGCCTTGCAGGTGTTGTTTTGCAGCCTCTTGTTTCTCCTTGCAGGAGACAGTCAGGGGGGCAGAGTGCCCCTGACCAATGATGGTAATGTAGCACTTTGTTAGCCAATAAGAGTTTCTTTTCTGTACTTTCCATGTATCTGTCTATAAGAGAGAGCTGAAGCAATAAACTAAGGAATTCTCGTGTTGTTACTCCCTTGAGAGTCCAGTGTCGTTCTTTCTAGCCGTTCCCAATCGGAACGACAGGTAGATAGGGGATGGAAAGGTTGTTCTGGAAGTTTATTCTGGTGTTCTTATTATTGTGGTTTGTCAATAAACTTTCTTTTTTTTCCCTTTTAAGTTGTATGCCTGTTTTGCTCTTCTTCTAATCCATATCTCACAGCAAGAAGTAAGTAATTTTCTTAGTTATTAGTTTAAAACCACGACAGGGACGTGGTTATCTTTGTGTGTCTACCCCCACACGGCCTGTCTGGGTGCCGAGCCGATGGACTAAACCTGCTGATCCCAGTGATTTACCTTCAGCTGATCCAGAAAATTCAGCAGATACTTCTCGCTCTCTACCATCAACATAGAGATGAGACCCTGATGAACTCTCACATGCAAATCTTGTGTACAGTACCAAATTGTGAATGTTATCCTTTTGTATGTTCCATTTGTAAAGTGTGTAAAGAAAAGTGGTAGACACATTCTAAGTGGGGTCAATCGCCAAGAGGGATTTGCACAGAGTGTTACAAGTTTGAAAGAAATTTGACTGAGATTGCATTACAGGAAGGTGTGCAAACAGCACAATTTGAAAAAGGATCTGATCGATGGTGGGAGATTTATGCTTTTGGGATAAATACGGAAAATTATTGTTATCATCCTAATACCCCTTTACCATATATTATTGAAATAATTGCAATACGTTGTTGCAAAACACTGACAAAAGTCAGGAGTGATATCCCAGGGGTAAAAAATAAAAATTGGGAGCAATTCTTAAAACGGCAGTCTCGAGAAAAAGGGCCTTTCCTTGAAAGTTATCCCTGCTGCCGAGAAGATGGAACACCCCATGGTTCGAAGCAACCGAATCGACGGGCGAGACAGAGGGCTAAAAGAAAAGGGAAGCAAGATCTCACATGGGATCCAGCCAAGATGCTGGCCGAACTGCCGCAATCCGTTTAAAGTCCTTAAAGGGCTATCTCTGATCAGGTTATTGCGGTGGTTTACCATAATAAAGGGAAATGAAGGGTGTGCAGGGAAGCTCTATGCAGTCCTGAGCAACTTCTTGCCTCAGCTGGCAAAACTGAAGCTAGCTACAAGCAAGAATTTAACTCCCCCTATCTCTGCTGGGAAAGAATCAATGCTGAGAGTGGAGGAGAACCTGTGTTTGAACAGACAGCCAAAAGAACACCCCTGGTTTCCCCCCATCCCCTGGGCCTAGCTTAAAGCTGCAGGACCCATGTCCGGGCATAGAGCAGATGACAGGGGAGACAGTGTCATACAGTCAACCTAGACATTGCCCTTGAAAGGTAACCACTCCTTCATGGGCCTGGATACTTTTAGGGAAACATGAAAAGCAAGGCAGTGCTTAGGGAAGCGGTGTTTTTTCAATATATTTGCTAGAAGGAAAACATGGACCAAACTAGCAACGTTCCTTTACTGTGGGAAAAACATCCTCCTGGTTTGGACTACCGAGACAAGGACGGTTGAAACCTCTCCAGTCAGATGTACACAGAAAACTCCCAAGGAATTCTGTGGGTTTCCGCTGAGTCAGTGTAAAAGATGATGTTTCTCGGGAGCTTTATACTAATACTTAATACTAAATTTTTAATACAAAATGTCAAAGTTATTAGATTATTAGATGACAGGCGAATTGCAGTTGGGAGGCAACTGACGTGGTCCCCAGCTTTATCTCCTGTTCCCAACAGTGATCAGCACGGGCATGAAATCAGGTTCATCTCAGTTTATTGCCGAGAGGTCTAGAGGAACATGTCGGTGCACCAAGAGCAGGTTTGGAATCTGTGCAGTGCAAGAGACTCTGCACAAGCTCTCTGGGCAACCGACTGCCAGGGGCAGGAGCCCTGGGGTGGCCGTGCCTGAACAGCACCTTTGTGCCTACAGTGCCACCCTCGATGGCTGCCCTGGAGCCTGGGATTGGACCCTGCACTTGCTGCAGGAGTCTCTGGCCTGGTTCCGTGCTGACCAAAGGCTTGGAACCATGTCAGAACCTCGGTTGCCAAGGGGGTGGCCTCAAGTGGCTACCGGGCATGTGAGGCCATGGCTGCGTGAATCTTGGGAGCAAGATGCTGATGTCAGAGTGGCCATTGTGACACGTGCGACCAAAGCCCCAAAAGGGAAGGCTGGGCTCAGGCCATGTGTCAGTGCGACCTGGCAACGGGAGGAGAAGGTAAGGCAGGGAAGCAGCTGCCCAGGGACCAGAGGGGCCCCACACCTCGGGCCTCTGGGCCTGTGCTGCAGGCTCACCTGCCTCTCCCTTCCCAGAATCAGCAGAGGAATATCCAGAGGAGACGACGGTGTTCCTCAGCGCGTCGACGGGAGCAGAAGGCGGACAGGAGCAGGGCTCACGCAGGGCTGACCAGGGAGTAGCACCCTCGTAGCTCTGGGCCTGTTCTCCAAACTCCCATCACTTTTCTTCCTCCCACAGAGAGAGGACCAGCACCTGGCGGAGACAGCGGCGTTCCTGGACAGGGACTCAGCGCTGACAGCTGCCATGTGCGACAGGGAGCAGGAGGGCTCTGATGGCAGAGAGCAAGGTGAGGGCAAAGCAGCCCCTCTCACAGCCTGGCCCAGGGGCTGTCGGGGTGGCCAGCGTGGGGCCCAGAGCAGAGGCCAAAGGAGGCAGGAGCTGCTCAGGCAGGCCAGGGCTGGCAGCCTCCTTCCTCCTCAAGTGGGGCCCAGCTGGGCCAGGGGGCAGCTGTTGGGAGCCCCGTGCCCGCAATGGCCGCTGCTCTCCAAGGCCTCCAGCCCTGCCCATCAGGCAGGCACGCAGGCAGGGACAGAGCAGCTCTTGGGGCCGATGCTGCGGGCTGAGAGCCCCACAGAGCTGCTGACGCCCGCTGCCATTGTGTCTGTCCCCTGCAGCATGCCTGCTGTGTCGCCGTTCAGAGGCTGACCCGGACACCTGCGGCGACAAACAGGAGAAATACGGGCTCTATGCCCACATCTTCTGCCTGGTGAGTGGCTCCGGGCACTCCCTCCAGCACTGCAAGGGGCAGTCCCTGCCACCCTGTCCTCATCAGCTCTTCCCATTTTCTGCAGTATTTTGCCACGCTGCTTTTCCGGCAAGCAAAAAAATGTGTTGGACTCCTGGGTTTCCTCCTTCAAGATATCCAGCTTGCAGTCAGGCGGGCGGCATGGAAGGTGAGGGCCTGGCAAAAGAGCAGGGAGATTTGTGCCAGGAGAGGCTGGCCAGAGCTTAGCCCAGAGCCCCAGCAAGGAAGGCCGGCCATGCAGCCGGCTGTGGGACAAAGTCTGCCTCCCAGCAGCTCCGTGGAGCCTCTGGCACAGGAGCTCCCCTCACCAGCTGGCTCTGTGGGCTGAGCGCCAGCAGCGGCCCCATCCTGCTCCCTGCCTGCAGCCCTGGGGCGGCCTGGGGAGGTCCCCAGGCTGCCGCTGATGGGGCTGCCTGGCTCATTCCAGCACTGCTGCGTCTGCGGCCAGAGCGGGGCCACCATCCTGTGCTGCAAGGAAGGCTGCAACAGATGGTTCCACCTGCCCTGTGCCAAGGAGGGCGGCTGTGTCACGCAGTACATTGCCCCATACAGGTAGCTCCTCTCCCCTTCTGGCCACCCTTGGGGAAGGACCAAGACTTTCTCATTAGGCCCATCCCTTTGTCCCCAGGTCCTTCTGCCCTGGACACCGTCCAGTGCAGATGGTGCAGGTGACTCCAGAGCCGGGCACCGAATGCCCCATCTGCATGGAGCCAGTGGAGGACAGAATGACCTTCAAGACCATCGTGTGCCCGACGTGCAAAAGAGCCTGGTTCCACAGGGACTGCCTCCAGGTGGGAGCCATGCCCTCAGGCCTGGGACACAGCAGGTGCTCAGCAGCACCAGGGCCTGGCTCACACTGCTTCTGTTTGCCCTGCAGGGACAGGCCATGCGCGCTGGTCTTTTGTACTTCAGCTGCCCCCTCTGCAGAGATCATGAGGAATTCCTTGTGGAGATGTTCCGCATGGGGATCCGCACCCCCATCAGGTTGGTGTCCTTCTGCGGGGCTCACAAGGCAGGAGGGTGCAAGTGCTGTGCTGTGCCAGGCCCTGCCCCAGCAGTCCAAGCCCTGCCCCATTCAGGGAGTCTGGACTTGCGCTTCTCAGGGGACTTGGAAAAGCATTGGAGGAAGAGCAGGGTCACCCTGTTACCTCCGTGAGGGCAGGGCAGAAGAAACACATCAGCTTTTCCTTTCTCCATCAGAGGGCCAACATGGGAAGACAACAATGCCTTTGCGGATCTAGGAGAGAGGCACAGCAGGTGCAATGCCAGGGAATGCCTTTACCCAGGAGGCAGGGAGGAGGCAGAGGAAGAGGGGTGAGTTGGGAAGCTGCACCCGGGGCTCTGCAGGGAACCTGTGTCTCAGGAAGGGCTGAAAGCAGAAGGAGCCAGTGGTGCTGGGCTGCACAATCCCATGCTGGGACACTTTGTCTTCAGTGCCATCAACCCGTTTGTTTTCCCAGGCCCTGGGAGCTGCTCTTGTGCTCCTCCTGTGCTGCTGAGGGCACCCACAGGCGCTGCTCTGGCCTGACAGTGAGGACAACCCACTGGGAGTGTGAGAGCTGTGCTGGTCTCGGCACGGGTATGAGGCAAAGCAGGCGGGTGTCCCTGGGCTGGGGCCAGTGCCCAGGCTGGGCATGGCAAAGCCCATGGGCTCCTGGAGGGCTGGGGGCAGTGCTCTGGTCGGGCATGGCCTGCTCCAGGCCTGGCAGGCCTCGGACATTCCTGTTTGCTCTTACAGCTGCCACGGATGAGCCAGAGCTCAATGGCCCCAGCCTGACCGGACAGTCAGGACTGGAATCTTCTCAGGGCCTCTCAGAATCTGAGGCCATCAGCCCCACCAGCAGCCCGGTGTCATCGGCTCTGGCTCCCCGTTCTCCATCTCCAGAGGCCAGCAGCCACAGCAGCCCCCAGCATGCAGCCTCATCCTTGGCAGACAGCAGCAGCCCAAGCACATCAAGGCCAAGACACAGCAGCTCCATGGGCCCTGAGGACAGGGTCCATTCCAGGCGTGCTGGGCCTGACCGCAGGCGAAGCCGCTCTCGCCAGCAGAGTCGGGCCACAGATAGACCCGTCCGGTCACGGAGTCGCCGTGACAGGAGCAGCGGGACAAGACCAAGGGCTGAGAGGCCCAGGCCCAGGGACACACCATCGCAGGCTTCCCCCAGATGCAGCTGCCCCTGCTGTCAAGCTCGGGCCTTAAGTCCACCTGTCTGGTCAAGGAGTCACTGTGACCAGAGCAGCAGGAGAACATCAAGGACAGAGAGGCCCAGGCAAAGGCAGACACCATCGCGGGCAGCCCCCAGACTCAGCCGATCCCGCCAGGAAGCTCAGGCCCAGAGTCCACCTGCCCGGTCGAGGAGTCGCCGAGACAGGAGCAGCAGCACAACATCGAGGGCAGAGAGGCCCAGGCAAAGGGAGGCACCATCGCAGGCAGCCCCCAGACGCAGCCGCTCCCGCCTGCCACGTCAAGTCTCGAATCGACCTGTCCAGCCCAGCGGTCTCCAGGACAGGAACAGGAGGACAGCAGCAAATGCTGAGAGGCGCAGGCAAAGGGAGACATCCTCGGGGACGTCCCCCAGACGCAGCCGCTCCCGCCTGCAACGTCGGGCCTCAAACCGACCTGTCCGGTCCAGGAGTCGGCAGGACGGGAGCAGGAGGACAGCAGCCAGTGCTGAGAGGCCCAGGCGCAGGGGGACACCGTCGGGGACGTCGCGCTGGAGCAACCGCTCCCGCCAGCCACGTCGGGCCTCAACTCGGACCTCTAACAGCAGCACGTAGTGTCATCTTCTCTTTCTAGTCCCTCTGTTGGTGGCTGTAAGTGAAGGTGAGAAGGGTCAGTACAGGGACCTTGAGATTTGCAGGTCTGTGGAAAACCCAGACTAGCTCTTGGCATTTCTATGATCCTTGATTTCTATGTTACCATGTATTGTGACGGGAAAAGCCACCTGAGGACATAGCTAATTAAAAAGGACACTCATTGCTGCCTTTAGACAGATATTTCCCCACTGCTTCCCCTTGAAAGTGAACCAGTCCTTAATGGCTTGGATACGTTTAGGGAGACATGACGAGCAAGGTGGCTCTTAGGGAAGCTGTCTTTGAAAAGGCCGTGGGCTGTGTTGCTATCCTTGATCAATCTCATTTCAGTAAAGCCTTTCTTCAGTAAAGCAGAGGGAGAAGGAAGAGAGTGAGACACTGCCTCAAGTGTCTGGAGAAATCGACTGCGACACTGCTGCTGATTTAAAAGACTTGCTTGGACCTTCAAAGGTCAAACCGGAAAAGACAGTGGAAATAGCCTGGGACCAAGAGGATGCGCAGGACTCTGCCCCAGACGAACGTCTGGGACCTTTGCCTGAAAACGACGGAACTCAGGAGTCGAGTGCTTTCAAGTTTTCCTTCTTTGAAGACACAGAGGAGTTGGGCATCAAAGAAGGTAACAGCAGAACCCTCCTAACGGAGCCATTTCTAAGGAACAGCTTCTGGCAGGCACTGTAGAGCAATATGGTGTGAAGAAGGTCAGAGGATTTTAATCCAGAGGATTAAATCCAGAGGATTTTCAGCAGCAGAAGTTAGTAATTATGCAGAAGTATTTTGATCTTCATTTCTACTTGCCAAGGTTGTGGGAGATTAATGAGAGTTAACTCCTGCTTGCATCTCAGGAATTTCGAGGTGCACGCCTTGAGAAGGCATTGGGATTTTTGCAGAGTGGTGAAAAAGCTTCTTGTTGTCATCCCCTAAACTTCTCAAAGAGGGAAAAAGGTGACACAGCAGTCATACCAAGTTACCTAGAGCCCAAGAGGATTTTAAGGAAAATGGGTGTTAAGGTAGAGGGAGGAGCAAAATCCTGGAGTTGACCCCAAGCTCCATGAACATTCTGTTAGTTACCAAATTCTATTCCTGGACCTTCAGAAAAAGGAAACTGAATGACACTGAAGGATCATTGGGGTGTCCTAACCTCAGATAAAGTGAGGCCTTATGAAATGAAGATGAAGGAATATTTAATCAAGTCACAGTCAGGTAGGAATGAAAGGAAACCGTGCCGAGTTATCCAAAATATTAAATGCAACAACACAAAGCAACAAGCCCAGCACACTTGTGCTGTATTCAGGAGCTATTCACTGTCTTCTGGATGCAATGATAAATATTTAGGAATACATAGGAGATGCCTAGAAGAAAGTGGAAGATCCTGGAGCAGAGCTACAGCTCAGGAAATCAGGGAGGAGAAGATTCTGTCCTTCCTAAATCTGTCTTTCCCGGTATAAATATTTCACTTGAAAGAAGGAATTTTTCCTGGCAAGCAGAGAAATAATCTGGTTTTGGCTTTCTTTCTCTTTTGCTGCTGGTTTTGCAGGGCCTCACATACTTGGAACGATAAAACCGGAAAAAGTCACGTGGCAAGAGGATTCACATTTCCAAGACATCACTTCTGAGGGTGCTGATGAGCCGGAGATGTCAGAAATTGCAAAGCACCAAGAAAGGCAAGTTCCATTTGTATTTGTTGTCTACTTGGCTGTAGTAGTTGGATGCTGTGGGAATATTAGTGGCAGCACTGAGGAAATGGGAAACTGACACTGCACACCTCTGAGCAAGGAAAGTCATCTTGGAAAACCATTGGTGCTGTGTGGAGTCCAGAGTCCCAGCAGCCCATTGGATGTGAAGTTGAATGTGAAGAGAGAGAAGCTGAGCACAAGAAATGGACTGGGTTGTTTTGGTTTGGCCAACCCCAAACTGAGTTTGGCCACAAGGCAAAGACACAGTCAGTTTTTGTGTCAAACGTGGGGTCTTTTTATAGAAGGCTTTATTTGCATACTATGCAGGAAAGCTCTTCCGTGTATCCCATTTCTCTGAGGCACTACAGCTCTAACTCGTGCCCATGGGATTTGATAGGACCTTTTAGGATGCTAAAACCCCTTTGTACTTGTCTAGGGTTCTTTCTCTACCACGCACAGAAAGTGCTAGAGTTTTCTTCTTCTCCATAGATGACGCACGCCTAAGAGGTACGACACAACTTCTTCAGTCCCCTTTTGTATATTTTTCCCTTTTAAACCCTTACTGGACTTGAGTAAGGAAGAAAAAATGCTGCCTGGTTATGAATGCTCTGTAGTCAAAATTTGCCATCCTTTCTTGTGGTCAAAGTTGTGGTAGAATCCCATGAGACAGTCCTGGTAAAAAATAAAGGCTGAGCAGCTTTCTGCCTTTCCTTTCTTTCAGATAATTACCTCATAGCTATAGGAACGTTTAGAGCTTAGCAGAAAAATAGTCACTAGACAGGTTAGCGAGACATTTGGGATCCTTTCAGGTAGGTCTATCTCCTTTAACTTTTTCCTGTCTTTCTGGTGTTACTGTTAGACATGCCGAGTGTTCTTGTCAGCCACATACGTCCGTGCGGTTCTTCATCCTAATGAATCTGGGGCTTGCTCTTCTGAAGCCAGTGAATTTTCGATTTAAAAACAAAGACAACAACAACAAAAAAACCCATACACAGCCCCCAAAAATTACACAGGCCACCAAAACAATTGCTTGTTCTATTTTGTAGAATATAGTCTCAAGACAGGCTTAAATGACGTTTGTTTCTTGAGACTTGCTAGATAACGCGGATGAAATGTATGGCTGTGTTCATACAGTTACTGCCCTGCAATCTTCCAGCCCGTCTGATTTGCAGGGTGTGTCAGAATGGAGATCTCAGCCCCTGGCAGGCAGCGCTTCTGGGGCCAGCTGTGGGATCCTGCTGCTGAGCATTTAATGCAAGAGCTGCTGTTTCACTGCAATTTAGATTGCAGCATGTTCAGGGAGACAGCTGCTGCCTTTCATTTTTCTTAGTACACCAGGCTGCAGTAGAGAACATTTCTGCTGGAGCCAACATGTGGTGGGGGAGAAGAGAATAGGAGGGAGTGGAGGATAGAGCTTCTGACTTTATCGTGTTGTTCATTCATGATTGTTGGGAGCAGCAGCCGAATCAGAAGAGTTGAACCCTATTGATTGGTGTTGTGTTTTCTTTTGTGCACAGGGCCTAAAGTTATTTTTTGTAGATCTGTAGAGCTCAGTGAAGACAAAGTGGGTTGGGAAGACATATGTAGATTTATTGCTTGAGGTGAGTATGGAACATCTGTTCCCTGGTAACTGTGGCTGAATGCTGAGCATGGGGAGGGAACACGGCTATGGATGTGCATGCAAAATTAATTCAGGACCTCCAGAAGAGCCTGAAACTTTGGAACTGTCAGGGAACAAATGGGTGTTGGTATACTGGTGTGTGTAACATGATGTTGTGATGTCCAGCCAAGTAAACCACTGCATCTCTCTCTGTTACAGGAGCAGCTAGCTAACTAGATGTAAGGGAAGTGTTTAAGAGAAACAGTGACTTTAGAGACTTCTGCAAGTAGTGGATTCAAAAACTTCTCCTAGGAATATGTTAGATTTTCATTAATTTCTGGATCGTCTAAGGAAGCATAAGAATTCCATAGGGAAACTGAACCCAAACTAATAAACCCTTTCTTGAAAAGAATCGTGTCATATTTGTTCCTTGAAGAAGTTGCCAAGCAACCTTACCGTTTAAATCCTTTCAAGGATCTAACAGCAATGTCAAAGGCCTCCCAGGCCTGGGCCAGGCTGGGCCGCAGCAGTGCCCCAAGCCCTCCAGGAGCGTACGGGCTCTGCCAAGCATAAAAGGACACTGCCCCCAGCCCCAGGGGCTTGGCCTGACAGCCGAGCCCAGAGCAGCAGAGCTGTCACACTCCCCGCTGGTTCTGGTCGCTCTCAGGCGCGAGCAACGCCCGTGGGTGCCCTGGACAGCACAGAAGCAGCACAGGGGCACTTGCCAGGGCCTGGAGAAGCACAGGGGTCAGCTTCTGCACGGCGACACAGCAGGCATGCTGCAGGGGACAGACACAATGGCAGCGGGCGTCAGCAGCTCTGTGGGACTCTCAGCCCGCAGCATCGACCCCAAGAGCTGCTCTGTCCCTGCCTGCGTGCCTGCCTGATGGGCAGGGCTGGAGGCCTTGGAGAGCAGCGGCCATTGCGGGCACGGGGCTCCCAACAGCTGCCCCCTGGCCCAGCTGGGCCCCACTTGAGGAGGAAGGAGGCTCCCAGCCCTGGCCTGGCTGAGCAGCTCCTGCCTCCTTTGGCCTCTGCTCTGGGCCCCACGCTGGCCACCCCGACAGCCCCTGGGCCAGGCTGTGGGAGGGCTGCTTTGCCCTCACCTTGCTCACTTATATCAGGGCCCTCCTGCTCCCTGTCACACATGATTCTGGTCAGGGGTGAGTCCCTGTGCAGGAACACCACGGTCTCCTCCACGTGCGAGTCCTCTCTCTCCATGGCAGAAAAAAAAGAGTGCTGCTTCATAGCAGCATACTTGTCTTGATACTGTCTCATGGTTTCAGTGGAATCGAAGCACTCAGCTCCCTTTACCTGGGATATCTGAGGGACAACTGTATCAAATCCCGGCATTACATTGTTAGAACTGTAGAGAGCAATGGCTAGCTAGCAAAGGTCATGTTCCCATGCAGCTGTTAGCTGGGAAAGAATTAGACAGTAGAGTTCGGTTAGTGTGAGATGTTGCAAAGTCAGGAAGACCTTAGTGATAACTGTTAACTGAGAACAGGACGCTGTGATCAGAAGAATGTGAATTCAGCATAGGTGAGCGATCACAGGAATGTGGAATTAGGTGGAGTTGACCTTAATTGAAAATATCCAATAACGAGCTTGCTTTTGCACTAGGTATGAGCCTAATTATTGATGCTATATAAGTGGTTTTAGAGTTACCAATAAATGAGACTTGCTGATCATTCATATTGAGTGCTGCATTTCTTCCGCCAAACTCATCAAGGTGCCCAAACAGCAGGGACCTTTGGGACCTTTGGGATCTTTGGGACCTTAAAAAGGAGTTGGAGTCAGCCAAGGGAGTTGGTGTCAGGGGACGGGTCCTCCGCAGCAAGGACGGCCAAACGCAACAGCTGTGCCGTGTTCCAGGCAACCTCACAGGAGAGTCCTGGTCAAAAAGCAACGTTGCCGCGCCCCAGGCGTCCTTATAGAAGAGTCCTGCTGTAAGGTGCTGCTGAAACTTTGTAGGGGCTGCAACAGCACGCACTGACGGTAAGATGGAAAGGCAAGCAGCGTATGATTTATTTACCTGCTTTTTAGAAAAGCGACAGGTTAAAGATTTTGATTTGTGCAAGGAGCTTCCTGGACTTCTTGCTTATGGGTATGCCCGGGGGTGTTTTCAGAATCCCCATACAGTCCATGAATTAAGTGAGTGGCAAAAATTTGGAGATAAATTGTGGGAAGCTGTTTTAAATGATGATAGAACTGCTAAAAAAAATGGAAAAACTGTGGCGGACAGTTCATAATGTTCTTTTGCAGTATCAGGCTGAAGAGGCAGCTGCCACAAAGGCATCTGCAGCTATGTCAAAAAATAGATTATTAAAGGGAATGAATGAGTGTCCATTGCCACCCGCCACGAATACAGTAATTTTGACTCGCCCCGCGCCATCACTGACCCCTGCCGCAGCTACTAATCCTTTTGTGCCATCTTCAATTCCTTCACCTACTAACCTTGCTTCTGGAACGGAGCCTTCGGCACCGTTACCACCCTCCCCTATGAGAAATCCTGAGGTAGGGCATGAGTTAGGTGAGGCTATTGCACGGGAAAGAAGGGAGACATGGGCTGCATTGGCACGGAATATTTTGCAAGAGGGTGATCAGGAAATAGCAGACGCTGTATTGGAAGTAGCATGTCCCGTAACCTTTGCATCAATTCAACGGGGAGGAATACAAGCTCAAATGACAGCTTTAGATTGGAAGTGGTTAGCACAGTTGTGATCTACAGTCAGTCAGTTTGGAGTGACCAGTGAACCGGTTAGACAAAGGATTGATTATTTGTGGGCTACACAGATTTTGTTGCCTGCAGATTGTAGGAGTATTATGAAATTGATTCTTAGTCAGCATCAGTGTGATAAGCAAGAGACCCTTTTGTTCACCTAAACATGTAGCTACGATGCTTTGCAAAACTATGTTTTGTGGAATCAGGATGAGGTTGAAGGTTGCTACTGACGCTTGCATAAATCACTAACGGCCTTGCGAGCTTTCTTGAATTCCAGAAAGTCACCATAGATAAGCCTTAACAGAAAACAGTGAAGAAAGGTCAAAAGGATAAGACTGAGGAAGACCTATGATCTTCATCCCGCGACCACCAGAAGGCAGAAAAAAGACCCCCTAGCAACCGGAGACACATGCGCAGAGACGCCAGAGAAAGGACACGTAACCCGGAAGCCAGGTTAACAGGGGGAGTACGGAAACCAGCGGAGCGGCAGTTGCGTGGAGCGGGAATTCTCCTGCTCCCCTGTCACCCAGCGCTGATCTATTGCTTATTGCTTGCTTGCTGTAATTAATAAAACTTTTCTCTGATTGAACCAGATCACTCTCTTGAGGGAATTCATAACAAATTTGGTGCCCGTGACTCGGATGCAATCTGTAGGGCAGATTCTCGGCACTGCCAGGGGGGCGCCCCGCTAATATTTAGCGGCCCGGAGGACCGGTTTCTGCCTCGGTTGCACCGACGAACCTAAATTTAAGGCAAGTAGCAAAAGGGAGACTGGTCGACCCCTTAAAATCTGTGCACAGAGTCCGGACGAAGCCGCGGGACGCGTGAGTATTACGGGAACCGTTCGGTTGGGGTCAGGATCCCGGAGTGTGGCGAAGTGGTGTGTGTGTGTGAGAGGGGGACTGGTAGCCAGATTCCCCAAGCGAGTGCGGACCCTCAGTAGTGCGGTTCCCATTGGCCCGCGAGGGCGTGGGCCACGAACCAGGGGAAGTGAAAGAGGCTGTGTGATTTGAAGGCACTCCGGAAGAATGGGGCAGGGGAAGAGCAAGCACCCTGTATCTATTAAACTCCCACCGGTACCTAGAGATAGTCCATTGGGTTTTATACTAGATAATTGGAAGCATTTCCCGGGAACAGAAAATAAAGATAGGGCAAAAATGAATCACTATTGTGTAGAAGTATGGGGAGGAAAGGAAATTTCAAAGAATGTATTTTGGCCTACATTTGGATCAACCGAAGATTGGGTTAAACAAAAATTAAACTCCTGGGTAAATACAAAGATCCTCTTTAGCTCAGAGGAAAGTGCTTATGCAGAGACCTGGGTAGTAAATCCCGAGGTTTTTATATTTGACAGAGAACTCAGGGGAGGGGAAGGGAAAGAAAAAGAAACCCCGAAAAGAAGATGCTTTGATAATCCCCCCCAACTCCATTTGTACCACCACCACCACCACGAGCCCCTCCCCCTCCAAACCCCGAGGAGGAGGATTTAGACATGCCAGATGTGGGGCCTGTTACCAGGAATAGATCCAGAAGGAACCAGGAGAACCTATTCCCATTAAGAGAGATGCCAATGGGTGGCCCTCAAGCTGGAATAGGGTTTATATCTGTCCCCCTTAGTTCGGGGGATGTTAGAGACTTCAAAAAGGAAATGGGGCATTTGTTGGAAGATCCATTGGGGGTTGCAGAAAGAGTTGATCAATTCTTAGGACCCAATATGTACACAGGGAGGAATTACAATCTATCCTGAATATTTTATTTACGGCAGAAGAGAAAAACATGATTAGAAGGGAAGGAATGCGCATTTGGGATGCTCAGCATGTCCAGGGACCACTGGCAGATGTAAAGTGGCCCCTCCAAAATCCCCATTGGGATGACCAAAATCCAGCGCACAGAATAAATATGCAGGATTTGAGGACTATTATAATTCAAGGAATTAGGGAGGCAGTCCCGAGAGGTCATAATATAAATAAAGCATTCAATGAGAGGCAAAAGAAAGACGAAACTCCTACGGAATGGTTAGAAAGACTAAGAAAGAATTTTCAACTATATTCCGGAATGGATCCAGACACCCAATTGGGGCAAGCACTGCTTAAAGCACAATTTGTGGCAAAAGCCTGGGAGGATATTCGGCGGAAGATAGAAAAATTGGATGGGTGGCAAGACAGAGGTTTGGATGAGCTTTTGCGGGAGGCACAAAAAGCGTATGTTAGGAGAGAAGAGGAGGCTCAGAATCGGCAAATTAAGATGATGGTGTGAGAGAGAGTAGAGATCAAATCTGGAAAGGGAAACAACAGAGACCGATCAGAGATTCAAATGAAAGACAGAACACTAAGGTTTGTTTTTATTGTGGAAAGAAAGGACACTTTAAGAGAGAATGTAGGGTGAGGATCCAGGATGAAAAGATGTTCAAAGAAGACTAGGGGGGTCAGGGGCTCCTTATTCTGGGGACCTGAAAACACCAGAAAGAGCCCTTGATAAAGTTAAAAGTGGGTCCCCAGCACCAAGAAATAACATTCTTGGTAGATACTGGAGCTGAGAGATCAACCATTCAGTTTTTACCTAAAGGATGTAGTATATCCAAAGAAACTGCCACGGTAGTGGGGGCAAAGGGGGAACCCTTTGAAGTGGGGGCTATTAAAGATGTGGTGATAGAATCAGAGTCAAAAATTGGGTTGGGAAATTTTTGATTAGTACCAGAAGCAGATTATAATTTGTTGGGACGGGATTTAATTATTGAATTAGGAATACATTTAGATATAGTTGATAAGGAGGTGAAGATAAAGCTATGCCCTTTAAGAGTGGAAGATGAAGACAAAATAAACCCAGAAGTGTGGTATACACCTGAGAGTGTGGGACAGTTGAGGATAACCCCATTCTCAGTCACTATTAAGAACCCAGAAATCCCAGTTAGAATAAAACAATATCCCTTGTCACTTGAGGGACAAAAAGGGTTGGAACCAGAAATTGACAGACTCTTAAGTAAGGGACTATTAGAACCATGTATGTCACCTTTTAACACACCCATACTGCCAGTAAAGAAGCCAGATGGGACTTATCGCTTGGTACAAGATTTAAGAGAAATTAATAAACGTACAGTAGCACGGTTCCCCATAGTTGCAAACCCGTACACATTACTAAGCAAGCCGGGACGCAACAGTTTGTGGTACAGTGTTACAGATTTAAAAGATGCATTCTGGGCCTGCCCCTTTGATGAGACTAGCCGAGATTATTTCGCATTTGAATGGGAAGATCCAGATACGGGGAGGAGACAACAACTGAGATGGACAGTATTCCCCCAGGGATTCACAGAATCCCCCAGTTTGTTTGGGCAGGCATTGGAGCAGATTTTACAGGATTATCAGACAGACCCAGGAGTGACCTTGATACAATATGTAGATGATTTGCTTTTAGCTGGGAAAGAGGAGGAAGATGTAAGGAGAGAGAGTATTAAGTTGTTAAATTTCCTGGGTTTAAAGGGATTGAAAGTATCCAAGGCAAAACTCCAATTTGTAGAAGAAGAAGTAAAATATTTAGGCCATTACCTTAAAAACGGGGAGAAAAAGATAGACCCTGAAGGGATAGAAGGAATTCTGTCACTACCGGTTCCCAAAAATAAAAGGCAGATACATGAAATCTTGGGGTTAACAGGGTACTGTAGACAGTGGATTGAAAACTATAGCAGCAAAGTTAAATTTTTATATCATAAATTGACACAGGAGGGATTAATGAAATGAGTTCAGAAGACACAGAAAAATTCCGGGAGCTACAAGAAAGTTTAATTCATGCTCCTGTCTTGAGTCTTCCAGATTTGAAAAGACCCTTTTATTTGTTTGTAAATGTGGAAAATGGAATTGCCTTCGGAGTCCTGACTCAGGAGTGGGCAGGGAGAAAGAAGCTGATAGGGTATCTATCAAAGATCTTGGACCCCGTGAGTAAGGGCTGGCCAACTTGTCTGCAAGTAGTAGCAGGATGTGCCCTACTGGTGGAGGAAGCTAGGAAAATCACCTTTAATAGCAATTTGAAGGTAATGTCCCCCCATAACATTCGGGGTGTGTTACAACAAAAGGCGGATAAGTGGATTTCAGATGCTAGACTTCTAAAATATGAAGGAATTTTAGTTGAGGCCCCAAACTTAATATTAGAAACCACTGCTTTACAAAACCCGGCTGCATTTTTGTATGGAGAACCCGAAGGCGAACCTTTGACACATGACTGTAGAACTACAATTCAGGAACAAACCAAAATTAGACCTGATTTGGAAGAAGAGGAATTAGAAAGCGGAGAAAAGCTGCTTGTGGATGGGTCCTCCAGAGTAATAGAAGGAAGGAGGAAAACAGGCTATGCCATCGTACGAGGACCTGATTTGCAAGTCTTAGAATCAGGTCCATTAGACAAATCTTGGTCAGCCCAAGCCTGCGAATTGTATTCAGTATTAAGGGCATTGAAACTACTAGAAGGAAAGGAGGGGACAATATATACAGATTCCAGATATAGTTATGGAGTGGTGCATACGTTCGGTAAACTGTGGGAAGAAAGAGGTTTAATAAACTCCCAAGGGAAATATTTAGTTCATCAAAAACTGATAATTGCAGTATTAAAAGCCCTGAGAAGGCCCAAAAGGTTGGCAGTGGTTCATTTGAAAGGACACCAGAAGGGAATGGACTGGAGGAGTAGAGGAAATAATGCCGCCGACCAGGAGGTGAAACGAGCGGCATTACGAACCATGGTCCTAAAAGAAAGAGGGGGGCATGAAGAAATTTTGAAACATAGGGATAGTGACTTAAGAAGTAGATTTACTGAGGAAGAGAGGTTAAAACTCCCAGAGACAGGAGCAATAGAAAACCCAGAGGGGAGATGGTTTCTCCCAGATGGCCGGGAAGTACTACCAAAAGCCATAGCTCAAAGAATATTAGAAAAAATACATCAAAGGACACATTGGGGAGCACAGGGGTTAACAGACTATTTTGCTGCAAGGTATATGAGCATAGGTATCCGAGACTTAGCTAAGCAAATTACTAGAAGCTGCCTCCCATGTTTACAAACGAATAGGAAAAATCTCAGAAAATTACCGTATGGAGGGAGACCCCTGGCAAAAAACCCTTTGCAAATATTCAGATTGATTTCACAGAACTACCAAAGGTAGGGAGACTTAAATATCTCCTGGTCCTAGTAGACCATCTCACCCATTTCGTAGAAGCTTTCCCAACATCTAGGGAAACTTCACAAACAGTTGTAAAGGTGTTATTAGAAGAAATAATCCCTAGATATGGAGTACCAGAGACAATAGACTCTGACAAAGGTCCCCACTTTACATCAAAAATAACTCAAGAGGTGTCAGAAGCATTAGGAATAAAGTGGGAACAACACGCCCCTTGGCACCCTCAAAGTTCTGGAAGAGTAGAAAGGATGAATGGGGAAATAAAAAAGCAACTTACCAAGCTGGTGATGGAAAGGAAATTATCATGGGTTAAGCGTGTTCCACTAGCCCTTGTGAATATTCGAACCCAGCCAAGGGCAGATTTGGGAATTTCCCCTTTTGAGATGTTATACGGTATGCCCTATAATATAGAGGAAGTTCAAACACATCCAAACGTGAGTGATCAATACATCAATAAGTACTTAATAAAATTAATGAAGTTCAAAAGGGCATTGTGGGAAAAAGGGATGCTAGCTCCAAGACCACCATTGGATTTTATATTACACCAGGTACAACCCGGAGAGTGGGTGCTGATAAGAAGTTGGAAAGAGAATCCCCTAACACCGAAGTGGGAGGGACCGTATCAAGTCCTACTAACAAGTGATTCTGCAGTCCAAACAGCAGAGAAAGGCTGGACACATGCGAGTCGAATAAAAGGACCTGTGAAGCCACCAAAAGCTAATAACTGGGAAGTGGTTAGCCCGGCTGGGGATTTGAAACTTAAGATATCCCGAACAAAATAACATCTAAGAGCTATTAACTTGCTTAGAAATTTATGAATAGTAAACTCCATAAAGGCTTTTATATAGAATATAAAATACCTCCATCTAGTGGTGAGGAAATATATAATAGAAGTGTTAAAATAGGCTGTGCTTTATGCCGAGATTGTTATCCTTTTGTCTGTTTTAAATGTATAATATGTGAAGAACATTGGTGGACCCACGGTCATATAGGCTACCCACCAAGAGGGCTGTGTAGATCTTGCTACACTGCCCAGAGGAGACTCACTGATTGGGCCCTAGTAACCAGAATACGAGCGGGAGAGTTTGAGACAGGATCAGAGAAGTGGTGGGCCATCTACTCTAAAGGAGTCAATCCCTCGTATTATTGTTACCATCCAAACGAACCTGCGCCTTTTGTAGCAAATATAGTAGCTGGGTTGTGCAGACGGTGGCTCCAGGAATTGAGGTGCAATACCCCTTTAGTAAAACATAAAAGTTGGGAAAAATACATACAAAGAATCAATAAAAGAAGGAGTAATTCCCCTCCTGAAGAGTACTCTTGCTGCCGAGAAGATGGTACACCCCGTGTCCCGCAGCAACCGGGTCGACGACGGCAGAGGCAGAAGAGTAATAAACTGTGGAGGGAAACACTCCAATATACATGGGACCAAAAGGTCATGGTCCTGGAAATGCCACAAGAGTGGGAATGAGACAACCCAGCAAAATAATTTCAGGGGAATCCAAATTGACACTTCACAAAAGAAAAGCCTCTATTATAGCAGTGAAAGCCAATGCTCATTAAAGAAGTCAGTAACATTTATAATCTTAATCAGCACATTTTTTAACATTTAACATTTGTACAAGCAAGACTCACGAACCCTTCAATTGGTCTTTAATTTGATGGGAAGACCAGGTCATTATCCAATCACAGATCACCTCTGAAGCCCCCAGCTTTCAAGTTACACTAGACTCTCTCATTAAGTGGAAGGGTACTAGTTATAAACGGCCCGGGTGTAAGGTACTATATATGTGCCCAGCTTCTAATCCAGGCAGAGGATATTGTAATTATCCTGGTGAATTTTATTGTAGATATTGGGGCTGTGAAACAATTTCCATGGGGTGGAAAGTACAGAACCCAGATAAGCATCTAAAGGTTGAACGGGGTCCACACGGATGTATAAAGCCCAGGACAGATCCCTCGGGGGCAGTAATGTATGTTGGGACTTGCAAATTTCACTATATCAATATCACACAATCCCAAGACCCTGGGTGGTTATTGGGACGAACTTGGGGTCTCAGGGTATGGGAACCTGGAAAAGATCAGGGAATGCACATTCTTATAAAGGAAGAGGTGGTTCCCCATGATTCGAGATCTGTGGGACCAAATCCAGTGGTGTGGGGAGCAGTAGACCCCAAAGTAAGGGATCAGAATAACCATTCAGAAAAACTAGAAAATAGCAAGTTCCAAGTATCAACCACGGTAGGGATACCCCAAGAATATGGAAACGAAGCCCTTTGGAAAATTTTACAGGCTACCTTTAAAGCGTTAAATAATACACACCCAAATTTAACTAGGGAATGTTGGTTATGCTATAACATTAACCCACCCTTTTATGAAGCCATAGGCTCCATAGCAGAACCAAAAAGGGTAAACGGTACCAATCCTGCTGCCTGCTTATGGAAAACAGGAAGAGAAGATACCCCAGGAATAACATTATCTCGAGTCACTGGAAAAGGAAAATGTCTAGGAAATGTGCCCCCAGATAAGAATCATTTATGTCAGACAAAAATGCAGATTAAGGACCCTCGCAAGCCAGCTCAGTGGCTGATTCCAGCAGCTAATACTAAATGGGTTTGTAACACCTTAGGAGTAACCCCATGTGTTTCTATAACAGCCTTTAATGAAACCTACGAATTTTGCATACAGGTTATAATAGTTCCCAGGATTATTTATCATTCTGAAGAATATGTGTATACACAATACCAAAACCCAGAACATCATTTGGTGAAGCGAGAACCCCTCATGGCACTAACAGTAGCCGTATTGCTAGGCATAGAAGGAGCTGGACTAGGAACAGGTATAGCATCCTTAGTAAATCAGCACCAGGGGCTCAGAGAGCTTAGAATTTCAGTAGATGAGGATTTAAGAAGAATCGATAAATCTATAGAAGACCTCACAGACTCCCTAGACTCGCTAGCTGAGGTGGCCTTGCAAAATAGAAGGGGATTAAATCTATTATTTTTACAGCAAGGGGGCCTATGTGCTGCGATCAGGGAAGAATGCTGTGTATATGTAAACAAAAGTGGGGTAGGAAGAGAAACTATGGCCAAATTACGGGAAGGACTGGAAAAGAGAAAGAGAGAACAAGAAATGCAACAAAGTTGGTACGAATCCTGGTTTAACTATTCTCCCTGGTTAACAACTCTGCTATCTACCATAGCGGGACCGCTAATTTGACTAATTTTAGGACTTAGTTTTGGCCCTTGCATTTTCAAAAAAATCATTAGCATCATGAAAAGCAAGTTAGAAGCAGCTCACCTTATGTTAATACAAGCTAAATATGAAACCTTAAATGGGGAAGAGACAGAAGATTATTTAGAACTAAGTAAAAGAGAACTACAAAGATTTAGCGAACAAAAGTAAGGCATAGAAAAAGGGGGGGATTGTGATAAGCAGAGACCCTTTTGTTCGCCTAAACATGTAGATACGATGCTTTGCAAAACTATGCTTTGTGGAATCAGGATGAGGTTGAAAGTTGCTACTGACGCTTGCATAAATCACTAACGGCCTTGCGAGCTTTCTTGAATTCCAGAAAGTCACCAAAGATAAGCCTTAACAGAAAACAGTGAAGAAAGGTCAAAAGGATAAGACTCAGGAAGACCTATGATCTTCATCCCGCGACCACCAGAAGGCAGAAAAAAGACCCCCTAGCAACCGGAGACACATGCGCAGAGACAGCAGAGAAAGGACACGTAACCCCGAAGCCGGGTTAAAAGGGGGAGTACGGAAACCAGCGGTGCGGCAGTTCCGTGGAGCGGGAATTCTCCTGCTCCCCTGTCGCCCAGCGCTGATCTATTGCTTATTGCTTGCTTGCTGTGATTAATAAAACTCTTCTTTGATTGAACCATATCACTCTCTTGAGGGAATTCATAACAATCAGCAGTTGTTGTTTAATGCACACTGGCAAGCTTATTGTCAAGAAAGTGTAAATGTGCAAAGACAGGCAGGTGATTCACTGCACGGGCTAACTTTGGAAGAACTTACAGGATTAGGAGCATATAGTCAAGTGGAAGCACAAGCTATTCTGGGGCTAGACAAGTTGAGAGAAGGGATGCGGTTAGTGCAAGCTGCATGTGATCGGATTAAGGAGCCAGGAGGTATTCCATCTTATATGGGTATTAAACAAGGGCCAGATGAGCCATTTGGAGCATTTATTGATAAAGCGGCTGCAGCTATAGAGCGGGCAGGTGTTCCTGAATATATGAGGGGAGCATTATTAAAACCATGTGCATTACAAAGTTGCAATGCAGCAACCAGGTCAATTTTAAATTCCCTAAATGCTAACTGGACTATTGAAGAGGCATTAGAAAGGATGTCTAATATACCAGTGGGCTCACAGGCAATATTAGTCCAGGCAATTAAAGAACTAGGGCAAGGGTTAGAAAGCAGGCTGCAGCTACTCAGAGTCAGGTTTTAGCAGCTCTTGCACCCCTACGAGCGGCTACAACCAACAATGGCAGGATTCCAGCCTCCCGACTCAAATGTTTTCGCTGTGGCAACCTTGGACATATTTGGAAGGAATGTACTGTACCCTCTGTTGGGGGCAATCAGTGTCGGTCCAATACCCATGCTGATAATGTCTGCCGCCAGCGATCGGGAAGTGGGAAGGCCAGCGCGAGGAGCCGCCGCGCCAGGACACAAATAGCAGCTGCCGGAACATCAGTGCTTCAACTTCCCTCCAGCCTGCCACAGCAGGGAGCCTCGGCCTGGACCTGGCAGCCTCAGTGACTGGGGATTTATTGACATCCCAGCCCTACAAGATTCCCATGGGAATTATTGGACCAGTGATAATAAATGGAAAAGCTGTGGGTGCAGTAGTGTTGGGACATTCATCTGCTAGTCTAATGGGACTGTTTATTTTACCTGGAGTAATTGATGTGGACTATTCTGGTGAAATATATATCATGGCATATACGCTGGCACCACCAGCCAGAATTGATAAGGGACAGCGAATTGCACAATTGGTGCCACTACCGCAATATACCCATCAGTTGACACCATTGAAAAATCAATGACAGGGTACAGGTGGATTTGGTTCTACAGGAGGACTTACATTACTTACTCTGGACTTAAATACTCGAACCAAGCAAACAGTTGTTCTCAATCACAACGGAGAATCCCATCAATTAGAAGGATTATTGGATACTGGAGTGGACTCAAGCATTGTTGCTCCACAGTATTGGCCCCAGGAATGGCCTTTGTAGCCTAGTATGGTTACTGTTACAGGGGTTGGAGGCTTAACTTTAGTGAAAAAGTCTCCACAAATCCAAATTCAATTAGATGGGAAGGTCATCAGTTCTGTTTTGTCAATTGTCCCATTATCAGACAAGGTTCAATGTCTAATAGGGAGAGATATTTTGTCACAACTTGGTGTTATTTTGACCAGTAAGCACCCTTTAGAAGAGAGGCCATTGTTTGGACTTTCCCACTCCCACTTAAATGGATAATTCAGGAACCAGTATGGGTTGAACAGTGGCTTTTAAAAAGGGAAAGCCTGCAATAAGCTCATCAATTAGTGCTGGAACAATATCAACAAGGACATTTAAAGTTGTCAACAAGTCCTTGGAATACCCCTATTTTTGTTATAAAAAAGAAGTCTGGGAAATATCGACTTACGTGCAGTAAATGAACAAATGGAGCCAATGGGGGTGCTACAACCCGGTTTGCCCAAGCCTGCAATGTTGCCAAAAGATTGGCCCTTTTTAATAATTGATTTAAAGGACTGTTTTTTCACTATCCCACTGCATGAACAGGATACTTGCAGATTTGCTTTTACCTTGCCTTCATTAAATCGAGCAGAACCAGACATGAGATTTGAATGGACAGTTTTACCACAAGGTATGCATAATTCTCCTACCTTGTGCCAGCTTGATGTTGATAATGCTTTGCAGCCACTACGTGTTCAGTGGCCTACAACTATTATTTATCATTATATGGACCATATTCTTTTTGCTCAGTCGCAACCTTTTGCAGATAAACAAGTTAAAGACATTCAAACACAACTACTTCAGAATGGACTGCTTGTTGCACCTGAGAAAATACAGCTGTCATCCCCATGGAAATATCTCAGGTGGACTTTAACTGAGCAGTATGTTGCCCCTCAGAAACTGTCATTAAACATGTCACTTCATATTGTTCATGATGCTCAGCGATTGCTAGGAGATTTACAATGGCTTAAACCTGTTGTGGGTATTCCTAATGAGCTTTTACAATCCTTACGACCTTTGTTAAAGGGTACTGATCCTACAGCACCTATACAGGTCACCAGTGAACAACAAGAAGCTCTCAATAAAATAATGGACTGTATCCAGACAGGTGTTGTTCGTAGGTGAGATCCAGACTTGGACATTAACCTTACTGTATGGTTTGGACCTCAACATCTCATCGGCGCCTTAACGCAACAACAGAAGAAAACAGGGGAGATATGGGTATTAGAGTGGTTGTTGCCACCACTACTACAGAGACATACTTTAATTCAAAAAATTGAAATTTTAGCAAATTGGATAAAACAAGGGCGGAAGCGATTGTGGCAAATTATGGGTGCAGATCCAGCTGAAATTCAGATAGCAATAAAAAAGGACACTTTAGATTGGTATTTAATTCACAGTTCGACACTGCAAGAAGCATTGCTTGACAACAGCAGTGTGGGCAGTACTGAGGAAGTGCCTCGAATACCAGTACGATGGATAGGCCAGCAGAATTGGATTGAGAAGCCCAAACGATCATTTGTGCCAACAGCAGGGGCATCAAGTGTGTTCACTGATGCTGGAAAGAAATCTCGTACAGCTGCTGCTATATGGCAAGATTCACAAGGACAATGGAACCATCATCCTATTCCAGCTCAAAAGGAGGATACATTACAAATTCTGGAATTAGTCGCTGTTGTTTGGCTTTTGGTGCAGTTTAAGGGTCCTGTTAATGTGGTAACTGATTCTTTATACGTTGCAGGAGTGAGTGATTGTACTGAAAATGCAGACATAAAGGAAGTAAGAAACCTTCGTTTATATGAACTGTTTTTGCAACTTCAAAGAGCAGTAAAATTGAGGATGGCTGCCTTTGCTATTATCCATACTTGTAGCCACAAATGGCATGTGGGTTTAGGAGAAGGAAATGCTAGGGCAGACCGATTGGTTTCACTGTCCCAAAATAGCCCTGTCCCATCACAGATATTAGCTAGAGAAGCTCATGCTAGATTGCTTGATGGCTATTATGCCATCTTTCACCAAAATGCAAAAGGTCTCCATTGGGAGTTTCCGATACCATTAGAGGAGGCTCGGGCTATTGTCAAAGCATGTCCTATTTGTAGTTTTCATACTCAAGGCAGTGGATTGGGTCTTGGGGTAAACCCTAGAGGATTACAGGCTAATGAGTTGTGGCAAATGGATATTACTCATGTTGCAGAGTTTGGGAGAGTTAAATATGTACATGTCACTGTCGATACTTATAGTCATTACATCTGGGCTACAGCTCAATCTGGCGAGAAAGCACGGAATGTTGAGCGACATTTAGTAAATTGTTTTGCAGTCATGGGAGTTCTACGTTCTATTAAAACAGGCAATGGACCTGCTTATTGTAGTAGTAGAATTAAGCAGGTGATGCAATCATGGGGAATCAAACACATAACAGGGATTCCACATTCCCCCACAAGTCAGGCAATAGTAGAACGAGCAAATGGTACCTTAAAACAATATCCAAATAAATGTAGGGAGATCAAAGATCCACAAGAACAATTATTACGTTGTTTATTTGTTTTAAATTTTCTGTGTATTTTTGGAAACAGTGATTTGCCTGCAGCAGTACATCATAGTGCACGTGAAGCAGAGAAAACTCAAAGTCCAATATGGGTTCGCTATAAAGATCCAAAAACAGGTCTGTGGGGAGGTCCCAGCAAGGTACTGTATTGGGGACTGTCATGGAGTTACTTTACCTTTAAGGGAGTTGGAGTTGCTGGGAAGTGCTTGGCGTCTTTTCTCCTGACCAATTATCGGTCATTGCTGTGAATTGACAGCAGTTTAGGCCATTGAAAAGTGGGATCAACTTGTGAACCCTACCTTAAAATGTAAAAGCAGAGCTCTCTGGGTTCTCTTTGTTTCCTGGCTGTGGAGGGTGGCGGAGCCCCAGGCCTCCCGTCCCTGCCCAGGCCATGCGGCCGGGCGGGGATGGGGCCGGGCCTGCCCCGTCTCCCGGCCGGGAGATGGGGGGGCCCAGGGAAGGTTTTCCTCGGGCCCGGGCCGGGCCGAGCCGATCTCTGGCTCGGCTGCAGGTTTTGCTGTAACTAATTCACTAGAAACTGCCCAGTGAAGAAAGAGAGAGGCCCTGGACTTGCAGCGGGTTGGAACAGCGACTACACGCTCCAGAGCAGCCATGAGGAACTTTCCATCACAGACGGCTCCAGCTCCTGTTCGGCAGAGACCTCCAAACCATCTACAAAAGCCTGGGCAAGATGTTAACTCTTTCATTACCCAGATGAGACTTGCGGATTAATCTTTTTATCCAGAGAGAGAGAGAGAGAAAGATCAACATGAAAAGAGACTTTATAAACTACCAGTGACAAGAAAGAAAAGAAGCTTCAAGAAAGGTAGAGAATTAAGAAGATGCTTTAATTAAGCTGAAATATCTCCCTGTTAAAACTATGGAGATGGACAATGAAGTCCTGAAAAGAACTCCTTTAATTCATGATATAAGATCTAGAGAGGAATAGTGTTCAAAGTGTAAGTTTGAGTAAAGAGTAATTATAGTATAGTGAAGTGCTGGGAGATTAAAAGCCTTGCGAGGCAATGAGAAAACTGTTGAGAGATTTAAAGCCTCGAGAGGCAATGAGAAAACTGTTTTCTGGTGAAGCTCACAGAAACAGATGAAGAAGACTTTTTTTGCCTTTGAATAACATATCCTTAAAAATGCTATCTCTAGACTCATGGCCCATACATACTTCAGAGTGATGTGAAAATGGGAGGAGTGAACTCTAATAATAGCAGCTCTGGGAAAAATATGAGAAGGAATTAAAACAATTCTCAGGGACACTAAACAGCCTTGCAGGTAATGTTTTGCAGCCTCTTGTTTCTCCTTGCAGGAGACAGTCAGGGGGGCAGAGTGCCCCTGACCAATGATGGTAATGTAGCACTTTGTTAGCCAATAAGAGTTTCTTTTCTGTACTTTCCACGTATCTGTCTATAAGAGAGAGCTGAAGCAATAAACTAAGGAATTCTCGTGTTGTGACTCCCTTGAGAGTCCAGTGTCGTTCTTTCTAGCCGTTCCCAATCGGAACGACAGGTAGATAGGGGATTGAAAGGTTTTTCTGGAAGTTTATTCTGGTGTTCTTATTATTGTGGTTTGTCAATAAACTTTCTTTTTTTTCCCTTTTAAGTTGTATGCCTGTTTTGCTCTTGTTCTAATCCATATCTCACAGCAAGAAGTAAGTAATTTTCTTAGTTATTAGTTTAAAACCATGACAGGGACGTGGTTATCTTTGTGTGTCTACCCCCACACAGCCTGTCTGGGTGCTGAGCCGATGGACTAAACCTGCTGATCCCAGTGATTTACCTTCAGCTGATCCAGAAAATTCAGCAGATACTTCTCGCTCTCTACCATCAACATAGAGATGAGACCCTGATGAACTCTCACATGCAAATCTTGTGTACAGTACCAAATTGTGAATGTTATCCTTTTGTATGTTCCATTTGTAAAGTGTGTAAAGAAAAGTGGTAGACACATTCTAAGTGGGGTCGATCGCCAAGAGGGATTTGCACAGAGTGTTACAAGTTTGAAAGAAATTTGACTGAGATTGCATTACAGGAATGTGTGCAAACAGGACAATTTGAAAAAGGATCTGATCGATGGTGGGAGATTTATGCTTTTGGGATAAATCCGGAAAATTATTGTTATCATCCTAATACCCCTTTACCATATATTATTGAAATAATTGCAATACGTTGTTGCAAAACACTGACAAAAGTCAGGTGTGATATCCCAGGGGTAAAAAATAAAAATTGGGAGCAATTCTTAAAACGGCAGTCTCGAGAAAAAGGGTCTTTCCTTGAAAGTTATCCCTGCTGCCGAGAAGATGGAACACCCCATGGTTCGATGCAACTGAATCGACGGGCGAGACAGAGGGCTAAAAGAAAAGGGAAGCAAGATCTCACATGGGATCCAGCCAAGATGCTGGCCGAACTGCCGCAATCCGTTTAAAGTCCTTAAAGGGCTATCTCTGATCAGGTTATTGCGGTGGTTTACCATAATAAAGGGAAATGAAGGGTGTGCAGGGAAGCTCTATGCAGTCCTGAGCAACTTCTTGCCTCAGCTGGCAAAACTGAAGCTAGCTACAAGCAAGAATTTAACTCCCCCTATCTCTGCTGGGAAAGAATCAATGCTGAGAGTGGAGGAGAACCTGTGTTTGAACAGACAGCCAAAAGAACACCCCTGGTTTCCCCCCATCCCCTGGGCCTAGCTTAAAGCTGCAGGACCCATGTCTGGGCATAGAGCAGATGACAGGGGAGACAGTGTCATACAGTCAACCTAGACATTGCCCTTGAAAGGTAACCACTCCTTCATGGGCCTGGATACTTTTAGGGAAACATGAAAAGCAAGGCAGTGCTTAGGGAAGCGGTGTTTTTTCAATATATTTGCTAGAAGGAAAACATGGACCAAACTAGCAACGTTCCTTTACTGTGGGAAAAACATCCTCCTGGTTTGGACTACCGAGACAAGGACGGTTGAAACCTCTCCAGTCAGACGTACACAGAAAACTCCCAAGGAATTCTCTGGGTTTCCACTGAGTCAGTGTAAAAGATGATGTTTCTCAGGAGCTTAATACTAATACTTAATACTAAATTTTTAATACAAAATGTCAAAGTTATTAGATTATTAGATAACAGGCGAATTGCGGTTGGGAGGCAGCTGACGTGGTCCCCAGCTTTATCTCCTGTTCCCAACAGTGATCAGCACGGGCATGAAATCAGGTTCATCTCAGTTTATTGCCGAGAGGTCTAGAGGAACATGTCGGTGCACCAAGAGCAGGTTTGGAATCTGTGCAGTGCAAGAGACTCTGCACAAGCTCTCTGGGCAACCGACTGCCAGGGGCAGGAGCCCTGGGGTGGCCGTGCCTGAACAGCACCTTTGTGCCTACAGTGCCACCCTCGATGGCTGCCCTGGAGCCTGGGATTGGACCCTGCACTTGCTGCAGGAGTCTCTGGCCTGGTTCCGTGCTGACCAAAGGCTTGGAACCATGTCAGAACCTCGGTTGCCAAGGGGGTGGCCTCAAGTGGCTACCGGGCATGTGAGGCCATGGCTGCGTGAATCTTGGGAGCAAGATGCTGACGTCAGAGTGGCCATTGTGACGCGTGCGACCAAAGCCCCAAAAGGGAAGGCTGGGCTCAGGCCGTGTGTCAGTGCGACCTGGCAACGGGAGGAGAAGGTAAGGCAGGGAAGCAGCTGCCCAGGGACCAGAGGGGCCCCACACCTCGGGCCTCTGGGCCTGTGCTGCAGGCTCACCTGCCTCTCCCTTCCCAGAATCAGCAGAGGAATATCCAGAGGAGACGACGGTGTTCCTCAGCACGACGACGGGAGCAGAAGGCGGACAGGAGCAGGGCTCACGCAGGGCTGACCAGGGAGTAGCACCCTCGTAGCTCTGGGCCTGTTCTCCAAACTCCCATCACTTTTCTTCCTCCCACAGAGAGAGGACCAGCACCTGGCGGAGACAGCGGCGTTCCTGGACAGGGACTCAGCGCTGACAGCCGCCATGTGCGACAGGGAGCAGGAGGGCTCTGATGGCAGAGAGCAAGGTGAGGGCAAAGCAGCCCCTCTCACAGCCTGGCCCAGGGGCTGTCGGGGTGGCCAGCATGGGGCCCAGAGCAGAGGCCAAAGGAGGCAGGAGCTGCTCAGCCAGACCAGGGCTGGCAGCCTCCTTCCTCCTCAAGTGGGGCCCAGCTGGGCCAGGGGGCAGCTGTTGGGAGCCCCGTGCCCGCAATGGCCGCTGCTCTCCAAGGCCTCCAGCCCTGCCCATCAGCCAGGCACGCAGGCAGGGACAGAGCAGCCCTTGGGGCCGATGCTGCGGTCTGAGAGCCCCACAGAGCTGCTGACGCCCGCTGCCATTGTGTCTGTCCCCTGCAGCATGCCTGCTGTGTCGCCGTTCAGAGGCTGACCCGGACACCTGCGGCGACAAACAGGAGAAATACGGGCTCTATGCCCACATCTTCTGCCTGGTGAGTGGCTCCGGGCACTCCCTCCAGCACTGCAAGGGGCAGTCCCTGCCACCCTGTCCTCATCAGCTCTTCCCATTTTCTGCAGTATTTTGCCACGCTGCTTTTCCGGCAAGCAAAAAAATGTGTTGGACTCCTGGGTTTCCTCCTTCCAGATATCCAGCTTGCAGTCAGGCGGGCGGCATGGAAGGTGAGGGCCTGGCAAAAGAGCAGGGAGATTTGTGCCAGGAGAGGCTGGCCAGAGCTTAGCCCAGAGCCCCAGCAAGGAAGGCCGGCCATGCAGCCGGCTGTGGGACAAAGTCTGCCTCCCAGCAGCTCCGTGGAGCCTCTGGCACAGGAGCTCCCCTCACCAGCTGGCTCTGTGGGCTGAGCGCCAGCAGCGGCCCTATCCTGCTCCCTGCCTGCAGCCCTGGGGCGGCCTGGGGAGGTCCCCAGGCTGCCGCTGATGGGGCTGCCTGGCTCATTTCAGCACTGCTGCATCTGCGGCCAGAGCGGGGCCACCATCCTGTGCTGCAAGGAAGGCTGCAACAGATGGTTCCACCTGCCCTGTGCCAAGGAGGGCGGCTGTGTCACGCAGTACATTGCCCCATACAGGTAGCTCCTCTCCCCTTCTGGCCACCCTTGGGGAAGGACCAAGACTTTCTCATTAGGCCCATCCCTTTGTCCCCAGGTCCTTCTGCCCTGGACACCGTCCAGTGCAGATGGTGCAGGTGACTCCAGAGCCGGGCACCGAATGCCCCATCTGCATGGAGCCAGTGGAGGACAGAATGACCTTCAAGACCATCGTGTGCCCGACGTGCAAAAGAGCCTGGTTCCACAGGGACTGCCTCCAGGTGGGAGCCATGCCCTCAGGCCTGGGACACAGCAGGTGCTCAGCAGCACCAGGGCCTGGCTCACACTGCTTCTGTTTGCCCTGCAGGGACAGGCCATGCGCGCTGGTCTTTTGCACTTCAGCTGCCCCCTCTGCAGAGATAGTGAGGAATTCCTTGTGGAGATGTTCCGCATGGGGATCCGCACCCCCATCAGGTTGGTGTCCTTCTGCGGGGAGCACAAGGCAGGAGGGTGCAAGTGCCGTGCTGTGCCAGGCCCTGCCCCAGCAGTCCAAGCCCTGCCCCATCCAGGGAGTCTGGACTTGCGCTTCTCAGGGGACTTGGAAAAGCATTGGAGGAAGAGCAGGGTCACCCTGTTACCTCCGTGAGGGCAGGGCAGAAGAAACACATCAGCTTTTCCTTTCTCCATCAGAGGGCCAACATGGGAAGACAACAATGCCTTTGCGGATCTAGGAGAGAGGCACAGCAGGTGCAATGCCAGGGAATGCCTTTACCCAGGAGGCAGGGAGGAGGCAGAGGAAGAGGGGTGAGTTGGGAAGCTGCACCCGGGGCTCTGCAGGGAATCTGTGTCTCAGGAAGGGCTGAAAGCAGAAGGAGCCAGTGGTGCTGGGCTGCACAATCCCATGCTGGGACACTTTGTCTTCAGTGCTATCAACCCGTTTGTTTTCCCAGGCCCTGGGAGCTGCTCTTGTGCTCCTCCTGTGCTGCTGAGGGCACCCACAGGCGCTGCTCTGGCCTGACAGTGAGGACAACCCACTGGGAGTGTGAGAGCTGTGCTGGTCTCGGCACGGGTATGAGGCAAAGCAGGCGGGTGTCCCTGGGCTGGGGCCAGTGCCCAGGCTGGGCATGGCAAAGCCCATGGGCTCCTGGAGGGCTGGGGGCAGTGCTCTGGTCGGGCATGGCCTGCTCCAGGCCTGGCAGGCCTCGGACATTCTTGTTTGCTCTTACAGGTGCCAGGGATGAGCCGGAGCTCAATGGCCCCAGCCTGACCGGACAGTCAGGACTGGAATCTTCTCAGGGCCTCTCAGAATCTGAGGCCATCAGCCCCACCAGCAGCCCGGTGTCATCAGCTCTGGCTCCCCGTTCTCCATCTCCAGAGGCCAGCAGTCACAGCAGCCCCCAGCGTGCAGCCTCATCCTTGGCAGACAGCAGCAGCCCAAGCACATCAAGGCCAAGACACAGCAGCTCCATGGGCCCTGAGGACAGGGTCCATTCCAGGCGTGCTGGGCCTGACCGCAAGCGAAGCCGCTCTCGCCAGCAGAGTCGGGCCCCAGATAGACCCGTCCGGTCACGGAGTCGCCGTGACAGGAGCAGCGGGACAAGACCAAGGGCTGAGAGGCCCAGGCCCAGGGACACACCATCGCAGGCTTCCCCCAGATGCAGCTGCCCCTGCTGTCAAGCTCGGGCCTTAAGTCCACCTGTCTGGTCAAGGAGTCACTGTGACCAGAGCAGCAGGACAACATCAAGGACAGAGAGGCCCAGGCAAAGGCAGACACCATCGCGGGCAGCCCCCAGACTCAGCCGATCCCGCCAGGAAGCTCAGGCCCAGAGTCCACCTGCCCGGTCGAGGAGTCGCCGAGACAGGAGCAGCAGCACAACATCGAGGGCAGAGAGGCCCAGGCAAAGGGAGGCACCATCGCAGGCAGCCCCCAGACGCAGCCGCTCCCGCCTGCCACGTCAAGTCTCGAATCGACCTGTCCAGCCCAGCGGTCTCCAGGACAGGAACAGGAGGACAGCAGCAAATGCTGAGAGGCGCAGGCAAAGGGAGACATCCTCGGGGACGTCCCCCAGACGCAGCCGCTCCCGCCTGCAACGTCGGGCCTCAAACCGACCTGTCCGGTCCAGGAGTCGGCAGGACGGGAGCAGGAGGACAGCAGCCAGCGCTGAGAGGCCCAGGCGCAGGGGGACACCGTCGGGGACGTCGCGCTGGAGCAACCGCTCCCGCCAGCCACGTCGGGCCTCAACTCGGACCTCTAACAGCAGCACGTAGTGTCATCTTCTCTTTCTAGTCCCTCTGTTTGTGGCTGTAAGTGAAGGTGAGAAGGGTCAGTACAGGGACCTTGAGATTTGCAGGTCTGTGGAAAACCCAGATTAGCTCTTGGCATTTCTGTGATCCTTGATTTCTATGTTACCATGTATTGTGAAGGGAAAAGACACCTGAGGACATAGCTAATTAAAAAGGACACTCATTGCTGCCTTTAGACAGATATTTCCACACTGCTTCCCCTTGAAAGTGAACCAGTCCTTAATGGCTTGGATACGTTTAGGGAGACATGACGAGCAAGGTGTCTCTTAGGGAAGCTGTCTTTGAAAAGGCCGTGGGCTGTGTTGCCATCCTTGATCAATCTCATTTCAGTAAAACCTTTCTTCAGTAAAGCAGAGGGAGAAGGAAGAGAGTGAGACACTGCCTCAAGTGTCTGGAGAAATCGACTGCGACACTGCTGCTGATTTAAAAGACTTGCTTGGACCTTCAAAGGTCAAACCGGAAAAGACAGTGGAAATAGCCTGGGACCAAGAGGATGCGCAGGACTCTGCCCCAGACGAACGTCTGGGACCTTTGCCTGAAAACGACGGAACTCAGGAGTCGAGTGCTTTCAAGTTTTCCTTCTTTGAAGACACAGAGGAGTTGGGCATCAAAGAAGGTAACAGCAGAACCCTCCTAACGGAGCCATTTCTAAGGAACAGGCACTGTAGAGCAATATGGTGTGAAGAAGGTCAGAGGATTTTAATCCAGAGGATTAAATCCAGAGGATTTTCAGCAGCAGAAGTTAGTAATTATGCAGAAGTATTTTGATCTTCATTTCTACTTGCCAAGGTTGTGGGAGATTAATGAGAGGTAACTCCTGCTTGCATCTCAGGAATTTCGAGGTGCACGCCTTGAGAAGGCATTGGGATTTTTGCAGAGTGGTGAAAAAGCTTCTTGTTGTGCCCTAAACTTCTCAAACAAGGAAAAAGGTGACACAGCAGTCATACCAAGTTACCTAGAGCCCAAGAGGATTTTAAGGAAAATGGGTGTTAAGGTAGAGGGAGGAGCAAAATCCTGGAGTTGACCCCAAGCTCCATGAACATTCTGTTAGTTACCAAATTCTATTCCTGGACCTTCAGAAAAAGGAAACTGAATGACACTGAAGGATCATTGGGGTGTCCTAACCTCAGATAAAGTGAGGCCTTATGAAATGAAGATGAAGGAATATTTAATCAAGTCACAGTCAGGTAGGAATGAAAGGAAACCGTGCCGAGTTATCCAAAATATTAAATGTAACAACACAAAGCAACAAGCCCAGCACACTTGTGCTGTATTCAGGAGCTATTCACTGTCTTCTGGATGCAATGATAAATATTTAGGAATACATAGGAGATGCCTAGAAGAAAGTGGAAGATCCTGGAGCAGAGCTACAGCTCAGGAAATCAGGGAGGAGAAGATTCTGTCCTTCCTAAATCTGTCTTTCCCGGTATAAATATTTCACTTGAAAGAAGGAATTTTTCCTGGCAAGCAGAGAAATAATCTGGTTTTGGCTTTCTTTCTCTTTTGCTGCTGGTTTTGCAGGGCCTCACATACTTGGAACGATAAAACCGGAAAAAGTCACGTGGCAAGAGGATTCACATTTCCAAGACATCACTTCTGAGGGTGCTGATGAGCCGGAGATGTCAGAAATTGCAAAGCACCAAGAAAGGCAAGTTCCATTTGTATTTGTTGTCTACTTGGCTGTAGTAGTTGGATGCTGTGGGAATATTAGTGGCAGCACTGAGGAAATGGGAAACTGACACTGCACACCTCTGAGCAAGGAAAGTCATCTTGGAAAACCACTGGTGCTGTGTGGAGTCCAGAGTCCCAGCAGCCCATTGGATGTGAAGTTGAATGTGAAGAGAGAGAAGCTGAGCACAAGAAATGGACTGGGTTGTTTTGGTTTGGCCAACCCCAAACTGAGTTTGGCCACAAGGCAAAGACACAGTCAGTTTTTGTGTCAAACGTGGGGTCTTTTTATAGAAGGCTTTATTTGCATACTATGCAGGAAAGCTCTTCCGTGTATCCCATTTCTCTGAGGCACTACAGCTCTAACTCGTGCCCATGGGATTTGATAGGACCTTTTAGGATGCTAAAACCCCTTTGTACTTGTCTAGGGTTCTTTCTCTACCACGCACAGAAAGTGCTAGAGTTTTCTTCTTCTCCATAGATGACGAATGCCTAAAGAGGTACGACACAACTTCTTCAGTCCCCTTTTGTATATTTTTCCCTTTTAAACCCTTACTGGACTTGAGTAAGGAGGAAAAAATGCTGCCTGGTTATGAATGCTCTGTAGTCAAAATTTGCCATCCTTTCTTGTGGTCAAAGTTGTGGTAGAATCCCATGAGACAGTCCTGGTAAAAAATAAAGGCTGAGCAGCTTTCTGCCTTTCCTTTCTTTCAGATAATTACCTCATAGCTATAGGAACGTTTAGAGCTTAGCAGAAAAATAGTCACTAGACAGGTTAGCGAGACATTTGGGATCCTTTCAGGTAGGTCTATCTCCTTTAACTTTTTCCTGTCTTTCTGGTGTTACTGTTAGACATGCCGAGTGTTCTTGTCAGCCACATACGTCCGTGCGGTTCTTCATCCTAATGAATCTGGGGCTTGCTCTTCTGAAGCCAGTGAATTTTCGATTTAAAAACAAAGACAACAACAACAAAAAAACCCATACACAGCCCCCAAAAATTACACAGGCCACCAAAACAATTGCTTGTTCTATTTTGTAGAATATAGTCTCAAGACAGGCTTAAATGACGTTTGTTTCTTGAGACTTGCTAGATAACGCGGATGAAATGTATGGCTGTGTTCATACAGTTACTGCCCTGCAATCTTCCAGCCCGTCTGATTTGCAGGGTGTGTCAGAATGGAGATCTCAGCCCCTGGCAGGCAGCGCTTCTGGGGCCAGCTGTGGGATCCTGCTGCTGAGCATTTAATGCAAGAGCTGCTGTTTCACTGCAATTTAGATTGCAGCATGTTCAGGGAGACAGCTGCTGCCTTTCATTTTTCTTAGTACACCAGGCTGCAGTAGGGAACATTTCTGCTGGAGCCAACATGTGGTGGGGGGCAAGAGAATAGGAGGGACGTGGAGGATAGAGCTTCTGACTTTATCGTGTTGTTCATTCATGATTGTTGGGAGCAGCAGCCGAATCAGAAGGGTTGAACCCTATTGATTGGTGTTGTGTTTTCTTTTGTGCACAGGGCCTAAAGTTATTTTGTAGATCTGTAGAGCTCAGTGAAGACAAAGTGGGTTGGGAAGACATATGTAGATTTATTGCTTGAGGTGAGTATGGAACATTGGCTCCCTGGTAACAGTGGCTGAATGCTGAGCATGGGGAGGGAACACGGCTATGGATGTGCATGCAAAATTAATTCAGGACCTCCAGAAAAGCCTGAAACTTTGGAACTGTCAGGGAACAAATGGGTGTTGGTATACTGGTGTGTGTAACATGATGTTGTGATGTCCAGCCAAGTAAACCACTGCATCTCTCTCTGTTACAGGAGCAGCTAGCTAGCTAGATGTAAGGGAAGTGTTTAAGAGAAACAGTGACTTTAGAGACTTCTGCAAGTAGTGGATTCAAAAACTTCTCCTAGGAATATGTTAGATTTTCATTAATTTCTGGATCGTCTAAGGAAGCATAAGAATTCCATAGGGAAACTGAACCCAAACTAATAAACCCTTTCTTGAAAAGAATCGTGTCATATTTGTTCCTTGAAGAAGTTGCCAAGCAACCTTACCGTTTAAATCCTTTCAAGGATCTAACAGCAATGTCAAAGGCCTCCCAGGCCTGGGCCAGGCTGGGCCGCAGCAGTGCCCCCAGCCCTCCAGGAGCCTACGGGCTCTGCCAAGCATAAAAGGACACTGCCCCCAGCCCCGGGGGCTTGGCCTGACAGCCGAGCCCAGAGCAGCAGAGCTGTCACACTCCCCGCTGGTTCTGGTCGCTCTCAGGCGCGAGCAACGCCCGTGGGTGCCCTGGACAGCACAGGAGCAGCACAGGGGCACTTGCCAGGGCCTGGAGAAGCACAGGGGTCAGCTTCTGCACGGCGACACAGCAGGCATGCTGCAGGGGACAGAGCCAATGGCAGCGGGCATGAGCAGCTCTGTGGGGCTCTCAGCCCACAGCATCGGCCCCAAGAGCTGCTCTGTCCCTGCCTGCGTGCCTGCCTGATGGGCAGGGCTGGAGGCCTTGGAGAGCAGCGGCCATTGCGGGCACGGGGCTCCCAACAGCTGCCCCCTGGCCCAGCTGGGCCCCACTTGAGGAGGAAGGAGGCTCCCAGCCCTGGCCTGGCTGAGCAGCTCCTGCCTCCTTTGGCCTCTGCTCTGGGCCCCACGCTGGCCACCCCGACAGCCCCTGGGCCAGGCTGTGAGAGGGGCTGCTTTGCCCTCACCTTGCTCACTAACATCAGGGCCCTCCTGCTCCCTGTCACACATGATTCTGGTCAGGGGTGAGTCCCTGTGCAGGAACACCACGGTCTCCTCCACGTGCGAGTCCTCTCTCTCCATGGCAGAAAAAAAAGAGTGCTCCTTCATAGCAGCATACTTGTCTTGATACTGTCTCATGGTTTCAGTGGAATCGAAGCACTCAGCTCCCTTTACCTGGGGTATTTGAGGGGCAACTGTATCAAATCCCAGCATTACATTGTTAGAACTGTAGAGAGCAATGGCTAGCTAGCAAAGGTCATGTTCCCATGCAGCAGTTAGCTGGGAAAGAATTAGACAGTAGAGTTCGGTTAGTGTGAGATGTTGCAAAGTCAGGAAGACCTTAGTGATAACTGTTAACTGAGAACAGGACGCTGTGATCAGAAGAATGTGAATTCAGCATAGGTGAGCGATCACAGGAATGTGGAATTAGGTGGAGTTGACCTTAATTGAAAATATCCAATAACGAGCTTGCTTTTGCACTAGGTATGAGCCTAATTATTGAAGCTATATAAGTGGTTTTAGAGTTACCAATAAATGAGACTTGCTGATCATTCATATTGAGTGCTGCATTTCTTCCGCCAAACTCATCAAGGTGCCCAAACAGCAGGGACCTTTGGGACCTTTGGGATCTTTGGGACCTTAAAAAGGAGTTGGAGTCAGCCAAGGGAGTTGGTGTCAGGGGACGGGTCCTCCGCAGCAAGGACGGCCAAACGCAACAGCTGTGCCGTGTTCCAGGCAACCTCACAGGAGAGTCCTGGTCAAAAAGCAACGTTGCCGCGCCCCAGGCGTCCTTATAGAAGAGTCCTGCTGTAAGGTGCTGCTGAAACTTTGTAGGGGCTGCAACAGCACGCACTGACGGTAAGATGGAAAGGCAAGCAGCATATGATTTATTTACCTGCTTTTTAGAAAAGCGACAGGTTAAAGATTTTGATTTGTGCAAGGAGCTTCCTGGACTTCTTGCTTATGGGTATGCCCGGGGGTGTTTTCAGAATCCCCATACAGTCCATGAATTAAGTGAGTGGCAAAAATTTGGAGATAAATTGTGGGAAGCTGTTTTAAATGATGATAGAACTGCTAAAAAAAATGGAAAAACTGTGGCGGACAGTTCATAATGTTCTTTTGCAGTATCAGGCTGAAGAGGCAGCTGCCACAAAGGCATCTGCAGCTATGTCAAAAAATAGATCATTAGAGGGAATGAATGAGTGTCCATTGCCACCCGCCACGAATACAGTAATTTTGACTCGCCCCGCGCCATCACTGACCCCTGCCGCAGCTACTAATCCTTTTGTGCCATCTTCAATACCTTCACCTACTAACCTTGCTTCTGGAACGGAGCCTTCGGCACCGTTACCACCCTCCCCTATGAGAAATCCTGAGGTAGGGCATGAGTTAGGTGAGGCTATTGCACGGGAAAGAAGGGAGACATGGGCTGCATTGGCATGGAATATTTTGCAAGAGGGTGATCAGGAAATAGCAGACGCTGTTTTGGAAGTAGCATGTCCCGTAACCTTTGCATCAATTCAACGGGGAGGAATACAAGCTCAAATGACAGCTTTAGATTGGAAGTGGTTAGCACAGTTGTGATCTACAGTCAGTAAGTTTGGAGTGACCAGTGAACCGGTTAGACAAAGGATTGATTATTTGTGGGCTACACAGATTTTGTTGCCTGCAGATTGTAGGAGTATTATGAAATTGATTCTTAGTCAGCATCAGTGTGATAAGCAAGAGACCCTTTTGTTCACCTAAACATGTAGCTACGATGCTTTGCAAAACTATGCTTTGTGGAATCAGGATGAGGTTGAAGGTTGCTACTGACGCTTGCATAAATCACTAACGGCCTTGCGAGCTTTCTTGAATTCCAGAAAGTCACCATAGATAAGCCTTAACAGAAAACAGTGAAGAAAGGTCAAAAGGATAAGACTGAGGAAGACCTATGATCTTCATCCCGCGACCACCAGAAGGCAGAAAAAAGACCCCCTAGCAACCGGAGACACATGCGCAGAGACGCCAGAGAAAGGACACGTAACCCGGAAGCCGGGTTAAAAGGGGGAGTACGGAAACCAGCGGCGCGGCAGTTGCGTGGAGCGGGAATTCTCCTGCTCCCCTGTCACCCAGCGCTGATCTATTGCTTATTGCTTGCTTGCTGTAATTAATAAAACTTTTCTCTGATTGAACCAGATCACTCTCTTGAGGGAATTCATAACAAATTTGGTGCCCGTGACTCGGATGCAATCTGTAGGGCAGATTCTCGGCACTGCCAGGGGGGCGCCCCGCTAATATTTAGCGGCCCGGAGGACCGGTTTCTGCCTCGGTTGCACCGACGAACCTAAATTTAAGGCAAGTAGCAAAAGGGAGACTGGTCGACCCCTTAAAATCTGTGCACAGAGTCCGGACGAAGCCGCGGGACGCGTGAGTATTACGGGAACCGTTCGGTTGGGGTCAGGATCCCGGAGTGTGGCGAAGTGGTGTGTGTGTGTGAGAGGGGGACTGGTAGCCAGATTCCCCAAGCGAGTGCGGACCCTCAGTAGTGCGGTTCCCATTGGCCCGCGAGGGCGTGGGCCACGAACCAGGGGAAGTGAAAGAGGCTGTGTGATTTGAAGGCACTCCGGAAGAATGGGGCAGGGGAAGAGCAAGCACCCTGTATCTATTAAACTCCCACCGGTACCTAGAGATAGTCCATTGGGTTTTATACTAGATAATTGGAAGCATTTCCCGGGAACAGAAAATAAAGATAGGGCAAAAATGAATCACTATTGTGTAGAAGCATGGGGAGGAAAGGAAATTTCAAAGAATGTATTTTGGCCTACATTTGGATCAACCGAAGATTGGGTTAAACAAAAATTAAACTCCTGGGTAAATACAAAGATCCTCTTTAGCTCAGAGGAAAGTGCTTATGCAGAGACCTGGGTAGTAAATCCCGAGGTTTTTATATTTGACAGAGAACTCAGGGGAGGGGAAGGGAAAGAAAAAGAAACCCCGAAAAGAAGATGCTTTGATAATCCCCCCCAACTCCATTTGTACCACCACCACCACCATGAGCCCCTCCCCTCCAAACCCCGAGGAGGAGGATTTAGACATGCCAGATGTGGGGCCTGTTACCAGGAATAGATCCAGAAGGAACCAGGAGAACCTATTCCCATTAAGAGAGATGCCAATGGGTGGCCCTCAAGCTGGAATAGGGTTTATATCTGTCCCCCTTAGTTCGGGGGATGTTAGAGACTTCAAAAAGGAAATGGGGCATTTGTTGGAAGATCCATTGGGGGTTGCAGAAAGAGTTGATCAATTCTTAGGACCCAATATGTACACAGGGAGGAATTACAATCTATCCTGAATATTTTATTTACGGCAGAAGAGAAAAACATGATTAGAAGGGAAGGAATGCGCATTTGGGATGCTCAGCATGTCCAGGGACCACTGGCAGATGTAAAGTGGCCCCTCCAAAATCCCCATTGGGATGACCAAAATCCAGCGCACAGAATAAATATGCAGGATTTGAGGACTATTATAATTCAAGGAATTAGGGAGGCAGTCCCGAGAGGTCATAATATAAATAAAGCATTCAATGAGAGGCAAAAGAAAGACGAAACTCCTACGGAATGGTTAGAAAGACTAAGAAAGAATTTTCAACTATATTCCGGAATGGATCCAGACACCCAATTGGGGCAAGCACTGCTTAAAGCACAATTTGTGGCAAAAGCCTGGGAGGATATTCGGCGGAAGATAGAAAAATTGGATGGGTGGCAAGACAGAGGTTTGGATGAGCTTTTGCGGGAGGCACAAAAAGCGTATGTTAGGAGAGAAGAGGAGGCTCAGAATCGGCAAATTAAGATGATGGTGTGAGAGAGAGTAGAGATCAAATCTGGAAAGGGAAACAACAGAGACCGATCAGAGATTCAAATGAAAGACAGAACACTAAGGTTTGTTTTTATTGTGGAAAGAAAGGACACTTTAAGAGAGAATGTAGGGTGAGGATCCAGGATGAAAAGATGTTCAAAGAAGACTAGGGGGGTCAGGGGCTCCTTATTCTGGGGACCTGAAAACACCAGAAAGAGCCCTTGATAAAGTTAAAAGTGGGTCCCCAGCACCAAGAAATAACATTCTTGGTAGATACTGGAGCTGAGAGATCAACCATTCAGTTTTTACCTAAAGGATGTAGTATATCCAAAGAAACTGCCACGGTAGTGGGGGCAAAGGGGGAACCCTTTGAAGTGGGGGCTATTAAAGATGTGGTGATAGAATCAGAGTCAAAAATTGGGTTGGGAAATTTTTGATTAGTACCAGAAGCAGATTATAATTTGTTGGGACGGGATTTAATTATTGAATTAGGAATACATTTAGATATAGTTGATAAGGAGGTGAAGATAAAGCTATGCCCTTTAAGAGTGGAAGATGAAGACAAAATAAACCCAGAAGTGTGGTATACACCTGAGAGTGTGGGACAGTTGAGGATAACCCCATTCTCAGTCACTATTAAGAACCCAGAAATCCCAGTTAGAATAAAACAATATCCCTTGTCACTTGAGGGACAAAGAGGGTTGAAACCAGAAATTGACAGACTCTTAAGTAAGGGACTATTAGAACCATGTATGTCACCTTTTAACACACTCATACTGCCAGTAAAGAAGCCAGATGGGACTTATCGCTTGGTACAAGATTTAAGAGAAATTAACAAACGCACAGTAGCACGGTTCCCCATAGTTGCAAACCCGTACACATTACTAAGCAAGCCGGGACGCAACAGTTTGTGGTACAGTGTTACAGATTTAAAAGATGCATTCTGGGCCTGCCCCTTTGATGAGACTAGCCGAGATTATTTCGCATTTGAATGGGAAGATCCAGATACGGGGAGGAGACAACAACTGAGATGGACAGTATTCCCCCAGGGATTCACAGAATCCCCCAGTTTGTTTGGGCAGGCATTGGAGCAGATTTTACAGGATTATCAGACAGACCCAGGAGTGACCTTGATACAATATGTAGATGATTTGCTTTTAGCTGGGAAAGAGGAGGAAGATGTAAGGAGAGAGAGTATTAAGTTGTTAAATTTCCTGGGTTTAAAGGGATTGAAAGTATCCAAGGCAAAACTCCAATTTGTAGAAGAAGAAGTAAAATATTTAGGCCATTACCTTAAAAACGGGGAGAAAAAGATAGACCCTGAAGGGATAGAAGGAATTCTGTCACTACCGGTTCCCAAAAATAAAAGGCAGATACATGAAATCTTGGGGTTAACAGGGTACTGTAGACAGTGGATTGAAAACTATAGCAGCAAAGTTAAATTTTTATATCATAAATTGACACAGGAGGGATTAATGAAATGAGTTCAGAAGACACAGAAAAATTCCGGGAGCTACAAGAAAGTTTAATTCATGCTCCTGTCTTGAGTCTTCCAGATTTGAAAAGACCCTTTTATTTGTTTGTAAATGTGGAAAATGGGATTGCCTTCGGAGTCCTGACTCAGGAGTGGGCAGGGAGAAAGAAGCTGATAGGGTATCTATCAAAGATCTTGGACCCCGTGAGTAAGGGCTGGCCAACTTGTCTGCAAGTAGTAGCAGGATGTGCCCTACTGGTGGAGGAAGCTAGGAAAATCACCTTTAATAGCAATTTGAAGGTAATGTCCCCCCATAACATTCGGGGTGTGTTACAACAAAAGGCGGATAAGTGGATTTCAGATGCTAGACTTCTAAAATATGAAGGAATTTTAGTTGAGGCCCCAAACTTAATATTAGAAACCACTGCTTTACAAAACCCGGCTGCATTTTTGTATGGAGAACCCGAAGGCGAACCTTTGACACATGACTGTAGAACTACAATTCAGGAACAAACCAAAATTAGACCTGATTTGGAAGAAGAGGAATTAGAAAGCGGAGAAAAGCTGCTTGTGGATGGGTCCTCCAGAGTAATAGAAGGAAGGAGGAAAACAGGCTATGCCATCGTACGAGGACCTGATTTGCAAGTCTTAGAATCAGGTCCATTAGACAAATCTTGGTCAGCCCAAGCCTGCGAATTGTATTCAGTATTAAGGGCATTGAAACTACTAGAAGGAAAGGAGGGGACAATATATACAGATTCCAGATATAGTTACGGAGTGGTGCATACGTTTGGTAAACTGTGGGAAGAAAGAGGTTTAATAAACTCCCAAGGGAAATATTTAGTTCATCAAAAACTGATAATTGCAGTATTAAAAGCCCTGAGAAGGCCCAAAAGGTTGGCAGTGGTTCATTTGAATGGACACCAGAAGGGAATGGACTGGAGGAGTAGAGGAAATAATGCCGCCGACCAGGAGGTGAAACGAGCGGCATTACGAACCATGGTCCTAAAAGAAAGAGGGGGGCATGAAGAAATTTTGAAACATAGGGATAGTGACTTAAGAAGTAGATTTACTGAGGAAGAGAGGTTAAAACTCCCAGAGACAGGAGCAATAGAAAACCCAGAGGGGAGATGGTTTCTCCCAGATGGCCAGGAAGTACTACCAAAAGCCATAGCTCAAAGAATATTAGAAAAAATACATCAAAGGACACATTGGGGAGCACAGGGGTTAACAGACTATTTTGCTGCAAGGTATATGAGCACAGGTATCCGAGACTTAGCTAAGCAAATTACTAGAAGCTGCCTCCCATGTTTACGAACGAATAGGAAAAATCTCAGAAAATTACCGTATGGAGGGAGACCCCTGGCAAAAAGACCCTTTGCAAATATTCAGATTGATTTCACAGAACTACCAAAGGTAGGGAGACTTAAATATCTCCTGGTCCTAGTAGACCATCTCACCCATTTCGTAGAAGCTTTCCCAACATCTAGGGAAACTTCACAAACAGTTGTAAAGGTGTTATTAGAAGAAATAATCCCTAGATATGGAGTACCAGAGACAATAGACTCTGACAAAGGTCCCCACTTTACATCAAAAATAACTCAAGAGGTGTCAGAAGCATTAGGAATAAAGTGGGAACAACACGCCCCTTGGCACCCTCAAAGTTCTGGAAGAGTAGAAAGGATGAATGGGGAAATAAAAAAGCAACTTACCAAGCTGGTGATGGAAAGGAAATTATCATGGGTTAAGCGTGTTCCACTAGCCCTTGTGAATATTCGAACCCAGCCAAGGGCAGATTTGGGAATTTCCCCTTTTGAGATGTTATACGGTATGCCCTATAATATAGAGGAAGTTCAAACACATCCAAACGTGAGTGATCAATACATCAATAAGTACTTAATAAAATTAATGAAGTTCAAAAGGGCATTGTGGGAAAAAGGGATGCTAGCTCCAAGACCACCATTGGATTTTATATTACACCAGGTACAACCCGGAGAGTGGGTGCTGATAAGAAGTTGGAAAGAGAATCCCCTAACACCGAAGTGGGAGGGACCGTATCAAGTCCTACTAACAAGTGATTCTGCAGTCCAAACAGCAGAGAAAGGCTGGACACATGCGAGTCGAATAAAAGGACCTGTGAAGCCACCAAAAGCTAATAACTGGGAAGTGGTTAGCACGGCTGGGGATTTGAAACTTAAGATATCCCAAACAAAATAACATCTAAGAGCTATTAACTTGCTTAGAAATTTATGAATAGTAAACTCCATAAAGGCTTTTATATAGAATATAAAATACCTCCATCTAGTGGTGAGGAAATATATAATAGAAGTGTTAAAATAGGCTGTGCTTTATGCCGAGGTTGTTATCCTTTTGTCTGTTTTAAATGTATAATATGTGAAGAACATTGGTGGACCCACGGTCATATAGGCTACCCACCAAGAGGGCTGTGTAGATCTTGCTACACTGCCCAGAGGAGACTCACTGATTGGGCCCTAGTAACCAGAATACAAGCGGGAGAGTTTGAGACAGGATCAGAGAAGTGGTGGGCCATCTACTCTAAAGGAGTCAATCCCTCGTATTATTGTTACCATCCAAACGAACCTGCGCCTTTTGTAGCAAATATAGTAGCTGGGTTGTGCAGACGGTGGCTCCAGGAATTGAGGTGCAATACCCCTTTAGTAAAACATAAAAGTTGGGAAAAATACATACAAAGAATCAGTAAAAGAAGGAGTAATTCCCCTCCTGAAGAGTACTCTTGCTGCCGAGAAGATGGTACACCCCGTGTCCCGCGGCAACCGGGTCGACGACGGCAGAGGCAGAAGAGTAATAAACTGTGGAGGGAAACACTCCAATATACATGGGACCAAAAGGTCATGGTCCTGGAAATGCCACAAGAGTGGGAATGAGACAACCCAGCAAAATAATTTCAGGGGAATCCAAATTGACACTTCACAAAAGAAAAGCCTCTATTATAGCAGGGGAAGCCAATGCTCATTAAAGAAGTCAGTAACATTTATAATCTTAATCAGCACATTTTTTAACATTTAACATTTGTACAAGCAAGACTCACGAACCCTTCAATTGGTCTTTAATTTGATGGGAAGACCAGGTCATTATCCAATCACAGATCACCTCTGAAGCCCCCAGCTTTCAAGTTACACTAGACTCTCTCATTAAGTGGAAGGGTACTAGTTATAAACGGCCCGGGTGTAAGGTACTATATATGTGCCCAGCTTCTAATCCAGGCAGAGGATATTGTAATTATCCTGGTGAATTTTATTGTAGATATTGGGGCTGTGAAACAATTTCCATGGGGTGGAAAGTACAGAACCCAGATAAGCATCTAAAGGTTGAAAGGGGTCCACACGGATGTATAAAGCCCAGGACAGATCCCTCGGGGGCAGTAATGTATGTTGGGACTTGCAAATTTCACTATATCAATATCACACAATCCCAAGACCCTGGGTGGTTATTGGGACGAACCTGGGCTCTCAGGGTATGGGAACCTGGAAAAGATCAGGGAATGCACATTCTTATAAAGGAAGAGGTGGTTCCCCATGATTCGAGATCTGTGGGACCAAATCCAGTGGTGTGGGGAGCAGTAGACCCCAAAGTAAGGGATCAGAATAACCATTCAGAAAAACTAGAAAATAGCAAGTTCCAAGTTTCAACCACGGTAGGGATACCCCAAGAATATGGAAACGAAGCCCTTTGGAAAATTTTACAGGCTACCTTTAAAGCGTTAAATAATACACACCCAAATTTAACTAGGGAATGTTGGTTATGCTATAACATTAACCCACCCTTTTATGAAGCCATAGGCTCCATAGCAGAACCAAAAAGGGTAAACGGTACCAATCCTGCTGCCTGCTTATGGAAAACAGGAAGAGAAGATACCCCAGGAATAACATTATCTCGAGTCACTGGAAAAGGAAAATGTCTAGGAAATGTGCCCCCAGATAAGAATCATTTATGTCAGACAAAAATGCAGATTAAGGACCCTCGCAAGCCAGCTCAGTGGCTGATTCCAGCAGCTAATACTAAATGGGTTTGTAACACCTTAGGAGTAACCCCATGTGTTTCTATAACAGCCTTTAATGAAACCTACGAATTTTGCATACAGGTTATAATAGTTCCCAGGATTATTTATCATTCTGAAGAATATGTGTATACACAATACCAAAACCCAGAACATCATTTGGTGAAGCGAGAACCCCTCATGGCACTAACAGTAGCCGTATTGCTAGGCATAGGAGGAGCTGGACTAGGAACAGGTATAGCATCCTTAGCGAATCAACACCAGGGGTTCAGAGAGCTTAGAATTTCAGTAGATGAGGATTTAAGAAGTATCGATAAATCTATAGAAGACCTCACAGACTCCCTAGACTCGCTAGCTGAGGTGGCCTTGCAAAATAGAAGGGGATTAAATCTATTATTTTTACAGCAAGGGGGCCTATGTGCTGCGATCAGGGAAGAATGCTGTGTATATGTAAACAAAAGTGGGGTAGGAAGAGAAACTATGGCCAAATTACGGGAAGGACTGGAAAAGAGAAAGAGAGAACAAGAAATGCAACAAAGTTGGTACGAATCCTGGTTTAACTATTCTCCCTGGTTAACAACTCTGCTATCTACCATAGCGGGACCGCTAATTTGACTAATTTTAGGACTTAGTTTTGGCCCTTGCATTTTCAAAAAAATCATTAGCATCATGAAAAGCAAGTTAGAAGCAGCTCACCTTATGTTAATACAAGCTAAATATGAAACCTTAAATGGGGAAGAGACAGAAGATTATTTAGAACTAAGTAAAAGAGAACTACAAAGATTTAGCGAACAAAAGTAAGGCATAGAAAAAGGGGGGGATTGTGATAAGCAGAGACCCTTTTGTTCGCCTAAACATGTAGATACGATGCTTTGCAAAACTATGCTTTGTGGAATCAGGATGAGGTTGAAAGTTGCTACTGACGCTTGCATAAATCACTAACGGCCTTGCGAGCTTTCTTGAATTCCAGAAAGTCACCAAAGATAAGCCTTAACAGAAAACAGTGAAGAAAGGTCAAAAGGATAAGACTCAGGAAGACCTATGATCTTCATCCCGCGACCACCAGAAGGCAGAAAAAAGACCCCCTAGCAACCGGAGACACATGCGCAGAGACAGCAGAGAAAGGACACGTAACCCCGAAGCCGGGTTAAAAGGGGGAGTACGGAAACCAGCGGTGCGGCAGTTCCGTGGAGCGGGAATTCTCCTGCTCCCCTGTCGCCCAGCGCTGATCTATTGCTTATTGCTTGCTTGCTGTGATTAATAAAACTCTTCTCTGATTGAACCATATCACTCTCTTGAGGGAATTCATAACAATCAGCAGTTGTTGTTTAATGCACAGTGGCAAGCTTATTGTCAAGAAAGTGTAAATGTGCAAAGACAGGCAGGTGATCCACTGCATGAGCTAACTTTGGAAGAACTTACAGGATTAGGAGCATATAGTCAAGTGGAAGCACAAGCTATTCTGGGGCTACCCAAGTTGAGAGAAGGGATGCGGTTAGTGCAAGCTGCATTTGATCGGATTAAGGAGCCAGGAGGTTATTCCATCTTATATGGGTATTAAACAAGGGCCAGATGAGCCATTTGGAGCATTTATTGATAAAGCGGCTGCAGCTATAGAGCGGGCAGGTGTTCCTGAATATATGAGGGGAGCATTATTAAAACCATGTGCATTACAAAGTTGTAATGCAGCAACCAGGTCAGTTTTAAATTCCCTAAATGCTAACTGGACTATTGAAGAGGCATTAGAAAGGATGTCTAATATACCAGTGGGCTCACAGGCAATATTAGTCCAGGCAATTAAAGAACTAGGGCAAGGGTTAGAAAGCAGGCCGCAGCTACTCAGAGTCAGGTTTTAGCAGCTCTTGCACCCCTACAAGCAGCTACAACCAACAATGGCAGGATTCCAGCCTCCCGACTCATATGTTTTCGCTGTGGCAACCTTGGACATATTTGGAAGGAATGTACTGTGCCATCTGTTTGGGGCAATCACTGTCGGTCTAATACCCATGCTGATAATGTCTGCCGCCGGCGATCGGGAAACGGGAAGGCCAGCGCGAGGAGCCGCCGCGCCAGGACACAAATAGCAGCTGCCGGAACATCAGTGCTTCAACTTCCCTCCAGCCTGCCACAGCAGGGAGCCTCGGCCTGGACCTGGCAGCCTCAGTGACTGGGGATTTATTGACATCCCAGCCCTACAAGATTCCCACGGGAATTATTGGACCAGTGATAATAAATGGAAAAGCTGTGGGTGCAGTAGTGTTGGGACATTCATCTGCTAGTCTAATGGGACTGTTTATTTTACCTGGAGTAATTGATGTGGACTATTCTGGTGAAATATATATCATGGCATATACGCTGGCACCACCAGCCAGAATTGATAAGGGACAGGGAATTGCACAATTGGTGCCACTACCGCAATATACCCATCAGTTGACACCATTGAAAAATCAATGACAGGTTACAGGTGGATTTGGTTCTACAGGAGGACTTACATTACTTACTCTGGACTTAAACACTCGACCCAAGCAAACAGTTGTTCTCAATTATAACGGAGAATCCCATCAATTAGAAGGATTATTGGATACTGGAGCGGACTCAAGCATTGTTGCTCCACAGTATTGGCCCCAGGAATGGCCTTTGTTGCCTAGTACGGTTACTGTTACAGGGGTTGGAGGCTTAACTTTAGTGAAAAAGTCTCCACAAATCCAGATTCAATTAGATGGGAAGGTCATCAGTTCTGTTTTGTCAATTGTCCCATTATCAGACAAGGTTCAATGTCTAATAGGGAGAGATATTTTGTCACAACTTGGTGTTATTTTGACCAGTAAGCACCCTTTAGAATAGAGGCCATTGTTTGGACTTTCCCACTCCCACTTAAATGGATAATTCAGGAACCAGTATGGGTTGAACAGTGGCTTTTAAAAAGGGAAAGTCTGCAATAAGCTCATCAATTAGTGCTGGAACAATATCAGCAAGGACATTTAAAGTTGTCAACAAGTCCTTGGAATACCCCTATTTTTGTTATAAAAAAGAAGTCTGGGAAATATCGGCTTACGTGCAGTAAATGAACAAATGAAGCCAATGGGGGTGCTACAACCCGGTTTGCCCAAGCCTGCAATGTTGCCAAAAGATTGGCCCTTGTTAATAATTGATTTAAAGGACTGTTTTTTCACTATCCCACTGCATGAACAGGATACTTGCAGATTTGCTTTTACCTTGCCTTCATTAAATCGAGCAGAACCAGACATGAGATTTGAATGGACAGTTTTACCACAAGGTATGCGTAATTCTCCTACCTTGTGCCAGCTTGATGTTGATAATGCTTTGCAGCCACTACGTGTTCAGTGGCCTACAACTATTATTTATCATTATATGGACCATATTCTTTTTGCTCAGTCGCAACCTTTTGCAGATAAACAAGTTAAAGACATTCAAACACAACTACTTCAGAATGGACTGCTTGTTGCACCTGAGAAAATACAGCTGTCGTCCCCATGGAAATATCTCGGGTGCACTTTAACTGAGCAGTATGTTGCCCCTCAGAAACTGTCATTAAACATGTCACTTCATATTGTTCATGATGCTCAGCGATTGCTAGGAGATTTACAATGGCTTAAACCTGTTGTGGGTATTCCTAATGAGCTTTTACAATCCTTACGACCTTTGTTAAAGGGTACTGATCCTACAGCACCTATACAGGTCACCAGTGAACAACAAGAAGCTCTCAATAAAATAATGGCCTGTATCCAGACAGGTGTTGTTCGTAGCTGAGATCCAGACTTGGACATTAACCTTACTGTATGGTTTGGACCTCAACATCTCATCGGCGCCTTAACGCAACAACAGAAGAAAACAGGGGAGATATGGGTGTTGCTATATTTTATATATTAGTAAAGGCCTGTATGCACAAACCAGCCTTTGAAATAAGTCGTGATATTAAGGGCTAAAATCCTTGAAACTTGCCTGCAGAAGAGAGAGTAAAGCAAAACAATATCCTTGTGTACAAGGATAAGAATGTAAACCTGTGTGTGTTAGCCAATAGTAGCTTGCTCTGCCCGCAAACCCTGTAGAACCCTATAAAAGGTGTGTTAATAATAGAAATAAACGGCATTCACAATTACTTCTGTGAAGACTGGTGAACAGCTCGGGGGTCTTTCAACATCTGGCGCTCCGACCAAGGACACCCCTGCGGGCAGAGGGGCTTTGGAGTCAGCGGAGTGGATCTGGGCATTAGACGTCGCGGGCTTGGATCGGCACCGGATAGGCAGCCTGAGTGCGGTGAAACGCTGAGCGGTAGGACGTGGAAAGTCAGGCTGCTGGGGGGGGCCCAGGAAGGCAAGGGCGTGGTAGAAGGGTCGCAACCTTCCCCCTTGCAGGTGGCCGTCAGCATGGAGGCAGAGTTTGCGGCGGCAGATAAACTGCCTCTCTGCATCCTCGTTAAACGAGGCGAAGCAGCCCAGGAAAAGGACCTGGATATGCTCATTATATGGGCTAATTGTCATGGGCATTTGCAGTGCTCACACCGCTTTTTGCGGTGCAAGAATGGACTGGTATGTCGGCTCTGATATGGGAAATGGCAATTACAGAAAAGAGCAAGGACACTGCGTCTCTCGGTTGAACTTGGCAGATTGTAATTAATACCTTAAAAGACAGAAAAGCGAGATATGCTGAGGCTGTGAGCCCCGTAATTCTACCTGTGTCACAGCGGCAGATGCCTTTACCTCCCACTGCTGGACAAGCACTCCTATCTATGCTGCCCATGGAGAGAGGGAGGAAGAGTCAAAGAGAAAAAAAAAAAAAAAAAAAGTTCCACAGCGAACGCTGAAACAACGAACAGAATCTGTTCAGTTATGGCAGGATGTGATACATCCAGAAATATTTGCTTCATTTTTGGAGTCACTTTTAGCATTACAATCTTATTAAAGTTCCATCTTTACCACCCTGGAAGAAAAGAAGCCAAATTTAGATTGGTTTCCACCCGAACCAGGGGGACATGGGGGAGCACAGAGGTGGGCTCTGTGAGAACAAAGGCACCCTGGGGGCAGAAGCAGCGCAAGAAAAGTTCCAAGGCCACGCTGATAAGCTGCAATGATCGCTGTTGTTAGCACCTGGCCTGAGAGACTTTTCGTGTAACATCGCCTGCTTTTGTAAAATCGTGCCCTTTTTTCCTCTATCGGCAAACAACACGAGAGATTGAGAGAAAAAACTGCATTTGTTAAAGTTAACTTTGTGAGGTTTTTCTTTCCCTTTCTCTCCGTTTTCCTCGCTGCAAGAGTATGTAGAGAATGTGAAGGAAGATAAGAGCAGAGCTGCAGCAGCAGCAGAGTGGGCAGCTCACCCCCCCTGCTCCCTCTCTAAGAAGAAGCACCCAGATAATACCCAGTTTGTTAAAAAGTCATAATTTATTGGGTTTTCAAAATGTTTTTATATGCCATTGTAGAGTTAATTTTGTGTTTTAAGTAATTATGAGTTTATGCAATTGCAGTTTTTAGGATTTCACTAGAGAAGTTATTGTGATTCTTTGAACGTTTAAGAAAAAAAAAAAAAAAAAAGAAAAAAAAGAAAAAAAATAAAAAAAATAAAAAAAAAAAAGAGAAAAAGTGTTTAACAGAAGTTGCCTTGCAATAATTGGTTTTAGAACCTAAGGTTTAAACATGGTGTGATTTACAGCTTCTAGGAAAACCTTCCAATTAATGTTATCTACAGAAGAGATTTATGGTTTAAAAAATAATTAGTTAAGAGAACTTTACTGTACAAGACAAGTTAAAGTATATATTATCTATTTGCTTGTTTTTTCCACAATTTTAATAAGGTAATTTTAATGTGAGTCCTTTTGTTATATAAAGCACATATAACTGCATATACACCAATTTGGACTTTGGGTTTTAGTTTAAGAATTGGACTTGATGTTTCTGAAAAAATGTAAATGTAGTACTTTTGAAAAGTGCTACAAAGCTGGATGGCAACTCGCCAAATCCTGTGTTGTGGTTTTTCTCTAGAAAAGCTGCACTTTCAAATCCTAACCAATTTAAGCATATACTAGGCAAATTCCTGTTATGAATAAGTACTTTTAGTAACATTTGCAGTTATTGTGAGTTATTCTCAAAGCTAGATGACATAGAATTGTGATATATTTGTTACATTCTTATAATCTTTATAGTGAATTCATGTTACTGTTATATTGTGTTTAAAAAGTATATATCAAACTTTTAGTTGCCTTTTTGTACTAACAGAATAATATTAAGTTATGATTTTATTTAATATAGATTAAGTGTTAATAGAATTAAGGATAGTTAAGTTTTATAATGTTTAGGCTTGAATGTTTTTAAGTTAATTTTTCTAACTTAGATATTCTTTTAAGGTTAAGTTTGTTATTTCCTTTTATCATATATAATTATTGTTAGGTTTAAATATTGTTTAATTTAAATTGTTTTGTGTTTTATGGGAGACACTTGTTTAAACTGCAAAGTATAGTTATTTTCCTAGAGATATGAAGACAGCCACAACTGAAACAGCAGTGATGGAACACTGGTGAACACCTGCTTGTGGATAGAAGGGAATGCAGTCTGTGACACCCTTGACTTCATCAGGAGTTCTATTGGTTGTTGCAATCTCTGCAGTTTTGTTTGTTATAGCTTTCTTATTTTTCAGTGTTTCCAGAATTTTAAGAAGATGTATCATTGCTGAGGATCAGCTGCCATAGGAGAGGCTTCAGATTAAATCAACTGCTGCATGGTTTAATTGGTCTGGTACCTGAGGCTTCTGATCATTTGATTTGTACAAATGTATTTTAACAGTTTGCTGTGCTGTGAGCATCTCATAGCTGCTACTATTGAGAACCTTGTTCTAGAAATATGTTAAGAGGCATCTTTCCAGTTTAAAGCCAGGCCCTGGCCAAGCCTTGACTTTACCTGGAGGGAATGTTTGCCATCAGATCCAGATGTTTTCTGTCCTAAATCAGTATTTGAGTCACTTTTTGACTCAGCAATTTGACCCTGTTGATATGACAGCTGGATCAGTTTTGAAGTGGGCTTGGAGAATCATTTCCGGAGGTGATTACCCAATCCTTCACTGATTGTTTTGTTTCTGTTTGCTTGCTAACTATGGGATGCTAGTGCAGTGTTTTAGTAATTAATAGTAGTTTTATATTACATATGTTATTAATAATGTTTATGATTTAATTGATTTTTAACTGGTATAAGTTCTTATTAATTGTGTATATGGTTTTGTGTTGCTGTTGATGTTTATAACAGAAGTACATCTCATTTTATTTTTTTTTAAGAAAACAGGGGAAATGGATGCCCTAAAAACATTTGATTAGTGTAATTCATTAACTTCAAGGAGAGAAGTGCCTGTGTTTTGTTGGCAGGTTCAAAAAGGTCACCTGTCCATCTGACCAGACTGTCTGTCTCTGAACACATGAGATCCAGTGAACAGAGAAGTCATCACACGGCCTTGGTACTCCAGACATGGATCAGAAGTGGACCTGTCAGGACACAGTTGTGTCTGAACACTACACAGACAGTTGCCAACAGAACTTTTATGTCATTACTATGATGTTATGTCTCTACCAATTTTTCAGGTATCCTTTGTTTTAAGATTTAGAAGGATCTGAAGAACAACCTTGAACATCAAAACCCTCAGTCACCCATCAGCTGCCAGCTGACATCACGGGAGCAGTGAACGTTCCAGGACTGAATCGTGTTAGAGAAATTCTGTAGAAGATCTAAGAAAAGTGTAGAGACTCCATTTAACTGTATATAAAGCAAATTGTAGTTGTGTGTTTACCCTTTTAGCAAATTGCTTTCACGCTTAGACTACATATATACCAAAGCACGTGTGTTAAAAGTAGTTATATAATAGGTTAAGATAAAGAGTTTAGCCTGTGTAGTAATTGTTATGTTAGTATAAAGTATAAGTATTCCCCCTTCAAGAGCTAGTGTAAGCATCTTTGAAGGTTCATTTAACGATTGGCGTTTTAGCTGTAAGTTTGCAAATATGGTGTCATTTGCATGGAACAAACTGCTTATGGTAATTGTGTTGTGTATAGTCCCAACCAACTGTCTGCTAACTAACATCCAAAAGAGGCAGAACATGTGGGTCACTGGCACATTGAACTGGCCAAAAGTCAATGTGTCTAAGCCTAGCCACACCTGGAGATCCTTTCGCACCTGTCTCGTAGGAGTCCCTGAATGGGATCCTCCAGCATTTAAAGATTTAATTAGTAATGAGACTCAACTGAATCGATTGGCAATGTTGCAAGAGTGCAATTGCACTGTTGGCTTCACATTAAGACAACCTGAAGCCTGTTGGCAAGCAAAAAATTACCAACGTTCTCAATGTTACAACCCTCAGAAGAATTAGATTTGTTAAGTTCCACCAATACCTCAGGTGGATGGATAATGTTTGAACCCCCGACAAAAAGTCATTCCAACAAAGTAATGTAGCTCTGAGCTGCAGTCAACCCTATAGCTGATCTCGTTACTACCATAGAAAGTAAAGCCTTTGTTCGTGGTGCAATCTCACAGGACAATTACCAAAGCGATTACCTAGTTCCATGTTCCTAATCTGTGGGGATAGGGCATGGAATGGGATTCCTGCTAGTCCACATAGAAGACCCTGTTATCTTGGGAAACATAACCTTGTTCCACCCAAGCTAACACCAATTGTTGAATATAGCTAGCAAAATGAAGAACATCAAACAGTCAAAGCGAAGCCTGAATGAATTAAAGTTTAGCCACCCTAAAAAGGCTCGCTTGTTGGACTAAGGAAGGATTGAACTTAACATCCACAATGTTAAGTGAGCTTTCAGCCAATGTGAGTAGTGTACATCATGCAGTATTATGAAATCGAGCTGCAATGGACCTTTTGCTCTTGGCACAGGGACGTGGTTGTGGGGAGCTTGAAGGCATGTGCTGCTTGGATCTTACTGATCATTCAGCTTCCATCCATAAGCAACTACAACAGCTACAAGATGGGTTACATGCCCTGGAGGAAGATAGTGACCCCACTGGAAGCTGGTTCGCCAGCTGGGGCAACACCGGATGGTTGAGGTCTCTTGTGCTAGAAGGGGGACGGACTTTACTTATAGTGTTAATTGGGATGACAGCCTAAGTTGTGTGTTATCTTATCCAAAGCCTGGTTTGTGCAAAAAGAGAAAGGGGGAATTGTTGCTATATTTTATATATTAGTAAAGGCCTGTATGCACAAACCAGCCTTTGAAATAAGTCGTGATATTAAGGGCTAAAATCCTTGAAACTTGCCTGAGAAGAGAGAGTAAAGCAAAACAATATCCTTGTGTACAAGGATAAGAATGTAAACCTGTGTGTGTTAGCCAATAGTAGCTTGCTCTGCCCGCAAACCCTGTAGAACCCTATAAAAGGTGTGTTAATAATAGAAATAAACGGCATTCACAATTACTTCTGTGAAGACTGGTGAACAGCTCGGGGGTCTTTCAACATATGGGTATTAGAGTGGTTGTTGCCACCACTACTACAGAGACATACTTTAATTCAAAAAATTGAAATTTTAGCAAATTGGATAAAACAAGGGCGGAAGCGATTGTGGCAAATTATGGGTGCAGATCCAGCTGAAATTCAGATAGCAATAAAAAAGGACACTTTAGATTGGTATTTAATTCACAGTTCGACACTGCAAGAAGCATTGCTTGACAACAGCAGTGTGGGCAGTACTGAGGAAGTGCCTCGAATACCAGTACGATGGATAGGCCAGCAGAATTGGATTGAGAAGCCCAAACGATCATTTGTGCCAACAGCAGGAGCATCAAGTGTGTTCACTGATGCTGGAAAGAAATCTCGTACAGCTGCTGCTATATGGCAAGATTCACAAGGACAATGGAACCATCATCCTATTCCAGCTCAAAAGGAGGATACATTACAAATTCTGGAATTAGTCGCTGTTGTTTGGCTTTTGGTGCAGTTTAAGGGTCCTGTTAATGTGGTAACTGATTCTTTATACGTTGCAGGAGTGAGTGATTGTACTGAAAATGCAGACATAAAGGAAGTAAGAAACCTTCGTTTATATGAACTGTTTTTGCAACTTCAAAGAGCAGTAAAATTGAGGATGGCTGCCTTTGCTATTATCCATATTCGTAGCCACAAATGGGATGTGGGTTTAGGAGAAGGAAATGCTAGGGCAGACCGATTGGTTTCACTGTCCCAAAATAGCCCTGTCCCATCACAGATATTAGCTAGAGAAGCTCATGCTAGATTGCTTGATGGCTATTATGCCATCTTTCACCAAAATGCAAAAGGTCTCCATTGGGAGTTTCCGATACCATTAGAGGAGGCTCGGGCTATTGTCAAAGCATGTCCTATTTGTAGTTTTCATACTCAAGGCAGTGGATTGGGTCTTGGGGTAAACCCTAGAGGATTACAGGCTAATGAGTTGTGGCAAATGGACATTACTCATGTTGCAGAGTTTGGGAGAGTTAAATATGTACATGTCACCGTCGATACTTACAGTCATTACATCTGGGCTACAGCTCAATCTGGCGAGAAAGCACGGAATGTTGAGCGACATTTAGTAAATTGTTTTGCAGTCATGGGAGTTCTACGTTCTATTAAAACAGGCAATGGACCTGCTTATTGTAGTAGTAGAATTAAGCAGGTGATGCAATCATGGGGAATCAAACACATAACAGGGATTCCACATTCCCCCACAAGTCAGGCAATAGTAGAACGAGCAAATGGTACCTTAAAACAATATCCAAATAAATGTAGGGAGATCAAAGATCCACAAGAACAATTATTACGCTGTTTATTTGTTTTAAATTTTCTGTGTATTTTTGGAAACAGTGATTTGCCTGCAGCAGTACATCATAGTGCACGTGAAGCAGAGAAAACTCAAAGTCCAATATGGGTTCGCTATAAAGATCCAAAAACAGGTCTGTGGGGAGGTCCCAGCAAGGTACTGTATTGGGGACTGTCATGGAGTTACTTTACCTTTAAGGGAGTTGGAGTTGCTGGGAAGTGCTTGGAGTCTTTTCTCCTGACCAATTATCGGTCATTGCTGGGAATTGACAGCAGTTTAGGCCATTGAAAAGTGGGATCAACTTGTGAACCCTACCTTAAAATGTAAAAGCAGAGCTCTCTGGGTTCTCTTTGTTTCCTGGCTGTGGAGGGTGGCGGAGCCCCAGGCCTCCCGTCCCTGCCCAGGCCATGTGGCCAGGCAGGGATGGGGCCGGGCCTGCCCCGTCTCCCGGCCGGGAGATGGGGGGGCCCAGGGAAGGTTTTCCTCGGGCCCGGGCCGGGCCGAGCCGATCTCTGGCTCGGCTGCAGGTTTTGCTGTAACTAATTCACTAGAAACTGCCCAGTGAAGAAAGAGAGAGGCCCTGGACTTGCAGCGGGTTGGAACAGCGACTACACGCTCCAGAGCAGCCATGAGGAACTTTCCATCACAGACGGCTCCAGCTCCTGTTCGGCAGAGACCTCCAAACCATCTACAAAAGCCTGGGCAAGATGTTAACTCTTTCATTACCCAGATGAGACTTGCGGATTAATCTTTTTATCCAGAGAGAGAGAGAGAGAAAGATCAACATGAAAAGAGACTTTATAAACTACCAGTGACAAGAAAGAAAAGAAGCTTCAAGAAAGGTAGAGAATTAAGAAGATGCTTTAATTAAGCTGAAATATCTCCCTGTGAAAACTATGGAGATGGACAATGAAGTCCTGAAAAGAACTCCTTTAATTCATGATATAAGATCTAGAGAGGAATAGTGTTCAAAGTGTAAATTTGAGTAAAGAGTAATTATAGTATAGTGAAGTGCTGGGAGATTAAAAGCCTTGAGAGGCAATGAGAAAACTGTTGAGAGATTTAAAGCCTTGAGAGGCAATGAGAAAACTGTTTTCTGGTGAAGCTCACAGAAACAGATGAAGAAGACTTTTTTTGCCTTTGAATAACATATCCTTAAAAATGCTATCTCTAGACTCATGGCCCATACATACTTCAGAGTGATGTGAAAATGGGAGGAGTGAACTCTAATAATAGCAGCTCTGAGCAGCTAACATTAGGGCAATAGAAAACTATAAGAAAAATAGTTTTCTTGTGAGAAACTCCATAAATTAACAGGAAGAAACTTCTGTTTCTCTATACAGACTGGTGAAAAGACTAGCAAGAACTGGGACTGTTTTAACCATCAGAGTTCCAGAGTTTTTGTCTCTGTTGTCATGTGAACAAGGGAATAGTGGGTAGATATAGATGCTAAATCTGAACTACAGTGCCTGTACAAATTGCAGGCCGCATGGCTCCTCAGGCTGCTTGAGAAAGTATCCTGGGAAAAATATGAGAAGGAATTAAAACAATTCTCAGGGACACTAAACAGCCTTGCAGGTGTTGTTTTGCAGCCTCTTGTTTCTCCTTGCAGGAGACAGTCAGGGGGGCAGAGTGCCCCTGACCAATGATGGTAATGTAGCACTTTGTTAGCCAATAAGAGTTTCTTTTCTGTACTTTCCACGTATCTGTCTATAAGAGAGAGCTGAAGCAATAAACTAAGGAATTCTCGTGTTGTTACTCCCTTGAGAGTCCAGTGTCGTTCTTTCTAGCCGTTCCCAATCGGAACGACAGGTAGATAGGGGATGGAAAGGTTGTTCTGGAAGTTTATTCTGGTGTTCTTATTATTGTGGTTTGTCAATAAACTTTCTTTTTTTTCCCTTTTAAGTTGTATGCCTGTTTTGCTCTTCTTCTAATCCATATCTCACAGCAAGAAGTAAGTAATTTTCTTAGTTATTAGTTTAAAACCACGACAGGGACGTGGTTATCTTTGTGTGTCTACCAACACACAGCCTGTCTGGGTGCCGAGCCGATGGACTAAACCTGCTGATCCCAGTGATTTACCTTCAGCTGATCCAGAAAATTCAGCAGATACTTCTCGCTCTCTACCATCAACATAGAGATGAGACCCTGATGAACTCTCACATGCAAATCTTGTGTACAGTACCAAATTGTGAATGTTATCCTTTTGTATGTTCCATTTGTAAAGTGTGTAAAGAAAAGTGGTAGACACATTCTAAGTGGGGTCAATCGCCAAGAGGGATTTGCACAGAGTGTTACAAGTTTGAAAGAAATTTGACTGAGATTGCATTACAGGAAGGTGTGCAAACAGGACAATTTGAAAAAGGATCTGATCGATGGTGGGAGATTTATGCTTTTGGGATAAATACGGAAAATTATTGTTATCATCCTAATACCCCTTTACCATATATTATTGAAATAATTGCAATACGTTGTTGCAAAACACTGACAAAAGTCAGGTGTGATATCCCAGGGGTAAAAAATAAAAATTGGGAGCAATTCTTAAAACGGCAGTCTCGAGAAAAAGGGTCTTTCCTTGAAAGTTATCCCTGCTGCCGAGAAGATGGAACACCCCATGGTTCGATGCAACTGAATCGACGGGCGAGACAGAGGGCTAAAAGAAAAGGGAAGCAAGATCTCACATGGGATCCAGCCAAGATGCTGGCCGAACTGCCGCAATCCGTTTAAAGTCCTTAAAGGGCTATCTCTGATCAGGTTATTGCGGTGGTTTACCATAATAAAGGGAAATGAAGGGTGTGCAGGGAAGCTCTATGCAGTCCTGAGCAACTTCTTGCCTCAGCTGGCAAAACTGAAGCTAGCTACAAGCAAGAATTTAACTCCCCCTATCTCTGCTGGGAAAGAATCAATGCTGAGAGTGGAGGAGAACCTGTGTTTGAACAGACAGCCAAAAGAACACCCCTGGTTTCCCCCCTTCCCCTGGGCCTAGCTTAAAGCTGCAGGACCCATGTCCGGGCGTAGAGCAGATGACAGGGGAGACAGTGTCATACAGTCAACCTAGACATTGCCCTTGAAAGGTAACCACTCCTTCATGGGCCTGGATACTTTTAGGGAAACATGAAAAGCAAGGCAGTGCTTAGGGAAGCGGTGTTTTTTCAATATATTTGCTAGAAGGAAAACATGGACCAAACTAGCAACGTTCCTTTACTGTGGGAAAAACATCCTCCTGGTTTGGACTACCGAGACAAGGACGGTTGAAACCTCTCCAGTCAGACGTACACAGAAAACTCCCAAGGAATTCTCTGGGTTTCCACTGAGTCAGTGTAAAAGATGATGTTTCTCGGGAGCTTAATACTAATACTTAATACTAAATTTTTAATACAAAATGTCAAAGTTATTAGATTATTAGATGACAGGCGAATTGCGGTTGGGAGGCAGCTGACGTGGTCCCCAGCTTTATCTCCTGTTCCCAACAGTGATCAGCACGGGCATGAAATCAGGTTCATCTCAGTTTATTGCCGAGAGGTCTAGAGGAACATGTCGGTGCACCAAGAGCAGGTTTGGAATCTGTGCAGTGCAAGAGACTCTGCACAAGCTCTCTGGGCAACCGACTGCCAGGGGCAGGAGCCCTGGGGTGGCCGTGCCTGAACAGCACCTTTGTGCCTACAGTGCCACCCTCGATGGCTGCCCTGGAGCCTGGGATTGGACCCTGCACTTGCTGCAGGAGTCTCTGGCCTGGTTCCGTGCTGACCAAAGGCTTGGAACCATGTCAGAACCTCGGTTGCCAAGGGGGTGGCCTCAAGTGGCTACCGGGCATGTGAGGCCATGGCTGCGTGAATCTTGGGAGCAAGATGCTGACGTCAGAGTGGCCATTGTGACGCGTGCGACCAAAGCCCCAAAAGGGAAGGCTGGGCTCAGGCCGTGTGTCAGTGCGACCTGGCAACGGGAGGAGAAGGTAAGACAGGGAAGCAGCTGCCCAGGGACCAGAGGGGCCCCACACCTCGGGCCTCTGGGCCTGTGCTGCAGGCTCACCTGCCTCTCCCTTCCCATAATCAGCAGAGGAATATCCAGAGGAGACGACGGTGTTCCTCAGCGCGACGACGGGAGCAGAAGGCGGACAGGAGCAGGGCTCACGCAGGGCTGACCAGGGAGTAGCACCCTCGTAGCTCTGGGCCTGTTCTCCAAACTCCCATCACTTTTCTTCCTCCCACAGAGAGAGGACCAGCACCTGGCGGAGACAGCGGCGTTCCTGGACAGGGACTCAGCGCTGACAGCCGCCATGTGCGACAGGGAGCAGGAGGGCTCTGATGGCAGAGAGCAAGGTGAGGGCAAAGCAGCCCCTCTCACAGCCTGGCCCAGGGGCTGTCGGGGTGGCCAGCGTGGGGCCCAGAGCAGAGGCCAAAGGAGGCAGGAGCTGCTCAGCCAGGCCAGGGCTGGCAGCCTCCTTCCTCCTCAAGTGGGGCCCAGCTGGGCCAGGGGGCAGCTGTTGGGAGCCCCGTGCCCGCAATGGCCGCTGCTCTCCAAGGCCTCCAGCCCTGCCCATCAGGCAGGCACGCAGGCAGGGACAGAGCAGCCCTTGGGGCCGATGCTGCGGGCTGAGAGCCCCACAGAGCTGCTGACGCCCGCTGCCATTGTGTCTGTCCCCTGCAGCATGCCTGCTGTGTCGCCGTTCAGAGGCTGACCCGGACACCTGCGGCGACAAACAGGAGAAATACGGGCTCTATGCCCACATCTTCTGCCTGGTGAGTGGCTCCGGGCACTCCCTCCAGCACTGCAAGGGGCAGTCCCTGCCACCCTGTCCTCATCAGCTCTTCCCATTTTCTGCAGTATTTTGCCACGCTGCTTTTCCGGCAAGCAAAAAAATGTGTTGGACTCCTGGGTTTCCTCCTTCCAGATATCCAGCTTGCAGTCAGGCGGGCGGCATGGAAGGTGAGGGCCTGGCAAAAGAGCAGGCAGATTTGTGCCAGGAGAGGCTGGCCAGAGCTTAGCCCAGAGCCCCAGCAAGGAAGGCCGGCCATGAAGCCGGCTGTGGGACAAAGTCTGGCTCCCAGCAGCTCCGTGGAGCCTCTGGCACAGGAGCTCCCCTCACCAGCTGGCTCTGTGGGCTGAGCGCCAGCAGCGGCCCTATCCTGCTCCCTGCCTGCAGCCCTGGGGCGGCCTGGGGAGGTCCCCAGGCTGCCGCTGATGGGGCTGCCTGGCTCATTCCAGCACTGCTGCGTCTGCGGCCAGAGCGGGGCCACCATCCTGTGCTGCAAGGAAGGCTGCAACAGATGGTTCCACCTGCCCTGTGCCAAGGAGGGCGGCTGTGTTACACAGTACATTGCCCCATACAGGTAGCTCCTCTCCCCTTCTGGCCACCCTTGGGGAAGGACCAAGACTTTCTCATTAGGCCTATCCCTTTGTCCCCAGGTCCTTCTGCCCTGGACACCGTCCAGTGCAGATGGTGCAGGTGACTCCAGAGCCGGGCACCGAATGCCCCATCTGCATGGAGCCAGTGGAGGACAGAATGACCTTCAACACCATCGTGTGCCCGACGTGCAAAAGAGCCTGGTTCCACAGGGACTGCCTCCAGGTGGGAGCCATGCCCTCAGGCCTGGGACACAGCAGGTGCTCAGCAGCACCAGGGCCTGGCTCACACTGCTTCTGTTTGCCCTGCAGGGACAGGCCATGCGCGCTGGTCTTTTGCACTTCAGCTGCCCCCTCTGCAGAGATAGTGAGGAATTCCTTGTGGAGATGTTCCGCATGGGGATCCGCACCCCCATCAGGTTGGTGTCCTTCTGCGGGGAGCACAAGGCAGGAGGGTGCAAGTGCCGTGCTGTGCCAGGCCCTGCCCCAGCAGTCCAAGCCCTGCCCCATCCAGGGAGTCTGGACTTGAGCTTCTCAGGGGACTTGGAAAAGCATTGGAGGAAGAGCAGGGTCACCCTGTTACCTCCGTGAGGGCAGGGCAGAAGAAACACATCAGCTTTTCCTTTCTCCATCAGAGGGCCAACATGGGAAGACAACAATGCCTTTGCGGATCTAGGAGAGAGGCACAGCAGGTGCAATGCCAGGGAATGCCTTTACCCAGGAGGCAGGGAGGAGGCAGAGGAAGAGGGGTGAGTTGGGAAGCTGCACCCGGGGCTCTGCAGGGAATCTGTGTCTCAGGAAGGGCTGAAAGCAGAAGGAGCCAGTGGTGCTGGGCTGCACAATCCCATGCTGGGACACTTTGTCTTCAGTGCTATCAACCCGTTTGTTTTCCCAGGCCCTGGGAGCTGCTCTTGTGCTCCTCCTGTGCTGCTGAGGGCACCCACAGGCGCTGCTCTGGCCTGACAGTGAGGACAACCCACTGGGAGTGTGAGAGCTGTGCTGGTCTCGGCACGGGTATGAGGCAAAGCAGGCGGGTGTCCCTGGGCTGGGGCCAGTGCCCAGGCTGGGCATGGCAAAGCCCATGGGCTCCTGGAGGGCTGGGGGCAGTGCTCTGGTCGGGCATGGCCTGCTCCAGGCCTGGCAGGCCTCGGACATTCTTGTTTGCTCTTACAGGTGCCAGGGATGAGCCGGAGCTCAATGGCCCCAGCCTGACCGGACAGTCAGGACTGGAATCTTCTCAGGGCCTCTCAGAATCTGAGGCCATCAGCCCCACCAGCAGCCCGGTGTCATCAGCTCTGGCTCCCCGTTCTCCATCTCCAGAGGCCAGCAGTCACAGCAGCCCCCAGCGTGCAGCCTCATCCTTGGCAGACAGCAGCAGCCCAAGCACATCAAGGCCAAGACACAGCAGCTCCATGGGCCCTGAGGACAGGGTCCATTCCAGGCGTGCTGGGCCTGACCGCAAGCGAAGCCGCTCTCGCCAGCAGAGTCGGGCCCCAGATAGACCCGTCCGGTCACGGAGTCGCCGTGACAGGAGCAGCGAGACAAGACCAAGGGCTGAGAGGCCCAGGCCCAGGGACACACCATCGCAGGCTTCCCCCAGATGCAGCTGCCCCTGCTGTCAAGCTCGGGCCTTAAGTCCACCTGTCTGGTCAAGGAGTCACTGTGACCAGAGCAGCAGGACAACATCAAGGACAGAGAGGCCCAGGCAAAGGCAGACACCATCGCGGGCAGCCCCCAGACTCAGCCGATCCCGCCAGGAAGCTCAGGCCCAGAGTCCACCTGCCCGGTCGAGGAGTCGCCGAGACAGGAGCAGCAGCACAACATCGAGGGCAGAGAGGCCCAGGCAAAGGGAGGCACCATCGCAGGCAGCCCCCAGACGCAGCCGCTCCCGACTACCACGTCAAGTCTCGAATCGACCTGTCCAGCCCAGCGGTCTCCAGGACAGGAAAAGGAGGACAGCAGCAAATGCTGAGAGGCGCAGGCAAAGGGAGACATCCTCGGGGACGTCCCCCAGACGCAGCCGCTCCCGCCTGCAACGTCGGGCCTCAAACCGACCTGTCCGGTCCAGGAGTCGGCAGGACGGGAGCAGGAGGACAGCAGCCAGCGCTGAGAGGCCCAGGCGCAGGGGGACACCGTCGGGGACGTCGCGCTGGAGCAACCGCTCCTGCCAGCCACGTCGGGCCTCAACTCGGACCTCTAACAGCAGCACGTAGTGTCATCTTCTCTTTCTAGTCCCTCTGTTTGTGGCTGTAAGTGAAGGTGAGAAGGGTCAGTACAGGGACCTTGAGATTTGCAGGTCTGTGGAAAACCCAGATTAGCTCTTGGCATTTCTGTGATCCTTGATTTCTATGTTACCATGTATTGTGAAGGAAAAAGACACCTGAGGACATAGCTAATTAAAAAGGACACTCATTGCTGCCTTTAGACAGATATTTCCACACTGCTTCCCCTTGAAAGTGAACCAGTCCTTAATGGCTTGGATACGTTTAGGGAGACATGACGAGCAAGGTGGCTCTTAGGGAAGCTGTCTTTGAAAAGGCCGTGGGCTGTGTTGCCATCCTTGATCAATCTCATTTCAGTAAAACCTTTCTTCAGTAAAGCAGAGGGAGAAGGAAGAGAGTGAGACACTGCCTCAAGTGTCTGGAGAAATCGACTGCGACACTGCTGCTGATTTAAAAGACTTGCTTGGACCTTCAAAGGTCAAACCGGAAAAGACAGTGGAAATAGCCTGGGACCAAGAGGATGCGCAGGACTCTGCCCCAGACGAACGTCTGGGACCTTTGCCTGAAAACGACGGAACTCAGGAGTCGAGTGCTTTCAAGTTTTCCTTCTTTGAAGACACAGAGGAGTTGGGCATCAAAGAAGGTAACAGCAGAACCCTCCTAACGGAGCCATTTCTAAGGAACAGCTTCTGGCAGGCACTGTAGAGCAATATGGTGTGAAGAAGGTCAGAGGATTTTAATCCAGAGGATTAAATCCAGAGGATTTTCAGCAGCAGAAGTTAGTAATTATGCAGAAGTATTTTGATCTTCATTTCTACTTGCCAAGGTTGTGGGAGATTAATGAGAGGTAACTCCTGCTTGCATCTCAGGAATTTCGAGGTGCACGCCTTGAGAAGGCATTGGGATTTTTGCAGAGTGGTGAAAAAGCTTCTTGTTGTGCCCTAAACTTCTCAAAGAGGGAAAAAGGTGACACAGCAGTCATACCAAGTTACCTAGAGCCCAAGAGGATTTTAAGGAAAATGGGTGTTAAGGTAGAGGGAGGAGCAAAATCCTGGAGTTGACCCCAAGCTCCATGAACATTCTGTTAGTTACCAAATTCTATTCCTGGACCTTCAGAAAAAGGAAACTGAATGACACTGAAGGATCATTGGGGTGTCCTAACCTCAGATAAAGTGAGGCCTTATGAAATGAAGATGAAGGAATATTTAATCAAGTCACAGTCAGGTAGGAATGAAAGGAAACCGTGCCGAGTTATCCAAAATATTAAAATGCAACAACACAAAGCAACAAGCCCAGCACACTTGTGCTGTATTCAGGAGCTATTCACTGTCTTCTGGATGCAATGATAAATATTTAAGAATACATAGGAGATGCCTAGAAGAAAGTGGAAGATCCTGGAGCAGAGCTACAGCTCAGGAAATCAGGGAGGAGAAGATTCTGTCCTTCCTAAATCTGTCTTTCCCGGTATAAATATTTCACTTGAAAGAAGGAATTTTTCCTGGCAAGCAGAGAAATAATCTGGTTTTGGCTTTCTTTCTCTTTTGCTGCTGGTTTTGCAGGGCCTCACATACTTGGAACGATAAAACCGGAAAAAGTCACGTGGCAAGAGGATTCACATTTCCAAGACATCACTTCTGAGGGTGCTGATGAGCCGGAGATGTCAGAAATTGCAAAGCACCAAGAAAGGCAAGTTCCATTTGTATTTGTTGTCTACTTGGCTGTAGTAGTTGGATGCTGTGGGAATATTAGTGGCAGCACTGAGGAAATGGGAAACTGACACTGCACACCTCTGAGCAAGGAAAGTCATCTTGGAAAACCATTGGTGCTGTGTGGAGTCCAGAGTCCCAGCAGCCCATTGGATGTGAAGTTGAATGTGAAGAGAGAGAAGCTGAGCACAAGAAATGGACTGGGTTGTTTTGGTTTGGCCAACCCCAAACTGAGTTTGGCCACAAGGCAAAGACACAGTCAGTTTTTGTGTCAAACGTGGGGTCTTTTTATAGAAGGCTTTATTTGCATACTATGCAGGAAAGCTCTTCCGTGTATCCCATTTCTCTGAGGCACTACAGCTCTAACTCGTGCCCATGGGATTTGATAGGACCTTTTAGGATGCTAAAACCCCTTTGTACTTGTCTAGGGTTCTTTCTCTACCACGCACAGAAAGTGCTAGAGTTTTCTTCTTCTCCATAGATGACGAATGCCTAAAGAGGTACGACACAACTTCTTCAGTCCCCTTTTGTATATTTTTCCCTTTTAAACCCTTACTGGACTTGAGTAAGGAGGAAAAAATGCTGCCTGGTTATGAATGCTCTGTAGTCAAAATTTGCCATCCTTTCTTGTGGTCAAAGTTGTGGTAGAATCCCATGAGACAGTCCTGGTAAAAAATAAAGGCTGAGCAGCTTTCTGCCTTTCCTTTCTTTCAGATAATTACCTCATAGCTATAGGAACGTTTAGAGCTTAGCAGAAAAATAGTCACTAGACAGGTTAGCGAGACATTTGGGATCCTTTCAGGTAGGTCTATCTCCTTTAACTTTTTCCTGTCTTTCTGGTGTTACTGTTAGACATGCCGAGTGTTCTTGTCAGCCACATACGTCCGTGCGGTTCTTCATCCTAATGAATCTGGGGCTTGCTCTTCTGAAGCCAGTGAATTTTCGATTTAAAAACAAAGACAACAACAACAAAAGAAAACATACACAGCCCCCAAAAATTACACAGGCCACCAAAACAATTGCTTGTTCTATTTTGTAGAATATAGTCTCAAGACAGGCTTAAATGACGTTTGTTTCTTGAGACTTGCTAGATAACGCGGATGAAATGTATGGCTGTGTTCATACAGTTACGGCCCTGCAATCTTCCAGCCCGTCTGATTTGCAGGGTGTGTCAGAATGGAGATCTCAGCCCCTGGCAGGCAGCGCTTCTGGGGCCAGCTGTGGGATCCTGCTGCTGAGCATTTAATGCAAGAGCTGCTGTTTCACTGCAATTTAGATTGCAGCATGTTCAGGGAGACAGCTGCTGCCTTTCATTTTTCTTAGTACACCAGGCTGCAGTAGGGAACATTTCTGCTGGAGCCAACATGTGGTGGGGGAGAAGAGAATAGGAGGGACGTGGAGGATAGAGCTTCTGACTTTATCGTGTTGTTCATTCATGATTGTTGGGAGCAGCAGCCGAATCAGAAGGGTTGAACCCTATTGATTGGTGTTGTGTTTTCTTTTGTGCACAGGGCCTAAAGTTATTTTGTAGATCTGTAGAGCTCAGTGAAGACAAAGTGGGTTGGGAAGACATATGTAGATTTATTGCTTGAGGTGAGTATGGAACATTGGCTCCCTGGTAACTGTGGCTGAATGCTGAGCATGGGGAGGGAACACGGCTATGGATGTGCATGCAAAATTAATTCAGGACCTCCAGAAGAGCCTGAAACTTTGGAACTGTCAGGGAACAAATGGGTGTTGGTATACTGGTGTGTGTAACATGATGTTGTGATGTCCAGCCAAGTAAACCACTGCATCTCTCTCTGTTACAGGAGCAGCTAGCTAGCTAGATGTAAGGGAAGTGTTTAAGAGAAACAGTGACTTTAGAGACTTCTGCAAGTAGTGGATTCAAAAACTTCTCCTAGGAATATGTTAGATTTTCATTAATTTCTGGATCGTCTAAGGAAGCATAAGAATTCCATAGGGAAACTGAACCCAAACTAATAAACCCTTTCTTGAAAAGAATCGTGTCATATTTGTTCCTTGAAGAAGTTGCCAAGCAACCTTACCGTTTAAATCCTTTCAAGGATCTAAGAGCAATGTCAAAGGCCTCCCAGGCCTGGGCCAGGCTGGGCCGCAGCAGTGCCCCCAGCCCTCCAGGAGCCTACGGGCTCTGCCAAGCATAAAAGGACACTGCCCCCAGCCCCGGGGGCTTGGCCTGACAGCCGAGCCCAGACCAGCAGAGCTGTCACACTCCCCGCTGGTTCTGGTCGCTCTCAGGCGCGAGCAACGCCCGTGGGTGCCCTGGACAGCACAGGAGCAGTACAGGGGCACTTGCCAGGGCCTGGAGAAGCACAGGGGTCAGCTTCTGCACGGCGACACAGCAGGCATGCTGCAGGGGACAGACACAATGGCAGCGGGCATGAGCAGCTCTGTGGGGCTCTCAGCCCGCAGCATCGGCCCCAAGAGCTGCTCTGTCCCTGCCTGCGTGCCTGCCTGATGGGCAGGGCTGGAGGCCTTGGAGAACAGCGGCCATTGCGGGCACGGGGCTCCCAACAGCTGCCCCCTGGCCCAGCTGGGCCCCAGTTGAGGAGGAAGGAGGCTCCCAGCCCTGGCCTGGCTGAGCAGCTCCTGCCTCCTTTGGCCTCTGCTCTGGGCCCCACGCTGGCCACCCCGACAGCCCCTGGGACAGGCTGTGGGAGGGCTGCTTTGCCCTCACTTTGCTCACTAACATCAGGGCCCTCCTGCTCCCTGTCACACATGATTCTGGTCAGGGGTGAGTCCCTGTGCAGGAACACCACGGTCTCCTCCACGTGCGAGTCCTCTCTCTCCATGGCAGAAAAAAAAGAGTGCTCCTTCATAGCAGCATACTTGTCTTGATACTGTCTCATGGTTTCTGTGGAATCGAAGCACTCAGCTCCCTTTACCTGGGGTATTTGAGGGACAACTGTATCAAATCCCGGCATTACATTGTTAGAACTGTAGAGAGCAATGGCTAGCTAGCAAAGGTCATGTTCCCATGCAGCTGTTAGCTGGGAAAGAATTAGACAGTAGAGTTCGGTTAGTGTGAGATGTTGCAAAGTCAGGAAGACCTTAGTGATAACTGTTAACTGAGAACAGGACGCTGTGATCAGAAGAATGTGAATTCAGCATAGGTGAGCGATCACAGGAATGTGGAATTAGGTGGAGTTGACCTTAAATGAAAATATCCAATAACGAGCTTGCTTTTGCACTAGGTATGAGCCTAATTATTGAAGCTATATAAGTGGTTTTAGAGTTACCAATAAATGAGACTTGCTGATCATTCATATTGAGTGCTGCATTTCTTCCGCCGAACTCATCAAGGTGCCCAAACAGCAGGGACCTTTGGGACCTTTGGGATCTTTGGGACCTTAAAAAGGAGTTGGAGTCAGCCAAGGGAGTTGGTGTCAGGGGACGGGTCCTCCGCAGCAAGGACGGCCAAACGCAACAGCTGTGCCGTGTTCCAGGCAACCTCACAGGAGAGTCCTGGTCAAAAAGCAACGTTGCCGCGCCCCAGGCGTCCTTATAGAAGAGTCCTGCTGTAAGGTGCTGCTGAAACTTTGTAGGGGCTGCAACAGCACGCACTGACGGTAAGATGGAAAGGCAAGCAGCGTATGATTTATTTACCTGCTTTTTAGAAAAGCGACAGGTTAAAGATTTTGATTTGTGCAAGGAGCTTCCTGGACTTCTTGCTTATGGGTATGCCCGGGGGTGTTTTCAGAATCCCCATACAGTCCATGAATTAAGTGAGTGGCAAAAATTTGGAGATAAATTGTGGGAAGCTGTTTTAAATGATGATAGAACTGCTAAAAAAAATGGAAAAACTGTGGCGGACAGTTCATAATGTTCTTTTGCAGTATCAGGCTGAAGAGGCAGCTGCCACAAAGGCATCTGCAGCTATGTCAAAAAATAGATTATTAGAGGGAATGAATGAGTGTCCATTGCCACCCGCCACGAATACAGTAATTTTGACTCGCCCCGCGCCATCACTGACCCCTGCCGCAGCTACTAATCCTTTTGTGCCATCTTCAATACCTTCACCTACTAACCTTGCTTCTGGAACGGAGCCTTCGGCACCGTTACCACCCTCCCCTATGAGAAATCCTGAGGTAGGGCATGAGTTAGGTGAGGCTATTGCACGGGAAAGAAGGGAGACATGGGCTGCATTGGCACGGAATATTTTGCAAGAGGGTGATCAGGAAATAGCAGACGCTGTTTTGGAAGTAGCATGTCCCGTAACCTTTGCATCAATTCAACGGGGAGGAATACAAGCTCAAATGACAGCTTTAGATTGGAAGTGGTTAGCACAGTTGTGATCTACAGTCAGTCAGTTTGGAGTGACCAGTGAACCGGTTAGACAAAGGATTGATTATTTGTGGGCTACACAGATTTTGTTGCCTGCAGATTGTAGGAGTATTATGAAATTGATTCTTAGTCAGCATCAGTGTGATAAGCAAGAGACCCTTTTGTTCACCTAAACATGTAGCTACGATGCTTTGCAAAACTATGTTTTGTGGAATCAGGATGAGGTTGAAGGTTGCTACTGACGCTTGCATAAATCACTAACGGCCTTGCGAGCTTTCTTGAATTCCAGAAAGTCACCATAGATAAGCCTTAACAGAAAACAGTGAAGAAAGGTCAAAAGGATAAGACTGAGGAAGACCTATGATCTTCATCCCGCGACCACCAGAAGGCAGAAAAAAGACCCCCTAGCAACCGGAGACACATGCGCAGAGACACCAGAGAAAGGACACGTAACCCGGAAGCCAGGTTAACAGGGGGAGTACGGAAACCAGCGGTGCGGCAGTTGCGTGGAGCGGGAATTCTCCTGCTCCCCTGTCACCCAGCGCTGATCTATTGCTTATTGCTTGCTTGCTGTAATTAATAAAACTTTTCTCTGATTGAACCAGATCACTCTCTTGAGGGAATTCATAACAAATTTGGTGCCCGTGACTCGGATGCAATCTGTAGGGCAGATTCTCGGCACTGCCAGGGGGGCGCCCCGCTAATATTTAGCGCCCCGGAGGACCGGTTTCTGCCTCGGTTGCACCGACGAACCTAAATTTAAGGCAAGTAGCAAAAGGGAGACTGGTTGACCCCTTAAAATCTGTGCACAGAGTCCGGACGAAGCCGCGGGACGCGTGAGTATTACGGGAACCGTTCGGTTGGGGTCAGGATCCCGGAGTGTGGCGAAGTGGTGTGTGTGTGTGAGAGGGGGACTGGTAGCCAGATTCCCCAAGCGAGTGCGGACCCTCAGTAGTGCGGTTCCCATTGGCCCGCGAGGGCATGGGCCACGAACCAGGGGAAGTGAAAGAGGCTGTGTGATTTGAAGGCACTCCGGAAGAATGGGGCAGGGGAAGAGCAAGCACCCTGTATCTATTAAACTCCCACCGGTACCTAGAGATAGTCCATTGGGTTTTATACTAGATAATTGGAAGCATTTCCCGGGAACAGAAAATAAAGATAGGGCAAAAATGAATCACTATTGTGTAGAAGTATGGGGAGGAAAGGAAATTTCAAAGAATGTATTTTGGCCTATATTTGGATCAACCGAAGATTGGGTTAAACAAAAATTAAACTCCTGGGTAAATACAAAGATCCTCTTTAGCTCAGAGGAAAGTGCTTATGCAGAGACCTGGGTAGTAAATCCCGAGGTTTTTATATTTGACAGAGAACTCAGGGGAGGGGAAGGGAAAGAAAAAGAAACCCCGAAAAGAAGATGCTTTGATAATCCCCCCCACTCCATTTGTACCACCACCACCACCACGAGCCCCTCCCCCTCCAAACCCCGAGGAGGAAGATTTAGACATGCCAGATGTGGGGCCTGTTACCAGGAATAGATCCAGAAGGAACCAGGAGAACCTATTCCCATTAAGAGAGATGCCAATGGGTGGCCCTCAAGCTGGAATAGGGTTTATATCTGTCCCCCTTAGTTCGGGGGATGTTAGAGACTTCAAAAAGGAAATGGGGCATTTGTTGGAAGATCCATTGGGGGTTGCAGAAAGAGTTGATCAATTCTTAGGACCCAATATGTACACATGGGAGGAATTACAATCTATCCTGAATATTTTATTTACGGCAGAAGAGAAAAACATGATTAGAAGAGAAGGAATGCGCATTTGGGATGCTCAGCATGTCCAGGGACCACTGGCAGATGTAAAGTGGCCCCTCCAAAATCCCCATTGGGATGACCAAAATCCAGCGCACAGAATAAATATGCAGGATTTGAGGACTATTATAATTCAAGGAATTAGGGAGGCAGTCCCGAGAGGTCATAATATAAATAAAGCATTCAATGAGAGGCAAAAGAAAGACGAAACTCCTACGGAATGGTTAGAAAGACTAAGAAAGAGTTTTCAACTATATTCCGGAATGGATCCAGACACCCAATTGGGGCAAGCACTGCTTAAAGCACAATTTGTGGCAAAAGCCTGGGAGGATATTCGGCGGAAGATAGAAAAATTGGATGGGTGGCAAGACAGAGGTTTGGATGAGCTTTTGCGGGAGGCACAAAAAGCGTATGTTAGGAGAGAAGAGGAGGCTCAGAATCAGCAAATTAAGATGATGGTGTGAGAGAGAGTAGAGATCAAACCTGGAAAGGGAAACAACAGAGACCGATCAGAGATTCAAATGAAAGACAGAACACTAAGGTTTGTTTTTATTGTGGAAAGAAAGGACACTTTAAGAGAGAATGTAGGGTGAGGATCCAGGATGAAAAGATGTTCAAAGAAGACTAGGGGGGTCAGGGGCTCCTTATTCTGGGGACCTGAAAACACCAGAAAGAGCCCTTGATAAAGTTAAAAGTGGGTCCCCAGCACCAAGAAATAACATTCTTGGTAGATACTGGAGCTGAGAGATCAACCATTCAGTTTTTACCTAAAGGATGTAGTATATCCAAAGAAACTGCCACGGTAGTGGGGGCAAAGGGGGAACCCTTTGAAGTGGGGGCTATTAAAGATGTGGTGATAGAATCAGAGTCAAAAATTGGGTTGGGAAATTTTTGATTAGTACCAGAAGCAGATTATAATTTGTTGGGATGGGATTTAATTATTGAATTAGGAATACATTTAGATATAGTTGATAAGGAGGTGAAGATAAAGCTATGCCCTTTAAGAGTGGAAGATGAAGACAAAATAAACCCAGAAGTGTGGTATACACCTGAGAGTGTGGGACAGTTGAGGATAACCCCATTCTTGGTCACTATTAAGAACCCAGAAATCCCAGTTAGAATAAAACTATATCCCTTGTCACTTGAGGGACAAAAAGGGTTGGAACCAGAAATTGACAGACTCTTAAGTAAGGGACTATTAGAACCATGTATGTCACCTTTTAACACACCCATACTGCCAGTAAAGAAGCCAGATGGGACTTATCGCTTGGTACAAGATTTAAGAGAAATTAATAAACGTACAGTAGCACGGTTCCCCATAGTTGCAAACCCGTACACATTACTAAGCAAGCCGGGACGCAACAGTTTGTGGTACAGTGTTACAGATTTAAAAGATGCATTCTGGGCCTGCCCCTTTGATGAGACTAGCCGAGATTATTTCGCATTTGAATGGGAAGATCCAGATACGGGGAGGAGACAACAACTGAGATGGACAGTATTCCCCCAGGGATTCACAGAATCCCCCAGTTTGTTTGGGCAGGCATTGGAGCAGATTTTACAGGATTATCAGACAGACCCAGGAGTGACCTTGATACAATATGTAGATGATTTGCTTTTAGCTGGGAAAGAGGAGGAAGATGTAAGGAGAGAGAGTATTAAGTTGTTAAATTTCCTGGGTTTAAAGGGATTGAAAGTATCCAAGGCAAAACTCCAATTTGTAGAAGAAGAAGTAAAATATTTAGGCCATTACCTTAAAAACGGGGAGAAAAAGATAGACCCTGAAGCGATAGAAGGAATTCTGTCACTACCGGTTCCCAAAAATAAAAGGCAGATACATGAAATCTTGGGGTTAACAGGGTACTGTAGACAGTGGATTGAAAACTATAGCAGCAAAGTTAAATTTTTATATCATAAATTGACACAGGAGGGATTAATGAAATGAGTTCAGAAGACATAGAAAAATTCCGGGAGCTACAAGAAAGTTTAATTCATGCTCCTGTCTTGAGTCTTCCAGATTTGAAAAGACCCTTTTATTTGTTTGTAAATGTGGAAAATGGGATTGCCTTCAGAGTCCTGACTCAGGAGTGGGCAGGGAGAAAGAAGCTGATAGGGTATCTATCAAAGATCTTGGACCCCGTGAGTAAGGGCTGGCCAACTTGTCTGCAAGTAGTAGCAGGATGTGCCCTACTGGTGGAGGAAGCTAGGAAAATCACCTTTAATAGCAATTTGAAGGTAATGTCCCCCCATAACATTCGGGGTGTGTTACAACAAAAGGCGGATAAGTGGATTTCAGATGCTAGACTTCTAAAATATGAAGGAATTTTAGTTGAGGCCCCAAACTTAATATTAGAAACCACTGCTTTACAAAACCCGGCTGCATTTTTGTATGGAGAACCCGAAGGCGAACCTTTGACACATGACTGTAGAACTACAATTCAGGAACAAACCAAAATTAGACCTGATTTGGAAGAAGAGGAATTAGAAAGCGGAGAAAAGCTGCTTGTGGATGGGTCCTCCAGAGTAATAGAAGGAAGGAGGAAAACAGGCTATGCCATCGTACGAGGACCTGATTTACAAGTCTTAGAATCAGGTCCATTAGACAAATCTTGGTCAGCCCAAGCCTGCGAATTGTATTCAGTATTAAGGGCATTGAAACTACTAGAAGGAAAGGAGGGGACAATATATACAGATTCCAGATATAGTTATGGAGTGGTGCATACGTTCGGTAAACTGTGGGAAGAAAGAGGTTTAATAAACTCCCAAGGGAAATATTTAGTTCATCAAAAACTGATAATTGCAGTATTAAAAGCCCTGAGAAGGCCCAAAAGGTTGGCAGTGGTTCATTTGAAAGGACACCAGAAGGGAATGGACTGGAGGAGTAGAGGAAATAATGCCGCCGACCAGGAGGTGAAACGAGCGGCATTACGAACCATGGTCCTAAAAGAAAGAGGGGGGCATGAAGAAATTTTGAAACATAGGGATAGTGACTTAAGAAGTAGATTTACTGAGGAAGAGAGGTTAAAACTCCCAGAGACAGGAGCAATAGAAAACCCAGAGGGGAGATGGTTTCTCCCAGATGGCCGGGAAGTACTACCAAAAGCCATAGCTCAAAGAATATTAGAAAAAATACATCAAAGGACACATTGGGGAGCACAGGGGTTAACAGACTATTTTGCTGCGAGGTATATGAGCACAGGTATCCGAGACTTAGCTAAGCAAATTACTAGAAGCTGCCTCCCATGTTTACGAACGAATAGGAAAAATCTCAGAAAATTACCGTATGGAGGGAGACCCCTGGCAAAAAGACCCTTTGCAAATATTCAGATTGATTTCACAGAACTACCAAAGGTAGGGAGACTTAAATATCTCCTGGTCCTAGTAGACCATCTCACCCATTTCGTAGAAGCTTTCCCAACATCTAGGGAAACTTCACAAACAGTTGTAAAGGTGTTATTAGAAGAAATAATCCCTAGATATGGAGTACCAGAGACAATAGACTCTGACAAAGGTCCCCACTTTACATCAAAAATAACTCAAGAGGTGTCAGAAGCATTAGGAATAAAGTGGGAACAACACGCCCCTTGGCACCCTCAAAGTTCTGGAAGAGTAGAAAGGATGAATGGGGAAATAAAAAAGCAACTTACCAAGCTGGTGATGGAAAGGAAATTATCATGGGTTAAGCGTGTTCCACTAGCCCTTGTGAATATTCGAACCCAGCCAAGGGCAGATTTGGGAATTTCCCCTTTTGAGATGTTATACGGTATGCCCTATAATATAGAGGAAGTTCAAACACATCCAAACGTGAGTGATCAATACATCAATAAGTACTTAATAAAATTAATGAAGTTCAAAAGGGCATTGTGGGAAAAAGGGATGCTAGCTCCAAGACCACCATTGGATTTTATATTACACCAGGTACAACCCGGAGAGTGGGTGCTGATAAGAAGTTGGAAAGAGAATCCCCTAACACCGAAGTGGGAGGGACCGTATCAAGTCCTACTAACAAGTGATTCTGCAGTCCAAACAGCAGAGAAAGGCTGGACACATGCGAGTCGAATAAAAGGACCTGTGAAGCCACCAAAAGCTAATAACTGGGAAGTGGTTAGCCCGGCTGGGGATTTGAAACTTAAGATATCCCAAACAAAATAACATCTAAGAGCTATTAACTTGCTTAGAAATTTATGAATAGTAAACTCCATAAAGGCTTTTATATAGAATATAAAATACCTCCATCTAGTGGTGAGGAAATATATAATAGAAGTGTTAAAATAGGCTGTGCTTTATGCCGAGATTGTTACCCTTTTGTCTGTTTTAAATGTATAATATGTGAAGAACATTGGTGGACCCACGGTCATATAGGCTACCCACCAAGAGGGCTGTGTAGATCTTGCTACACTGCCCAGAGGAGACTCACTGATTGGGCCCTAGTAACCAGAATACGAGCGGGAGAGTTTGAGACAGGATCAGAGAAGTGGTGGGCCATCTACTCTAAAGGAGTCAATCCCTCGTATTATTGTTACCATCCAAACGAACCTGCGCCTTTTGTAGCAAATATAGTAGCTGGGTTGTGCAGACGGTGGCTCCAGGAATTGAGGTGCGATACCCCTTTAGTAAAACATAAAAGTTGGGAAAAATACATACAAAGAATCAATAAAAGAAGGAGTAATTCCCCTCCTGAAGAGTACTCTTGCTGCCGAGAAGATGGTACACCCCGTGTCCCGCAGCAACCGGGTCGACGACGGCAGAGGCAGAAGAGTAATAAACTGTGGAGGGAAACACTCCAATATACATGGGACCAAAAGGTCATGGTCCTGGAAATGCCACAAGAGTGGGAATGAGACAACCCAGCAAAATAATTTCAGGGGAATCCAAATTGACACTTCACAAAAGAAAAGCCTCTATTATAGCAGGGGAAGCCAATGCTCATTAAAGAAGTCAGTAACATTTATAATCTTAATCAGCACATTTTTTAACATTTAACATTTGTACAAGCAAGACTCACGAACCCTTCAATTGGTCTTTAATTTGATGGGAAGACCAGGTCATTATCCAATCACAGATCACCTCTGAAGCCCCCAGCTTTCAAGTTACACTAGACTCTCTCATTAAGTGGAAGGGTACTAGTTATAAACGGCCCGGGTGTAAGGTACTATATATGTGCCCAGCTTCTAATCCAGGCAGAGGATATTGTAATTATCCTGGTGAATTTTATTGTAGATATTGGGGCTGTGAAACAATTTCCATGGGGTGGAAAGTACAGAACCCAGATAAGCATCTAAAGGTTGAACGGGGTCCACACGGATGTATAAAGCCCAGGACAGATCCCTCGGGGGCAGTAATGTATGTTGGGACTTGCAAATTTCACTATATCAATATCACACAATCCCAAGACCCTGGGTGGTTATTGGGACGAACTTGGGGTCTCAGGGTATGGGAACCTGGAAAAGATCAGGGAATGCACATTCTTATAAAGGAAGAGGTGGTTCCCCATGATTCGAGATCTGTGGGACCAAATCCAGTGGTGTGGGGAGCAGTAGACCCCAAAGTAAGGGATCAGAATAACCATTCAGAAAAACTAGAAAATAGCAAGTTCCAAGTATCAACCACGGTAGGGATACCCCAAGAATATGGAAACGAAGCCCTTTGGAAAATTTTACAGGCTACCTATAAAGCGTTAAATAATACACGCCCAAATTTAACTAGGGAATGTTGGTTATGCTATAACATTAACCCACCCTTTTATGAAGCCATAGGCTCCATAGCAGAACCAAAAAGGGTAAACGGTACCAATCCTGCTGCCTGCTTATGGAAAACAGGAAGAGAAGATACCCCAGGAATAACATTATCTCGAGTCACTGGAAAAGGAAAATGTCTAGGAAATGTGCCCCCAGATAAGAATCATTTATGTCAGACAAAAATGCAGATTAAGGACCCTCGCAAGCCAGCTCAGTGGCTGATTCCAGCAGCTAATACTAAATGGGTTTGTAACACCTTAGGAGTAACCCCATGTGTTTCTATAACAGCCTTTAATGAAACCTACGAATTTTGCATACAGGTTATAATAGTTCCCAGGATTATTTATCATTCTGAAGAATATGTGTATACACAATACCAAAACCCAGAACATCATTTGGTGAAGCGAGAACCCCTCATGGCACTAACAGTAGCCGTATTGCTAGGCATAGAAGGAGCTGGACTAGGAACAGGTATAGCATCCTTAGCGAATCAACACCAGGGGTTCAGAGAGCTTAGAATTTCAGTAGATGAGGATTTAAGAAGAATCGATAAATCTATAGAAGACCTCACAGATTCCCTAGACTCGCTAGCTGAGGTGGCCTTGCAAAATAGAAGGGGATTAAATCTATTATTTTTACAGCAAGGGGGCCTATGTGCTGCGATCAGGGAAGAATGCTGTGTATATGTAAACAAAAGTGGGGTAGGAAGAGAAACTATGGCCAAATTACGGGAAGGACTGGAAAAGAGAAAGAGAGAACAAGAAATGCAACAAAGTTGGTACGAATCCTGGTTTAACTATTCTCCCTGGTTAACAACTCTGCTATCTACCATAGCGGGACCGCTAATTTGACTAATTTTAGGACTTAGTTTTGGCCCTTGCATTTTCAAAAAAATCATTAGCATCATGAAAAGCAAGTTAGAAGCAGCTCACCTTATGTTAATACAAGCTAAATATGAAACCTTAAATGGGGAAGAGACAGAAGATTATTTAGAACTAAGTAAAAGAGAACTACAAAGATTTAGCGAACAAAAGTAAGGCATAGAAAAAGGGGGGGATTGTGATAAGCAGAGACCCTTTTGTTCGCCTAAACATGTAGATACGATGTTAGCAAAACTATGCTTTGTGGAATCAGGATGAGGTTGAAGGTTGCCACTGACGCTTGCATAAATCACTAACGGCCTTGCGAGCTTTCTTGAATTCCAGAAAGTCACCAAAGATAAGCCTTAACAGAAAACAGTGAAGAAAGATCAAAAGGATAAGACTGAGGAAGACCTATGATCTTCATCCCGCGACCACCAGAAGGCAGAAAAAAGACCCCCTAGCAACCGGAGACACATGCGCAGAGACGCCAGAGAAAGGACACGTAACCCGGAAGCCGGGTTAAAAGGGGGAGTACGGAAACCAGCGGCGCGGCAGTTGCATGGAGCGGGAATTCTCCTGCTCCCCTGTCGCCCAGCACTGATCTATTGCTTATTGCTTGCTTGCTGTGATTAATAAAACTTTTCTCTGATTGAACCATATCACTCTCTTGAGGGAATTCATAACAATCAGCAGTTGTTGTTTAATGCACAGTGGCAAGCTTATTGTCAAGAAAGTGTAAATGTGCAAAGACAGGCAGGTGATTCACTGCATGAGCTAACTTTGGAAGAACTTACAGGATTAGGAGCATATAGTCAAGTGGAAGCACAAGCTATTCTGGGGCTAGACAAGTTGAGAGAAGGGATGCGGTTAGTGCAAGCTGCATTTGATCGGATTAAGGAGCCAGGAGGTTATTCCATCTTATATGGGTATTAAACAAGGGCCAGATGAGCCATTTGGAGCATTTATTGATAAAGCGGCTGCAGCTATAGAGCGGGCAGGTATTCCTGAATATATGAGGGGAGCATTATTAAAACCATGTGCCTTACAAAGTTGTAATGCAGCAACCAGGTCAGTTTTAATTCCCTAAATGCTAACTGGACTATTGAAGAGGCATTAGAAAGGATGTCTAATATACCGGTGGGCTCACAGGCAATGTTAGTCCAGGCAATTAAAGAACTAGGGCAAGGGTTAGAAAGCAGGCTGCAGCTACTCAGAGTCAGGTTTTAGCAGCTCTTGCACCCCTACAAGCGGCTACAACCAACAATGGCAGGATTCCAGCCTCCCGACTCAAACATTTTCGCTGTGGCAACCTTGGACATATTTGGAAGGAATGTACTGTGCCATCTTTTTGGGGCAATCAGTGTCGGTCCAATACCCACGCTGATAATGTCTGCCGCCGGAGATCGGGAAACGGGAAGGCCAGCGCGAGGAGCCGCCGTGCCAGGACACAAATAGCAGCTGCCGGAACATCAGTGCTTCAACTTCCCTCCAGCCTGCCACAGCAGGGAGCCTCGGCCTGGACCTGGCAGCCTCAGTGACTGTGGATTTATTGACATCCCAGCCCTACAAGATTCCCACGGGAATTATTGGACCAGTGATAATAAATGGAAAAGCTGTGGGTGCAGTAGTGTTGGGACATTCATCTGCTAGTCTAATGGGACTGTTTATTTTACCTGGAGTAATTGATGTGGACTATTCTGGTGAAATATATATCATGGCATATACGCTGGCACCACCAGCCAGAATTGATAAGGGACAGGGAATTGCACAATTCGTGCCACTACCGCAATATACCCATCAGTTGACACCATTGAAAAATCAATGACAGGTTACAGGTGGATTTGGTTCTACAGGAGGACTTACATTACTTACTCTGGACTTAAATACTCGACCCAAGCAAACAGTTGTTCTCAATCATAACGGAGAATCCCATCAATTAGAAGGATTATTGGATACTGGAGCAGACTCAAGCATTGTTGCTCCACAGTATTGGCCCCAGGAATGGCCTTTGTTGCCTAGTATGGTTACTGTTACAGGGGTTGGAGGCTTAACTTTAGTGAAAAAGTCTCCACAAATCCAAATTCAATTAGATGGGAAGGTCATCAGTTCTGTTTTGTCAATTGTCCCATTATCAGACAAGGGTCAATGTCTAATAGGGAGAGATATTTTGTCACAACTTGGTGTTATCTTGACCAGTAAGCACCCTTTAGAAGAGAGGCCATTGTTTGGACTTTCCCACTCCCACTTAAATGGATAATTCAGGAACCAGTATGGGTTGAACAGTGGCTTTTAAAAAAGGAAAGTCTGCAATAAGCTCATCAATTAGTGCTGGAACAATATCAGCAAGGACATTTAAAGTTGTCAACAAGTCCTTGGAATACCCCTATTTTTGTTATAAAAAAGAAGTCTGGGAAATATCGACTTACGTGCAGTAAATGAACAAATGAAGCCAATGGGGGTGCTACAACCCGGTTTGCCCAAGCCTGCAATGTTGCCAAAAGATTGGCCCTTGTTAATAATTGATTTAAAGGACTGTTTTTTCACTATCCCACTGCATGAACAGGATACTTGCAGATTTGCTTTTACCTTGCCTTCATTAAATCGAGCAGAGCCAGACATGAGATTTGAATGGACAGTTTTACCACAAGGTATGCGTAATTCTCCTACCTTGTGCCAGCTTGATGTTGATAATGCTTTGCAGCCACTACGTGTTCAGTGGCCTACAACTATTATTTATCATTATATGGACCATATTCTTTTTGCTCAGTCGCAACCTTTTGCAGATAAACAAGTTAAAGACATTCAAACACAACTACTTCAGAATGGACTGCTTGTTGCACCTGAGAAAATACAGCTGTCGTCCCCATGGAAATATCTCGGGTGCACTTTAACTGAGCAGTATGTTGCCCCTCAGAAACTGTCATTAAACATGTCACTTCATATTGTTCATGATGCTCAGCGATTGCTAGGAGATTTACAATGGCTTAAACCTGTTGTGGGTATTCCTAATGAGCTTTTACAATCCTTACGACCTTTGTTAAAGGGTACTGATCCTACAGCACCTATACAGGTCACCAGTGAACAACAAGAAGCTCTCAATAAAATAATGGACTGTATCCAGACAGGTGTTGTTCGTAGCTGAGATCCAGACTTGGACATTAACCTTACTGTATGGTTTGGACCTCAACATCTCATCGGCGCCTTAACGCAACAACAGAAGAAAACAAGGTAGATATGGGTGTTGCTATATTTTATATATTAGTAAAGGCCTGTATGCACAAACCAGCCTTTGAAATAAGTCGTGATATTAAGGGCTAAAATCCTTGAAACTTGCCTGCAGAAGAGAGAGTAAAGCAAAACAATATCCTTGTGTACAAGGATAAGAATGTAAACCTGTGTGTGTTAGCCAATAGTAGCTTGCTCTGCCCGCAAACCCTGTAGAACCCTATAAAAGGTGTGTTAATAATAGAAATAAACGGCATTCACAATTACTTCTGTGAAGACTGGTGAACAGCTCGGGGGTCTTTCAACATCTGGCGCTCCGACCAAGGACACCCCTGCGGGCAGAGGGGCTTTGGAGTCAGCGGAGTGGATCTGGGCATTAGACGTCGCGGGCTTGGATCGGCACCGGATAGGCAGCCTGAGTGCGGTGAAACGCTGAGCGGTAGGACGTGGAAAGTCAGGCTGCTGGGGGGGGCCCAGGAAGGCAAGGGCGTGGTAGAAGGGTCGCAACCTTCCCCCTTGCAGGTGGCCGTCAGCATGGAGGCAGAGTTTGCGGCGGCAGATAAACTGCCTCTCTGCATCCTCGTTAAACGAGGCGAAGCAGCCCAGGAAAAGGACCTGGATATGCTCATTATATGGGCTAATTGTCATGGGCATTTGCAGTGCTCACACCGCTTTTTGCGGTGCAAGAATGGACTGGTATGTCGGCTCTGATATGGGAAATGGCAATTACAGAAAAGAGCAAGGACACTGCGTCTCTCGGTTGAACTTGGCAGATTGTAATTAATACCTTAAAAGACAGAAAAGCGAGATATGCTGAGGTTGTGAGCCCCGTAATTCTACCTGTGTCACAGCGGCAGATGCCTTTACCTCCCACTGCTGGACAAGCACTCCTGTCTATGCTGCCCATGGAGAGAGGGAGGAAGAGTCAAAGAGAAAAAAAAAAAAAAAAAAAAGTTCCACAGCGAACGCTGAAACAACGAACAGAATCTGTTCAGTTATGGCAGGATGTGATACATCCAGAAATATTTGCTTCATTTTTGGAGTCACTTTTAGCATTACAATCTTATTAAAGTTCCATCTTTACCACCCTGGAAGAAAAGAAGCCAAATTTAGATTGGTTTCCACCCGAACCAGGGGGACATGGGGGAGCACAGAGGTGGGCTCTGTGAGAACAAAGGCACCCTGGGGGCAGAAGCAGCGCAAGAAAAGTTCCAAGGCCACGCTGATAAGCTGCAATGATCGCTGTTGTTAGCACCTGGCCTGAGAGACTTTTCGTGTAACATCGCCTGCTTTTGTAAAATCGTGCCCTTTTTTCCTCTATCGGCAAACAACACGAGAGATTGAGAGAAAAAACTGCATTTGTTAAAGTTAACTTTGTGAGGTTTTTCTTTCCCTTTCTCTCCGTTTTCCTCGCTGCAAGAGTATGTAGAGAATGTGAAGGAAGATAAGAGCAGAGCTGCAGCAGCAGCAGAGTGGGCAGCTCACCCCCCCTGCTCCCTCTCTAAGAAGAAGCACCCAGATAATACCCAGTTTGTTAAAAAGTCATAATTTATTGGGTTTTCAAAATGTTTTTATATGCCATTGTAGAGTTAATTTTGTGTTTTAAGTAATTATGAGTTTATGCAATTGCAGTTTTTAGGATTTCACTAGAGAAGTTATTGTGATTCTTTGAACGTTTAAGAAAAAAAAAAAAAAAAAGAAAAAAAAAGAAAAAAAAGAAAAAAAAAATAAAAAAAAAAAAAGAGAGAAAAAGTGTTTAACAGAAGTTGCCTTGCAATAATTGGTTTTAGAACCTAAGGTTTAAACATGGTGTGATTTACAGCTTCTAGGAAAACCTTCCAATTAATGTTATCTACAGAAGAGATTTATGGTTTAAAAAATAATTAGTTAAGAGAACTTTACTGTACAAGACAAGTTAAAGTATATATTATCTATTTGCTTGTTTTTTCCACAATTTTAATAAGGTAATTTTAATGTGAGTCCTTTTGTTATATAAAGCACATATAACTGCATATACACCAATTTGGACTTTGGGTTTTAGTTTAAGAATTGGACTTGATGTTTCTGAAAAAATGTAAATGTAGTACTTTTGAAAAGTGCTACAAAGCTGGATGGCAACTCGCCAAATCCTGTGTTGTGGTTTTTCTCTAGAAAAGCTGCACTTTCAAATCCTAACCAATTTAAGCATATACTAGGCAAATTCCTGTTATGAATAAGTACTTTTAGTAACATTTGCAGTTATTGTGAGTTATTCTCAAAGCTAGATGACATAGAATTGTGATATATTTGTTACATTCTTATAATCTTTATAGTGAATTCATGTTACTGTTATATTGTGTTTAAAAAGTATATATCAAACTTTTAGTTGCCTTTTTGTACTAACAGAATAATATTAAGTTATGATTTTATTTAATATAGATTAAGTGTTAATAGAATTAAGGATAGTTAAGTTTTATAATGTTTAGGCTTGAATGTTTTTAAGTTAATTTTTCTAACTTAGATATTCTTTTAAGGTTAAGTTTGTTATTTCCTTTTATCATATATAATTATTGTTAGGTTTAAATATTGTTTAATTTAAATTGTTTTGTGTTTTATGGGAGACACTTGTTTAAACTGCAAAGTATAGTTATTTTCCTAGAGATATGAAGACAGCCACAACTGAAACAGCAGTGATGGAACACTGGTGAACACCTGCTTGTGGATAGAAGGGAATGCAGTCTGTGACACCCTTGACTTCATCAGGAGTTCTATTGGTTGTTGCAATCTCTGCAGTTTTGTTTGTTATAGCTTTCTTATTTTTCAGTGTTTCCAGAATTTTAAGAAGATGTATCATTGCTGAGGATCAGCTGCCATAGGAGAGGCTTCAGATTAAATCAACTGCTGCATGGTTTAATTGGTCTGGTACCTGAGGCTTCTGATCATTTGATTTGTACAAATGTATTTTAACAGTTTGCTGTGCTGTGAGCATCTCATAGCTGCTACTATTGAGAACCTTGTTCTAGAAATATGTTAAGAGGCATCTTTCCAGTTTAAAGCCAGGCCCTGGCCAAGCCTTGACTTTACCTGGAGGGAATGTTTGCCATCAGATCCAGATGTTTTCTGTCCCAAATCAGTATTTGAGTCACTTTTTGACTCAGCAATTTGACCCTGTTGATATGACAGCTGGATCAGTTTTGAAGTGGGCTTGGAGAATCATTTCCGGAGGTGATTACCCAATCCTTCACTGATTGTTTTGTTTCTGTTTGCTTGCTAACTATGGGATGCTAGTGCAGTGTTTTAGTAATTAATAGTAGTTTTATATTACATATGTTATTAATAATGTTTATGATTTAATTGATTTTTAACTGGTATAAGTTCTTATTAATTGTGTATATGGTTTTGTGTTGCTGTTGATGTTTATAACAGAAGTACATCTCATTTTATTTTTTTTTAAGAAAACAGGGGAAATGGATGCCCTAAAAACATTTGATTAGTGTAATTCATTAACTTCAAGGAGAGAAGTGCCTGTGTTTTGTTGGCAGGTTCAAAAAGGTCACCTGTCCATCTGACCAGACTGTCTGTCTCTGAACACATGAGATCCAGTGAACAGAGAAGTCATCACACGGCCTTGGTACTCCAGACATGGATCAGAAGTGGACCTGTCAGGACACAGTTGTGTCTGAACACTACACAGACAGTTGCCAACAGAACTTTTATGTCATTACTATGATGTTATGTCTCTACCAATTTTTCAGGTATCCTTTGTTTTAAGATTTAGAAGGATCTGAAGAACAACCTTGAACATCAAAACCCTCAGTCACCCATCAGCTGCCAGCTGACATCACGGGAGCAGTGAACGTTCCAGGACTGAATCGTGTTAGAGAAATTCTGTAGAAGATCTAAGAAAAGTGTAGAGACTCCATTTAACTGTATATAAAGCAAATTGTAGTTGTGTGTTTACCCTTTTAGCAAATTGCTTTCACGCTTAGACTACATATATACCAAAGCACGTGTGTTAAAAGTAGTTATATAATAGGTTAAGATAAAGAGTTTAGCCTGTGTAGTAATTGTTATGTTAGTATAAAGTATAAGTATTCCCCCTTCAAGAGCTAGTGTAAGCATCTTTGAAGGTTCATTTAACGATTGGCGTTTTAGCTGTAAGTTTGCAAATATGGTGTCATTTGCATGGAACAAACTGCTTATGGTAATTGTGTTGTGTATAGTCCCAACCAACTGTCTGCTAACTAACATCCAAAAGAGGCAGAACATGTGGGTCACTGGCACATTGAACTGGCCAAAAGTCAATGTGTCTAAGCCTAGCCACACCTGGAGATCCTTTCGCACCTGTCTCGTAGGAGTCCCTGAATGGGATCCTCCAGCATTTAAAGATTTAATTAGTAATGAGACTCAACTGAATCGATTGGCAATGTTGCAAGAGTGCAATTGCACTGTTGGCTTCACATTAAGACAACCTGAAGCCTGTTGGCAAGCAAAAAATTACCAACGTTCTCAATGTTACAACCCTCAGAAGAATTAGATTTGTTAAGTTCCACCAATACCTCAGGTGGATGGATAATGTTTGAACCCCCGACAAAAAGTCATTCCAACAAAGTAATGTAGCTCTGAGCTGCAGTCAACCCTATAGCTGATCTCGTTACTACCATAGAAAGTAAAGCCTTTGTTCGTGGTGCAATCTCACAGGACAATTACCAAAGCGATTACCTAGTTCCATGTTCCTAATCTGTGGGGATAGGGCATGGAATGGGATTCCTGCTAGTCCACATAGAAGACCCTGTTATCTTGGGAAACATAACCTTGTTCCACCCAAGCTAACACCAATTGTTGAATATAGCTAGCAAAATGAAGAACATCAAACAGTCAAAGCGAAGCCTGAATGAATTAAAGTTTAGCCACCCTAAAAAGGCTCGCTTGTTGGACTAAGGAAGGATTGAACTTAACATCCACAATGTTAAGTGAGCTTTCAGCCAATGTGAGTAGTGTACATCATGCAGTATTATGAAATCGAGCTGCAATGGACCTTTTGCTCTTGGCACAGGGACGTGGTTGTGGGGAGCTTGAAGGCATGTGCTGCTTGGATCTTACTGATCATTCAGCTTCCATCCATAAGCAACTACAACAGCTACAAGATGGGTTACATGCCCTGGAGGAAGATAGTGACCCCACTGGAAGCTGGTTCGCCAGCTGGGGCAACACCGGATGGTTGAGGTCTCTTGTGCTAGAAGGGGGACGGACTTTACTTATAGTGTTAATTGGGATGACAGCCTAAGTTGTGTGTTATCTTATCCAAAGCCTGGTTTGTGCAAAAAGAGAAAGGGGGAATTGTTGCTATATTTTATATATTAGTAAAGGCCTGTATGCACAAACCAGCCTTTGAAATAAGTCGTGATATTAAGGGCTAAAATCCTTGAAACTTGCCTGCAGAAGAGAGAGTAAAGCAAAACAATATCCTTGTGTACAAGGATAAGAATGTAAACCTGTGTGTGTTAGCCAATAGTAGCTTGCTCTGCCCGCAAACCCTGTAGAACCCTATAAAAGGTGTGTTAATAATAGAAATAAACGGCATTCACAATTACTTCTGTGAAGACTGGTGAACAGCTCGGGGGTCTTTCAACATATGGGTATTAGAGTGGTTGTTGCCACCACTACTACAGAGACATACTTTAATTCAAAAAATTGAAATTTTAGCAAATTGGATAAAACAAGGGCGGAAGCGATTGTGGCAAATTATGGGTGCAGATCCAGCTGAAATTCAGATAGCAATAAAAAAGGACACTTTAGATTGGTATTTAATTCACAGTTCGACACTGCAAGAAGCATTGCTTGACAACAGCAGTGTGGGCAGTACTGAGGAAGTGCCTCGAATACCAGTACGATGGATAGGCCAGCAGAATTGGATTGAGAAGCCCAAACGATCATTTGTGCCAACAGCAGGGGCATCAAGTGTGTTCACTGATGCTGGAAAGAAATCTCGTACAGCTGCTGCTATATGGCAAGATTCACAAGGACAATGGAACCATCATCCTATTCCAGCTCAAAAGGAGGATACATTACAAATTCTGGAATTAGTCGCTGTTGTTTGGCTTTTGGTGCAGTTTAAGGGTCCTGTTAATGTGGTAACTGATTCTTTATACGTTGCAGGAGTGAGTGATTGTACTGAAAATGCAGACATAAAGGAAGTAAGAAACCTTCGTTTATATGAACTGTTTTTGCAACTTCAAAGAGCAGTAAAATTGAGGATGGCTGCCTTTGCTATTATCCATATTCGTAGCCACAAATGGCATGTGGGTTTAGGAGAAGGAAATGCTAGGGCAGACCGATTGGTTTCACTGTCCCAAAATAGCCCTGTCCCATCACAGATATTAGCTAGAGAAGCTCATGCTAGATTGCTTGATGGCTATTATGCCATCTTTCACCAAAATGCAAAAGGTCTCCATTGGGAGTTTCCGATACCATTAGAGGAGGCTCGGGCTATTGTCAAAGCATGTCCTATTTGTAGTTTTCATACTCAAGGCAGTGGATTGGGTCTTGGGGTAAACCCTAGAGGATTACAGGCTAATGAGTTGTGGCAAATGGATATTACTCATGTTGCAGAGTTTGGGAGAGTTAAATATGTACATGTCACCGTCGATACTTACAATCATTACATCTGGGCTACAGCTCAATCTGGCGAGAAAGCACGGAATGTTGAGCGACATTTAGTAAATTGTTTTGCAGTCATGGGAGTTCTACGTTCTATTAAAACAGGCAATGGACCTGCTTATTGTAGTAGTAGAATTAAGCAGGTGATGCAATCATGGGGAATCAAACACATAACAGGGATTCCACATTCCCCCACAAGTCAGGCAATAGTAGAACGAGCAAATGGTACCTTAAAACAATATCCAAATAAATGTAGGGAGATCAAAGATCCACAAGAACAATTATTACGCTGTTTATTTGTTTCAAATTTTCTGTGTATTTTTGGAAACAGTGATTTGCCTGCAGCAGTACATCATAGTGCACGTGAAGCAGAGAAAACTCAAAGTCCAATATGGGTTCGCTATAAAGATCCAAAAACAGGTCTGTGGGGAGGTCCCAGCAAGGTACTGTATTGGGGACTGTCATGGAGTTACTTTACCTTTAAGGGAGTTGGAGTTGCTGGGAAGTGCTTGGAGTCTTTTCTCCTGACCAATTATCGGTCATTGCTGGGAATTGACAGCAGTTTAGGCCATTGAAAAGTGGGATCAACTTGTGAACCCTACCTTAAAATGTAAAAGCAGAGCTCTCTGGGTTCTCTTTGTTTCCTGGCTGTGGAGGGTGGCGGAGCCCCAGGCCTCCCGTCCCTGCCCAGGCCATGCGGCCGGGCGCGGATGGGGCCGGGCCTGCCCCGTCTCCCGGCCGGGAGATGGGGGGGCCCAGGGAAGGTTTTCCTCGGGCCCGGGCCGGGCCGAGCCGATCTCTGGCTCGGCTGCAGGTTTTGCTGTAACTAATTCACTAGAAACTGCCCAGTGAAGAAAGAGAGAGGCCCTGGACTTGCAGCGGGTTGGAACAGCGACTACACGCTCCAGAGCAGCCATGAGGAACTTTCCATCACAGACGGCTCCAGCTCCTGTTCGGCAGAGACCTCCAAACCATCTACAAAAGCCTGGGCAAGATGTTAACTCTTTCATTACCCAGATGAGACTTGCGGATTAATCTTTTTATCCAGAGAGAGAGAGAGAGAAAGATCAACATGAAAAGAGACTTTATAAACTACCAGTGACAAGAAAGAAAAGAAGCTTCAAGAAAGGTAGAGAATTAAGAAGATGCTTTAATTAAGCTGAAATATCTCCCTGTTAAAACTATGGAGATGGACAATGAAGTCCTGAAAAGAACTCCTTTAATTCATGATATAAGATCTAGAGAGGAATAGTGTTCAAAGTGTAAATTTGAGTAAAGAGTAATTATAGTATAGTGAAGTGCTGGGAGATTAAAAGCCTTGCGAGGCAATGAGAAAACTGTTGAGAGATTTAAAGCCTTGAGAGGCAATGAGAAAACTGTTTTCTGGTGAAGCTCACAGAAACAGATGAAGAAGACTTTTTTTGCCTTTGAATAACATATCCTTGAAAATGCTATCTCTAGACTCATGGCCCATACATACTTCAGAGTGATGTGAAAATGGGAGGAGTGAACTCTAATAATAGCAGCTCTGAGCAGCTAACATTAGGGCAATAGAAAACTATAACAAAAATAGTTTTCTTGTGAGAAACTCCATAAATTAACAGGAAGAAACTTCTGTTTCTCTATACAGACTGGTGAAAAGACTAGCAAGAACTGGGACTGTTTTAACCATCAGAGTTCCAGAGTTTTTGTCTCTGTTGTCATGTGAACAAGGGAATAGTGGGTAGATATAGATGCTAAATCTGAACTACAGTGCCTGTACAAATTGCAGGCCGCATGGCTCCTCAGGCTGCTTGAGAAAGTATCCTGGGAAAAATATGAGAAGGAATTAAAACAATTCTCAGGGACACTAAACAGCCTTGCAGGTGTTGTTTTGCAGCCTCTTGTTTCTCCTTGCAGGAGACAGTCAGGGGGGCAGAGTGCCCCTGACCAATGATGGTAATGTAGCACTTTGTTAGCCAATAAGAGTTTCTTTTCTGTACTTTCCACGTATCTGTCTATAAGAGAGAGCTGAAGCAATAAACTAAGGAATTCTCGTGTTGTTACTCCCTTGAGAGTCCAGTGTCGTTCTTTCTAGCCGTTCCCAATCGGAACGACAGGTAGATAGGGGATGGAAAGGTTGTTCTGGAAGTTTATTCTGGTGTTCTTATTATTGTGGTTTGTCAATAAACTTTCTTTTTTTTCCCTTTTAAGTTGTATGCCTGTTTTGCTCTTGTTCTAATCCATATCTCACAGCAAGAAGTAAGTAATTTTCTTAGTTATTAGTTTAAAACCACAACAGGGACGTGGTTATCTTTGTGTGTCTACCAACACACAGCCTGTCTGGGTGCCGAGCCGATGGACTAAACCTGCTGATCCCAGTGATTTACCTTCAGCTGATCCAGAAAATTCAGCAGATACTTCTCGCTCTCTACCATCAACATAGAGATGAGACCCTGATGAACTCTCACATGCAAATCTTGTGTACAGTACCAAATTGTGAATGTTATCCTTTTGTATGTTCCATTTGTAAAGTGTGTAAAGAAAAGTGGTAGACACATTCTAAGTGGGGTCGATCGCCAAGAGGGATTTGCACAGAGTGTTACAAGTTTGAAAGAAATTTGACTGAGATTGCATTACAGGAAGGTGTGCAAACAGGACAATTTGAAAAAGGATCTGATCGATGGTGGGAGATTTATGCTTTTGGGATAAATCCGGAAAATTATTGTTATCATCCTAATACCCCTTTACCATATATTATTGAAATAATTGCAATACGTTGTTGCAAAACACTGACAAAAGTCAGGTGTGATATCCCAGGGGTAAAAAATAAAAATTGGGAGCAATTCTTAAAACGGCAGTCTCGAGAAAAAGGGTCTTTCCTTGAAAGTTATCCCTGCTGCCGAGAAGATGGAACACCCCATGGTTCGATGCAACTGAATCGACGGGCGAGACAGAGGGCTAAAAGAAAAGGGAAGCAAGATCTCACATGGGATCCAGCCAAGATGCTGGCCGAACTGCTGCAATCCGTTTAAAGTCCTTAAAGGGCTATCTCTGATCAGGTTATTGCGGTGGTTTACCATAATAAAGGGAAATGAAGGGTGTGCAGGGAAGCTCTATGCAGTCCTGAGCAACTTCTTGCCTCAGCTGGCAAAACTGAAGCTAGCTACAAGCAAGAATTTAACTCCCCCTATCTCTGCTGGGAAAGAATCAATGCTGAGAGTGGAGGAGAACCTGTGTTTGAACAGACAGCCAAAAGAACACCCCTGGTTTCCCCCCTTCCCCTGGGCCTAGCTTAAAGCTGCAGGACCCATGTCCGGGCATAGAGCAGATGACAGGGGAGACAGTGTCATACAGTCAACCTAGACATTGCCCTTGAAAGGTAACCACTCCTTCATGGGCCTGGATACTTTTAGGGAAACATGAAAAGCAAGGCAGTGCTTAGGGAAGCGGTGTTTTTTCAATATATTTGCTAGAAGGAAAACATGGACCAAACTAGCAACGTTCCTTTACTGTGGGAAAAACATCCTCCTGGTTTGGACTACCGAGACAAGGACGGTTGAAACCTCTCCAGTCAGACGTACACAGAAAACTCCCAAGGAATTCTCTGGGTTTCCGCTGAGTCAGTGTAAAAGATGATGTTTCTCGGGAGCTTAATACTAATACTTAATACTAAATTTTTAATACAAAATGTCAAAGTTATTAGATGACAGGCGAATTGCGGTTGGGAGGCAGCTGACGTGGTCCCCAGCTTTATCTCCTGTTCCCAACAGTGATCAGCACGGGCATGAAATCAGGTTCATCTCAGTTTATTGCCGAGAGGTCTAGAGGAACATGTCGGTGCACCAAGAGCAGGTTTGGAATCTGTGCAGTGCAAGAGACTCTGCACAAGCTCTCTGGGCAACCGACTGCCAGGGGCAGGAGCCCTGGGGTGGCCGTGCCTGAACAGCACCTTTGTGCCTACAGTGCCACCCTCGATGGCTGCCCTGGAGCCTGGGATTGGACCCTGCACTTGCTGCAGGAGTCTCTGGCCTGGTTCCGTGCTGACCAAAGGCTTGGAACCATGTCAGAACCTCGGTTGCCAAGGGGGTGGCCTCAAGTGGCTGCCGGGCATGTGAGGCCATGGCTGCGTGAATCTTGGGAGCAAGATGCTGACGTCAGAGTGGCCATTGTGATGCGTGCGACCAAAGCCCCAAAAGGGAAGGCTGGGCTCAGGCCGTGTGTCAGTGCGACCTGGCAACGGGAGGAGAAGGTAAGGCAGGGAAGCAGCTGCCCAGGGACCAGAGGGGCCCCACACCTCGGGCCTCTGGGCCTGTGCTGCAGGCTCACCTGCCTCTCCCTTCCCAGAATCAGCGCAGGAATATCCAGAGGAGACGGCGGTGTTCCTCAGCGCGACGACGGGAGCAGAAGGCGGACAGGAGCAGGGCTCACGCAGGGCTGACCAGGGAGTAGCACCCTCGTAGCTCTGGGCCTGTTCTCCAAACTCCCATCACTTTTCTTCCTCCCACAGAGAGAGGACCAGCACCTGGCGGAGACAGCGGCGTTCCTGGACAGGGACTCAGCGCTGACAGCCGCCATGTGCGACAGGGAGCAGGAGGGCTCTGATGGCAGAGAGCAAGGTGAGGGCAAAGCAGCCCCTCTCACAGCCTGGCCCAGGGGCTGTCGGGGTGGCCAGCGTGGGGCCCAGAGCAGAGGCCAAAGGAGGCAGGAGCTGCTCAGCCAGGCCAGGGCTGGCAGCCTCCTTCCTCCTCAAGTGGGGCCCAGCTGGGCCAGGGGGCAGCTGTTGGGAGCCCCGTGCCCGCAATGGCCGCTGCTCTCCAAGGCCTCCAGCCCTGCCCATCAGGCAGGCACGCAGGCAGGGACAGAGCAGCCCTTGGGGCCGATGCTGCGGGCTGAGAGCCCCACAGACCTGCTGACGCCGGCTGCCATTGTGTCTGTCCCCCGCAGCATGCCTGCTGTGTCGCCGTGCAGAGGCTGACCCGGACACCTGCGGCGACAAACAGGAGAAATACGGGCTCTATGCCCACATCTTCTGCCTGGTGAGTGGCTCCGGGCACTCCCTCCAGCATTGCAAGGGGCAGTCCCTGCCACCCTGTCCTCATCAGCTCTTCCCATTTTCTGCAGTATTTTGCCACGCTGCTTTTCCGGCAAGCAAAAAAATGTGTTGGACTCCTGGGTTTCCTCCTTCCAGATATCCAGCTTGCAGTCAGGCGGGCGGCATGGAAGGTGAGGGCCTGGCAAAAGAGCAGGGAGATTTGTGCCAGGAGAGGCTGGCTAGAGCTTAGCCCAGAGCCCCAGCAAGGAAGGCCGGCCATGAAGCCGGCTGTGGGACAAAGTCTGGCTCCCAGCAGCTCCGTGGAGCCTCTGGCACAGGAGCTCCCCTCACCAGCTGGCTCTGTGGGCTGAGCGCCAGCAGCGGCCCTATCCTGCTCCCTGCCTGCAGCCCTGGGGCGGCCTGGGGAGGTCCCCAGGCTGCCGCTGATGGGGCTGCCTGGCTCATTCCAGCACTGCTGCGTCTGCGGCCAGAGCGGGGCCACCATCCTGTGCTGCAAGGAAGGCTGCAACAGATGGTTCCACCTGCCCTGTGCCAAGGAGGGCGGCTGTGTCACGCAGTACATTGCCCCATACAGGTAGCTCCTCTCCCCTTCTGGCCACCCTTGGGGAAGGACCAAGACTTTCTCATTAGGCCCATCCCTTTGTCCCCAGGTCCTTCTGCCCTGGACACCGTCCAGTGCAGATGGTGCAGGTGACTCCAGAGCCGGGCACCGAATGCCCCATCTGCATGGAGCCAGTGGAGGACAGAATGACCTTCAACACCATCGTGTGCCCGACGTGCAAAAGAGCCTGGTTCCACAGGGACTGCCTCCAGGTGGGAGCCATGCCCTCAGGCCTGGGACACAGCAGGTGCTCAGCAGCACCAGGGCCTGGCTCACACTGCTTCTGTTTGCCCTGCAGGGACAGGCCATGCGCGCTGGTCTTTTGTACTTCAGCTGCCCCCTCTGCAGAGATAGTGAGGAATTCCTTGTGGAGATGTTCCGCATGGGGATCCGCACCCCCATCAGGTTGGTGTCCTTCTGCGGGGCGCACAAGACAGGAGGGTGCAAGTGCCGTGCTGTGCCAGGCCCTGCCCCAGCAGTCCAAGCCCTGCCCCATCCAGGGAGTCTGGACTTGCGCTTCTCAGGGGACTTGGAAAAGCATTGGAGGAAGAGCAGGGTCACCCTGTTACCTCCGTGAGGGCAGGGCAGAAGAAACACATCAGCTTTTCCTTTCTCCATCAGAGGGCCAACATGGGAAGACAACAATGCCTTTGCGGATCTAGGAGAGAGGCACAGCAGGTGCAATGCCAGGGAATGCCTTTACCCAGGAGGCAGGGAGGAGGCAGAGGAAGAGGGGTGAGTTGGGAAGCTGCACCCGGGGCTCTGCAGGGTACCTGTGTCTCAGGAAGGGCTGAAAGCAGAAGGAGCCAGTGGTGCTGGGCTGCACAATCCCGTGCTGGGACACTTTGTCTTCAGTGCCATCAACCCGTTTGTTTTCCCAGGCCCTGGGAGCTGCTCTTGTGCTCCTCCTGTGCTGCTGAGGGCACCCACAGGCGCTGCTCTGGCCTGACAGTGAGGACAACCCACTGGGAGTGTGAGAGCTGTGCTGGTCTCGGAACGGGTATGAGGCAAAGCAGGCGGGTGTCCCTGGGCTGGGGCCAGTGCCCAGGCTGGGCACGGCAAAGCCCATGAGCTCCTGGAGGGCTGGGGGCAGTGCTCTGGTCGGGCATGGCCTGCTTCAGGCCTGGCAGGCCTCGGACATTCCTGTTTGCTCTTACAGCTGCCACGGAGGAGCCAGAGCTCAATGGCCCCAGCCTGACCGGACAGTCAGGACTGGAATCTTCTCAGGGCCTCTCAGAATCTGAGGCCATCAGCCCCACCAGCAGCTCGGTGTCATCGGCTCTGGCTCCCCGTTCTCCATCTCCAGAGGCCAGCAGCCACAGCAGCCCCCAGCGTGCAGCCTCATCCTTGGCAGACAGCAGCAGCCCAAGCACATCAAGGCCAAGACACAGCAGCTCCATGGGCCCTGAGGACAGGGTCCATTCCAGGCGTGCTGGGCCTGACCGCAGGCGAAGCCGCTCTCGCCAGCAGAGTCGGGCCCCAGATAGACCCGTCCGGTCACGGAGTCGCCGTGACAGGAGCAGCGGGACAAGACCAAGGGCTGAGAGGCCCAGGCCCAGGGACACACCATCGCAGGCTTCCCCCAGATGCAGCTGCCCCTGCTGTCAAGCTCGGGCCTTAAGTCCACCTGTCTGGTCAAGGAGTCACTGTGACCAGAGCAGCAGGACAACATCAAGGACAGAGAGGCCCAGGCAAAGGCAGACACCATCGCGGGCAGCCCCCAGACTCAGCCGATCCCGCCAGGAAGCTCAGGCCCAGAGTCCACCTGCCCGGTCGAGGAGTCGCCGAGACAGGAGCAGCAGCACAACATCGAGGGCAGAGAGGCCCAGGCAAAGGGAGGCACCATCGCAGGCAGCCCCCAGACGCAGCCGCTCCCGACTACCACGTCAAGTCTCGAATCGACCTGTCCAGTCCAGCGGTCTCCAGGACAGGAACAGGAGGACAGCAGCAAATGCTGAGAGGCGCAGGCAAAGGGAAACATCCTCGGGGACGTCCCCCAGACGCAGCCGCTCCCGCCTGCAACGTCGGGCCTCAAACCGACCTGTCCGGTCCAGGAGTCGGCAGGACGGGAGCAGGAGGACAGCAGCCAGCGCTGAGAGGCCCAGGCGCAGGGGGACACCGTCGGGGACGTCGCGCTGGAGCAACCGCTCCCGCCAGCCACGTCGGGCCTCAACTCGGACCTCTAACAGCAGCACGTAGTGTCATCTTCTCTTTCTAGTCCCTCTGTTTGTGGCTGTAAGTGAAGGTGAGAAGGGTCAGTACAGGGACCTTGAGATTTGCAGGTCTGTGGAAAACCCAGATTAGCTCTTGGCATTTCTGTGATCCTTGATTTCTATGTTACCATGTATTGTGAAGGGAAAAGCCACCTGAGGACATAGCTAATTAAAAAGGACACTCATTGCTGCCTTTAGACAGATATTTCCACACTGCTTCCCCTTGAAAGTGAACCAGTCCTTAATGGCTTGGATACGTTTAGGGAGACATGACGAGCAAGGTGTCTCTTAGGGAAGCTGTCTTTGAAAAGGCCGTGGGCTGTGTTGCTATCCTTGATCAATCTCATTTCAGTAAAGCCTTTCTTCAGTAAAGCAGAGGGAGAAGGAAGAGAGTGAGACACTGCCTCAAGTGTCTGGAGAAATCGACTGCGACACTGCTGCTGATTTAAAAGACTTGCTTGGACCTTCAAAGGTCAAACCGGAAAAGACTGTGGAAATAGCCTGGGACCAAGAGGATGCGCAGGACTCTGCCCCAGACGAATGTCTGGGACCTTTGCCTGAAAACGACGGAACTCAGGAGTCGAGTGCTTTCAAGTTTTCCTTCTTTGAAGACACAGAGGAGTTGGGCATCAAAGAAGGTAACAGCAGAACCCTCCTAACGGAGCCATTTCTAAGGAACAGCTTCTGGCAGGCACTGTAGAGCAATATGGTGTGAAGAAGGTCAGAGGATTTTAATCCAGAGGATTAAATCCAGAGGATTTTCAGCAGCAGAAGTTAGTAATTATGCTGAAGTATTTTGATCTTCATTTCTACTTGCCAAGGTTGTGGGAGATTAATGAGAGGTAACTCCTGCTTGCATCTCAGGAATTTCGAGGTGCACGCCTTGAGAAGGCATTGGGATTTTTGCAGAGTGGTGAAAAAGCTTCTTGTTGTGCCCTAAACTTCTCAAACAAGGAAAAAGGTGACACAGCAGTCATACCAAGTTACCTAGAGCCCAAGAGGATTTTAAGGAAAATGGGTGTTAAGGTAGAGGGAGGAGCAAAATCCTGGAGTTGACCCCAAGCTCCATGAACATTCTGTTAGTTACCAAATTCTATTCCTGGACCTTCAGAAAAAGGAAACTGAATGACACTGAAGGATCATTGGGGTGTCCTAACCTCAGATAAAGTGAGGCCTTATGAAATGAAGATGAAGGAATATTTAATCAAGTCACAGTCAGGTAGGAATGAAAGGAAACCGTGCCGAGTTATCCAAAATATTAAAATGCAACAACACAAAGCAACAGGCCCAGCACACTTGTGCTGTATTCAGGAGCTATTCACTGTCTTCTGGATGCAATGATAAATATTTAGGAATACATAGGAGATGCCTAGAAGAAAGTGGAAGATCCTGGAGCAGAGCTACAGCTCAGGAAATCAGGGAGGAGAAGATTCTGTCCTTCCTAAATCTGTCTTTCCCGGTATAAATATTTCACTTGAAAGAAGGAATTTTTCCTGGCAAGCAGAGAAATAATCTGGTTTTGGCTTTCTTTCTCTTTTGCTGCTGGTTTTGCAGGGCCTCACATACTTGGAACGATAAAACCGGAAAAAGTCACGTGGCAAGAGGATTCACATTTCCAAGACATCACTTCTGAGAGTGCTGATGATGTCAGAAATTGCAAAGCACCAAGAAAGGCAAGTTCCATTTGTATTTGTTGTCTACTTGGCTGTAGTAGTTGGATGCTGTGGGAATATTAGTGGCAGCACTGAGGAAATGGGAAACTGACACTGCACACCTCTGAGCAAGGAAAGTCATCTTGGAAAACCACTGGTGCTGTGTGGAGTCCAGAGTCCCAGCAGCCCATTGGATGTGAAGTTGAATGTGAAGAGAGAGAAGCTGAGCACAAGAAATGGACTGGGTTGTTTTGGTTTGGCCAACCCCAAACTGAGTTTGGCCACAAGGCAAAGACACAGTCAGTTTTTGTGTCAAACGTGGGGTCTTTTTATAGAAGGCTTTATTTGCATACTATGCAGTAAAGCTCTTCCGTGTATCCCATTTCTCTGAGGCACTACAGCTCTAACTCGTGCCCATGGGATTTGATAGGACCTTTTAGGATGCTAAAACCCCTTTGTACTTGTCTAGGGTTCTTTCTCTACCACGCACAGAAAGTGCTAGAGTTTTCTTCTTCTCCATAGATGACGCACGCCTAAGAGGTATGACACAACTTCCTCAGTCCCCTTTTGTATATTTTTCCCTTTTAAACCCTTACTGGACTTGAGTAAGGAAGAAAAAATGCTGCCTGGTTATGAATGCTCTGTAGTCAAAATTTGCCATCCTTTCTTGTGGTCAAAGTTGTGGTAGAATCCCATGAGACAGTCCTGGTAAAAAATAAAGGCTGAGCAGCTTTCTGCCTTTCCTTTCTTTCAGATAATTACCTCATAGCTATAGGAACGTTTAGAGCTTAGCAGAAAAATAGTCACTAGACAGGTTAGCGAGACATTTGGGATCCTTTCAGGTAGGTCTATCTCCTTTAACTTTTTCCTGTCTTTCTGGTGTTACTGTTAGACATGCCGAGTGTTCTTGTCAGCCACATACGTCCGTGCGGTTCTTCATCCTAATGAATCTGGGGCTTGCTCTTCTGAAGCCAGTGAATTTTCGATTTAAAAACAAAGACAACAACAACAAAAAAAACCATACACAGCCCCCAAAAATTACACAGGCCACCAAAACAATTGCTTGTTCTATTTTGTAGAATATAGTCTCAAGACAGGCTTAAATGACGTTTGTTTCTTGAGACTTGCTAGATAACGCGGATGAAATGTATGGCTGTGTTCATACAGTTACGGCCCTGCAATCTTCCAGCCCGTCTGATTTGCAGGGTGTGTCAGAATGGAGATCTCAGCCCCTGGCAGGCAGCGCTTCTGGGGCCAGCTGTGGGATCCTGCTGCTGAGCATTTAATGCAAGAGCTGCTGTTTCACTGCAATTTAGATTTCAGCATGTTCAGGGAGACAGCTGCTGCCTTTCATTTTTCTTAGTACACCAGGCTACAGTAGGGAACATTTCTGCTGGAGCCAACATGTGGTGGGGGAGAAGAGAATAGGAGGGACGTGGAGGATAGAGCTTCTGACTTTATTGTGTTGTTCATTCATGATTGTTGGGAGCAGCAGCCGAATCAGAAGAGTTGAACCCTATTGATTGGTGTTGTGTTTTCTTTTGTGCACAGGGCCTAAAGTTATTTTGTAGATCTGTAGAGCTCAGTGAAGACAAAGTGGGTTGGGAAGACATATGTAGATTTATTGCTTGAGGTGAGTATGGAACATTGGCTCCCTGGTAACTGTGGCTGAATGCTGAGCATGGGGAGGGAACACGGCTATGGATGTGCATGCAAAATTAATTCAGGACCTCCAGAAGAGCCTGAAACTTTGGAACTGTCAGGGAACAAATGGGTGTTGGTATACTGGTGTGTGTAACATGATGTTGTGATGTCCAGCCAAGTAAACCACTGCATCTCTCTCTGTTACAGGAGCAGCTAGCTAGCTAGATGTAAGGGAAGTGTTTAAGAGAAACAGTGACTTTAGAGACTTCTGCAAGTAGTGGATTCAAAAACTTCTCCTAGGAATATGTTAGATTTTCATTAATTTCTGGATCGTCTAAGGAAGCATAAGAATTCCATAGGGAAACTGAACCCAAACTAATAAACCCTTTCTTGAAAAGAATCGTGTAATATTTGTTCCTTGAAGAAGTTGCCAAGCAACCTTACCGTTTAAATCCTTTCAAGGATCTAAGAGCAATGTCAAAGGCCTCCCAGGCCTGGGCCAGGCTGGGCCGCAGCAGTGCCCCCAGCCCTCCAGGAGCCTACGGGCTCTGCCAAGCATAAAAAGACACTGCCCCCAGCCCCGGGGGCTTGGCCTGACAGCCGAGCCCAGAGCAGCAGAGCTGTCACACTCCCCGCTGGTTCTGGTCGCTCTCAGGCGCGAGCAACGCCCGTGGGTGCCCTGGACAGCACAGGAGCAGCACAGGGGCACTTGCCAGGGCCTGGAGAAGCACAGGGGTCAGCTTCTGCACGGCGACACAGCAGGCATGCTGCAGGGGACAGAGCCAATGGCAGCCAGTGTCAGCAGCTCTGTGGGGCTCTCAGACCACAGCGTCGTCCCCAAGGGCTGCTCTGTCCCTGCCTGCGTGCCTGCCTGATGGGCAGGGCTGGAGGCCTTGGAGAACAGCGGCCATTGCGGGCACGGGGCTCCCAACAGCTGCCCCCTGGCCCAGCTGGGCCCCACTTGAGGAGGAAGGAGGCTGCCAGCCCTGGCCTGCCTGAGCAGCTCCTGCCTCCTTTGGCCTCTGCTCTGGGCCCCACGCTGGCCACCCCGACAGCCCCTGGGACAGGCTGTGAGAGGGGCTGCTTTGCCCTCACCTTGCTCACTAACATCAGGGCCCTCCTGCTCCCTGTCACACATGATTCTGGTCAGGGGTGAGTCCCTGTGCAGGAACACCACGGTCTCCTCCACGTGCGAGTCCTCTCTCTCCATGGCAGAAAAAAAAGAGTGCTCCTTCATAGCAGCATACTTGTCTTGATACTGTCTCATGGTTTCCGTGGAATCGAAGCACTCAGCTCCCTTTACCTGGGGTATTTGAGGGGCAACTGTATCAAATCCCAGCATTACATTGTTAGAACTGTAGAGAGCAATGGCTAGCTAGCAAAGGTCATGTTCCCATGCAGCAGTTAGCTGGGAAAGAATTAGACAGTAGAGTTCGGTTAGTGTGAGATGTTGCAAAGTCAGGAAGACCTTAGTGATAACTGTTAACTGAGAACAGGACGCTGTGATCAGAAGAATGTGAATTCAGCATAGGTGAGCGATCACAGGAATGTGGAATTAGGTGGAGTTGACCTTAAATGAAAATATCCAATAACGAGCTTGCTTTTGCACTAGGTATGAGCCTAATTATTGAAGCTATATAAGTGGTTTTAGAGTTACCAATAAATGAGACTTGCTGATCATTCATATTGAGTGCTGCATTTCTTCCGCCAAACTCATCAAGGTGCCCAAACAGCAGGGACCTTTGGGACCTTTGGGATCTTTGGGACCTTAAAAAGGAGTTGGAGTCAGCCAAGGGAGTTGGTGTCAGGGGACGGGTCCTCCGCAGCAAGGACGGCCAAACGCAACAGCTGTGCCGTGTTCCAGGCAACCTCACAGGAGAGTCCTGGTCAAAAAGCAACGTTGCCGCGCCCCAGGCGTCCTTATAGAAGAGTCCTGCTGTAAGGTGCTGCTGAAACTTTGTAGGGGCTGCAACAGCACGCACTGACAGTAAGATGGAAAGGCAAGCAGCATATGATTTATTTACCTGCTTTTTAGAAAAGCGACAGGTTAAAGATTTTGATTTGTGCAAGGAGCTTCCTGGACTTCTTGCTTATGGGTATGCCCGGGGGTGTTTTCAGAATCCCCATACAGTCCATGAATTAAGTGAGTGGCAAAAATTTGGAGATAAATTGTGGGAAGCTGTTTTAAATGATGATAGAACTGCTAAAAAAAATGGGAAAACTGTGGCGGACAGTTCATAATGTTCTTTTGCAGTATCAGGCTGAAGAGGCAGCTGCCACAAAGGCATCTGCAGCTATGTCAAAAAATAGATCATTAGAGGGAATGAATGAGTGTCCATTGCCACCCGCCACGAATACAGTAATTTTGACTCGCCCCGCGCCATCACTGACCCCTGCCGCAGCTACTAATCCTTTTGTGCCATCTTCAATACCTTCACCTACTAACCTTGCTTCTGGAACGGAGCCTTCGGCACCGTTACCACCCTCCCCTATGAGAAATCCTGAGGTAGGGCATGAGTTAGGTGAGGCTATTGCACGGGAAAGAAGGGAGACATGGGCTGCATTGGCACGGAATATTTTGCAAGAGGGTGATCAGGAAATAGCAGACGCTGTATTGGAAGTAGCATGTCCCGTAACCTTTGCATCAATTCAACGGGGAGGAATACAAGCTCAAATGACAGCTTTAGATTGGAAGTGGTTAGCACAGTTGTGATCTACAGTCAGTCAGTTTGGAGTGACCAGTGAACCGGTTAGACAAAGGATTGATTATTTGTGGGCTACACAGATTTTGTTGCCTGCAGATTGTAGGAGTATTATGAAATTGATTCTTAGTCAGCATCAGTGTGATAAGCAAGAGACCCTTTTGTTCACCTAAACATGTAGCTACGATGCTTTGCAAAACTATGCTTTGTGGAATCAGGATGAGGTTGAAGGTTGCTACTGACGCTTGCATAAATCACTAACGGCCTTGCGAGCTTTCTTGAATTCCAGAAAGTCACCATAGATAAGCCTTAACAGAAAACAGTGAAGAAAGGTCAAAAGGATAAGATTGAGGAAGACCTATGATCTTCATCCCGCGACCACCAGAAGGCAGAAAAAAGACCCCCTAGCAACCGGAGACACATGCGCAGAGACGCCAGAGAAAGGACACGTAACCCGGAAGCCGGGTTAAAAGGGGGAGTACGGAAACCAGCGGCGCGGCAGTTGCGTGGAGCGGGAATTCTCCTGCTCCCCTGTCACCCAGCGCTGATCTATTGCTTATTGCTTGCTTGCTGTGATTAATAAAACTTTTCTCTGATTGAACCATATCACTCTCTTGAGGGAATTCATAACAAATTTGGTGCCCGTGACTCGGATGCAATCTGTAGGGCAGATTCTGGGCACTGCCAGGGGGGCGCCCCGCTAATATTTAGCGGCCCGGAGGACCGGTTTCTGCCTCGGTTGCACCGACGAACCTAAATTTAAGGCAAGTAGCAAAAGGGAGACTGGTCGACCCCTTAAAATCTGTGCACAGAGTCCGGACGAAGCCGCGGGACGCGTGAGTATTACGGGAACCGTTCGGTTGGGGTCAGGATCCCGGAGTGTGGCGAAGTGGTGTGTGTGTGAGAGGGGGACTGGTAGCCAGATTCCCCAAGCGAGTGCGGACCCTCAGTAGTGCGGTTCCCATTGGCCCGCGAGGGCGTGGGCCACGAACCAGGGGAAGTGAAAGAGGCTGTGTGATTTGAAGGCACTCCGGAAGAATGGGGCAGGGGAAGAGCAAGCACCCTGTATCTATTAAACTCCCACCGGTACCTAGAGATAGTCCATTGGGTTTTATACTAGATAATTGGAAGCATTTCCCGGGAACAGAAAATAAAGATAGGGCAAAAATGAATCACTATTGTGTAGAAGTATGGGGAGGAAAGGAAATTTCAAAGAATGTATTTTGGCCTATATTTGGATCAACCGAAGATTGGGTTAAACAAAAATTAAACTCCTGGGTAAATACAAAGATCCTCTTTAGCTCAGAGGAAAGTGCTTATGCAGAGACCTGGGTAGTAAATCCCGAGGTTTTTATATTTGACAGAGAACTCAGGGGAGGGGAAGGGAAAGAAAAAGAAACCCCGAAAAGAAGATGCTTTGATAATCCCCCCCAACTCCATTTGTACCACCACCACCACCACGAGCCCCTCCCCCTCCAAACCCCGAGGAGGAGGATTTAGACATGCCAGATGTGGGGCCTGTTACCAGGAATAGATCCAGAAGGAACCAGGAGAACCTATTCCCATTAAGAGAGATGCCAATGGGTGGCCCTCAAGCTGGAATAGGGTTTATATCTGTCCCCCTTAGTTCGGGGGATGTTAGAGACTTCAAAAAGGAAATGGGGCATTTGTTGGAAGATCCATTGGGGGTTGCAGAAAGAGTTGATCAATTCTTAGGACCCAATATGTACACATGGGAGGAATTACAATCTATCCTGAATATTTTATTTACGGCAGAAGAGAAAAACATGATTAGAAGAGAAGGAATGCGCATTTGGGATGCTCAGCATGTCCAGGGACCACTGGCAGATGTAAAGTGGCCCCTCCAAAATCCCCATTGGGATGACCAAAATCCAGCGCACAGAATAAATATGCAGGATTTGAGGACTATTATAATTCAAGGAATTAGGGAGGCAGTCCCGAGAGGTCATAATATAAATAAAGCATTCAATGAGAGGCAAAAGAAAGACGAAACTCCTACGGAATGGTTAGAAAGACTAAGAAAGAGTTTTCAACTATATTCCGGAATGGATCCAGACACCCAATTGGGGCAAGCACTGCTTAAAGCACAATTTGTGGCAAAAGCCTGGGAGGATATTCGGCGGAAGATAGAAAAATTGGATGGGTGGCAAGACAGAGGTTTGGATGAGCTTTTGCGGGAGGCACAAAAAGCGTATGTTAGGAGAGAAGAGGAGGCTCAGAATCGGCAAATTAAGATGATGGTGGCTGCTGTGAGAGAGAGTAGAGATCAAACCTGGAAAGGGAAACAACAGAGACCGATCAGAGATTCAAATGAAAGACAGAACACTAAGGTTTGTTTTTATTGTGGAAAGAAAGGACACTTTAAGAGAGAATGTAGGGTGAGGATCCAGGATGAAAAGATGTTCAAAGAAGACTAGGGGGCTCAGGGGCTCCTTATTCTGGGGACCCGAAAACACCAGAAAGAGCCCTTGATAAAGTTAAAAGTGGGTCCCCAGCACCAAGAAATAACATTCTTGGTAGATACTGGAGCTGAGAGATCAACCATTCAGTTTTTACCTAAAGGATGTAGTATATCCAAAGAAACTGCCACGGTAGTGGGGGCAAAGGGGGAACCCTTTGAAGTGGGGGCTATTAAAGATGTGGTGATAGAATCAGAGTCAAAAATTGGGTTGGGAAATTTTTGATTAGTACCAGAAGCAGATTATAATTTGTTGGGACGGGATTTAATTATTGAATTAGGAATACATTTAGATATAGTTGATAAGGAGGTGAAGATAAAGCTATGCCCTTTAAGAGTGGAAGATGAAGACAAAATAAACCCAGAAGTGTGGTATACACCTGAGAGTGTGGGACAGTTGAGGATAACCCCATTCTTGGTCACTATTAAGAACCCAGAAATCCCAGTTAGAATAAAACAATATCCCTTGTCACTTGAGGGACAAAGAGGGTTGAAACCAGAAATTGACAGACTCTTAAGTAAGGGACTATTAGAACCATGTATGTCACCTTTTAACACACCCATACTGCCAGTAAAGAAGCCAGATGGGACTTATCGCTTGGTACAAGATTTAAGAGAAATTAACAAACGCACAGTAGCACGGTTCCCCATAGTTGCAAACCCGTACACATTACTAAGCAAGCCGGGACGCAACAGTTTGTGGTACAGTGTTACAGATTTAAAAGATGCATTCTGGGCCTGCCCCTTTGATGAGACTAGCCGAGATTATTTCGCATTTGAATGGGAAGATCCAGATACGGGGAGGAGACAACAACTGAGATGGACAGTATTCCCCCAGGGATTCACAGAATCCCCCAGTTTGTTTGGGCAGGCATTGGAGCAGATTTTACAGGATTATCAGACAGACCCAGGAGTGACCTTGATACAATATGTAGATGATTTGCTTTTAGCTGGGAAAGAGGAGGAAGATGTAAGGAGAGAGAGTATTAAGTTGTTAAATTTCCTGGGTTTAAAGGGATTGAAAGTATCCAAGGCAAAACTCCAATTTGTAGAAGAAGAAGTAAAATATTTAGGCCATTACCTTAAAAACGGGGAGAAAAAGATAGACCCTGAAGGGATAGAAGGAATTCTGTCACTACCGGTTCCCAAAAATAAAAGGCAGATACATGAAATCTTGGGGTTAACAGGGTACTGTAGACAGCGGATTGAAAACTATAGCAGCAAAGTTAAATTTTTATATCATAAATTGACACAGGAGGGATTAATGAAATGAGTTCAGAAGACACAGAAAAATTTCCGGGAGCTACAAGAAAGTTTAATTCATGCTCCTGTCTTGAGTCTTCCAGATTTGAAAAGACCCTTTCATTTGTTTGTAAATGTGGAAAATGGGATTGCCTTCGGAGTCCTGACTCAGGAGTGGGCAGGGAGAAAGAAGCTGATAGGGTATCTATCAAAGATCTTGGACCCCGTGAGTAAGGGCTGGCCAACTTGTCTGCAAGTAGTAGCAGGATGTGCCCTACTGATGGAGGAAGCTAGGAAAATCACCTTTAATAGCAATTTGAAGGTAATGTCCCCCCATAACATTCGGGGTGTGTTACAACAAAAGGCGGATAAGTGGATTTCAGATGCTAGACTTCTAAAATATGAAGGAATTTTAGTTGAGGCCCCAAACTTAATATTAGAAACCACTGCTTTACAAAACCCGGCTGCATTTTTGTATGGAGAACCCGAAGGCGAACCTTTGACACATGACTGTAGAACTACAATTCAGGAACAAACCAAAATTAGACCTGATTTGGAAGAAGAGGAATTAGAAAGCGGAGAAAAGCTGCTTGTGGATGGGTCCTCCAGAGTAATAGAAGGAAGGAGGAAAACAGGCTATGCCATCGTACGAGGACCTGATTTACAAGTCTTAGAATCAGGTCCATTAGACAAATCTTGGTCAGCCCAAGCCTGCGAATTGTATTCAGTATTAAGGGCATTGAAACTACTAGAAGGAAAGGAGGGGACAATATATACAGATTCCAGATATAGTTACGGAGTGGTGCATACGTTCGGTAAACTGTGGGAAGAAAGAGGTTTAATAAACTCCCAAGGGAAATATTTAGTTCATCAAAAACTGATAATTGCAGTATTAAAAGCCCTGAGAAGGCCCAAAAGGTTGGCAGTGGTTCATTTGAAAGGACACCAGAAGGGAATGGACTGGAGGAGTAGAGGAAATAATGCCGCCGACCAGGAGGTGAAACGAGTGGCATTACGAACCATGGTCCTAAAAGAAAGAGGGGGGCATGAAGAAATTTTGAAACATAGGGATAGTGACTTAAGAAGTAGATTTACTGAGGAAGAGAGGTTAAAACTCCCAGAGACAGGAGCAATAGAAAACCCAGAGGGGAGATGGTTTCTCCCAGATGGCCGGGAAGTACTACCAAAAGCCATAGCTCAAAGAATATTAGAAAAAATACATCAAAGGACACATTGGGGAGCACAGGGGTTAACAGACTATTTTGCTGCGAGGTATATGAGCACAGGTATCCGAGACTTAGCTAAGCAAATTACTAGAAGCTGCCTCCCATGTTTACGAACGAATAGGAAAAATCTCAGAAAATTACCGTATGGAGGGAGACCCCTGGCAAAAAGACCCTTTGCAAATATTCAGATTGATTTCACAGAACTACCAAAGGTAGGGAGACTTAAATATCTCCTGGTCCTAGTAGACCATCTCACCCATTTCGTAGAAGCTTTCCCAACATCTAGGGAAACTTCACAAACAGTTGTAAAGGTGTTATTAGAAGAAATAATCCCTAGATATGGAGTACCAGAGACAATAGACTCTGACAAAGGTCCCCACTTTACATCAAAAATAACTCAAGAGGTGGCAGAAGCATTAGGAATAAAGTGGGAACAACACGCCCCTTGGCACCCTCAAAGTTCTGGAAGAGTAGAAAGGATGAATGGGGAAATAAAAAAGCAACTTACCAAGCTGGTGATGGAAAGGAAATTATCATGGGTTAAGCGTGTTCCACTAGCCCTTGTGAATATTCGAACCCAGCCAAGGGCAGATTTGGGAATTTCCCCTTTTGAGATGTTATACGGTATGCCCTATAATATAGAGGAAGTTCAAACACATCCAAACGTGAGTGATCAATACATCAATAAGTACTTAATAAAATTAATGAAGTTCAAAAGGGCATTGTGGGAAAAAGGGATGCTAGCTCCAAGACCACCATTGGATTTTATATTACACCAGGTACAACCCGGAGAGTGGGTGCTGATAAGAAGTTGGAAAGAGAATCCCCTAACACCGAAGTGGGAGGGACCGTATCAAGTCCTACTAACAAGTGATTCTGCAGTCCAAACAGCAGAGAAAGGCTGGACACATGCGAGTCGAATAAAAGGACCTGTGAAGCCACCAAAAGCTAATAACTGGGAAGTGGTTAGCCCGGCTGGGGATTTGAAACTTAAGATATCCCAAACAAAATAACATCTAAGAGCTATTAACTTGCTTAGAAATTTATGAATAGTAAACTCCATAAAGGCTTTTATATAGAATATAAAATACCTCCATCTAGTGGTGAGGAAATATATAATAGAAGTGTTAAAATAGGCTGTGCTTTATGCCGAGGTTGTTATCCTTTTGTCTGTTTTAAATGTATAATATGTGAAGAACATTGGTGGACCCACGGTCATATAGGCTACCCACCAAGAGGGCTGTGTAGATCTTGCTACACTGCCCAGAGGAGACTCACTGATTGGGCCCTAGTAACCAGAATACAAGCGGGAGAGTTTGAGACAGGATCAGAGAAGTGGTGGGCCATCTACTCTAAAGGAGTCAATCCCTCGTATTATTGTTACCATCCAAACGAACCTGCGCCTTTTGTAGCAAATATAGTAGCTGGGTTGTGCAGACGGTGGCTCCAGGAATTGAGGTGCAATACCCCTTTAGTAAAACATAAAAGTTGGGAAAAATACATACAAAGAATCAATAAAAGAAGGAGTAATTCCCCTCCTGAAGAGTACTCTTGCTGCCGAGAAGATGGTACACCCCGTGTCCCGCGGCAACCGGGTCGACGACGGCAGAGGCAGAAGAGTAATAAACTGTGGAGGGAAACACTCCAATATACATGGGACCAAAAGGTCATGGTCCTGGAAATGCCACAAGAGTGGGAATGAGACAACCCAGCAAAATAATTTCAGGGGAATCCAAATTGACACTTCACAAAAGAAAAGCCTCTATTATAGCAGGGGAAGCCAATGCTCATTAAAGAAGTCAGTAACATTTATAATCTTAATCAGCACATTTTTTAACATTTAACATTTGTACAAGCAAGACTCACGAACCCTTCAATTGGTCTTTAATTTGATGGGAAGACCAGGTCATTATCCAATCACAGATCACCTCTGAAGCCCCCAGCTTTCAAGTTACACTAGACTCTCTCATTAAGTGGAAGGGTACTAGTTATAAACGGCCCGGGTGTAAGGTACTATATATGTGCCCAGCTTCTAATCCAGGCAGAGGATATTGTAATTATCCTGGTGAATTTTATTGTAGATATTGGGGCTGTGAAACAATTTCCATGGGGTGGAAAGTACAGAACCCAGATAAGCATCTAAAGGTTGAACGGGGTCCACACGGATGTATAAAGCCCAGGACAGATCCCTCGGGGGCAGTAATGTATGTTGGGACTTGCAAATTTCACTATATCAATATCACACAATCCCAAGACCCTGGGTGGTTATTGGGACGAACTTGGGGTCTCAGGGTATGGGAACCTGGAAAAGATCAGGGAATGCACATTCTTATAAAGGAAGAGGTGGTTCCCCATGATTCGAGATCTGTGGGACCAAATCCAGTGGTGTGGGGAGCAGTAGACCCCAAAGTAAGGGATCAGAATAACCATTCAGAAAAACTAGAAAATAGCAAGTTCCAAGTATCAACCACGGTAGGGATACCCCAAGAATATGGAAACGAAGCCCTTTGGAAAATTTTACAGGCTACCTTTAAAGCGTTAAATAATACACACCCAAATTTAACTAGGGAATGTTGGTTATGCTATAACATTAACCCACCCTTTTATGAAGCCATAGGCTCCATAGCAGAACCAAAAAGGGTAAACGGTACCAATCCTGCTGCCTGCTTATGGAAAACAGGAAGAGAAGATACCCCAGGAATAACATTATCTCGAGTCACTGGAAAAGGAAAATGTCTAGGAAATGTGCCCCCAAATAAGAATCATTTATGTCAGACAAAAATGCAGATTAAGGACCCTTGCAAGCCAGCTCAGTGGCTGATTCCAGCAGCTAATACTAAATGGGTTTGTAACACCTTAGGAGTAACCCCATGTGTTTCTATAACAGCCTTTAATGAAACCTACGAATTTTGCATACAGGTTATAATAGTTCCCAGGATTATTTATCATTCTGAAGAATATGTGTATACACAATACCAAAACCCAGAACATCATTTGGTGAAGCGAGAACCCCTCATGGCACTAACAGTAGCCGTATTGCTAGGCATAGGAGGAGCTGGACTAGGAACAGGTATAGCATCCTTAGCGAATCAACACCAGGGGTTCAGAGAGCTTAGAATTTCAGTAGATGAGGATTTAAGAAGAATCGATAAATCTATAGAAGACCTCACAGATTCCCTAGACTCGCTAGCTGAGGTGGCCTTGCAAAATAGAAGGGGATTAAATCTATTATTTTTACAGCAAGGGGGCCTATGTGCTGCGATCAGGGAAGAATGCTGTGTATATGTAAACAAAAGTGGGGTAGGAAGAGAAACTATGGCCAAATTACGGGAAGGACTGGAAAAGAGAAAGAGAGAACAAGAAATGCAACAAAGTTGGTACGAATCCTGGTTTAACTATTCTCCCTGGTTAACAACTCTGCTATCTACCATAGCGGGACCGCTAATTTGACTAATTTTAGGACTTAGTTTTGGCCCTTGCATTTTCAAAAAAATCATTAGCATCATGAAAAGCAAGTTAGAAGCAGCTCACCTTATGTTAATACAAGCTAAATATGAAACCTTAAATGGGGAAGAGACAGAAGATTATTTAGAACTAAGTAAAAGAGAACTACAAAGATTTAGCGAACAAAAGTAAGGCATAGAAAAAGGGGGGGATTGTGATAAGCAGAGACCCTTTTGTTCGCCTAAACATGTAGATACGATGTTAGCAAAACTATGCTTTGTGGAATCAGGATGAGGTTGAAGGTTGCCACTGACGCTTGCATAAATCACTAACGGCCTTGCGAGCTTTCTTGAATTCCAGAAAGTCACCAAAGATAAGCCTTAACAGAAAACAGTGAAGAAAGGTCAAAAGGATAAGACTGAGGAAGACCTATGATCTTCATCCCGCGACCACCAGAAGGCAGAAAAAAGACCCCCTAGCAACCGGAGACACATGCGCAGAGACAGCAGAGAAAGGACACGTAACCCGGAAGCCGGGTTAAAAGGGGGAGTATGGAAACCAGCGGTGCGGCAGTTCCGTGGAGCGGGAATTCTCCTGCTCCCCTGTCGCCCAGCGCTGATCTATTGCTTATTGCTTGCTTGCTGTGATTAATAAAACTCTTCTCTGATTGAACCATATCACTCTCTTGAGGGAATTCATAACAATCAGCAGCTGTTGTTTAATGCACAGCGGCAAGCTTATTGTCAAGAAAGTGTAAATGTGCAAAGACAGGCAGGTGATTCACTGCACGGGCTAACTTTGGAAGAACTTACAGGATTAGGAGCATATAGTCAAGTGGAAGCACAAGCTATTCTGGGGCTACCCAAGTTGAGAGAAGGGATGCGGTTAGTGCAAGCTGCATTTGATCGGATTAAGGAGCCAGGAGGTTATTCCATCTTATATGGGTATTAAACAAGGGCCAGATGAGCCATTTGGAGCATTTATTGATAAAGCGGCTGCAGCTATAGAGCGGGCAGGTGTTCCTGAATATATGAGGGGAGCATTATTAAAACCATGTGCATTACAAAGTTGTAATGCAGCAACCAGGTCAGTTTTAAATTCCCTAAATGCTAACTGGACTATTGAAGAGGCATTAGAAAGGATGTCTAATATACCAGTGGGCTCACAGGCAATATTAGTCCAGGCAATTAAAGAACTAGGGCAAGGGTTAGAAAGCAGGCTGCAGCTACTCAGAGTCAGGTTTTAGCAGCTCTTGCACCCCTACAAGCACCTACAACCAACAATGGCAGGATTCCAGCCTCCCGACTCAAATGTTTTCGCTGTGGCAACCTTGGACATATTTGGAAGGAATGTACTGTGCCATCTGTTTGGGGCAATCACTGTCGGTCTAATACCCACGCTGATAATGTCTGCCGCCGGCGATCGGGAAACGGGAAGGCCAGCGCGAGGAGCCGCCGCGCCAGGACACAAATAGCAGCTGCCGGAACATCAGTGCTTCAACTTCCCTCCAGCCTGCCACAGCAGGGAGCCTCGGCCTGGACCTGGCAGCCTCAGTGACTGTGGATTTATTGACATCCCAGCCCTACAAGATTCCCACGGGAATTATTGGACCAGTGATAATAAATGGAAAAGCTGTGGGTGCAGTAGTGTTGGGACATTCATCTGCTAGTCTAATGGGACTGTTTATTTTACCTGGAGTAATTGATGTGGACTATTCTGGTGAAATATATATCATGGCATATACGCTGGCACCACCAGCCAGAATTGATAAGGGACAGGGAATTGCACAATTCGTGCCACTACCGCAATATACCCATCAGTTGACACCATTGAAAAATCAATGACAGGGTACAGGTGGATTTGGTTCTACAGGAGGACTTACATTACTTACTCTGGACTTAAACACTTGACCCAAGCAAACAGTTGTTCTCAATTATAACGGAGAATCCCATCAATTAGAAGGATTATTGGATACTGGAGCAGACTCAAGCATTGTTGCTCCACAGTATTGGCCCCAGGAATGGCCTTTGTTGCCTAGTACGGTTACTGTTAAAGGGGTGGGAGGCTTAACTTTGGCAAAAAAGTCTCCACAAATCCAGATTCAATTAGATGGGAAGGTCATCAGTTCTGTTTTGTCAATTGTCCCATTATCAGACAAGGTTCAATTTCTAATAGGGAGAGATATTTTGTCACAACTTGGTGTTATTTTGACCAGTGAGCACCCTTTAGAATAGAGGCCATTGTTTGGACTTTCCCACTCCCACTTAAATGGATAATTCAGGAACCAGTATGGGTTGAACAGTGGCTTTTAAAAAGGGAAAGTCTGCAGTAAGCTCATCAATTAGTGCTGGAACAATATCAACAAGGACATTTAAAGTTGTCAACAAGTCCTTGGAATACCCCTATTTTTGTTATAAAAAAGAAGTCTGGGAAATATCGATTGCTGCATGACTTACGTGCAGTAAATGAACAATTGGAGCCAACGGGGGCACTACAACCCGGTTTGCCCAAGCCTGCAATGTTGCCAAAAGATTGGCCCTTGTTAATAATTGATTTAAAGGACTGTTTTTTCACTATCCCACTGCATGAACAGGATACTTGCAGATTTGCTTTTACCTTGCCTTCATTAAATCGAGCAGAACCAGACATGAGATTTGAATGGACAGTTTTACCACAAGGTATGTGTAATTCTCCTACCTTGTGCCAGCTTGATGTTGATAATGCTTTGCAGCCACTACGTGTTCAGTGGCCTACAACTATTATTTATCATTATATGGACCATATTCTTTTTGCTCAGTCGCAACCTTTTGCAGATAAACAAGTTAAAGACATTCAAACACAACTACTTCAGAATGGACTGCTTGTTGCACCTGAGAAAATACAGCTGTCATCCCCATGGAAATATCTCGGGTGGACTGTAACTGAGCAGTATGTTGCCCCTCAGAAACTGTCATTAAACCTGTCACTTCTTACTGTTCATGATGCTCAGCGATTGCTAGGAGATTTACAATGGCTTAAACCTGTTGTGGGTATTCCTAATGAGCTTTTACAATCCTTACAACCTTTGTTAAAGGGTACTGATCCTACAGCACCTATACAGGTCACCAGTGAACAACAAGAAGCTCTCAATAAAATAATGGACTGTATCCAGACAGGTGTTGTTCGTAGGTGAGATCCAGACTTGGACATTAACCTTACTGTATGGTTTGGACCTCAACATCTCATCGGCGCCTTAATGCAACAACAGAAGAAAACAGGGGAGATATGGGTATTAGAGTGGTTGATGCCACCACTACAACAGAGACATACTTTAATTCAAAAAATTGAAATTTTAGCAAATTGGATAAAACAAGGGCGGAAGCGATTGTGCCAAATTATGGGTGCAGATCCAGCTGAAATTCAGATAGCAATAAAAAAGGACACTTTAGATTGGTATTTAATTCACAGTTCGACACTGCAAGAAGCATTGCTTGACAACAGCAGTGTGGGCAGTACTGAGGAAGTGCCTCGAATACCAGTACGATGGATAGGCCAGCAGAATTGGATTGAGAAGCCCAAACGATCATTTGTGCCAACAGCAGGGGCATCAAGTGTGTTCACTGATGCTGGAAAGAAATCTCGTACAGCTGCTGCTATATGGCAAGATTCACAAGGACAATGGAACCATCATCCTATTCCAGCTCAAAAGGAGGATACATTACAAATTCTGGAATTAGTCGCTGTTGTTTGGCTTTTGGTGCAGTTTAAGGGTCCTGTTAATGTGGTAACTGATTCTTCATACGTTGCAGGAGTGAGTGACCGTACTGAAAATGCAGACATAAAGGAAGTAAGAAACCTTTGTTTATATGAACTGTTTTTGCAACTTCAAAGAGCAGTAAAATTGAGGATGGCTGCCTTTGCTATTATCCATATTCGTAGCCACAAATGGCATGTGGGTTTAGGAGAAGGAAATGCTAGGGCAGACCGATTGGTTTCACTGTCCCAAAATAGCCCTGTCCCATCACAGATATTAGCTAGAGAAGCTCATGCTAGATTGCTTGATGGCTATTATGCCATCTTTCACCAAAATGCAAAAGGTCTCCATTGGGAGTTTCCGATACCATTAGAGGAGGCTCGGGCTATTGTCAAAGCATGTCCTATTTGTAGTTTTCATACTCAAGGCAGTGGATTGGGTCTTGGGGTAAACCCTAGAGGATTACAGGCTAATGAGTTGTGGCAAATGGATATTACTCATGTTGCAGAGTTTGGGAGAGTTAAATATGTACATGTCACCGTCGATACTTATAGTCATTACATCTGGGCTACAGCTCAATCTGGCGAGAAAGCACAGAATGTTGAGCGACATTTAGTAAATTGTTTTGCAGTCATGGGAGTTCTACGTTCTATTAAAACAGGCAATGGACCTGCTTATTGTAGTAGTAGAATTAAGCAGGTGATGCAATCATGGGGAATCAAACACATAACAGGGATTCCACATTCCCCCACAAGTCAGGCAATAGTAGAACAAGCAAATGGTAGCTTAAAACAATATCCAAATAAATTTAGGGAGATCAAAGATCCACAAGAACAATTATTACGTTGTTTATTTGTTTTAAATTTTCTGTGTATTTTTGGAAACAGTGATTTGCCTGCAGCAGTACATCATAGTGCACCTGAAGCAGAGAAAACTCAAAGTCCAATATGGGTTCGCTATAAAGATCCAAAAACAGGTCTGTGGGGAGGTCCCAGCAAGGTACTGTATTGGGGACTGTCATGGAGTTACTTTACCTTTAAGGGAGTTGGAGCTGCTGGGAAGTGCTTGGAGTCTTTTCTCCTGGCCAATTATCGGTCATTGCTGGGAATTGACAGCAGTTTAGGCCATTGAAAAGTGGGATCAACTTGTGAACCCTACCTTAAAATGTAAAAGCAGAGCTCTCTGGGTTCTCTTTGTTTCCTGGCTGTGGAGGGTGGCGGAGCCCCAGGCCTCCCGTCCCTGACCAGGCCATGCGGCCGGGCGCGGATGGGGCCGGGCCTGCCCCGTCTCCCGGCCGGGAGATGGGGGGGCCCAGGGAAGGTTTTCCTCGGGCCTGGGCCGGGCCGAGCCGATCTCTGGCTCGGCTGCAGGTTTTGCTGTAACTAATTCACTAGAAACCGCCCAGTGAAGAAAGAGAGAGGCCCTGGACTTGCAGTGGGTTGGAACAGCGACTACACGCTCCAGAGCAGCCATGAAGAACTTTCCATCACAGACGGCTCCAGCTCCTGTTCGGCAGAGATCTCCGAACCATCTACAAAAGCCTGGGCAAGATGTTAACTCTTTCATTACCCAGATGAGACTTGCGGATTAATCTTTTTATCCAGAGAGAGAGAGAGAGAAAGATCAACATGAAAAGAGACTTTATAAACTACCAGTGACAAGAAAGAAAAGAAGCTTCAAGAAAGGTAGAGAATTAAGAAGATGCTTTAATTAAGCTGAAATATCTCCCTGTTAAAACTATGGAGATGGACAATGAAGTCCTGAAAAGAACTCCTTTAATTCATGATATAAGATCTAGAGAGGAATAGTGTTCAAAGTGTAAATTTGAGTAAAGAGTAATTATAGTATAGTGAAGTGCTGGGAGATTAAAAGCCTTGAGAGGCAATGAGAAAACTGTTGAGAGATTTAAAGCCTTGAGAGGCAATGAGAAAACTGTTTTCTGGTGAAGCTCACAGAAACAGATGAAGAAGACTTTTTTTGCCTTTGAATAACATATCCTTAAAAATGCTATCTCTAGACTCATGGCCCATACATACTTCAGAGTGATGTGAAAATGGGAGGAGTGAACTCTAATAATAGCAGCTCTGAGCAGCTAACATTAGGGCAATAGAAAACTATAACAAAAATAGTTTTCTTGTGAGAAACTCCATAAATTAACAGGAAGAAACTTCTGTTTCTCTATACAGACTGGTGAAAAGACTAGCAAGAACTGGGACTGTTTTAACCATCAGAGTTCCAGAGTTTTTGTCTCTGTTGTCATGTGAACAAGGGAATAGTGGGTAGATATAGATGCTAAATCTGAACTACAGTGCCTGTACAAATTGCAGGCCGCATGGCTCCTCAGGCTGCTTGAGAAAGTATCCTGGGAAAAATATGAGAAGGAATTAAAACAATTCTCAGGGACACTAAACAGCCTTGCAGGTGTTGTTTTGCAGCCTCTTGTTTCTCCTTGCAGGAGACAGTCAGGGGGGCAGAGTGCCCCTGACCAATGATGGTAATGTAGCACTTTGTTAGCCAATAAGAGTTTCTTTTCTGTACTTTCCACGTATCTGTCTATAAGAGAGAGCTGAAGCAATAAACTAAGGAATTCTCGTGTTGTGACTCCCTTGAGAGTCCAGTGTCGTTCTTTCTAGCCGTTCCCAATCGGAACGACAGGTAGATAGGGGATGGAAAGGTTGTTCTGGAAGTTTATTCTGGTGTTCTTATTATTGTGGTTTGTCAATAAACTTTCTTTTTTTTCCCTTTTAAGTTGTATGCCTGTTTTGCTCTTGTTCTAATCCATATCTCACAGCAAGAAGTAAGTAATTTTCTTAGTTATTAGTTTAAAACCACGACAGGGACGTGGTTATCTTTGTGTGCCTACCCCCACACGGCCTGTCTGGGTGCCGAGCCGATGGACTAAACCTGCCGATCCCAGTGATTTACCTTCAGCTGATCCAGAAAATTCAGCAGATACTTCCCGCTCTCTACCATCAACATAGAGATGAGACCCTGATGAACTCTCACATGCAAATCTTGTGTACAGTACCAAATTGTGAATGTTATCCTTTTGTATGTTCCATTTGTAAAGTGTGTAAAGAAAAGTGGTAGACACATTCTAAGTGGGGTCGATCGCCAAGAGGGATTTGCACAGAGTGTTACAAGTTTGAAAGAAATTTGACTGAGATTGCATTACAGGAAGGTGTGCAAACAGGACAATTTGAAAAAGGATCTGATCGATGGTGGGAGATTTATGCTTTTGGGATAAATCCGGAAAATTATTGTTATCATCCTAATACCCCTTTACCATATATTATTGAAATAATTGCAATACGTTGTTGCAAAACACTGACAAAAGTCAGGTGTGATATTCCAGGGGTAAAAAATAAAAATTGGGAGCAATTCTTAAAACGGCAGTCTCGAGAAAAAGGGTCTTTCCTTGAAAGTTATCCCTGCTGCCGAGAAGATGGAACACCCCATGGTTCGATGCAACCGAATCGACGGGCGAGACAGAGGGCTAAAAGAAAAGGGAAGCAAGATCTCACATGGGATCCAGCCAAGATGCTGGCCGAACTGCCGCAATCCGTTTAAAGTCCTTAAAAGGCTATCTCTGATCCGGTTATTGCGGTGGTTTACCATAATAAAGGGAAATGAAGGGTGTACAGAGAGGCTGTATGCGGTCCTGAGCAACTTCTTGCCTCAGCTGGCAAAACTGAAGCTAGCTACAAGCAAGAATTTAACTCCCCCTATCTCTGCTGGGAAAGAATCAATGCTGAGAGTGGAGGAGAACCTGTGTTTGAACAGACAGCCAAAAGAACACCCCTGGTTTCCCCCCATCCCCTGGGCCTAGCTTAAAGCTGCAGGACCCATGTCCGGGCGTAGAGCAGATGACAGGGGAGACAGTGTCATACAGTCAACCTAGACATTGCCCTTGAAAGGTAACCACTCCTTCGTGGGCCTGGATACTTTTAGGGAAACATGAAAAGCAAGGCAGTGCTTAGGGAAGCTGTGTTTTTTCAATATATTTGCTAGAAGGAAAACTTGGACCAAACTAGCAACGTTCCTTTACTGTGGGAAAAACATCCTCCTGGTTTGGACTACCGAGACAAGGACGGTTGAAACCTCTCCAGTCAGACGTACACAGAAAACTCCCAAGGAATTCTGTGGGTTTCCGCTGAGTCAGTGTAAAAGATGATGTTTCTCAGGAGCTTTATACTAATACTTAATACTAAATTTTTAATACAAAATGTCAAAGTTATTAGATTATTAGATGACAGGCGAATTGCGGTTGGGAGGCAGCTGACGTGGTCCCCAGCTTGATAAACACTGTTCCCAACAGTGATCAGCACGGGCATGAAATCAGGTTCATCTCAGTTTATTGCCGAGAGGTCTAGAGGAACATGTCAGTGCACCAAGAGCAGGTTTGGAATCTGTGCAGTGCAAGAGACTCTGCACAAGCTCTCTGGGCAACCGACTGCCAGGGGCAGGAGCCCTGGGGTGGCCGTGCCTGAACAGCACCTTTGTGCCTACAGTGCCACCCTCGATGGCTGCCCTGGAGCCTGGGATTGGACCCTGGACTTGCTGCAGGAGTCTCTGGCCTGGTTCCGTGCTGACCAAAGGCTTGGAACCATGTCAGAACCTCGGTTGCCAAGGGGGTGGCCTCAAGTGGCTGCCGGGCATGTGAGGCCATGGCTGCGTGAATCTTGGGAGCAAGATGCTGATGTCAGAGTGGCCATTGTGACGCGTGCGACCAAAGCCCCAAAAGGGAAGGCTGGGCTCAGGCCGTGTGTCACTGCGACCTGGCAACGGGAGGAGAAGGTAAGGCAGGGAAGCAGCTGCCCAGGGACCAGAGGGGCCCCACACCTCGGCGCTCTGGGCCTGTGCTGCAGGCTCACCTGCCTCTCCCTTCCCAGAATCAGCGCAGGAATATCCAGAGGAGACGGCGGTGTTCCTCAGCGCGACGACGGGAGCAGAAGGCGGACAGGAGCAGGGCTCACGCAGGGCTGACCAGGGAGTAGCACCCTCGTAGCTCTGGGCCTGTTCTCCAAACTCCCATCACTTTTCTTCCTCCCACAGAGAGAGAGGACCAGCACCTGGCGGAGACAGCGGCGTTCCTGGACAGGGACTCAGCGCTGACAGCCGCCATGTGCGACAGGGAGCAGGAGGGCCCTGATGGCAGGGAGCCAGGTGAGGGCAAAGCAGCCCCTCCCACAGCCTGGCCGAGGGGCTGTCGGGGTGGCCAGCGTGGGGCCCAGAGCAGAGGCCAAAGGAGGCAGGAGCTGCTCAGGCAGGCCAGGGCTGGCAGCCTCCTTCCTCCTCAAGTGGGGCCCAGCTGGGCCAGGGGGCAGCTGTTGGGAGCCCCGTGCCCGCAATGGCCGCTGTTCTCCAAGGCCTCCAGCCCTGCCCATCAGCCAGGCACGCAGGCAGGGACAGAGCAGCCCTTGGGGTCGATGCTGCAGGCTGAGAGCCCCACAGAGCTGCTGACGCCCGCTGCCATTGTGTCTGTCCCCTGCAGCATGCCTGCTGTGTCGCCGTGCAGAGGCTGACCCGGACACCTGCGGCGACAAACAGGAGAAATACGGGCTCTATGCCCACATCTTCTGCCTGGTGAGTGGCTCCGGGCACTCCCTCCAGCATTGCAAGGGGCAGTCCCTGCCACCCTGTCCTCATCAGCTCTTCCCATTTTCTGCAGTATTTTGCCACGCTGCTTTTCCGGCAAGCAAAAAAATGTGTTGGACTCCTGGGTTTCCTCCTTCAAGATATCCAGCTTGCAATCAGGCGGGCGGCATGGAAGGTGAGGGCCTGGCAAAAGAGCAGGGAGATTTGTGCCAGGAGAGGCTGGCCAGAGCTTAGCCCAGAGCCCCAGCAAGGAAGGCTGGCCATGCAGCCGGCTGTGGGACAAAGTCTGGCTCCCAGCAGCTCCGTGGAGCCTCTGGCACAGGAGCTCCCCTCACCAGCTGGCTCTGTGGGCTGAGCGCCAGCAGCGGCCCCATCCTGCTCTCTGCCTGCAGCCCTGGGGCTGCCTGGGGAGGTCCCCAGGCTGCCGCTGATGGGGCTGCCTGGCTCATTCCAGCACTGCTGCGTCTGCGGCCAGAGCGGGGCCACCATCCTGTGCTGCAAGGAAGGCTGCAACAGATGGTTCCACCTGCCCTGTGCCAAGGAGGGCGGCTGTGTCACGCAGTACATTGCCCCATACAGGTAGCTCCTCTCCCCTTCTGGCCACCCTTGGGGAAGGACCAAGACTTTCTCATTAGGCCCATCCCTTTGTCCCCAGGTCCTTCTGCCCTGAACACCGTCCAGTGCAGATGGTGCAGGTGACTCCAGAGCCGGGCACCGAATGCCCCATCTGCATGGAGCCAGTGGAGGACAGAATGACCTTCAAGACCATCGTGTGCCCGACGTGCAAAAGAGCCTGGTTCCACAGGGACTGCCTCCAGGTGGGAGCCATGCCCTCAGGCCTGGGACACAGCAGGTGCTCAGCAGCACCAGGGCCTGGCTCACACTGCTTCTGTTTGCCCTGCAGGGACAGGCCATGCGCGCTGGTCTTTTGCACTTCAGCTGCCCCCTCTGCAGAGATAGTGAGGAATTCCTTGTGGAGATGTTCCGCATGGGGATCCGCACCCCCATCAGGTTGGTGTCCTTCTGCGGGGCTCACAAGGCAGGAGGGTGCAAGTGCCGTGCTGTGCCAGGCCCTGCCCCAGCAGTCCAAGCCCTGCCCCATCCAGGGAGTCTGGACTTGCGCTTCTCAGGGGACTTGGAAAAGCATTGGAGGAAGAGCAGGGTCACCCTGTTACCTCCGTGAGGGCAGGGCAGAAGAAACACATCAGCTTTTCCTTTCTCCATCAGAGGGCCAACATGGGAAGACAACAATGCCTTTGCGGATCTAGGAGAGAGGCACAGCAGGTGCAATGCCAGGGAATGCCTTTACCCAGGAGGCAGGGAGGAGGCAGAGGAAGAGGGGTGAGTTGGGAAGCTGCACCCGGGGCTCTGCAGGGAACCTGTGTCTCAGGAAGGGCTGAAAGCAGAAGGAGCCAGTGGTGCTGGGCTGCACAATCCCATGCTGGGACACTTTGTCTTCAGTGCCATCAACCCGTTTGTTTTCCCAGGCCCTGGGAGCTGCTCTTGTGCTCCTCCTGTGCTGCTGAGGGCACCCACAGGCGCTGCTCTGGCCTGACAGTGAGGACAACCCACTGGGAGTGTGAGAGCTGTGCTGGTCTCGGCACGGGTATGAGGCAAAGCAGGCGGGTGTCCCTGGGCTGGGGCCAGTGCCCAGGCTGGGCACGGCAAAGCCCATGGGCTCCTGGAGGGCTGGGGGCAGTGCTCTGGTCGGGCATGGCCTGCTCCAGGCCTGGCAGGCCTCGGACATTCCTGTTTGCTCTTACAGCTGCCACGGAGGAGCCAGAGCTCAATGGCCCCAGCCTGACCGGACAGTCAGGACTGGAATCTTCTCAGGGCCTCTCAGAATCTGAGGCCATCAGCCCCACCAGCAGCCCGGTGTCATCGGCTCTGGCTCCCCGTTCTCCATCTCCAGAGGCCAGCAGCCACAGCAGCCCCCAGCGTGCAGCCTCATCCTTGGCAGACAGCAGCAGCCCAAGCACATCAAGGCCAAGACACAGCAGCTCCATGGGCCCTGAGGACAGGGTCCATTCCAGGCGTGCTGGGCCTGACCGCAGGCGAAGCCGCTCTCGCCAGCAGAGTCGGGCCACAGATAGACCCGTCCGGTCACGGAGTCGCCGTGACAGGAGCAGCGAGACAAGACCAAGGGCTGAGAGGCCCAGGCCCAGGGACACACCATCGCAGGCTTCCCCCAGATGCAGCTGCCCCTGCTGTCAAGCTCGGGCCTTAAGTCCACCTGTCTGGTCAAGGAGTCACTGTGACCAGAGCAGCAGGACAACATCAAGGACAGAGAGGCCCAGGCAAAGGCAGACACCATCGCGGGCAGCCCCCAGACTCAGCCGATCCCGCCAGGAAGCTCAGGCCCAGAGTCCACCTGCCCGGTCGAGGAGTCGCCGAGACAGGAGCAGCAGCACAACATCGAGGGCAGAGAGGCCCAGGCAAAGGGAGGCACCATCGCAGGCAGCCCCCAGACGCAGCCGCTCCCGACTACCACGTCAAGTCTCGAATCGACCTGTCCAGTCCAGCGGTCTCCAGGACAGGAACAGGAGGACAGCAGCAAATGCTGAGAGGCGCAGGCAAAGGGAGACATCCTCGGGGACGTCCCCCAGACGCAGCCGCTCCCGCCTGCAACGTCGGGCCTCAAACCGACCTGTCCGGTCCAGGAGTTGGCAGGACGGGAGCAGGAGGACAGCAGCCAGTGCTGAGAGGCCCAGGCGCAGGGGGACACCGTCGGGGACGTCGCGCTGGAGCAACCGCTCCCGCCAGCCACGTCGGGCCTCAACTCGGACCTCTAACAGCAGCACGTAGTGTCATCTTCTCTTTCTAGTCCCTCTGTTTGTGGCTGTAAGTGAAGGTGAGAAGGGTCAGTACAGGGACCTTGAGATTTGCAGGTCTGTGGAAAACCCAGACTAGCTCTTGGCATTTCTATGATCCTTGATTTCTATGTTACCATGTATTGTGAAGGGAAAAGCCACCTGAGGACATAGCTAATTAAAAAGGACACTCATTGCTGCCTTTAGACAGATATTTCCCCACTGCTTCCCCTTGAAAGTGAACCAGTCCTTAATGGCTTGGATACGTTTAGGGAGACATGACGAGCAAGGTGGCTCTTAGGGAAGCTGTCTTTGAAAAGGCCGTGGGCTGTGTTGCTATCCTTGATCAATCTCATTTCAGTATAGCCTTTCTTCAGTAAAGCAGAGGGAGAAGGAAGAGAGTGAGACACTGCCTCAAGTGTCTGGAGAAATCGACTGCGACACTGCTGCTGATTTAAAAGACTTGCTTGGACCTTCAAAGGTCAAACCGGAAAAGACAGTGGAAATAGCCTGGGACCAAGAGGATGCGCAGGACTCTGCCCCAGACGAACGTCTGGGACCTTTGCCTGAAAACGACGGAACTCAGGAGTCGAGTGCTTTCAAGTTTTCCTTCTTTGAAGACACAGAGGAGTTGGGCATCAAAGAAGGTAACAGCAGAACCCTCCTAACGGAGCCATTTCTAAGGAACAGCTTCTGGCAGGCACTGTAGAGCAATATGGTGTGAAGAAGGTCAGAGGATTTTAATCCAGAGGATTAAATCCAGAGGATTTTCAGCAGCAGAAGTTAGTAATTATGCTGAAGTATTTTGATCTTCATTTCTACTTGCCAAGGTTGTGGGAGATTAACGAGAGTTAACTCCTGCTTGCATCTCAGGAATTTCGAGGTGCACGCCTTGAGAAGGCATTGGGATTTTTGCAGAGTGGTGAAAGAGCTTCTTGTTGTCATCCCCTAAACTTCTCAAAGAGGGAAAAAGGTGACACAGCAGTCATACCAAGTTACCTAGGGCCCAAGAGGATTTTAAGGAAAATGGGTGTTAAGGTAGAGGGAGGAGCAAAATCCTGGAGTTGACCCCAAGCTCCATGAACATTCTGTTAGTTACCAAATTCTATTCCTGGACCTTCAGAAAAAGGAAACTGAATGACACTGAAGGATCATTGGGGTGTCCTAACCTCAGATAAAATGAGGCCTTATGAAATGATGATGAAGGAATATTTAATCAAGTCACAGTCAGGTAGGAATGAAAGGAAGCCGTGCCGAGTTATCCAAAATACTAAAATGCAAGAACACAAAGCAACAAGCCCACCACACTTGTGCTGTATTCAGGAGCTATTCACTGTCTTCTGGATGCAATGATAAATATTTAAGAATACATAGGAGATGCCTAGAAGAAAGTGGAAGATCCTGGAGCAGAGCTACAGCTCAGGAAATCAGGGAGGAGAAGATTCTGTCCTTCCTAAATCTGTCTTTCCCGGTATAAATATTTCACTTGAAAGAAGGAATTTTTCCTGGCAAGCAGAGAAATAATCTGGTTTGGGCTTTCTTTCTCTTTTGCTGCTGGTTTTGCAGGGCCTCACATACTTGGAACGATAAAACCGGAAAAAGTCACGTGGCAAGAGGATTCACATTTCCAAGACATCACTTCTGAGGGTGCTGATGAGCCGGAGATGTCAGAAATTGCAAAGCACCAAGAAAGGCAAGTTCCATTTGTATTTGTTGTCTACTTGGCTGTAGTAGTTGGATGCTGTGGGAATATTAGTGGCAGCACTGAGGAAATGGGAAACTGACACTGCACACCTCTGAGCAAGGAAAGTCATCTTGGAAAACCACTGGTGCTGTGTGGAGTCCAGAGTCCCAGCAGCCCATTGGATGTGAAGTTGAATGTGAAGAGAGAGAAGCTGAGCACAAGAAATGGACTGGGTTGTTTTGGTTTGGCCAACCCCAAACTGAGTTTGGCCACAAGGCAAAGACACAGTCAGTTTTTGTGTCAAACGTGGGGTCTTTTTATAGAAGGCTTTATTTGCATACTATGCAGGAAAGCTCTTCCGTGTATCCCATTTCTCTGAGGCACTACAGCTCTAACTCGTGCCCATGGGATTTGATAGGACCTTTTAGGATGCTAAAACCCCTTTGTACTTGTCTAGGGTTCTTTCTCTACCACGCACAGAAAGTGCTAGAGTTTTCTTCTTCTCCATAGATGACGCACGCCTAAGAGGTATGACACAACTTCTTCAGTCCCCTTTTGTATATTTTTCCCTTTTAAACCCTTACTGGACTTGAGTAAGGAAGAAAAAATGCTGCCTGGTTATGAATGCTCTGTAGTCAAAATTTGCCATCCTTTCTTGTGGTCAAAGTTGTGGTAGAATCCCATGAGACAGTCCTGGTAAAAAATAAAGGCTGAGCAGCTTTCTGCCTTTCCTTTCTTTCAGATAATTACCTCATAGCTATAGGAACGTTTAGAGCTTAGCAGAAAAATAGTCACTAGACAGGTTAGCGAGACATTTGGGATCCTTTCAGGTAGGTCTATCTCCTTTAACTTTTTCCTGTCTTTCTGGTGTTACTGTTAGACATGCCGAGTGTTCTTGTCAGCCACATACGTCCGTGCGGTTCTTCATCCTAATGAATCTGGGGCTTGCTCTTCTGAAGCCAGTGAATTTTCGATTTAAAAACAAAGACAACAACAACAAAAAAAACCATACACAGCCCCCAAAAATTACACAGGCCACCAAAACAATTGCTTGTTCTATTTTGTAGAATATAGTCTCAAGACAGGCTTAAATGACGTTTGTTTCTTGAGACTTGCTAGATAACGCGGATGAAATGTATGGCTGTGTTCATACAGTTACTGCCCTGCAATCTTCCAGCCCGTCTGATTTGCAGGGTGTGTCAGAATGGAGATCTCAGCCCCTGGCAGGCAGCGCTTCTGGGGCCAGCTGTGGGATCCTGCTGCTGAGCATTTAATGCAAGAGCTGCTGTTTCACTGCAATTTAGATTGCAGCATGTTCAGGGAGACAGCTGCTGCCTTTCATTTTTCTTAGTACACCAGGCTGCAGTAGGGAACATTTCTGCTGGAGCCAACATGTGGTGGGGGGCAAGAGAATAGGAGGGACGTGGAGGATAGAGCTTCTGACTTTATTGTGTTGTTCATTCATGATTGTTGGGAGCAGCAGCCGAATCAGAAGAGTTGAACCCTATTGATTGGTGTTGTGTTTTCTTTTGTGCACAGGGCCTAAAGTTATTTTTTGTAGATCTGTAGAGCTCAGTGAAGAGAAAGTGGGTTGGGAAGACATATGTAGATTTATTGCTTGAGGTGAGTATGGAACATCTGTTCCCTGGTAGCTGTGGCTGAATGCTGAGCATGGGGAGGGAACACGGCTATGGATGTGCATGCAAAATTAATTCAGGACCTCCAGAAGAGCCTGAAGCTTTGGAACTGTCAGGGAACAAATGGGTGTTGGTATACTGGTGTGTGTAACATGATGTTGTGATGTCCAGCCAAGTAAACCACTGCATCTCTCTCTGTTACAGGAGCAGCTAGCTAACTAGATGTAAGGGAAGTGTTTAAGAGAAACAGTGACTCTAGAGACTTCTGCAAGTAGTGGATTCAAAAACTTCTCCTAGGAATATGTTAGATTTTCATTAATTTCTGGATCGTCTAAGGAAGCATAAGAATTCCATAGGGAAACTGAACCCAAACTAATAAACCCTTTCTTGAAAAGAATCGTGTCATATTTGTTCCTTGAAGAAGCTGCCAAACAACCTTACCTTTTAAATCCTTTAAGGGATCTAACAGGAAAACATATTGACAAACCCGGTCAGGCAGTGTTTCTGAGCTGGCGCTGATGCTCTCGGGTTCCGGGGAGCCACGGGAAGGCTCCAGTCCGGACTGTCCGGTCAGGCTGGGGCCACTGAGCTCTGGCTCAGCTTTGGTGGCTGTGAGGGCAATCAGCAATGTCAAAGGCCTCCCAGGCCTGGGCCAGGCTGGGCCGCAGCAGTGCCCCCAGCCCTCCAGAAGCCTACAGGCTCTGCCAAGCCCAAAAGGACACTGCCCCCAGCCCCAGGGGCTTGGCCTGACAGCCGAGCCCAGAGCAGCAGAGCTGTCACACTCCCCGCTGGTTCTGGTCGCTCTCAGGCGCGAGCAACGCCCGTGGGTGCCCTGGACAGCACAGGAGCAGCACAGGGGCACTTGCCAGGGCCTGGAGAAGCACAGGGGTCAGCTTCTGCACGGCGACACAGCAGGCATGCTGCAGGGGACAGAGCCAATGGCAGCGGGCATGAGCAGCTCTGTGGGGCTCTCAGCCCGCAGCATCGGCCCCAAGAGCTGCTCTGTCCCTGCCTGCGTGCCTGCCTGATGGGCAGGGCTGGAGGCCTTGGAGAACAGCGGCCATTGCGGGCACAGGGCTCCCAACAGCTGCCCCCTGGCCCAGCTGGGCCCCACTTGAGGAGGAAGGAGGCTGCCAGCCCTGGCCTGGCTGAGCAGCTCCTGCCTCCTTTGGCCTCTGCTCTGGGCCCCACGCTGGCCACCCCGACAGCCCCTGGGCCAGGCTGTGAGAGGGGCTGCTTTGCCCTCACCTTGCTCACTAACATCAGGGCCCTCCTGCTCCCTGTCACACATGATTCTGGTCAGTGGTGAGTCCCTGTGCAGGAACACCACGGTCTCCTCCACGTGCAAGTCCTCTCTCTCCATGGCAGAAAAAAAAGAGTGCTCCTTCATAGCAGCATACTTGTCTTGATACTGTCTCATGGTTTCAGTGGAATCGAAGCACTCAGCTCCCTTTACCTGGGGTATTTGAGGGGCAACTGTATCAAATCCCAGCATTACATTGTTAGAACTGTAGAGAGCAATGGCTAGCTAGCAAAGGTCATGTTCCCATGCAGCTGTTAGCTGGGAAAGAATTAGACAGTAGAGTTCGGTTAGTGTGAGATGTTGCAAAGTCAGGAAGACCTTAGTGATAACTGCTAACTGAGAACAGGACGCTGTGATCAGAAGAATGTGAATTCAGCATAGGTGAGCGATCACAGGAATGTGGAATTAGGTGGAGTTGACCTTAAATGAAAATATCCAATAACGAGCTTGCTTTTGCACTAGGTATGAGCCTAATTATTGAAGCTATATAAGTGGTTTTAGAGTTACCAATAAATGAGACTTGCTGATCATTCATATTGAGTGCTGCATTTCTTCCGCCGAACTCATCAAGGTGCCCAAACAGCAGGGACCTTTGGGACCTTTGGGATCTTTGGGACCTTAAAAAGGAGTTGGATTCGGCCAAGGGAGTTGGTGTCAGGGGACAGGTCCTCCGCAGCAAGGACGGCCAAACGCAACAGCTGTGCCGTGTTCCAGGCAACCTCACAGGAGAGTCCTGGTCAAAAAGCAACGTTGCCACGCCCCAGGCGTCCTTATAGAAGAGTCCTGCTGTAAGGTGCTGCTGAAACTTTGTAGGGGCTGCAACAGCGCGCGCTGACGGTAAGATGGAAAGGCAAGCAGCGTATGATTTATTTACCTGCTTTTTAGAAAAGCGACAGGTTAAAGATTTTGATTTGTGCAAGGAGCTTCCTGGACTTCTTGCTTATGGGTATGCCCGGGGTTGTTTTCAGAATCCCCATACAGTCCATGAATTAAGTGAGTGGCAAAAATTTGGAGATAAATTGTGGGAAGCTCTTTTAAATGATGATAGAACTGCTAAAAAAATGGGAAAACTGTGGCAGACAGTTCATAATGTTCTTTTGCAGTATCAGGCTGAAGAGGCAGCTGCCACAAAGGCATCTGCAGCTATGTCAAAAAATAGATTATTAGAGGGAATGAATGAGTGTCCATTGCCACCCTCCACGAATACAGTAATTTTGACTCGCCCCGTGCCGTCACTGACCCCTGCCGCAGCTACTAATCCTTTTGTGCCATCTTCAATTCCTTCACCTACTAACCTTGCTTCTGGAACGGAGCCTTCGGCACCATTACCACCCTCCCCTATGAGAAATCCTGAGGTAGGGCATGAGTTAGGTGAGGCTATTGCACGGGAAAGAAGGGAGACATGGGCTGCATTGGCACGGAATATTTTGCAAGAGGGTGATCAGGAAATAGCAGACGCTGTATTGGAAGTAGCATGTCCCGTAACCTTTGCATCGATTCAACGGGGAGGAATACAAGCTCAAATGACAGCTTTAGATTGGAAGTGGTTAGCACAGTTGTGATCTACAGTCAGTCAGTTTGGAGTGACCAGTGAACCGGTTAGACAAAGGATTGATTATTTGTGGGCTACACAGATTTTGTTGCCTGCAGATTGTAGTATTATGAAATTGATTCTTAGTCAGCATCAGTGTGATAAGCAAGAGACCCTTTTGTTCGCCTAAACATGTAGCTACGATGCTTTGCAAAACTATGCTTTGTGGAATCAGGATGAGGTTGAAGGTTGCTGCTGACACTTGCATAAATCTCTAACGGCCTTGCGAGCTTTCTTGAATTCCAGAAAGTCACCAAAGATAAGCCTTAACAGAAAACAGTGAAGAAAGGTCAAAAGGATAAGACTGAGGAAGACCTATGATCTTCATCCCGCGACCACCAGAAGGCAGAAAAAAGACCCCCTAGCAACCGGAGACACATGCGCAGAGACACCAGAGAAAGGACACGTAACCCGGAAGCCGGGTTAAAAGGGGGAGTACGGAAACCAGCGGTGCGGCAGTTCCGTGGAGCGGGAATTCTCCTGCTCCCCTGTCACCCAGCACTGATCTATTGCTTATTGCTTGCTTGCTGTGATTAATAAAACTTTTCTCTGATTGAACCAGATCACTCTCTTGAGGGAATTCATAACAATCAGCAGTTGTTGTTTAATGCACAGTGGCAAGCTTATTGTCAAGAAAGTGTAAATGTGCAAAGACAGGCAGGTGATTCACTGCATGGGCTAACTTTGGAAGAACTTACAGGATTAGGAGCATATAGTCAAGTGGAAGCACAAGCTATTCTGGGGCTAGACAAGTTGAGAGAAGGGATGCGGTTAGTGCAAGCTGCATGTGATCGGATTAAGGAGCCAGGAGGTATTCCATCTTATATGGGTATTAAACAAGGGCCAGATGAGCCATTTGGAGCATTTATTGATAAAGCGGCTGCAGCTATAGAGCGGGCAGGTGTTCCTGAATATATGAGTGGAGCATTATTAAAACCATGTGCCTTACAAAGTTGTAATGCAGCAACCAGGTCAGTTTTAAATTCCCTAAATGCTAACTGGACTATTGAAGAGGCATTAGAAAGGATGTCTAATATACCGGTGGGCTCACAGGCAATGTTAGTCCAGGCAATTAAAGAACTAGGGCAAGGGTTAGAAAGCAGGCTGCAGCTACTCAGAGTCAGGTTTTAGCAGATCTTGCACCCCTACAAGCAGCTACAACCAACAATGGCAGGATTCCAGCCTCCCGACTCAAATGTTTTTGCTGTGGCAACCTTGGACATATTTGGAAGGAATGTACTGTACCCTCTGTTTGGGGCAATCAGTGTCGGTCCAATACCCACGCTGATAATGTCTGCCGCCGGCGATCGGGAAGTGGGAAGGCCAGCGCGAGGAGCCGCCGCGCCAGGACACAAATAGCAGCTGCCGGAACATCAGTGCTTCAACTTCCCTCCAGCCTGCCACAGCAGGGAGCCTCGGCCTGGACCTGGCAGCCTCAGTGACTGTGGATTTATTGACATCCCAGCCCTACAAGATTCCCACGGGAATTATTGGACCAGTGATAATAAATGGAAAAGCTGTGGGTGCAGTAGTGTTGGGACATTCATCTGCTAGTCTAATGGGACTGTTTATTTTACCTGGAGTAATTGATGTGGACTATTCTGGTGAAATATATATCATGGCATATACGCTGGCACCACCAGCCAGAATTGATAAAGGACAGCGAATTGCACAATTGGTGCCACTACCGCAATATACCCATCAGTTGACACCATTGAAAAATCAATGACAGGGTACAGGTGGATTTGGTTCTACAGGAGGACTTACATTACTTACTCTGGACTTAAACACTTGACCCAAGCAAACAGTTGTTCTCAATTATAACGGAGAATCCCATCAATTAGAAGGATTATTGGATACTGGAGCAGACTCAAGCATTGTTGCTCCACAGTATTGGCCCCAGGAATGGCCTTTGTTGCCTAGTACGGTTACTGTTAAAGGGGTGGGAGGCTTAACTTTGGCAAAAAAGTCTCCACAAATCCAGATTCAATTAGATGGGAAGGTCATCAGTTCTGTTTTGTCAATTGTCCCATTATCAGACAAGGTTCAATTTCTAATAGGGAGAGATATTTTGTCACAACTTGGTGTTATTTTGACCAGTGAGCACCCTTTAGAATAGAGGCCATTGTTTGGACTTTCCCACTCCCACTTAAATGGATAATTCAGGAACCAGTATGGGTTGAACAGTGGCTTTTAAAAAGGGAAAGTCTGCAGTAAGCTCATCAATTAGTGCTGGAACAATATCAACAAGGACATTTAAAGTTGTCAACAAGTCCTTGGAATACCCCTATTTTTGTTATAAAAAAGAAGTCTGGGAAATATCGATTGCTGCATGACTTACGTGCAGTAAATGAACAATTGGAGCCAACGGGGGCACTACAACCCGGTTTGCCCAAGCCTGCAATGTTGCCAAAAGATTGGCCCTTGTTAATAATTGATTTAAAGGACTGTTTTTTCACTATCCCACTGCATGAACAGGATACTTGCAGATTTGCTTTTACCTTGCCTTCATTAAATCGAGCAGAACCAGACATGAGATTTGAATGGACAGTTTTACCACAAGGTATGCGTAATTCTCCTACCTTGTGCCAGCTTGATGTTGATAATGCTTTGCAGCCACTACGTGTTCAGTGGCCTACAACTATTATTTATCATTATATGGACCATATTCTTTTTGCTCAGTCGCAACCTTTTGCAGATAAACAAGTTAAAGACATTCAAACACAACTACTTCAGAATGGACTGCTTGTTGCACCTGAGAAAATACAGCTGTCGTCCCCATGGAAATATCTCGGGTGCACTTTAACTGAGCAGTATGTTGCCCCTCAGAAACTGTCATTAAACATGTCACTTCATATTGTTCATGATGCTCAGCGATTGCTAGGAGATTTACAATGGCTTAAACCTGTTGTGGGTATTCCTAATGAGCTTTTACAATCCTTACGACCTTTGTTAAAGGGTACTGATCCTACAGCACCTATACAGGTCACCAGTGAACAACAAGAAGCTCTCAATAAAATAATGGACTGTATCCAGACAGGTGTTGTTCGTAGCTGAGATCCAGACTTGGACATTAACCTTACTGTATGGTTTGGACCTCAACATCTCATTGGCGCCTTAACGCAACAACAGAAGAAAACAGGGGAGGTATGGGTATTAGAGTGGTTGATGCCACCACTACAACAGAGACATACTTTAATTCAAAAAATTGAAATTTTAGCAAATTGGATAAAACAAGGGCGGAAGCGATTGTGCCAAATTATGGGTGCAGATCCAGCTGAAATTCAGGTAGCAATAAAAAAGGACACTTTAGATTGGTATTTAATTCACAGTTCGACACTGCAAGAAGCATTGCTTGACAACAGCAGTGTGGGCAGTACTGAGGAAGTGCCTCGAATACCACTACGATGGATAGGCCAGCAGAATTGGATTGAGAAGCCCAAACGATCATTTGTGCCAACAGCAGGGGCATCAAGTGTGTTCACTGATGCTGGAAAGAAATCTCGTACAGCTGCTGCTATATGGCAAGATTCACAAGGACAATGGAACCATCATCCTATTCCAGCTCAAAAGGAGGATACATTACAAATTCTGGAATTAGTCGCTGTTGTTTGGCTTTTGGTGCAGTTTAAGGGTCCTGTTAATGTGGTAACTGATTCTTCATACGTTGCAGGAGTGAGTGACTGTACTGAAAATGCAGACATAAAGGAAGTAAGAAACCTTCGTTTATATGAACTGTTTTTGCAACTTCAAAGAGCAGTAAAATTGAGGATGGCTGCCTTTGCTATTATCCATATTCGTAGCCACAAATGGCATGTGGGTTTAGGAGAAGGAAATGCTAGGGCAGACCGATTGGTTTCACTGTCCCAAAATAGCCCTGTCCCATCACAGATATTAGCTAGAGAAGCTCATGCCATCTTTCACCAAAATGCAAAAGGTCTCCATTGGGAGTTTCCGATACCATTAGAGGAGGCTCGGGCTATTGTCAAAGCATGTCCTATTTGTAGTTTTCATACTCAAGGCAGTGGATTGGGTCTTGGGGTAAACCCTAGAGGATTACAGGCTAATGAGTTGTGGCAAATGGATATTACTCATGTTGCAGAGTTTGGGAGAGTTAAATATGTACATGTCACCGTCGATACTTATAGTCATTACATCTGGGCTACAGCTCAATCTGGCGAGAAAGCACGGAATGTTGAGCGACATTTAGTAAATTGTTTTGCAGTCATGGGAGTTCTACGTTCTATTAAAACAGGCAATGGACCTGCTTATTGTAGTAGTAGAATTAAGCAGGTGATGCAATCATGGGGAATCAAACACATAACAGGGATTCCACATTCCCCCACAAGTCAGGCAATAGTAGAACGAGCAAATGGTACCTTAAAACAATATCCAAATAAATGTAGGGAGATCAAAGATCCACAAGAACAATTATTACGTTGTTTATTTGTTTTAAATTTTCTGTGTATTTTTGGAAACAGTGATTTGCCTGCAGCAGTACATCATAGTGCACCTGAAGCAGAGAAAACTCAAAGTCCAATATGGGTTCGCTATAAAGATCCAAAACCAGGTCTGTGGGGAGGTCCCAGCAAGGTACTGTATTGGGGACTGTCATGGAGTTACTTTACCTTTAAGGGAGTTGGAGCTGCTGGGAAGTGCTTGGAGTCTTTTCTCCTGACCAATTATCGGTCATTGCTGGGAATTGACAGCAGTTTAGGCCATTGAAAAGTGGGATCAACTTGTGAACCCTACCTTAAAATGTAAAAGCAGAGCTCTCTGGGTTCTCTTTGTTTTCTGGCTGTGGAGGGTGGCGGAGCCCCAGGCCTCCCGTCCCTGCCCAGGCCATGCGGCCGGGCGGGGATGGGGCCGGGCCTGCCCTGTCTCCCGGCCGGGAGATGGGGGGGCCCAGGGAAGGTTTTCCTCGGGCCCGGGCCGGGCCGAGCCGATCTCTGGCTCGGCTGCAGGTTTTGCTGTAACTAATTCACTAGAAACTGCCCAGTGAAGAAAGAGAGAGGCCCTGGACTTGCAGCGGGTTGGAACAGCGACTACACGCTCCAGAGCAGCCATGAGGAACTTTCCATCACAGACGGCTCCAGCTCCTGTTCGGCAGAGACCTCCAAACCATCTACAAAAGCCTGGGCAAGATGTTAACTCTTTCATTACCCAGATGAGACTTGCGGATTAATCTTTTTATCCAGAGAGAGAGAGAGAGAAAGGTCAACATGAAAAGAGACTTTATAAACTACCAGTGACAAGAAAGAAAAGAAGCTTCAAGAAAGGTAGAGAATTAAGAAGATGCTTTAATTAAGCTGAAATATCTCCCTGTTAAAACTATGGAGATGGACAATTAAGTCCTGAAAAGAACTCCTTTAATTCATGATATAAGATCTAGAGAGGAATAGTGTTCAAAGTGTAAATTTGAGTAAAGAGTAATTATAGTATAGTGAAGTGCTGGGAGATTAAAAGCCTTGAGAGGCAATGAGAAAACTGTTGAGAGATTTAAAGCCTTGAGAGGCAATGAGAAAACTGTTTTCTGGTGAAGCTCACAGAAACAGATGAAGAAGACTTTTTTTGCCTTTGAATAACATATCCTTAAAAAGCTATCTCTAGACTCATGGCCCATACATACTTCAGAGTGATGTGAAAATGGGAGGAGTGAACTCTAATAATAGCAGCTCTGAGCAGCTAACATTAGGGCAATAGAAAACTATAAGAAAAATAGTTTTCTTGTGAGAAACTCCATAAATTAACAGGAAGAAACTTCTGTTTCTCTATACAGACTGGTGAAAAGACTAGCAAGAACTGGGACTGTTTTAACCATCAGAGTTCCAGAGTTTTTGTCTCTGTTGTCATGTGAACAAGGGAATAGTGGGTAGATATAGATGCTAAATCTGAACTACAGTGCCTGTACAAATTGCAGGCCGCATGGCTCCTCAGGCTGCTTGAGAAAGTATCCTGGGAAAAATATGAGAAGGAATTAAAACAATTCTCAGGGACACTAAACAGCCTTGCAGGTGTTGTTTTGCAGCCTCTTGTTTCTCCTTGCAGGAGACAGTCAGGGGGGCAGAGTGCCCCTGACCAATGATGGTAATGTAGCACTTTGTTAGCCAATAAGAGTTTCTTTTCTGTACTTTCCACGTATCTGTCTATAAGAGAGAGCTGAAGCAATAAACTAAGGAATTCTCGTGTTGTTACTCCCTTGAGAGTCCAGTGTCGTTCTTTCTAGCCGTTCCCAATCGGAACGACAGGTAGATAGGGGATGGAAAGGTTGTTCTGGAAGTTTATTCTGGTGTTCTTATTATTGTGGTTTGTCAATAAACTTTCTTTTTTTTCCCTTTTAAGTTGTATGCCTGTTTTGCTCTTCTTCTAATCCATATCTCACAGCAAGAAGTAAGTAATTTTCTTAGTTATTAGTTTAAAACCACGACAGGGACATGGTTATCTTTGTGTGCCTACCCCCACACGGCCTGTCTGGGTGCCGAGCCGATGGACTAAACCTGCCGATCCCAGTGATTTACCTTCAGCTGATCCAGAAAATTCAGCAGATACTTCTCGCTCTCTACCATCAACATAGAGATGAGACCCTGATGAACTCTCACATGCAAATCTTGTGTACAGTACCAAATTGTGAATGTTATCCTTTAGTATGTTCCATTTGTAAAGTGTGTAGAGAAAAGTGGTAGACACATTCTAAGTGGGGTCGATCGCCAAGAGGGATTTGCACAGAGTGTTACAAGTTTGAAAGAAATTTGACTGAGATTGCATTACAGGAAGGTGTGCAAACAGGACAATTTGAAAAAGGATCTGATCGATGGTGGGAGATTTATGCTTTTGGGATAAATCCGGAAAATTATTGTTATCATCCTAATACCCCTTTACCATATATTATTGAAATAATTGCAATACGTTGTTGCAAAACACTGACAAAAGTCAGGTGTGATATCCCAGGGGTAAAAAATAAAAGTTGGGAGCAATTCTTAAAACGGCAGTCTCGAGAAAAAGGGTCTTTCCTTGAAAGTTATCCCTGCTGCCGAGAAGATGGAACACCCCATGGTTCGAAGCAACCGAATCGACGGGCGAGACAGAGGGCTAAAAGAAAAGGGAAGCAAGATCTCACATGGGATCCAGCCAAGATGCTGGCCGAACTGCCGCAATCCGTTTAAAGTCCTTAAAGGGCTATCTCTGATCAGGTTATTGCGGTGGTTTACCATAATAAAGGGAAATGAAGGGTGTGCAGGGAAGCTCTATGTGGTCCTGAGCAACTTCTTGCCTCAGCTGGCAAAACTGAAGCTAGCTACAAGCAAGAATTTAACTCCCCCTATCTCTGCTGGGAAAGAATCAATGCTGAGAGTGGAGGAGAACCTGTGTTTGAACAGACAGCCAAAAGAACACCCCTGGTTTCCCCCCTTCCCCTGGGCCTAGCTTAAAGCTGCAGGACCCATGTCCGGGCGTAGAGCAGATGACAGGGGAGACAGTGTCATACAGTCAACCTAGACATTGCCCTTGAAAGGTAACCACTCCTTCATGGGCCTGGATACTTTTAGGGAAACATGAAAAGCAAGGCAGTGCTTAGGGAAGCTGTGTTTTTTCAATATATTTGCTAGAAGGAAAACATGGACCAAACTAGCAACGTTCCTTTACTGTGGGAAAAACATCCTCCTGGTTTGGACTACCGAGACAAGGACGGTTGAAACCTCTCCAGTCAGACGTACACAGAAAACTCCCAAGGAATTCTCTGGGTTTCCGCTGAGTCAGTGTAAAAGATGATGTTTCTCAGGAGCTTAATACTAATACTTAATACTAAATTTTTAATACAAAATGTCAAAGTTATTAGATTATTAGATGACAGGCGAATTGCGGTTGGGAGGCAGCTGACGTGGTCCCCAGCTTTATCTCCTGTTCCCAACAGTGATCAGCACGGGCATGAAATCAGGTTCATCTCAGTTTATTGCCGAGAGGTCTAGAGGAACATGTCGGTGCACCAAGAGCAGGTTTGGAATCTGTGCAGTGCAAGAGACTCTGCACAAGCTCTCTGGGCAACCGACTGCCAGGGGCAGGAGCCCTGGGGTGGCCGTGCCTGAACAGCACCTTTGTGCCTACAGTGCCACCCTCGATGGCTGCCCTGGAGCCTGGGATTGGACCCTGCACTTGCTGCAGGAGTCTCTGGCCTGGTTCCGTGCTGACCAAAGGCTTGGAACCATGTCAGAACCTCGGTTGCCAAGGGGGTGGCCTCAAGTGGCTGCCGGGCATGTGAGGCCATGGCTGCGTGAATCTTGGGAGCAAGATGCTGATGTCAGAGTGGCCAAAGCCCCAAAAGGGAAGGCTGGGCTCAGGCCGTGTGTCAGTGCGACCTGGCAACGTGAGGAGAAGGTAAGGCAGGGAAGCAGCTGCCCAGGGACCAGAGGGGCCCCACACCTCGGGCCTCTGGGCCTGTGCTGCAGGCTCACCTGCCTCTCCCTTCCCAGAATCAGCGCAGGAATATCCAGAGGAGACGGCGGTGTTCCTCAGCGCGACGACGGGAGCAGAAGGCGGACAGGAGCAGGGCTCACGCAGGGCTGACCAGGGAGTAGCACCCTCGTAGCTCTGGGCCTGTTCTCCAAACTCCCATCACTTTTCTTCCTCCCACAGAGAGAGGACCAGCACCTGGCGGAGACAGCGGCGTTCCTGGACAGGGACTCAGCGCTGACAGCCGCCATGTGCGACAGGGAGCAGGAGGGCTCTGATGGCAGAGAGCAAGGTGAGGGCAAAGCAGCCCCTCTCACAGCCTGGCCCAGGGGCTGTCGGGGTGGCCAGCGTGGGGCCCAGAGCAGAAGCCAAAGGAGGCAGGAGCTGCTCAGCCAGGCCAGGGCTGGCAGCCTCCTTCCTCCTCAAGTGGGGCCCAGCTGGGCCAGGGGGCAGCTGTTGGGAGCCCCGTGCCCACAATGGCCGCTGCTCTCCAAGGCCTCCAGCCCTGCCCATCAGGCAGGCACGCAGGCAGGGACAGAGCAGCCCTTGGGGCCGATGCTGCGGGCTGAGAGCCCCACAGAGCTGCTGACGCCCGCTGCCATTGTGTCTGTCCCCTGCAGCATGCCTGCTGTGTCGCCGTTCAGAGGCTGACCCGGACACCTGCGGCGACAAACAGGAGAAATACGGGCTCTATGCCCACATCTTCTGCCTGGTGAGTGGCTCCGGGCACTCCCTCCAGCATTGCAAGGGGCAGTCCCTGCCACCCTGTCCTCATCAGCTCTTCCCATTTTCTGCAGTATTTTGCCACGCTGCTTTTCCGGCAAGCAAAAAAATGTGTTGGACTCCTGGGTTTCCTCCTTCCAGATATCCAGCTTGCAGTCAGGCGGGCGGCATGGAAGGTGAGGGCCTGGCAAAAGAGCAGGGAGATTTGTGCCAGGAGAGGCTGGCCAGAGCTTAGCCCAGAGCCCCAGCAAGGAAGGCTGGCCATGAAGCCGGCTGTGGGACAAAGTCTGGCTCCCAGCAGCTCCGTGGAGCCTCTGGCACAGGAGCTCCCCTCACCAGCTGGCTCTGTGGGCTGAGCGCCAGCAGCGGCCCCATCCTGCTCCCTGCCTGCAGCCCTGGGGCGGCCTGGGGAGGTCCCCAGGCTGCCGCTGATGGGGCTGCCTGGCTCATTCCAGCACTGCTGCGTCTGCGGCCAGAGCGGGGCCACCATCCTGTGCTGCAAGGAAGGCTGCAACAGATGGTTCCACCTGCCCTGTGCCAAGGAGGGCGGCTGTGTCACGCAGTACATTGCCCCATACAGGTAGCTCCTCTCCCCTTCTGGCCACCCTTGGGGAAGGACCAAGACTTTCTCATTAGGCCCATCCCTTTGTCCCCAGGTCCTTCTGCCCTGAGCACCGTCCAGTGCAGATGGTGCAGGTGACTCCAGAGCCGGGCACCGAATGCCCCATCTGCATGGAGCCAGTGGAGGACAGAATGACCTTCAAGACCATCGTGTGCCCGACGTGCAAAAGAGCCTGGTTCCACAGGGACTGCCTCCAGGTGGGAGCCATGCCCTCAGGCCTGGGACACAGCAGGTGCTCAGCAGCACCAGGGCCTGGCTCACACTGCTTCTGTTTGCCCTGCAGGGACAGGCCATGCGCGCTGGTCTTTTGTACTTCAGCTGCCCCCTCTGCAGAGATCATGAGGAATTCCTTGTGGAGATGTTCCGCATGGGGATCCGCACCCCCATCAGGTTGGTGTCCTTCTGCGGGGTGCACAAGGCAGGAGGGTGCAAGTGCTGTGCTGTGCCAGGCCCTGCCCCAGCAGTCCAAGCCCTGCCCCATCCAGGGAGTCTGGACTTGCGCTTATCAGGGGACTTGGAAAAGCATTGGAGGAAGAGCAGGGTCACCCTGTTACCTCCGTGAGGGCAGGGCAGAAGAAACACATCAGCTTTTCCTTTCTCCATCAGAGGGCCAACATGGGAAGACAACAATGCCTTTGCGGATCTAGGAGAGAGGCACAGCAGGTGCAATGCCAGGGAATGCCTTTACCCAGGAGGCAGGGAGGAGGCAGAGGAAGAGGGGTGAGTTGGGAAGCTGCACCCGGGGCTCTGCAGGGAACCTGTGTCTCAGGAAGGGCTGAAAGCAGAAGGAGCCAGTGGTGCTGGGCTGCACAATCCCATGCTGGGACACTTTGTCTTTAGTGCCATCAACCCGTTTGTTTTCCCAGGCCCTGGGAGCTGCTCTTGTGCTCCTCCTGTGCTGCTGAGGGCACCCACAGGCGCTGCTCTGGCCTGACAGTGAGGACAACCCACTGGGAGTGTGAGAGCTGTGCTGGTCTCGGCACGGGTATGAGGCAAAGCAGGCGGGTGTCCCTGGGCTGGGGCCAGTGCCCAGGCTGGGCACGGCAAAGCCCATGGGCTCCTGGAGGGCTGGGGGCAGTGCTCTGGTCGGGCATGGCCTGCTCCAGGCCTGGCAGGCCTCGGACATTCTTGTTTGCTCTTACAGCTGCCACGGATGAGCCAGAGCTCAATGGCCCCAGCCTGACCGGACAGTCAGGACTGGAATCTTCTCAGGGCCTCTCAGTATCTGAGGCCATCAGCCCCACCAGCAGCCCGGTGTCATCAGCTCTGGCTCCCCGTTCTCCATCTCCAGAGGCCAGCAGTCACAGCAGCCCCCAGCGTGCAGCCTCATCCTTGGCAGACAGCAGCAGCCCAAGCACATCAAGGCCAAGACACAGCAGCTCCATGGGCCCTGAGGACAGGGTCCATTCCAGGCGTGCTGGGCCTGACCGCAGGCGAAGCCGCTCTCGCCAGCAGAGTCGGGCCACAGATAGACCCGTCCGGTCACGGAGTCGGCGTGACAGGAGCAGCGAGACAAGACCAAGGGCTGAGAGGCCCAGGCCCAGGGACACACCATCCCAGGCTTCCCCCAGATGCAGCTGCCCCTGCTGTCAAGCTCGGGCCTTAAGTCCACCTGTCTGGTCAAGGAGTCACTGTGACCAGAGCAGCAGGAGAACATCAAGGACAGAGAGGCCCAGGCAAAGGCAGACACCATCGCGGGCAGCCCCCAGACTCAGCCGATCCCGCCAGGAAGCTCAGGCCCAGAGTCCACCTGCCCGGTCGAGGAGTCGCCGAGACAGGAGCAGCAGCACAACATCGAGGGCAGAGAGGCCCAGGCAAAGGGAGGCACCATCGCAGGCAGCCCCCAGACGCAGCCGCTCCCGACTACCACGTCAAGTCTCGAATCGACCTGTCCAGCCCAGCGGTCTCCAGGACAGGAACAGGAGGACAGCAGCAAATGCTGAGAGGCGCAGGCAAAGGGAGACATCCTCGGGGACGTCCCCCAGACGCAGCCGCTCCCGCCTGCAACGTTGGGCCTCAAACCGACCTGTCCGGTCCAGGAGTCGGCAGGACGGGAGCAGGAGGACAGCAGCCAGCGCTGAGAGGCCCAGGCGCAGGGGGACACCGTCGGGGACGTCGCGCTGGAGCAACCGCTCCCGCCAGCCACGTCGGGCCTCAACTCGGACCTCTAACAGCAGCACGTAGTGTCATCTTCTCTTTCTAGTCCCTCTGTTGGTGGCTGTAAGTGAAGGTGAGAAGGGTCAGTACAGGGACCTTGAGATTTGCAGGTCTGTGGAAAACCCAGATTAGCTCTTGGCATTTCTGTGATCCTTGATTTCTATGTTACCATGTATTGTGAAGGGAAAAGCCACCTGAGGACATAGCTAATTAAAAAGGACACTCATTGCTGCCTTTAGACAGATATTTCCCCACTGCTTCCCCTTGAAAGTGAACCAGTCCTTAATGGCTTGGATACGTTTAGGGAGACATGACGAGCAAGGTGGCTCTTAGGGAAGCTGTCTTTGAAAAGGCCGTGGGCTGTGTTGCTATCCTTGATCAATCTCATTTCAGTAAAGCCTTTCTTCAGTAAAGCAGAGGGAGAAGGAAGAGAGTGAGACACTGCCTCAAGTGTCTGGAGAAATCGACTGCGACACTGCTGCTGATTTAAAAGACTTGCTTGGACCTTCAAAGGTCAAACCGGAAAAGACAGTGGAAATAGCCTGGGACCAAGAGGATGCGCAGGACTCTGCCCCAGACGAAGGTCTGGGACCTTTGCCTGAAAACGACAGAACTCAGGAGTCGAGTGCTTTCAAGTTTTCCTTCTTTGAAGACACAGAGGAGTTGGGCATCAAAGAAGGTAACAGCAGAACCCTCCTAACGGAGCCATTTCTAAGGAACAGCTTCTGGCAGGCACTGTAGAGCAATATGGTGTGAAGAAGGTCAGAGGATTTTAATCCAGAGGATTAAATCCAGAGGATTTTCAGCAGCAGAAGTTAGTAATTATGCTGAAGTATTTTGATCTTCATTTCTACTTGCCAAGGTTGTGGGAGATTAATGAGAGTTAACTCCTGCTTGCATCTCAGGAATTTCGAGGTGCACGCCTTGAGAAGGCATTGGGATTTTTGCAGAGTGGTGAAAGAGCTTCTTGTTGTCATCCCCTAAACTTCTCAAAGAGGGAAAAAGGTGACACAGCAGTCATACCAAGTTACCTAGGGCCCAAGAGGATTTTAAGGAAAATGGGTGTTAAGGTAGAGGGAGGAGCAAAATCCTGGAGTTGACCCCAAGCTCCATGAACATTCTGTTAGTTACCAAATTCTATTCCTGGACCTTCAGAAAAAGGAAACTGAATGACACTGAAGGATCATTGGGGTGTCCTAACCTCAGATAAAATGAGGCCTTATGAAATGAAGATGAAGGAATATTTAATCAAGTCACAGTCAGGTAGGAATGAAAGGAAGCCGTGCCGAGTTATCCAAAATACTAAAATGCAAGAACACAAAGCAACAAGCCCACCACACTTGTGCTGTATTCAGGAGCTATTCACTGTCTTCTGGATGCAATGATAAATATTTAAGAATACATAGGAGATGCCTAGAAGAAAGTGGAAGATCCTGGAGCAGAGCTACAGCTCAGGAAATCAGGGAGGAGAAGATTCTGTCCTTCCTAAATCTGTCTTTCCCGGTATAAATATTTCACTTGAAAGAAGGAATTTTTCCTGGCAAGCAGAGAAATAATCTGGTTTGGGCTTTCTTTCTCTTTTGCTGCTGGTTTTGCAGGGCCTCACATACTTGGAACGATAAAACCGGAAAAAGTCACGTGGCAAGAGGATTCACATTTCCAAGACATCACTTCTGAGGGTGCTGATGAGCCGGAGATGTCAGAAATTGCAAAGCACCAAGAAAGGCAAGTTCCATTTGTATTTGTTGTCTACTTGGCTGTAGTAGTTGGATGCTGTGGGAATATTAGTGGCAGCACTGAGGAAATGGGAAACTGACACTGCACACCTCTGAGCAAGGAAAGTCATCTTGGAAAACCACTGGTGCTGTGTGGAGTCCAGAGTCCCAGCAGCCCATTGGATGTGAAGTTGAATGTGAAGAGAGAGAAGCTGAGCACAAGAAATGGACTGGGTTGTTTTGGTTTGGCCAACCCCAAACTGAGTTTGGCCACAAGGCAAAGACACAGTCAGTTTTTGTGTCAAACGTGGGGTCTTTTTATAGAAGGCTTTATTTGCATACTATGCAGGAAAGCTCTTCCGTGTATCCCATTTCTCTGAGGCACTACAGCTCTAACTCGTGCCCATGGGATTTGATAGGACCTTTTAGGATGCTAAAACCCCTTTGTACTTGTCTAGGGTTCTTTCTCTACCACGCACAGAAAGTGCTAGAGTTTTCTTCTTCTCCATAGATGACGCACGCCTAAGAGGTATGACACAACTTCCTCAGTCCCCTTTTGTATATTTTTCCCTTTTAAACCCTTACTGGACTTGAGTAAGGAAGAAAAAATGCTGCCTGGTTATGAATGCTCTGTAGTCAAAATTTGCCATCCTTTCTTGTGGTCAAAGTTGTGGTAGAATCCCATGAGACAGTCCTGGTAAAAAATAAAGGCTGAGCAGCTTTCTGCCTTTCCTTTCTTTCAGATAATTACCTCATAGCTATAGGAACGTTTAGAGCTTAGCAGAAAAATAGTCACTAGACAGGTTAGCGAGACATTTGGGATCCTTTCAGGTAGGTCTATCTCCTTTAACTTTTTCCTGTCTTTCTGGTGTTACTGTTAGACATGCCGAGTGTTCTTGTCAGCCACATACGTCCGTGCGGTTCTTCATCCTAATGAATCTGGGGCTTGCTCTTCTGAAGCCAGTGAATTTTCGATTTAAAAACAAAGACAACAACAACAAAAAAAACCATACACAGCCCCCAAAAATTACACAGGCCACCAAAACAATTGCTTGTTCTATTTTGTAGAATATAGTCTCAAGACAGGCTTAAATGACGTTTGTTTCTTGAGACTTGCTAGATAACGCGGATGAAATGTATGGCTGTGTTCATACAGTTACTGCCCTGCAATCTTCCAGCCCGTCTGATTTGCAGGGTGTGTCAGAATGGAGATCTCAGCCCCTGGCAGGCAGCGCTTCTGGGGCCAGCTGTGGGATCCTGCTGCTGAGCATTTAATGCAAGAGCTGCTGTTTCACTGCAATTTAGATTTCAGCATGTTCAGGGAGACAGCTGCTGCCTTTCATTTTTCTTAGTACACCAGGCTGCAGTAGGGAACATTTCTGCTGGAGCCAACATGTGGTGGGGGGCAAGAGAATAGGAGGGAGTGGAGGATAGAGCTTCTGACTTTATCGTGTTGTTCATTCATGATTGTTGGGAGCAGCAGCCGAATCAGAAGAGTTGAACCCTATTGATTGGTGTTGTGTTTTCTTTTGTGCACAGGGCCTAAAGTTATTTTTTGTAGATCTGTAGAGCTCAGTGAAGAGAAAGTGGGTTGGGAAGACATATGTAGATTTATTGCTTGAGGTGAGTATGGAACATCTGTTCCCTGGTAGCTGTGGCTGAATGCTGAGCATGGGGAGGGAACACGGCTATGGATGTGCATGCAAAATTAATTCAGGACCTCCAGAAGAGCCTGAAGCTTTGGAACTGTCAGGGAACAAATGGGTGTTGGTATACTGGTGTGTGTAACATGATGTTGTGATGTCCAGCCAAGTAAACCACTGCATCTCTCTCTGTTACAGGAGCAGCTAGCTAACTAGATGTAAGGGAAGTGTTTAAGAGAAACAGTGACTCTAGAGACTTCTGCAAGTAGTGGATTCAAAAACTTCTCCTAGGAATATGTTAGATTTTCATTAATTTCTGGATCGTCTAAGGAAGCATAAGAATTCCATAGGGAAACTGAACCCAAACTAATAAACCCTTTCTTGAAAAGAATCGTGTCATATTTGTTCCTTGAAGAAGCTGCCAAACAACCTTACCTTTTAAATCCTTTAAGGGATCTAACAGGAAAACATATTGACAAACCCGGTCAGGCAGTGTTTCTGAGCTGGCGCTGATGCTCTCGGGTTCCGGGGAGCCACGGGAAGGCTCCAGTCCGGACTGTCCGGTCAGGCTGGGGCCACTGAGCTCTGGCTCAGCTTTGGTGGCTGTGAGGGCAATCAGCAATGTCAAAGGCCTCCCAGGCCTGGGCCAGGCTGGGCCGCAGCAGTGCCCCCAGCCCTCCAGGAGCCTACGGGCTCTGCCAAGCATAAAAGGACACTGCCCCCAGCCCCGGGGGCTTGGCCTGACAGCCGAGCCCAGAGCAGCAGAGCTGTCACACTCCCCGCTGGTTCTGGTCGCTCTCAGGCGCGAGCAACGCCCGTGGGTGCCCTGGACAGCACAGGAGCAGTACAGGGGCACTTGCCAGGGCCAGGGGAAGCACAGGGGTCAGCTTCTGCACGGCGACACAGCAGGCATGCTGCAGGGGACAGAGCCAATGGCAGCCGGCGTCAGCAGCTCTGTGGGGCTCTCAGCCCACAGCGTCGACCCCAAGAGCTGCTCTGTCCCTGCCTGCGTGCCTGCCTGATGGGCAGGGCTGGAGGCCTTGGAGAACAGCGGCCATTGCGGGCACGGGGCTCCCAACAGCTGCCCCCTGGCCCAGCTGGGCCCCACTTGAGGAGGAAGGAGGCTGCCAGCCCTGGCCTGCCTGAGCAGCTCCTGCCTCCTTTGGCCTCTGCTCTGGGCCCCACGCTGGCCACCCCGACAGCCCCTGGGCCAGGCTGTGGGAGGGCTGCTTTGCCCTCACATTGCTCACTTATATCAGGGCCCTCCTGCTCCCTGTCACACATGATTCTGGTCAGGGGTGACTCCCTGTGCAGGAACACCACGGTCTCCTCCACGTGCGAGTCCTCTCTCTCCATGGCAGAAAAAAAAGAGTGCTGCTTCATAGCAGCATACTTGTCTTGATACTGTCTCATGGTTTCCGTGGAATCGAAGCACTCAACTCCCTTTACCTGGGATATCTGAGGGACAACTGTATCAAATCCCGGCATTACATTGTTAGAACTGTAGAGAGCAATGGCTAGCTAGCAAAGGTCATGTTCCCATGCAGCAGTTAGCTGGGAAAGAATTAGACAGTAGAGTTCGGTTAGTGTGAGATGTTGCAAAGTCAGGAAGACCTTAGTGATAACTGTTAACTGAGAACAGGACGCTGTGATCAGAAGAATGTGAATTCAGCATAGGTGAGCGATCACAGGAATGTGGAATTAGGTGGAGTTGACCTTAATTGAAAATATCCAATAACGAGCTTGCTTTTGCACTAGGTATGAGCCTAATTATTGAAGCTATATAAGTGGTTTTAGAGTTACCAATAAATGAGACTTGCTGATCATTCATATTGAGTGCTGCATTTCTTCCGCCGAACTCATCATGGTGCCCAAACAGCAGGGACCTTTGGGACCTTTGGGATCTTTGGGACCTTAAAAAGGAGTTGGAGTCAGCCAAGGGAGTTGGTGTCAGGGGACGGGTCCTCCGCAGCAAGGACGGCCAAACGCAACAGCTGTGCCGTGTTCCAGGCAACCTCACAGGAGAGTCCTGGTCAAAAAGCAACGTTGCCACGCCCCAGGCGTCCTTATAGAAGAGTCCTGCTGTAAGGTGCTGCTGAAACTTTGTAGGGGCTGCAACAGCGCGCGCTGACGGTAAGATGGAAAGGCAAGCAGCGTATGATTTATTTACCTGCTTTTTAGAAAAGCGACAGGTTAAAGATTTTGATTTGTGCAAGGACCTTCCTGGACTTCTTGCTTATGGGTATGCCCGGGGTTGTTTTCAGAATCCCCATACAGTCCATGAATTAAGTGAGTGGCAAAAATTTGGAGATAAATTGTGGGAAGCTCTTTTAAATGATGATAGAACTGCTAAAAAAATGGGAAAACTGTGGCAGACAGTTCATAATGTTCTTTTGCAGTATCAGGCTGAAGAGGCAGCTGCCACAAAGGCATCTGCAGCTATGTCAAAAAATAGATTATTAGAGGGAATGAATGAGTGTCCATTGCCACCCTCCACGAATACAGTAATTTTGACTCGCCCCGTGCCGTCACTGACCCCTGCCGCAGCTACTAATCCTTTTGTGCCATCTTCAATTCCTTCACCTACTAACCTTGCTTCTGGAACGGAGCCTTCGGCACCGTTACCACCCTCCCCTATGAGAAATCCTGAGGTAGGGCATGAGTTAGGTGAGGCTATTGCACGGGAAAGAAGGGAGACATGGGCTGCATTGGCACGGAATATTTTGCAAGAGGGTGATCAGGAAATAGCAGACGCTGTATTGGAAGTAGCATGTCCCGTAACCTTTGCATCGATTCAACGGGGAGGAATACAAGCTCAAATGACAGCTTTAGATTGGAAGTGGTTAGCACAGTTGCGATCTACAGTCAGTCAGTTTGGAGTGACCAGTGAACCGGTTAGACAAAGGATTGATTATTTGTGGGCTACACAGATTTTGTTGCCTGCAGATTGTAGGAGTATTATGAAATTGATTCTTAGTCAGCATCAGTGTGATAAGCAAGAGACCCTTTTGTTCGCCTAAACATGTAGCTACGATGCTTTGCAAAACTATGCTTTGTGGAATCAGGATGAGGTTGAAGGTTGCTGCTGACACTTGCATAAATCTCTAACGGCCTTGAGAGCTTTCTTGAATTCTAGAAAGTCACCAAAGATAAGCCTTAACAGAAAACAGTGAAGAAAAGTCAAAAGGATAAGACTGAGGAAGACCTATGATCTTCATCCCGCGACCACCAGAAGGCAGAAAAAAGACCCCCTAGCAACCGGAGACACATGCGCAGAGACACCAGAGAAAGGACACGTAACCCGGAAGCCGGGTTAAAAGGGGGAGTACGGAAACCAGCGGCGCGGCAGTTGCGTGGAGCGGGAATTCTCCTGCTCCCCTGTCACCCAGCGCTGATCTTATTGCTTATTGCTTGCTTGCTGTGATTAATAAAACTTTTCTCTGATTGAACCAGATCACTCTCTTGAGGGAATTCATAACAAATTTGGTTTCCGTGACTCGGATGCAATCTGTAGGGCAGATTCTCGGCACTGCCAGGGGGGCGCCCCGCTAATATTTAGCGGCCCGGAGGACCGGTTTCTGCCTCGGTTGCACCGACGAACCTAAATTTAAGGCAAGTAGCAAAAGGGAGACTGGTCGACCCCTTAAAATCTGTGCACAGAGTCCGGACGAAGCCGCGGGACGCGTGAGTATTACGGGAACCGTTCGTTTGGGGTCAGGATCCCGGAGTGTGGCGAAGTGGTGTGTGTGTGAGAGGGGGACTGGTAGCCAGATTCCCCAAGCGAGTGCGGACCCTCAGTAGTGCGGTTCCCATTGGCCCGCGAGGGCGTGGGCCACGAACCAGGGGAAGTGAAAGAGGCTGTGTGATTTGAAGGCACTCCGGAAGAATGGGGCAGGGGAAGAGCAAGCACCCTGTATCTATTAAACTCCCACCGGTACCTAGAGATAGTCCATTGGGTTTTATACTAGATAATTGGAAGCATTTCCCGGGAACAGAAAATAAAGATAGGGCAAAAATGAATCACTATTGTGTAGAAGTATGGGGAGGAAAGGAAATTTCAAAGAATGTATTTTGGCCTATATTTGGATCAACCGAAGATTGGGTTAAACAAAAATTAAACTCCTGGGTAAATACAAAGATCCTCTTTAGCTCAGAGGAAAGTGCTTATGCAGAGATCTGGGTAGTAAAGCCCGAGGTTTTTATATTTGACAGAGAACTCAGGGGAGGGGAAGGGAAAGAAAAAGAAACCCCGAAAAGAAGATGCTTTGATAATCCCCCCCAACTCCATTTGTACCACCACCACCACCACGAGCCCCTCCCCCTCCAAACCCCGAGGAGGAGGATTTAGACATGCCAGATGTGGGGCCTGTTACCAGGAATAGATCCAGAAGGAACCAGGAGAACCTATTCCCATTAAGAGAGATGCCAATGGGTGGCCCTCAAGCTGGAATAGGGTTTATATCTGTCCCCCTTAGTTCGGGGGATGTTAGAGACTTCAAAAAGGAAATGGGGCATTTGTTGGAAGATCCATTGGGGGTTGCAGAAAGAGTTGATCAGTTCTTAGGACCCAATATGTACACATGGGAGGAATTACAATCTATCCTGAATATTTTATTTACGGCAGAAGAGAAAAACATGATTAGAAGGGAAGGAATGCGCATTTGGGATGCTCAGCATGTCCAGGGACCACTGGCAGATGTAAAGTGGCCCCTCCAAAATCCCCATTGGGATGACCAAAATCCAGCGCACAGAATAAATATGCAGGATTTGAGGACTATTATAATTCAAGGAATTAGGGAGGCAGTCCCAAGAGGTCATAATATAAATAAAGCATTCAATGAGAGGCAAAAGAAAGACGAAACTCCTACGGAATGGTTAGAAAGACTAAGAAAGAGTTTTCAACTATATTCCGGAATGGATCCAGACACCCAATTGGGGCAAGCACTGCTTAAAGCACAATTTGTGGCAAAAGCCTGGGAGGATATTCGGCGGAAGATAGAAAAATTGGATGGGTGGCAAGACAGAGGTTTGGATGAGCTTTTGCGGGAGGCACAAAAAGCGTATGTTAGGAGAGAAGAGGAGGCTCAGAATCGGCAAATTAAGATGATGGTGGCTGCTGTGAGAGAGAGTAGAGATCAAACCTGGAAAGGGAAACAACAGAGACCGATCAGAGATTCAAATGAAAGACAGAACACTAAGGTTTGTTTTTATTGTGGAAAGAAAGGACACTTTAAGAGAGAATGTAGGGTGAGGATCCAGGATGAAAAGATGTTCAAAGAAGACTAGGGGGCTCAGGGGCTCCTTATTCTGGGGACCCGAAAACACCAGAAAGAGCCCTTGATAAAGTTAAAAGTGGGTCCCCAGCACCAAGAAATAACATTCTTGGTAGATACTGGAGCTGAGAGATCAACCATTCAGTTTTTACCTAAAGGATGTAGTATATCCAAAGAAACTGCCACGGTAGTGGGGGCAAAGGGGGAACCCTTTGAAGTGGGGGCTATTAAAGATGTGGTGATAGAATCAGAGTCAAAAATTGGGTTGGGAAATTTTTGATTAGTACCAGAAGCAGATTATAATTTGTTGGGACGGGATTTAATTATTGAATTAGGAATACATTTAGATATAGTTGATAAGGAGGTGAAGATAAAGCTATGCCCTTTAAGAGTGGAAGATGAAGACAAAATAAACCCAGAAGTGTGGTATACACCTGAGAGTGTGGGACAGTTGAGGATAACCCCATTCTCGGTCACTATTAAGAACCCAGAAATCCCAGTTAGAATAAAACAATATCCCTTGTCACTTGAGGGACAAAGAGGGTTGAAACCAGAAATTGACAGACTCTTAAGTAAGGGACTATTAGAACCATGTATGTCACCTTTTAACACACCCATACTGCCAGTAAAGAAGCCAGATGGGACTTATCGCTTGGTACAAGATTTAAGAGAAATTAATAAACGTACAGTAGCACGGTTCCCCATAGTTGCAAACCCGTACACATTACTAAGCAAGCCGGGACACAACAGTTTGTGGTACAGTGTTACAGATTTAAAAGATGCATTCTGGGCCTGCCCCTTTGATGAGACTAGCCGAGATTATTTCGCATTTGAATGGGAAGATCCAGATACGGGGAGGAGACAACAACTGAGATGGACAGTATTCCCCCAGGGATTCACAGAATCCCCCAGTTTGTTTGGGCAGGCATTGGAGCAGATTTTACAGGATTATCAGACAGACCCAGGAGTGACCTTGATACAATATGTAGATGATTTGCTTTTAGCTGGGAAAGAGGAGGAAGATGTAAGGAGAGAGAGTATTAAGTTGTTAAATTTCCTGGGTTTAAAGGGATTGAAAGTATCCAAGGCAAAACTCCAATTTGTAGAAGAAGAAGTAAAATATTTAGGCCATTACCTTAAAAACGGGGAGAAAAAGATAGACCCTGAAGGGATAGAAGGAATTCTGTCACTACCGGTTCCCAAAAATAAAAGGCAGATACATGAAATCTTGGGGTTAACAGGGTACTGTAGACAGTGGATTGAAAACTATAGCAGCAAAGTTAAATTTTTATATCATAAATTGACACAGGAGGGATTAATGAAATGAGTTCAGAAGACACAGAAAAATTCCGGGACCTACAAGAAAGTTTAATTCATGCTCCTGTCTTGAGTCTTCCAGATTTGAAAAGACCCTTTCATTTGTTTGTAAATGTGGAAAATGGGATTGCCTTCGGAGTCCTGACTCAGGAGTGGGCAGGGAGAAAGAAGCTGATAGGGTATCTATCAAAGATCTTGGACCCCGTGAGTAAGGGCTGGCCAACTTGTCTGCAAGTAGTAGCAGGATGTGCCCTACTGGTGGAGGAAGCTAGGAAAATCACCTTTAATAGCAATTTGAAGGTAATGTCCCCCCATAACATTCGGGGTGTGTTACAACAAAAGGCGGATAAGTGGATTTCAGATGCTAGACTTCTAAAATATGAAGGAATTTTAGTTGAGGCCCCAAACTTAATATTAGAAACCACTGCTTTACAAAACCCGGCTGCATTTTTGTATGGAGAACCCGAAGGCGAACCTTTGACACATGACTGTAGAACTACAATTCAGGAACAAACCAAAATTAGACCTGATTTGGAAGAAGAGGAATTAGAAAGCGGAGAAAAGCTGCTTGTGGATGGGTCCTCCAGAGTAATAGAAGGAAGGAGGAAAACAGGCTATGCCATCGTACGAGGACCTGATTTGCAAGTCTTAGAATCAGGTCCATTAGACAAATCTTGGTCAGCCCAAGCCTGCGAATTGTATTCAGTATTAAGGGCATTGAAACTACTAGAAGGAAAGGAGGGGACAATATATACAGATTCCAGATATAGTTATGGAGTGGTGCATACGTTCGGTAAACTGTGGGAAGAAAGAGGTTTAATAAACTCCCAAGGGAAATATTTAGTTCATCAAAAACTGATAATTGCAGTATTAAAAGCCCTGAGAAGGCCCAAAAGGTTGGCAGTGGTTCATTTGAAAGGACACCAGAAGGGAATGGACTGGAGGAGTAGAGGAAATAATGCCGCCGAACAGGAGGTGAAACGAGCGGCATTACGAACCATGGTCCTAAAAGAAAGAGGGAGGCATGAAGAAATTTTGAAACATAGGGATAGTGACTTAAGAAGTAGATTTACTGAGGAAGAGAGGTTAAAACTCCCAGAGACAGGAGCAATAGAAAACCCAGAGGGGAGATGGTTTCTCCCAGATGGCCGGGAAGTACTACCAAAAGCCATAGCTCAAAGAATATTAGAAAAAATACATCAAAGGACACATTGGGGAGCACAGGGGTTAACAGACTATTTTGCTGCAAGGTATATGAGCACAGGTATCCGAGACTTAGCTAAGCAAATTACTAGAAGCTGCCTCCCATGTTTACGAACGAATAGGAAAAATCTCAGAAAATTACCGTATGGAGGGAGACCCCTGGCAAAAAGACCCTTTGCAAATATTCAGATTGATTTCACAGAACTACCAAAGGTAGGGAGACTTAAATATCTCCTGGTCCTAGTAGACCATCTCACCCATTTCGTAGAAGCTTTCCCAACATCTAGGGAAACTTCACAAACAGTTGTAAAGGTGTTATTAGAAGAAATAATCCCTAGATATGGAGTACCAGAGACAATAGACTCTGACAAAGGTCCCCACTTTACATCAAAAATAACTCAAGAGGTGGCAGAAGCATTAGGAATAAAGTGGGAACAACACGCCCCTTGGCACCCTCAAAGTTCTGGAAGAGTAGAAAGGATGAATGGGGAAATAAAAAAGCAACTTACCAAGCTGGTGATGGAAAGGAAATTATCATGGGTTAAGCGTGTTCCACTAGCCCTTGTGAATATTCGAACCCAGCCAAGGGCAGATTTGGGAATTTCCCCTTTTGAGATGTTATACGGTATGCCCTATAATATAGAGGAAGTTCAAACACATCCAAACGTGAGTGATCAATACATCAATAAGTACTTAATAAAATTAATGAAGTTCAAAAGGGCATTGTGGGAAAAAGGGATGCTAGCTCCAAGACCACCATTGGATTTTATATTACACCAGGTACAACCCGGAGAGTGGGTGCTGATAAGAAGTTGGAAAGAGAATCCCCTAACACCGAAGTGGGAGGGACCGTATCAAGTCCTACTAACAAGTGATTCTGCAGTCCAAACAGCAGAGAAAGGCTGGACACATGCGAGTCGAATAAAAGGACCTGTGAAGCCACCAAAAGCTAATAACTGGGAAGTGGTTAGCCCGGCTGGGGATTTGAAACTTAAGATATCCCAAACAAAATAACATCTAAGAGCTATTAACTTGCTTAGAAATTTATGAATAGTAAACTCCATAAAGGCTTTTATATAGAATATAAAATACCTCCATCTAGTGGTGAGGAAATATATAATAGAAGTGTTAAAATAGGCTGTGCTTTATGCCGAGATTGTTACCCTTTTGTCTGTTTTAAATGTATAATATGTGAAGAACATTGGTGGACCCACGGTCATATAGGCTACCCACCAAGAGGGCTGTGTAGATCTTGCTACACTGCCCAGAGGAGACTCACTGATTGGGCCCTAGTAACCAGAATACGAGCGGGAGAGTTTGAGACAGGATCAGAGAAGTGGTGGGCCATCTACTCTAAAGGAGTCAATCCCTCGTATTATTGTTACCATCCAAACGAACCTGCGCCTTTTGTAGCAAATATAGTAGCTGGGTTGTGCAGACGGTGGCTCCAGGAATTGAGGTGCAATACCCCTTTAGTAAAACATAAAAGTTGGGAAAAATACATACAAAGAATCAATAAAAGAAGGAGTAATTCCCCTCCTGAAGAGTACTCTTGCTGCCGAGAAGATGGTACACCCCGTGTCCCGCAGCAACCGGGTCGACGACGGCAGAGGCAGAAGAGTAATAAACTGTGGAGGGAAACACTCCAATACACATGGGACCAAAAGGTCATGGTCCTGGAAATGCCACAAGAGTGGGAATGAGACAACCCAGCAAAATAATTTCAGGGGAATCCAAATTGACACTTCACAAAAGAAAAGTCTCTATTATAGCAGGGGAAGCCAATGCTCATTAAAGAAGTCAGTAACATTTATAATCTTAATCAGCACATTTTTTAACATTTAACATTTGTACAAGCAAGACTCACGAACCCTTCAATTGGTCTTTAATTTGATGGGAAGACCAGGTCATTATCCAATCACAGATCACCTCTGAAGCCCCCAGCTTTCAAGTTACACTAGACTCTCTCATTAAGTGGAAGGGTACTAGCTATAAACGGCCCGGGCGTAAGGTACTATATATGTGCCCAGCTTCTAATCCAGGCAGAGGATATTGTAATTATCCTGGTGAATTTTATTGTAGATATTGGGGCTGTGAAACAATTTCCATGGGGTGGAAAGTACAGAACCCAGATAAGCATCTAAAGGTTGAAAGGGGTCCACACGGATGTATAAAGCCCAGGACAGATCCCTCGGGGGCAGTAATGTATGTTGGGACTTGCAAATTTCACTATATCAATATCACACAATCCCAAGACCCTGGGTGGTTATTGGGACGAACCTGGGCTCTCAGGGTATGGGAACCTGGAAAAGATCAGGGAATGCACATTCTTATAAAGGAAGAGGTGGTTCCCCATGATTCGAGATCTGTGGGACCAAATCCAGTGGTGTGGGGAGCAGTAGACCCCAAAGTAAGGGATCAGAATAACCATTCAGAAAAACTAGAAAATAGCAAGTTCCAAGTATCAACCACGGTAGGGATACCCCAAGAATATGGAAACGAAGCCCTTTGGAAAATTTTACAGGCTACCTTTAAAGCGTTAAATAATACACACCCAAATTTAACTAGGGAATGTTGGTTATGCTATAACATTAACCCACCCTTTTATGAAGCCATAGGCTCCATAGCAGAACCAAAAAGGGTAAACGGTACCAAGCCTGCTGCCTGCTTATGGAAAACAGGAAGAGAAGATACTCCAGGGATAACATTATCTCGAGTCACTGGAAAAGGAAAATGTCTAGGAAATGTGCCCCCAGATAAGAATCATTTATGTCAGACAAAAATGCAGATTAAGGACCCTCGCAAGCCAGCTCAGTGGCTGATTCCAGCAGCTAATACTAAATGGGTTTGTAACACCTTAGGAGTAACCCCATGTGTTTCTATAACAGCCTTTAATGAAACCTACGAATTTTGCATACAGGTTATAATAGTTCCCAGGATTATTTATCATTCTGAAGAATATGTGTATACACAATACCAAAACCCAGAACATCATTTGGTGAAGCGAGAACCCCTCATGGCACTAACAGTAGCCGTATTGCTAGGCATAGAAGGAGCTGGACTAGGAACAGGTATAGCATCCTTAGCGAATCAACACCAGGGGTTCAGAGAGCTTAGAATTTCAGTAGATGAGGATTTAAGAAGAATCGATAAATCTATAGAAGACCTCACAGATTCCCTAGACTCGCTAGCTGAGGTGGCCTTGCAAAATAGAAGGGGATTAAATCTATTATTTTTACAGCAAGGGGGCCTATGTGCTGCGATCAGGGAAGAATGCTGTGTATATGTAAACAAAAGTGGGGTAGGAAGAGAAACTATGGCCAAATTACGGGAAGGACTGGAAAAGAGAAAGAGAGAACAAGAAATGCAACAAAGTTGGTACGAATCCTGGTTTAACTATTCTCCCTGGTTAACAACTCTGCTATCTACCATAGCGGGACCGCTAATTTGACTAATTTTAGGACTTACTTTTGGCCCTTGCATTTTCAAAAAAATCATTAGCATCATGAAAAGCAAGTTAGAAGCAGCTCACCTTATGTTAATACAAGCTAAATATGAAACCTTAAATGGGGAAGAGACAGAAGATTATTTAGAACTAAGTAAAAGAGAACTACAAAGATTTAGCGAACAAAAGTAAGGCATAGAAAAAGGGGGGGATTGTGATAAGCAGAGACCATTTTGTTCGCCTGAACATGTAGATACGATGCTTTGCAAAACTATGCTTTGTGGAATCAGGATGAGGTTGAAAGTTGCTACTGACGCTTGCATAAATCACTAACGGCCTTGCGAGCTTTCTTGAATTCCAGAAAGTCACCAAAGATAAGCCTTAACAGAAAACAGTGAAGAAAGGTCAAAAGGATAAGACTGAGGAAGACCTATGATCTTCATCCCGCGACCACCAGAAGGCAGAAAAAAGACCCCCTAGCAACCGGAGACACATGCGCAGAGACGCCAGAGAAAGGACACGTAACCCGGAAGCCGGGTTAAAAGGGGGAGTACGGAAACCAGCGGTGCGGCAGTTGCGTGGAGCGGGAATTCTCCTGCTCCCCTGTCGCCCAGCGCTGATCTATTGCTTATTGCTTGCTTGCTGTGATTAATAAAACTTTTCTCTGATTGAACCAGATCACTCTCTTGAGGGAATTCATAACAATCAGCAGTTGTTGTTTAATGCACAGTGGCAAGCTTATTGTCAAGAAAGTGTAAATGTGCAAAGACAGGCAGGTGATTCACTGCATGGGCTAACTTTGGAAGAACTTACAGGATTAGGAGCATATAGTCAAGTGGAAGCACAAGCTATTCTGGGGCTAGACAAGTTGAGAGAAGGGATGCGGTTAGTGCAAGCTGCATGTGATCGGATTAAGGAGCCAGGAGGTTATTCCATCTTATATGGGTATTAAACAAGGGCCAGATGAGCCATTTGGAGCATTTATTGATAAAGCGGCTGCAGCTATAGAGCGGGCAGGTGTTCCTGAATATATGAGTGGAGCATTATTAAAACCATGTGCCTTACAAAGTTGTAATGCAGCAACCAGGTCAGTTTTAAATTCCCTAAATGCTAACTGGACTATTGAAGAGGCATTAGAAAGGATGTCTAATATACCGGTGGGCTCACAGGCAATGTTAGTCCAGGCAATTAAAGAACCAGGGCAAGGGTTAGAAAGCAGGCCGCAGCTACTCAGAGTCAGGTTTTAGCAGATCTTGCACCCCTACAAGCAGCTACAACCAACAATGGCAGGATTCCAGCCTCCCGACTCAAATGTTTTTGCTGTGGCAACCTTGGACATATTTGGAAGGAATGTACTGTACCCTCTGTTTGGGGCAATCAGTGTCGGTCCAATACCCACGCTGATAATGTCTGCCGCCGGCGATCGGGAAGTGGGAAGGCCAGCGCGAGGAGCCGCCGCGCCAGGACACAAATAGCAGCTGCCGGAACATCAGTGCTTCAACTTCCCTCCAGCCTGCCACAGTAGGGAGCCTCGGCCTGGACCTGGCAGCCTCAGTGACTGGGGATTTATTGACATCCCAGCCCTACAAGATTCCCATGGGAATTATTGGACCAGTGATAATAAATGGAAAAGCTGTGGGTGCAGTAGTGTTGGGACATTCATCTGCTAGTCTAATGGGACTGTTTATTTTACCTGGAGTAATTGATGTGGACTATTCTGGTGAAATATATATCATGGCATATACGCTGGCACCACCAGCCAGAATTGATAAGGGACAGGGAATTGCACAATTCGTGCCACTACCGCAATATACCCATCAGTTGACACCATTGAAAAATCAATGACAGGTTACAGGTGGATTTGGTTCTACAGGAGGACTTACATTACTTACTCTGGACTTAAACACTCGACCCAAGCAAACAGTTGTTCTCAATTATAACGGAGAATCCCATCAATTAGAAGGATTATTGGATACTGGAGCGGACTCAAGCATTGTTGCTCCACAGTATTGGCCCCAGGAATGGCCTTTGTTGCCTAGTACGGTTACTGTTACAGGGGTTGGAGGCTTAACTTTAGTGAAAAAGTCTCCACAAATCCAGATTCAATTAGATGGGAAGGTCATCAGTTCTGTTTTGTCAATTGTCCCATTATCAGACAAGGTTCAATGTCTAATAGGGAGAGATATTTTGTCACAACTTGGTGTTATTTTGACCAGTAAGCACCCTTTAGAATAGAGGCCATTGTTTGGACTTTCCCACTCCCACTTAAATGGATAATTCAGGAGCCAGTATGGGTTGAACAGTGGCTTTTAAAAAGGGAAAGTCTGCAATAAGCTCATCAATTAGTGCTGGAACAATATCAACAAGGACATTTAAAGTTGTCAACAAGTCCTTGGAATACCCCTATTTTTGTTATAAAAAAGAAGTCTGGGAAATATCGGCTTACGTGCAGTAAATGAACAAATGAAGCCAATGGGGGTGCTACAACCCGGTTTGCCCAAGCCTGCAATGTTGCCAAAAGATTGGCCCTTGTTAATAATTGATTTAAAGGACTGTTTTTTCACTATCCCACTGCATGAACAGGATACTTGCAGATTTGCTTTTACCTTGCCTTCATTAAATCGAGCAGAACCAGACATGAGATTTGAATGGACAGTTTTACCACAAGGTATGCGTAATTCTCCTACCTTGCGCCAGTGTCGTGGTTTTAAACCAGTAACTCAAAAAACTACTTATTTCTTGTTGTGAGATATGGATTAAAACAAGAGCAAAACAGGCTTAAGACTTAAAAGGAATAAAGACAGTTTATTAACAAACTACAAGAATGAGAATACCAGAATAAACTTTCAGAAAACTCCCTTATCTTCTACATCTTAACTATTCCTCTGTACACACGACAACATAGAGACAAATAACTTTAGGACTTTGGTGGTTAAAAACAGTCTTAATTCTTGCTACAGTCTTTCATCAGTCTTTGTAGAGAAACAGAAGTCTCTTTCTGTTAGCTTACGGAGTTTCTCACGAGAAAACTATTTTTCATCATAGTTTTCTATTTCTCTAATGCCAGCTGCCCGGAAATCTGTCATTAGATCTTCTCTTCCCATTTCACATCTCTAAGGTGTGTATGGGTCACAGAGTTTAGGAATCTTATTTTTAAGGATAAGTTATTCAAAGGCAGAAGTCTTCTTCATTTGTCTCTGTGAGCCTTCTTGGAAAACAGTTTTCTCTTTGCCCCTAAAGCTTCAAAATCTTCACGCAACTCAATTCCAGCAACTCACAGTATCACAAGTACTCTCTCTCTCTCTCTTCTGCTCAAAAGTTACATTTTGAATATCTCATTCCTCTTAATACTCTTATCATGAATTAAAGGAGTCTTTTTATACTATTATTGTCCATCTCCATAGCTTTAACAGAAAGATATTTCAGCTGTAAAGCATCTCCTTATTCTCTCTTTCTTATCTAAACTTAACTCTTTTCTTCACTATTTTTGGTGGTTCTATGATGTCTCCTCTATGTTGATTGTCTCTCTCTCTGTCTTTCTGAGAAGAGGAGTAATCTGTATGTTTATCCAGGTAGTAAAAGAATTAAAAGCTTTAAGAAAACTGCAAGAGTTCATGGTGTTAAGTTTCAGTCTAGCAGCAAAAACTGAAAACCAAGCTCGGCTGGCCAGCGCTGCTTCTCTTCTCCCTCCCCCCCCCCTCCACCCCGCGGCCTTGTAGGCCTGGAGAGGGGGGGGAGGAGGCCAAGACAGAGCCTGCTACCTTGTCCGAAGCCGGAAACCAAAGAGAACAAGAGAATTCTGTCTGTACTTCTTAAGGGGGTGTTTACAAGTTGAATTCACTTTTTAATGGTCAGATCTGCTGTCAATTCTTGAAAATGACCGATAATTGGTCAGGAGGGAAAAACTCCCATCAGCCACCAGCAGCTTCAACTTCCTCTCCCTCCAAGCTGTCTTAAAGGTAAAGCTACCCCATGACAGCCAGCTTGATGTTGATAATGCTTTGCAGCCACTACGTGTTCAGTGGCCTACAACTATTATTTATCATTATATGGACCATATTCTTTTTGCTCAGTCGCAACCTTTTGCAGATAAACAAGTTAAAGACATTCAAACACAACTACTTCAGAATGGACTGCTTGTTGCACCTGAGAAAATACAGCTGTCGTCCCCATGGAAATATCTCGGGTGCACTTTAACTGAGCAGTATGTTGCCCCTCAGAAACTGTCATTAAACATGTCACTTCATATTGTTCATGATGCTCAGCGATTGCTAGGAGATTTACAATGGCTTAAACCTGTTGTGGGTATTCCTAATGAGCTTTTACAATCCTTACGACCTTTGTTAAAGGGTACTGATCCTACAGCACCTATACAGGTCACCAGTGAACAACAAGAAGCTCTCAATAAAATAATGGACTGTATCCAGACAGGTGTTGTTCGTAGGTGAGATCCAGACTTGGACATTAACCTTACTGTATGGTTTGGACCTCAACATCTCATCGGTGCCTTAACGCAACAACAGAAGAAAACAGGGGAGGTATGGGTATTAGAGTGGTTGATGCCACCACTACAACAGAGACATACTTTAATTCAAAAAATTGAAATTTTAGCAAATTGGATAAAACAAGGGCGGAAGCGATTGTGCCAAATTATGGGTGCAGATCCAGCTGAAATTCAGGTAGCAATAAAAAAGGACACTTTAGATTGGTATTTAATTCACAGTTCGACACTGCAAGAAGCATTGCTTGACAACAGCAGTGTGGGCAGTACTGAGGAAGTGCCTCGAATACCACTACGATGGATAGGCCAGCAGAATTGGATTGAGAAGCCCAAACGATCATTTGTGCCAACAGCAGGGGCATCAAGTGTGTTCACTGATGCTGGAAAGAAATCTCGTACAGCTGCTGCTATATGGCAAGATTCACAAGGACAATGGAACCATCATCCTATTCCAGCTCAAAAGGAGGATACATTACAAATTCTGGAATTAGTCGCTGTTGTTTGGCTTTTGGTGCAGTTTAAGGGTCCTGTTAATGTGGTAACTGATTCTTCATACGTTGCAGGAGTGAGTGACTGTACTGAAAATGCAGACATAAAGGAAGTAAGAAACCTTCGTTTATATGAACTGTTTTTGCAACTTCAAAGAGCAGTAAAATTGAGGATGGCTGCCTTTGCTATTATCCATATTCGTAGCCACAAATGGCATGTGGGTTTAGGAGAAGGAAATGCTAGGGCAGACCGATTGGTTTCACTGTCCCAAAATAGCCCTGTCCCATCACAGATATTAGCTAGAGAAGCTCATGCCATCTTTCACCAAAATGCAAAAGGTCCCCATTGGGAGTTTCCGATACCATTAGAGGAGGCTCGGGCTATTGTCAAAGCATGTCCTATTTGTAGTTTTCATACTCAAGGCAGTGGATTGGGTCTTGGGGTAAACCCTAGAGGATTACAGGCTAATGAGTTGTGGCAAATGGATATTACTCATGTTGCAGAGTTTGGGAGAGTTAAATATGTACATGTCACCGTCGATACTTATAGTCATTACATCTGGGCTACAGCTCAATCTGGCGAGAAAGCACGGAATGTTGAGCGACATTTAGTAAATTGTTTTGCAGTCATGGGAGTTCTACGTTCTATTAAAACAGGCAATGGACCTGCTTATTGTAGTAGTAGAATTAAGCAGGTGATGCAATCATGGGGAATCAAACACATAACAGGGATTCCACATTCCCCCACAAGTCAGGCAATAGTAGAACGAGCAAATGGTACCTTAAAACAATATCCAAATAAATGTAGGGAGATCAAAGATCCACAAGAACAATTATTACGTTGTTTATTTGTTTTAAATTTTCTGTGTATTTTTGGAAACAGTGATTTGCCTGCAGCAGTACATCATAGTGCACGTGAAGCAGAGAAAACTCAAAGTCCAATATGGGTTCGCTATAAAGATCCAAAACCAGGTCTGTGGGGAGGTCCCAGCAAGGTACTGTATTGGGGACTGTCATGGAGTTACTTTACCTTTAAGGGAGTTGGAGCTGCTGGGAAGTGCTTGGAGTCTTTTCTCCTGACCAATTATCGGTCATTGCTGGGAATTGACAGCAGTTTAGGCCATTGAAAAGTGGGATCAACTTGTGAACCCTACCTTAAAATGTAAAAGCAGAGCTCTCTGGGTTCTCTTTGTTTCCTGGCTGTGGAGGGTGGCGGAGCCCCAGGCCTCCCGTCCCTGCCCAGGCCATGCGGCCGGGCGGGGATGGGGCCGGGCCTGCCCCGTCTCCCGGCCGGGAGATGGGGGGGCCCAGGGAAGGTTTTCCTCGGGCCCGGGCCGGGCCGAGCCGATCTCTGGCTCGGCTGCAGGTTTTGCTGTAACTAATTCACTAGAAACTGCCCAGTGAAGAAAGAGAGAGGCCCTGGACTTGCAGCGGGTTGGAACAGCGACTACACGCTCCAGAGCAGCCATGAGGAACTTTCCATCACAGACGGCTCCAGCTCCTGTTCGGCAGAGATCTCCGAACCATCTACAAAAGCCTGGGCAAGATGTTAACTCTTTCATTACCCAGATGAGACTTGCGGATTAATCTTTTTATCCAGAGAGAGAGAGAGAGAAAGGTCAACATGAAAAGAGACTTTATAAACTACCAGTGACAAGAAAGAAAAGAAGCTTCAAGAAAGGTAGAGAATTAAGAAGATGCTTTAATTATGCTGAAATATCTCCCTGTTAAAACTATGGAGATGGACAATGAAGTCCTGAAAAGAACTCCTTTAATTCATGATATAAGATCTAGAGAGGAATAGTGCTCAAAGTGTAAATTTGAGTAAAGAGTAATTATAGTATAGTGAAGTGCTGGGAGATTAAAAGCCTTGCGAGGCAATGAGAAAACTGTTGAGAGATTTAAAGCCTTGAGAGGCAATGAGAAAACTGTTTTCTGGTGAAGCTCACAGAAACAGATGAAGAAGACTTTTTTTGCCTTTGAATAACATATCCTTAAAAATGCTATCTCTAGACTCATGGCCCATACATACTTCAGAGTGATGTGAAAATGGGAGGAGTGAACTCTAATAATAGCAGCTCTGAGCAGCTAACATTAGGGCAATAGAAAACTATAAGAAAAATAGTTTTCTTGTGAGAAACTCCATAAATTAACAGGAAGAAACTTCTGTTTCTCTATACAGACTGGTGAAAAGACTAGCAAGAACTGGGACTGTTTTAACCATCAGAGTTCCAGAGTTTTTGTCTCTGTTGTCATGTGAACAAGGGAATAGTGGGTAGATATAGATGCTAAATCTGAACTACAGTGCCTGTACAAATTGCAGGCCGCATGGCTCCTCAGGCTGCTTGAGAAAGTATCCTGGGAAAAATATGAGAAGGAATTAAAACAATTCTCAGGGACACTAAACAGCCTTGCAGGTGTTGTTTTGCAGCCTCTTGTTTCTCCTTGCAGGAGACAGTCAGGGGGGCAGAGTGCCCCTGACCAATGATGGTAATGTAGCACTTTGTTAGCCAATAAGAGTTTCTTTTCTGTACTTTCCACGTATCTGTCTATAAGAGAGAGCTGAAGCAATAAACTAAGGAATTCTCGTGTTGTTACTCCCTTGAGAGTCCAGTGTCGTTCTTTCTAGCCGTTCCCAATCGGAACGACAGGTAGATAGGGGATGGAAAGGTTGTTCTGGAAGTTTATTCTGGTGTTCTTATTATTGTGGTTTGTCAATAAACTTTCTTTTTTTTCCCTTTTAAGTTGTATGCCTATTTTGCTCTTGTTCTAATCCATATCTCACAGCAAGAAGTAAGTAATTTTCTTAGTTATTAGTTTAAAACCACGACAGGGACGTGGTTATCTTTGTGTGTCTACCAACACACAGCCTGTCTGGGTGCCGAGTCGATGGACTAAACCTGCTGATCCCAGTGATTTACCTTCAGCTGATCCAGAAAATTCAGCAGATACTTCTCGCTCTCTACCATCAACATAGAGATGAGACCCTGATGAACTCTCACATGCAAATCTTGTGTACAGTACCAAATTGTGAATGTTATCCTTTAGTATGTTCCATTTGTAAAGTGTGTAAAGAAAAGTGGTAGACACATTCTAAGTGGGGTCGATCGCCAAGAGGGATTTGCACAGAGTGTTACAAGTTTGAAAGAAATTTGACTGAGATTGCATTACAGGAAGGTGTGCAAACAGGACAATTTGAAAAAGGATCTGATCGATGGTGGGAGATTTATGCTTTTGGGATAAATACGGAAAATTATTGTTATCATCCTAATACCCCTTTACCATATATTATTGAAATAATTGCAATACGTTGTTGCAAAACACTGACAAAAGTCAGGTGTGATATCCCAGGGGTAAAAAATAAAAATTGGGAGCAATTCTTAAAACGGCAGTCTCGAGAAAAAGGGTCTTTCCTTGAAAGTTATCCCTGCTGCCGAGAAGATGGAACACCCCATGGTTCGAAGCAACCGAATCGACGGGCGAGACAGAGGGCTAAAAGAAAAGGGAAGCAAGATCTCACATGGGATCCAGCCAAGATGCTGGCCGAACTGCCGCAATCCGTTTAAAGTCCTTAAAGGGCTATCTCTGATCAGGTTATTGCGGTGGTTTACCATAATAAAGGGAAATGAAGGGTGTGCAGGGAAGCTCTATGCAGTCCTGAGCAACTTCTTGCCTCAGCTGGCAAAACTGAAGCTAGCTACAAGCAAGAATTTAACTCCCCCTATCTCTGCTGGGAAAGAATCAATGCTGAGAGTGGAGGAGAACCTGTGTTTGAACAGACAGCCAAAAGAACACCCCTGGTTTCCCCCCATCCCCTGGGCCTAGCTTAAAGCTGCAGGACCCATGTCCGGGCATAGAGCAGATGACAGGGGAGACAGTGTCATACAGTCAACCTAGACATTGCCCTTGAAAGGTAACCACTCCTTCATGGGCCTGGATACTTTTAGGGAAACATGAAAAGCAAGGCAGTGCTTAGGGAAGCGGTGTTTTTTCAATATATTTGCTAGAAGGAAAACATGGACCAAACTAGCAACGTTCCTTTACTGTGGGAAAAACATCCTCCTGGTTTGGACTACCGAGACAAGGACGGTTGAAACCTCTCCAGTCAGACGTACACAGAAAACTCCCAAGAAATTCTCTGGGTTTCCACTGAGTCAGTGTAAAAGATGATGTTTCTCGGGAGCTTAATACTAATACTTAATACTAAATTTTTAATACAAAATGTCAAAGTTATTAGATTATTAGATGACAGGCGAATTGCGGTTGGGAGGCAGCTGACGTGGTCCCCAGCTTTATCTCCTGTTCCCAACAGTGATCAGCACGGGCATGAAATCAGGTTCATCTCAGTTTATTGCCGAGAGGTCTAGAGGAACATGTCGGTGCACCAAGAGCAGGTTTGGAATCTGTGCATTGCAAGAGACTCTGCACAAGCTCTCTGGGCAACCGACTGCCAGGGGCAGGAGCCCTGGGGTGGCCATGCCTGAACAGCACCTTTGTGCCTACAGTGCCACCCTCGATGGCTGCCCTGGAGCCTGGGATTGGACCCTGCACTTGCTGCAGGAGTCTCTGCCCTGGTTCCGCGCTGACCAAAGGCTTGGAACCATGTCAGAACCTCGGTTGCCAAGGGGGTGGCCGCAAGTGGCTACCGGTCATGTGAGGCCATGGCTGCTTGAATCTTGGGAGCATGATGCTGACGTCAGAGTGGCCATTGTGACGCGTGCGACCAAAGCCCCAAAAGGGAAGGCTGGGCTCAGGCCGTGTGTCAGTGCGACCTGGCAACGGGAGGAGAAGGTAAGACAGGGAAGCAGCTGCCCAGGGACCAGAGGGGCCCCACACCTCGGGCCTCTGGGCCTGTGCTGCAGGCTCACCTGCCTCTCCCTTCCCAGAATCAGCGCAGGAATATCCAGAGGAGACGGCGGTGTTCCTCAGCGCGACGACGGGAGCAGAAGGCGGACAGGAGCAGGGCTCACGCAGGGCTGACCAGGGAGTAGCACCCTCGTAGCTCTGGGCCTGTTCTCCAAACTCCCATCACTTTTCTTCCTCCCACAGAGAGAGGACCAGCACCTGGCGGAGACAGCGGCGTTCCTGGACAGGGACTCAGAGCTGACAGCCGCCATGTGCGACAGGGAGCAGGAGGGCTCTGATGGCAGAGAGCAAGGTGAGGGCAAAGCAGCCCCTCTCACAGCCTGGCCCAGGGGCTGTCGGGGTGGCCAGCGTGGGGCCCAGAGCAGAGGCCAAAGGAGGCAGGAGCTGCTCAGCCAGGCCAGGGCTGGCAGCCTCCTTCCTCCTCAAGTGGGGCCCAGCTGGGCCAGGGGGCAGCTGTTGGGAGCCCCGTGCCCGCAATGGCCGCTGCTCTCCAAGGCCTCCAGCCCTGCCCATCAGGCAGGCACGCAGGCAGGGACAGAGCAGCCCTTGGGGCCGATGCTGCGGGCTGAGAGCTCCACAGAGCTGCTGACGCCGGCTGCCATTGTGTCTGTCCCCTGCAGCATGCCTGCTGTGTCGCCGTTCAGAGGCTGACCCGGACACCTGCGGCGACAAACAGGAGAAATACGGGCTCTATGCCCACATCTTCTGCCTGGTGAGTGGCTCCGGGCACTCCCTCCAGCACTGCAAGGGGCAGTCCCTGCCACCCTGTCCTCATCAGCTCTTCCCATTTTCTGCAGTATTTTGCCACGCTGCTTTTCCGGCAAGCAAAAAAATGTGTTGGACTCCTGGGTTTCCTCCTTCCAGATATCCAGCTTGCAGTCAGGCGGGCGGCATGGAAGGTGAGGGCCTGGCAAAAGAGCAGGGAGATTTGTGCCAGGAGAGGCTGGCCAGAGCTTAGCCCAGAGCCCCAGCAAGGAAGGCCGGCCATGCAGCCGGCTGTGGGACAAAGTCTGGCTCCCAGCAGCTCCGTGGAGCCTCTGGCACAGGAGCTCCCCTCACCAGCTGGCTCTGTGGGCTGAGCGCCAGCAGCGGCCCCATCCTGCTCCCTGCCTGCAGCCCTGGGGCGGCCTGGGGAGGTCCCCAGGCTGCCGCTGATGGGGCTGCCTGGCTCATTCCAGCACTGCTGCGTCTGCGGCCAGAGCGGGGCCACCATCCTGTGCTGCAAGGAAGGCTGCAACAGATGGTTCCACCTGCCCTGTGCCAAGGAGGGCGGCTGTGTCACGCAGTACATTGCCCCATACAGGTAGCTCCTCTCCCCTTCTGGCCACCCTTGGGGAAGGACTGAGACTTTCTCATTAGGCCTATCCCTTTGTCCCCAGGTCCTTCTGCCCTGAACACCGTCCAGTGCAGATGGTGCAGGTGACTCCAGAGCCGGGCACCGAATGCCCCATCTGCATGGAGCCAGTGGAGGACAGAATGACCTTCAAGACCATCGTGTGCCCGACGTGCAAAAGAGCCTGGTTCCACAGGGACTGCCTCCAGGTGGGAGCCATGCCCTCAGGCCTGGGACACAGCAGGTGCTCAGCAGCACCAGGGCCTGGCTCACACTGCTTCTGTTTGCCCTGCAGGGACAGGCCATGCGCGCTGGTCTTTTGCACTTCAGCTGCCCCCTCTGCAGAGATCATGAGGAATTCCTTGTGGAGATGTTCCGCATGGGGATCCGCACCCCCATCAGGTTGGTGTCCTTCTGCGGGGCTCACAAGGCAGGAGGGTGCAAGTGCCGTGCTGTGCCAGGCCCTGCCCCAGCAGTCCAAGCCCTGCCCCATCCAGGGAGTCTGGACTTGCGCTTCTCAGGGGACTTGGAAAAGCATTGGAGGAAGAGCAGGGTCACCCTGTTACCTCCGTGAGGGCAGGGCAGAAGAAACACATCAGCTTTTCCTTTCTCCATCAGAGGGCCAACATGGGAAGACAACAATGCCTTTGCGGATCTAGGAGAGAGGCACAGCAGGTGCAATGCCAGGGAATGCCTTTACCCAGGAGGCAGGGAGGAGGCAGAGGAAGAGGGGTGAGTTGGGAAGCTGCACCCGGGGCTCTGCAGGGAACCTGTGTCTCAGGAAGGGCTCAAAGCAGAAGGAGCCGGTGGTGCTGGGCTGCACAATCCCATGCTGGGACACTTTGTCTTCAGTGCTATCAACCCGTTTGTTTTCCCAGGCCCTGGGAGCTGCTCTTGTGCTCCTCCTGTGCTGCTGAGGGCACCCACAGGCGCTGCTCTGGCCTGACAGTGAGGACAACCCACTGGGAGTGTGAGAGCTGTGCTGGTCTCGGCACGGGTATGAGGCAAAGCAGGCGGGTGTCCCTGGGCTGGGGCCAGTGCCCAGGCTGGGCATGGCAAAGCCCATGGGCTCCTGGAGGGCTGGGGGCAGTGCTCTGGTCGGGCATGGCCTGCTCCAGGCCTGGCAGGCCTCGGACATTCTTGTTTGCTCTTACAGGTGCCAGGGATGAGCCGGAGCTCAATGGCCCCAGCCTGACCGGACAGTCAGGACTGGAATCTTCTCAGGGCCTCTCAGAATCTGAGGCCATCAGCCCCACCAGCAGCCCGGTGTCATCAGCTCTGGCTCCCCGTTCTCCATCTCCAGAGGCCAGCAGTCACAGCAGCCCCCAGCGTGCAGCCTCATCCTTGGCAGACAGCAGCAGCCCAAGCACATCAAGGCCAAGACACAGCAGCTCCATGGGCCCTGAGGACAGGGTCCATTCCAGGCGTGCTGGGCCTGACCGCAGGCGAAGTCGCTCTCGCCAGCAGAGTCGGGCCCCAGATAGACCCGTCCGGTCACGGAGTCGCCGTGACAGGAGCAGCGAGACAAGACCAAGGGCTGAGAGGCCCAGGCCCAGGGACACACCATCGCAGGCTTCCCCCAGATGCAGCTGCCCCTGCTGTCAAGCTCGGGCCTTAAGTCCACCTGTCTGGTCAAGGAGTCACTGTGACCAGAGCAGCAGGAGAACATCAAGGACAGAGAGGCCCAGGCAAAGGCAGACACCATCGCGGGCAGCCCCCAGACTCAGCCGATCCCGCCAGGAAGCCCAGGCCCAGAGTCCACCTGCCCGGTCGAGGAGTCGCCGAGACAGGAGCAGCAGCACAACATCGAGGGCAGAGAGGCCCAGGCAAAGGGAGGCACCATCGCAGGCAGCCCCCAGACGCAGCCGCTCCCGACTACCACGTCAAGTCTCGAATCGACCTGTCCAGCCCAGCGGTCTCCAGGACAGGAACAGGAGGACAGCAGCAAATGCTGAGAGGCGCAGGCAAAGGGAGACATCCTCGGGGACGTCCCCCAGACGCAGCCGCTCCCGCCTGCAACGTTGGGCCTCAAACCGACCTGTCCGGTCCAGGAGTCGGCAGGACGGGAGCAGGAGGACAGCAGCCAGCGCTGAGAGGCCCAGGCGCAGGGGGACACCGTCGGGGACGTCGCGCTGGAGCAACCGCTCCCGCCAGCCACGTCGGGCCTCAACTCGGACCTCTAACAGCAGCACGTAGTGTCATCTTCTCTTTCTAGTCCCTCTGTTGGTGGCTGTAAGTGAAGGTGAGAAGGGTCAGTACAGGGACCTTGAGATTTGCAGGTCTGTGGAAAACCCAGATTAGCTCTTGGCATTTCTATGATCCTTGATTTCTATGTTACCATGTATTGTGAAGGGAAAAGCCACCTGAGGACATAGCTAATTAAAAAGGACACTCATTGCTGCCTTTAGACAGATATTTCCCCACTGCTTCCCCTTGAAAGTGAACCAGTCCTTAATGGCTTGGATACGTTTAGGGAGACATGACGAGCAAGGTGTCTCTTAGGGAAGCTGTCTTTGAAAAGGCCGTGGGCTGTGTTGCTATCCTTGATCAATCTCATTTCAGTAAAGCCTTTCTTCAGTAAAGCAGAGGGAGAAGGAAGAGAGTGAGACACTGCCTCAAGTGTCTGGAGAAATCGACTGCGACACTGCTGCTGATTTAAAAGACTTGCTTGGACCTTCAAAGGTCAAACCGGAAAAGACTGTGGAAATAGCCTGGGACCAAGAGGATGCGCAGGACTCTGCCCCAGACGAACGTCTGGGACCTTTGCCTGAAAACGACGGAACTCAGGAGTCGAGTGCTTTCAAGTTTTCCTTCTTTGAAGACACAGAGGAGTTGGGCATCAAAGAAGGTAACAGCAGAACCCTCCTAACGGAGCCATTTCTAAGGAACAGCTTCTGGCAGGCACTGTAGAGCAATATGGTGTGAAGAAGGTCAGAGGATTTTAATCCAGAGGATTAAATCCAGAGGATTTTCAGCAGCAGAAGTTAGTAATTATGCAGAAGTATTTTGATCTTCATTTCTACTTGCCAAGGTTGTGGGAGATTAATGAGAGGTAACTCCTGCTTGCATCTCAGGAATTTCGAGGTGCACGCCTTGAGAAGGCATTGGGATTTTTGCAGAGTGGTGAAAAAGCTTCTTGTTGTGCCCTAAACTTCTCAAACAAGGAAAAAGGTGACACAGCAGTCATACCAAGTTACCTAGAGCCCAAGAGGATTTTAAGGAAAATGGGTGTTAAGGTAGAGGGAGGAGCAAAATCCTGGAGTTGACCCCAAGCTCCATGAACATTCTGTTAGTTACCAAATTCTATTCCTGGACCTTCAGAAAAAGGAAACTGAATGACACTGAAGGATCATTGGGGTGTCCTAACCTCAGATAAAGTGAGGCCTTATGAAATGAAGATGAAGGAATATTTAATCAAGTCACAGTCAGGTAGGAATGAAAGGAAACCGTGCCGAGTTATCCAAAATACTAAAATGCAACAACACAAAGCAACAAGCCCACCACACTTGTGCTGTATTCAGGAGCTATTCACTGTCTTCTGGATGCAATGATAAATATTTAAGAATACATAGGAGATGCCTAGAAGAAAGTGGAAGATCCTGGAGCAGAGCTACAGCTCAGGAAATCAGGGAGGAGAAGATTCTGTCCTTCCTAAATCTGTCTTTCCCGGTATAAATATTTCACTTGAAAGAAGGAATTTTTCCTGGCAAGCAGAGAAATAATCTGGTTTTGGCTTTCTTTCTCTTTTGCTGCTGGTTTTGCAGGGCCTCACATACTTGGAACGATAAAACCGGAAAAAGTCACGTGGCAAGAGGATTCACATTTCCAAGACATCACTTCTGAGGGTGCTGATGAGCCGGAGATGTCAGAAATTGCAAAGCACCAAGAAAGGCAAGTTCCATTTGTATTTGTTGTCTACTTGGCTGTAGTAGTTGGATGCTGTGGGAATATTAGTGGCAGCACTGAGGAAATGGGAAACTGACACTGCACACCTCTGAGCAAGGAAAGTCATCTTGGAAAACCACTGGTGCTGTGTGGAGTCCAGAGTCCCAGCAGCCCATTGGATGTGAAGTTGAATGTGAAGAGAGAGAAGCTGAGCACAAGAAATGGACTGGGTTGTTTTGGTTTGGCCAACCCCAAACTGAGTTTGGCCACAAGGCAAAGACACAGTCAGTTTTTGTGTCAAACGTGGGGTCTTTTTATAGAAGGCTTTATTTGCATACTATGCAGGAAAGCTCTTCCGTGTATCCCATTTCTCTGAGGCACTACAGCTCTAACTCGTGCCCATGGGATTTGATAGGACCTTTTAGGATGCTAAAACCCCTTTGTACTTGTCTAGGGTTCTTTCTCTACCACGCACAGAAAGTGCTAGAGTTTTCTTCTTCTCCATAGATGACGCACGCCTAAGAGGTATGACACAACTTCCTCAGTCCCCTTTTGTATATTTTTCCCTTTTAAACCCTTACTGGACTTGAGTAAGGAAGAAAAAATGCTGCCTGGTTATGAATGCTCTGTAGTCAAAATTTGCCATCCTTTCTTGTGGTCAAAGTTGTGGTAGAATCCCATGAGACAGTCCTGGTAAAAAATAAAGGCTGAGCAGCTTTCTGCCTTTCCTTTCTTTCAGATAATTACCTCATAGCTATAGGAACGTTTAGAGCTTAGCAGAAAAATAGTCACTAGACAGGTTAGCGAGACATTTGGGATCCTTTCAGGTAGGTCTATCTCCTTTAACTTTTTCCTGTCTTTCTGGTGTTACTGTTAGACATGCCGAGTGTTCTTGTCAGCCACATACGTCCGTGCGGTTCTTCATCCTAATGAATCTGGGGCTTGCTCTTCTGAAGCCAGTGAATTTTCGATTTAAAAACAAAGACAACAACAACAAAAAAAACCATACACAGCCCCCAAAAATTACACAGGCCACCAAAACAATTGCTTGTTCTATTTTGTAGAATATAGTCTCAAGACAGGCTTAAATGACGTTTGTTTCTTGAGACTTGCTAGATAACGCGGATGAAATGTATGGCTGTGTTCATACAGTTACTGCCCTGCAATCTTCCAGCCCGTCTGATTTGCAGGGTGTGTCAGAATGGAGATCTCAGCCCCTGGCAGGCAGCGCTTCTGGGGCCAGCTGTGGGATCCTGCTGCTGAGCATTTAATGCAAGAGCTGCTGTTTCACTGCAATTTAGATTGCAGCATGTTCAGGGAGACAGCTGCTGCCTTTCATTTTTCTTAGTACACCAGGCTACAGTAGGGAACATTTCTGCTGGAGCCAACATGTGGTGGGGGGCAAGAGAATAGGAGGGACGTGGAGGATAGAGCTTCTGACTTTATCGTGTTGTTCATTCATGATTGTTGGGAGCAGCAGCCGAATCAGAAGGGTTGAACCCTATTGATTGGTGTTGTGTTTTCTTTTGTGCACAGGGCCTAAAGTTATTTTGTAGATCTGTAGAGCTCAGTGAAGACAAAGTGGGTTGGGAAGACATATGTAGATTTATTGCTTGAGGTGAGTATGGAACATTGGCTCCCTGGTAACTGTGGCTGAATGCTGAGCATGGGGAGGGAACACGGCTATGGATGTGCATGCAAAATTAATTCAGGACCTCCAGAAGAGCCTGAAACTTTGGAACTGTCAGGGAACAAATGGGTGTTGGTATACTGGTGTGTGTAACATGATGTTGTGATGTCCAGCCAAGTAAACCACTGCATCTCTCTCTGTTACAGGAGCAGCTAGCTAGCTAGATGTAAGGGAAGTGTTTAAGAGAAACAGTGACTTTAGAGACTTCTGCAAGTAGTGGATTCAAAAACTTCTCCTAGGAATATGTTAGATTTTCATTAATTTCTGGATCGTCTAAGGAAGCATAAGAATTCCATAGGGAAACTGAACCCAAACTAATAAACCCTTTCTTGAAAAGAATCGTGTAATATTTGTTCCTTGAAGAAGTTGCCAAGCAACCTTACCGTTTAAATCCTTTCAAGGATCTAAGAGCAATGTCAAAGGCCTCCCAGGCCTGGGCCAGGCTGGGCCGCAGCAGTGCCCCCAGCCCTCCAGGAGCCTACGGGCTCTGCCAAGCATAAAAAGACACTGCCCCCAGCCCCGGGGGCTTGGCCTGACAGCCGAGCCCAGAGCAGCAGAGCTGTCACACTCCCCGCTGGTTCTGGTCGCTCTCAGGCGCGAGCAACGCCCGTGGGTGCCCTGGACAGCACAGGAGCAGCACAGGGGCACTTGCCAGGGCCTGGAGAAGCACAGGGGTCAGCTTCTGCACGGCGACACAGCAGGCATGCTGCAGGGGACAGAGCCAATGGCAGCCAGTGTCAGCAGCTCTGTGGGGCTCTCAGACCGCAGCGTCGTCCCCAAGGGCTGCTCTGTCCCTGCCTGCGTGCCTGGCTGATGGGCAGGGCTGGAGGCCTTGGAGAACAGCGGCCATTGCGGGCACGGGGCTCCCAACAGCTGCCCCCTGGCCCAGCTGGGCCCCACTTGAGGAGGAAGGAGGCTGCCAGCCCTGGCCTGGCTGAGCAGCTCCTGCCTCCTTTGGCCTCTGCTCTGGGCCCCACGCTGGCCACCCCGACAGCCCCTGGGACAGGCTGTGAGAGGGGCTGCTTTGCCCTCACCTTGCTCACTAACATCAGGGCCCTCCTGCTCCCTGTCACACATGATTCTGGTCAGGGGTGAGTCCCTGTGCAGGAACACCACGGTCTCCTCCACGTGCGAGTCCTCTCTCTCCATGGCAGAAAAAAAAGAGTGCTCCTTCATAGCAGCATACTTGTCTTGATACTGTCTCATGGTTTCCGTGGAATCGAAGCACTCAGCTCCCTTTACCTGGGGTATTTGAGGGGCAACTGTATCAAATCCCAGCATTACATTGTTAGAACTGTAGAGAGCAATGGCTAGCTAGCAAAGGTCATGTTCCCATGCAGCAGTTAGCTGGGAAAGAATTAGACAGTAGAGTTCGGTTAGTGTGAGATGTTGCAAAGTCAGGAAGACCTTAGTGATAACTGTTAACTGAGAACAGGACGCTGTGATCAGAAGAATGTGAATTCAGCATAGGTGAGCGATCACAGGAATGTGGAATTAGGTGGAGTTGACCTTAATTGAAAATATCCAATAACGAGCTTGCTTTTGCACTAGGTATGAGCCTAATTATTGAAGCTATATAAGTGGTTTTAGAGTTACCAATAAATGAGACTTGCTGATCATTCATATTGAGTGCTGCATTTCTTCCGCCAAACTCATCAAGGTGCCCAAACAGCAGGGACCTTTGGGACCTTTGGGATCTTTGGGACCTTAAAAAGGAGTTGGAGTCAGCCAAGGGAGTTGGTGTCAGGGGACGGGTCCTCCGCAGCAAGGACGGCCAAACGCAACAGCTGTGCCGTGTTCCAGGCAACCTCACAGGAGAGTCCTGGTCAAAAAGCAACGTTGCCGCGCCCCAGGCGTCCTTATAGAAGAGTCCTGCTGTAAGGTGCTGCTGAAACTTTGTAGGGGCTGCAACAGCACGCACTGACAGTAAGATGGAAAGGCAAGCAGCATATGATTTATTTACCTGCTTTTTAGAAAAGCGACAGGTTAAAGATTTTGATTTGTGCAAGGAGCTTCCTGGACTTCTTGCTTATGGGTATGCCCGGGGGTGTTTTCAGAATCCCCATACAGTCCATGAATTAAGTGAGTGGCAAAAATTTGGAGATAAATTGTGGGAAGCTGTTTTAAATGATGATAGAACTGCTAAAAAAAATGGGAAAACTGTGGCGGACAGTTCATAATGTTCTTTTGCAGTATCAGGCTGAAGAGGCAGCTGCCACAAAGGCATCTGCAGCTATGTCAAAAAATAGATCATTAGAGGGAATGAATGAGTGTCCATTGCCACCCGCCACGAATACAGTAATTTTGACTCGCCCCGCGCCATCACTGACCCCTGCCGCAGCTACTAATCCTTTTGTGCCATCTTCAATACCTTCACCTACTAACCTTGCTTCTGGAACGGAGCCTTCGGCACCGTTACCACCCTCCCCTATGAGAAATCCTGAGGTAGGGCATGAGTTAGGTGAGGCTATTGCACGGGAAAGAAGGGAGACATGGGCTGCATTGGCACGGAATATTTTGCAAGAGGGTGATCAGGAAATAGCAGACGCTGTTTTGGAAGTAGCATGTCCCGTAACCTTTGCATCAATTCAACGGGGAGGAATACAAGCTCAAATGACAGCTTTAGATTGGAAGTGGTTAGCACAGTTGTGATCTACAGTCAGTCAGTTTGGAGTGACCAGTGAACCGGTTAGACAAAGGATTGATTATTTGTGGGCTACACAGATTTTGTTGCCTGCAGATTGTAGGAGTATTATGAAATTGATTCTTAGTCAGCATCAGTGTGATAAGCAAGAGACCCTTTTGTTCACCTAAACATGTAGCTACGATGCTTTGCAAAACTATGCTTTGTGGAATCAGGATGAGGTTGAAGGTTGCTACTGACGCTTGCATAAATCACTAACGGCCTTGCGAGCTTTCTTGAATTCCAGAAAGTCACCATAGATAAGCCTTAACAGAAAACAGTGAAGAAAGGTCAAAAGGATAAGATTGAGGAAGACCTATGATCTTCATCCCGCGACCACCAGAAGGCAGAAAAAAGACCCCCTAGCAACCGGAGACACATGCGCAGAGACACCAGAGAAAGGACACGTAACCCGGAAGCCGGGTTAAAAGGGGGAGTACGGAAACCAGCGGCGCGGCAGTTGCGTGGAGCGGGAATTCTCCTGCTCCCCTGTCACCCAGCGCTGATCTATTGCTTATTGCTTGCTTGCTGTGATTAATAAAACTTTTCTCTGATTGAACCAGATCACTCTCTTGAGGGAATTCATAACAAATTTGGTGCCCGTGACTCGGATGCAATCTGTAGGGCAGATTCTCGGCACTGCCAGGGGGGCGCCCCGCTAATATTTAGCGGCCCGGAGGACCGGTTTCTGCCTCGGTTGCACCGACGAACCTAAATTTAAGGCAAGTAGCAAAAGGGAGACTGGTCGACCCCTTAAAATCTGTGCACAGAGTCCGGACGAAGCCGCGGGACGCGTGAGTATTACGGGAACCGTTCGGTTGGGGTCAGGATCCCGGAGTGTGGCGAAGTGGTGTGTGTGTGAGAGGGGGACTGGTAGCCAGATTCCCCAAGCGAGTGCGGACCCTCAGTAGTGCGGTTCCCATTGGCCTGCGAGGGCGTGGGCCACGAACCAGGGGAAGTGAAAGAGGCTGTGTGATTTGAAGGCACTCCGGAAGAATGGGGCAGGGGAAGAGCAAGCACCCTGTATCTATTAAACTCCCACCGGTACCTAGAGATAGTCCATTGGGTTTTATACTAGATAATTGGAAGCATTTCCCGGGAACAGAAAATAAAGATAGGGCAAAAATGAATCACTATTGTGTAGAAGTATGGGGAGGAAAGGAAATTTCAAAGAATGTATTTTGGCCTATATTTGGATCAACCGAAGATTGGGTTAAACAAAAATTAAACTCCTGGGTAAATACAAAGATCCTCTTTAGCTCAGAGGAAAGTGCTTATGCAGAGACCTGGGTAGTAAATCCCGAGGTTTTTATATTTGACAGAGAACTCAGGGGAGGGGAAGGGAAAGAAAAAGAAACCCCGAAAAGAAGATGCTTTGATAATCCCCCCCAACTCCATTTGTACCACCACCACCACCACGAGCCCCTCCCCCTCCAAACCCCGAGGAGGAGGATTTAGACATGCCAGATGTGGGGCCTGTTACCAGGAATAGATCCAGAAGGAACCAGGAGAACCTATTCCCATTAAGAGAGATGCCAATGGGTGGCCCTCAAGCTGGAATAGGGTTTATATCTGTCCCCCTTAGTTCGGGGGATGTTAGAGACTTCAAAAAGGAAATGGGGCATTTGTTGGAAGATCCATTGGGGGTTGCAGAAAGAGTTGATCAATTCTTAGGACCCAATATGTACACATGGGAGGAATTACAATCTATCCTGAATATTTTATTTACGGCAGAAGAGAAAAACATGATTAGAAGAGAAGGAATGCGCATTTGGGATGCTCAGCATGTCCAGGGACCACTGGCAGATGTAAAGTGGCCCCTCCAAAATCCCCATTGGGATGACCAAAATCCAGCGCACAGAATAAATATGCAGGATTTGAGGACTATTATAATTCAAGGAATTAGGGAGGCAGTCCCAAGAGGTCATAATATAAATAAAGCATTCAATGAGAGGCAAAAGAAAGACGAAACTCCTACGGAATGGTTAGAAAGACTAAGAAAGAGTTTTCAACTATATTCCGGAATGGATCCAGACACCCAATTGGGGCAAGCACTGCTTAAAGCACAATTTGTGGCAAAAGCCTGGGAGGATATTCGGCGGAAGATAGAAAAATTGGATGGGTGGCAAGACAGAGGTTTGGATGAGCTTTTGCGGGAGGCACAAAAAGCGTATGTTAGGAGAGAAGAGGAGGCTCAGAATCGGCAAATTAAGATGATGGTGGCTGCTGTGAGAGAGAGTAGAGATCAAACCTGGAAAGGGAAACAACAGAGACCGATCAGAGATTCAAATGAAAGACAGAACACTAAGGTTTGTTTTTATTGTGGAAAGAAAGGACACTTTAAGAGAGAATGTAGGGTGAGGATCCAGGATGAAAAGATGTTCAAAGAAGACTAGGGGGCTCAGGGGCTCCTTATTCTGGGGACCCGAAAACACCAGAAAGAGCCCTTGATAAAGTTAAAAGTGGGTCCCCAGCACCAAGAAATAACATTCTTGGTAGATACTGGAGCTGAGAGATCAACCATTCAGTTTTTACCTAAAGGATGTAGTATATCCAAAGAAACTGCCACGGTAGTGGGGGCAAAGGGGGAACCCTTTGAAGTGGGGGCTATTAAAGATGTGGTGATAGAATCAGAGTCAAAAATTGGGTTGGGAAATTTTTGATTAGTACCAGAAGCAGATTATAATTTGTTGGGACGGGATTTAATTATTGAATTAGGAATACATTTAGATATAGTTGATAAGGAGGTGAAGATAAAGCTATGCCCTTTAAGAGTGGAAGATGAAGACAAAATAAACCCAGAAGTGTGGTATACACCTGAGAGTGTGGGACAGTTGAGGATAACCCCATTCTCGGTCACTATTAAGAACCCAGAAATCCCAGTTAGAATAAAACAATATCCCTTGTCACTTGAGGGACAAAGAGGGTTGAAACCAGAAATTGACAGACTCTTAAGTAAGGGACTATTAGAACCATGTATGTCACCTTTTAACACACCCATACTGCCAGTAAAGAAGCCAGATGGGACTTATCGCTTGGTACAAGATTTAAGAGAAATTAACAAACGCACAGTAGCACGGTTCCCCATAGTTGCAAACCCGTACACATTACTAAGCAAGCCGGGACGCAACAGTTTGTGGTACAGTGTTACAGATTTAAAAGATGCATTCTGGGCCTGCCCCTTTGATGAGACTAGCCGAGATTATTTCGCATTTGAATGGGAAGATCCAGATACGGGGAGGAGACAACAACTGAGATGGACAGTATTCCCCCAGGGATTCACAGAATCCCCCAGTTTGTTTGGGCAGGCATTGGAGCAGATTTTACAGGATTATCAGACAGACCCAGGAGTGACCTTGATACAATATGTAGATGATTTGCTTTTAGCTGGGAAAGAGGAGGAAGATGTAAGGAGAGAGAGTATTAAGTTGTTAAATTTCCTGGGTTTAAAGGGATTGAAAGTATCCAAGGCAAAACTCCAATTTGTAGAAGAAGAAGTAAAATATTTAGGCCATTACCTTAAAAACGGGGAGAAAAAGATAGACCCTGAAGGGATAGAAGGAATTCTGTCACTACCGGTTCCCAAAAATAAAAGGCAGATACATGAAATCTTGGGGTTAACAGGGTACTGTAGACAGTGGATTGAAAACTATAGCAGCAAAGTTAAATTTTTATATCATAAATTGACACAGGAGGGATTAATGAAATGAGTTCAGAAGACACAGAAAAATTTCCGGGAGCTACAAGAAAGTTTAATTCATGCTCCTGTCTTGAGTCTTCCAGATTTGAAAAGACCCTTTCATTTGTTTGTAAATGTGGAAAATGGGATTGCCTTCGGAGTCCTGACTCAGGAGTGGGCAGGGAGAAAGAAGCTGATAGGGTATCTATCAAAGATCTTGGACCCCGTGAGTAAGGGCTGGCCAACTTGTCTGCAAGTAGTAGCAGGATGTGCCCTACTGATGGAGGAAGCTAGGAAAATCACCTTTAATAGCAATTTGAAGGTAATGTCCCCCCATAACATTCGGGGTGTGTTACAACAAAAGGCGGATAAGTGGATTTCAGATGCTAGACTTCTAAAATATGAAGGAATTTTAGTTGAGGCCCCAAACTTAATATTAGAAACCACTGCTTTACAAAACCCGGCTGCATTTTTGTATGGAGAACCCGAAGGCGAACCTTTGACACATGACTGTAGAACTACAATTCAGGAACAAACCAAAATTAGACCTGATTTGGAAGAAGAGGAATTAGAAAGCGGAGAAAAGCTGCTTGTGGATGGGTCCTCCAGAGTAATAGAAGGAAGGAGGAAAACAGGCTATGCCATCGTACGAGGACCTGATTTACAAGTCTTAGAATCAGGTCCATTAGACAAATCTTGGTCAGCCCAAGCCTGCGAATTGTATTCAGTATTAAGGGCATTGAAACTACTAGAAGGAAAGGAGGGGACAATATATACAGATTCCAGATATAGTTACGGAGTGGTGCATACGTTCGGTAAACTGTGGGAAGAAAGAGGTTTAATAAACTCCCAAGGGAAATATTTAGTTCATCAAAAACTGATAATTGCAGTATTAAAAGCCCTGAGAAGGCCCAAAAGGTTGGCAGTGGTTCATTTGAAAGGACACCAGAAGGGAATGGACTGGAGGAGTAGAGGAAATAATGCCGCCGACCAGGAGGTGAAACGAGTGGCATTACGAACCATGGTCCTAAAAGAAAGAGGGGGGCATGAAGAAATTTTGAAACATAGGGATAGTGACTTAAGAAGTAGATTTACTGAGGAAGAGAGGTTAAAACTCCCAGAGACAGGAGCAATAGAAAACCCAGAGGGGAGATGGTTTCTCCCAGATGGCCGGGAAGTACTACCAAAAGCCATAGCTCAAAGAATATTAGAAAAAATACATCAAAGGACACATTGGGGAGCACAGGGGTTAACAGACTATTTTGCTGCGAGGTATATGAGCACAGGTATCCGAGACTTAGCTAAGCAAATTACTAGAAGCTGCCTCCCATGTTTACGAACGAATAGGAAAAATCTCAGAAAATTACCGTATGGAGGGAGACCCCTGGCAAAAAGACCCTTTGCAAATATTCAGATTGATTTCACAGAACTACCAAAGGTAGGGAGACTTAAATATCTCCTGGTCCTAGTAGACCATCTCACCCATTTCGTAGAAGCTTTCCCAACATCTAGGGAAACTTCACAAACAGTTGTAAAGGTGTTATTAGAAGAAATAATCCCTAGATATGGAGTACCAGAGACAATAGACTCTGACAAAGGTCCCCACTTTACATCAAAAATAACTCAAGAGGTGGCAGAAGCATTAGGAATAAAGTGGGAACAACACGCCCCTTGGCACCCTCAAAGTTCTGGAAGAGTAGAAAGGATGAATGGGGAAATAAAAAAGCAACTTACCAAGCTGGTGATGGAAAGGAAATTATCATGGGTTAAGCGTGTTCCACTAGCCCTTGTGAATATTCGAACCCAGCCAAGGGCAGATTTGGGAATTTCCCCTTTTGAGATGTTATACGGTATGCCCTATAATATAGAGGAAGTTCAAACACATCCAAACGTGAGTGATCAATACATCAATAAGTACTTAATAAAATTAATGAAGTTCAAAAGGGCATTGTGGGAAAAAGGGATGCTAGCTCCAAGACCACCATTGGATTTTATATTACACCAGGTACAACCCGGAGAGTGGGTGCTGATAAGAAGTTGGAAAGAGAATCCCCTAACACCGAAGTGGGAGGGACCGTATCAAGTCCTACTAACAAGTGATTCTGCAGTCCAAACAGCAGAGAAAGGCTGGACACATGCGAGTCGAATAAAAGGACCTGTGAAGCCACCAAAAGCTAATAACTGGGAAGTGGTTAGCCCGGCTGGGGATTTGAAACTTAAGATATCCCAAACAAAATAACATCTAAGAGCTATTAACTTGCTTAGAAATTTATGAATAGTAAACTCCATAAAGGCTTTTATATAGAATATAAAATACCTCCATCTAGTGGTGAGGAAATATATAATAGAAGTGTTAAAATAGGCTGTGCTTTATGCCGAGGTTGTTATCCTTTTGTCTGTTTTAAATGTATAATATGTGAAGAACATTGGTGGACCCACGGTCATATAGGCTACCCACCAAGAGGGCTGTGTAGATCTTGCTACACTGCCCAGAGGAGACTCACTGATTGGGCCCTAGTAACCAGAATACAAGCGGGAGAGTTTGAGACAGGATCAGAGAAGTGGTGGGCCATCTACTCTAAAGGAGTCAATCCCTCGTATTATTGTTACCATCCAAACGAACCTGCGCCTTTTGTAGCAAATATAGTAGCTGGGTTGCGCAGACGGTGGCTCCAGGAATTGAGGTGCAATACCCCTTTAGTAAAACATAAAAGTTGGGAAAAATACATACAAAGAATCAATAAAAGAAGGAGTAATTCCCCTCCTGAAGAGTACTCTTGCTGCCGAGAAGATGGTACACCCCGTGTCCCGCGGCAACCGGGTCGACGACGGCAGAGGCAGAAGAGTAATAAACTGTGGAGGGAAACACTCCAATATACATGGGACCAAAAGGTCATGGTCCTGGAAATGCCACAAGAGTGGGAATGAGACAACCCAGCAAAATAATTTCAGGGGAATCCAAATTGACACTTCACAAAAGAAAAGCCTCTATTATAGCAGGGGAAGCCAATGCTCATTAAAGAAGTCAGTAACATTTATAATCTTAATCAGCACATTTTTTAACATTTAACATTTGTACAAGCAAGACTCACGAACCCTTCAATTGGTCTTTAATTTGATGGGAAGACCAGGTCATTATCCAATCACAGATCACCTCTGAAGCCCCCAGCTTTCAAGTTACACTAGACTCTCTCATTAAGTGGAAGGGTACTAGTTATAAACGGCCCGGGTGTAAGGTACTATATATGTGCCCAGCTTCTAATCCAGGCAGAGGATATTGTAATTATCCTGGTGAATTTTATTGTAGATATTGGGGCTGTGAAACAATTTCCATGGGGTGGAAAGTACAGAACCCAGATAAGCATCTAAAGGTTGAACGGGGTCCACACGGATGTATAAAGCCCAGGACAGATCCCTCGGGGGCAGTAATGTATGTTGGGACTTGCAAATTTCACTATATCAATATCACACAATCCCAAGACCCTGGGTGGTTATTGGGACGAACTTGGGGTCTCAGGGTATGGGAACCTGGAAAAGATCAGGGAATGCACATTCTTATAAAGGAAGAGGTGGTTCCCCATGATTCGAGATCTGTGGGACCAAATCCAGTGGTGTGGGGAGCAGTAGACCCCAAAGTAAGGGATCAGAATAACCATTCAGAAAAACTAGAAAATAGCAAGTTCCAAGTATCAACCACGGTAGGGATACCCCAAGAATATGGAAACAAAGCCCTTTGGAAAATTTTACAGGCTACCTTTAAAGCGTTAAATAATACACACCCAAATTTAACTAGGGAATGTTGGTTATGCTATAACATTAACCCACCCTTTTATGAAGCCATAGGCTCCATAGCAGAACCAAAAAGGGTAAACGGTACCAATCCTGCTGCCTGCTTATGGAAAACAGGAAGAGAAGATACCCCAGGAATAACATTATCTCGAGTCACTGGAAAAGGAAAATGTCTAGGAAATGTGCCCCCAAATAAGAATCATTTATGTCAGACAAAAATGCAGATTAAGGACCCTTGCAAGCCAGCTCAGTGGCTGATTCCAGCAGCTAATACTAAATGGGTTTGTAACACCTTAGGAGTAACCCCATGTGTTTCTATAACAGCCTTTAATGAAACCTACGAATTTTGCATACAGGTTATAATAGTTCCCAGGATTATTTATCATTCTGAAGAATATGTGTATACACAATACCAAAACCCAGAACATCATTTGGTGAAGCGAGAACCCCTCATGGCACTAACAGTAGCCGTATTGCTAGGCATAGGAGGAGCTGGACTAGGAACAGGTATAGCATCCTTAGCGAATCAACACCAGGGGTTCAGAGAGCTTAGAATTTCAGTAGATGAGGATTTAAGAAGAATCGATAAATCTATAGAAGACCTCACAGACTCCCTAGACTCGCTAGCTGAGGTGGCCTTGCAAAATAGAAGGGGATTAAATCTATTATTTTTACAGCAAGGGGGCCTATGTGCTGCGATCAGGGAAGAATGCTGTGTATATGTAAACAAAAGTGGGGTAGGAAGAGAAACTATGGCCAAATTACGGGAAGGACTGGAAAAGAGAAAGAGAGAACAAGAAATGCAACAAAGTTGGTACGAATCCTGGTTTAACTATTCTCCCTGGTTAACAACTCTGCTATCTACCATAGCGGGACCGCTAATTTGACTAATTTTAGGACTTACTTTTGGCCCTTGCATTTTCAAAAAAATCATTAGCATCATGAAAAGCAAGTTAGAAGCAGCTCACCTTATGTTAATACAAGCTAAATATGAAACCTTAAATGGGGAAGAGACAGAAGATTATTTAGAACTAAGTAAAAGAGAACTACAAAGATTTAGCGAACAAAAGTAAGGCATAGAAAAAGGGGGGGATTGTGATAAGCAGAGACCCTTTTGTTCGCCTAAACATGTAGATACGATGTTAGCAAAACTATGCTTTGTGGAATCAGGATGAGGTTGAAGGTTGCCACTGACGCTTGCATAACTCACTAACGGCCTTGCGAGCTTTCTTGAATTCCAGAAAGTCACCAAAGATAAGCCTTAACAGAAAACAGTGAAGAAAGGTCAAAAGGATAAGACTGAGGAAGACCTATGATCTTCATCCCGCGACCACCAGAAGGCAGAAAAAAGACCCCCTAGCAACCGGAGACACATGCGCAGAGACGCCAGAGAAAGGACACGTAACCCGGAAGCCGGGTTAAAAGGGGGAGTACGGAAACCAGCGGCGCGGCAGTTGCGTGGAGCGGGAATTCTCCTGCTCCCCTGTCACCCAGCGCTGATCTATTGCTTATTGCTTGCTTGCTGTGATTAATAAAACTTTTCTCTGATTGAACCATATCACTCTCTTGAGGGAATTCATAACAAATTTGGTGCCCGTGACTCGGATGCAATCTGTAGGGCAGATTCTGGGCACTGCCAGGGGGGCGCCCCGCTAATATTTAGCGGCCCGGAGGACCGGTTTCTGCCTCGGTTGCACCGACGAACCTAAATTTAAGGCAAGTAGCAAAAGGGAGACTGGTCGACCCCTTAAAATCTGTGCACAGAGTCCGGACGAAGCCGCGGGACGCGTGAGTATTACGGGAACCGTTCGGTTGGGGTCAGGATCCCGGAGTGTGGCGAAGTGGTGTGTGTGTGAGAGGGGGACTGGTAGCCAGATTCCCCAAGCGAGTGCGGACCCTCAGTAGTGCGGTTCCCATTGGCCCGCGAGGGCGTGGGCCACGAACCAGGGGAAGTGAAAGAGGCTGTGTGATTTGAAGGCACTCCGGAAGAATGGGGCAGGGGAAGAGCAAGCACCCTGTATCTATTAAACTCCCACCGGTACCTAGAGATAGTCCATTGGGTTTTATACTAGATAATTGGAAGCATTTCCCGGGAACAGAAAATAAAGATAGGGCAAAAATGAATCACTATTGTGTAGAAGTATGGGGAGGAAAGGAAATTTCAAAGAATGTATTTTGGCCTATATTTGGATCAACCGAAGATTGGGTTAAACAAAAATTAAACTCCTGGGTAAATACAAAGATCCTCTTTAGCTCAGAGGAAAGTGCTTATGCAGAGACCTGGGTAGTAAATCCCGAGGTTTTTATATTTGACAGAGAACTCAGGGGAGGGGAAGGGAAAGAAAAAGAAACCCCGAAAAGAAGATGCTTTGATAATCCCCCCCAACTCCATTTGTACCACCACCACCACCACGAGCCCCTCCCCCTCCAAACCCCGAGGAGGAGGATTTAGACATGCCAGATGTGGGGCCTGTTACCAGGAATAGATCCAGAAGGAACCAGGAGAACCTATTCCCATTAAGAGAGATGCCAATGGGTGGCCCTCAAGCTGGAATAGGGTTTATATCTGTCCCCCTTAGTTCGGGGGATGTTAGAGACTTCAAAAAGGAAATGGGGCATTTGTTGGAAGATCCATTGGGGGTTGCAGAAAGAGTTGATCAATTCTTAGGACCCAATATGTACACATGGGAGGAATTACAATCTATCCTGAATATTTTATTTACGGCAGAAGAGAAAAACATGATTAGAAGAGAAGGAATGCGCATTTGGGATGCTCAGCATGTCCAGGGACCACTGGCAGATGTAAAGTGGCCCCTCCAAAATCCCCATTGGGATGACCAAAATCCAGCGCACAGAATAAATATGCAGGATTTGAGGACTATTATAATTCAAGGAATTAGGGAGGCAGTCCCAAGAGGTCATAATATAAATAAAGCATTCAATGAGAGGCAAAAGAAAGACGAAACTCCTACGGAATGGTTAGAAAGACTAAGAAAGAGTTTTCAACTATATTCCGGAATGGATCCAGACACCCAATTGGGGCAAGCACTGCTTAAAGCACAATTTGTGGCAAAAGCCTGGGAGGATATTCGGCGGAAGATAGAAAAATTGGATGGGTGGCAAGACAGAGGTTTGGATGAGCTTTTGCGGGAGGCACAAAAAGCGTATGTTAGGAGAGAAGAGGAGGCTCAGAATCGGCAAATTAAGATGATGGTGGCTGCTGTGAGAGAGAGTAGAGATCAAACCTGGAAAGGGAAACAACAGAGACCGATCAGAGATTCAAATGAAAGACAGAACACTAAGGTTTGTTTTTATTGTGGAAAGAAAGGACACTTTAAGAGAGAATGTAGGGTGAGGATCCAGGATGAAAAGATGTTCAAAGAAGACTAGGGGGCTCAGGGGCTCCTTATTCTGGGGACCCGAAAACACCAGAAAGAGCCCTTGATAAAGTTAAAAGTGGGTCCCCAGCACCAAGAAATAACATTCTTGGTAGATACTGGAGCTGAGAGATCAACCATTCAGTTTTTACCTAAAGGATGTAGTATATCCAAAGAAACTGCCACGGTAGTGGGGGCAAAGGGGGAACCCTTTGAAGTGGGGGCTATTAAAGATGTGGTGATAGAATCAGAGTCAAAAATTGGGTTGGGAAATTTTTGATTAGTACCAGAAGCAGATTATAATTTGTTGGGACGGGATTTAATTATTGAATTAGGAATACATTTAGATATAGTTGATAAGGAGGTGAAGATAAAGCTATGCCCTTTAAGAGTGGAAGATGAAGACAAAATAAACCCAGAAGTGTGGTATACACCTGAGAGTGTGGGACAGTTGAGGATAACCCCATTCTCGGTCACTATTAAGAACCCAGAAATCCCAGTTAGAATAAAACAATATCCCTTGTCACTTGAGGGACAAAGAGGGTTGAAACCAGAAATTGACAGACTCTTAAGTAAGGGACTATTAGAACCATGTATGTCACCTTTTAACACACCCATACTGCCAGTAAAGAAGCCAGATGGGACTTATCGCTTGGTACAAGATTTAAGAGAAATTAACAAACGCACAGTAGCACGGTTCCCCATAGTTGCAAACCCGTACACATTACTAAGCAAGCCGGGACGCAACAGTTTGTGGTACAGTGTTACAGATTTAAAAGATGCATTCTGGGCCTGCCCCTTTGATGAGACTAGCCGAGATTATTTCGCATTTGAATGGGAAGATCCAGATACGGGGAGGAGACAACAACTGAGATGGACAGTATTCCCCCAGGGATTCACAGAATCCCCCAGTTTGTTTGGGCAGGCATTGGAGCAGATTTTACAGGATTATCAGACAGACCCAGGAGTGACCTTGATACAATATGTAGATGATTTGCTTTTAGCTGGGAAAGAGGAGGAAGATGTAAGGAGAGAGAGTATTAAGTTGTTAAATTTCCTGGGTTTAAAGGGATTGAAAGTATCCAAGGCAAAACTCCAATTTGTAGAAGAAGAAGTAAAATATTTAGGCCATTACCTTAAAAACGGGGAGAAAAAGATAGACCCTGAAGGGATAGAAGGAATTCTGTCACTACCGGTTCCCAAAAATAAAAGGCAGATACATGAAATCTTGGGGTTAACAGGGTACTGTAGACAGTGGATTGAAAACTATAGCAGCAAAGTTAAATTTTTATATCATAAATTGACACAGGAGGGATTAATGAAATGAGTTCAGAAGACACAGAAAAATTTCCGGGAGCTACAAGAAAGTTTAATTCATGCTCCTGTCTTGAGTCTTCCAGATTTGAAAAGACCCTTTCATTTGTTTGTAAATGTGGAAAATGGGATTGCCTTCGGAGTCCTGACTCAGGAGTGGGCAGGGAGAAAGAAGCTGATAGGGTATCTATCAAAGATCTTGGACCCCGTGAGTAAGGGCTGGCCAACTTGTCTGCAAGTAGTAGCAGGATGTGCCCTACTGATGGAGGAAGCTAGGAAAATCACCTTTAATAGCAATTTGAAGGTAATGTCCCCCCATAACATTCGGGGTGTGTTACAACAAAAGGCGGATAAGTGGATTTCAGATGCTAGACTTCTAAAATATGAAGGAATTTTAGTTGAGGCCCCAAACTTAATATTAGAAACCACTGCTTTACAAAACCCGGCTGCATTTTTGTATGGAGAACCCGAAGGCGAACCTTTGACACATGACTGTAGAACTACAATTCAGGAACAAACCAAAATTAGACCTGATTTGGAAGAAGAGGAATTAGAAAGCGGAGAAAAGCTGCTTGTGGATGGGTCCTCCAGAGTAATAGAAGGAAGGAGGAAAACAGGCTATGCCATCGTACGAGGACCTGATTTACAAGTCTTAGAATCAGGTCCATTAGACAAATCTTGGTCAGCCCAAGCCTGCGAATTGTATTCAGTATTAAGGGCATTGAAACTACTAGAAGGAAAGGAGGGGACAATATATACAGATTCCAGATATAGTTACGGAGTGGTGCATACGTTCGGTAAACTGTGGGAAGAAAGAGGTTTAATAAACTCCCAAGGGAAATATTTAGTTCATCAAAAACTGATAATTGCAGTATTAAAAGCCCTGAGAAGGCCCAAAAGGTTGGCAGTGGTTCATTTGAAAGGACACCAGAAGGGAATGGACTGGAGGAGTAGAGGAAATAATGCCGCCGACCAGGAGGTGAAACGAGTGGCATTACGAACCATGGTCCTAAAAGAAAGAGGGGGGCATGAAGAAATTTTGAAACATAGGGATAGTGACTTAAGAAGTAGATTTACTGAGGAAGAGAGGTTAAAACTCCCAGAGACAGGAGCAATAGAAAACCCAGAGGGGAGATGGTTTCTCCCAGATGGCCGGGAAGTACTACCAAAAGCCATAGCTCAAAGAATATTAGAAAAAATACATCAAAGGACACATTGGGGAGCACAGGGGTTAACAGACTATTTTGCTGCGAGGTATATGAGCACAGGTATCCGAGACTTAGCTAAGCAAATTACTAGAAGCTGCCTCCCATGTTTACGAACGAATAGGAAAAATCTCAGAAAATTACCGTATGGAGGGAGACCCCTGGCAAAAAGACCCTTTGCAAATATTCAGATTGATTTCACAGAACTACCAAAGGTAGGGAGACTTAAATATCTCCTGGTCCTAGTAGACCATCTCACCCATTTCGTAGAAGCTTTCCCAACATCTAGGGAAACTTCACAAACAGTTGTAAAGGTGTTATTAGAAGAAATAATCCCTAGATATGGAGTACCAGAGACAATAGACTCTGACAAAGGTCCCCACTTTACATCAAAAATAACTCAAGAGGTGGCAGAAGCATTAGGAATAAAGTGGGAACAACACGCCCCTTGGCACCCTCAAAGTTCTGGAAGAGTAGAAAGGATGAATGGGGAAATAAAAAAGCAACTTACCAAGCTGGTGATGGAAAGGAAATTATCATGGGTTAAGCGTGTTCCACTAGCCCTTGTGAATATTCGAACCCAGCCAAGGGCAGATTTGGGAATTTCCCCTTTTGAGATGTTATACGGTATGCCCTATAATATAGAGGAAGTTCAAACACATCCAAACGTGAGTGATCAATACATCAATAAGTACTTAATAAAATTAATGAAGTTCAAAAGGGCATTGTGGGAAAAAGGGATGCTAGCTCCAAGACCACCATTGGATTTTATATTACACCAGGTACAACCCGGAGAGTGGGTGCTGATAAGAAGTTGGAAAGAGAATCCCCTAACACCGAAGTGGGAGGGACCGTATCAAGTCCTACTAACAAGTGATTCTGCAGTCCAAACAGCAGAGAAAGGCTGGACACATGCGAGTCGAATAAAAGGACCTGTGAAGCCACCAAAAGCTAATAACTGGGAAGTGGTTAGCCCGGCTGGGGATTTGAAACTTAAGATATCCCAAACAAAATAACATCTAAGAGCTATTAACTTGCTTAGAAATTTATGAATAGTAAACTCCATAAAGGCTTTTATATAGAATATAAAATACCTCCATCTAGTGGTGAGGAAATATATAATAGAAGTGTTAAAATAGGCTGTGCTTTATGCCGAGGTTGTTATCCTTTTGTCTGTTTTAAATGTATAATATGTGAAGAACATTGGTGGACCCACGGTCATATAGGCTACCCACCAAGAGGGCTGTGTAGATCTTGCTACACTGCCCAGAGGAGACTCACTGATTGGGCCCTAGTAACCAGAATACAAGCGGGAGAGTTTGAGACAGGATCAGAGAAGTGGTGGGCCATCTACTCTAAAGGAGTCAATCCCTCGTATTATTGTTACCATCCAAACGAACCTGCGCCTTTTGTAGCAAATATAGTAGCTGGGTTGCGCAGACGGTGGCTCCAGGAATTGAGGTGCAATACCCCTTTAGTAAAACATAAAAGTTGGGAAAAATACATACAAAGAATCAATAAAAGAAGGAGTAATTCCCCTCCTGAAGAGTACTCTTGCTGCCGAGAAGATGGTACACCCCGTGTCCCGCGGCAACCGGGTCGACGACGGCAGAGGCAGAAGAGTAATAAACTGTGGAGGGAAACACTCCAATATACATGGGACCAAAAGGTCATGGTCCTGGAAATGCCACAAGAGTGGGAATGAGACAACCCAGCAAAATAATTTCAGGGGAATCCAAATTGACACTTCACAAAAGAAAAGCCTCTATTATAGCAGGGGAAGCCAATGCTCATTAAAGAAGTCAGTAACATTTATAATCTTAATCAGCACATTTTTTAACATTTAACATTTGTACAAGCAAGACTCACGAACCCTTCAATTGGTCTTTAATTTGATGGGAAGACCAGGTCATTATCCAATCACAGATCACCTCTGAAGCCCCCAGCTTTCAAGTTACACTAGACTCTCTCATTAAGTGGAAGGGTACTAGTTATAAACGGCCCGGGTGTAAGGTACTATATATGTGCCCAGCTTCTAATCCAGGCAGAGGATATTGTAATTATCCTGGTGAATTTTATTGTAGATATTGGGGCTGTGAAACAATTTCCATGGGGTGGAAAGTACAGAACCCAGATAAGCATCTAAAGGTTGAACGGGGTCCACACGGATGTATAAAGCCCAGGACAGATCCCTCGGGGGCAGTAATGTATGTTGGGACTTGCAAATTTCACTATATCAATATCACACAATCCCAAGACCCTGGGTGGTTATTGGGACGAACTTGGGGTCTCAGGGTATGGGAACCTGGAAAAGATCAGGGAATGCACATTCTTATAAAGGAAGAGGTGGTTCCCCATGATTCGAGATCTGTGGGACCAAATCCAGTGGTGTGGGGAGCAGTAGACCCCAAAGTAAGGGATCAGAATAACCATTCAGAAAAACTAGAAAATAGCAAGTTCCAAGTATCAACCACGGTAGGGATACCCCAAGAATATGGAAACAAAGCCCTTTGGAAAATTTTACAGGCTACCTTTAAAGCGTTAAATAATACACACCCAAATTTAACTAGGGAATGTTGGTTATGCTATAACATTAACCCACCCTTTTATGAAGCCATAGGCTCCATAGCAGAACCAAAAAGGGTAAACGGTACCAATCCTGCTGCCTGCTTATGGAAAACAGGAAGAGAAGATACCCCAGGAATAACATTATCTCGAGTCACTGGAAAAGGAAAATGTCTAGGAAATGTGCCCCCAAATAAGAATCATTTATGTCAGACAAAAATGCAGATTAAGGACCCTTGCAAGCCAGCTCAGTGGCTGATTCCAGCAGCTAATACTAAATGGGTTTGTAACACCTTAGGAGTAACCCCATGTGTTTCTATAACAGCCTTTAATGAAACCTACGAATTTTGCATACAGGTTATAATAGTTCCCAGGATTATTTATCATTCTGAAGAATATGTGTATACACAATACCAAAACCCAGAACATCATTTGGTGAAGCGAGAACCCCTCATGGCACTAACAGTAGCCGTATTGCTAGGCATAGGAGGAGCTGGACTAGGAACAGGTATAGCATCCTTAGCGAATCAACACCAGGGGTTCAGAGAGCTTAGAATTTCAGTAGATGAGGATTTAAGAAGAATCGATAAATCTATAGAAGACCTCACAGACTCCCTAGACTCGCTAGCTGAGGTGGCCTTGCAAAATAGAAGGGGATTAAATCTATTATTTTTACAGCAAGGGGGCCTATGTGCTGCGATCAGGGAAGAATGCTGTGTATATGTAAACAAAAGTGGGGTAGGAAGAGAAACTATGGCCAAATTACGGGAAGGACTGGAAAAGAGAAAGAGAGAACAAGAAATGCAACAAAGTTGGTACGAATCCTGGTTTAACTATTCTCCCTGGTTAACAACTCTGCTATCTACCATAGCGGGACCGCTAATTTGACTAATTTTAGGACTTACTTTTGGCCCTTGCATTTTCAAAAAAATCATTAGCATCATGAAAAGCAAGTTAGAAGCAGCTCACCTTATGTTAATACAAGCTAAATATGAAACCTTAAATGGGGAAGAGACAGAAGATTATTTAGAACTAAGTAAAAGAGAACTACAAAGATTTAGCGAACAAAAGTAAGGCATAGAAAAAGGGGGGGATTGTGATAAGCAGAGACCCTTTTGTTCGCCTAAACATGTAGATACGATGTTAGCAAAACTATGCTTTGTGGAATCAGGATGAGGTTGAAGGTTGCCACTGACGCTTGCATAACTCACTAACGGCCTTGCGAGCTTTCTTGAATTCCAGAAAGTCACCAAAGATAAGCCTTAACAGAAAACAGTGAAGAAAGGTCAAAAGGATAAGACTGAGGAAGACCTATGATCTTCATCCCGCGACCACCAGAAGGCAGAAAAAAGACCCCCTAGCAACCGGAGACACATGCGCAGAGACAGCAGAGAAAGGACACGTAACCCGGAAGCCGGGTTAAAAGGGGGAGTACGGAAACCAGCGGTGCGGCAGTTCCGTGGAGCGGGAATTCTCCTGCTCCCCTGTCGCCCAGCGCTGATCTATTGCTTATTGCTTGCTTGCTGTGATTAATAAAACTCTTCTCTGATTGAACCATATCACTCTCTTGAGGGAATTCATAACAATCAGCAGCTGTTGTTTAATGCACAGCGGCAAGCTTATTGTCAAGAAAGTGTAAATGTGCAAAGACAGGCAGGTGATTCACTGCATGAGCTAACTTTGGAAGAACTTACAGGATTAGGAGCATATAGTCAAGTGGAAGCACAAGCTATTCTGGGGCTACCCAAGTTGAGAGAAGGGATGCGGTTAGTGCAAGCTGCATTTGATCGGATTAAGGAGCCAGGAGGTTATTCCATCTTATATGGGTATTAAACAAGGGCCAGATGAGCCATTTGGAGCATTTATTGATAAAGCGGCTGCAGCTATAGAGCGGGCAGGTGTTCCTGAATATATGAGGGGAGCATTATTAAAACCATGTGCATTACAAAGTTGTAATGCAGCAACCAGGTCAGTTTTAAATTCCCTAAATGCTAACTGGACTATTGAAGAGGCATTAGAAAGGATGTCTAATATACCAGTGGGCTCACAGGCAATATTAGTCCAGGCAATTAAAGAACTAGGGCAAGGGTTAGAAAGCAGGCCGCAGCTACTCAGAGTCAGGTTTTAGCAGCTCTTGCACCCCTACAAGCACCTACAACCAACAATGGCAGGATTCCAGCCTCCCGACTCAAATGTTTTCGCTGTGGCAACCTTGGACATATTTGGAAGGAATGTACTGTGCCATCTGTTTGGGGCAATCACTGTCGGTCTAATACCCACGCTGATAATGTCTGCCGCCGGCGATCGGGAAACGGGAAGGCCAGCGCGAGGAGCCGCCGCGCCAGGACACAAATAGAACATCAGTGCTTCAACTTCAGTCCAGCCTGCCACAGCAGGGAGCCTCGGCCTGGACCTGGCAGCCTCAGTGACTGTGGATTTATTGACATCCCAGCCCTACAAGATTCCCACGGGAATTATTGGACCAGTGATAATAAATGGAAAAGCTGTGGGTGCAGTAGTGTTGGGACATTCATCTGCTAGTCTAATGGGACTGTTTATTTTACCTGGAGTAATTGATGTGGACTATTCTGGTGAAATATATATCATGGCATATACGCTGGCACCACCAGCCAGAATTGATAAGGGACAGGGAATTGCACAATTCGTGCCACTACCGCAATATACCCATCAGTTGACACCATTGAAAAATCAATGACAGGGTACAGGTGGATTTGGTTCTACAGGAGGACTTACATTACTTACTCTGGACTTAAACACTTGACCCAAGCAAACAGTTGTTCTCAATTATAACGGAGAATCCCATCAATTAGAAGGATTATTGGATACTGGAGCAGACTCAAGCATTGTTGCTCCACAGTATTGGCCCCAGGAATGGCCTTTGTTGCCTAGTACGGTTACTGTTAAAGGGGTGGGAGGCTTAACTTTGGCAAAAAAGTCTCCACAAATCCAGATTCAATTAGATGGGAAGGTCATCAGTTCTGTTTTGTCAATTGTCCCATTATCAGACAAGGTTCAATTTCTAATAGGGAGAGATATTTTGTCACAACTTGGTGTTATTTTGACCAGTGAGCACCCTTTAGAATAGAGGCCATTGTTTGGACTTTCCCACTCCCACTTAAATGGATAATTCAGGAACCAGTATGGGTTGAACAGTGGCTTTTAAAAAGGGAAAGTCTGCAGTAAGCTCATCAATTAGTGCTGGAACAATATCAACAAGGACATTTAAAGTTGTCAACAAGTCCTTGGAATACCCCTATTTTTGTTATAAAAAAGAAGTCTGGGAAATATCGATTGCTGCATGACTTACGTGCAGTAAATGAACAATTGGAGCCAACGGGGGCACTACAACCCGGTTTGCCCAAGCCTGCAATGTTGCCAAAAGATTGGCCCTTGTTAATAATTGATTTAAAGGACTGTTTTTTCACTATCCCACTGCATGAACAGGATACTTGCAGATTTGCTTTTACCTTGCCTTCATTAAATCGAGCAGAACCAGACATGAGATTTGAATGGACAGTTTTACCACAAGGTATGTGTAATTCTCCTACCTTGTGCCAGCTTGATGTTGATAATGCTTTGCAGCCACTACGTGTTCAGTGGCCTACAACTATTATTTATCATTATATGGACCATATTCTTTTTGCTCAGTCGCAACCTTTTGCAGATAAACAAGTTAAAGACATTCAAACACAACTACTTCAGAATGGACTGCTTGTTGCACCTGAGAAAATACAGCTGTCATCCCCATGGAAATATCTCGGGTGGACTGTAACTGAGCAGTATGTTGCCCCTCAGAAACTGTCATTAAACCTGTCACTTCTTACTGTTCATGATGCTCAGCGATTGCTAGGAGATTTACAATGGCTTAAACCTGTTGTGGGTATTCCTAATGAGCTTTTACAATCCTTACAACCTTTGTTAAAGGGTACTGATCCTACAGCACCTATACAGGTCACCAGTGAACAACAAGAAGCTCTCAATAAAATAATGGACTGTATCCAGACAGGTGTTGTTCGTAGGTGAGATCCAGACTTGGACATTAACCTTACTGTATGGTTTGGACCTCAACATCTCATTGGCGCCTTAATGCAACAACAGAAGAAAACAGGGGAGATATGGGTATTAGAGTGGTTGATGCCACCACTACAACAGAGACATACTTTAATTCAAAAAATTGAAATTTTAGCAAATTGGATAAAACAAGGGCGGAAGCGATTGTGCCAAATTATGGGTGCAGATCCAGCTGAAATTCAGATAGCAATAAAAAAGGACACTTTAGATTGGTATTTAATTCACAGTTCGACACTGCAAGAAGCATTGCTTGACAACAGCAGTGTGGGCAGTACTGAGGAAGTGCCTCGAATACCAGTACGATGGATAGGCCAGCAGAATTGGATTGAGAAGCCCAAACGATCATTTGTGCCAACAGCAGGGGCATCAAGTGTGTTCACTGATGCTGGAAAGAAATCTCGTACAGCTGCTGCTATATGGCAAGATTCACAAGGACAATGGAACCATCATCCTATTCCAGCTCAAAAGGAGGATACATTACAAATTCTGGAATTAGTCGCTGTTGTTTGGGTTTTGGTGCAGTTTAAGGGTCCTGTTAATGTGGTAACTGATTCTTCATACGTTGCAGGAGTGAGTGACCGTACTGAAAATGCAGACATAAAGGAAGTAAGAAACCTTTGTTTATATGAACTGTTTTTGCAACTTCAAAGAGCAGTAAAATTGAGGATGGCTGCCTTTGCTATTATCCATATTCGTAGCCACAAATGGCATGTGGGTTTAGGAGAAGGAAATGCTAGGGCAGACCGATTGGTTTCACTGTCCCAAAATAGCCCTGTCCCATCACAGATATTAGCTAGAGAAGCTCATGCTAGATTGCTTGATGGCTATTATGCCATCTTTCACCAAAATGCAAAAGGTCTCCATTGGGAGTTTCCGATACCATTAGAGGAGGCTCGGGCTATTGTCAAAGCATGTCCTATTTGTAGTTTTCATACTCAAGGCAGTGGATTGGGTCTTGGGGTAAACCCTAGAGGATTACAGGCTAATGAGTTGTGGCAAATGGATATTACTCATGTTGCAGAGTTTGGGAGAGTTAAATATGTACATGTCACCGTCGATACTTATAGTCATTACATCTGGGCTACAGCTCAATCTGGCGAGAAAGCACGGAATGTTGAGCGACATTTAGTAAATTGTTTTGCAGTCATGGGAGTTCTACGTTCTATTAAAACAGGCAATGGACCTGCTTATTGTAGTAGTAGAATTAAGCAGGTGATGCAATCATGGGGAATCAAACACATAACAGGGATTCCACATTCCCCCACAAGTCAGGCAATAGTAGAACAAGCAAATGGTAGCTTAAAACAATATCCAAATAAATGTAGGGAGATCAAAGATCCACAAGAACAATTATTACGTTGTTTATTTGTTTTAAATTTTCTGTGTATTTTTGGAAACAGTGATTTGCCTGCAGCAGTACATCATAGTGCACCTGAAGCAGAGAAAACTCAAAGTCCAATATGGGTTCGCTATAAAGATCCAAAACCAGGTCTGTGGGGAGGTCCCAGCAAGGTACTGTATTGGGGACTGTCATGGAGTTACTTTACCTTTAAGGGAGTTGGAGCTGCTGGGAAGTGCTTGGAGTCTTTTCTCCTGGCCAATTATCGGTCATTGCTGGGAATTGACAGCAGTTTAGGCCATTGAAAAGTGGGATCAACTTGTGAACCCTACCTTAAAATGTAAAAGCAGAGCTCTCTGGGTTCTCTTTGTTTCCTGGCTGTGGAGGGTGGCGGAGCCCCAGGCCTCCCGTCCCTGCCCAGGCCATGCGGCCGGGCGGGGATGGGGCCGGGCCTGCCCCGTCTCCCGGCCGGGAGATGGGGGGGCCCAGGGAAGGTTTTCCTCGGGCCCGGGCCGGGCCGAGCCGATCTCTGGCTCGGCTGCAGGTTTTGCTGTAACTAATTCACTAGAAACCGCCCAGTGAAGAAAGAGAGAGGCCCTGGACTTGCAGTGGGTTGGAACAGCGACTACACGCTCCAGAGCAGCCATGAAGAACTTTCCATCACAGACGGCTCCAGCTCCTGTTCGGCAGAGATCTCCGAACCATCTACAAAAGCCTGGGCAAGATGTTAACTCTTTCATTACCCAGATGAGACTTGCGGATTAATCTTTTTATCCAGAGAGAGAGAGAGAGAAAGATCAACATGAAAAGAGACTTTATAAACTACCAGTGACAAGAAAGAAAAGAAGCTTCAAGAAAGGTAGAGAATTAAGAAGATGCTTTAATTAAGCTGAAATATCTCCCTGTTAAAACTATGGAGATGGACAATGAAGTCCTGAAAAGAACTCCTTTAATTCATGATATAAGATCTAGAGAGGAATAGTGTTCAAAGTGTAAATTTGAGTAAAGAGTAATTATAGTATAGTGAAGTGCTGGGAGATTAAAAGCCTTGAGAGGCAATGAGAAAACTGTTGAGAGATTTAAAGCCTTGAGAGGCAATGAGAAAACTGTTTTCTGGTGAAGCTCACAGAAACAGATGAAGAAGACTTTTTTTGCCTTTGAATAACATATCCTTAAAAATGCTATCTCTAGACTCATGGCCCATACATACTTCAGAGTGATGTGAAAATGGGAGGAGTGAACTCTAATAATAGCAGCTCTGAGCAGCTAACATTAGGGCAATAGAAAACTATAACAAAAATAGTTTTCTTGTGAGAAACTCCATAAATTAACAGGAAGAAACTTCTGTTTCTCTATACAGACTGGTGAAAAGACTAGCAAGAACTGGGACTGTTTTAACCATCAGAGTTCCAGAGTTTTTGTCTCTGTTGTCATGTGAACAAGGGAATAGTGGGTAGATATAGATGCTAAATCTGAACTACAGTGCCTGTACAAATTGCAGGCCGCATGGCTCCTCAGGCTGCTTGAGAAAGTATCCTGGGAAAAATATGAGAAGGAATTAAAACAATTCTCAGGGACACTAAACAGCCTTGCAGGTGTTGTTTTGCAGCCTCTTGTTTCTCCTTGCAGGAGACAGTCAGGGGGGCAGAGTGCCCCTGACCAATGATGGTAATGTAGCACTTTGTTAGCCAATAAGAGTTTCTTTTCTGTACTTTCCACGTATCTGTCTATAAGAGAGAGCTGAAGCAATAAACTAAGGAATTCTCGTGTTGTGACTCCCTTGAGAGTCCAGTGTCGTTCTTTCTAGCCGTTCCCAATCGGAACGACAGGTAGATAGGGGATGGAAAGGTTGTTCTGGAAGTTTATTCTGGTGTTCTTATTATTGTGGTTTGTCAATAAACTTTCTTTTTTTTCCCTTTTAAGTTGTATGCCTGTTTTGCTCTTGTTCTAATCCATATCTCACAGCAAGAAGTAAGTAATTTTCTTAGTTATTAGTTTAAAACCACGACAGGGACGTGGTTATCTTTGTGTGCCTACCCCCACACGGCCTGTCTGGGTGCCGAGCCGATGGACTAAACCTGCCGATCCCAGTGATTTACCTTCAGCTGATCCAGAAAATTCAGCAGATACTTCCCGCTCTCTACCATCAACATAGAGATGAGACCCTGATGAACTCTCACATGCAAATCTTGTGTACAGTACCAAATTGTGAATGTTATCCTTTTGTATGTTCCATTTGTAAAGTGTGTAAAGAAAAGTGGTAGACACATTCTAAGTGGGGTCGATCGCCAAGAGGGATTTGCACAGAGTGTTACAAGTTTGAAAGAAATTTGACTGAGATTGCATTACAGGAAGGTGTGCAAACAGGACAATTTGAAAAAGGATCTGATCGATGGTGGGAGATTTATGCTTTTGGGATAAATCCGGAAAATTATTGTTATCATCCTAATACCCCTTTACCATATATTATTGAAATAATTGCAATACGTTGTTGCAAAACACTGACAAAAGTCAGGTGTGATATTCCAGGGGTAAAAAATAAAAATTGGGAGCAATTCTTAAAACGGCAGTCTCGAGAAAAAGGGTCTTTCCTTGAAAGTTATCCCTGCTGCCGAGAAGATGGAACACCCCATGGTTCGATGCAACCGAATCGACGGGCGAGACAGAGGGCTAAAAGAAAAGGGAAGCAAGATCTCACATGGGATCCAGCCAAGATGCTGGCCGAACTGCCGCAATCCGTTTAAAGTCCTTAAAAGGCTATCTCTGATCCGGTTATTGCGGTGGTTTACCATAATAAAGGGAAATGAAGGGTGTACAGAGAGGCTGTATGCGGTCCTGAGCAACTTCTTGCCTCAGCTGGCAAAACTGAAGCTAGCTACAAGCAAGAATTTAACTCCCCCTATCTCTGCTGGGAAAGAATCAATGCTGAGAGTGGAGGAGAACCTGTGTTTGAACAGACAGCCAAAAGAACACCCCTGGTTTCCCCCCATCCCCTGGGCCTAGCTTAAAGCTGCAGGACCCATGTCTGGGCATTGAGCAGATGACAGGGGAGACAGTGTCAAGCAGTCAACCCAGACATTGCCCTTGAAAGGTAACCACTCCTTCGTGGGCCTGGATACTTTTAGGGAAACATGAAAAGCAAGGCAGTGCTTAGGGAAGCTGTGTTTTTTCAATATATTTGCTAGAAGGAAAACTTGGACCAAACTAGCAACGTTCCTTTACTGTGGGAAAAACATCCTCCTGGTTTGGACTACCGAGACAAGGACGGTTGAAACCTCTCCAGTCAGACGTACACAGAAAACTCCCAAGGAATTCTGTGGGTTTCCGCTGAGTCAGTGTAAAAGATGATGTTTCTCAGGAGCTTTATACTAATACTTAATACTAAATTTTTAATACAAAATGTCAAAGTTATTAGATTATTAGATGACAGGCGAATTGCGGTTGGGAGGCAGCTGACGTGGTCCCCAGCTTGATAAACACTGTTCCCAACAGTGATCAGCACGGGCATGAAATCAGGTTCATCTCAGTTTATTGCCGAGAGGTCTAGAGGAACATGTCAGTGCACCAAGAGCAGGTTTGGAATTTGTGCAGTGCAAGAGACTCTGCACAAGCTCTCTGGGCAACCGACTGCCAGGGGCAGGAGCCCTGGGGTGGCCGTGCCTGAACAGCACCTTTGTGCCTACAGTGCCACCCTCGATGGCTGCCCTGGAGCCTGGGATTGGACCCTGGACTTGCTGCAGGAGTCTCTGGCCTGGTTCCGTGCTGACCAAAGGCTTGGAACCATGTCAGAACCTCGGTTGCCAAGGGGGTGGCCTCAAGTGGCTGCCGGGCATGTGAGGCCATGGCTGCGTGAATCTTGGGAGCAAGATGCTGATGTCAGAGTGGCCATTGTGACGCGTGCGACCAAAGCCCCAAAAGGGAAGGCTGGGCTCAGGCCGTGTGTCAGTGCGACCTGGCAACGGGAGGAGAAGGTAAGGCAGGGAAGCAGCTGCCCAGGGACCAGAGGGGCCCCACACCTCGGCGCTCTGGGCCTGTGCTGCAGGCTCACCTGCCTCTCCCTTCCCAGAATCAGCGCAGGAATATCCAGAGGAGACGGCGGTGTTCCTCAGCGCGACGACGGGAGCAGAAGGCGGACAGGAGCAGGGCTCACGCAGGGCTGACCAGGGAGTAGCACCCTCATAGCTCTGGGCCTGTTCTCCAAACTCCCATCACTTTTCTTCCTCCCACAGAGAGAGAGGACCAGCACCTGGCGGAGACAGCGGCGTTCCTGGACAGGGACTCAGCGCTGACAGCCGCCATGTGCGACAGGGAGCAGGAGGGCCCTGATGGCAGGGAGCCAGGTGAGGGCAAAGCAGCCCCTCCCACAGCCTGGCCGAGGGGCTGTCGGGGTGGCCAGCGTGGGGCCCAGAGCAGAGGCCAAAGGAGGCAGGAGCTGCTCAGCCAGGCCAGGGCTGGCAGCCTCCTTCCTCCTCAAGTGGGGCCCAGCTGGGCCAGGGGGCAGCTGTTGGGAGCCCCGTGCCCGCAATGGCCGCTGTTCTCCAAGGCCTCCAGCCCTGCCCATCAGCCAGGCACGCAGGCAGGGACAGAGCAGCCCTTGGGGTCGATGCTGCGGGCTGAGAGCCCCACAGAGCTGCTGACGCCCGCTGCCATTGTGTCTGTCCCCTGCAGCATGCCTGCTGTGTCGCCGTGCAGAGGCTGACCCGGACACCTGCGGCGACAAACAGGAGAAATACGGGCTCTATGCCCACATCTTCTGCCTGGTGAGTGGCTCCGGGCACTCCCTCCAGCATTGCAAGGGGCAGTCCCTGCCACCCTGTCCTCATCAGCTCTTCCCATTTTCTGCAGTATTTTGCCACGCTGCTTTTCCGGCAAGCAAAAAAATGTGTTGGACTCCTGGGTTTCCTCCTTCCAGATATCCAGCTTGCAGTCAGGCGGGCGGCATGGAAGGTGAGGGCCTGGCAAAAGAGCAGGGAGATTTGTGCCAGGAGAGGCTGGCCAGAGCTTAGCCCAGAGCCCCAGCAAGGAAGGCTGGCCATGCAGCCGGCTGTGGGACAAAGTCTGGCTCCCAGCAGCTCCGTGGAGCCTCTGGCACAGGAGCTCCCCTCACCAGCTGGCTCTGTGGGCTGAGCGCCAGCAGCGGCCCCATCCTGCTCTCTGCCTGCAGCCCTGGGGCTGCCTGGGGAGGTCCCCAGGCTGCCGCTGATGGGGCTGCCTGGCTCATTCCAGCACTGCTGCGTCTGCGGCCAGAGCGGGGCCACCATCCTGTGCTGCAAGGAAGGCTGCAACAGATGGTTCCACCTGCCCTGTGCCAAGGAGGGCGGCTGTGTCACGCAGTACATTGCCCCATACAGGTAGCTCCTCTCCCCTTCTGGCCACCCTTGGGGAAGGACCAAGACTTTCTCATTAGGCCCATCCCTTTGTCCCCAGGTCCTTCTGCCCTGAACACCGTCCAGTGCAGATGGTGCAGGTGACTCCAGAGCCGGGCACCGAATGCCCCATCTGCATGGAGCCAGTGGAGGACAGAATGACCTTCAAGACCATCGTGTGCCCGACGTGCAAAAGAGCCTGGTTCCACAGGGACTGCCTCCAGGTGGGAGCCATGCCCTCAGGCCTGGGACACAGCAGGTGCTCAGCAGCACCAGGGCCTGGCTCACACTGCTTCTGTTTGCCCTGCAGGGACAGGCCATGCGCGCTGGTCTTTTGTACTTCAGCTGCCCCCTCTGCAGAGATAGTGAGGAATTCCTTGTGGAGATGTTCCGCATGGGGATCCGCACCCCCATCAGGTTGGTGTCCTTCTGCGGGGCTCACAAGGCAGGAGGGTGCAAGTGCCGTGCTGTGCCAGGCCCTGCCCCAGCAGTCCAAGCCCTGCCCCATCCAGGGAGTCTGGACTTGCGCTTCTCAGGGGACTTGGAAAAGCATTGGAGGAAGAGCAGGGTCACCCTGTTACCTCCGTGAGGGCAGGGCAGAAGAAACACATCAGCTTTTCCTTTCTCCATCAGAGGGCCAACATGGGAAGACAACAATGCCTTTGCGGATCTAGGAGAGAGGCACAGCAGGTGCAATGCCAGGGAATGCCTTTACCCAGGAGGCAGGGAGGAGGCAGAGGAAGAGGGGTGAGTTGGGAAGCTGCACCCGGGGCTCTGCAGGGAACCTGTGTCTCAGGAAGGGCTGAAAGCAGAAGGAGCCAGTGGTGCTGGGCTGCACAATCCCATGCTGGGACACTTTGTCTTCAGTGCCATCAACCCGTTTGTTTTCCCAGGCCCTGGGAGCTGCTCTTGTGCTCCTCCTGTGCTGCTGAGGGCACCCACAGGCGCTGCTCTGGCCTGACAGTGAGGACAACCCACTGGGAGTGTGAGAGCTGTGCTGGTCTCGGCACGGGTATGAGGCAAAGCAGGCGGGTGTCCCTGGGCTGGGGCCAGTGCCCAGGCTGGGCACGGCAAAGCCCATGGGCTCCTGGAGGGCTGGGGGCAGTGCTCTGGTCGGGCATGGCCTGCTCCAGGCCTGGCAGGCCTCGGACATTCCTGTTTGCTCTTACAGCTGCCACGGAGGAGCCAGAGCTCAATGGCCCCAGCCTGACCGGACAGTCAGGACTGGAATCTTCTCAGGGCCTCTCAGAATCTGAGGCCATCAGCCCCACCAGCAGCCCGGTGTCATCGGCTCTGGCTCCCCGTTCTCCATCTCCAGAGGCCAGCAGCCACAGCAGCCCCCAGCGTGCAGCCTCATCCTTGGCAGACAGCAGCAGCCCAAGCACATCAAGGCCAAGACACAGCAGCTCCATGGGCCCTGAGGACAGGGTCCATTCCAGGCGTGCTGGGCCTGACCGCAGGCGAAGCCGCTCTCGCCAGCAGAGTCGGGCCACAGATAGACCCGTCCGGTCACGGAGTCGCCGTGACAGGAGCAGCGAGACAAGACCAAGGGCTGAGAGGCCCAGGCCCAGGGACACACCATCGCAGGCTTCCCCCAGATGCAGCTGCCCCTGCTGTCAAGCTCGGGCCTTAAGTCCACCTGTCTGGTCAAGGAGTCACTGTGACCAGAGCAGCAGGACAACATCAAGGACAGAGAGGCCCAGGCAAAGGCAGACACCATCGCGGGCAGCCCCCAGACTCAGCCGATCCCGCCAGGAAGCTCAGGCCCAGAGTCCACCTGCCCGGTCGAGGAGTCGCCGAGACAGGAGCAGCAGCACAACATCGAGGGCAGAGAGGCCCAGGCAAAGGGAGGCACCATCGCAGGCAGCCCCCAGACGCAGCCGCTCCCGCCTGCCACGTCAAGTCTCGAATCGACCTGTCCAGTCCAGCGGTCTCCAGGACAGGAACAGGAGGACAGCAGCAAATGCTGAGAGGCGCAGGCAAAGGGAGACATCCTCGGGGACGTCCCCCAGACGCAGCCGCTCCCGCCTGCAACGTCGGGCCTCAAACCGACCTGTCCGGTCCAGGAGTCGGCAGGACGGGAGCAGGAGGACAGCAGCCAGTGCTGAGAGGCCCAGGCGCAGGGGGACACCGTCGGGGACGTCGCGCTGGAGCAACCGCTCCCGCCAGCCACGTCGGGCCTCAACTCGGACCTCTAACAGCAGCACGTAGTGTCATCTTCTCTTTCTAGTCCCTCTGTTGGTGGCTGTAAGTGAAGGTGAGAAGGGTCAGTACAGGGACCTTGAGATTTGCAGGTCTGTGGAAAACCCAGACTAGCTCTTGGCATTTCTATGATCCTTGATTTCTATGTTACCATGTATTGTGAAGGGAAAAGCCACCTGAGGACATAGCTAATTAAAAAGGACACTCATTGCTGCCTTTAGACAGATATTTCCCCACTGCTTCCCCTTGAAAGTGAACCAGTCCTTAATGGCTTGGATACGTTTAGGGAGACATGACGAGCAAGGTGGCTCTTAGGGAAGCTGTCTTTGAAAAGGCCGTGGGCTGTGTTGCTATCCTTGATCAATCTCATTTCAGTATAGCCTTTCTTCAGTAAAGCAGAGGGAGAAGGAAGAGAGTGAGACACTGCCTCAAGTGTCTGGAGAAATCGACTGCGACACTGCTGCTGATTTAAAAGACTTGCTTGGACCTTCAAAGGTCAAACCGGAAAAGACAGTGGAAATAGCCTGGGACCAAGAGGATGCGCAGGACTCTGCCCCAGACGAAGGTCTGGGACCTTTGCCTGAAAACGACGGAACTCAGGAGTCGAGTGCTTTCAAGTTTTCCTTCTTTGAAGACACAGAGGAGTTGGGCATCAAAGAAGGTAACAGCAGAACCCTCCTAACGGAGCCATTTCTAAGGAACAGCTTCTGGCAGGCACTGTAGAGCAATATGGTGTGAAGAAGGTCAGAGGATTTTAATCCAGAGGATTAAATCCAGAGGATTTTCAGCAGCAGAAGTTAGTAATTATGCTGAAGTATTTTGATCTTCATTTCTACTTGCCAAGGTTGTGGGAGATTAATGAGAGTTAACTCCTGCTTGCATCTCAGGAATTTCGAGGTGCACGCCTTGAGAAGGCATTGGGATTTTTGCAGAGTGGTGAAAGAGCTTCTTGTTGTCATCCCCTAAACTTCTCAAAGAGGGAAAAAGGTGACACAGCAGTCATACCAAGTTACCTAGGGCCCAAGAGGATTTTAAGGAAAATGGGTGTTAAGGTAGAGGGAGGAGCAAAATCCTGGAGTTGACCCCAAGCTCCATGAACATTCTGTTAGTTACCAAATTCTATTCCTGGACCTTCAGAAAAAGGAAACTGAATGACACTGAAGGATCATTGGGGTGTCCTAACCTCAGATAAAATGAGGCCTTATGAAATGATGATGAAGGAATATTTAATCAAGTCACAGTCAGGTAGGAATGAAAGGAAGCCGTGCCGAGTTATCCAAAATACTAAAATGCAAGAACACAAAGCAACAAGCCCACCACACTTGTGCTGTATTCAGGAGCTATTCACTGTCTTCTGGATGCAATGATAAATATTTAAGAATACATAGGAGATGCCTAGAAGAAAGTGGAAGATCCTGGAGCAGAGCTACAGCTCAGGAAATCAGGGAGGAGAAGATTCTGTCCTTCCTAAATCTGTCTTTCCCGGTATAAATATTTCACTTGAAAGAAGGAATTTTTCCTGGCAAGCAGAGAAATAATCTGGTTTTGGCTTTCTTTCTCTTTTGCTGCTGGTTTTGCAGGGCCTCACATACTTGGAACGATAAAACCGGAAAAAGTCACGTGGCAAGAGGATTCACATTTCCAAGACATCACTTCTGAGGGTGCTGATGAGCCGGAGATGTCAGAAATTGCAAAGCACCAAGAAAGGCAAGTTCCATTTGTATTTGTTGTCTACTTGGCTGTAGTAGTTGGATGCTGTGGGAATATTAGTGGCAGCACTGAGGAAATGGGAAACTGACACTGCACACCTCTGAGCAAGGAAAGTCATCTTGGAAAACCACTGGTGCTGTGTGGAGTCCAGAGTCCCAGCAGCCCATTGGATGTGAAGTTGAATGTGAAGAGAGAGAAGCTGAGCAGAAGAAATGGACTGGGTTGTTTTGGTTTGGCCAACCCCAAACTGAGTTTGGCCACAAGGCAAAGACACAGTCAGTTTTTGTGTCAAACGTGGGGTCTTTTTATAGAAGGCTTTATTTGCATACTATGCAGGAAAGCTCTTCCGTGTATCCCATTTCTCTGAGGCACTACAGCTCTAACTCGTGCCCATGGGATTTGATAGGACCTTTTAGGATGCTAAAACCCCTTTGTACTTGTCTAGGGTTCTTTCTCTACCACGCACAGAAAGTGCTAGAGTTTTCTTCTTCTCCATAGATGACGCACGCCTAAGAGGTATGACACAACTTCTTCAGTCCCCTTTTGTATATTTTTCCCTTTTAAACCCTTACTGGACTTGAGTAAGGAAGAAAAAATGCTGCCTGGTTATGAATGCTCTGTAGTCAAAATTTGCCATCCTTTCTTGTGGTCAAAGTTGTGGTAGAATCCCATGAGACAGTCCTGGTAAAAAATAAAGGCTGAGCAGCTTTCTGCCTTTCCTTTCTTTCAGATAATTACCTCATAGCTATAGGAACGTTTAGAGCTTAGCAGAAAAATAGTCACTAGACAGGTTAGCGAGACATTTGGGATCCTTTCAGGTAGGTCTATCTCCTTTAACTTTTTCCTGTCTTTCTGGTGTTACTGTTAGACATGCCGAGTGTTCTTGTCAGCCACATACGTCCGTGCGGTTCTTCATCCTAATGAATCTGGGGCTTGCTCTTCTGAAGCCAGTGAATTTTCGATTTAAAAACAAAGACAACAACAACAAAAAAAACCATACACAGCCCCCAAAAATTACACAGGCCACCAAAACAATTGCTTGTTCTATTTTGTAGAATATAGTCTCAAGACAGGCTTAAATGACGTTTGTTTCTTGAGACTTGCTAGATAACGCGGATGAAATGTATGGCTGTGTTCATACAGTTACTGCCCTGCAATCTTCCAGCCCGTCTGATTTGCAGGGTGTGTCAGAATGGAGATCTCAGCCCCTGGCAGGCAGCGCTTCTGGGGCCAGCTGTGGGATCCTGCTGCTGAGCAGTTAATGCAAGAGCTGCTGTTTCACTGCAATTTAGATTGCAGCATGTTCAGGGAGACAGCTGCTGCCTTTCATTTTTCTTAGTACACCAGGCTGCAGTAGGGAACATTTCTGCTGGAGCCAACATGTGGTGGGGGGCAAGAGAATAGGAGGGACGTGGAGGATAGAGCTTCTGACTTTATTGTGTTGTTCATTCATGATTGTTGGGAGCAGCAGCCGAATCAGAAGAGTTGAACCCTATTGATTGGTGTTGTGTTTTCTTTTGTGCACAGGGCCTAAAGTTATTTTTTGTAGATCTGTAGAGCTCAGTGAAGAGAAAGTGGGTTGGGAAGACATATGTAGATTTATTGCTTGAGGTGAGTATGGAACATCTGTTCCCTGGTAGCTGTGGCTGAATGCTGAGCATGGGGAGGGAACACGGCTATGGATGTGCATGCAAAATTAATTCAGGACCTCCAGAAGAGCCTGAAGCTTTGGAACTGTCAGGGAACAAATGGGTGTTGGTATACTGGTGTGTGTAACATGATGTTGTGATGTCCAGCCAAGTAAACCACTGCATCTCTCTCTGTTACAGGAGCAGCTAGCTAACTAGATGTAAGGGAAGTGTTTAAGAGAAACAGTGACTCTAGAGACTTCTGCAAGTAGTGGATTCAAAAACTTCTCCTAGGAATATGTTAGATTTTCATTAATTTCTGGATCGTCTAAGGAAGCATAAGAATTCCATAGGGAAACTGAACCCAAACTAATAAACCCTTTCTTGAAAAGAATCGTGTCATATTTGTTCCTTGAAGAAGCTGCCAAACAACCTTACCTTTTAAATCCTTTAAGGGATCTAACAGGAAAACATATTGACAAACCCGGTCAGGCAGTGTTTCTGAGCTGGCGCTGATGCTCTCGGGTTCCGGGGAGCCACGGGAAGGCTCCAGTCCGGACTGTCCGGTCAGGCTGGGGCCACTGAGCTCTGGCTCAGCTTTGGTGGCTGTGAGGGCAATCAGCAATGTCAAAGGCCTCCCAGGCCTGGGCCAGGCTGGGCCGCAGCAGTGCCCCCAGCCCTCCAGAAGCCTACAGGCTCTGCCAAGCCCAAAAGGACACTGCCCCCAGCCCCAGGGGCTTGGCCTGACAGCCGAGCCCAGAGCAGCAGAGCTGTCACACTCCCCGCTGGTTCTGGTCGCTCTCAGGCGCGAGCAACGCCCGTGGGTGCCCTGGACAGCACAGGAGCAGCACAGGGGCACTTGCCAGGGCCTGGAGAAGCACAGGGGTCAGCTTCTGCACGGCGACACAGCAGGCATGCTGCAGGGGACAGAGCCAATGGCAGCGGGCATGAGCAGCTCTGTGGGGCTCTCAGCCCGCAGCATCGGCCCCAAGAGCTGCTCTGTCCCTGCCTGCGTGCCTGCCTGATGGGCAGGGCTGGAGGCCTTGGAGAACAGCGGCCATTGCGGGCACAGGGCTCCCAACAGCTGCCCCCTGGCCCAGCTGGGCCCCACTTGAGGAGGAAGGAGGCTGCCAGCCCTGGCCTGGCTGAGCAGCTCCTGCCTCCTTTGGCCTCTGCTCTGGGCCCCACGCTGGCCACCCCGACAGCCCCTGGGCCAGGCTGTGAGAGGGGCTGCTTTGCCCTCACCTTGCTCACTAACATCAGGGCCCTCCTGCTCCCTGTCACACATGATTCTGGTCAGTGGTGAGTCCCTGTGCAGGAACACCACGGTCTCCTCCACGTGCAAGTCCTCTCTCTCCATGGCAGAAAAAAAAGAGTGCTCCTTCATAGCAGCATACTTGTCTTGATACTGTCTCATGGTTTCAGTGGAATCGAAGCACTCAGCTCCCTTTACCTGGGGTATTTGAGGGGCAACTGTATCAAATCCCAGCATTACATTGTTAGAACTGTAGAGAGCAATGGCTAGCTAGCAAAGGTCATGTTCCCATGCAGCTGTTAGCTGGGAAAGAATTAGACAGTAGAGTTCGGTTAGTGTGAGATGTTGCAAAGTCAGGAAGACCTTAGTGATAACTGCTAACTGAGAACAGGACGCTGTGATCAGAAGAATGTGAATTCAGCATAGGTGAGCGATCACAGGAATGTGGAATTAGGTGGAGTTGACCTTAAATGAAAATATCCAATAACGAGCTTGCTTTTGCACTAGGTATGAGCCTAATTATTGAAGCTATATAAGTGGTTTTAGAGTTACCAATAAATGAGACTTGCTGATCATTCATATTGAGTGCTGCATTTCTTCCGCCGAACTCATCAAGGTGCCCAAACAGCAGGGACCTTTGGGACCTTTGGGATCTTTGGGACCTTAAAAAGGAGTTGGATTCGGCCAAGGGAGTTGGTGTCAGGGGACAGGTCCTCCGCAGCAAGGACGGCCAAACGCAACAGCTGTGCCGTGTTCCAGGCAACCTCACAGGAGAGTCCTGGTCAAAAAGCAACGTTGCCACGCCCCAGGCGTCCTTATAGAAGAGTCCTGCTGTAAGGTGCTGCTGAAACTTTGTAGGGGCTGCAACAGCGCGCGCTGACGGTAAGATGGAAAGGCAAGCAGCGTATGATTTATTTACCTGCTTTTTAGAAAAGCGACAGGTTAAAGATTTTGATTTGTGCAAGGAGCTTCCTGGACTTCTTGCTTATGGGTATGCCCGGGGTTGTTTTCAGAATCCCCATACAGTCCATGAATTAAGTGAGTGGCAAAAATTTGGAGATAAATTGTGGGAAGCTCTTTTAAATGATGATAGAACTGCTAAAAAAATGGGAAAACTGTGGCAGACAGTTCATAATGTTCTTTTGCAGTATCAGGCTGAAGAGGCAGCTGCCACAAAGGCATCTGCAGCTATGTCAAAAAATAGATTATTAGAGGGAATGAATGAGTGTCCATTGCCACCCTCCACGAATACAGTAATTTTGACTCGCCCCGTGCCGTCACTGACCCCTGCCGCAGCTACTAATCCTTTTGTGCCATCTTCAATTCCTTCACCTACTAACCTTGCTTCTGGAACGGAGCCTTCGGCACCATTACCACCCTCCCCTATGAGAAATCCTGAGGTAGGGCATGAGTTAGGTGAGGCTATTGCACGGGAAAGAAGGGAGACATGGGCTGCATTGGCACGGAATATTTTGCAAGAGGGTGATCAGGAAATAGCAGACGGTGTATTGGAAGTAGCATGTCCCGTAACCTTTGCATCGATTCAACGGGGAGGAATACAAGCTCAAATGACAGCTTTAGATTGGAAGTGGTTAGCACAGTTGTGATCTACAGTCAGTCAGTTTGGAGTGACCAGTGAACCGGTTAGACAAAGGATTGATTATTTGTGGGCTACACAGATTTTGTTGCCTGCAGATTGTAGTATTATGAAATTGATTCTTAGTCAGCATCAGTGTGATAAGCAAGAGACCCTTTTGTTCGCCTAAACATGTAGCTACGATGCTTTGCAAAACTATGCTTTGTGGAATCAGGATGAGGTTGAAGGTTGCTGCTGACACTTGCATAAATCTCTAACGGCCTTGCGAGCTTTCTTGAATTCCAGAAAGTCACCAAAGATAAGCCTTAACAGAAAACAGTGAAGAAAGGTCAAAAGGATAAGACTGAGGAAGACCTATGATCTTCATCCCGCGACCACCAGAAGGCAGAAAAAAGACCCCCTAGCAACCGGAGACACATGCGCAGAGACACCAGAGAAAGGACACGTAACCCGGAAGCCGGGTTAAAAGGGGGAGTACGGAAACCAGCGGTGCGGCAGTTCCGTGGAGCGGGAATTCTCCTGCTCCCCTGTCACCCAGCACTGATCTATTGCTTATTGCTTGCTTGCTGTGATTAATAAAACTTTTCTCTGATTGAACCAGATCACTCTCTTGAGGGAATTCATAACAATCAGCAGTTGTTGTTTAATGCACAGTGGCAAGCTTATTGTCAAGAAAGTGTAAATGTGCAAAGACAGGCAGGTGATTCACTGCATGGGCTAACTTTGGAAGAACTTACAGGATTAGGAGCATATAGTCAAGTGGAAGCACAAGCTATTCTGGGGCTAGACAAGTTGAGAGAAGGGATGCGGTTAGTGCAAGCTGCATGTGATCGGATTAAGGAGCCAGGAGGTATTCCATCTTATATGGGTATTAAACAAGGGCCAGATGAGCCATTTGGAGCATTTATTGATAAAGCGGCTGCAGCTATAGAGCGGGCAGGTGTTCCTGAATATATGAGTGGAGCATTATTAAAACCATGTGCCTTACAAAGTTGTAATGCAGCAACCAGGTCAGTTTTAAATTCCCTAAATGCTAACTGGACTATTGAAGAGGCATTAGAAAGGATGTCTAATATACCGGTGGGCTCACAGGCAATGTTAGTCCAGGCAATTAAAGAACTAGGGCAAGGGTTAGAAAGCAGGCTGCAGCTACTCAGAGTCAGGTTTTAGCAGATCTTGCACCCCTACAAGCAGCTACAACCAACAATGGCAGGATTCCAGCCTCCCGACTCAAATGTTTTTGCTGTGGCAACCTTGGACATATTTGGAAGGAATGTACTGTACCCTCTGTTTGGGGCAATCAGTGTCGGTCCAATACCCACGCTGATAATGTCTGCCGCCGGCGATCGGGAAGTGGGAAGGCCAGCGCGAGGAGCCGCCGCGCCAGGACACAAATAGCAGCTGCCGGAACATCAGTGCTTCAACTTCCCTCCAGCCTGCCACAGCAGGGAGCCTCGGCCTGGACCTGGCAGCCTCAGTGACTGTGGATTTATTGACATCCCAGCCCTACAAGATTCCCACGGGAATTATTGGACCAGTGATAATAAATGGAAAAGCTGTGGGTGCAGTAGTGTTGGGACATTCATCTGCTAGTCTAATGGGACTGTTTATTTTACCTGGAGTAATTGATGTGGACTATTCTGGTGAAATATATATCATGGCATATACGCTGGCACCACCAGCCAGAATTGATAAAGGACAGCGAATTGCACAATTGGTGCCACTACCGCAATATACCCATCAGTTGACACCATTGAAAAATCAATGACAGGGTACAGGTGGATTTGGTTCTACAGGAGGACTTACATTACTTACTCTGGACTTAAACACTTGACCCAAGCAAACAGTTGTTCTCAATTATAACGGAGAATCCCATCAATTAGAAGGATTATTGGATACTGGAGCAGACTCAAGCATTGTTGCTCCACAGTATTGGCCCCAGGAATGGCCTTTGTTGCCTAGTACGGTTACTGTTAAAGGGGTGGGAGGCTTAACTTTGGCAAAAAAGTCTCCACAAATCCAGATTCAATTAGATGGGAAGGTCATCAGTTCTGTTTTGTCAATTGTCCCATTATCAGACAAGGTTCAATTTCTAATAGGGAGAGATATTTTGTCACAACTTGGTGTTATTTTGACCAGTGAGCACCCTTTAGAATAGAGGCCATTGTTTGGACTTTCCCACTCCCACTTAAATGGATAATTCAGGAACCAGTATGGGTTGAACAGTGGCTTTTAAAAAGGGAAAGTCTGCAGTAAGCTCATCAATTAGTGCTGGAACAATATCAACAAGGACATTTAAAGTTGTCAACAAGTCCTTGGAATACCCCTATTTTTGTTATAAAAAAGAAGTCTGGGAAATATCGATTGCTGCATGACTTACGTGCAGTAAATGAACAATTGGAGCCAACGGGGGCACTACAACCCGGTTTGCCCAAGCCTGCAATGTTGCCAAAAGATTGGCCCTTGTTAATAATTGATTTAAAGGACTGTTTTTTCACTATCCCACTGCATGAACAGGATACTTGCAGATTTGCTTTTACCTTGCCTTCATTAAATCGAGCAGAACCAGACATGAGATTTGAATGGACAGTTTTACCACAAGGTATGCGTAATTCTCCTACCTTGTGCCAGCTTGATGTTGATAATGCTTTGCAGCCACTACGTGTTCAGTGGCCTACAACTATTATTTATCATTATATGGACCATATTCTTTTTGCTCAGTCGCAACCTTTTGCAGATAAACAAGTTAAAGACATTCAAACACAACTACTTCAGAATGGACTGCTTGTTGCACCTGAGAAAATACAGCTGTCGTCCCCATGGAAATATCTCGGGTGCACTTTAACTGAGCAGTATGTTGCCCCTCAGAAACTGTCATTAAACATGTCACTTCATATTGTTCATGATGCTCAGCGATTGCTAGGAGATTTACAATGGCTTAAACCTGTTGTGGGTATTCCTAATGAGCTTTTACAATCCTTACAACCTTTGTTAAAGGGTACTGATCCTACAGCACCTATACAGGTCACCAGTGAACAACAAGAAGCTCTCAATAAAATAATGGACTGTATCCAGACAGGTGTTGTTCGTAGCTGAGATCCAGACTTGGACATTAACCTTACTGTATGGTTTGGACCTCAACATCTCATTGGCGCCTTAACGCAACAACAGAAGAAAACAGGGGAGATATGGGTATTAGAGTGGTTGATGCCACCACTACAACAGAGACATACTTTAATTCAAAAAATTGAAATTTTAGCAAATTGGATAAAACAAGGGCGGAAGCGATTGTGCCAAATTATGGGTGCAGATCCAGCTGAAATTCAGGTAGCAATAAAAAAGGACACTTTAGATTGGTATTTAATTCACAGTTCGACACTGCAAGAAGCATTGCTTGACAACAGCAGTGTGGGCAGTACTGAGGAAGTGCCTCGAATACCAGTACGATGGATAGGCCAGCAGAATTGGATTGAGAAGCCCAAACGATCATTTGTGCCAACAGCAGGGGCATCAAGTGTGTTCACTGATGCTGGAAAGAAATCTCGTACAGCTGCTGCTATATGGCAAGATTCACAAGGACAATGGAACCATCATCCTATTCCAGCTCAAAAGGAGGATACATTACAAATTCTGGAATTAGTCGCTGTTGTTTGGCTTTTGGTGCAGTTTAAGGGTCCTGTTAATGTGGTAACTGATTCTTTATACGTTGCAGGAGTGAGTGACTGTACTGAAAATGCAGACATAAAGGAAGTAAGAAACCTTCGTTTATATGAACTGTTTTTGCAACTTCAAAGAGCAGTAAAATTGAGGATGGCTGCCTTTGCTATTATCCATATTCGTAGCCACAAATGGCATGTGGGTTTAGGAGAAGGAAATGCTAGGGCAGACCGATTGGTTTCACTGTCCCAAAATAGCCCTGTCCCATCACAGATATTAGCTAGAGAAGCTCATGCCATCTTTCACCAAAATGCAAAAGGTCTCCATTGGGAGTTTCTGATACCATTAGAGGAGGCTCGGGCTATTGTCAAAGCATGTCCTATTTGTAGTTTTCATACTCAAGGCAGTGGATTGGGTCTTGGGGTAAACCCTAGAGGATTACAGGCTAATGAGTTGTGGCAAATGGATATTACTCATGTTGCAGAGTTTGGGAGAGTTAAATATGTACATGTCACCGTCGATACTTATAGTCATTACATCTGGGCTACAGCTCAATCTGGCGAGAAAGCACGGAATGTTGAGCGACATTTAGTAAATTGTTTTGCAGTCATGGGAGTTCTACGTTCTATTAAAACAGGCAATGGACCTGCTTATTGTAGTAGTAGAATTAAGCAGGTGATGCAATCATGGGGAATCAAACACATAACAGGGATTCCACATTCCCCCACAAGTCAGGCAATAGTAGAATGAGCAAATGGTACCTTAAAACAATATCCAAATAAATGTAGGGAGATCAAAGATCCACAAGAACAATTATTACGTTGTTTATTTGTTTTAAATTTTCTGTGTATTTTTGGAAACAGTGATTTGCCTGCAGCAGTACATCATAGTGCACCTGAAGCAGAGAAAACTCAAAGTCCAATATGGGTTCGCTATAAAGATCCAAAACCAGGTCTGTGGGGAGGTCCCAGCAAGGTACTGTATTGGGGACTGTCATGGAGTTACTTTACCTTTAAGGGAGTTGGAGCTGCTGGGAAGTGCTTGGAGTCTTTTCTCCTGACCAATTATCGGTCATTGCTGGGAATTGACAGCAGTTTAGGCCATTGAAAAGTGGGATCAACTTGTGAACCCTACCTTAAAATGTAAAAGCAGAGCTCTCTGGGTTCTCTTTGTTTTCTGGCTGTGGAGGGTGGCGGAGCCCCAGGCCTCCCGTCCCTGCCCAGGCCATGCGGCCGGGCGGGGATGGGGCCGGGCCTGCCCTGTCTCCCGGCCGGGAGATGGGGGGGCCCAGGGAAGGTTTTCCTCGGGCCCGGGCCGGGCCGAGCCGATCTCTGGCTCGGCTGCAGGTTTTGCTGTAACTAATTCACTAGAAACTGCCCAGTGAAGAAAGAGAGAGGCCCTGGACTTGCAGCGGGTTGGAACAGCGACTACACGCTCCAGAGCAGCCATGAGGAACTTTCCATCACAGACGGCTCCAGCTCCTGTTCGGCAGAGACCTCCAAACCATCTACAAAAGCCTGGGCAAGATGTTAACTCTTTCATTACCCAGATGAGACTTGCGGATTAATCTTTTTATCCAGAGAGAGAGAGAGAGAAAGGTCAACATGAAAAGAGACTTTATAAACTACCAGTGACAAGAAAGAAAAGAAGCTTCAAGAAAGGTAGAGAATTAAGAAGATGCTTTAATTAAGCTGAAATATCTCCCTGTTAAAACTATGGAGATGGACAATTAAGTCCTGAAAAGAACTCCTTTAATTCATGATATAAGATCTAGAGAGGAATAGTGCTCAAAGTGTAAATTTGAGTAAAGAGTAATTATAGTATAGTGAAGTGCTGGGAGATTAAAAGCCTTGCGAGGCAATGAGAAAACTGTTGAGAGATTTAAAGCCTTGAGAGGCAATGAGAAAACTGTTTTCTGGTGAAGCTCACAGAAACAGATGAAGAAGACTTTTTTTGCCTTTGAATAACATATCCTTAAAAAGCTATCTCTAGACTCATGGCCCATACATACTTCAGAGTGATGTGAAAATGGGAGGAGTGAACTCTAATAATAGCAGCTCTGAGCAGCTAACATTAGGGCAATAGAAAACTATAACAAAAATAGTTTTCTTGTGAGAAACTCCATAAATTAACAGGAAGAAACTTCTGTTTCTCTATACAGACTGGTGAAAAGACTAGCAAGAACTGGGACTGTTTTAACCATCAGAGTTCCAGAGTTTTTGTCTCTGTTGTCATGTGAACAAGGGAATAGTGGGTAGATATAGATGCTAAATCTGAACTACAGTGCCTGTACAAATTGCAGGCCGCATGGCTCCTCAGGCTGCTTGAGAAAGTATCCTGGGAAAAATATGAGAAGGAATTAAAACAATTCTCAGGGACACTAAACAGCCTTGCAGGTGTTGTTTTGCAGCCTCTTGTTTCTCCTTGCAGGAGACAGTCAGGGGGGCAGAGTGCCCCTGACCAATGATGGTAATGTAGCACTTTGTTAGCCAATAAGAGTTTCTTTTCTGTACTTTCCACGTATCTGTCTATAAGAGAGAGCTGAAGCAATAAACTAAGGAATTCTCGTGTTGTTACTCCCTTGAGAGTCCAGTGTCGTTCTTTCTAGCCGTTCCCAATCGGAACGACAGGTAGATAGGGGATGGAAAGGTTGTTCTGGAAGTTTATTCTGGTGTTCTTATTATTGTGGTTTGTCAATAAACTTTCTTTTTTTTCCCTTTTAAGTTGTATGCCTGTTTTGCTCTTCTTCTAATCCATATCTCACAGCAAGAAGTAAGTAATTTTCTTAGTTATTAGTTTAAAACCACGACAGGGACGTGGTTATCTTTGTGTGCCTACCCCCACACGGCCTGTCTGGGTGCCGAGCCGATGGACTAAACCTGCCGATCCCAGTGATTTACCTTCAGCTGATCCAGAAAATTCAGCAGATACTTCTCGCTCTCTACCATCAACATAGAGATGAGACCCTGATGAACTCTCACATGCAAATCTTGTGTACAGTACCAAATTGTGAATGTTATCCTTTAGTATGTTCCATTTGTAAAGTGTGTAGAGAAAAGTGGTAGACACATTCTAAGTGGGGTCGATCGCCAAGAGGGATTTGCACAGAGTGTTACAAGTTTGAAAGAAATTTGACTGAGATTGCATTACAGGAAGGTGTGCAAACAGGACAATTTGAAAAAGGATCTGATCGATGGTGGGAGATTTATGCTTTTGGGATAAATCCGGAAAATTATTGTTATCATCCTAATACCCCTTTACCATATATTATTGAAATAATTGCAATACGTTGTTGCAAAACACTGACAAAAGTCAGGTGTGATATCCCAGGGGTAAAAAATAAAAGTTGGGAGCAATTCTTAAAACGGCAGTCTCGAGAAAAAGGGTCTTTCCTTGAAAGTTATCCCTGCTGCCGAGAAGATGGAACACCCCATGGTTCGAAGCAACCGAATCGACGGGCGAGACAGAGGGCTAAAAGAAAAGGGAAGCAAGATCTCACATGGGATCCAGCCAAGATGCTGGCCGAACTGCCGCAATCCGTTTAAAGTCCTTAAAGGGCTATCTCTGATCAGGTTATTGCGGTGGTTTACCATAATAAAGGGAAATGAAGGGTGTGCAGGGAAGCTCTATGCGGTCCTGAGCAACTTCTTGCCTCAGCTGGCAAAACTGAAGCTAGCTACAAGCAAGAATTTAACTCCCCCTATCTCTGCTGGGAAAGAATCAATGCTGAGAGCGGAGGAGAACCTGTGTTTGAACAGACAGCCAAAAGAACACCCCTGGTTTCCCCCCATCCCCTGGGCCTAGCTTAAAGCTGCAGGACCCATGTCCGGGCGTAGAGCAGATGACAGGGGAGACAGTGTCATACAGTCAACCTAGACATTGCCCTTGAAAGGTAACCACTCCTTCATGGGCCTGGATACTTTTAGGGAAACATGAAAAGCAAGGCAGTGCTTAGGGAAGCTGTGTTTTTTCAATATATTTGCTAGAAGGAAAACATGGACCAAACTAGCAACGTTCCTTTACTGTGGGAAAAACATCCTCCTGGTTTGGACTACCGAGACAAGGACGGTTGAAACCTCTCCAGTCAGACGTACACAGAAAACTCCCAAGGAATTCTCTGGGTTTCCGCTGAGTCAGTGTAAAAGATGATGTTTCTCGGGAGCTTTATACTAATACTTAATACTAAATTTTTAATACAAAATGTCAAAGTTATTAGATTATTAGATGACAGGCGAATTGCGGTTGGGAGGCAGCTGACGTGGTCCCCAGCTTTATCTCCTGTTCCCAACAGTGATCAGCACGGGCATGAAATCAGGTTCATCTCAGTTTATTGCCGAGAGGTCTAGAGGAACATGTCGGTGCACCAAGAGCAGGTTTGGAATCTGTGCAGTGCAAGAGACTCTGCACAAGCTCTCTGGGCAACCGACTGCCAGGGGCAGGAGCCCTGGGGTGGCCGTGCCTGAACAGCACCTTTGTGCCTACAGTGCCACCCTCGATGGCTGCCCTGGAGCCTGGGATTGGACCCTGGACTTGCTGCAGGAGTCTCTGGCCTGGTTCCGTGCTGACCAAAGGCTTGGAACCATGTCAGAACCTCGGTTGCCAAGGGGGTGGCCTCAAGTGGCTGCCGGGCATGTGAGGCCATGGCTGCGTGAATCTTGGGAGCAAGATGCTGATGTCAGAGTGGCCAAAGCCCCAAAAGGGAAGGCTGGGCTCAGGCCGTGTGTCAGTGCGACCTGGCAACGTGAGGAGAAGGTAAGGCAGGGAAGCAGCTGCCCAGGGACCAGAGGGGCCCCACACCTCGGGCCTCTGGGCCTGTGCTGCAGGCTCACCTGCCTCTCCCTTCCCAGAATCAGCGCAGGAATATCCAGAGGAGACGGCGGTGTTCCTCAGCGCGACGACGGGAGCAGAAGGCGGACAGGAGCAGGGCTCACGCAGGGCTGACCAGGGAGTAGCACCCTCGTAGCTCTGGGCCTGTTCTCCAAACTCCCATCACTTTTCTTCCTCCCACAGAGAGAGGACCAGCACCTGGCGGAGACAGCGGCGTTCCTGGACAGGGACTCAGCGCTGACAGCCGCCATGTGCGACAGGGAGCAGGAGGGCTCTGATGGCAGAGAGCAAGGTGAGGGCAAAGCAGCCCCTCTCACAGCCTGGCCCAGGGGCTGTCGGGGTGGCCAGCGTGGGGCCCAGAGCAGAAGCCAAAGGAGGCAGGAGCTGCTCAGCCAGGCCAGGGCTGGCAGCCTCCTTCCTCCTCAAGTGGGGCCCAGCTGGGCCAGGGGGCAGCTGTTGGGAGCCCCGTGCCCACAATGGCCGCTGCTCTCCAAGGCCTCCAGCCCTGCCCATCAGGCAGGCACGCAGGCAGGGACAGAGCAGCCCTTGGGGCCGATGCTGCGGGCTGAGAGCCCCACAGAGCTGCTGACGCCCGCTGCCATTGTGTCTGTCCCCTGCAGCATGCCTGCTGTGTCGCCGTGCAGAGGCTGACCCGGACACCTGCGGCGACAAACAGGAGAAATACGGGCTCTATGCCCACATCTTCTGCCTGGTGAGTGGCTCCGGGCACTCCCTCCAGCATTGCAAGGGGCAGTCCCTGCCACCCTGTCCTCATCAGCTCTTCCCATTTTCTGCAGTATTTTGCCACGCTGCTTTTCCGGCAAGCAAAAAAATGTGTTGGACTCCTGGGTTTCCTCCTTCCAGATATCCAGCTTGCAGTCAGGCGGGCGGCATGGAAGGTGAGGGCCTGGCAAAAGAGCAGGGAGATTTGTGCCAGGAGAGGCTGGCCAGAGCTTAGCCCAGAGCCCCAGCAAGGAAGGCCGGCCATGCAGCCGGCTGTGGGACAAAGTCTGGCTCCCAGCAGCTCCGTGGAGCCTCTGGCACAGGAGCTCCCCTCACCAGCTGGCTCTGTGGGCTGAGCGCCAGCAGCGGCCCCATCCTGCTCCCTGCCTGCAGCCCTGGGGCGGCCTGGGGAGGTCCCCAGGCTGCCGCTGATGGGGCTGCCTGGCTCATTCCAGCACTGCTGCGTCTGCGGCCAGAGCGGGGCCACCATCCTGTGCTGCAAGGAAGGCTGCAACAGATGGTTCCACCTGCCCTGTGCCAAGGAGGGCGGCTGTGTCACGCAGTACATTGCCCCATACAGGTAGCTCCTCTCCCCTTCTGGCCACCCTTGGGGAAGGACCAAGACTTTCTCATTAGGCCCATCCCTTTGTCCCCAGGTCCTTCTGCCCTGAGCACCGTCCAGTGCAGATGGTGCAGGTGACTCCAGAGCCGGGCACCGAATGCCCCATCTGCATGGAGCCAGTGGAGGACAGAATGACCTTCAACACCATCGTGTGCCCGACGTGCAAAAGAGCCTGGTTCCACAGGGACTGCCTCCAGGTGGGAGCCATGCCCTCAGGCCTGGGACACAGCAGGTGCTCAGCAGCACCAGGGCCTGGCTCACACTGCTTCTGTTTGCCCTGCAGGGACAGGCCATGCGCGCTGGTCTTTTGTACTTCAGCTGCCCCCTCTGCAGAGATCATGAGGAATTCCTTGTGGAGATGTTCCGCATGGGGATCCGCACCCCCATCAGGTTGGTGTCCTTCTGCGGGGTGCACAAGGCAGGAGGGTGCAAGTGCTGTGCTGTGCCAGGCCCTGCCCCAGCAGTCCAAGCCCTGCCCCATCCAGGGAGTCTGGACTTGCGCTTATCAGGGGACTTGGAAAAGCATTGGAGGAAGAGCAGGGTCACCCTGTTACCTCCGTGAGGGCAGGGCAGAAGAAACACATCAGCTTTTCCTTTCTCCATCAGAGGGCCAACATGGGAAGACAACAACGCCTTTGCGGATCTAGGAGAGAGGCACAGCAGGTGCAATGCCAGGGAATGCCTTTACCCAGGAGGCAGGGAGGAGGCAGAGGAAGAGGGGTGAGTTGGGAAGCTGCACCCGGGGCTCTGCAGGGAACCTGTGTCTCAGGAAGGGCTGAAAGCAGAAGGAGCCAGTGGTGCTGGGCTGCACAATCCCATGCTGGGACACTTTGTCTTTAGTGCCATCAACCCGTTTGTTTTCCCAGGCCCTGGGAGCTGCTCTTGTGCTCCTCCTGTGCTGCTGAGGGCACCCACAGGCGCTGCTCTGGCCTGACAGTGAGGACAACCCACTGGGAGTGTGAGAGCTGTGCTGGTCTCGGCACGGGTATGAGGCAAAGCAGGCGGGTGTCCCTGGGCTGGGGCCAGTGCCCAGGCTGGGCACGGCAAAGCCCATGGGCTCCTGGAGGGCTGGGGGCAGTGCTCTGGTCGGGCATGGCCTGCTCCAGGCCTGGCAGGCCTCGGACATTCTTGTTTGCTCTTACAGCTGCCACGGATGAGCCAGAGCTCAATGGCCCCAGCCTGACCGGACAGTCAGGACTGGAATCTTCTCAGGGCCTCTCAGTATCTGAGGCCATCAGCCCCACCAGCAGCCCGGTGTCATCAGCTCTGGCTCCCCGTTCTCCATCTCCAGAGGCCAGCAGTCACAGCAGCCCCCAGCGTGCAGCCTCATCCTTGGCAGACAGCAGCAGCCCAAGCACATCAAGGCCAAGACACAGCAGCTCCATGGGCCCTGAGGACAGGGTCCATTCCAGGCGTGCTGGGCCTGACCGCAGGCGAAGCCGCTCTCGCCAGCAGAGTCGGGCCACAGATAGACCCGTCCGGTCACGGAGTCGGCGTGACAGGAGCAGCGAGACAAGACCAAGGGCTGAGAGGCCCAGGCCCAGGGACACACCATCGCAGGCTTCCCCCAGATGCAGCTGCCCCTGCTGTCAAGCTCGGGCCTTAAGTCCACCTGTCTGGTCAAGGAGTCACTGTGACCAGAGCAGCAGGAGAACATCAAGGACAGAGAGGCCCAGGCAAAGGCAGACACCATCGCGGGCAGCCCCCAGACTCAGCCGATCCCGCCAGGAAGCTCAGGCCCAGAGTCCACCTGCCCGGTCGAGGAGTCGCCGAGACAGGAGCAGCAGCACAACATCGAGGGCAGAGAGGCCCAGGCAAAGGGAGGCACCATCGCAGGCAGCCCCCAGACGCAGCCGCTCCCGACTACCACGTCAAGTCTCGAATCGACCTGTCCAGCCCAGCGGTCTCCAGGACAGGAACAGGAGGACAGCAGCAAATGCTGAGAGGCGCAGGCAAAGGGAGACATCCTCGGGGACGTCCCCCAGACGCAGCCGCTCCCGCCTGCAACGTTGGGCCTCAAACCGACCTGTCCGGTCCAGGAGTCGGCAGGACGGGAGCAGGAGGACAGCAGCCAGCGCTGAGAGGCCCAGGCGCAGGGGGACACCATCGGGGACGTCGCGCTGGAGCAACCGCTCCCGCCAGCCACGTCGGGCCTCAACTCGGACCTCTAACAGCAGCACGTAGTGTCATCTTCTCTTTCTAGTCCCTCTGTTTGTGGCTGTAAGTGAAGGTGAGAAGGGTCAGTACAGGGACCTTGAGATTTGCAGGTCTGTGGAAAACCCAGATTAGCTCTTGGCATTTCTGTGATCCTTGATTTCTATGTTACCATGTATTGTGAAGGGAAAAGCCACCTGAGGACATAGCTAATTAAAAAGGACACTCATTGCTGCCTTTAGACAGATATTTCCCCACTGCTTCCCCTTGAAAGTGAACCAGTCCTTAATGGCTTGGATACGTTTAGGGAGACATGACGAGCAAGGTGGCTCTTAGGGAAGCTGTCTTTGAAAAGGCCGTGGGCTGTGTTGCTATCCTTGATCAATCTCATTTCAGTAAAGCCTTTCTTCAGTAAAGCAGAGGGAGAAGGAAGAGAGTGAGACACTGCCTCAAGTGTCTGGAGAAATCGACTGCGACACTGCTGCTGATTTAAAAGACTTGCTTGGACCTTCAAAGGTCAAACCGGAAAAGACAGTGGAAATAGCCTGGGACCAAGAGGATGCGCAGGACTCTGCCCCAGACGAACGTCTGGGACCTTTGCCTGAAAACGACAGAACTCAGGAGTCGAGTGCTTTCAAGTTTTCCTTCTTTGAAGACACAGAGGAGTTGGGCATCAAAGAAGGTAACAGCAGAACCCTCCTAACGGAGCCATTTCTAAGGAACAGCTTCTGGCAGGCACTGTAGAGCAATATGGTGTGAAGAAGGTCAGAGGATTTTAATCCAGAGGATTAAATCCAGAGGATTTTCAGCAGCAGAAGTTAGTAATTATGCTGAAGTATTTTGATCTCCATTTCTACTTGCCAAGGTTGTGGGAGATTAATGAGAGTTAACTCCTGCTTGCATCTCAGGAATTTCGAGGTGCACGCCTTGAGAAGGCATTGGGATTTTTGCAGAGTGGTGAAAGAGCTTCTTGTTGTCATCCCCTAAACTTCTCAAAGAGGGAAAAAGGTGACACAGCAGTCATACCAAGTTACCTAGGGCCCAAGAGGATTTTAAGGAAAATGGGTGTTAAGGTAGAGGGAGGAGCAAAATCCTGGAGTTGACCCCAAGCTCCATGAACATTCTGTTAGTTACCAAATTCTATTCCTGGACCTTCAGAAAAAGGAAACTGAATGACACTGAAGGATCATTGGGGTGTCCTAACCTCAGATAAAATGAGGCCTTATGAAATGAAGATGAAGGAATATTTAATCAAGTCACAGTCAGGTAGGAATGAAAGGAAGCCGTGCCGAGTTATCCAAAATACTAAAATGCAACAACACAAAGCAACAAGCCCACCACACTTGTGCTGTATTCAGGAGCTATTCACTGTCTTCTGGATGCAATGATAAATATTTAAGAATACATAGGAGATGCCTAGAAGAAAGTGGAAGATCCTGGAGCAGAGCTACAGCTCAGGAAATCAGGGAGGAGAAGATTCTGTCCTTCCTAAATCTGTCTTTCCCGGTATAAATATTTCACTTGAAAGAAGGAATTTTTCCTGGCAAGCAGAGAAATAATCTGGTTTGGGCTTTCTTTCTCTTTTGCTGCTGGTTTTGCAGGGCCTCACATACTTGGAACGATAAAACCGGAAAAAGTCACGTGGCAAGAGGATTCACATTTCCAAGACATCACTTCTGAGGGTGCTGATGAGCCGGAGATGTCAGAAATTGCAAAGCACCAAGAAAGGCAAGTTCCATTTGTATTTGTTGTCTACTTGGCTGTAGTAGTTGGATGCTGTGGGAATATTAGTGGCAGCACTGAGGAAATGGGAAACTGACACTGCACACCTCTGAGCAAGGAAAGTCATCTTGGAAAACCACTGGTGCTGTGTGGAGTCCAGAGTCCCAGCAGCCCATTGGATGTGAAGTTGAATGTGAAGAGAGAGAAGCTGAGCACAAGAAATGGACTGGGTTGTTTTGGTTTGGCCAACCCCAAACTGAGTTTGGCCACAAGGCAAAGACACAGTCAGTTTTTGTGTCAAACGTGGGGTCTTTTTATAGAAGGCTTTATTTGCATACTATGCAGTAAAGCTCTTCCGTGTATCCCATTTCTCTGAGGCACTACAGCTCTAACTCGTGCCCATGGGATTTGATAGGACCTTTTAGGATGCTAAAACCCCTTTGTACTTGTCTAGGGTTCTTTCTCTACCACGCACAGAAAGTGCTAGAGTTTTCTTCTTCTCCATAGATGACGCACGCCTAAGAGGTATGACACAACTTCCTCAGTCCCCTTTTGTATATTTTTCCCTTTTAAACCCTTACTGGACTTGAGTAAGGAGGAAAAAATGCTGCCTGGTTATGAATGCTCTGTAGTCAAAATTTGCCATCCTTTCTTGTGGTCAAAGTTGTGGTAGAATCCCATGAGACAGTCCTGGTAAAAAATAAAGGCTGAGCAGCTTTCTGCCTTTCCTTTCTTTCAGATAATTACCTCATAGCTATAGGAACGTTTAGAGCTTAGCAGAAAAATAGTCACTAGACAGGTTAGCGAGACATTTGGGATCCTTTCAGGTAGGTCTATCTCCTTTAACTTTTTCCTGTCTTTCTGGTGTTACTGTTAGACATGCCGAGTGTTCTTGTCAGCCACATACGTCCGTGCGGTTCTTCATCCTAATGAATCTGGGGCTTGCTCTTCTGAAGCCAGTGAATTTTCGATTTAAAAACAAAGACAACAACAACAAAAAAAACCATACACAGCCCCCAAAAATTACACAGGCCACCAAAACAATTGCTTGTTCTATTTTGTAGAATATAGTCTCAAGACAGGCTTAAATGACGTTTGTTTCTTGAGACTTGCTAGATAACGCGGATGAAATGTATGGCTGTGTTCATACAGTTACTGCCCTGCAATCTTCCAGCCCGTCTGATTTGCAGGGTGTGTCAGAATGGAGATCTCAGCCCCTGGCAGGCAGCGCTTCTGGGGCCAGCTGTGGGATCCTGCTGCTGAGCATTTAATGCAAGAGCTGCTGTTTCACTGCAATTTAGATTTCAGCATGTTCAGGGAGACAGCTGCTGCCTTTCATTTTTCTTAGTACACCAGGCTGCAGTAGGGAACATTTCTGCTGGAGCCAACATGTGGTGGGGGGCAAGAGAATAGGAGGGAGTGGAGGATAGAGCTTCTGACTTTATCGTGTTGTTCATTCATGATTGTTGGGAGCAGCAGCCGAATCAGAAGAGTTGAACCCTATTGATTGGTGTTGTGTTTTCTTTTGTGCACAGGGCCTAAAGTTATTTTTTGTAGATCTGTAGAGCTCAGTGAAGAGAAAGTGGGTTGGGAAGACATATGTAGATTTATTGCTTGAGGTGAGTATGGAACATCTGTTCCCTGGTAGCTGTGGCTGAATGCTGAGCATGGGGAGGGAACACGGCTATGGATGTGCATGCAAAATTAATTCAGGACCTCCAGAAGAGCCTGAAGCTTTGGAACTGTCAGGGAACAAATGGGTGTTGGTATACTGGTGTGTGTAACATGATGTTGTGATGTCCAGCCAAGTAAACCACTGCATCTCTCTCTGTTACAGGAGCAGCTAGCTAACTAGATGTAAGGGAAGTGTTTAAGAGAAACAGTGACTCTAGAGACTTCTGCAAGTAGTGGATTCAAAAACTTCTCCTAGGAATATGTTAGATTTTCATTAATTTCTGGATCGTCTAAGGAAGCATAAGAATTCCATAGGGAAACTGAACCCAAACTAATAAACCCTTTCTTGAAAAGAATCGTGTCATATTTGTTCCTTGAAGAAGCTGCCAAACAACCTTACCTTTTAAATCCTTTAAGGGATCTAACAGGAAAACATATTGACAAACCCGGTCAGGCAGTGTTTCTGAGCTGGCGCTGATGCTCTCGGGTTCCGGGGAGCCACGGGAAGGCTCCAGTCCGGACTGTCCGGTCAGGCTGGGGCCACTGAGCTCTGGCTCAGCTTTGGTGGCTGTGAGGGCAATCAGCAATGTCAAAGGCCTCCCAGGCCTGGGCCAGGCTGGGCCGCAGCAGTGCCCCCAGCCCTCCAGGAGCCTACGGGCTCTGCCAAGCATAAAAGGACACTGCCCCCAGCCCCGGGGGCTTGGCCTGACAGCCGAGCCCAGAGCAGCAGAGCTGTCACACTCCCCGCTGGTTCTGGTCGCTCTCAGGCGCGAGCAACGCCCGTGGGTGCCCTGGACAGCACAGGAGCAGCACAGGGGCACTTGCCAGGGCCAGGGGAAGCACAGGGGTCAGCTTCTGCACGGCGACACAGCAGGCATGCTGCAGGGGACAGAGCCAATGGCAGCCGGCGTCAGCAGCTCTGTGGGGCTCTCAGCCCACAGCGTCGACCCCAAGAGCTGCTCTGTCCCTGCCTGCGTGCGTGCCTGATGGGCAGGGCTGGAGGCCTTGGAGAACAGCGGCCATTGCGGGCACGGGGCTCCCAACAGCTGCCCCCTGGCCCAGCTGGGCCCCACTTGAGGAGGAAGGAGGCTGCCAGCCCTGGCCTGCCTGAGCAGCTCCTGCCTCCTTTGGCCTCTGCTCTGGGCCCCACGCTGGCCACCCCGACAGCCCCTGGGCCAGGCTGTGGGAGGGCTGCTTTGCCCTCACATTGCTCACTTATATCAGGGCCCTCCTGCTCCCTGTCACACATGATTCTGGTCAGGGGTGACTCCCTGTGCAGGAACACCACGGTCTCCTCCACGTGCGAGTCCTCTCTCTCCATGGCAGAAAAAAAAGAGTGCTGCTTCATAGCAGCATACTTGTCTTGATACTGTCTCATGGTTTCCGTGGAATCGAAGCACTCAACTCCCTTTACCTGGGATATCTGAGGGACAACTGTATCAAATCCCGGCATTACATTGTTAGAACTGTAGAGAGCAATGGCTAGCTAGCAAAGGTCATGTTCCCATGCAGCAGTTAGCTGGGAAAGAATTAGACAGTAGAGTTCGGTTAGTGTGAGATGTTGCAAAGTCAGGAAGACCTTAGTGATAACTGTTAACTGAGAACAGGACGCTGTGATCAGAAGAATGTGAATTCAGCATAGGTGAGCGATCACAGGAATGTGGAATTAGGTGGAGTTGACCTTAATTGAAAATATCCAATAACGAGCTTGCTTTTGCACTAGGTATGAGCCTAATTATTGAAGCTATATAAGTGGTTTTAGAGTTACCAATAAATGAGACTTGCTGATCATTCATATTGAGTGCTGCATTTCTTCCGCCGAACTCATCATGGTGCCCAAACAGCAGGGACCTTTGGGACCTTTGGGATCTTTGGGACCTTAAAAAGGAGTTGGAGTCAGCCAAGGGAGTTGGTGTCAGGGGACGGGTCCTCCGCAGCAAGGACGGCCAAACGCAACAGCTGTGCCGTGTTCCAGGCAACCTCACAGGAGAGTCCTGGTCAAAAAGCAACGTTGCCACGCCCCAGGCGTCCTTATAGAAGAGTCCTGCTGTAAGGTGCTGCTGAAACTTTGTAGGGGCTGCAACAGCACGCACTGACGGTAAGATGGAAAGGCAAGCAGCGTATGATTTATTTACCTGCTTTTTAGAAAAGCGACAGGTTAAAGATTTTGATTTGTGCAAGGACCTTCCTGGACTTCTTGCTTATGGGTATGCCCGGGGTTGTTTTCAGAATCCCCATACAGTCCATGAATTAAGTGAGTGGCAAAAATTTGGAGATAAATTGTGGGAAGCTCTTTTAAATGATGATAGAACTGCTAAAAAAATGGGAAAACTGTGGCAGACAGTTCATAATGTTCTTTTGCAGTATCAGGCTGAAGAGGCAGCTGCCACAAAGGCATCTGCAGCTATGTCAAAAAATAGATTATTAGAGGGAATGAATGAGTGTCCATTGCCACCCTCCACGAATACAGTAATTTTGACTCGCCCCGTGCCGTCACTGACCCCTGCCGCAGCTACTAATCCTTTTGTGCCATCTTCAATTCCTTCACCTACTAACCTTGCTTCTGGAACGGAGCCTTCGGCACCGTTACCACCCTCCCCTATGAGAAATCCTGAGGTAGGGCATGAGTTAGGTGAGGCTATTGCACGGGAAAGAAGGGAGACATGGGCTGCATTGGCACGGAATATTTTGCAAGAGGGTGATCAGGAAATAGCAGACGCTGTATTGGAAGTAGCATGTCCCGTAACCTTTGCATCGATTCAACGGGGAGGAATACAAGCTCAAATGACAGCTTTAGATTGGAAGTGGTTAGCACAGTTGCGATCTACAGTCAGTCAGTTTGGAGTGACCAGTGAACCGGTTAGACAAAGGATTGATTATTTGTGGGCTACACAGATTTTGTTGCCTGCAGATTGTAGGAGTATTATGAAATTGATTCTTAGTCAGCATCAGTGTGATAAGCAAGAGACCCTTTTGTTCGCCTAAACATGTAGCTACGATGCTTTGCAAAACTATGCTTTGTGGAATCAGGATGAGGTTGAAGGTTGCTGCTGACACTTGCATAAATCTCTAACGGCCTTGAGAGCTTTCTTGAATTCTAGAAAGTCACCAAAGATAAGCCTTAACAGAAAACAGTGAAGAAAAGTCAAAAGGATAAGACTGAGGAAGACCTATGATCTTCATCCCGCGACCACCAGAAGGCAGAAAAAAGACCCCCTAGCAACCGGAGACACATGCGCAGAGACGCCAGAGAAAGGACACGTAACCCGGAAGCCGGGTTAAAAGGGGGAGTACGGAAACCAGCGGCGCGGCAGTTGCGTGGAGCGGGAATTCTCCTGCTCCCCTGTCACCCAGCGCTGATCTTATTGCTTATTGCTTGCTTGCTGTGATTAATAAAACTTTTCTCTGATTGAACCAGATCACTCTCTTGAGGGAATTCATAACAAATTTGGTTTCCGTGACTCGGATGCAATCTGTAGGGCAGATTCTCGGCACTGCCAGGGGGGCGCCCCGCTAATATTTAGCGGCCCGGAGGACCGGTTTCTGCCTCGGTTGCACCGACGAACCTAAATTTAAGGCAAGTAGCAAAAGGGAGACTGGTCGACCCCTTAAAATCTGTGCACAGAGTCCGGACGAAGCCGCGGGACGCGTGAGTATTACGGGAACCGTTCGGTTGGGGTCAGGATCCCGGAGTGTGGCGAAGTGGTGTGTGTGTGAGAGGGGGACTGGTAGCCAGATTCCCCAAGCGAGTGCGGACCCTCAGTAGTGCGGTTCCCATTGGCCCGCGAGGGCGTGGGCCACGAACCAGGGGAAGTGAAAGAGGCTGTGTGATTTGAAGGCACTCCGGAAGAATGGGGCAGGGGAAGAGCAAGCACCCTGTATCTATTAAACTCCCACCGGTACCTAGAGATAGTCCATTGGGTTTTATACTAGATAATTGGAAGCATTTCCCGGGAACAGAAAATAAAGATAGGGCAAAAATGAATCACTATTGTGTAGAAGTATGGGGAGGAAAGGAAATTTCAAAGAATGTATTTTGGCCTATATTTGGATCAACCGAAGATTGGGTTAAACAAAAATTAAACTCCTGGGTAAATACAAAGATCCTCTTTAGCTCAGAGGAAAGTGCTTATGCAGAGATCTGGGTAGTAAAGCCCGAGGTTTTTATATTTGACAGAGAACTCAGGGGAGGGGAAGGGAAAGAAAAAGAAACCCCGAAAAGAAGATGCTTTGATAATCCCCCCCAACTCCATTTGTACCACCACCACCACCACGAGCCCCTCCCCCTCCAAACCCCGAGGAGGAGGATTTAGACATGCCAGATGTGGGGCCTGTTACCAGGAATAGATCCAGAAGGAACCAGGAGAACCTATTCCCATTAAGAGAGATGCCAATGGGTGGCCCTCAAGCTGGAATAGGGTTTATATCTGTCCCCCTTAGTTCGGGGGATGTTAGAGACTTCAAAAAGGAAATGGGGCATTTGTTGGAAGATCCATTGGGGGTTGCAGAAAGAGTTGATCAGTTCTTAGGACCCAATATGTACACATGGGAGGAATTACAATCTATCCTGAATATTTTATTTACGGCAGAAGAGAAAAACATGATTAGAAGGGAAGGAATGCGCATTTGGGATGCTCAGCATGTCCAGGGACCACTGGCAGATGTAAAGTGGCCCCTCCAAAATCCCCATTGGGATGACCAAAATCCAGCGCACAGAATAAATATGCAGGATTTGAGGACTATTATAATTCAAGGAATTAGGGAGGCAGTCCCAAGAGGTCATAATATAAATAAAGCATTCAATGAGAGGCAAAAGAAAGACGAAACTCCTACGGAATGGTTAGAAAGACTAAGAAAGAGTTTTCAACTATATTCCGGAATGGATCCAGACACCCAATTGGGGCAAGCACTGCTTAAAGCACAATTTGTGGCAAAAGCCTGGGAGGATATTCGGCGGAAGATAGAAAAATTGGATGGGTGGCAAGACAGAGGTTTGGATGAGCTTTTGCGGGAGGCACAAAAAGCGTATGTTAGGAGAGAAGAGGAGGCTCAGAATCGGCAAATTAAGATGATGGTGGCTGCTGTGAGAGAGAGTAGAGATCAAACCTGGAAAGGGAAACAACAGAGACCGATCAGAGATTCAAATGAAAGACAGAACACTAAGGTTTGTTTTTATTGTGGAAAGAAAGGACACTTTAAGAGAGAATGTAGGGTGAGGATCCAGGATGAAAAGATGTTCAAAGAAGACTAGGGGGCTCAGGGGCTCCTTATTCTGGGGACCCGAAAACACCAGAAAGAGCCCTTGATAAAGTTAAAAGTGGGTCCCCAGCACCAAGAAATAACATTCTTGGTAGATACTGGAGCTGAGAGATCAACCATTCAGTTTTTACCTAAAGGATGTAGTATATCCAAAGAAACTGCCACGGTAGTGGGGGCAAAGGGGGAACCCTTTGAAGTGGGGGCTATTAAAGATGTGGTGATAGAATCAGAGTCAAAAATTGGGTTGGGAAATTTTTGATTAGTACCAGAAGCAGATTATAATTTGTTGGGACGGGATTTAATTATTGAATTAGGAATACATTTAGATATAGTTGATAAGGAGGTGAAGATAAAGCTATGCCCTTTAAGAGTGGAAGATGAAGACAAAATAAACCCAGAAGTGTGGTATACACCTGAGAGTGTGGGACAGTTGAGGATAACCCCATTCTCGGTCACTATTAAGAACCCAGAAATCCCAGTTAGAATAAAACAATATCCCTTGTCACTTGAGGGACAAAGAGGGTTGAAACCAGAAATTGACAGACTCTTAAGTAAGGGACTATTAGAACCATGTATGTCACCTTTTAACACACCCATACTGCCAGTAAAGAAGCCAGATGGGACTTATCGCTTGGTACAAGATTTAAGAGAAATTAATAAACGTACAGTAGCACGGTTCCCCATAGTTGCAAACCCGTACACATTACTAAGCAAGCCGGGACACAACAGTTTGTGGTACAGTGTTACAGATTTAAAAGATGCATTCTGGGCCTGCCCCTTTGATGAGACTAGCCGAGATTATTTCGCATTTGAATGGGAAGATCCAGATACGGGGAGGAGACAACAACTGAGATGGACAGTATTCCCCCAGGGATTCACAGAATCCCCCAGTTTGTTTGGGCAGGCATTGGAGCAGATTTTACAGGATTATCAGACAGACCCAGGAGTGACCTTGATACAATATGTAGATGATTTGCTTTTAGCTGGGAAAGAGGAGGAAGATGTAAGGAGAGAGAGTATTAAGTTGTTAAATTTCCTGGGTTTAAAGGGATTGAAAGTATCCAAGGCAAAACTCCAATTTGTAGAAGAAGAAGTAAAATATTTAGGCCATTACCTTAAAAACGGGGAGAAAAAGATAGACCCTGAAGGGATAGAAGGAATTCTGTCACTACCGGTTCCCAAAAATAAAAGGCAGATACATGAAATCTTGGGGTTAACAGGGTACTGTAGACAGTGGATTGAAAACTATAGCAGCAAAGTTAAATTTTTATATCATAAATTGACACAGGAGGGATTAATGAAATGAGTTCAGAAGACACAGAAAAATTCCGGGACCTACAAGAAAGTTTAATTCATGCTCCTGTCTTGAGTCTTCCAGATTTGAAAAGACCCTTTCATTTGTTTGTAAATGTGGAAAATGGGATTGCCTTCGGAGTCCTGACTCAGGAGTGGGCAGGGAGAAAGAAGCTGATAGGGTATCTATCAAAGATCTTGGACCCCGTGAGTAAGGGCTGGCCAACTTGTCTGCAAGTAGTAGCAGGATGTGCCCTACTGGTGGAGGAAGCTAGGAAAATCACCTTTAATAGCAATTTGAAGGTAATGTCCCCCCATAACATTCGGGGTGTGTTACAACAAAAGGCGGATAAGTGGATTTCAGATGCTAGACTTCTAAAATATGAAGGAATTTTAGTTGAGGCCCCAAACTTAATATTAGAAACCACTGCTTTACAAAACCCGGCTGCATTTTTGTATGGAGAACCCGAAGGCGAACCTTTGACACATGACTGTAGAACTACAATTCAGGAACAAACCAAAATTAGACCTGATTTGGAAGAAGAGGAATTAGAAAGCGGAGAAAAGCTGCTTGTGGATGGGTCCTCCAGAGTAATAGAAGGAAGGAGGAAAACAGGCTATGCCATCGTACGAGGACCTGATTTGCAAGTCTTAGAATCAGGTCCATTAGACAAATCTTGGTCAGCCCAAGCCTGCGAATTGTATTCAGTATTAAGGGCATTGAAACTACTAGAAGGAAAGGAGGGGACAATATATACAGATTCCAGATATAGTTATGGAGTGGTGCATACGTTCGGTAAACTGTGGGAAGAAAGAGGTTTAATAAACTCCCAAGGGAAATATTTAGTTCATCAAAAACTGATAATTGCAGTATTAAAAGCCCTGAGAAGGCCCAAAAGGTTGGCAGTGGTTCATTTGAAAGGACACCAGAAGGGAATGGACTGGAGGAGTAGAGGAAATAATGCCGCCGAACAGGAGGTGAAACGAGCGGCATTACGAACCATGGTCCTAAAAGAAAGAGGGAGGCATGAAGAAATTTTGAAACATAGGGATAGTGACTTAAGAAGTAGATTTACTGAGGAAGAGAGGTTAAAACTCCCAGAGACAGGAGCAATAGAAAACCCAGAGGGGAGATGGTTTCTCCCAGATGGCCGGGAAGTACTACCAAAAGCCATAGCTCAAAGAATATTAGAAAAAATACATCAAAGGACACATTGGGGAGCACAGGGGTTAACAGACTATTTTGCTGCAAGGTATATGAGCACAGGTATCCGAGACTTAGCTAAGCAAATTACTAGAAGCTGCCTCCCATGTTTACGAACGAATAGGAAAAATCTCAGAAAATTACCGTATGGAGGGAGACCCCTGGCAAAAAGACCCTTTGCAAATATTCAGATTGATTTCACAGAACTACCAAAGGTAGGGAGACTTAAATATCTCCTGGTCCTAGTAGACCATCTCACCCATTTCGTAGAAGCTTTCCCAACATCTAGGGAAACTTCACAAACAGTTGTAAAGGTGTTATTAGAAGAAATAATCCCTAGATATGGAGTACCAGAGACAATAGACTCTGACAAAGGTCCCCACTTTACATCAAAAATAACTCAAGAGGTGGCAGAAGCATTAGGAATAAAGTGGGAACAACACGCCCCTTGGCACCCTCAAAGTTCTGGAAGAGTAGAAAGGATGAATGGGGAAATAAAAAAGCAACTTACCAAGCTGGTGATGGAAAGGAAATTATCATGGGTTAAGCGTGTTCCACTAGCCCTTGTGAATATTCGAACCCAGCCAAGGGCAGATTTGGGAATTTCCCCTTTTGAGATGTTATACGGTATGCCCTATAATATAGAGGAAGTTCAAACACATCCAAACGTGAGTGATCAATACATCAATAAGTACTTAATAAAATTAATGAAGTTCAAAAGGGCATTGTGGGAAAAAGGGATGCTAGCTCCAAGACCACCATTGGATTTTATATTACACCAGGTACAACCCGGAGAGTGGGTGCTGATAAGAAGTTGGAAAGAGAATCCCCTAACACCGAAGTGGGAGGGACCGTATCAAGTCCTACTAACAAGTGATTCTGCAGTCCAAACAGCAGAGAAAGGCTGGACACATGCGAGTCGAATAAAAGGACCTGTGAAGCCACCAAAAGCTAATAACTGGGAAGTGGTTAGCCCGGCTGGGGATTTGAAACTTAAGATATCCCGAACAAAATAACATCTAAGAGCTATTAACTTGCTTAGAAATTTATGAATAGTAAACTCCATAAAGGCTTTTATATAGAATATAAAATACCTCCATCTAGTGGTGAGGAAATATATAATAGAAGTGTTAAAATAGGCTGTGCTTTATGCCGAGATTGTTACCCTTTTGTCTGTTTTAAATGTATAATATGTGAAGAACATTGGTGGACCCACGGTCATATAGGCTACCCACCAAGAGGGCTGTGTAGATCTTGCTACACTGCCCAGAGGAGACTCACTGATTGGGCCCTAGTAACCAGAATACGAGCGGGAGAGTTTGAGACAGGATCAGAGAAGTGGTGGGCCATCTACTCTAAAGGAGTCAATCCCTCGTATTATTGTTACCATCCAAACGAACCTGCGCCTTTTGTAGCAAATATAGTAGCTGGGTTGTGCAGACGGTGGCTCCAGGAATTGAGGTGCAATACCCCTTTAGTAAAACATAAAAGTTGGGAAAAATACATACAAAGAATCAATAAAAGAAGGAGTAATTCCCCTCCTGAAGAGTACTCTTGCTGCCGAGAAGATGGTACACCCCGTGTCCCGCAGCAACCGGGTCGACGACGGCAGAGGCAGAAGAGTAATAAACTGTGGAGGGAAACACTCCAATACACATGGGACCAAAAGGTCATGGTCCTGGAAATGCCACAAGAGTGGGAATGAGACAACCCAGCAAAATAATTTCAGGGGAATCCAAATTGACACTTCACAAAAGAAAAGTCTCTATTATAGCAGGGGAAGCCAATGCTCATTAAAGAAGTCAGTAACATTTATAATCTTAATCAGCACATTTTTTAACATTTAACATTTGTACAAGCAAGACTCACGAACCCTTCAATTGGTCTTTAATTTGATGGGAAGACCAGGTCATTATCCAATCACAGATCACCTCTGAAGCCCCCAGCTTTCAAGTTACACTAGACTCTCTCATTAAGTGGAAGGGTACTAGCTATAAACGGCCCGGGCGTAAGGTACTATATATGTGCCCAGCTTCTAATCCAGGCAGAGGATATTGTAATTATCCTGGTGAATTTTATTGTAGATATTGGGGCTGTGAAACAATTTCCATGGGGTGGAAAGTACAGAACCCAGATAAGCATCTAAAGGTTGAAAGGGGTCCACACGGATGTATAAAGCCCAGGACAGATCCCTCGGGGGCAGTAATGTATGTTGGGACTTGCAAATTTCACTATATCAATATCACACAATCCCAAGACCCTGGGTGGTTATTGGGACGAACCTGGGCTCTCAGGGTATGGGAACCTGGAAAAGATCAGGGAATGCACATTCTTATAAAGGAAGAGGTGGTTCCCCATGATTCGAGATCTGTGGGACCAAATCCAGTGGTGTGGGGAGCAGTAGACCCCAAAGTAAGGGATCAGAATAACCATTCAGAAAAACTAGAAAATAGCAAGTTCCAAGTATCAACCACGGTAGGGATACCCCAAGAATATGGAAACGAAGCCCTTTGGAAAATTTTACAGGCTACCTTTAAAGCGTTAAATAATACACACCCAAATTTAACTAGGGAATGTTGGTTATGCTATAACATTAACCCACCCTTTTATGAAGCCATAGGCTCCATAGCAGAACCAAAAAGGGTAAACGGTACCAAGCCTGCTGCCTGCTTATGGAAAACAGGAAGAGAAGATACTCCAGGGATAACATTATCTCGAGTCACTGGAAAAGGAAAATGTCTAGGAAATGTGCCCCCAGATAAGAATCATTTATGTCAGACAAAAATGCAGATTAAGGACCCTCGCAAGCCAGCTCAGTGGCTGATTCCAGCAGCTAATACTAAATGGGTTTGTAACACCTTAGGAGTAACCCCATGTGTTTCTATAACAGCCTTTAATGAAACCTACGAATTTTGCATACAGGTTATAATAGTTCCCAGGATTATTTATCATTCTGAAGAATATGTGTATACACAATACCAAAACCCAGAACATCATTTGGTGAAGCGAGAACCCCTCATGGCACTAACAGTAGCCGTATTGCTAGGCATAGAAGGAGCTGGACTAGGAACAGGTATAGCATCCTTAGCGAATCAACACCAGGGGTTCAGAGAGCTTAGAATTTCAGTAGATGAGGATTTAAGAAGAATCGATAAATCTATAGAAGACCTCACAGATTCCCTAGACTCGCTAGCTGAGGTGGCCTTGCAAAATAGAAGGGGATTAAATCTATTATTTTTACAGCAAGGGGGCCTATGTGCTGCGATCAGGGAAGAATGCTGTGTATATGTAAACAAAAGTGGGGTAGGAAGAGAAACTATGGCCAAATTACGGGAAGGACTGGAAAAGAGAAAGAGAGAACAAGAAATGCAACAAAGTTGGTACGAATCCTGGTTTAACTATTCTCCCTGGTTAACAACTCTGCTATCTACCATAGCGGGACCGCTAATTTGACTAATTTTAGGACTTACTTTTGGCCCTTGCATTTTCAAAAAAATCATTAGCATCATGAAAAGCAAGTTAGAAGCAGCTCACCTTATGTTAATACAAGCTAAATATGAAACCTTAAATGGGGAAGAGACAGAAGATTATTTAGAACTAAGTAAAAGAGAACTACAAAGATTTAGCGAACAAAAGTAAGGCATAGAAAAAGGGGGGGATTGTGATAAGCAGAGACCCTTTTGTTCGCCTGAACATGTAGATACGATGCTTTGCAAAACTATGCTTTGTGGAATCAGGATGAGGTTGAAAGTTGCTACTGACGCTTGCATAAATCACTAACGGCCTTGCGAGCTTTCTTGAATTCCAGAAAGTCACCAAAGATAAGCCTTAACAGAAAACAGTGAAGAAAGGTCAAAAGGATAAGACTGAGGAAGACCTATGATCTTCATCCCGCGACCACCAGAAGGCAGAAAAAAGACCCCCTAGCAACCGGAGACACATGCGCAGAGACGCCAGAGAAAGGACACGTAACCCGGAAGCCGGGTTAAAAGGGGGAGTACGGAAACCAGCGGTGCGGCAGTTGCGTGGAGCGGGAATTCTCCTGCTCCCCTGTCGCCCAGCGCTGATCTATTGCTTATTGCTTGCTTGCTGTGATTAATAAAACTTTTCTCTGATTGAACCAGATCACTCTCTTGAGGGAATTCATAACAATCAGCAGTTGTTGTTTAATGCACAGTGGCAAGCTTATTGTCAAGAAAGTGTAAATGTGCAAAGACAGGCAGGTGATTCACTGCATGGGCTAACTTTGGAAGAACTTACAGGATTAGGAGCATATAGTCAAGTGGAAGCACAAGCTATTCTGGGGCTAGACAAGTTGAGAGAAGGGATGCGGTTAGTGCAAGCTGCATGTGATCGGATTAAGGAGCCAGGAGGTATTCCATCTTATATGGGTATTAAACAAGGGCCAGATGAGCCATTTGGAGCATTTATTGATAAAGCGGCTGCAGCTATAGAGCGGGCAGGTGTTCCTGAATATATGAGTGGAGCATTATTAAAACCATGTGCCTTACAAAGTTGTAATGCAGCAACCAGGTCAGTTTTAAATTCCCTAAATGCTAACTGGACTATTGAAGAGGCATTAGAAAGGATGTCTAATATACCGGTGGGCTCACAGGCAATGTTAGTCCAGGCAATTAAAGAACCAGGGCAAGGGTTAGAAAGCAGGCCGCAGCTACTCAGAGTCAGGTTTTAGCAGATCTTGCACCCCTACAAGCAGCTACAACCAACAATGGCAGGATTCCAGCCTCCCGACTCAAATGTTTTTGCTGTGGCAACCTTGGACATATTTGGAAGGAATGTACTGTACCCTCTGTTTGGGGCAATCAGTGTCGGTCCAATACCCACGCTGATAATGTCTGCCGCCGGCGATCGGGAAGTGGGAAGGCCAGCGCGAGGAGCCGCCGCGCCAGGACACAAATAGCAGCTGCCGGAACATCAGTGCTTCAACTTCCCTCCAGCCTGCCACAGTAGGGAGCCTCGGCCTGGACCTGGCAGCCTCAGTGACTGGGGATTTATTGACATCCCAGCCCTACAAGATTCCCATGGGAATTATTGGACCAGTGATAATAAATGGAAAAGCTGTGGGTGCAGTAGTGTTGGGACATTCATCTGCTAGTCTAATGGGACTGTTTATTTTACCTGGAGTAATTGATGTGGACTATTCTGGTGAAATATATATCATGGCATATACGCTGGCACCACCAGCCAGAATTGATAAGGGACAGGGAATTGCACAATTCGTGCCACTACCGCAATATACCCATCAGTTGACACCATTGAAAAATCAATGACAGGTTACAGGTGGATTTGGTTCTACAGGAGGACTTACATTACTTACTCTGGACTTAAACACTCGACCCAAGCAAACAGTTGTTCTCAATTATAACGGAGAATCCCATCAATTAGAAGGATTATTGGATACTGGAGCGGACTCAAGCATTGTTGCTCCACAGTATTGGCCCCAGGAATGGCCTTTGTTGCCTAGTACGGTTACTGTTACAGGGGTTGGAGGCTTAACTTTAGTGAAAAAGTCTCCACAAATCCAGATTCAATTAGATGGGAAGGTCATCAGTTCTGTTTTGTCAATTGTCCCATTATCAGACAAGGTTCAATGTCTAATAGGGAGAGATATTTTGTCACAACTTGGTGTTATTTTGACCAGTAAGCACCCTTTAGAATAGAGGCCATTGTTTGGACTTTCCCACTCCCACTTAAATGGATAATTCAGGAGCCAGTATGGGTTGAACAGTGGCTTTTAAAAAGGGAAAGTCTGCAATAAGCTCATCAATTAGTGCTGGAACAATATCAACAAGGACATTTAAAGTTGTCAACAAGTCCTTGGAATACCCCTATTTTTGTTATAAAAAAGAAGTCTGGGAAATATCGGCTTACGTGCAGTAAATGAACAAATGAAGCCAATGGGGGTGCTACAACCCGGTTTGCCCAAGCCTGCAATGTTGCCAAAAGATTGGCCCTTGTTAATAATTGATTTAAAGGACTGTTTTTTCACTATCCCACTGCATGAACAGGATACTTGCAGATTTGCTTTTACCTTGCCTTCATTAAATCGAGCAGAACCAGACATGAGATTTGAATGGACAGTTTTACCACAAGGTATGCGTAATTCTCCTACCTTGCGCCAGTGTCGTGGTTTTAAACCAGTAACTCAAAAAACTACTTATTTCTTGTTGTGAGATATGGATTAAAACAAGAGCAAAACAGGCTTAAGACTTAAAAGGAATAAAGACAGTTTATTAACAAACTACAAGAATGAGAATACCAGAATAAACTTTCAGAAAACTCCCTTATCTTCTACATCTTAACTATTCCTCTGTACACACGACAACATAGAGACAAATAACTTTAGGACTTTGGTGGTTAAAAACAGTCTTAATTCTTGCTACAGTCTTTCATCAGTCTTTGTAGAGAAACAGAAGTCTCTTTCTGTTAGCTTACGGAGTTTCTCACGAGAAAACTATTTTTCATCATAGTTTTCTATTTCTCTAATGCCAGCTGCCCGGAAATCTGTCATTAGATCTTCTCTTCCCATTTCACATCTCTAAGGTGTGTATGGGTCACAGAGTTTAGGAATCTTATTTTTAAGGATAAGTTATTCAAAGGCAGAAGTCTTCTTCATTTGTCTCTGTGAGCCTTCTTGGAAAACAGTTTTCTCTTTGCCCCTAAAGCTTCAAAATCTTCACGCAACTCAATTCCAGCAACTCACAGTATCACAAGTACTCTCTCTCTCTCTCTTCTGCTCAAAAGTTACATTTTGAATATCTCATTCCTCTTAATACTCTTATCATGAATTAAAGGAGTCTTTTTATACTATTATTGTCCATCTCCATAGCTTTAACAGAAAGATATTTCAGCTGTAAAGCATCTCCTTATTCTCTCTTTCTTATCTAAACTTAACTCTTTTCTTCACTATTTTTGGTGGTTCTATGATGTCTCCTCTATGTTGATTGTCTCTCTCTCTGTCTTTCTGAGAAGAGGAGTAATCTGTATGTTTATCCAGGTAGTAAAAGAATTAAAAGCTTTAAGAAAACTGCAAGAGTTCATGGTGTTAAGTTTCAGTCTAGCAGCAAAAACTGAAAACCAAGCTCGGCTGGCCAGCGCTGCTTCTCTTCTCCCTCCCCCCCCCCTCCACCCCGCGGCCTTGTAGGCCTGGAGAGGGGGGGGAGGAGGCCAAGACAGAGCCTGCTACCTTGTCCGAAGCCGGAAACCAAAGAGAACAAGAGAATTCTGTCTGTACTTCTTAAGGGGGTGTTTACAAGTTGAATTCACTTTTTAATGGTCAGATCTGCTGTCAATTCTTGAAAATGACCGATAATTGGTCAGGAGGGAAAAACTCCCATCAGCCACCAGCAGCTTCAACTTCCTCTCCCTCCAAGCTGTCTTAAAGGTAAAGCTACCCCATGACAGCCAGCTTGATGTTGATAATGCTTTGCAGCCACTACGTGTTCAGTGGCCTACAACTATTATTTATCATTATATGGACCATATTCTTTTTGCTCAGTCGCAACCTTTTGCAGATAAACAAGTTAAAGACATTCAAACACAACTACTTCAGAATGGACTGCTTGTTGCACCTGAGAAAATACAGCTGTCGTCCCCATGGAAATATCTCGGGTGCACTTTAACTGAGCAGTATGTTGCCCCTCAGAAACTGTCATTAAACATGTCACTTCATATTGTTCATGATGCTCAGCGATTGCTAGGAGATTTACAATGGCTTAAACCTGTTGTGGGTATTCCTAATGAGCTTTTACAATCCTTACGACCTTTGTTAAAGGGTACTGATCCTACAGCACCTATACAGGTCACCAGTGAACAACAAGAAGCTCTCAATAAAATAATGGACTGTATCCAGACAGGTGTTGTTCGTAGGTGAGATCCAGACTTGGACATTAACCTTACTGTATGGTTTGGACCTCAACATCTCATCGGTGCCTTAACGCAACAACAGAAGAAAACAGGGGAGGTATGGGTATTAGAGTGGTTGATGCCACCACTACAACAGAGACATACTTTAATTCAAAAAATTGAAATTTTAGCAAATTGGATAAAACAAGGGCGGAAGCGATTGTGCCAAATTATGGGTGCAGATCCAGCTGAAATTCAGGTAGCAATAAAAAAGGACACTTTAGATTGGTATTTAATTCACAGTTCGACACTGCAAGAAGCATTGCTTGACAACAGCAGTGTGGGCAGTACTGAGGAAGTGCCTCGAATACCACTACGATGGATAGGCCAGCAGAATTGGATTGAGAAGCCCAAACGATCATTTGTGCCAACAGCAGGGGCATCAAGTGTGTTCACTGATGCTGGAAAGAAATCTCGTACAGCTGCTGCTATATGGCAAGATTCACAAGGACAATGGAACCATCATCCTATTCCAGCTCAAAAGGAGGATACATTACAAATTCTGGAATTAGTCGCTGTTGTTTGGCTTTTGGTGCAGTTTAAGGGTCCTGTTAATGTGGTAACTGATTCTTCATACGTTGCAGGAGTGAGTGACTGTACTGAAAATGCAGACATAAAGGAAGTAAGAAACCTTCGTTTATATGAACTGTTTTTGCAACTTCAAAGAGCAGTAAAATTGAGGATGGCTGCCTTTGCTATTATCCATATTCGTAGCCACAAATGGCATGTGGGTTTAGGAGAAGGAAATGCTAGGGCAGACCGATTGGTTTCACTGTCCCAAAATAGCCCTGTCCCATCACAGATATTAGCTAGAGAAGCTCATGCCATCTTTCACCAAAATGCAAAAGGTCCCCATTGGGAGTTTCCGATACCATTAGAGGAGGCTCGGGCTATTGTCAAAGCATGTCCTATTTGTAGTTTTCATACTCAAGGCAGTGGATTGGGTCTTGGGGTAAACCCTAGAGGATTACAGGCTAATGAGTTGTGGCAAATGGATATTACTCATGTTGCAGAGTTTGGGAGAGTTAAATATGTACATGTCACCGTCGATACTTATAGTCATTACATCTGGGCTACAGCTCAATCTGGCGAGAAAGCACGGAATGTTGAGCGACATTTAGTAAATTGTTTTGCAGTCATGGGAGTTCTACGTTCTATTAAAACAGGCAATGGACCTGCTTATTGTAGTAGTAGAATTAAGCAGGTGATGCAATCATGGGGAATCAAACACATAACAGGGATTCCACATTCCCCCACAAGTCAGGCAATAGTAGAACGAGCAAATGGTACCTTAAAACAATATCCAAATAAATGTAGGGAGATCAAAGATCCACAAGAACAATTATTACGTTGTTTATTTGTTTTAAATTTTCTGTGTATTTTTGGAAACAGTGATTTGCCTGCAGCAGTACATCATAGTGCACGTGAAGCAGAGAAAACTCAAAGTCCAATATGGGTTCGCTATAAAGATCCAAAACCAGGTCTGTGGGGAGGTCCCAGCAAGGTACTGTATTGGGGACTGTCATGGAGTTACTTTACCTTTAAGGGAGTTGGAGCTGCTGGGAAGTGCTTGGAGTCTTTTCTCCTGACCAATTATCGGTCATTGCTGGGAATTGACAGCAGTTTAGGCCATTGAAAAGTGGGATCAACTTGTGAACCCTACCTTAAAATGTAAAAGCAGAGCTCTCTGGGTTCTCTTTGTTTCCTGGCTGTGGAGGGTGGCGGAGCCCCAGGCCTCCCGTCCCTGCCCAGGCCATGCGGCCGGGCGGGGATGGGGCCGGGCCTGCCCCGTCTCCCGGCCGGGAGATGGGGGGGCCCAGGGAAGGTTTTCCTCGGGCCCGGGCCGGGCCGAGCCGATCTCTGGCTCGGCTGCAGGTTTTGCTGTAACTAATTCACTAGAAACTGCCCAGTGAAGAAAGAGAGAGGCCCTGGACTTGCAGCGGGTTGGAACAGCGACTACACGCTCCAGAGCAGCCATGAGGAACTTTCCATCACAGACGGCTCCAGCTCCTGTTCGGCAGAGATCTCCGAACCATCTACAAAAGCCTGGGCAAGATGTTAACTCTTTCATTACCCAGATGAGACTTGCGGATTAATCTTTTTATCCAGAGAGAGAGAGAGAGAAAGGTCAACATGAAAAGAGACTTTATAAACTACCAGTGACAAGAAAGAAAAGAAGCTTCAAGAAAGGTAGAGAATTAAGAAGATGCTTTAATTATGCTGAAATATCTCCCTGTTAAAACTATGGAGATGGACAATGAAGTCCTGAAAAGAACTCCTTTAATTCATGATATAAGATCTAGAGAGGAATAGTGCTCAAAGTGTAAATTTGAGTAAAGAGTAATTATAGTATAGTGAAGTGCTGGGAGATTAAAAGCCTTGCGAGGCAATGAGAAAACTGTTGAGAGATTTAAAGCCTTGAGAGGCAATGAGAAAACTGTTTTCTGGTGAAGCTCACAGAAACAGATGAAGAAGACTTTTTTTGCCTTTGAATAACATATCCTTAAAAATGCTATCTCTAGACTCATGGCCCATACATACTTCAGAGTGATGTGAAAATGGGAGGAGTGAACTCTAATAATAGCAGCTCTGAGCAGCTAACATTAGGGCAATAGAAAACTATAAGAAAAATAGTTTTCTTGTGAGAAACTCCATAAATTAACAGGAAGAAACTTCTGTTTCTCTATACAGACTGGTGAAAAGACTAGCAAGAACTGGGACTGTTTTAACCATCAGAGTTCCAGAGTTTTTGTCTCTGTTGTCATGTGAACAAGGGAATAGTGGGTAGATATAGATGCTAAATCTGAACTACAGTGCCTGTACAAATTGCAGGCCGCATGGCTCCTCAGGCTGCTTGAGAAAGTATCCTGGGAAAAATATGAGAAGGAATTAAAACAATTCTCAGGGACACTAAACAGCCTTGCAGGTGTTGTTTTGCAGCCTCTTGTTTCTCCTTGCAGGAGACAGTCAGGGGGGCAGAGTGCCCCTGACCAATGATGGTAATGTAGCACTTTGTTAGCCAATAAGAGTTTCTTTTCTGTACTTTCCACGTATCTGTCTATAAGAGAGAGCTGAAGCAATAAACTAAGGAATTCTCGTGTTGTTACTCCCTTGAGAGTCCAGTGTCGTTCTTTCTAGCCGTTCCCAATCGGAACGACAGGTAGATAGGGGATGGAAAGGTTGTTCTGGAAGTTTATTCTGGTGTTCTTATTATTGTGGTTTGTCAATAAACTTTCTTTTTTTTCCCTTTTAAGTTGTATGCCTGTTTTGCTCTTGTTCTAATCCATATCTCACAGCAAGAAGTAAGTAATTTTCTTAGTTATTAGTTTAAAACCACGACAGGGACGTGGTTATCTTTGTGTGTCTACCAACACACAGCCTGTCTGGGTGCCGAGTCGATGGACTAAACCTGCTGATCCCAGTGATTTACCTTCAGCTGATCCAGAAAATTCAGCAGATACTTCTCGCTCTCTACCATCAACATAGAGATGAGACCCTGATGAACTCTCACATGCAAATCTTGTGTACAGTACCAAATTGTGAATGTTATCCTTTAGTATGTTCCATTTGTAAAGTGTGTAAAGAAAAGTGGTAGACACATTCTAAGTGGGGTCGATCGCCAAGAGGGATTTGCACAGAGTGTTACAAGTTTGAAAGAAATTTGACTGAGATTGCATTACAGGAAGGTGTGCAAACAGGACAATTTGAAAAAGGATCTGATCGATGGTGGGAGATTTATGCTTTTGGGATAAATACGGAAAATTATTGTTATCATCCTAATACCCCTTTACCATATATTATTGAAATAATTGCAATACGTTGTTGCAAAACACTGACAAAAGTCAGGTGTGATATCCCAGGGGTAAAAAATAAAAATTGGGAGCAATTCTTAAAACGGCAGTCTCGAGAAAAAGGGTCTTTCCTTGAAAGTTATCCCTGCTGCCGAGAAGATGGAACACCCCATGGTTCGAAGCAACCGAATCGACGGGCGAGACAGAGGGCTAAAAGAAAAGGGAAGCAAGATCTCACATGGGATCCAGCCAAGATGCTGGCCGAACTGCCGCAATCCGTTTAAAGTCCTTAAAGGGCTATCTCTGATCAGGTTATTGCGGTGGTTTACCATAATAAAGGGAAATGAAGGGTGTGCAGGGAAGCTCTATGCAGTCCTGAGCAACTTCTTGCCTCAGCTGGCAAAACTGAAGCTAGCTACAAGCAAGAATTTAACTCCCCCTATCTCTGCTGGGAAAGAATCAATGCTGAGAGTGGAGGAGAACCTGTGTTTGAACAGACAGCCAAAAGAACACCCCTGGTTTCCCCCCATCCCCTGGGCCTAGCTTAAAGCTGCAGGACCCATGTCCGGGCATAGAGCAGATGACAGGGGAGACAGTGTCATACAGTCAACCTAGACATTGCCCTTGAAAGGTAACCACTCCTTCATGGGCCTGGATACTTTTAGGGAAACATGAAAAGCAAGGCAGTGCTTAGGGAAGCGGTGTTTTTTCAATATATTTGCTAGAAGGAAAACATGGACCAAACTAGCAACGTTCCTTTACTGTGGGAAAAACATCCTCCTGGTTTGGACTACCGAGACAAGGACGGTTGAAACCTCTCCAGTCAGACGTACACAGAAAACTCCCAAGGAATTCTCTGGGTTTCCACTGAGTCAGTGTAAAAGATGATGTTTCTCGGGAGCTTAATACTAATACTTAATACTAAATTTTTAATACAAAATGTCAAAGTTATTAGATTATTAGATGACAGGCGAATTGCGGTTGGGAGGCAGCTGACGTGGTCCCCAGCTTTATCTCCTGTTCCCAACAGTGATCAGCACGGGCATGAAATCAGGTTCATCTCAGTTTATTGCCGAGAGGTCTAGAGGAACATGTCGGTGCACCAAGAGCAGGTTTGGAATCTGTGCATTGCAAGAGACTCTGCACAAGCTCTCTGGGCAACCGACTGCCAGGGGCAGGAGCCCTGGGGTGGCCATGCCTGAACAGCACCTTTGTGCCTACAGTGCCACCCTCGATGGCTGCCCTGGAGCCTGGGATTGGACCCTGCACTTGCTGCAGGAGTCTCTGCCCTGGTTCCGCGCTGACCAAAGGCTTGGAACCATGTCAGAACCTCGGTTGCCAAGGGGGTGGCCGCAAGTGGCTACCGGTCATGTGAGGCCATGGCTGCTTGAATCTTGGGAGCATGATGCTGACGTCAGAGTGGCCATTGTGACGCGTGCGACCAAAGCCCCAAAAGGGAAGGCTGGGCTCAGGCCGTGTGTCAGTGCGACCTGGCAACGGGAGGAGAAGGTAAGACAGGGAAGCAGCTGCCCAGGGACCAGAGGGGCCCCACACCTCGGGCCTCTGGGCCTGTGCTGCAGGCTCACCTGCCTCTCCCTTCCCAGAATCAGCGCAGGAATATCCAGAGGAGACGGCGGTGTTCCTCAGCGCGACGACGGGAGCAGAAGGCGGACAGGAGCAGGGCTCACGCAGGGCTGACCAGGGAGTAGCACCCTCGTAGCTCTGGGCCTGTTCTCCAAACTCCCATCACTTTTCTTCCTCCCACAGAGAGAGGACCAGCACCTGGCGGAGACAGCGGCGTTCCTGGACAGGGACTCAGAGCTGACAGCCGCCATGTGCGACAGGGAGCAGGAGGGCTCTGATGGCAGAGAGCAAGGTGAGGGCAAAGCAGCCCCTCTCACAGCCTGGCCCAGGGGCTGTCGGGGTGGCCAGCATGGGGCCCAGAGCAGAGGCCAAAGGAGGCAGGAGCTGCTCAGCCAGGCCAGGGCTGGCAGCCTCCTTCCTCCTCAAGTGGGGCCCAGCTGGGCCAGGGGGCAGCTGTTGGGAGCCCCGTGCCCGCAATGGCCGCTGCTCTCCAAGGCCTCCAGCCCTGCCCATCAGGCAGGCACGCAGGCAGGGACAGAGCAGCCCTTGGGGCCGATGCTGCGGGCTGAGAGCTCCACAGAGCTGCTGACGCCGGCTGCCATTGTGTCTGTCCCCTGCAGCATGCCTGCTGTGTCGCCGTTCAGAGGCTGACCCGGACACCTGCGGCGACAAACAGGAGAAATACGGGCTCTATGCCCACATCTTCTGCCTGGTGAGTGGCTCCGGGCACTCCCTCCAGCACTGCAAGGGGCAGTCCCTGCCACCCTGTCCTCATCAGCTCTTCCCATTTTCTGCAGTATTTTGCCACGCTGCTTTTCCGGCAAGCAAAAAAATGTGTTGGACTCCTGGGTTTCCTCCTTCCAGATATCCAGCTTGCAGTCAGGCGGGCGGCATGGAAGGTGAGGGCCTGGCAAAAGAGCAGGGAGATTTGTGCCAGGAGAGGCTGGCCAGAGCTTAGCCCAGAGCCCCAGCAAGGAAGGCCGGCCATGCAGCCGGCTGTGGGACAAAGTCTGGCTCCCAGCAGCTCCGTGGAGCCTCTGGCACAGGAGCTCCCCTCACCAGCTGGCTCTGTGGGCTGAGCGCCAGCAGCGGCCCCATCCTGCTCCCTGCCTGCAGCCCTGGGGCGGCCTGGGGAGGTCCCCAGGCTGCCGCTGATGGGGCTGCCTGGCTCATTCCAGCACTGCTGCGTCTGCGGCCAGAGCGGGGCCACCATCCTGTGCTGCAAGGAAGGCTGCAACAGATGGTTCCACCTGCCCTGTGCCAAGGAGGGCGGCTGTGTCACGCAGTACATTGCCCCATACAGGTAGCTCCTCTCCCCTTCTGGCCACCCTTGGGGAAGGACCGAGACTTTCTCATTAGGCCTATCCCTTTGTCCCCAGGTCCTTCTGCCCTGGACACCGTCCACTGCAGATGGTGCAGGTGACTCCAGAGCCGGGCACCGAATGCCCCATCTGCATGGAGCCAGTGGAGGACAGAATGACCTTCAAGACCATCGTGTGCCCGACGTGCAAAAGAGCCTGGTTCCACAGGGACTGCCTCCAGGTGGGAGCCATGCCCTCAGGCCTGGGACACAGCAGGTGCTCAGCAGCACCAGGGCCTGGCTCACACTGCTTCTGTTTGCCCTGCAGGGACAGGCCATGCGCGCTGGTCTTTTGCACTTCAGCTGCCCCCTCTGCAGAGATCATGAGGAATTCCTTGTGGAGATGTTCCGCATGGGGATCCGCACCCCCATCAGGTTGGTGTCCTTCTGCGGGGCTCACAAGGCAGGAGGGTGCAAGTGCCGTGCTGTGCCAGGCCCTGCCCCAGCAGTCCAAGCCCTGCCCCATCCAGGGAGTCTGGACTTGCGCTTCTCAGGGGACTTGGAAAAGCATTGGAGGAAGAGCAGGGTCACCCTGTTACCTCCGTGAGGGCAGGGCAGAAGAAACACATCAGCTTTTCCTTTCTCCATCAGAGGGCCAACATGGGAAGACAACAATGCCTTTGCGGATCTAGGAGAGAGGCACAGCAGGTGCAATGCCAGGGAATGCCTTTACCCAGGAGGCAGGGAGGAGGCAGAGGAAGAGGGGTGAGTTGGGAAGCTGCACCCGGGGCTCTGCAGGGAACCTGTGTCTCAGGAAGGGCTCAAAGCAGAAGGAGCCGGTGGTGCTGGGCTGCACAATCCCATGCTGGGACACTTTGTCTTCAGTGCTATCAACCCGTTTGTTTTCCCAGGCCCTGGGAGCTGCTCTTGTGCTCCTCCTGTGCTGCTGAGGGCACCCACAGGCGCTGCTCTGGCCTGACAGTGAGGACAACCCACTGGGAGTGTGAGAGCTGTGCTGGTCTCGGCACGGGTATGAGGCAAAGCAGGCGGGTGTCCCTGGGCTGGGGCCAGTGCCCAGGCTGGGCATGGCAAAGCCCATGGGCTCCTGGAGGGCTGGGGGCAGTGCTCTGGTCGGGCATGGCCTGCTCCAGGCCTGGCAGGCCTCGGACATTCTTGTTTGCTCTTACAGGTGCCAGGGATGAGCCGGAGCTCAATGGCCCCAGCCTGACCGGACAGTCAGGACTGGAATCTTCTCAGGGCCTCTCAGAATCTGAGGCCATCAGCCCCACCAGCAGCCCGGTGTCATCAGCTCTGGCTCCCCGTTCTCCATCTCCAGAGGCCAGCAGTCACAGCAGCCCCCAGCGTGCAGCCTCATCCTTGGCAGACAGCAGCAGCCCAAGCACATCAAGGCCAAGACACAGCAGCTCCATGGGCCCTGAGGACAGGGTCCATTCCAGGCGTGCTGGGCCTGACCGCAAGCGAAGCCGCTCTCGCCAGCAGAGTCGGGCCCCAGATAGACCCGTCCGGTCACGGAGTCGCCGTGACAGGAGCAGCGAGACAAGACCAAGGGCTGAGAGGCCCAGGCCCAGGGACACACCATCGCAGGCTTCCCCCAGATGCAGCTGCCCCTGCTGTCAAGCTCGGGCCTTAAGTCCACCTGTCTGGTCAAGGAGTCACTGTGACCAGAGCAGCAGGACAACATCAAGGACAGAGAGGCCCAGGCAAAGGCAGACACCATCGCGGGCAGCCCCCAGACTCAGCCGATCCCGCCAGGAAGCTCAGGCCCAGAGTCCACCTGCCCGGTCGAGGAGTCGCCGAGACAGGAGCAGCAGCACAACATCGAGGGCAGAGAGGCCCAGGCAAAGGGAGGCACCATCGCAGGCAGCCCCCAGACGCAGCCGCTCCCGACTACCACGTCAAGTCTCGAATCGACCTGTCCAGTCCAGCGGTCTCCAGGACAGGAACAGGAGGACAGCAGCAAATGCTGAGAGGCGCAGGCAAAGGGAGACATCCTCGGGGACGTCCCCCAGACGCAGCCGCTCCCGCCTGCAACGTTGGGCCTCAAACCGACCTGTCCGGTCCAGGAGTCGGCAGGACGGGAGCAGGAGGACAGCAGCCAGCGCTGAGAGGCCCAGGCGCAGGGGGACACCGTCGGGGACGTCGCGCTGGAGCAACCGCTCCCGCCAGCCACGTCGGGCCTCAACTCGGACCTCTAACAGCAGCACGTAGTGTCATCTTCTCTTTCTAGTCCCTCTGTTGGTGGCTGTAAGTGAAGGTGAGAAGGGTGAGTACAGGGACCTTGAGATTTGCAGGTCTGTGGAAAACCCAGATTAGCTCTTGGCATTTCTATGATCCTTGATTTCTATGTTACCATGTATTGTGAAGGGAAAAGCCACCTGAGGACATAGCTAATTAAAAAGGACACTCATTGCTGCCTTTAGACAGATATTTCCCCACTGCTTCCCCTTGAAAGTGAACCAGTCCTTAATGGCTTGGATACGTTTAGGGAGACATGACGAGCAAGGTGGCTCTTAGGGAAGCTGTCTTTGAAAAGGCCGTGGGCTGTGTTGCTATCCTTGATCAATCTCATTTCAGTAAAGCCTTTCTTCAGTAAAGCAGAGGGAGAAGGAAGAGAGTGAGACACTGCCTCAAGTGTCTGGAGAAATCGACTGCGACACTGCTGCTGATTTAAAAGACTTGCTTGGACCTTCAAAGGTCAAACCGGAAAAGACTGTGGAAATAGCCTGGGACCAAGAGGATGCGCAGGACTCTGCCCCAGACGAAGGTCTGGGACCTTTGCCTGAAAACGACGGAACTCAGGAGTCGAGTGCTTTCAAGTTTTCCTTCTTTGAAGACACAGAGGAGTTGGGCATCAAAGAAGGTAACAGCAGAACCCTCCTAACGGAGCCATTTCTAAGGAACAGCTTCTGGCAGGCACTGTAGAGCAATATGGTGTGAAGAAGGTCAGAGGATTTTAATCCAGAGGATTAAATCCAGAGGATTTTCAGCAGCAGAAGTTAGTAATTATGCAGAAGTATTTTGATCTTCATTTCTACTTGCCAAGGTTGTGGGAGATTAATGAGAGGTAACTCCTGCTTGCATCTCAGGAATTTCGAGGTGCACGCCTTGAGAAGGCATTGGGATTTTTGCAGAGTGGTGAAAAAGCTTCTTGTTGTGCCCTAAACTTCTCAAACAAGGAAAAAGGTGACACAGCAGTCATACCAAGTTACCTAGAGCCCAAGAGGATTTTAAGGAAAATGGGTGTTAAGGTAGAGGGAGAAGCAAAATCCTGGAGTTGACCGCAAGCTCCATGAACATTCTGTTAGTTACCAAATTCTATTCCTGGACCTTCAGAAAAAGGAAACTGAATGACACTGAAGGATCATTGGGGTGTCCTAACCTCAGATAAAATGAGGCCTTATGAAATGAAGATGAAGGAATATTTAATCAAGTCACAGTCAGGTAGGAATGAAAGGAAACCGTGCCGAGTTATCCAAAATATTAAAGTGCAACAACACAAAGCAACAAGCCCACCACACTTGTGCTGTATTCAGGAGCTATTCACTGTCTTCTGGATGCAATGATAAATATTTAAGAATACATAGGAGATGCCTAGAAGAAAGTGGAAGATCCTGGAGCAGAGCTACAGCTCAGAAAATCAGGGAGAGGAAGATTCTGTCCTTCCTAAATCTGTCTTTCCCGGTATAAATATTTCACTTGAAAGAAGGAATTTTTCCTGGCAAGCAGAGAAATAATCTGGTTTTGGCTTTCTTTCTCTTTTGCTGCTGGTTTTGCAGGGCCTCACATACTTGGAACGATAAAACCGGAAAAAGTCACGTGGCAAGAGGATTCACATTTCCAAGACATCACTTCTGAGGGTGCTGATGATGTCAGAAATTGCAAAGCACCAAGAAAGGCAAGTTCCATTTGTATTTGTTGTCTACTTGGCTGTAGTAGTTGGATGCTGTGGGAATATTAGTGGCAGCACTGAGGAAATGGGAAACTGACACTGCACACCTCTGAGCAAGGAAAGTCATCTTGGAAAACCATTGGTGCTGTGTGGAGTCCAGAGTCCCAGCAGCCCATTGGATGTGAAGTTGAATGTAAAGAGAGAGAAGCTGAGCACAAGAAATGGACTGGGTAGTTTTGGTTTGGCCAACCCCAAACTGAGTTTGGCCACAAGGCAAAGACACAGTCAGTTTTTGTGTCAAACGTGGGGTCTTTTTATAGAAGGCTTTATTTGCATACTATGCAGGAAAGCTCTTCCGTGTATCCCATTTCTCTGAGGCACTACAGCTCTAACTCGTGCCCATGGGATTTGATAGGACCTTTTAGGATGCTAAAACCCCTTTGTACTTGTCTAGGGTTCTTTCTCTACCACGCACAGAAAGTGCTAGAGTTTTCTTCTTCTCCATAGATGACGAATGCCTAAAGAGGTACGACACAACTTCTTCAGTCCCCTTTTGTATATTTTTCCCTTTTAAACCCTTACTGGACTTGAGTAAGGAGAAAAAAATGCTGCCTGGTTATGAATGCTCTGTAGTCAAAATTTGCCATCCTTTCTTGTGGTCAAAGTTGTGGTAGAATCCCATGAGACAGTCCTGGTAAAAAATAAAGGCTGAGCAGCTTTCTGTCTTTCCTTTCTTTCAGATAATTACCTCATAGCTATAGGAACGTTTAGAGCTTAGCAGAAAAATAGTCACTAGACAGGTTAGCGAGACATTTGGGATCCTTTCAGGTAGGTCTATCTCCTTTAACTTTTTCCTGTCTTTCTGGTGTTACTGTTAGACATGCCGAGTGTTCTTGTCAGCCACATACGTCCGTGCAGTTCTTCATCCTAATGAATCTGGGGCTTGCTCTTCTGAAGCCAGTGAATTTTCGATTTAAAAACAAAGACAACAACAACAAAAAAAACCATACACAGCCCCCAAAAATTACACAGGCCACCAAAACAATTGCTTGTTCTATTTTGTAGAATATAGTCTCAAGACAGGCTTAAATGACGTTTGTTTCTTGAGACTTGCTAGATAACGCGGATGAAATGTATGGCTGTGTTCATACAGTTACTGCCCTGCAATCTTCCAGCCCGTCTGATTTGCAGGGTGTATCAGAATGGAGATCTCAGCCCCTGGCAGGCAGCACTTCTGGGGCCAGCTGTGGGATCCTGCTGCTGAGCATTTAATGCAAGAGCTGCTGTTTCACTGCAATTTAGATTGCAGCATGTTCAGGGAGACAGCTGCTGCCTTTCATTTTTCTTAGTACACCAGGCTGCAGTAGGGAACATTTCTGCTGGAGCCAACATGTGGTGGGGGGCAAGAGAATAGGAGGGACGTGGAGGATAGAGCTACTGACTTTATCGTGTTGTTCATTCATGATTGTTGGGAGCAGCAGCCGAATCAGAAGGGTTGAACCCTATTGATTGGTGTTGTGTTTTCTTTTGTGCACAGGGCCTAAAGTTATTTTGTAGATCTGTAGAGCTCAGTGAAGACAAAGTGGGTTGGGAAGACATATGTAGATTTATTGCTTGAGGTGAGTATGGAACATCTGTTCCCTTGTAACTGTGGCTGAATGCTGAGCATGGGGAGGGAACACGGCTATGGATGTGCATGCAAAATTAATTCAGGACCTCCAGAAGAGCCTGAAACTTTGGAACTGTCAGGGAACAAATGGGTGTTGGTATACTGGTGTGTGTAACATGATGTTGTGATGTCCAGCCAAGTAAACCACTGCATCTCTCTCTGTTACAGGAGCAGCTAGCTAACTAGATGTAAGGGAAGTGTTTAAGAGAAACAATGAATTTAGAGACTTCTGCAAGTAGTGGATTCAAAAACTTCTCCTAGGAATATGTTAGATTTTCATTAATTTCTGGATCGTCTAAGGAAGCATAAGAATTCCATAGGGAAACTGAACCCAAACTAATAAACCCTTTCTTGAAAAGAATCGTGTCATATTTGTTCCTTGAAGAAGCTGCCAAACAACCTTACCTTTTAAATCCTTTCAAGGATCTAACAGCAATGTCAAAGGCCTCCCAGGCCTGGGCCAGGCTGGGCCGCAGCAGTGCCCCCAGCCCTCCAGGAGCCTACGGGCTCTGCCAAGCCCAAAAGGACACTGCCCCCAGCCCCAGGGGCTTGGCCTGACAGCCGAGCCCAGAGCAGCAGAGCTGTCACACTCCCCGCTGGTTCTGGTCGCTCTCAGGCGCGAGCAACGCCCGTGGGTGCCCTGGACAGCACAGAAGCAGCACAGGGGCACTTGCCAGGGCCAGGGGAAGCACAGGGGTCAGCTTCTGCACGGCGACACAGCAGGCATGCTGCAGGGGACAGAGCCAATGGCAGCGGGCATGAGCAGCTCCATGGGGCTTTCAGCCTGCAGCATCGACGCCAAGAGCTGCTCTGTCCCTGCCTGCGTGCCTGCCTGATGGGCAGGGCCGGAGGCCTTGGAGAACAGCGGCCATTGCGGGCACGGGGCTCCCAACAGCTGCCCCCTGGCCCAGCTGGGCCCCACTTGAGGAGGAAGGAGGCTGCCAGCCCTGGCCTGGCTGAGCAGCTCCTGCCTCCTTTGGCCTCTGCTCTGGGCCCCACGCTGGCCACCCTGACAGCCCCTGGGCCAGGCTGTGGGAGGGGCTGCTTTGCCCTCACCTGGCTCCCTGCCATCAGGGCCCTCCTGCTCCCTGTCACACATGATTCTGGTCAGGGGTGAGTCCCTGTGCAGGAACACCACGGTCTCCTCTCTCTCCATGGCAGAAAAAAAGAGTGCTGCTACATAGCAGCATACTTGTCTTGATACTGTCTCATGGTTTCTGTGGAATCGAAGCACTCAGCTCCCTTTACCTGGGGTATTTGAGGGGCAACTGTATCAAATCCCAGCATTACATTGTTAGAACAGTAGAGAGCAATGGCTAGCTAGCAAAGGTCATGTTCCCATGCAGCAGTTAGCTGGGAAAGAATTAGACAGTAGAGTTCGGTTAGTGTGAGATGTTGCAAAGTCAGGAAGACCTTAGTGATAACTGTTAACTGAGAACAGGACGCTGTGATCAGAAGAATGTGAATTCAGCATAGGTGAGCGATCACAGGAATGTGGAATTAGGTGGAGTTGACCTTAAATGAAAATATCCAATAACGAACTTGCTTTTGCACTAGGTATGAGCCTAATTATTGATGCTATATAAGTGGTTTTAGAGTTACCAATAAATGAGACTTGCTGATCATTCATATTGAGTGCTGCATTTCTTCCGCCGAACTCATCAAGGTGCCCAAACAGCAGGGACCTTTGGGACCTTTGGGATCTTTGGGACCTTAAAAAGGAGTTGGAGTCAGCCAAGGGAGTTGGTGTCAGGGGACGGGTCCTCCGCAGCAAGGACGGCCAAACGCAACAGCTGTGCCGTGTTCCAGGCAACCTCACAGGAGAGTCCTGGTCAAAAAGCAACGTTGCCGCGCCCCAGGCGTCCTTATAGAAGAGTCCTGCTGTAAGGTGCTGCTGAAACTTTGTAGGGGCTGCAACAGTGCGCGCTGACTTTAAGATGGAAAGGCAAGCAGCATATGATTTATTTACCTGCCTTTTAGAAAAGCGACAGGTTAAAGATTTTGATTTGTGCAAGGAGCTTCCTGGACTTCTTGCTTATGGGTATGCCCGGGGGTGTTTTCAGAATCCCCATACAGTTCATGAATTAAGTGAGTGGCAAAAATTTGGAGATAAATTGTGGGAAGCTGTTTTAAATGATGATAGAACTGCTAAAAAAAATGGAAAAACTGTGGCGGACAGTTCATAATGTTCTTTTGCAGTATCAGGCTGAAGAGGCAGCTGCCACAAAGGCATCTGCAGCTATGTCAAAAAATAGATTATTAGAGGGAATGAATGAGTGTCCATTGCCACCCTCCACGAATACAGTAATTTTGACTCACCCCGCGCCATCACTGACCCCTGCCGCAGCTACTAATCCTTTTGTGCCATCTTCAATACCTTCACCTACTAACCTTGCTTCTGGAACGGAGCCTTCGGCACCGTTACCACCCTCCCCTATGAGAAATCCTGAGGTAGGGCATGAGTTAGGTGAGGCTATTGCACGGGAAAGAAGGGAGACATGGGCTGCATTGGCACGGAATATTTTGCAAGAGGGTGATCAGGAAATAGCAGACGCTGTATTGGAAGTAGCATGTCCTGTAACCTTTGCACCGATTCAACGGGGAGGAATACAAGCTCAAATGACAGCTTTAGATTGGAAGTGGTTAGCACAGTTGCGATCTACAGTCAGTCAGTTTGGAGTGACCAGTGAACCGGTTAGACAAAGGATTGATTATTTGTGGGCTACACAGATTTTGTTGCCTGCAGATTGTAGGAGTATTATGAAATTGATTCTTAGTCAGCATCAGCAGTTGTTTAATGCACACTGGCAAGCTTATTGTCAAGAAAGTGTAAATGTGCAAAGACAGGCAGGTGATCCACTGCATGGGCTAACTTTGGAAGAACTTACAGGATTAGGAGCATATAGTCAAGTGGAAGCACAAGCTATTCTGGGGCTAGACAAGTTGAGAGAAGGGATGCGGTTAGTGCAAGCTGCATTTGATCGGATTAAGGAGCCAGGAGGTTTTCCATCTTATATGGGTATTAAACAAGGGCCAGATGAGCCATTTGGAGCATTTATTGATAAAGCGGCTGCAGCTATAGAGCGGGCAGGTGTTCCTGAATATATGAGGGGAGCATTATTAAAACCATGTGCCTTACAAAGTTGTAATGCAGCAACCAGGTCAGTTTTAAATTCCCTAAATGCTACCTGGACTATTGAAGAGGCATTAGAAAGGATGTCTAATATACCGGTGGGCTCACAGGCAATGTTAGTCCAGGCAATTAAAGAACTAGGGCAAGGGTTAGAAAGCAGGCTGCAGCTACTCAGAGTCAGGTTTTAGCAGCTCTTGCACCCCTACAAGCAGCTACAACCAACAATGGCAGGATTCCAGCCTCCCGACTCAAATGTTTTCGCTGTGGCAACCTTGGACATATTGGGAAGGAATGTACTGTACCCTCTGTTTGGGGCAATCAGTGTCGGTCCAATACCCACACTGATAATGTCTGCCGCCGGCGATCGGGAAGTGGGAAGGCCAGCGCGAGGAGCCGCCGCGCCAGGACACAAATAGCAGCTGCCGGAACATCAGTGCTTCAACTTCCCTCCAGCCTGCCACAGCAGGGAGCCTCGGCCTGGACCTGGCAGCCTCAGTGACTGGGGATTTATTGACATCCCAGCCCTACAAGATTCCCATGGGAATTATTGGACCAGTGATAATAAATGGAAAAGCTGTGGGTGCAGTAGTGTTGGGACATTCATCTGCTAGTCTAATGGGACTGTTTATTTTACCTGGAGTAATTGATGTGGACTATTCTGGTGAAATATATATCATGGCATATACGCTGGCACCACCAGCCAGAATTGATAAGGGACAGCGAATTGCACAATTGGTGCCACTACCGCAATATACCCATCAGTTGACACCATTGAAAAATCAATGACAGGGTACAGGTGGATTTGGTTCTACAGGAGGACTTACATTACTTACTCTGGACTTAAATACTCGAACCAAGCAAACAGTTGTTCTCAATTATAACGGAGAATCCCATCAATTAGAAGGATTATTGGATACTGGAGTGGACTCAAGCATTGTTGCTCCACAGTATTGGCCCCAGGAATGGCCTTTGTTGCCTAGTATGGTTACTGTTACAGGGGTTGGAGGCTTAACTTTAGTGAAAAAGTCTCCACAAATCCAAATTCAATTAGATGGGAAGGTCATCAGTTCTGTTTTGTCAATTGTCCCATTATCAGACAAGGTTCAATGTCTAATAGGGAGAGATATTTTGTCACAACTTGGTGTTATTTTGACCAGTAAGTACCCTTTAGAAGAGAGGCCATTGTTTGGACTTTCCCACTCCCACTTAAATGGATAATTCAGGAACCAGTATGGGTTGAACAGTGGCTTTTAAAAAGGGAAAGCCTGCAATAAGCTCATCAATTAGTGCTGGAACAATATCAACAAGGACATTTAAAGTTGTCAACAAGTCCTTGGAATACCCCTATTTTTGTTATAAAAAAGAAGTCTGGGAAATATCGGCTTACGTGCAGTAAATGAACAAATGAAGCCAATGGGGGTGCTACAACCCGGTTTGCCCAAGCCTGCAATGTTGCCAAAAGATTGGCCCTTTTTAATAATTGATTTAAAGGACTGTTTTTTCACTATCCCACTGCATGAACAGGATACTTGCAGATTTGCTTTTACCTTGCCTTCATTAAATCGAGCAGAACCAGACATGAGATTTGAATGGACAGTTTTACCACAAGGTATGCGTAATTCTCCTACCTTGTGCCAGCTTGATGTTGATAATGCTTTGCAGCCACTACGTGTTCAGTGGCCTACAACTATTATTTATCATTATATGGACCATATTCTTTTTGCTCAGTCGCAACCTTTTGCAGATAAACAAGTTAAAGACATTCAAACACAACTACTTCAGAATGGACTGCTTGTTGCACCTGAGAAAATACAGCTGTCATACCCATGGAAATATCTCAGGTGGACTTTAACTGAGCAGTATGTTGCCCCTCAGAAACTGTCATTAAACATGTCACTTCATATTGTTCATGATGCTCAGCGATTGCTAGGAGATTTACAATGGCTTAAACCTGTTGTGGGTATTCCTAATGAGCTTTTACAATCCTTACGACCTTTGTTAAAGGGTACTGATCCTACAGCACCTATACAGGTTACCAGTGAACAACAAGAAGCTCTCAATAAAATAATGGACTGTATCCAGACAGGTGTTGTTCGTAGGTGAGATCCAGACTTGGACATTAACCTTACTGAATGGTTTGGACCTCAACATCTCATCGGCGCCTTAACGCAACAACAGAAGAAAACAGGGGAGATATGGGTATTAGAGTGGTTGATGCCACCACTACAACAGAGACATACTTTAATTCAAAAAATTGAAATTTTAGCAAATTGGATAAAACAAGGGCGGAAGCGATTGTGGCAAATTATGGGTGCAGATCCAGCTGAAATTCAGGTAGCAATAAAAAAGGACACTTTAGATTGGTATTTAATTCACAGTTCGACACTGCAAGAAGCATTGCTTGACAACAGCAGTGTGGGCAGTACTGAGGAAGTGCCTCGAATACCAGTACGATGGATAGGCCAGCAGAATTGGATTGAGAAGCCCAAACGATCATTTGTGCCAACAGCAGGGGCATCAAGTGTGTTCACTGATGCTGGAAAGAAATCTCGTACAGCTGCTGCTATATGGCAAGATTCACAAGGACAATGGAACCATCATCCTATTCCAGCTCAAAAGGAGGATACATTACAAATTCTGGAATTAGTCGCTGTTGTTTGGCTTTTGGTGCAGTTTAAGGGTCCTGTTAATGTGGTAACTGATTCTTTATACGTTGCAGGAGTGAGTGATTGTACTGAAAATGCAGACATAAAGGAAGTAAGAAACCTTCGTTTATATGAACTGTTTTTGCAACTTCAAAGAGCAGTAAAATTGAGGATGGCTGCCTTTGCTATTATCCATACTTGTAGCCACAAATGGCATGTGGGTTTAGGAGAAGGAAATGCTAGGGCAGACCGATTGGTTTCACTGTCCCAAAATAGCCCTGTCCCATCACAGATATTAGCTAGAGAAGCTCATGCTAGATTGCTTGATGGCTATTATGCCATCTTTCACCAAAATGCAAAAGGTCTCCATTGGGAGTTTCCGATACCATTAGAGGAGGCTCGGGCTATTGTCAAAGCATATCCTATTTGTAGTTTTCATACTCAAGGCAGTGGATTGGGTCTTGGGGTAAACCCTAGAGGATTACAGGCTAATGAGTTGTGGCAAATGGATATTACTCATGTTGCAGAGTTTGGGAGAGTTAAATATGTACATGTCACCGTCGATACTTACAGTCATTACATCTGGGCTACAGCTCAATCTGGCGAGAAAGCACGGAATGTTGAGCGACATTTAGTAAATTGTTTTGCAGTCATGGGAGTTCTACGTTCTATTAAAACAGGCAATGGACCTGCTTATTGTAGTAGTAGAATTAAGCAGGTGATGCAATCATGGGGAATCAAACACATAACAGGGATTCCACATTCCCCCACAAGTCAGGCAATAGTAGAACGAGCAAATGGTACCTTAAAACAATATCCAAATAAATGTAGGGAGATCAAAGATCCACAAGAACAATTATTACGTTGTTTATTTGTTTTAAATTTTCTGTGTATTTTTGGAAACAGTGATTTGCCTGCAGCAGTACATCATAGTGCACGTGAAGCAGAGAAAACTCAAAGTCCAATATGGGTTCGCTATAAAGATCCAAAAACAGGTCTGTGGGGAGGTCCCAGCAAGGTACTGTATTGGGGACTGTCATGGAGTTACTTTACCTTTAAGGGAGTTGGAGTTGCTGGGAAGTGCTTGGCGTCTTTTCTCCTGACCAATTATCGGTCATTGCTGGGAATTGACAGCAGTTTAGGCCATTGAAAAGTGGGATCAACTTGTGAACCCTACCTTAAAATGTAAAAGCAGAGCTCTCTGGGTTCTCTTTGTTTCCTGGCTGTGGAGGGTGGCGGAGCTCCAGGCCTCCCGTCCCTGCCCAGGCCATGCGGCTGGGCGGGGATGGGGCCGGGCCTGCCCCGTCTCCCGGCCGGGAGATGGGGGGGCCCAGGGAAGGTTTTCCTCGGGCCCGGGCCGGGCCGAGCCGATCTCTGGCTCGGCTGCAGGTTTTGCTGTAACTAATTCACTAGAAACTGCCCAGTGAAGAAAGAGAGAGGCCCTGGACTTGCAGCGGGTTGGAACAGCGACTACACGCTCCAGAGCAGCCATGAGGAACTTTCCATCACAGACGGCTCCAGCTCCTGTTCGGCAGAGATCTCCAAACCATCTACAAAAGCCTGGGCAAGATGTTAACTCTTTCATTACCCAGATGAGACTTGCGGATTAATCTTTTTATCCAGAGAGAGAGAGAGAGAAAGATCAACATGAAAAGAGACTTTATAAACTACCAGTGACAAGAAAGAAAAGAAGCTTCAAGAAAGGTAGAGAATTAAGAAGATGCTTTAATTAAGCTGAAATATCTCCCTGTTAAAACTATGGAGATGGACAATGAAGTCCTGAAAAGAACTCCTTTAATTCATGATATAAGATCTAGAGAGGAATAGTGTTCAAAGTGTAAATTTGAGTAAAGAGTAATTATAGTATAGTGAAGTGCTGGGAGATTAAAAGCCTTGCTAGGCAATGAGAAAACTGTTGAGAGATTTAAAGCCTCGAGAGGCAATGAGAAAACTGTTTTCTGGTGAAGCTCACAGAAACAGATGAAGAAGACTTTTTTTGCCTTTGAATAACATATCCTTAAAAATGCTATCTCTAGACTCATGGCCCATACATACTTCAGAGTGATGTGAAAATGGGAGGAGTGAACTCTAATAATAGCAGCTCTGGGAAAAATATGAGAAGGAATTAAAACAATTCTCAGGGACACTAAACAGCCTTGCAGGTAATGTTTTGCAGCCTCTTGTTTCTCCTTGCAGGAGACAGTCAGGGGGGCAGAGTGCCCCTGACCAATGATGGTAATGTAGCACTTTGTTAGCCAATAAGAGTTTCTTTTCTGTACTTTCCACGTATCTGTCTATAAGAGAGAGCTGAAGCAATAAACTAAGGAATTCTCGTGTTGTGACTCCCTTGAGAGTCCAGTGTCGTTCTTTCTAGCCGTTCCCAATCGGAACGACAGGTAGATAGGGGATTGAAAGGTTTTTCTGGAAGTTTATTCTGGTGTTCTTATTATTGTGGTTTGTCAATAAACTTTCTTTTTTTTCCCTTTTAAGTTGTATGCCTCTATGTTTTGCTCTTGTTCTAATCCATATCTCACAGCAAGAAGTAAGTAATTTTCTTAGTTATTAGTTTAAAACCACGACAGGGACGTGGTTATCTTTGTGTGTCTACCCCCACACGGCCTGTCTGGGTGCTGAGCTGATGGACTAAACCTGCTGATCCCAGTGATTTACCTTCAGCTGATCCAGAAAATTCAGCAGATACTTCTCGCTCTCTACCATCAACATAGAGATGAGACCCTGATGAACTCTCACATGCAAATCTTGTGTACAGTACCAAATTGTGAATGTTATCCTTTTGTATGTTCCATTTGTAAAGTGTGTAAAGAAAAGTGGTAGACACATTCTAAGTGGGGTCGATCGCCAAGAGGGATTTGCACAGAGTGTTACAAGTTTGAAAGAAATTTGACTGAGATTGCATTACAGGAATGTGTGCAAACAGGACAATTTGAAAAAGGATCTGATCGATGGTGGGAGATTTATGCTTTTGGGATAAATACGGAAAATTATTGTTATCATCCTAATACCCCTTTACCATATATTATTGAAATAATTGCAATACGTTGTTGCAAAACACTGACAAAAGTCAGGTGTGATATCCCAGGGGTAAAAAATAAAAATTGGGAGCAATTCTTAAAACGGCAGTCTCGAGAAAAAGGGTCTTTCCTTGAAAGTTATCCCTGCTGCCGAGAAGATGGAACACCCCATGGTTCGATGCAACTGAATCGACAGGCGAGACAGAGGGCTAAAAGAAAAGGGAAGCAAGATCTCACATGGGATCCAGCCAAGATGCTGGCCGAACTGCCGCAATCCGTTTAAAGTCCTTAAAGGGCTATCTCTGATCAGGTTATTGCGGTGGTTTACCATAATAAAGGGAAATGAAGGGTGTGCAGGGAAGCTCTATGCAGTCCTGAGCAACTTCTTGCCTCAGCTGGCAAAACTGAAGCTAGCTACAAGCAAGAATTTAACTCCCCCTATCTCTGCTGGGAAAGAATCAATGCTGAGAGTGGAGGAGAACCTGTGTTTGAACAGACAGCCAAAAGAACACCCCTGGTTTCCCCCCATCCCCTGGGCCTAGCTTAAAGCTGCAGGACCCATGTCTGGGCATAGAGCAGATGACAGGGGAGACAGTGTCATACAGTCAACCTAGACATTGCCCTTGAAAGGTAACCACTCCTTCATGGGCCTGGATACTTTTAGGGAAACATGAAAAGCAAGGCAGTGCTTAGGGAAGCGGTGTTTTTTCAATATATTTGCTAGAAGGAAAACATGGACCAAACTAGCAACGTTCCTTTACTGTGGGAAAAACATCCTCCTGGTTTGGACTACCGAGACAAGGACGGTTGAAACCTCTCCAGTCAGACGTACACAGAAAACTCCCAAGGAATTCTCTGGGTTTCCGCTGAGTCAGTGTAAAAGATGATGTTTCTCAGGAGCTTAATACTAATACTTAATACTAAATTTTTAATACAAAATGTCAAAGTTATTAGATTATTAGATGACAGGCGAATTGCGGTTGGGAGGCAGCTGACGTGGTCCCCAGCTTTATCTCCTGTTCCCAACAGTGATCAGCACGGGCATGAAATCAGGTTCATCTCAGTTTATTGCCGAGAGGTCTAGAGGAACATGTCGGTGCACCAAGAGCAGGTTTGGAATCTGTGCAGTGCAAGAGACTCTGCACAAGCTCTCTGGGCAACCGACTGCCAGGGGCAGGAGCCCTGGGGTGGCCGTGCCTGAACAGCACCTTTGTGCCTACAGTGCCACCCTCGATGGCTGCCCTGGAGCCTGGGATTGGACCCTGCACTTGCTGCAGGAGTCTCTGGCCTGGTTCCGTGCTGACCAAAGGCTTGGAACCATGTCAGAACCTCGGTTGCCAAGGGGGTGGCCTCAAGTGGCTACCGGGCATGTGAGGCCATGGCTGCGTGAATCTTGGGAGCAAGATGCTGACGTCAGAGTGGCCATTGTGACGCGTGCGACCAAAGCCCCAAAAGGGAAGGCTGGGCTCAGGCCGTGTGTCACTGCGACCTGGCAACGGGAGGAGAAGGTAAGGCAGGGAAGCAGCTGCCCAGGGACCAGAGGGGCCCCACACCTCGGGCCTCTGGGCCTGTGCTGCAGGCTCACCTGCCTCTCCCTTCCCAGAATCAGCAGAGGAATATCCAGAGGAGACGACGGTGTTCCTCAGCGCGCCGACGGGAGCAGAAGGCGGACAGGAGCAGGGCTCACGCAGGGCTGACCAGGGAGTAGCACCCTCGTAGCTCTGGGCCTGTTCTCCAAACTCCCATCACTTTTCTTCCTCCCACAGAGAGAGGACCAGCACCTGGCGGAGACAGCAACGTTCCTGGACAGGGACTCAGAGCTGACAGCCGCCATGTGCGACAGGGAGCAGGAGGGCTCTGATGGCAGAGAGCAAGGTGAGGGCAAAGCAGCCCCTCTCACAGCCTGGCCCAGGGGCTGTCGGGGTGGCCAGCATGGGGCCCAGAGCAGAGGCCAAAGGAGGCAGGAGCTGCTCAGCCAGGCCAGGGCTGGCAGCCTCCTTCCTCCTCAAGTGGGGCCCAGCTGGGCCAGGGGGCAGCTGTTGGGAGCCCCGTGCCCGCAATGGCCGCTGCTCTCCAAGGCCTCCAGCCCTGCCCATCAGGCAGGCACACAGGCAGGGACAGAGCAGCCCTTGGGGCCGATGCTGCGGTCTGAGAGCCCCACAGAGCTGCTGACGCCCGCTGCCATTGTGTCTGTCCCCTGCAGCATGCCTGCTGTGTCGCCGTTCAGAGGCTGACCCGGACACCTGCGGCGACAAACAGGAGAAATACGGGCTCTATGCCCACATCTTCTGCCTGGTGAGTGGCTCCGGGCACTCCCTCCAGCACTGCAAGGGGCAGTCCCTGCCACCCTGTCCTCATCAGCTCTTCCCATTTTCTGCAGTATTTTGCCACGCTGCTTTTCCGGCAAGCAAAAAAATGTGTTGGACTCCTGGGTTTCCTCCTTCCAGATATCCAGCTTGCAGTCAGGCGGGCGGCATGGAAGGTGAGGGCCTGGCAAAAGAGCAGGGAGATTTGTGCCAGGAGAGGCTGGCCAGAGCTTAGCCCAGAGCCCCAGCAAGGAAGGCCGGCCATGCAGCCGGCTGTGGGACAAAGTCTGGCTCCCAGCAGCTCCGTGGAGCCTCTGGCACAGGAGCTCCCCTCACCAGCTGGCTCTGTGGGCTGAGCGCCAGCAGCGGCCCCATCCTGCTCCCTGCCTGCAGCCCTGGGGCTGCCTGGGGAGGTCCCCAGGCTGCCGCTGATGGGGCTGCCTGGCTCATTCCAGCACTGCTGCGTCTGCGGCCAGAGCGGGGCCACCATCCTGTGCTGCAAGGAAGGCTGCAACAGATGGTTCCACCTGCCCTGTGCCAAGGAGGGCGGCTGTGTCACGCAGTACATTGCCCCATACAGGTAGCTCCTCTCCCCTTCTGGCCACCCTTGGGGAAGGACCAAGACTTTCTCATTAGGCCTATCCCTTTGTCCCCAGGTCCTTCTGCCCTGGACACCGTCCAGTGCAGATGGTGCAGGTGACTCCAGAGCCGGGCACCGAATGCCCCATCTGCATGGAGCCAGTGGAGGACAGAATGACCTTCAAGACCATCGTGTGCCCGACGTGCAAAAGAGCCTGGTTCCACAGGGACTGCCTCCAGGTGGGAGCCATGCCCTCAGGCCTGGGACACAGCAGGTGCTCAGCAGCACCAGGGCCTGGCTCACACTGCTTCTGTTTGCCCTGCAGGGACAAGCCATGCGCGCTGGTCTTTTGCACTTCAGCTGCCCCCTCTGCAGAGATAGTGAGGAATTCCTTGTGGAGATGTTCCGCATGGGGATCCGCATCCCCTTCAGGTTGGTGTCCTTCTGTGGGGAGCACAAGGCAGGAGGGTGCAAGTGCCGTGCTGTGCCAGGCCCTGCCCCAGCAGTCCAAGCCCTGCCCCATCCAGGGAGTCTGGACTTGAGCTTCTCAGGGGACTTGGAAAAGCATTGGAGGAAGAGCAGGGTCACCCTGTTACCTCCGTGAGGGCAGGGCAGAAGAAACACATCAGCTTTTCCTTTCTCCATCAGAGGGCCAACATGGGAAGACAACAATGCCTTTGCGGATCTAGGAGAGAGGCACAGCAGGTGCAATGCCAGGGAATGCCTTTACCCAGGAGGCAGGGAGGAGGCAGAGGAAGAGGGGTGAGTTGGGAAGCTGCACCCGGGGCTCTGCAGGGAACCTGTGTCTCAGGAAGGGCTCAAAGCAGAAGGAGCCAGTGGTGCTGGGCTGCACAATCCCATGCTGGGACACTTTGTCTTCAGTGCTATCAACCCGTTTGTTTTCCCAGGCCCTGGGAGCTGCTCTTGTGCTCCTCCTGTGCTGCTGAGGGCACCCACAGGCGCTGCTCTGGCCTGACAGTGAGGACAACCCACTGGGAGTGTGAGAGCTGTGCTGGTCTCGGCACGGGTATGAGGCAAAGCAGGCGGGTGTCCCTGGGCTGGGGCCAGTGCCCAGGCTGGGCACGGCAAAGCCCATGGGCTCCTGGAGGGCTGGGGGCAGTGCTCTGGTCGGGCATGGCCTGCTCCAGGCCTGGCAGGCCTCGGACATTCTTGTTTGCTCTTACAGGTGCCAGAGATGAGCCGGAGCTCAATGGCCCCAGCCTGACCGGACAGTCAGGACTGGAATCTTCTCAGGGCCTCTCAGAATCTGAGGCCATCAGCCCCACCAGCAGCCCGGTGTCATCAGCTCTGGCTCCCCGTTCTCCATCTCCAGAGGCCAGCAGTCACAGCAGCCCCCAGCGTGCAGCCTCATCCTTGGCAGACAGCAGCAGCCCAAGCACATCAAGGCCAAGACACAGCAGCTCCATGGGCCCTGAGGACAGGGTCCATTCCAGGCGTGCTGGGCCTGACCGCAAGCGAAGCCGCTCTCGCCAGCAGAGTCGGGCCACAGATAGACCCGTCCGGTCACGGAGTCGCCGTGACAGGAGCAGCGAGACAAGACCAAGGGCTGAGAGGCCCAGGCCCAGGGACACACCATCGCAGGCTTCCCCCAGATGCAGCTGCCCCTGCTGTCAAGCTCGGGCCTTAAGTCCACCTGTCTGGTCAAGGAGTCACTGTGACCAGAGCAGCAGGACAACATCAAGGACAGAGAGGCCCAGGCAAAGGCAGACACCATCGCGGGCAGCCCCCAGACTCAGCCGATCCCGCCAGGAAGCTCAGGCCCAGAGTCCACCTGCCCGGTCGAGGAGTCGCCGAGACAGGAGCAGCAGCACAACATCGAGGGCAGAGAGGCCCAGGCAAAGGAAGGCACCATCGCAGGCAGCCCCCAGACGCAGCCGCTCCCGCCTGCCACGTCAAGTCTCGAATCGACCTCTCCAGGACAGGAACAGGAGGACAGCAGCAAATGCTGAGAGGCGCAGGCAAAGGGAGACATCCTCGGGGACGTCCCCCAGACGCAGCCGCTCCCGCCTGCAACGCCGGGCCTCAAACCGACCTGTCCGGTCCAGGAGTCGGCAGGACGGGAGCAGGAGGACAGCAGCCAGCGCTGAGAGGCCCAGGCGCAGGGGGACACCGTCGGGGACGTCGCGCTGGAGCAACCGCTCCCGCCAGCCACGTCGGGCCTCAACTCGGACCTCTAACAGCAGCACGTAGTGTCATCTTCTCTTTCTAGTCCCTCTGTTTGTGGCTGTAAGTGAAGGTGAGAAGGGTCAGTACAGGGACCTTGAGATTTGCAGGTCTGTGGAAAACCCAGATTAGCTCTTGGCATTGGATCAAGGATCTGTGATCCTTGATTTCTATGTTACCATGTATTGTGAAGGGAAAAGACACCTGAGGACATAGCTAATTAAAAAGGACACTCATTGCTGCCTTTAGACAGATATTTCCACACTGCTTCCCCTTGAAAGTGAACCAGTCCTTAATGGCTTGGATACGTTTAGGGAGACATGACGAGCAAGGTGGCTCTTAGGGAAGCTGTCTTTGAAAAGGCCGTGGGCTGTGTTGCCATCCTTGATCAATCTCATTTCAGTAAAACCTTTCTTCAGTAAAGCAGAGGGAGAAGGAAGAGAGTGAGACACTGCCTCAAGTGTCTGGAGAAATCGACTGCGACACTGCTGCCGATTTAAAAGACTTGCTTGGACCTTCAAAGGTCAAACCGGAAAAGACTGTGGAAATAGCCTGGGACCAAGAGGATGCGCAGGACTCTGCCCCAGACGAAGGTCTGGGACCTTTGCCTGAAAACGACGGAACTCAGGAGTCGAGTGCTTTCAAGTTTTCCTTCTTTGAAGACACAGAGGAGTTGGGCATCAAAGAAGGTAACAGCAGAACCCTCCTAACGGAGCCATTTCTAAGGAACAGCTTCTGGCAGGCACTGTAGAGCAATATGGTGTGAAGAAGGTCAGAGGATTTTAATCCAGAGGATTAAATCCAGAGGATTTTCAGCAGCAGAAGTTAGTAATTATGCTGAAGTATTTTGATCTTCATTTCTACTTGCCAAGGTTGTGGGAGATTAATGAGAGTTAACTCCTGCTTGCATCTCAGGAATTTCGAGGTGCACGCCTTGAGAAGGCATTGGGATTTTTGCAGAGTGGTGAAAAAGCTTCTTGTTGTGCCCTAAACTTCTCAAACAAGGAAAAAGGTGACACAGCAGTCATACCAAGTTACCTAGAGCCCAAGAGGATTTTAAGGAAAATGGGTGTTAAGGTAGAGGGAGGAGCAAAATCCTGGAGTTGACCCCAAGCTCCATGAACATTCTGTTAGTTACCAAATTCTATTCCTGGACCTTCAGAAAAAGGAAACTGAATGACACTGAAGGATCATTGGGGTGTCCTAACCTCAGATAAAGTGAGGCCTTATGAAATGAAGATGAAGGAATATTTAATCAAGTCACAGTCAGGTAGGAATGAAAGGAAGCCGTGCCGAGTTATCCAAAATATTAAAATGCAACAACACAAAGCAACAAGCCCAGCACACTTTTGCTGTATTCAGGAGCTATTCAATGTCTTCTGGATGCAATGATAAATATTTAAGAATACATAGGAGATGCCTAGAAGAAAGTGGAAGATCCTGGAGCAGAACTACAGCTCAGGAAATCAGGGAGGAGAAGATTCTGTCCTTCCTAAATCTGTCTTTCCCGGTATAAATATTTCACTTGAAAGAAGGAATTTTTCCTGGCAAGCAGAGAAATAATCTGGTTTTGGCTTTCTTTCTCTTTTGCTGCTGGTTTTGCAGGGCCTCACATACTTGGAACGATAAAACCGGAAAAAGTCACGTGGCAAGAGGATTCACATTTCCAAGACATCACTTCTGAGGGTGCTGATGAGCCGGAGATGTCAGAAATTGCAAAGCACCAAGAAAGGCAAGTTCCATTTGTATTTGTTGTCTACTTGGCTGTAGTAGTTGGATGCTGTGGGAATATTAGTGGCAGCACTGAGGAAATGGGAAACTGACACTGCACACCTCTGAGCAAGGAAAGTCATCTTGGAAAACCATTGGTGCTGTGTGGAGTCCAGAGTCCCAGCAGCCCATTGGATGTGAAGTTGAATGTGAAGAGAGAGAAGCTGAGCACAAGAAATGGACTGGGTTGTTTTGGTTTGGCCAACCCCAAACTGAGTTTGGCCACAAGGCAAAGACACAGTCAGTTTTTGTGTCAAAAGTGGGGTCTTTTTATAGAAGGCTTTATTTGCATACTATGCAGGAAAGCTCTTCCGTGTATCCCATTTCTCTGAGGCACTACAGCTCTAACTCGTGCCCATGGGATTTGATAGGACCTTTTAGGATGCTAAAACCCCTTTGTACTTGTCTAGGGTTCTTTCTCTACCACGCACAGAAAGTGCTAGAGTTTTCTTCTTCTCCATAGATGACGAGTGCCTAAAGAGGTACGACACAACTTCTTCAGTCCCCTTTTGTATATTTTTCCCTTTTAAACCCTTACTGGACTTGAGTAAGGAGGAAAAAATGCTGCCTGGTTATGAATGCTCTGTAGTCAAAATTTGCCATCCTTTCTTGTGGTCAAAGTTGTGGTAGAATCCCATGAGACAGTCCTGGTAAAAAATAAAGGCTGAGCAGCTTTCTGCCTTTCCTTTCTTTCAGATAATTACCTCATAGCTATAGGAACGTTTAGAGCTTAGCAGAAAAATAGTCACTAGACAGGTTAGCGAGACATTTGGGATCCTTTCAGGTAGGTCTATCTCCTTTAACTTTTTCCTGTCTTTCTGGTGTTACTGTTAGACATGCCGAGTGTTCTTGTCAGCCACATACGTCCGTGCGGTTCTTCATCCTAATGAATCTGGGGCTTGCTCTTCTGAAGCCAGTGAATTTTCGATTTAAAAACAAAGACAACAACAACAAAAAAAACCATACACAGCCCCCAAAAATTACACAGGCCACCAAAACAATTGCTTGTTCTATTTTGTAGAATATAGTCTCAAGACAGGCTTAAATGACGTTTGTTTCTTGAGACTTGCTAGATAACGCGGATGAAATGTATGGCTGTGTTCATACAGTTACTGCCCTGCAATCTTCCAGCCCGTCTGATTTGCAGGGTGTGTCAGAATGGAGATCTCAGCCCCTGGCAGGCAGCGCTTCTGGGGCCAGCTGTGGGATCCTGCTGCTGAGCAGTTAATGCAAGAGCTGCTGTTTCACTGCAATTTAGATTGCAGCATGTTCAGGGAGACAGCTGCTGCCTTTCATTTTTCTTAGTACACCAGGCTGCAGTAGGGAACATTTCTGCTGGAGCCAACATGTGGTGGGGGAGAAGAGAATAGGAGGGACGTGGAGGATAGAGCTTCTGACTTTATCGTGTTGTTCATTCATGATTGTTGGGAGCAGCAGCCGAATCAGAAGGGTTGAACCCTATTGATTGGTGTTGTGTTTTCTTTTGTGCACAGGGCCTAAAGTTATTTTGTAGATCTGTAGAGCTCAGTGAAGACAAAGTGGGTTGGGAAGACATATGTAGATTTATTGCTTGAGGTGAGTATGGAACATTGGCTCCCTGGTAACTGTGGCTGAATGCTGAGCATGGGGAGGGAACACAGCTATGGATGTGCATGCAAAATTAATTCAGGACCTCCAGAAGAGCCTGAAACTTTGGAACTGTCAGGGAACAAATGGGTGTTGGTATACTGGTGTGTGTAACATGATGTTGTGATGTCCAGCCAAGTAAACCACTGCATCTCTCTCTGTTACAGGAGCAGCTAGCTAGCTAGATGTAAGGGAAGTGTTTAAGAGAAACAGTGACTTTAGAGACTTCTGCAAGTAGTGGATTCAAAAACTTCTCCTAGGAATATGTTAGATTTTCATTAATTTCTGGATCGTCTAAGGAAGCATAAGAATTCCATAGGGAAACTGAACCCAAACTAATAAACCCTTTCTTGAAAAGAATCGTGTCATATTTGTTCCTTGAAGAAGTTGCCAAGCAACCTTACCGTTTAAATCCTTTCAAGGATCTAACAGCAATGTCAAAGGCCTCCCAGGCCTGGGCCAGGCTGGGCCGCAGCAGTGCCCCCAGCCCTCCAGGAGCCTACGGGCTCTGCCAAGCATAAAAGGACACTGCCCCCAGCCCCGGGGGCTTGGCCTGACAGCCGAGCCCAGAGCAGCAGAGCTGTCACACTCCCCGCTGGTTCTGGTCGCTCTCAGGCGCGAGCAACGCCCGTGGGTGCCCTGGACAGCACAGGAGCAGTACAGGGGCACTTGCCAGGGCCTGGAGAAGCACAGGGGTCAGCTTCTGCACGGCGACACAGCAGGCATGCTGCAGGGGACAGAGCCAATGGCAGCCGGTGTCAGCAGCTCTGTGGGGCTCTCAGACCGCAGCGTCGTCCCCAAGGGCTGCTCTGTCCCTGCCTGCGTGCCTGGCTGATGGGCAGGGCTGGAGGCCTTGGAGAACAGCGGCCATTGCGGGCACGGGGCTCCCAACAGCTGTCCCCTGGCCCAGCTGGGCCCCACTTGAGGAGGAAGGAGGCTGCCAGCCCTGGCCTGGCTGAGCAGCTCCTGCCTCCTTTGGCCTCTGCTCTGGGCCCCACGCTGGCCACCCCGACAGCCCCTGGGCCAGGCTGTGAGAGGGGCTGCTTTGCCCTCACCTTGCTCACTAACATCAGGGCCCTCCTGCTCCCTGTCACACATGATTCTGGTCAGGGGTGAGTCCCTGTGCAGGAACACCACGGTCTCCTCCACGTGCGAGTCCTCTCTCTCCATGGCAGAAAAAAAAGAGTGCTCCTTCATAGCAGCATACTTGTCTTGATACTGTCTCATGGTTTCCGTGGAATCGAAGCACTCAGCTCCCTTTACCTGGGGTATTTGAGGGGCAACTGTATCAAATCCCAGCATTACATTGTTAGAACTGTAGAGAGCAATGGCTAGCTAGCAAAGGTCATGTTCCCATGCAGCAGTTAGCTGGGAAGGAATTAGACAGTAGAGTTCGGTTAGTGTGAGACGTTGCAAAGTCAGGAAGACCTTAGTGATAACTGTTAACTGAGAACAGGACGCTGTGATCAGAAGAATGTGAATTCAGCATAGGTGAGCGATCACAGGAATGTGGAATTAGGTGGAGTTGACCTTAATTGAAAATATCCAATAACGAGCTTGCTTTTGCACTAGGTATGAGCCTAATTATTGAAGCTATATAAGTGGTTTTAGAGTTACCAATAAATGAGACTTGCTGATCATTCATATTGAGTGCTGCATTTCTTCCGCCGAACTCATCAAGGTGCCCAAACAGCAGGGACCTTTGGGACCTTTGGGATCTTTGGGACCTTAAAAAGGAGTTGGAGTCAGCCAAGGGAGTTGGTGTCAGGGGACGGGTCCTCCGCAGCAAGGACGGCCAAACGCAACAGCTGTGCCGTGTTCCAGGCAACCTCACAGGAGAGTCCTGGTCAAAAAGCAACGTTGCCACGCCCCAGGCGTCCTTATAGAAGAGTCCTGCTGTAAGGTGCTGCTGAAACTTTGTAGGGGCTGCAACAGCACGCACTGACAGTAAGATGGAAAGGCAAGCAGCATATGATTTATTTACCTGCTTTTTAGAAAAGCGACAGGTTAAAGATTTTGATTTGTGCAAGGAGCTTCCTGGACTTCTTGCTTATGGGTATGCCCGGGGGTGTTTTCAGAATCCCCATACAGTCCATGAATTAAGTGAGTGGCAAAAATTTGGAGATAAATTGTGGGAAGCTGTTTTAAATGATGATAGAACTGCTAAAAAAAATGGGAAAACTGTGGCGGACAGTTCATAATGTTCTTTTGCAGTATCAGGCTGAAGAGGCAGCTGCCACAAAGGCATCTGCAGCTATGTCAAAAAATAGATCATTAGAGGGAATGAATGAGTGTCCATTGCCACCCGCCACGAATACAGTAATTTTGACTCGCCCCGCGCCATCACTGACCCCTGCCGCAGCTACTAATCCTTTTGTGCCATCTTCAATACCTTCACCTACTAACCTTGCTTCTGGAACGGAGCCTTCGGCACCGTTACCACCCTCCCCTATGAGAAATCCTGAGGTAGGGCATGAGTTAGGTGAGGCTATTGCACGGGAAAGAAGGGAGACATGGGCTGCATTGGCACGGAATATTTTGCAAGATGGTGATCAGGAAATAGAAGACGCTGTTTTGGAAGTAGCATGTCCCGTAACCTTTGCATCAATTCAACGGGGAGGAATACAAGCTCAAATGACAGCTTTAGATTGGAAGTGGTTAGCACAGTTGTGATCTACAGTCAGTAAGTTTGGAGTGACCAGTGAACCGGTTAGACAAAGGATTGATTATTTGTGGGCTACACAGATTTTGTTGCCTGCAGATTGTAGGAGTATTATGAAATTGATTCTTAGTCAGCATCAGTGTGATAAGCAAGAGACCCTTTTGTTCACCTAAACATGTAGCTACGATGCTTTGCAAAACTATGCTTTGTGGAATCAGGATGAGGTTGAAGGTTGCTACTGACGCTTGCATAAATCACTAACGGCCTTGCGAGCTTTCTTGAATTCCAGAAAGTCACCAAAGATAAGCCTTAACAGAAAACAGTGAAGAAAGGTCAAAAGGATAAGACTGAGGAAGACCTATGATCTTCATCCCGCGACCACCAGAAGGCAGAAAAAAGACCCCCTAGCAACCGGAGACACATGGGCAGAGACGCCAGAGAAAGGACACGTAACCCGGAAGCCAGGTTAACAGGGGGAGTACGGAAACCAGCGGCGCGGCAGTTCCGTGGAGCGGGAATTCTCCTGCTCCCCTGTCACCCAGCGCTGATCTATTGCTTATTGCTTGCTTGCTGTAATTAATAAAACTTTTCTCTGATTGAACCAGATCACTCTCTTGAGGGAATTCATAACAAATTTGGTGCCCGTGACTCGGATGCAATCTGTAGGGCAGATTCTCGGCACTGCCAGGGGGGCGCCCCGCTAATATTTAGCGCCCCGGAGGACCGGTTTCTGCCTCGGTTGCACCGACGAACCTAAATTTAAGGCAAGTAGCAAAAGGGAGACTGGTCGACCCCTTAAAATCTGTGCACAGAGTCCGGACGAAGCCGCGGGACGCGTGAGTATTACGGGAACCGTTCGGTTGGGGTCAGGATCCCGGAGTGTGGCGAAGTGGTGTGTGTGTGTGAGAGGGGGACTGGTAGCCAGATTCCCCAAGCGAGTGCGGACCCTCAGTAGTGCGGTTCCCATTGGCCCGCGAGGGCGTGGGCCACGAACCAGGGGAAGTGAAAGAGGCTGTGTGATTTGAAGGCACTCCGGAAGAATGGGGCAGGGGAAGAGCAAGCACCCTGTATCTATTAAACTCCCACCGGTACCTAGAGATAGTCCATTGGGTTTTATACTAGATAATTGGAAGCATTTCCCGGGAACAGAAAATAAAGATAGGGCAAAAATGAATCACTATTGTGTAGAAGTATGGGGAGGAAAGGAAATTTCAAAGAATGTATTTTGGCCTATATTTGGATCAACCGAAGATTGGGTTAAACAAAAATTAAACTCCTGGGTAAATACAAAGATCCTCTTTAGCTCAGAGGAAAGTGCTTATGCAGAGATCTGGGTAGTAAAGCCCGAGGTTTTTATATTTGACAGAGAACTCAGGGGAGGGGAAGGAAAAGAAAAAGAAACCCCGAAAAGAAGATGCTTTGATAATCCCCCCCAACTCCATTTGTACCACCACCACCACCACGAGCCCCTCCCCCTCCAAACCCCGAGGAGGAGGATTTAGACATGCCAGATGTGGGGCCTGTTACCAGGAATAGATCCAGAAGGAACCAGGAGAACCTATTCCCATTAAGAGAGATGCCAATGGGTGGCCCTCAAGCTGGAATAGGGTTTATATCTGTCCCCCTTAGTTCGGGGGATGTTAGAGACTTCAAAAAGGAAATGGGGCATTTGTTGGAAGATCCATTGGGGGTCGCAGAAAGAGTTGATCAATTCTTAGGACCCAATATGTACACATGGGAGGAATTACAATCTATCCTGAATATTTTATTTACGGCAGAAGAGAAAAACATGATTAGAAGAGAAGGAATGCGCATTTGGGATGCTCAGCATGTCCAGGGACCACTGGCAGATGTAAAGTGGCCCCTCCAAAATCCCCATTGGGATGACCAAAATCCAGCGCACAGAATAAATATGCAGGATTTGAGGACTATTATAATTCAAGGAATTAGGGAGGCAGTCCCGAGAGGTCATAATATAAATAAAGCATTCAATGAGAGGCAAAAGAAAGACGAAACTCCTACGGAATGGTTAGAAAGACTAAGAAAGAATTTTCAACTATATTCCGGAATGGATCCAGACACCCAATTGGGGCAAGCACTGCTTAAAGCACAATTTGTGGCAAAAGCCTGGGAGGATATTCGGCGGAAGATAGAAAAATTGGATGGGTGGCAAGACAGAGGTTTGGATGAGCTTTTGCGGGAGGCACAAAAAGTGTATGTTAGGAGAGAAGAGGAGGCTCAGAATCAGCAAATTAAGATGATGGTGTGAGAGAGAGTAGAGATCAAACCTGGAAAGGGAAACAACAGAGACCGATCAGAGATTCAAATGAAAGACAGAACACTAAGGTTTGTTTTTATTGTGGAAAGAAAGGACACTTTAAGAGAGAATGTAGGGTGAGGATCCAGGATGAAAAGATGTTCAAAGAAGACTAGGGGGGTCAGGGGCTCCTTATTCTGGGGACCTGAAAACACCAGAAAGAGCCCTTGATAAAGTTAAAAGTGGGTCCCCAGCACCAAGAAATAACATTCTTGGTAGATACTGGAGCTGAGAGATCAACCATTCAGTTTTTACCTAAAGGATGTAGTATATCCAAAGAAACTGCCACGGTAGTGGGGGCAAAGGGGGAACCCTTTGAAGTGGGGGCTATTAAAGATGTGGTGATAGAATCAGAGTCAAAAATTGGGTTGGGAAATTTTTGATTAGTACCAGAAGCAGATTATAATTTGTTGGGACGGGATTTAATTATTGAATTAGGAATACATTTAGATATAGTTGATAAGGAGGTGAAGATAAAGCTATGCCCTTTAAGAGTGGAAGATGAAGACAAAATAAACCCAGAAGTGTGGTATACACCTGAGAGTGTGGGACAGTTGAGGATAACCCCATTCTCGGTCACTATTAAGAACCCAGAAATCCCAGTTAGAATAAAACAATATCCCTTGTCACTTGAGGGACAAAGAGGGTTGAAACCAGAAATTGACAGACTCTTAAGTAAGGGACTATTAGAACCATGTATGTCACCTTTTAACACACCCATACTGCCAGTAAAGAAGCCAGATGGGACTTATCGCTTGGTACAAGATTTAAGAGAAATTAACAAACACACAGTAGCACGGTTCCCCATAGTTGCAAACCCGTACACATTACTAAGCAAGCCGGGACGCAACAGTTTGTGGTACAGTGTTACAGATTTAAAAGATGCATTCTGGGCCTGCCCCTTTGATGAGACTAGCCGAGATTATTTCGCATTTGAATGGGAAGATCCAGATACGGGGAGGAGACAACAACTGAGATGGACAGTATTCCCCCAGGGATTCACAGAATCCCCCAGTTTGTTTGGGCAGGCATTGGAGCAGATTTTACAGGATTATCAGACAGACCCAGGAGTGACCTTGATACAATATGTAGATGATTTGCTTTTAGCTGGGAAAGAGGAGGAAGATGTAAGGAGAGAGAGTATTAAGTTGTTAAATTTCCTGGGTTTAAAGGGATTGAAAGTATCCAAGGCAAAACTCCAATTTGTAGAAGAAGAAGTAAAATATTTAGGCCATTACCTTAAAAACGGGGAGAAAAAGATAGACCCTGAAGGGATAGAAGGAATTCTGTCACTACCGGTTCCCAAAAATAAAAGGCAGATACATGAAATCTTGGGGTTAACAGGGTACTGTAGACAGTGGATTGAAAACTATAGCAGCAAAGTTAAATTTTTATATCATAAATTGACACAGGAGGGATTAATGAAATGAGTTCAGAAGACACAGAAAAATTTCCGGGAGCTACAAGAAAGTTTAATTCATGCTCCTGTCTTGAGTCTTCCAGATTTGAAAAGACCCTTTCATTTGTTTGTAAATGTGGAAAATGGGATTGCCTTCGGAGTCCTGACTCAGGAGTGGGCAGGGAGAAAGAAGCTGATAGGGTATCTATCAAAGATCTTGGACCCCGTGAGTAAGGGCTGGCCAACTTGTCTGCAAGTAGTAGCAGGATGTGCCCTACTGGTGGAGGAAGCTAGGAAAATCACCTTTAATAGCAATTTGAAGGTAATGTCCCCCCATAACATTCGGGGTGTGTTACAACAAAAGGCGGATAAGTGGATTTCAGATGCTAGACTTCTAAAATATGAAGGAATTTTAGTTGAGGCCCCAAACTTAATATTAGAAACCACTGCTTTACAAAACCCGGCTGCATTTTTGTATGGAGAACCCGAAGGCGAACCTTTGACACATGACTGTAGAACTACAATTCAGGAACAAACCAAAATTAGACCTGATTTGGAAGAAGAGGAATTAGAAAGCGGAGAAAAGCTGCTTGTGGATGGGTCCTCCAGAGTAATAGAAGGAAGGAGGAAAACAGGCTATGCCATCGTACGAGGACCTGATTTGCAAGTCTTAGAATCAGGTCCATTAGACAAATCTTGGTCAGCCCAAGCCTGCGAATTGTATTCAGTATTAAGGGCATTGAAACTACTAGAAGGAAAGGAGGGGACAATATATACAGATTCCAGATATAGTTACGGAGTGGTGCATACGTTCGGTAAACTGTGGGAAGAAAGAGGTTTAATAAACTCCCAAGGGAAATATTTAGTTCATCAAAAACTGATAATTGCAGTATTAAAAGCCCTGAGAAGGCCCAAAAGGTTGGCAGTGGTTCATTTGAAAGGACACCAGAAGGGAATGGACTGGAGGAGTAGAGGAAATAATGCCGCCGACCAGGAGGTGAAACGAGTGGCATTACGAACCATGGTCCTAAAAGAAAGAGGGGGGCATGAAGAAATTTTGAAACATAGGGATAGTGACTTAAGAAGTAGATTTACTGAGGAAGAGAGGTTAAAACTCCCAGAGACAGGAGCAATAGAAAACCCAGAGGGGAGATGGTTTCTCCCAGATGGCCGGGAAGTACTACCAAAAGCCATAGCTCAAAGAATATTAGAAAAAATACATCAAAGGACACATTGGGGAGCACAGGGGTTAACAGACTATTTTGCTGCAAGGTATATGAGCACAGGTATCCGAGACTTAGCTAAGCAAATTACTAGAAGCTGCCTCCCATGTTTACGAACGAATAGGAAAAATCTCAGAAAATTACCGTATGGAGGGAGACCCCTGGCAAAAAGACCCTTTGCAAATATTCAGATTGATTTCACAGAACTACCAAAGGTAGGGAGACTTAAATATCTCCTGGTCCTAGTAGACCATCTCACCCATTTCGTAGAAGCTTTCCCAACATCTAGGGAAACTTCACAAACAGTTGTAAAGGTGTTATTAGAAGAAATAATCCCTAGATATGGAGTACCAGAGACAATAGACTCTGACAAAGGTCCCCACTTTACATCAAAAATAACTCAAGAGGTGGCAGAAGCATTAGGAATAAAGTGGGAACAACACGCCCCTTGGCACCCTCAAAGTTCTGGAAGAGTAGAAAGGATGAATGGGGAAATAAAAAAGCAACTTACCAAGCTGGTGATGGAAAGGAAATTATCATGGGTTAAGCGTGTTCCACTAGCCCTTGTGAATATTCGAACCCAGCCAAGGGCAGATTTGGGAATTTCCCCTTTTGAGATGTTATACGGTATGCCCTATAATATAGAGGAAGTTCAAACACATCCAAACGTGAGTGATCAATACATCAATAAGTACTTAATAAAATTAATGAAGTTCAAAAGGGCATTGTGGGAAAAAGGGATGCTAGCTCCAAGACCACCATTGGATTTTATATTACACCAGGTACAACCCGGAGAGTGGGTGCTGATAAGAAGTTGGAAAGAGAATCCCCTAACACCGAAGTGGGAGGGACCGTATCAAGTCCTACTAACAAGTGATTCTGCAGTCCAAACAGCAGAGAAAGGCTGGACACATGCGAGTCGAATAAAAGGACCTGTGAAGCCACCAAAAGCTAATAACTGGGAAGTGGTTAGCCCGGCTGGGGATTTGAAACTTAAGATATCCCAAACAAAATAACATCTAAGAGCTATTAACTTGCTTAGAAATTTATGAATAGTAAACTCCATAAAGGCTTTTATATAGAATATAAAATACCTCCATCTAGTGGTGAGGAAATATATAATAGAAGTGTTAAAATAGGCTGTGCTTTATGCCGAGGTTGTTATCCTTTTGTCTGTTTTAAATGTATAATATGTGAAGAACATTGGTGGACCCACGGTCATATAGGCTACCCACCAAGAGGGCTGTGTAGATCTTGCTACACTGCCCAGAGGAGACTCACTGATTGGGCCCTAGTAACCAGAATACAAGCGGGAGAGTTTGAGACAGGATCAGAGAAGTGGTGGGCCATCTACTCTAAAGGAGTCAATCCCTCGTATTATTGTTACCATCCAAACGAACCTGCGCCTTTTGTAGCAAATATAGTAGCTGGGTTGTGCAGACGGTGGCTCCAGGAATTGAGGTGCAATACCCCTTTAGTAAAACATAAAAGTTGGGAAAAATCCATACAAAGAATCAGTAAAAGAAGGAGTAATTCCCCTCCTGAAGAGTACTCTTGCTGCCGAGAAGATGGTACACCCCGTGTCCCGCGGCAACCGGGTCGACGACGGCAGAGGCAGAAGAGTAATAAACTGTGGAGGGAAACACTCCAATATACATGGGACCAAAAGGTCATGGTCCTGGAAATGCCACAAGAGTGGGAATGAGACAACCCAGCAAAATAATTTCAGGGGAATCCAAATTGACACTTCACAAAAGAAAAGCCTCTATTATAGCAGGGGAAGCCAATGCTCATTAAAGAAGTCAGTAACATTTATAATCTTAATCAGCACATTTTTTAACATTTAACATTTGTACAAGCAAGACTCACGAACCCTTCAATTGGTCTTTAATTTGATGGGAAGACCAGGTCATTATCCAATCACAGATCACCTCTGAAGCCCCCAGCTTTCAAGTTACACTAGACTCTCTCATTAAGTGGAAGGGTACTAGTTATAAACGGCCCGGGCGTAAGGTACTATATATGTGCCCAGCTTCTAATCCAGGCAGAGGATATTGTAATTATCCTGGTGAATTTTATTGTAGATATTGGGGCTGTGAAACAATTTCCATGGGGTGGAAAGTACAGAACCCAGATAAGCATCTAAAGGTTGAAAGGGGTCCACACGGATGTATAAAGCCCAGGACAGATCCCTCGGGGGCAGTAATGTATGTTGGGACTTGCAAATTTCACTATATCAATATCACACAATCCCAAGACCCTGCGTGGTTATTGGGACGAACTTGGGCTCTCAGGGTATGGGAACCTGGAAAAGATCAGGGAATGCACATTCTTATAAAGGAAGAGGTGGTTCCCCATGATTCGAGATCTGTGGGACCAAATCCAGTGGTGTGGGGAGCAGTAGACCCCAAAGTAAGGGATCAGAATAACCATTCAGAAAAACTAGAAAATAGCAAGTTCCAAGTATCAACCACGGTAGGGATACCCCAAGAATATGGAAACGAAGCCCTTTGGAAAATTTTACAGGCTACCTTTAAAGCGTTAAATAATACACACCCAAATTTAACTAGGGAATGTTGGTTATGCTATAACATTAACCCACCCTTTTATGAAGCCATAGGCTCCATAGCAGAACCAAAAAGGGTAAACGGTACCAATCCTGCTGCCTGCTTATGGAAAACAGGAAGAGAAGATACCCCAGGAATAACATTATCTCGAGTCACTGGAAAAGGAAAATGTCTAGGAAATGTGCCCCCAGATAAGAATCATTTATGTCAGACAAAAATGCAGATTAAGGACCCTTGCAAGCCAGCTCAGTGGCTGATTCCAGCAGCTAATACTAAATGGGTTTGTAACACCTTAGGAGTAACCCCATGTGTTTCTATAACAGCCTTTAATGAAACCTACGAATTTTGCATACAGGTTATAATAGTTCCCAGGATTATTTATCATTCTGAAGAATATGTGTATACACAATACCAAAACCCAGAACATCATTTGGTGAAGCGAGAACCCCTCATGGCACTAACAGTAGCCGTATTGCTAGGCATAGGAGGAGCTGGACTAGGAACAGGTATAGCATCCTTAGCGAATCAACACCAGGGGTTCAGAGAGCTTAGAATTTCAGTAGATGAGGATTTAAGAAGAATCGATAAATCTATAGAAGACCTCACAGACTCCCTAGACTCGCTAGCTGAGGTGGCCTTGCAAAATAGAAGGGGATTAAATCTATTATTTTTACAGCAAGGGGGCCTATGTGCTGCGATCAGGGAAGAATGCTGTGTATATGTAAACAAAAGTGGGGTAGGAAGAGAAACTATGGCCAAATTACGGGAAGGACTGGAAAAGAGAAAGAGAGAACAAGAAATGCAACAAAGTTGGTACGAATCCTGGTTTAACTATTCTCCCTGGTTAACAACTCTGCTATCTACCATAGCGGGACCGCTAATTTGACTAATTTTAGGACTTACTTTTGGCCCTTGCATTTTCAAAAAAATCATTAGCATCATGAAAAGCAAGTTAGAAGCAGCTCACCTTATGTTAATACAAGCTAAATATGAAACCTTAAATGGGGAAGAGACAGAAGATTATTTAGAACTAAGTAAAAGAGAACTACAAAGATTTAGCGAACAAAAGTAAGGCATAGAAAAAGGGGGGGATTGTGATAAGCAGAGACCCTTTTGTTCGCCTAAACATGTAAATACGATGCTTTGCAAAACTATGCTTTGTGGAATCAGGATGAGGTTGAAGGTTGCCACTGACGCTTGCATAAATCACTAACGGCCTTGCGAGCTTTCTTGAATTCCAGAAAGTCACCAAAGATAAGCCTTAACAGAAAACAGTGAAGAAAGGTCAAAAGGATAAGACTGAGGAAGACCTATGATCTTCATCCCGCGACCACCAGAAGGCAGAAAAAAGACCCCCTAGCAACCGGAGACACATGGGCAGAGACGCCAGAGAAAGGACACGTAACCCGGAAGCCGGGTTAAAAGGGGGAGTACGGAAACCAGCGGCGCGGCAGTTGCATGGAGCGGGAATTCTCCTGCTCCCCTGTCGCCCAGCACTGATCTATTGCTTATTGCTTGCTTGCTGTGATTAATAAAACTTTTCTCTGATTGAACCATATCACTCTCTTGAGGGAATTCATAACAATCAGCAGTTGTTGTTTAATGCACAGTGGCAAGCTTATTGTCAAGAAAGTGTAAATGTGCAAAGACAGGCAGGTGATTCACTGCATGGGCTAACTTTGGAAGAACTTACAGGATTAGGAGCATATAGTCAAGTGGAAGCACAAGCTATTCTGGGGCTAGACAAGTTGAGAGAAGGGATGCAGTTAGTGCAAGCTGCATTTGATCGGATTAAGGAGCCAGGAGGTTATTCCATCTTATATGGGTATTAAACAAGGGCCAGATGAGCCATTTGGAGCATTTATTGATAAAGCGGCTGCAGCTATAGAGCGGGCAGGTGTTCCTGAATATATGAGGGGAGCATTATTAAGACCATGTGCCTTACAAAGTTGTAATGCAGCAACCAGGTCAGTTTTAATTCCCTAAATGCTACCTGGACTATTGAAGAGGCATTAGAAAGGATGTCTAATATACCGGTGGGCTCACAGGCAATGTTAGTCCAGGCAATTAAAGAACTAGGGCAAGGGTTAGAAAGCAGGCTGCAGCTACTCAGAGTCAGGTTTTAGCAGCTCTTGCACCCCTACAAGCGGCTACAACCAACAATGGCAGGATTCCAGCCTCCCGACTCAAACGTTTTCGCTGTGGCAACCTTCGACATATTTGGAAGGAATGTACTGTGCCATCTGTTTGGGGCAATCAGTGTCGGTCCAATACCCACGCTGATAATGTCTGCCGCCGGAGATCGGGAAACGGGAAGGCCAGCGCGAGGAGCCGCCGCGCCAGGACACAAATAGCAGCTGCCGGAACATCAGTGCTTCAACTTCCCTCCAGCCTGCCACAGCAGGGAGCCTCGGCCTGGACCTGGCAGCCTCAGTGACTGTGGATTTATTGACATCCAGCCCTACAAGATTCCCTCGGGAATTATTGGACCAGTGATAATAAATGGAAAAGCTGTGGGTGCAATAGTGTTGGGACATTCATCTGCTAGTCTAATGGGACTGTTTATTTTACCTGGAGTAATTGATGTGGACTATTCTGGTGAAATATATATCATGGCATATACGCTGGCACCACCAGCCAGAATTGATAAGGGACAGCGAATTGCACAATTGGTGCCACTACCGCAATATACCCATCAGTTGACACCATTGAAAAATCAATGACAGGGTACAGGTGGATTTGGTTCTACAGGAGGACTTACATTACATACTCTGGACTTAAACACTCGACCCGAGCAAACAGTTGTTCTCAATTATAACGGAGAATCCCATCAATTAGAAGCATTATTGGATACTGGAGCGGACTCAAGCATTGTTGCTCCACAGTATTGGCCCCAGGAATGGCCTTTGTTGCCTAGTACGGTTACTGTTACAGGGGTTAGAGGCTTAACTTTAGTGAAAAAGTCTCCACAAATCCAAATTCAATTAGATGGGAAGGTCATCAGTTCTGTTTTGTCAATTGTCCCATTATCAGACAAGGTTCAATGTCTAATAGGGAGAGATATTTTGTCACAACTTGGTGTTATTTTGACCAGTAAGCACCCTTTAGAAGAGAGGCCATTGTCTGGACTTTCCCACTCCCACTTAAATGGATAATTCAGGAACCAGTATGGGTTGAACAGTGGTCTTTAAAAAGGGAAAGTCTGCAATAAGCTCATCAATTAGTGCTGGAACAATATCAACAAGGACATTTAAAGTTGTCAACAAGTCCTTGGAATACCCCTATTTTTGTTATAAAAAAGAAGTCTGGGAAATATCGGCTTACGTGCAGTAAATGAACAAATGGAGCCAATGGGGGTGCTACAACCCGGTTTGCCCAAGCCTGCAATGTTGCCAAAAGATTGGCCCTTGTTAATAATTGATTTAAAGGACTGTTTTTTCACTATCCCACTGCATGAACAGGATACTTGCAGATTGGCTTTTACCTTGCCTTCATTAAATCGAGCAGAACCAGACATGAGATTTGAATGGACAGTTTTACCACAAGGTATGTGTAATTCTCCTACCTTGTGCCAGCTTGATGTTGATAATGCTTTGCAGCCACTACGTGTTCAGTGGCCTACAACTATTATTTATCATTATATGGACCATATTCTTTTTGCTCAGTCGCAACCTTTTACAGATAAACAAGTTAAAGACATTCAAACACAACTACTTCAGAATGGACTGCTTGTTGCACCTGAGAAAATACAGCTGTCATCCCCATGGAAATATCTCGGGTGGACTGTAACTGAGCAGTATGTTGCCCCTCAGAAACTGTCATTAAACATGTCACTTCTTACTGTTCATGATGCTCAGCTATTGCTAGGAGATTTACAATGGCTTAAACCTGTTGTGGGTATTCCTAATGAGCTTTTACAATCCTTACGACCTTTGTTAAAGGGTACTGATCCTACAGCACCTATACAGGTCACCAGTGAACAACAAGAAGCTCTCAATAAAATAATGGCCTGTATCCAGACAGGTGTTGTTCGTAGCTGAGATCCAGACTTGGACATTAACCTTACTGTATGGTTTGGACCTCAACATCTCATCGGCGCCTTAATGCAACAACAGAAGAAAACAGGGGAGATATGGGTATTAGAGTGGTTGATGCCACCACTACAACAGAGACATACTTTAATTCAAAAAATTGAAATTTTAGCAAATTGGATAAAACAAGGGCGGAAGCGATTGTGGCAAATTATGGGTGCAGATCCAGCTGAAATTCAGATAGCAATAAAAAAGGACACTTTAGATTGGTATTTAATTCACAGTTCGACACTGCAAGAAGCATTGCTTGACAACAGCAGTGTGGGCAGTACTGAGGAAGTGCCTCGAATACCACTACGATGGATAGGCCAGCAGAATTGGATTGAGAAGCCCAAACGATCATTTGTGCCAACAGCAGGGGCATCAAGTGTGTTCACTGATGCTGGAAAGAAATCTCGTACAGCTGCTGCTATATGGCAAGATTCACAAGGACAATGGAACCATCATCCTATTCCAGCTCAAAAGGAGGATACATTACAAATTCTGGAATTAGTCGCTGTTGTTTGGCTTTTGGTGCAGTTTAAGGGTCCTGTTAATGTGGTAACTGATTCTTCATACGTTGCAGGAGTGAGTGACGGTACTGAAAATGCAGACATAAAGGAAGTAAGAAACTTTTGTTTATATAAACTGTTTTTGCAACTTCAAAGAGCAGTAAAATTGAGGATGGCTGCCTTTGCTATTATCCATATTCGTAGCCACAAATGGCATGTGGGTTTAGGAGAAGGAAATGCTAGGGCAGACCGATTGGCTTCACTGTCCCAAAATAGCCCTGTCCCATCACAGATATTAGCTAGAGAAGCTCATGCCATCTTTCACCAAAATGCAAAAGGTCTCCATTGGGAGTTTCCGATACCATTAGAGGAGGCTCGGGCTATTGTCAAAGCATGTCCTATTTGTAGTTTTCATACTCAAGGCAGTGGATTGGGTCTTGGGGTAAACCCTAGAGGATTACAGGCTAATGAGTTGTGGCAAATGGATATTACTCATGTTGCAGAGTTTGGGAGAGTTAAATATGTACATGTCACCGTCGATACTTACAGTCATTACATCTGGGCTACAGCTCAATCTGGCGAGAAAGCACGGAATGTTGAGCGACATTTAGTAAATTGTTTTGCAGTCATGGGAGTTCTACGTTCTATTAAAACAGGCAATGGACCTGCTTATTGTAGTAGTAGAATTAAGCAGGTGATGCAATCATGGGGAATCAAACACATAACAGGGATTCCACATTCCCCCACAAGTCAGGCAATAGTAGAACGAGCAAATGGTACCTTAAAACAATATCCAAATAAATGTAGGGAGATCAAAGATCCACAAGAACAATTATTACGTTGTTTATTTGTTTTAAATTTTCTGTGTATTTTTGGAAACAGTGATTTGCCTGCAGCAGTACATCATAGTGCACGTGAAGCAGAGAAAACTCAAAGTCCAATATGGGTTCGCTATAAAGATCCAAAAACAGGTCTGTGGGGAGGTCCCAGCAAGGTACTGTATTGGGGACTGTCATGGAGTTACTTTACCTTTAAGGGTGTTGGAGTTGCTGGGAAGTGCTTGGAGTCTTTTCTCCTGACCAATTATCGGTCATTGCTGGGAATTGACAGCAGTTTAGGCCATTGAAAAGTGGGATCAACTTGTGAACCCTACCTTAAAATGTAAAAGCAGAGCTCTCTGGGTTCTCTTTGTTTCCTGGCTGTGGAGGGTGGCGGAGCCCCAGGCCTCCCGTCCCTGCCCAGGCCATGCGGCCGGGCGGGGATGGGGCCGGGCCTGCCCCGTCTCCCGGCCGGGAGATGGGGGGGCCCAGGGAAGGTTTTCCTCGGGCCCGGGCCGGGCCGAGCCGATCTCTGGCTCGGCTGCAGGTTTTGCTGTAACTAATTCACTAGAAACTGCCCAGTGAAGAAAGAGAGAGGCCCTGGACTTGCAGCGGGTTGGAACAGCGACTACACGCTCCAGAGCAGCCATGAGGAACTTTCCATCACAGACGGCTCCAGCTCCTGTTCGGCAGAGATCTCCGAACCCTCTACAAAAGCCTGGGCAAGATGTTAACTCTTTCATTACCCAGATGAGACTTGCGGATTAATCTTTTTATCCAGAGAGAGAGAGAGAGAAAGGTCAACATGAAAAGAGACTTTATAAACTACCAGTGACAAGAAAGAAAAGAAGCTTCAAGAAAGGTAGAGAATTAAGAAGATGCTTTAATTAAGCTGAAATATCTCCCTGTTAAAACTATGGAGATGGACAATGAAGTCCTGAAAAGAACTCCTTTAATTCATGATATAAGATCTAGAGAGGAATAGTGTTCAAAGTGTAAATTTGAGTAAAGAGTAATTATAGTATAGTGAAGTGCTGGGAGATTAAAAGCCTTGAGAGGCAATGAGAAAACTGTTGAGAGATTTAAAGCCTTGAGAGGCAATGAGAAAACTGTTTTCTGGTGAAGCTCACAGAAACAGATGAAGAAGACTTTTTTTGCCTTTGAATAACATATCCTTAAAAATGCTATCTCTAGACTCATGGCCCATACATACTTCAGAGTGATGTGAAAATGGGAGGAGTGAACTCTAATAATAGCAGCTCTGAGCAGCTAACATTAGGGCAATAGAAAACTATAACAAAAATAGTTTTCTTGTGAGAAACTCCATAAATTAACAGGAAGAAACTTCTGTTTCTCTATACAGACTGGTGAAAAGACTAGCAAGAACTGGGACTGTTTTAACCATCAGAGTTCCAGAGTTTTTGTCTCTGTTGTCATGTGAACAAGGGAATAGTGGGTAGATATAGATGCTAAATCTGAACTACAGTGCCTGTACAAATTGCAGGCCGCATGGCTCCTCAGGCTGCTTGAGAAAGTATCCTGGGAAAAATATGAGAAGGAATTAAAACAATTCTCAGGGACACTAAACAGCCTTGCAGGTGTTGTTTTGCAGCCTCTTGTTTCTCCTTGCAGGAGACAGTCAGGGGGGCAGAGTGCCCCTGACCAATGATGGTAATGTAGCACTTTGTTAGCCAATAAGAGTTTCTTTTCTGTACTTTCCACGTATCTGTCTATAAGAGAGAGCTGAAGCAATAAACTAAGGAATTCTCGTGTTGTTACTCCCTTGAGAGTCCAGTGTCGTTCTTTCTAGCCGTTCCCAATCGGAACGACAGGTAGATAGGGGATGGAAAGGTTGTTCTGGAAGTTTATTCTGGTGTTCTTATTATTGTGGTTTGTCAATAAACTTTCTTTTTTTTCCCTTTTAAGTTGTATGCCTGTTTTGCTCTTGTTCTTATCCATATCTCACAGCAAGAAGTAAGTAAATTTCTTAGTTATTAGTTTAAAACCACGACAGGGACGTGGTTATCTTTGTGTGTCTACCAACACACAGCCTGTCTGGGTGCCGAGCCGATGGACTAAACCTGCAGATCCCAGTGATTTACCTTCAGCTGATCCAGAAAATTCAGCAGATACTTCTCGCTCTCTACCATCAACATAGAGATGAGACCCTGATGAACTCTCACATGCAAATCTTGTGTACAGTACCAAATTGTGAATGTTATCCTTTTGTATGTTCCATTTGTAAAGTGTGTAAAGGAAAGTGGTAGACACATTCTAAGTGGGGTCGATCGCCAAGAGGGATTTGCACAGAGTGTTACAAGTTTGAAAGAAATTTGACTGAGATTGCATTACAGGAAGGTGTGCAAACAGGACAATTTGAAAAAGGATCTGATCGATGGTGGGAGATTTATGCTTTTGGGATAAATCCGGAAAATTATTGTTATCATCCTAATACCCCTTTACCATATATTATTGAAATAATTGCAATACGTTGTTGCAAAACACTGACAAAAGTCAGGTGTGATATTCCAGGGGTAAAAAATAAAAATTGGGAGCAATTCTTAAAACGGCAGTCTCGAGAAAAAGGGCCTTTCCTTGAAAGTTATCCCTGCTGCCGAGAAGATGGAACACCCCATGGTTCGAAGCAACTGAATCGACGGGCGAGACAGAGGGCTAAAAGAAAAGGGAAGCAAGATCTCACATGGGATCCAGCCAAGATGCTGGCCGAACTGCCGCAATCCGTTTAAAGTCCTTAAAGGGCTATCTCTGATCAGGTTATTGCGGTGGTTTACCATAATAAAGGGAAATGAAGGGTGTGCAGGGAAGCTCTATGCAGTCCTGAGCAACTTCTTGCCTCAGCTGGCAAAACTGAAGCTAGCTACAAGCAAGAATTTAACTCCCCCTATCTCTGCTGGGAAAGAATCAATGCTGAGAGTGGAGGAGAACCTGTGTTTGAACAGACAGCCAAAAGAACACCCCTGGTTTCCCCCCATCCCCTGGGCCTAGCTTAAAGCTGCAGGACCCATGTCCGGGCATAGAGCAGATGACAGGGGAGACAGTGTCATACAGTCAACCTAGACATTGCCCTTGAAAGGTAACCACTCCTTCATGGGCCTGGATACTTTTAGGGAAACATGAAAAGCAAGGCAGTGCTTAGGGAAGCGGTGTTTTTTCAATATATTTGCTAGAAGGAAAACATGGACCAAACTAGCAACGTTCCTTTACTGTGGGAAAAACATCCTCCTGGTTTGGACTACCGAGACAAGGACGGTTGAAACCTCTCCAGTCAGACGTACACAGAAAACTCCCAAGGAATTCTCTGGGTTTCCGCTGAGTCAGTGTAAAAGATGATGTTTCTCGGGAGCTTAATACTAATACTTAATACTAAATTTTTAATACAAAATGTCAAAGTTATTAGATTATTAGATGACAGGCGAATTGCGGTTGGGAGGCAGCTGACGTGGTCCCCAGCTTTATCTCCTGTTCCCAACAGTGATCAGCACGGGCATGAAATCAGGTTCATCTCAGTTTATTGCCGAGAGGTCTAGAGGAACATGTCAATGCACCAAGAGCAGGTTTGGAATCTGTGCAGTGCAAGAGACTCTGCACAAGCTCTCTGGGCAACCGACTGCCAGGGGCAGGAGCCCTGGGGTGGCCATGCCTGAACAGCACCTTTGTGCCTACAGTGCCACCCTCGATGGCTGCCCTGGAGCCTGGGATTGGACCCTGGACTTGCTGCAGGAGTCTCTGGCCTGGTTCCGTGCTGACCAAAGGCTTGGAACCATGTCAGAACCTCGGTTGCCAAGGGGGTGGCCTCAAGTGGCTGCCGGGCATGTGAGGCCATGGCTGCGTGAATCTTGGGAGCAAGATGCTGACGTCAGAGTGGCCATTGTGACGCGTGCGACCAAAGCCCCAAAAGGGAAGGCTGGGCTCAGGCCGTGTGTCAGTGCGACCTGGCAACGGGAGGAGAAGGTAAGACAGGGAAGCAGCTGCCCAGGGACCAGAGGGGCCCCACACCTCGGGCCTCTGGGCCTGTGCTGCAGGCTCACCTGCCTCTCCCTTCCCAGAATCAGCGCAGGAATATCCAGAGGAGACGGCGGTGTTCCTCAGCGCGACGACGGGAGCAGAAGGCGGACAGGAGCAGGGCTCACGCAGGGCTGACCAGGGAGTAGCACCCTCGTAGCTCTGGGCCTGTTCTCCAAACTCCCATCACTTTTCTTCCTCCCACAGAGAGAGGACCAGCACCTGGCGGAGATAGCGGCGTTCCTGGACAGGGACTCAGCGCTGACAGCCGCCATGTGCGACAGGGAGCAGGAGGGCTCTGATGGCAGAGAGCAAGGTGAGGGCAAAGCAGCCCCTCTCACAGCCTGGCCCAGGGGCTGTCGGGGTGGCCAGCGTGGGGCCCAGAGCAGAGGCCAAAGGAGGCAAAAGCTGCTCAGCCAGGCCAGGGCTGGCAGCCTCCTTCCTCCTCAAGTGGGGCCCAGCTGGGCCAGGGGGCAGCTGTTGGGAGCCCCGTGCCCGCAATGGCTGCTGCTCTCCAAGGCCTCAAGCCCTGCCCATCAGGCAGGCACGCAGGCAGGGACAGGGCAGCCCTTGGGGCCGATGCTGCGGGCTGAGAGCCCCACAGAGCTGCTGACGCCCACTGCCATTGTGTCTGTCCCCTGCAGCATGCCTGCTGTGTCGCCGTTCAGAGGCTGACCCGGACACCTGCGGCGACAAACAGGAGAAATACGGGCTCTATGCCCACATCTTCTGCCTGGTGAGTGGCTCCGGGCACTCCCTCCAGCACTGCAAGGGGCAGTCTCTGCCACCCTGTCCTCATCAGCTCTTCCCATTTTCTGCAGTATTTTGCCACGCTGCTTTTCCGGCAAGCAAAAAAATGTGTTGGACTCCTGGGTTTCCTCCTTCCAGATATCCAGCTTGCAGTCAGGCGGGCGGCATGGAAGGTGAGGGCCTGGCAAAAGAGCAGGGAGATTTGTGCCAGGAGAGGCTGGCCAGAGCTTAGCCCAGAGCCCCAGCAAGGAAGGCCGGCCATGCAGCCGGCTGTGGGACAAAGTCTGGCTCCCAGCAGCTCCGTGGAGCCTCTGGCACAGGAGCTCCCCTCACCAGCTGGCTCTGTGGGCTGAGCGCCAGCAGCGGCCCCATCCTGCTCCCTGCCTGCAGCCCTGGGGCGGCCTGGGGAGGTCCCCAGGCTGCCGCTGATGGGGCTGCCTGGCTCATTCCAGCACTGCTGCGTCTGCGGCCAGAGCGGGGCCACCATCCTGTGCTGCAAGGAAGGCTGCAACAGATGGTTCCACCTGCCCTGTGCCAAGGAGGGCGGCTGTGTCACGCAGTACATTGCCCCATACAGGTAGCTCCTCTCCCCTTCTGGCCACCCTTGGGGAAGGACCAAGACTTTCTCATTAGGCCTATCCCTTTGTCCCCAGGTCCTTCTGCCCTGAACACCGTCCAGTGCAGATGGTGCAGGTGACTCCAGAGCCGGGCACCGAATGCCCCATCTGCATGGAGCCAGTGGAGGACAGAATGACCTTCAACACCATCGTGTGCCCGACGTGCAAAAGAGCCTGGTTCCACAGGGACTGCCTCCAGGTGGGAGCCATGCCCTCAGGCCTGGGACACAGCAGGTGCTCAGCAGCACCAGGGATTGGCTCACACTGCTTCTGTTTGCCCTGCAGGGACAGGCCATGCGCGCTGGTCTTTTGCACTTCAGCTGCCCCCTCTGCAGAGATAGTGAGGAATTCCTTGTGGAGATGTTCCGCATGGGGATCCGCACCCCCATCAGGTTGGCGTCCTTCTGCGGGGAGCACAAGGCAGGAGGGTGCAAGTGCTGTGCTGTGCCAGGCCCTGCCCCAGCAGTCCAAGCCCTGCCCCATCCAGGGAGTCTGGACTTGCGCTTCTCAGGGGACTTGGAAAAGCATTGGAGGAAGAGCAGGGTCACCCTGTTACCTCCGTGAGGGCAGGGCAGAAGAAACACATCAGCTTTTCCTTTCTCCATCAGAGGGCCAACATGGGAAGACAACAATGCCTTTGCGGATCTAGGAGAGAGGCACAGCAGGTGCAATGCCAGGGAATGCCTTTACCCAGGAGGCAGGGAGGAGGCAGAGGAAGAGGGGTGAGTTGGGAAGCTGCACCCGGGGCTCTGCAGGGAACCTGTGTCTCAGGAAGGGCTGAAAGCAGAAGGAGCCAGTGGTGCTGGGCTGCACAATCCCATGCTGGGACACTTTGTCTTCAGTGCCATCAACCCGTTTGTTTTCCCAGGCCCTGGGAGCTGCTCTTGTGCTCCTCCTGTGCTGCTGAGGGCACCCACAGGCGCTGCTCTGGCCTGACAGTGAGGACAACCCACTGGGAGTGTGAGAGCTGTGCTGGTCTCGGCACGGGTATGAGGCAAAGCAGGCGGGTGTCCCTGGGCTGGGGCCAGTGCCCAGGCTGGGCACGGCAAAGCCCATGGGCTCCTGGAGGGCTGGGGGCAGTGCTCTGGTCGGGCATGGCCTGCTCCAGGCCTGGCAGGCCTCGGACATTCTTGTTTGCTCTTACAGGTGCCACGGATGAGCCGGAGCTCAATGGCCCCAGCCTGACCGGACAGTCAGGACTGGAATCTTCTCAGGGCCTCTCAGAATCTGAGGCCATCAGCCCCACCAGCAGCCCGGTGTCATCGGCTCTGGCTCCCCGTTCTCCATCTCCAGAGGCCAGCAGCCACAGCAGCCCCCAGCATGCAGCCTCATCCTTGGCAGACAGCAGCAGCCCAAGCACATCAAGGCCAAGACACAGCAGCTCCATGGGCCCTGAGGACAGGGTCCATTCCAGGCGTGCTGGGCCTGACCGCAGGCGAAGCCGCTCTCGCCAGCAGAGTCGGGCCACAGATAGACCCGTCCGGTCACGGAGTCGCCGTGACAGGAGCAGCGGGACAAGACCAAGGGCTGAGAGGCCCAGGCCCAGGGACACACCATCGCAGGCTTCCCCCAGATGCAGCTGCCCCTGCTGTCAAGCTCGGGCCTTAAGTCCACCTGTCTGGTCAAGGAGTCACTGTGACCAGAGCAGCAGGACAACATCAAGGACAGAGAGGCCCAGGCAAAGGCAGACACCATCGCGGGCAGCCCCCAGACTCAGCCGATCCCGCCAGGAAGCTCAGGCCCAGAGTCCACCTGCCCGGTCGAGGAGTCGCCGAGACAGGAGCAGCAGCACAACATCGAGGGCAGAGAGGCCCAGGCAAAGGGAGGCACCATCGCAGGCAGCCCCCAGACGCAGCCGCTCCCGCCTGCCACGTCAAGTCTCGAATCGACCTGTCCAGTCCAGCGGTCTCCAGGACAGGAACAGGAGGACAGCAGCAAATGCTGAGAGGCCCAGGCAAAGGGAGACATCCTCGGGGACGTCCCCCAGACGCAGCCGCTCCCGCCTGCAACGTCGGGCCTCAAACCGACCTGTCCGGTCCAGGAGTCGGCAGGACGGGAGCAGGAGGACAGCAGCCAGTGCTGAGAGGCCCAGGCGCAGGGGGACACCGTCGGGGACGTCGCGCTGGAGCAACCGCTCCCGCCAGCCACGTCGGGCCTCAACTCGAACCTCTAACAGCAGCACGTAGTGTCATCTTCTCTTTCTAGTCCCTCTGTTTGTGGCTGTAAGTGAAGGTGAGAAGGGTCAGTACAGGGACCTTGAGATTTGCAGGTCTGTGGAAAACCCAGATTAGCTCTTGGCATTTCTGTGATCCTTGATTTCTATGTTACCATGTATTGTGAAGGGAAAAGCCACCTGAGGACATAGCTAATCAAAAAGGACACTCATTGCTGCCTTTAGACAGATATTTCCCCACTGCTTCCCCTTGAAAGTGAACCAGTCCTTAATGGCTTGGATACGTTTAGGGAGACATGACGAGCAAGGTGGCTCTTAGGGAAGCTGTCTTTGAAAAGGCCGTGGGCTGTGTTGCTATCCTTGATCAATCTCATTTCAGTATAGCCTTTCTTCAGTAAAGCAGAGGGAGAAGGAAGAGAGTGAGACACTGCCTCAAGTGTCTGGAGAAATCGACTGCGACACTGCTGCTGATTTAAAAGACTTGCTTGGACCTTCAAAGGTCAAACCGGAAAAGACTGTGGAAATAGCCTGGGACCAAGAGGATGCGCAGGACTCTGCCCCAGACGAAGGTCTGGGACCTTTGCCTGAAAACGACGGAACTCAGGAGTCGAGTGCTTTCAAGTTTTCCTTCTTTGAAGACACAGAGGAGTTGGGCATCAAAGAAGGTAACAGCAGAACCCTCCTAACGGAGCCATTTCTAAGGAACAGCTTCTGGCAGGCACTGTAGAGCAATATGGTGTGAAGAAGGTCAGAGGATTTTAATCCAGAGGATTAAATCCAGAGGATTTTCAGCAGCAGAAGTTAGTAATTATGCAGAAGTATTTTGATCTTCATTTCTACTTGCCAAGGTTGTGGGAGATTAATGAGAGGTAACTCCTGCTTGCATCTCAGGAATTTCGAGGTGCACGCCTTGAGAAGGCATTGGGATTTTTGCAGAGTGGTGAAAAAGCTTCTTGTTGTCATCCCCTAAACTTCTCAAAGAGGGAAAAAGGTGACACAGCAGTCATACCAAGTTACCTAGGGCCCAAGAGGATTTTAAGGAAAATGGGTGTTAAGGTAGAGGGAGGAGCAAAATCCTGGAGTTGACCCCAAGCTCCATGAACATTCTGTTAGTTACCAAAATCTATTCCTGGACCTTCAGAAAAAGGAAACTGAATGACACTGAAGGATCATTGGGGTGTCCTAACCTCAGATAAAGTGAGGCCTTATGAAATGAAGATGAAGGAATATTTAATCAAGTCACAGTCAGGTAGGAATGAAAGGAAACCGTGCCGAGTTATCCAAAATATTAAAATGCAACAACACAAAGCAACAAGCCCACCACACTTGTGCTGTATTCAGGAGCTATTCACTGTCTTCTGGATGCAATGATAAATATTTACGAATACATAGGAGATGCCTAGAAGAAAGTGGAAGATCCTGGAGCAGAGCTACAGCTCAGGAAATCAGGGAGGAGAAGATTCTGTCCTTCCTAAATCTGTCTTTCCCGGTATAAATATTTCACTTGAAAGAAGGAATTTTTCCTGGCAAGCAGAGAAATAATCTGGTTTTGGCTTTCTTTCTCTTTTGCTGCTGGTTTTGCAGGGCCTCACATACTTGGAACGATAAAACCGGAAAAAGTCACGTGGCAAGAGGATTCACATTTCCAAGACATCACTTCTGAGGGTGCTGATGATGTCAGAAATTGCAAAGCACCAAGAAAGGCAAGTTCCATTTGTATTTGTTGTCTACTTGGCTGTAGTAGTTGGATGCTGTGGGAATATTAGTGGCAGCACTGAGGAAATGGGAAACTGACACTGCACACCTCTGAGCAAGGAAAGTCATCTTGGAAAACCATTGGTGCTGTGTGGAGTCCAGAGTCCCAGCAGCCCATTGGATGTGAAGTTGAATGTGAAGAGAGAGAAGCTGAGCACAAGAAATGGACTGGGTTGTTTTGGTTTGGCCAACCCCAAACTGAGTTTGGCCACAAGGCAAAGACACAGTCAGTTTTTGTGTCAAACGTGGGGTCTTTTTATAGAAGGCTTTATTTGCATACTATGCAGGAAAGCTCTTCCGTGTATCCCATTTCTCTGAGGCACTACAGCTCTAACTCGTGCCCATGGGATTTGATAGGACCTTTTAGGATGCTAAAACCCCTTTGTACTTGTCTAGGGTTCTTTCTCTACCACGCACAGAAAGTGCTAGAGTTTTCTTCTTCTCCATAGATGACGCACGCCTAAGAGGTATGACACAACTTCTTCAGTCCCCTTTTGTATATTTTTCCCTTTTAAACCCTTACTGGACTTGAGTAAGGAGGAAAAAATGCTGCCTGGTTATGAATGCTCTGTAGTCAAAATTTGCCATCCTTTCTTGTGGTCAAAGTTGTGGTAGAATCCCATGAGACAGTCCTGGTAAAAAATAAAGGCTGAGCAGCTTTCTGCCTTTCCTTTCTTTCAGATAATTACCTCATAGCTATAGGAACGTTTAGAGCTTAGCAGAAAAATAGTCACTAGACAGGTTAGCGAGACATTTGGGAACCTTTCAGGTAGGTCTATCTCCTTTAACTTTTTCCTGTCTTTCTGGTGTTACTGTTAGACATGCCGAGTGTTCTTGTCAGCCACATACGTCCGTGCGGTTCTTCATCCTAATGAATCTGGGGCTTGCTCTTCTGAAGCCAGTGAATTTTCGATTTAAAAACAAAGACAACAACAACAAAAAAAACCATACACAGCCCCCAAAAATTACACAGGCCACCAAAACAATTGCTTGTTCTATTTTGTAGAATATAGTCTCAAGACAGGCTTAAATGACGTTTGTTTCTTGAGACTTGCTAGATAACACGGATGAAATGTATGGCTGTGTTCATACAGTTACTGCCCTGCAATCTTCCAGCCCGTCTGATTTGCAGGGTGTGTCAGAATGGAGATCTCAGCCCCTGGCAGGCAGCGCTTCTGGGGCCAGCTGTGGGATCCTGCTGCTGAGCATTTAATGCAAGAGCTGCTGTTTCACTGCAATTTAGATTGCAGCATGTTCAGGGAGACAGCTGCTGCCTTTCATTTTTCTTAGTACACCAGGCTGCAGTAGGGAACATTTCTGCTGGAGCCAACATGTGGTGGGGGAGAAGAGAATAGGAGGGACGTGGAGGATAGAGCTTCTGACTTTATCGTGTTGTTCATTCATGATTGTTGGGAGCAGCAGCCGAATCAGAAGGGTTGAACCCTATTGATTGGTGTTGTGTTTTCTTTTGTGCACAGGGCCTAAAGTTATTTTGTAGATCTGTAGAGCTCAGTGAAGACAAAGTGGGTTGGGAAGACATATGTAGATTTATTGCTTGAGGTGAGTATGGAACATCTGTTCCCTTGTAACTGTGGCTGAATGCTGAGCATGGGGAGGGAACACGGCTATGGATGTGCATGCAAAATTAATTCAGGACCTCCAGAAGAGCCTGAAACTTTGGAACTGTCAGGGAACAAATGGGTGTTGGTATACTGGTGTGTGTAACATGATGTTGTGATGTCCAGCCAAGTAAACCACTGCATCTCTCTCTGTTACAGGAGCAGCTAGCTAACTAGATGTAAGGGAAGTGTTTAAGAGAAACAGTGACTTTAGAGACTTCTGCAAGTAGTGGATTCAAAAACTTCTCCTAGGAATATGTTAGATTTTCATTAATTTCTGGATCGTCTAAGGAAGCATAAGAATTCCATAGGGAAACTGAACCCAAACTAATAAACCCTTTCTTGAAAAGAATCGTGTCATATTTGTTCCTTGAAGAAGTTGCCAAGCAACCTTACCGTTTAAATCCTTTCAAGGATCTAACAGCAATGTCAAAGGCTGGGCCAGGCTGGGCCGCAGCAGTGCCCCCAGCCCTCCAGGAGCCTACGGGCTCTGCCAAGCATAAAAGGACACTGCCCCCAGCCCCGGGGGCTTGGCCTGACAGCCGAGCCCAGACCAGCAGAGCTGTCACACTCCCCGCTGGTTCTGGTCGCTCTCAGGCACGAGCAACGCCCGTGGGTGCCCTGGACAGCACAGGAGCAGTACAGGGGCACTTGCCAGGGCCTGGAGAAGCACAGGGGTCAGCTTCTGCACGGCGACACAGCAGGCATGCTGCAGGGGACAGACACAATGGCAGCCGGCGTCAGCAGCTCTGTGGGGCTCTCAGCCCGCAGCATCGACCCCAAGAGCTGCTCTGTCCCTGCCTGCGTGCCTGCCTGATGGGCAGGGCTGGAGGCCTTGGAGAACAGCGGCCATTGCGGGCACGGGGCTCCCAACAGCTGCCCCCTGGCCCAGCTGGGCCCCACTTGAGGAGGAAGGAGGCTGCCAGCCCTGGCCTGGCTGAGCAGCTCCTGCCTCCTTTGGCCTCTGCTCTGGGCCCCACGCTGGCCACCCCGACAGCCCCTGGGCCAGGCTGTGGGAGGGGCTGCTTTGCCCTCACCTGGCTCCCTGCCATCAGAGCCCTCCTGCTCCCTGTCACACATGATTCTGGTCAGGGGTGAGTCCCTGTGCAGGAACACCACGGTCTCCTCCACGTGCAAGTCCTCTCTCTCCATGGCAGAAAAAAAAGAGTGCTCCTTCATAGCAGCATACTTGTCTTGATACTGTCTCATGGTTTCAGTGGAATCGAAGCACTCAGCTCCCTTTACCTGGGGTATTTGAGGGGCAACTGTATCAAATCCCAGCATTACATTGTTAGAACTGTAGAGAGCAATGGCTAGCTAGCAAAGGTCATGTTCCCATGCAGCTGTTAGCTGGGAAAGAATTAGACAGTAGAGTTCGGTTAGTGTGAGATGTTGCAAAGTCAGGAAGACCTTAGTGATAACTGCTAACTGAGAACAGGACGCTGTGATCAGAAGAATGTGAATTCAGCATAGGTGAGCGATCACAGGAATGTGGAATTAGGTGGAGTTGACCTTAAATGAAAATATCCAATAACGAGCTTGCTTTTGCACTAGGTGTGAGCCTAATTATTGATGCTATATAAGTGGTTTTAGAGTTACCAATAAATGAGACTTGCTGATCATTCATATTGAGTGCTGCATTTCTTCCGCTGAACTCATCAAGGCACCCAAACAGCAGGGACCTTTGGGATCTTTGGGACCTTAAAAAGGAGTTGGAGTCAGCCAAGGGAGTTGGTGTCAGGGGACGGGTCCTCCGCAGCAAGGACGGCCAAACGCAACAGCTGTGCCGTGTTCCAGGCAACCTCACAGGAGAGTCCTGGTCAAAAAGCAGCGTTGCCGCACCCCAGGCGTCCTTATAGAAGAGTCCTGCTGTAAGGTGCTGCTGAAACTTTGTGGGGGCTGCAACAGCGCGCGCTGACGGTAAGATGGAAAGGCAAGCAGCGTATGATTTATTTACCTGCTTTTTAGAAAAGCGACAGGTTAAAGACTTTGATTTGTGCAAGGAGCTTCCTGGACTTCTTGCTTATGGGTATGCCTGGGGTTGTTTTCAGAATCCCCATACAGTCCATGAATTAAGTGAGTGGCAAAAATTTGGAGATAAATTGTGGGAAGCTCTTTTAAATGATGATAGAACTGCTAAAAAAATGGGAAAACTGTGGCAGACAGTTCATAATGTTCTTTTGCAGTATCAGGCTGAAGAGGCAGCTGCCACAAAGGCATCTGCAGCTATGTCAAAAAATAGATTATTAGAGGGAATGAATGAATGTCCATTGCCACCCGCCACGAATACAGTAATTTTGACTCGCCCCGCGCCGTCACTGACCCCTGCCGCAGCTACTAATCCTTTTGTGCCATCTTCAATTCCTTCACCTACTAACCTTGCTTCTGGAACGGAGCCTTCGGCACCGTTACCACCCTCCCCTATGAGAAATCCTGAGGTAGGGCATGAGTTAGGTGAGGCTATTGCACGGGAAAGAAGGGAGACATGGGCTGCATTGGCACGGAATATTTTGCAAGAGGGTGATCAGGAAATAGCAGACGCTGTATTGGAAGTAGCATGTCCCGTAACCTTTGCATCGATTCAACGGGGAGGAATACAAGCTCAAATGACAGCTTTAGATTGGAAGTGGTTAGCACAGTTGCGATCTACAGTCAGTCAGTTTGGAGTGACCAGTGAACCGGTTAGACAAAGGATTGATTATTTGTGGGCTACACAGATTTTGTTGCCTGCAGATTGTAGGAGTATTATGAAATTGATTCTTAGTCAGCATCAGTGTGATAAGCAAGAGACCCTTTTGTTCGCCTAAACATGTAGCTACGATGCTTTGCAAAACTATGCTTTGTGGAATCAGGATGAGGTTGAAGGTTGCTGCTGACACTTGCATAAATCTCTAACGGCCTTGAGAGCTTTCTTGAATTCCAGAAAGTCACCAAAGATAAGCCTTAACAGAAAACAGTGAAGAAAGGTCAAAAGGATAAGACTGAGGAAGACCTATGATCTTCATCCCGCGACCACCAGAAGGCAGAAAAAAGACCCCCTAGCAACCGGAGACACATGCGCAGAGACGCCAGAGAAAGGACACGTAACCCGGAAGCCGGGTTAAAAGGGGGAGTACGGAAACCAGCGGCGCGGCAGTTGCGTGGAGCGGGAATTCTCCTGCTTCCCTGTCACCCAGTGCTGATCTATTGCTTATTGCTTGCTTGCTGTGATTAATAAAACTTTTCTCTGATTGAACCATATCACTCTCTTGAGGGAATTCATAACAATCAGCAGTTGTTGTTTAATGCACAGTGGCAAGCTTATTGTCAAGAAAGTGTAAATGTGCAAAGACAGGCAGGTGATTCACTGCATGGGCTAACTTTGGAAGAACTTACAGGATTAGGAGCATATAGTCAAGTGGAAGCACAAGCTATTCTGGGGCTAGACAAGTTGAGAGAAGGGATGCGGTTAGTGCAAGCTGCATGTGATCGGATTAAGGAGCCAGGAGGTATTCCATCTTATATGGGTATTAAACAAGGGCCAGATGAGCCATTTGGAGCATTTATTGATAAAGCGGCTGCAGCTATAGAGCGGGCAGGTGTTCCTGAATATATGAGGGGAGCATTATTAAAACCATGTGCCTTACAAAGTTGTAATGCAGCAACCAGGTCAGTTTTAAATTCCCTAAATGCTAACTGGACTATTGAAGAGGCATTAGAAAGGATGTCTAATATACCGGTGGGCTCACAGGCAATGTTAGTCCAGGCAATTAAAGAACTAGGGCAAGGGTTAGAAAGCAGGCTGCAGCTACTCAGAGTCAGGTTTTAGCAGATCTTGCACCCCTACAAGCAGCTACAACCAACAATGGCAGGATTCCAGCCTCCCGACTCAAATGTTTTTGCTGTGGCAACCTTGGACATATTTGGAAGGAATGTACTGTACCCTCTGTTTGGGGCAATCACTGTCGGTCCAATACCCACGCTGATAATGTCTGCCGCCGGCGATCGGGAAACGGGAAGGCCAGCGCGAGGAGCCGCCGCGCCAGGACACAAATAGCAGCTGCCGGAACATCAGTGCTTCAACTTCCCTCCAGCCTGCCACAGCAGGGAGCCTCGGCCTGGACCTGGCAGCCTCAGTGACTGTGGATTTATTGACATCCCAGCCCTACAAGATTCCCACGGGAATTATTGGACCAGTGATAATAAATGGAAAAGCTGTGGGTGCAGTAGTGTTGGGACATTCATCTGCTAGTCTAATGGGACTGTTTATTTTACCTGGAGTAATTGATGTGGACTATTCTGGTGAAATATATATCATGGCATATACGCTGGCACCACCAGCCAGAATTGATAAGGGACAGGGAATTGCACAATTGGTGCCACTACCGCAATATACCCATCAGTTGACACCATTGAAAAATCAATGACAGGGTACAGGTGGATTTGGTTCTACAGGAGGACTTACATTACTTACTCTGGACTTAAACACTTGACCCAAGCAAACAGTTGTTCTCAATTATAACGGAGAATCCCATCAATTAGAAGGATTATTGGATACTGGAGCAGACTCAAGCATTGTTGCTCCACAGTATTGGCCCCAGGAATGGCCTTTGTTGCCTAGTACGGTTACTGTTAAAGGGGTGGGAGGCTTAACTTTGGCAAAAAAGTCTCCACAAATCCAGATTCAATTAGATGGGAAGGTCATCAGTTCTGTTTTGTCAATTGTCCCATTATCAGACAAGGTTCAATTTCTAATAGGGAGAGATATTTTGTCACAACTTGGTGTTATTTTGACCAGTGAGCACCCTTTAGAATAGAGGCCATTGTTTGGACTTTCCCACTCCCACTTAAATGGATAATTCAGGAACCAGTATGGCTTGAACAGTGGCTTTTAAAAAGGGAAAGTCTGCAGTAAGCTCATCAATTAGTGCTGGAACAATATCAACAAGGACATTTAAAGTTGTCAACAAGTCCTTGGAATACCCCTATTTTTGTTATAAAAAAGAAGTCTGGGAAATATCGATTGCTGCATGACTTACGTGCAGTAAATGAACAATTGGAGCCAACGGGGGCACTACAACCCGGTTTGCCCAAGCCTGCAATGTTGCCAAAAGATTGGCCCTTGTTAATAATTGATTTAAAGGACTGTTTTTTCACTATCCCACTGCATGAACAGGATACTTGCAGATTTGCTTTTACCTTGCCTTCATTAAATCGAGCAGAACCAGACATGAGATTTGAATGGACAGTTTTACCACAAGGTATGTGTAATTCTCCTACCTTGTGCCAGCTTGATGTTGATAATGCTTTGCAGCCACTACGTGTTCAGTGGCCTACAACTATTATTTATCATTATATGGACCATATTCTTTTTGCTCAGTCGCAACCTTTTGCAGATAAACAAGTTAAAGACATTCAAACACAACTACTTCAGAATGGACTGCTTGTTGCACCTGAGAAAATACAGCTGTCATCCCCATGGAAATATCTCAGGTGGACTGTAACTGAGCAGTATGTTGCCCCTCAGAAACTGTCATTAAACCTGTCACTTCTTACTGTTCATGATGCTCAGCGATTGCTAGGAGATTTACAATGGCTTAAACCTGTTGTGGGTATTCCTAATGAGCTTTTACAATCCTTACGACCTTTGTTAAAGGGTACTGATCCTACAGCACCTATACAGGTTACCAGTGAACAACAAGAAGCTCTCAATAAAATAATGGACTGTATCCAGACAGGTGTTGTTCGTAGCTGAGATCCAGACTTGGACATTAACCTTACTGTATGGTTTGGACCTCAACATCTCATCGGCGCCTTAATGCAACAACAGAAGAAAACAGGGGAGATATGGGTATTAGAGTGGTTGATGCCACCACTACAACAGAGACATACTTTAATTCAAAAAATTGAAATTTTAGCAAATTGGATAAAACAAGGGCGGAAGCGATTGTGGCAAATTATGGGTGCAGATCCAGCTGAAATTCAGGTAGCAATAAAAAAGGACACTTTAGATTGGTATTTAATTCACAGTTCGACACTGCAAGAAGCATTGCTTGACAACAGCAGTGTGGGCAGTACTGAGGAATTGCCTCGAATACTACTACGATGGATAGGCCAGCAGAATTGGATTGAGAAGCCCAAACGATCATTTGTGCCAACAGCAGGGGCATCAAGTGTGTTCACTGATGCTGGAAAGAAATCTCGTACAGCTGCTGCTATATGGCAAGATTCACAAGGACAATGGAACCATCATCCTATTCCAGCTCAAAAGGAGGATACATTACAAATTCTGGAATTAGTCGCTGTTGTTTGGGTTTTGGTGCAGTTTAAGGGTCCTGTTAACGTGGTAACTGATTCTTCATACGTTGCAGGAGTGAGTGACGGTACTGAAAATGCAGACATAAAGGAAGTAAGAAACCTTTGTTTATATGAACTGTTTTTGCAACTTCAAAGAGCAGTAAAATTGAGGATGGCTGCCTTTGCTATTATCCATATTCGTAGCCACAAATGGCATGTGGGTTTAGGAGAAGGAAATGCTAGGGCAGACCGATTGGCTTCACTGTCCCAAAATAGCCCTGTCCCATCACAGATATTAGCTAGAGAAGCTCATGCTAGATTGCTTGATGGCTATTATGCCATCTTTCACCAAAATGCAAAAGGTCTCCATTGGGAGTTTCCGATACCATTAGAGGAGGCTCGGGCTATTGTCAAAGCATGTCCTATTTGTAGTTTTCATACTCAAGGCAGTGGATTGGGTCTTGGGGTAAACCCTAGAGGATTACAGGCTAATGAGTTGTGGCAAATGGATATTACTCATGTTGCAGAGTTTGGGAGAGTTAAATATGTACATGTCACCGTCGATACTTATAGTCATTACATCTGGGCTACAGCTCAATCTGGCGAGAAAGCACGGAATGTTGAGCGACATTTAGTAAATTGTTTTGCAGTCATGGGAGTTCTACGTTCTATTAAAACAGGCAATGGACCTGCTTATTGTAGTAGTAGAATTAAGCAGGTGATGCAATCATGGGGAATCAAACACATAACAGGGATTCCACATTCCCCCACAAGTCAGGCAATAGTAGAACGAGCAAATGGTAGCTTAAAACAATATCCAAATAAATGTAGGGAGATCAAAGATCCACAAGAACAATTATTACGCTGTTTATTTGTTTTAAATTTTCTGTGTATTTTTGGAAACAGTGATTTGCCTGCAGCAGTACATCATAGTGCACCTGAAGCAGAGAAAACTCAAAGTCCAATATGGGTTCGCTATAAAGATCCAAAAACAGGTCTGTGGGGAGGTCCCAGCAAGGTACTGTATTGGGGACTGTCATGGAGTTACTTTACCTTTAAGGGTGTTGGAGTTGCTGGGAAGTGCTTGGAGTCTTTTCTCCTGGCCAATTATCGGTCATTGCTGGGAATTGACAGCAGTTTAGTCCATTGAAAAGTGGGATCAACTTGTGAACCCTACCTTAAAATGTAAAAGCAGAGCTCTCTGGGTTCTCTTTGTTTTCTGGCTGTGGAGGGTGGCGGAGCCCCAGGCCTCCCGTCCCTGCCCAGGCCATGCGGCCGGGCGGGGATGGGGCCGGGCCTGCCCCGTCTCCCGGCCGGGAGATGGGGGGGCCCAGGGAAGGTTTTCCTCGGGCCCGGGCCGGGCCGAGCCGATCTCTGGCTCGGCTGCAGGTTTTGCTGTAACTAATTCACTAGAAACTGCCCAGTGAAGAAAGAGAGAGGCCCTGGACTTGCAGTGGGTTGGAACAGCGACTACACGCTCCAGAGCAGCCATGAAGAACTTTCCATCACAGACGGCTCCAGCTCCTGTTCGGCAGAGATCTCCGAACCATCTACAAAAGCCTGGGCAAGATGTTAACTCTTTCATTACCCAGATGAGACTTGCGGATTAATCTTTTTATCCAGAGAGAGAGAGAGAGAAAGATCAACATGAAAAGAGACTTTATAAACTACCAGTGACAAGAAAGAAAAGAAGCTTCAAGAAAGGTAGAGAATTAAGAAGATGCTTTAATTAAGCTGAAATATCTCCCTGTTAAAACTATGGAGATGGACAATGAAGTCCTGAAAAGAACTCCTTTAATTCATGATATAAGATCTAGAGAGGAATAGTGTTCAAAGTGTAAATTTGAGTAAAGAGTAATTATAGTATAGTGAAGTGCTGGGAGATTAAAAGCCTTGAGAGGCAATGAGAAAACTGTTGAGAGATTTAAAGCCTTGGGAGGCAATGAGAAAACTGTTTTCTGGTGAAGCTCACAGAAACAGATGAAGAAGACTTTTTTTGCCTTTGAATAACATATCCTTAAAAATGCTATCTCTAGACTCATGGCCCATACATACATCAGAGTGATGTGAAAATGGGAGGAGTGAACTCTAATAATAGCAGCTCTGAGCAGCTAACATTAGGGCAATAGAAAACTATAAGAAAAATAGTTTTCTTGTGAGAAACTCCATAAATTAACAGGAAGAAACTTCTGTTTCCCTATACAGACTGGTGAAAAGACTAGCAAGAACTGGGACTGTTTTAACCATCAGAGTTCCAGAGATTTTGTCTCTGTTGTCATGTGAACAAGGGAATAGTGGGTAGATATAGATGCTAAATCTGAACTACAGTGCCTGTACAAATTGCAGGCCGCATGGCTCCTCAGGCTGCTTGAGAAAGTATCCTGGGAAAAATATGAGAAGGAATTAAAACAATTCTCAGGGACACTAAACAGCCTTGCAGGTGTTGTTTTGCAGCCTCTTGTTTCTCCTTGCAGGAGACAGTCAGGGGGGCAGAGTGCCCCTGACCAATGATGGTAATGTAGCACTTTGTTAGCCAATAAGAGTTTCTTTTCTGTACTTTCCACGTATCTGTCTATAAGAGAGAGCTGAAGCAATAAACTAAGGAATTCTCGTGTTGTGACTCCCTTGAGAGTCCAGTGTCGTTCTTTCTAGCCGTTCCCAATCGGAACGACAGGTAGATAGGGGATGGAAAGGTTGTTCTGGAAGTTTATTCTGGTGTTCTTATTATTGTGGTTTGTCAATAAACTTTCTTTTTTTTCCCTTTTAAGTTGTATGCCTGTTTTGCTCTTGTTCTAATCCATATCTCACAGCAAGAAGTAAGTAATTTTCTTAGTTATTAGTTTAAAACCATGACAGGGACGTGGTTATCTTTGTGTGTCTACCCCCACACGGCCTGTCTGGGTGCCGAGCCGATGGACTAAACCTGCTGATCCCAGTGATTTACCTTCAGCTGATCCAGAAAATTCAGCAAATACTTCCCGCTCTCTACCATCAACATAGAGATGAGACCCTGATGAACTCTCACATGCAAATCTTGTGTACAGTACCAAATTGTGAATGTTATCCTTTTGTATGTTCCATTTGTAAAGTGTGTAAAGAAAAGTGGTAGACACATTCTAAGTGGGGTCGATCGCCAAGAGGGATTTGCACAGAGTGTTACAAGTTTGAAAGAAATTTGACTGAGATTGCATTACAGGAAGGTGTGCAAACAGGACAATTTGAAAAAGGATCTGATCGATGGTGGGAGATTTATGCTTTTGGGATAAATCCGGAAAATTATTGTTATCATCCTAATACCCCTTTACCATATATTATTGAAATAATTGCAATACGTTGTCGCAAAACACTGACAAAAGTCAGGTGTGATATTCCAGGGGTAAAAAATAAAAATTGGGAGCAATTCTTAAAACGGCAGTCTCGAGAAAAAGGGCCTTTCCTTGAAAGTTATCCCTGCTGCCGAGAAGATGGAACACCCCATGGTTCGATGCAACTGAATCGACGGGCGAGACAGAGGGCTAAAAGAAAAGGGAAGCAAGATCTCACATGGGATCCAGCCAAGATGCTGGCCGAACTGCCGCAATCCGTTTAAAGTCCTTAAAGGGCTATCTCTGATCAGGTTATTGCGGTGGTTTACCATAATAAAGGGAAATGAAGGGTGTGCAGGGAAGCTCTATGCAGTCCTGAGCAACTTCTTGCCTCAGCTGGCAAAACTGAAGCTAGCTACAAGCAAGAATTTAACTCCCCCTATCTCTGCTGGGAAAGAATCAATGCTGAGAGTGGAGGAGAACCTGTGTTTGAACAGACAGCCAAAAGAACACCCCTGGTTTCCCCCCATCCCCTGGGCCTAGCTTAAAGCTGCAGGACCCATGTCTGGGCATAGAGCAGATGACAGGGGAGACAGTGTCAAGCAGTCAACCCAGACATTGCCCTTGAAAGGTAACCACTCCTTCATGGGCCTGGATACTTTTAGGGAAACATGAAAAGCAAGGCAGTGCTTAGGGAAGCGGTGTTTTTTCAATATATTTGCTAGAAGGAAAACATGGACCAAACTAGCAACGTTCCTTTACTGTGGGAAAAACATCCTCCTGGTTTGGACTACCGAGACAAGGACGGTTGAAACCTCTCCAGTCAGACGTACACAGAAAACTCCCAAGGAATTCTCTGGGTTTCCGCTGAGTCAGTGTAAAAGATGATGTTTCTCGGGAGCTTTATACTAATACTTAATACTAAATTTTTAATACAAAATGTCAAAGTTATTAGATTATTAGATGACAGGCGAATTGCGGTTGGGAGGCAGCTGACGTGGTCCCCAGCTTTATCTCCTGTTCCCAACAGTGATCAGCACGGGCATGAAATCAGGTTCATCTCAGTTTATTGCCGAGAGGTCTAGAGGAACATGTCAGTGCACCAAGAGCAGGTTTGGAATCTGTGCAGTGCAAGAGACTCTGCACAAGCTCTCTGGGCAACCGACTGCCAGGGGCAGGAGCCCTGGGGTGGCCGTGCCTGAACAGCACCTTTGTGCCTACAGTGCCACCCTCGATGGCTGCCCTGGAGCCTGGGATTGGACCCTGGACTTGCTGCAGGAGTCTCTGGCCAGGTTCCGTGCTGACCAAAGGCTTGGAACCATGTCAGAACCTCGGTTGCCAAGGGGGTGGCCTCAAGTGGCTGCCGGGCATGTGAGGCCATGGCTGCGTGAATCTTGGGAGCAAGATGCTGATGTCAGAGTGGCCATTGTGACGCGTGCGACCAAAGCCCCAAAAGGGAAGGCTGGGCTCAGGCCGTGTGTCACTGCGACCTGGCAACGGGAGGAGAAGGTAAGGCAGGGAAGCAGCTGCCCAGGGACCAGAGGGGCCCCACACCTCGGGCCTCTGGGCCTGTGCTGCAGGCTCACCTGCCTCTCCCTTCCTAGAATCAGCGCAGGAATATCCAGAGGAGACGGCGGTGTTCCTCAGCGCGACGACGGGAGCAGAAGGCGGACAGGAGCAGGGCTCACGCAGGGCTGACCAGGGAGTAGCACCCTCGTAGCTCTGGGCCTGTTCTCCAAACTCCCATCACTTTTCTTCCTCCCACAGAGAGAGAGGACCAGCACCTGGCGGAGACAGCGGCGTTCCTGGACAGGGACTCAGCGCTGACAGCCGCCATGTGCGACAGGGAGCAGGAGGGCTCTGATGGCAGGGAGCCAGGTGAGGGCAAAGCAGCCCCTCCCACAACCTGGCCCAGGGGCTGTCGGGGTGGCCAGCGTGGGGCCCAGAGCAGAGGCCAAAGGAGGCAGGAGCTGCTCAGCCAGGCCAGGGCTGGCAGCCTCCTTCCTCCTCAAGTGGGGCCCAGCTGGGCCAGGGGGCAGCTGTTGGGAGCCCCGTGCCCGCAATGGCCGCTGCTCTCCAAGGCCTCCAGCCCTGCCCATCAGGCAGGCACGCAGGCAGGGACAGAGCAGCCCTTGGGGTCGATGCTGCGGGCTGAGAGCCCCACAGAGCTGCTGACGCCCGCTGCCATTGTGTCTGTCCCCTGCAGCATGCCTGCTGTGTCGCCGTGCAGAGGCTGACCCGGACACCTGCGGCGACAAACAGGAGAAATACGGGCTCTATGCCCACATCTTCTGCCTGGTGAGTGGCTCCGGGCACTCCCTCCAGCATTGCAAGGGGCAGTCCCTGCCACCCTGTCCTCATCAGCTCTTCCCATTTTCTGCAGTATTTTGCCACGCTGCTTTTCCGGCAAGCAAAAAAATGTGTTGGACTCCTGGGTTTCCTCCTTCCAGATATCCAGCTTGCAGTCAGGCGGGCGGCATGGAAGGTGAGGGCCTGGCAAAAGAGCAGGGAGATTTGTGCCAGGAGAGGCTGGCCAGAGCTTAGCCCAGAGCCCCAGCAAGGAAGGCCGGCCATGAAGCCGGCTGTGGGACAAAGTCTGGCTCCCAGCAGCTCCGTGGAGCCTCTGGCACAGGAGCTCCCCTCACCAGCTGGCTCTGTGGGCTGAGCGCCAGCAGCGGCCCCATCCTGCTCTCTGCCTGCAGCCCTGGGGCTGCCTGGGGAGGTCCCCAGGCTGCCGCTGATGGGGCTGCCTGGCTCATTCCAGCACTGCTGCGTCTGCGGCCAGAGCGGGGCCACCATCCTGTGCTGCAAGGAAGGCTGCAACAGATGGTTCCACCTGCCCTGTGCCAAGGAGGGCGGCTGTGTTACACAGTACATTGCCCCATACAGGTAGCTCCTCTCCCCTTCTGGCCACCCTTGGGGAAGGACCAAGACTTTCTCATTAGGCCCATCCCTTTGTCCCCAGGTCCTTCTGCCCTGAACACCGTCCAGTGCAGATGGTGCAGGTGACTCCAGAGCCGGGCACCGAATGCCCCATCTGCATGGAGCCAGTGGAGGACAGAATGACCTTCAACACCATCGTGTGCCCGACGTGCAAAAGAGCCTGGTTCCACAGGGACTGCCTCCAGGTGGGAGCCATGCCCTCAGGCCTGGGACACAGCAGGTGCTCAGCAGCACCAGGGCCTGGCTCACACTGCTTCTGTTTGCCCTGCAGGGACAGGCCATGCGCGCTGGTCTTTTGTACTTCAGCTGCCCCCTCTGCAGAGATAGTGAGGAATTCCTTGTGGAGATGTTCCGCATGGGGATCCGCACCCCCATCAGGTTGGTGTCCTTCTGCGGGGCTCACAAGGCAGGAGGGTGCAAGTGCTGTGCTGTGCCAGGCCCTGCCCCAGCAGTCCAAGCCCTGCCCCATCCAGGGAGTCTGGACTTGCGCTTCTCAGGGGACTTGGAAAAGCATTGGAGGAAGAGCAGGGTCACCCTGTTACCTCCGTGAGGGCAGGGCAGAAGAAACACATCAGCTTTTCCTTTCTCCATCAGAGGGCCAACATGGGAAGACAACAATGCCTTTGCGGATCTAGGAGAGAGGCACAGCAGGTGCAATGCCAGGGAATGCCTTTACCCAGGAGGCAGGGAGGAGGCAGAGGAAGAGGGGTGAGTTGGGAAGCTGCACCCGGGGCTCTGCAGGGAACCAGTGTCTCAGGAAGGGCTGAAAGCAGAAGGAGCCAGTGGTGCTGGGCTGCACAATCCCATGCTGGGACACTTTGTCTTCAGTGCCATCAACCCGTTTGTTTTCCCAGGCCCTGGGAGCTGCTCTTGTGCTCCTCCTGTGCTGCTGAGGGCACCCACAGGCGCTGCTCTGGCCTGACAGTGAGGACAACCCACTGGGAGTGTGAGAGCTGTGCTGGTCTCGGCACGGGTATGAGGCAAAGCAGGCGGGTGTCCCTGGGCTGGGGCCAGTGCCCAGGCTGGGCATGGCAAAGCCCATGGGCTCCTGGAGGGCTGGGGGCAGTGCTCTGGTCGGGCATGGCCTGCTCCAGGCCTGGCAGGCCTCGGACATTCCTGTTTGCTCTTACAGCTGCCACGGATGAGCCAGAGCTCAATGGCCCCAGCCTGACCGGACAGTCAGGACTGGAATCTTCTCAGGGCCTCTCAGAATCTGAGGCCATCAGCCCCACCAGCAGCCCGGAGTCATCGGCTCTGGCTCCCCGTTCTCCATCTCCAGAGGCCAGCAGCCACAGCAGCCCCCAGCGTGCAGCCTCATCCTTGGCAGACAGCAGCAGCCCAAGCACATCAAGGCCAAGACACAGCAGCTCCATGGGCCCTGAGGACAGGGTCCATTCCAGGCGTGCTGGGCCTGACCGCAAGCGAAGCCGCTCTCGCCAGCAGAGTCGGGCCACAGATAGACCCGTCCGGTCACGGAGTCGCCGTGACAGGAGCAGCGAGACAAGACCAAGGGCTGAGAGGCCCAGGCCCAGGGACACACCATCGCAGGCTTCCCCCAGATGCAGCTGCCCCTGCTGTCAAGCTCGGGCCTTAAGTCCACCTGTCTGGTCAAGGAGTCACTGTGACCAGAGCAGCAGGACAACATCAAGGACAGAGAGGCCCAGACAAAGGCAGACACCATCGCGGGCAGCCCCCAGACTCAGCCGATCCCGCCAGGAAGCTCAGGCCCAGAGTCCACCTGCCCGGTCGAGGAGTCGCCGAGACAGGAGCAGCAGCACAACATCGAGGGCAGAGAGGCCCAGGCAAAGGGAGGCACCATCGCAGGCAGCCCCCAGACGCAGCCGCTCCCGACTGCCACGTCAAGTCTCGAATCGACCTGTCCAGTCCAGCGGTCTCCAGGACAGGAACAGGAGGACAGCAGCAAATGCTGAGAGGCCCAGGCAAAGGGAGACATCCTCGGGGACGTCCCCCAGACGCAGCCGCTCCCGCCTGCAACGTCGGGCCTCAAACCGACCTGTCCGGTCCAGGAGTCGGCAGGACGGGAGCAGGAGGACAGCAGCCAGTGCTGAGAGGCCCAGGCGCAGGGGGACACCGTCGGGGACGTCGCGCTGGAGCAACCGCTCCCGCCAGCCACGTCGGGCCTCAACTCGGACCTCTAACAGCAGCACGTAGTGTCATCTTCTCTTTCTAGTCCCTCTGTTTGTGGCTGTAAGTGAAGGTGAGAAGGGTCAGTACAGGGACCTTGAGATTTGCAGGTCTGTGGAAAACCCAGATTAGCTCTTGGCATTTCTGTGATCCTTGATTTCTATGTTACCATGTATTGTGAAGGGAAAAGCCACCTGAGGACATAGCTAATTAAAAAGGACACTCATTGCTGCCTTAAGACAGATATTTCCCCACTGCTTCCCCTTGAAAGTGAACCAGTCCTTAATGGCTTGGATACGTTTAGGGAGACATGACGAGCAAGGTGGCTCTTAGGGAAGCTGTCTTTGAAAAGGCCGTGGGCTGTGTTGCTATCCTTGATCAATCTCATTTCAGTATAGCCTTTCTTCAGTAAAGCAGAGGGAGAAGGAAGAGAGTGAGACACTGCCTCAAGTGTCTGGAGAAATCGACTGCGACACTGCTGCTGATTTAAAAGACTTGCTTGGACCTTCAAAGGTCAAACCGGAAAAGACAGTGGAAATAGCCTGGGACCAAGAGGATGCGCAGGACTCTGCCCCAGACGAACGTCTGGGACCTTTGCCTGAAAACGACGGAACTCAGGAGTCGAGTGCTTTCAAGTTTTCCTTCTTTGAAGACACAGAGGAGTTGGGCATCAAAGAAGGTAACAGCAGAACCCTCCTAACGGAGCCATTTCTAAGGAACAGCTTCTGGCAGGCACTGTAGAGCAATATGGTGTGAAGAAGGTCAGAGGATTTTAATCCAGAGGATTAAATCCAGAGGATTTTCAGCAGCAGAAGTTAGTAATTATGCAGAAGTATTTTGATCTTCATTTCTACTTGCCAAGGTTGTGGGAGATTAATGAGAGTTAACTCCTGCTTGCATCTCAGGAATTTCGAGGTGCACGCCTTGAGAAGGCATTGGGATTTTTGCAGAGTGGTGAAAAAGCTTCTTGTTGTGCCCTAAACTTCTCAAACAAGGAAAAAGGTGACACAGCAGTCATACCAAGTTACCTAGGGCCCAAGAGGATTTTAAGGAAAATGGGTGTTAAGGTAGAGGGATAAGCAAAATCCTGGAGTTGACCGCAAGCTCCATGAACATTCTGTTAGTTACCAAATTCTATTCCTGGACCTTCAGAAAAAGGAAACTGAATGACACTGAAGGATCATTGGGGTGTCCTAACCTCAGATAAAATGAGGCCTTATGAAATGAAGATGAAGGAATATTTAATCAAGTCACAGTCAGGTAGGAATGAAAGGAAGCCGTGCCGAGTTATCCAAAATACTAAAATGCAACAACACAAAGCAACAAGCCCACCACACTTTTGCTGTATTCAGGAGCTATTCACTGTCTTCTGGATGCAATGATAAATATTTACGAATACATAGGAGATGCCTAGAAGAAAGTGGAAGATCCTGGAGCAGAGCTACAGCTCAGGAAATCAGGGAGGAGAAGATTCTGTCCTTCCTAAATCTGTCTTTCCCGGTATAAATATTTCACTTGAAAGAAGGAATTTTTCCTGGCAAGCAGAGAAATAATCTGGTTTTGGCTTTCTTTCTCTTTTGCTGCTGGTTTTGCAGGGCCTCACATACTTGGAACGATAAAACCGGAAAAAGTCACGTGGCAAGAGGATTCACATTTCCAAGACATCACTTCTGAGGGTGCTGATGAGCCGGAGATGTCAGAAATTGCAAAGCACCAAGAAAGGCAAGTTCCATTTGTATTTGTTGTCTACTTGGCTGTAGTAGTTGGATGCTGTGGGAATATTAGTGGCAGCACTGAGGAAATGGGAAACTGACACTGCACACCTCTGAGCAAGGAAAGTCATCTTGGAAAACCACTGGTGCTGTGTGGAGTCCAGAGTCCCAGCAGCCCATTGGATGTGAAGTTGAATGTGAAGAGAGAGAAGCTGAGCACAAGAAATGGACTGGGTTGTTTTGGTTTGGCCAACCCCAAACTGAGTTTGGCCACAAGGCAAAGACACAGTCAGTTTTTGTGTCAAACGTGGGGTCTTTTTATAGAAGGCTTTATTTGCATACTATGCAGGAAAGCTCTTCCGTGTATCCCATTTCTCTGAGGCACTACAGCAATAACTCGTGCCCATGGGATTTGATAGGACCTTTTAGGATGCTAAAACCCCTTTGTACTTGTCTAGGGTTCTTTCTCTACCACGCACAGAAAGTGCTAGAGTTTTCTTCTTCTCCATAGATGACGCACGCCTAAGAGGTACGACACAACTTCTTCAGTCCCCTTTTGTATATTTTTCCCTTTTAAACCCTTACTGGACTTGAGTAAGGAAGAAAAAATGCTGCCTGGTTATGAATGCTCTGTAGTCAAAATTTGCCATCCTTTCTTGTGGTCAAAGTTGTGGTAGAATCCCATGAGACAGTCCTGGTAAAAAATAAAGGCTGAGCAGCTTTCTGCCTTTCCTTTCTTTCAGATAATTACCTCATAGCTATAGGAACGTTTAGAGCTTAGCAGAAAAATAGTCACTAGACAGGTTAGCGAGACATTTGGGATTCTTTCAGGTAGGTCTATCTCCTTTAACTTTTTCCTGTCTTTCTGGTGTTACTGTTAGACATGCCGAGTGTTCTTGTCAGCCACATATGTCCGTGCGGTTCTTCATCCTAATGAATCTGGGGCTTGCTCTTCTGAAGCCAGTGAATTTTCGATTTAAAAACAAAGACAACAACAACAACAAAAACCCATACACAGCCCCCAAAAATTACACAGGCCACCAAAACAATTGCTTGTTCTATTTTGTAGAATATAGTCTCAAGACAGGCTTAAATGACGTTTGTTTCTTGAGACTTGCTAGATAACACGGATGAAATGTATGGCTGTGTTCATACAGTTACTGCCCTGCAATCTTCCAGCCCGTCTGATTTGCAGGGTGTATCAGAATGGAGATCTCAGCCCCTGGCAGGCAGCGCTTCTGGGGCCAGCTGTGGGATCCTGCTGCTGAGCAGTTAATGCAAGAGCTGCTGTTTCACTGCAATTTAGATTGCAGCATGTTCAGGGAGACAGCTGCTGCCTTTCATTTTTCTTAGTACACCAGGCTGCAGTAGGGAACATTTCTGCTGGAGCCAACATGTGGTGGGGGGCAAGAGAATAGGAGGGACGTGGAGGATAGAGCTTCTGACTTTATTGTGTTGTTCATTCATGATTGTTGGGAGCAGCAGCCGAATCAGAAGAGTTGAACCCTATTGATTGGTGTTGTGTTTTCTTTTGTGCACAGGGCCTAAAGTTATTTTTTGTAGATCTGTAGAGCTCAGTGAAGAGAAAGTGGGTTGGGAAGACATATGTAGATTTATTGCTTGAGGTGAGTATGGAACATCTGTTCCCTGGTAGCTGTGGCTGAATGCTGAGCATGGGGAGGGAACACGGCTATGGATGTGCATGCAAAATTAATTCAGGACCTCCAGAAGAGCCTGAAGCTTTGGAACTGTCAGGGAACAAATGGGTGTTGGTATACTGGTGTGTGTAACATGATGTTGTGATGTCCAGCCAAGTAAACCACTGCATCTCTCTCTGTTACAGGAGCAGCTAGCTAACTAGATGTAAGGGAAGTGTTTAAGAGAAACAGTGACTTTAGAGACTTCTGCAAGTAGTGGATTCAAAAACTTCTCCTAGGAATATGTTAGATTTTCATTAATTTCTGGATCGTCTAAGGAAGCATAAGAATTCCATAGGGAAACTGAACCCAAACTAATAAACCCTTTCTTGAAAAGAATCGTGTCATATTTGTTCCTTGAAGAAGCTGCCAAACAACCTTACCTTTTAAATCCTTTAAGGGATCTAACAGGAAAACATATTGACAAACCCGGTTAGGCAGTGTTTCTGATCTGGCGCTGATGCTCTCGGGTTCCGGGGAGCCACGGGAAGGCTCCAGTCCGGACTGTCCGGTCAGGCTGGGGCCACTGAGCTCTGGCTCAGCTTTGGTGGCTGTGAGGGCAATCAGCAATGTCAAAGGCCTCCCAGGCCTGGGCCAGGCTGGGCCAGAGCAGGGCCCCCAGCCCTCCAGAAGCCTACGGGCTCTGCCAAGCCCAAAAGGACACTGCCCCCAGCCCCAGGGGCTTGGCCTGACAGCCGAGCCCAGACCAGCAGAGCTGTCACACTCCCCGCTAGTTGTGGTCGCTCTCAGGCGCGAGCAACGCCCGTGGGTGCCCTGGACAGCACAGGAGCAGCACAGGGGCACTTGCCAGGGCCTGGAGAAGCACAGGGGTCAGCTTCTGCACGGCGACACAGCAGGCATGCTGCAGGGGACAGAGCCAATGGCAGCGGGCATGAGCAGCTCTGTGGGACTCTCAGCCCGCAGCATCGACCCCAAGGGCTGCTCTGTCCCTGCCTGCGTGCCTGCCTGATGGGCAGGGCTGGAGGCCTTGGAGAGCAGCGGCCATTGCGGGCACGGGGCTCCCAACAGCTGCCCCCTGGCCCAGCTGGGCCCCACTTGAGGAGGAAGGAGGCTCCCAGCCCTGGCCTGGCTGAGCAGCTCCTGCCTCCTTTGGCCTCTGCTCTGGGCCTCACGCTGGCCACCCCGACAGCCCCTGGGCCAGGCTGTGAGAGGGGCTGCTTTGCCCTCACCTGGCTCCCTGCCATCAGAGCCCTCCTGCTCCCTGTCACACATGATTCTGGTCAGGGGTGAGTCCCTGTGCAGGAACACCACGGTCTCCTCCACGTGCAAGTCCTCTCTCTCCATGGCAGAAAAAAAAGAGTGCTCCTTCATAGCAGCATACTTGTCTTGATACTGTCTCATGGTTTCAGTGGAATCGAAGCACTCAGCTCCCTTTACCTGGGGTATTTGAGGGGCAACTGTATCAAATCCCAGCATTACATTGTTAGAACTGTAGAGAGCAATGGCTAGCTAGCAAAGGTCATGTTCCCATGCAGCAGTTAGCTGGGAAAGAATTAGACAGTAGAGTTCGGTTAGTGTGAGATGCTGCAAAGTCAGGAAGACCTTAGTGATAACTGTTAACTGAGAACAGGACGCTGTGATCAGAAGAATGTGAATTCAGCATAGGTGAGCGATCACAGGAATGTGGAATTAGGTGGAGTTGACCTTAAATGAAAATATCCAATAACGAGCTTGCTTTTGCACTAGGTATGAGCCTAATTATTGATGCTATATAAGTGGTTTTAGAGTTACCAATAAATGAGACTTGCTGATCATTCATATTGAGTGCTGCATTTCTTCCGCTGAACTCATCAAGGCACCCAAACAGCAGGGACCTTTGGGATCTTTGGGACCTTAAAAAGGAGTTGGAGTCAGCCAAGGGAGTTGGTGTCAGGGGACGGGTCCTCCGCAGCAAGGACGGCCAAACGCAACAGCTGTGCCGTGTTCCAGGCAACCTCACAGGAGAGTCCTGGTCAAAAAGCAGCGTTGCCGCACCCCAGGCGTCCTTATAGAAGAGTCCTGCTGTAAGGTGCTGCTGAAACTTTGTAGGGGCTGCAACAGCGCGCGCTGACGGTAAGATGGAAAGGCAAGCAGCGTATGATTTATTTACCTGCTTTTTAGAAAAGCGACAGGTTAAAGACTTTGATTTGTGCAAGGAGCTTCCTGGACTTCTTGCTTATGGGTATGCCTGGGGTTGTTTTCAGAATCCCCATACAGTCCATGAATTAAGTGAGTGGCAAAAATTTGGAGATAAATTGTGGGAAGCTCTTTTAAATGATGATAGAACTGCTAAAAAAATGGGAAAACTGTGGCAGACAGTTCATAATGTTCTTTTGCAGTATCAGGCTGAAGAGGCAGCTGCCACAAAGGCATCTGCAGCTATGTCAAAAAATAGATTATTAGAGGGAATGAATGAATGTCCATTGCCACCCGCCACGAATACAGTAATTTTGACTCGCCCCGCGCCGTCACTGACCCCTGCCGCAGCTACTAATCCTTTTGTGCCATCTTCAATTCCTTCACCTACTAACCTTGCTTCTGGAACGGAGCCTTCGGCACCGTTACCACCCTCCCCTATGAGAAATCCTGAGGTAGGGCATGAGTTAGGTGAGGCTATTGCACGGGAAAGAAGGGAGACATGGGCTGCATTGGCACGGAATATTTTGCAAGAGGGTGATCAGGAAATAGCAGACGCTGTATTGGAAGTAGCATGTCCCGTAACCTTTGCATCGATTCAACGGGGAGGAATACAAGCTCAAATGACAGCTTTAGATTGGAAGTGGTTAGCACAGTTGCGATCTACAGTCAGTCAGTTTGGAGTGACCAGTGAACCGGTTAGACAAAGGATTGATTATTTGTGGGCTACACAGATTTTGTTGCCTGCAGATTGTAGGAGTATTATGAAATTGATTCTTAGTCAGCATCAGTGTGATAAGCAAGAGACCCTTTTGTTCGCCTAAACATGTAGCTACGATGCTTTGCAAAACTATGCTTTGTGGAATCAGGATGAGGTTGAAGGTTGCTGCTGACACTTGCATAAATCTCTAACGGCCTTGAGAGCTTTCTTGAATTCCAGAAAGTCACCAAAGATAAGCCTTAACAGAAAACAGTGAAGAAAGGTCAAAAGGATAAGACTGAGGAAGACCTATGATCTTCATCCCGCGACCACCAGAAGGCAGAAAAAAGACCCCCTAGCAACCGGAGACACATGCGCAGAGACGCCAGAGAAAGGACACGTAACCCGGAAGCCGGGTTAAAAGGGGGAGTACGGAAACCAGCGGCGCGGCAGTTGCGTGGAGCGGGAATTCTCCTGCTCCCCTGTCACCCAGCGCTGATCTATTGCTTATTGCTTGCTTGCTGTGATTAATAAAACTTTTCTCTGATTGAACCAGATCACTCTCTTGAGGGAATTCATAACAATCAGCAGTTGTTGTTTAATGCACAGTGGCAAGCTTATTGTCAAGAAAGTGTAAATGTGCAAAGACAGGCAGGTGATTCACTGCATGGGCTAACTTTGGAAGAACTTACAGGATTAGGAGCATATAGTCAAGTGGAAGCACAAGCTATTCTGGGGCTAGACAAGTTGAGAGAAGGGATGCGGTTAGTGCAAGCTGCATGTGATCGGATTAAGGAGCCAGGAGGTATTCCATCTTATATGGGTATTAAACAAGGGCCAGATGAGCCATTTGGAGCATTTATTGATAAAGCGGCTGCAGCTATAGAGCGGGCAGGTGTTCCTGAATATATGAGGGGAGCATTATTAAAACCATGTGCCTTACAAAGTTGTAATGCAGCAACCAGGTCAGTTTTAAATTCCCTAAATGCTAACTGGACTATTGAAGAGGCATTAGAAAGGATGTCTAATATACCGGTGGGCTCACAGGCAATGTTAGTCCAGGCAATTAAAGAACTAGGGCAAGGGTTAGAAAGCAGGCTGCAGCTACTCAGAGTCAGGTTTTAGCAGATCTTGCACCCCTACAAGCAGCTACAACCAACAATGGCAGGATTCCAGCCTCCCGACTCAAATGTTTTTGCTGTGGCAACCTTGGACATATTTGGAAGGAATGTACTGTACCCTCTGTTTGGGGCAATCAGTGTCGGTCCAATACCCACGCTGATAATGTCTGCCGCCGGCGATCGGGAAGTGGGAAGGCCAGCGCGAGGAGCCGCCGCGCCAGGACACAAATAGCAGCTGCCGGAACATCAGTGCTTCAACTTCCCTCCAGCCTGCCACAGTAGGGAGCCTCGGCCTGGACCTGGCAGCCTCAGTGACTGTGGATTTATTGACATCCCAGCCCTACAAAATTCCCACGGGAATTATTGGACCAGTGATAATAAATGGAAAAGCTGTGGGTGCAGTAGTGTTGGGACATTCATCTGCTAGTCTAATGGGACTGTTTATTTTACCTGGAGTAATTGATGTGGACTATTCTGGTGAAATATATATCATGGCATATACGCTGGCACCACCAGCCAGAATTGATAAGGGACAGGGAATTGCACAATTGGTGCCACTACCGCAATATACCCATCAGTTGACACCATTGAAAAATCAATGACAGGGTACAGGTGGATTTGGTTCTACAGGAGGACTTACATTACTTACTCTGGACTTAAACACTTGACCCAAGCAAACAGTTGTTCTCAATTATAACGGAGAATCCCATCAATTAGAAGGATTATTGGATACTGGAGCAGACTCAAGCATTGTTGCTCCACAGTATTGGCCCCAGGAATGGCCTTTGTTGCCTAGTACGGTTACTGTTAAAGGGGTGGGAGGCTTAACTTTGGCAAAAAAGTCTCCACAAATCCAGATTCAATTAGATGGGAAGGTCATCAGTTCTGTTTTGTCAATTGTCCCATTATCAGACAAGGTTCAATTTCTAATAGGGAGAGATATTTTGTCACAACTTGGTGTTATTTTGACCAGTGAGCACCCTTTAGAATAGAGGCCATTGTTTGGACTTTCCCACTCCCACTTAAATGGATAATTCAGGAACCAGTATGGCTTGAACAGTGGCTTTTAAAAAGGGAAAGTCTGCAGTAAGCTCATCAATTAGTGCTGGAACAATATCAACAAGGACATTTAAAGTTGTCAACAAGTCCTTGGAATACCCCTATTTTTGTTATAAAAAAGAAGTCTGGGAAATATTGATTGCTGCATGACTTACGTGCAGTAAATGAACAATTGGAGCCAACGGGGGCACTACAACCCGGTTTGCCCAAGCCTGCAATGTTGCCAAAAGATTGGCCCTTGTTAATAATTGATTTAAAGGACTGTTTTTTCACTATCCCACTGCATGAACAGGATACTTGCAGATTTGCTTTTACCTTGCCTTCATTAAATCGAGCAGAACCAGACATGAGATTTGAATGGACAGTTTTACCACAAGGTATGTGTAATTCTCCTACCTTGTGCCAGCTTGATGTTGATAATGCTTTGCAGCCACTACGTGTTCAGTGGCCTACAACTATTATTTATCATTATATGGACCATATTCTTTTTGCTCAGTCGCAACCTTTTGCAGATAAACAAGTTAAAGACATTCAAACACAACTACTTCAGAATGGACTGCTTGTTGCACCTGAGAAAATACAGCTGTCATCCCCATGGAAATATCTCGGGTGGACTGTAACTGAGCAGTATGTTGCCCCTCAGAAACTGTCATTAAACCTGTCACTTCTTACTGTTCATGATGCTCAGCGATTGCTAGGAGATTTACAATGGCTTAAACCTGTTGTGGGTATTCCTAATGAGCTTTTACAATCCTTACGACCTTTGTTAAAGGGTACTGATCCTACAGCACCTATACAGGTTACCAGTGAACAACAAGAAGCTCTCAATAAAATAATGGACTGTATCCAGACAGGTGTTGTTCGTAGCTGAGATCCAGACTTGGACATTAACCTTACTGTATGGTTTGGACCTCAACATCTCATCGGCGCCTTAATGCAACAACAGAAGAAAACAGGGGAGATATGGGTATTAGAGTGGTTGATGCCACCACTACAACAGAGACATACTTTAATTCAAAAAATTGAAATTTTAGCAAATTGGATAAAACAAGGGCGGAAGCGATTGTGGCAAATTATGGGTGCAGATCCAGCTGAAATTCAGATAGCAATAAAAAAGGACACTTTAGATTGGTATTTAATTCACAGTTCGACACTGCAAGAAGCATTGCTTGACAACAGCAGTGTGGGCAGTACTGAGGAATTGCCTCGAATACTACTACGATGGATAGGCCAGCAGAATTGGATTGAGAAGCCCAAACGATCATTTGTGCCAACAGCAGGGGCATCAAGTGTGTTCACTGATGCTGGAAAGAAATCTCGTACAGCTGCTGCTATATGGCAAGATTCACAAGGACAATGGAACCATCATCCTATTCCAGCTCAAAAGGAGGATACATTACAAATTCTGGAATTAGTCGCTGTTGTTTGGGTTTTGGTGCAGTTTAAGGGTCCTGTTAACGTGGTAACTGATTCTTCATACGTTGCAGGAGTGAGTGACGGTACTGAAAATGCAGACATAAAGGAAGTAAGAAACCTTTGTTTATATGAACTGTTTTTGCAACTTCAAAGAGCAGTAAAATTGAGGATGGCTGCCTTTGCTATTATCCATATTCGTAGCCACAAATGGCATGTGGGTTTAGGAGAATGAAATGCTAGGGCAGACCGATTGGCTTCACTGTCCCAAAATAGCCCTGTCCCATCACAGATATTAGCTAGAGAAGCTCATGCTAGATTGCTTGATGGCTATTATGCCATCTTTCACCAAAATGCAAAAGGTCTCCATTGGGAGTTTCCGATACCATTAGAGGAGGCTCGGGCTATTGTCAAAGCATGTCCTATTTGTAGTTTTCATACTCAAGGCAGTGGATTGGGTCTTGGGGTAAACCCTAGAGGATTACAGGCTAATGAGTTGTGGCAAATGGATATTACTCATGTTGCAGAGTTTGGGAGAGTTAAATATGTACATGTCACCGTCGATACTTATAGTCATTACATCTGGGCTACAGCTCAATCTGGCGAGAAAGCACGGAATGTTGAGCGACATTTAGTAAATTGTTTTGCAGTCATGGGAGTTCTACGTTCTATTAAAACAGGCAATGGACCTGCTTATTGTAGTAGTAGAATTAAGCAGGTGATGCAATCATGGGGAATCAAACACATAACAGGGATTCCACATTCCCCCACAAGTCAGGCAATAGTAGAACGAGCAAATGGTAGCTTAAAACAATATCCAAATAAATGTAGGGAGATCAAAGATCCACAAGAACAATTATTACGCTGTTTATTTGTTTTAAATTTTCTGTGTATTTTTGGAAACAGTGATTTGCCTGCAGCAGTACATCATAGTGCACCTGAAGCAGAGAAAACTCAAAGTCCAATATGGGTTCGCTATAAAGATCCAAAAACAGGTCTGTGGGGAGGTCCCAGCAAGGTACTGTATTGGGGACTGTCATGGAGTTACTTTACCTTTAAGGGTGTTGGAGTTGCTGGGAAGTGCTTGGAGTCTTTTCTCCTGGCCAATTATCGGTCATTGCTGGGAATTGACAGCAGTTTAGTCCATTGAAAAGTGGGATCAACTTGTGAACCCTACCTTAAAATGTAAAAGCAGAGCTCTCTGGGTTCTCTTTGTTTTCTGGCTGTGGAGGGTGGCGGAGCCCCAGGCCTCCCGTCCCTGCCCAGGCCATGCGGCCGGGCGGGGATGGGGCCGGGCCTGCCCCGTCTCCCGGCCGGGAGATGGGGGGGCCCAGGGAAGGTTTTCCTCGGGCCCGGGCCGGGCCGAGCCGATCTCTGGCTCGGCTGCAGGTTTTGCTGTAACTAATTCACTAGAAACTGCCCAGTGAAGAAAGAGAGAGGCCCTGGACTTGCAGTGGGTTGGAACAGCGACTACACGCTCCAGAGCAGCCATGAGGAACTTTCCATCACAGACGGCTCCAGCTCCTGTTCGGCAGAGATCTCCGAACCATCTACAAAAGCCTGGGCAAGATGTTAACTCTTTCATTACCCAGATGAGACTTGCGGATTAATCTTTTTATCCAGAGAGAGAGAGAGAGAAAGATCAACATGAAAAGAGACTTTATAAACTACCAGTGACAAGAAAGAAAAGAAGCTTCAAGAAAGGTAGAGAATTAAGAAGATGCTTTAATTAAGCTGAAATATCTCCCTGTTAAAACTATGGAGATGGACAATGAAGTCCTGAAAAGAACTCCTTTAATTCATGATATAAGATCTAGAGAGGAATAGTGTTCAAAGTGTAAATTTGAGTAAAGAGTAATTATAGTATAGTGAAGTGCTGGGAGATTAAAAGCCTTGCGAGGCAATGAGAAAACTGTTGAGAGATTTAAAGCCTTGGGAGGCAATGAGAAAACTGTTTTCTGGTGAAGCTCACAGAAACAGATGAAGAAGACTTTTTTTGCCTTTGAATAACATATCCTTAAAAATGCTATCTCTAGACTCATGGCCCATACATACATCAGAGTGATGTGAAAATGGGAGGAGTGAACTCTAATAATAGCAGCTCTGAGCAGCTAACATTAGGGCAATAGAAAACTATAACAAAAATAGTTTTCTTGTGAGAAACTCCATAAATTAACAGGAAGAAACTTCTGTTTCTCTATACAGACTGGTGAAAAGACTAGCAAGAACTGGGACTGTTTTAACCATCAGAGTTCCAGAGATTTTGTCTCTGTTGTCATGTGAACAAGGGAATAGTGGGTAGATATAGATGCTAAATCTGAACTACAGTGCCTGTACAAATTGCAGGCCGCATGGCTCCTCAGGCTGCTTGAGAAAGTATCCTGGGAAAAATATGAGAAGGAATTAAAACAATTCTCAGGGACACTAAACAGCCTTGCAGGTGTTGTTTTGCAGCCTCTTGTTTCTCCTTGCAGGAGTGTCATGGGGTAGCTTTACCTTTAAGACAGCTTGGAGGGAGAGGAAGTTGAAGCTGCTGGTGGCTGATGGGAGTTTTTCCCTCCTGACCAATTACCAGTCATTTTCAAGAATTGACAGCAGATCTGACCATTAAAAAGTGAATTCAACTTGTAAACACCCCCTTAAGAAGTACAGACAGAATTCTCTTGCTCTCTTTGGTTTCCGGCTTCGGACAAGGTAGCAGGCTCTGTCTTGGCCTCCTCCCCCCCCTCTCCAGGCCTACAAGGCCGCGGGGTGGAGGGGGGGGGAGGGAGAAGAGAAGCAGCGCTGGCCGGCCGAGCTTGGTTTTCAGTTTTTGCTGCTAGACTGAAACTTAACACCATGAACTCTTGCAGTTTTCCTAAAGCTTTTAATTCTTTTACTACCTGGATAAACATACAGATTACTCCTTTTCTCAGAAAGACAGAGAGAGAGACAATCAACATAGAGGAGACATCATAGAACCACCAAAGACAGTGAAGAAAAGAGTTAAGTTTAAATGAGAAAGAGAGAATAAGGAGATGCTTTACAGCTGAAATATCTTTCTGTTAAAGCTATGGAGATGGACAATAATAGTATAAAAAGACTCCTTTAATTCATGATAAGAGTATTAGGAGGAATGAGATATTCAAAGTGTAACTTTTGAGCAGAAGAGAGAGAGAGAGAGTACTTGTGATACTGTGAGTTGCTGGAATTGAGTTGAGTGAAGATTTTGAAGCTTTGGGGGCAAAGAGAAAACTGTTTTCCAGGAAGGCTCACAGAGACAAATGAAGAAGACTTCTGCCTTTGAATAACTTATCCTTAAAAATAAGATTCCTAAACTCTGTGACCCATACACACCTTGGAGATGTGAAATGGGAGGAGAAGATCTAATGACAGATTTCCGGGCAGCTGGCATTAGAGAAATAGAAAACTATGATGAAAAATAGTTTTCTAGTGAGAAACTCCGTAAGCTAACAGAAAGAGACTTCTGTTTCTCTGCAAAGACTGATGAAAGACTGTAGCAAGAATTAAGACTGTTTTTAACCACCAGAATCCTAAAGTTATTTGTCTCTATGTTGTCATGTGTACAGAGAAATAGTTAAAATGTGGAAGATAAGGGGGTTTTCTGAAAGTTTATACTGGTATTCTTGTTCTTGTAGTTTGTTAATAAACTGTCTTTATTCCTTTAAGTCTTAAGCCTGTTTTGCTCTTGTTTTAATCCATATCTCACAACAAAAAAATAAGTAGTTTTTTAGTTACTGGTTTAAAACCACGACATTTAATTGGTGCGTTGGCCGGGAAAATGAAAATTAGCAAATCTAAACTAGTATATTAATAGTGTTACTGTGAGATAAAGGATTAAGTAAGAGCAAAGCATGATTGTCTTAAGTTTATATAGCAGTGATAGTAAAATCTAGGGGTGGAAAGTAGTAAATATTTGTTTCTTCTTTTCTGTCAATTTATTAGTTTTTTAAGTTGTATATTGAATATAATTGATGATTTTTGAGTAAGTGTTTACAAGTTGAAGGGGTGGAATGTCATGGGGTAGCTTTACCTTTAAGACAGCTTGGAGGGAGAGGAAGTTGAAGCTGCTGGTGGCTGATGGGAGTTTTTCCCTCCTGACCAATTACCAGTCATTTTCAAGAATTGACAGCAGATCTGACCATTAAAAAGTGAATTCAACTTGTAAACACCCCCTTAAGAAGTACAGACAGAATTCTCTTGCTCTCTTTGGTTTCCGGCTTCGGACAAGGTAGCAGGCTCTGTCTTGGCCTCCTCCCCCCCCTCTCCAGGCCTACAAGGCCGCGGGGTGGAGGGGGGGGGGAGGGAGAAGAGAAGCAGCGCTGGCCGGCCGAGCTTGGTTTTCAGTTTTTGCTGCTAGACTGAAACTTAACACCATGAACTCTTGCAGTTTTCCTAAAGCTTTTAATTCTTTTACTACCTGGATAAACATACAGATTACTCCTTTTCTCAGAAAGACAGAGAGAGAGACAATCAACATAGAGGAGACATCATAGAACCACCAAAGACAGTGAAGAAAAGAGTTAAGTTTAAATGAGAAAGAGAGAATAAGGAGATGCTTTACAGCTGAAATATCTTTCTGTTAAAGCTATGGAGATGGACAATAATAGTATAAAAAGACTCCTTTAATTCATGATAAGAGTATTAGGAGGAATGAGATATTCAAAGTGTAACTTTTGAGCAGAAGAGAGAGAGAGAGAGTACTTGTGATACTGTGAGTTGCTGGAATTGAGTTGAGTGAAGATTTTGAAGCTTTGGGGGCAAAGAGAAAACTGTTTTCCAGGAAGGCTCACAGAGACAAATGAAGAAGACTTCTGCCTTTGAATAACTTATCCTTAAAAATAAGATTCCTAAACTCTGTGACCCATACACACCTTGGAGATGTGAAATGGGAGGAGAAGATCTAATGACAGATTTCCGGGCAGCTGGCATTAGAGAAATAGAAAACTATGATGAAAAATAGTTTTCTAGTGAGAAACTCCGTAAGCTAACAGAAAGAGACTTCTGTTTCTCTGCAAAGACTGATGAAAGACTGTAGCAAGAATTAAGACTGTTTTTAACCACCAGAATCCTAAAGTTATTTGTCTCTATGTTGTCATGTGTACAGAGAAATAGTTAAAATGTGGAAGATAAGGGGGTTTTCTGAAAGTTTATTCTGGTATTCTTGTTCTTGTAGTTTGTTAATAAACTGTCTTTATTCCTTTAAGTCTTAAGCCTGTTTTGCTCTTGTTTTAATCCATATCTCACAACAAAAAAATAAGTAGTTTTTTAGTTACTGGTTTAAAACCACGACAAGGAGACAGTCAGGGGGGCAGAGTGCCCCTGACCAATGATGGTAATGTAGCACTTTGTTAGCCAATAAGAGTTTCTTTTCTGTACTTTCCACGTATTTGTCTATAAGAGAGAGCTGAAGCAATAAACTAAGGAATTCTCGTGTTGTGACTCCCTTGAGAGTCCAGTGTCGTTCTTTCTAGCCGTTCCCAATCGGAACGACAGGTAGATAGGGGATGGAAAGGTTGTTCTGGAAGTTTATTCTGGTGTTCTTATTATTGTGGTTTGTCAATAAACTTTCTTTTTTTTCCCTTTTAAGTTGTATGCCTGTTTTGCTCTTGTTCTAATCCATATCTCACAGCAAGAAGTAAGTAATTTTCTTAGTTATTAGTTTAAAACCATGACAGGGACGTGGTTATCTTTGTGTGCCTACCCCCACACGGCCTGTCTGGGTGCCGAGCCGATGGACTAAACCTGCTGATCCCAGTGATTTACCTTCAGCTGATCCAGAAAATTCAGCAAATACTTCCCGCTCTCTACCATCAACATAGAGATGAGACCCTGATGAACTCTCACATGCAAATCTTGTGTACAGTACCAAATTGTGAATGTTATCCTTTTGTATGTTCCATTTGTAAAGTGTGTAAAGAAAAGTGGTAGACACATTCTAAGTGGGGTCGATCGCCAAGAGGGATTTGCACAGAGTGTTACAAGTTTGAAAGAAATTTGACTTGAGATTGCATTACAGGAAGGTGTGCAAACAGGACAATTTGAAAAAGGATCTGATCGATGGTGGGAGATTTATGCTTTTGGGATAAATCCGGAAAATTATTGTTATCATCCTAATACCCCTTTACCATATATTATTGAAATAATTGCAATACGTTGTCGCAAAACACTGACAAAAGTCAGGTGTGATATTCCAGGGGTAAAAAATAAAAATTGGGAGCAATTCTTAAAACGGCAGTCTCGAGAAAAAGGGTCTTTCCTTGAAAGTTATCCCTGCTGCCGAGAAGATGGAACACCCCATGGTTCGATGCAACTGAATCGACGGGCGAGACAGAGGGCTAAAAGAAAAGGGAAGCAAGATCTCACATGGGATCCAGCCAAGATGCTGGCCGAACTGCCGCAATCCGTTTAAAGTCCTTAAAGGGCTATCTCTGATCAGGTTATTGCGGTGGTTTACCATAATAAAGGGAAATGAAGGGTGTACAGAGAGGCTGTATGCGGTCCTGAGCAACTTCTTGCCTCAGCTGGCAAAACTGAAGCTAGCTACAAGCAAGAATTTAACTCCCCCTATCTCTGCTGGGAAAGAATCAATGCTGAGAGTGGAGGAGAACCTGTGTTTGAACAGACAGCCAAAAGAACACCCCTGGTTTCCCCCCATCCCCTGGGCCTAGCTTAAAGCTGCAGGACAGAGGTCTGGGCATTGAGCAGATGACAGGGGAGACAGTGTCAAGCAGTCAACCCAGACATTGCCCTTGAAAGGTAACCACTCCTTCATGGGCCTGGATACTTTTAGGGAAACATGAAAAGCAAGGCAGTGCTTAGGGAAGCTGTGTTTTTTCAATATATTTGCTAGAAGGAAAACTTGGACCAAACTAGCAACGTTCCTTTACTGTGGGAAAAACATCCTCCTGGTTTGGACTACCGAGACAAGGACGGTTGAAACCTCTCCAGTCAGACGTACACAGAAAACTCCCAAGGAATTCTCTGGGTTTCCGCTGAGTCAGTGTAAAAGATGATGTTTCTCGGGAGCTTAATACTAATACTTAATACTAAATTTTTAATACAAAATGTCAAAGTTATTAGATTATTAGATGACAGGCGAATTGCGGTTGGGAGGCAGCTGACGTGGTCCCCAGCTTGATAAACACTGTTCCCAACAGTGATCAGCACGGGCATGAAATCAGGTTCATCTCAGTTTATTGCCGAGAGGTCTAGAGGAACATGTCAGTGCACCAAGAGCAGGTTTGGAATCTGTGCAGTGCAAGAGACTCTGCACAAGCTCTCTGGGCAACCGACTGCCAGGGGCAGGAGCCCTGGGGTGGCCGTGCCTGAACAGCACCTTTGTGCCTACAGTGCCACCCTCGATGGCTGCCCTGGAGCCTGGGATTGGACCCTGGACTTGCTGCAGGAGTCTCTGGCCAGGTTCCGTGCTGACCAAAGGCTTGGAACCATGTCAGAACCTCGGTTGCCAAGGGGGTGGCCTCAAGTGGCTGCCGGGCATGTGAGGCCATGGCTGCGTGAATCTTGGGAGCAAGATGCTGATGTCAGAGTGGCCATTGTGACGCGTGCGACCAAAGCCCCAAAAGGGAAGGCTGGGCTCAGGCCGTGTGTCACTGCGACCTGGCAACGGGAGGAGAAGGTAAGGCAGGGAAGCAGCTGCCCAGGGACCAGAGGGGCCCCACACCTCGGGCCTCTGGGCCTGTGCTGCAGGCTCACCTGCCTCTCCCTTCCTAGAATCAGCGCAGGAATATCCAGAGGAGACGGCGGTGTTCCTCAGCGCGACGACGGGAGCAGAAGGCGGACAGGAGCAGGGCTCACGCAGGGCTGACCAGGGAGTAGCACCCTCGTAGCTCTGGGCCTGTTCTCCAAACTCCCATCACTTTTCTTCCTCCCACAGAGAGAGAGGACCAGCACCTGGCGGAGACAGCGGCGTTCCTGGACAGGGACTCAGCGCTGACAGCCGCCATGTGCGACAGGGAGCAGGAGGGCTCTGATGGCAGGGAGCCAGGTGAGGGCAAAGCAGCCCCTCCCACAACCTGGCCCAGGGGCTGTCGGGGTGGCCAGCGTGGGGCCCAGAGCAGAGGCCAAAGGAGGCAGGAGCTGCTCAGCCAGGCCAGGGCTGGCAGCCTCCTTCCTCCTCAAGTGGGGCCCAGCTGGGCCAGGGGGCAGCTGTTGGGAGCCCCGTGCCCGCAATGGCCGCTGCTCTCCAAGGCCTCCAGCCCTGCCCATCAGGCAGGCACGCAGGCAGGGACAGAGCAGCCCTTGGGGTCGATGCTGCGGGCTGAGAGCCCCACAGAGCTGCTGACGCCCGCTGCCATTGTGTCTGTCCCCTGCAGCATGCCTGCTGTGTCGCCGTGCAGAGGCTGACCCGGACACCTGCGGCGACAAACAGGAGAAATACGGGCTCTATGCCCACATCTTCTGCCTGGTGAGTGGCTCCGGGCACTCCCTCCAGCATTGCAAGGGGCAGTCCCTGCCACCCTGTCCTCATCAGCTCTTCCCATTTTCTGCAGTATTTTGCCACGCTGCTTTTCCGGCAAGCAAAAAAATGTGTTGGACTCCTGGGTTTCCTCCTTCCAGATATCCAGCTTGCAGTCAGGCGGGCGGCATGGAAGGTGAGGGCCTGGCAAAAGAGCAGGGAGATTTGTGCCAGGAGAGGCTGGCCAGAGCTTAGCCCAGAGCCCCAGCAAGGAAGGCCGGCCATGAAGCCGGCTGTGGGACAAAGTCTGGCTCCCAGCAGCTCCGTGGAGCCTCTGGCACAGGAGCTCCCCTCACCAGCTGGCTCTGTGGGCTGAGCGCCAGCAGCGGCCCCATCCTGCTCTCTGCCTGCAGCCCTGGGGCTGCCTGGGGAGGTCCCCAGGCTGCCGCTGATGGGGCTGCCTGGCTCATTCCAGCACTGCTGCGTCTGCGGCCAGAGCGGGGCCACCATCCTGTGCTGCAAGGAAGGCTGCAACAGATGGTTCCACCTGCCCTGTGCCAAGGAGGGCGGCTGTGTTACACAGTACATTGCCCCATACAGGTAGCTCCTCTCCCCTTCTGGCCACCCTTGGGGAAGGACCAAGACTTTCTCATTAGGCCCATCCCTTTGTCCCCAGGTCCTTCTGCCCTGAACACCGTCCAGTGCAGATGGTGCAGGTGACTCCAGAGCCGGGCACCGAATGCCCCATCTGCATGGAGCCAGTGGAGGACAGAATGACCTTCAACACCATCGTGTGCCCGACGTGCAAAAGAGCCTGGTTCCACAGGGACTGCCTCCAGGTGGGAGCCATGCCCTCAGGCCTGGGACACAGCAGGTGCTCAGCAGCACCAGGGCCTGGCTCACACTGCTTCTGTTTGCCCTGCAGGGACAGGCCATGCGCGCTGGTCTTTTGTACTTCAGCTGCCCCCTCTGCAGAGATAGTGAGGAATTCCTTGTGGAGATGTTCCGCATGGGGATCCGCACCCCCATCAGGTTGGTGTCCTTCTGCGGGGCTCACAAGGCAGGAGGGTGCAAGTGCTGTGCTGTGCCAGGCCCTGCCCCAGCAGTCCAAGCCCTGCCCCATCCAGGGAGTCTGGACTTGCGCTTCTCAGGGGACTTGGAAAAGCATTGGAGGAAGAGCAGGGTCACCCTGTTACCTCCGTGAGGGCAGGGCAGAAGAAACACATCAGCTTTTCCTTTCTCCATCAGAGGGCCAACATGGGAAGACAACAATGCCTTTGCGGATCTAGGAGAGAGGCACAGCAGGTGCAATGCCAGGGAATGCCTTTACCCAGGAGGCAGGGAGGAGGCAGAGGAAGAGGGGTGAGTTGGGAAGCTGCACCCGGGGCTCTGCAGGGAACCAGTGTCTCAGGAAGGGCTGAAAGCAGAAGGAGCCAGTGGTGCTGGGCTGCACAATCCCATGCTGGGACACTTTGTCTTCAGTGCCATCAACCCGTTTGTTTTCCCAGGCCCTGGGAGCTGCTCTTGTGCTCCTCCTGTGCTGCTGAGGGCACCCACAGGCGCTGCTCTGGCCTGACAGTGAGGACAACCCACTGGGAGTGTGAGAGCTGTGCTGGTCTCGGCACGGGTATGAGGCAAAGCAGGCGGGTGTCCCTGGGCTGGGGCCAGTGCCCAGGCTGGGCATGGCAAAGCCCATGGGCTCCTGGAGGGCTGGGGGCAGTGCTCTGGTCGGGCATGGCCTGCTCCAGGCCTGGCAGGCCTCGGACATTCCTGTTTGCTCTTACAGCTGCCACGGATGAGCCAGAGCTCAATGGCCCCAGCCTGACCGGACAGTCAGGACTGGAATCTTCTCAGGGCCTCTCAGAATCTGAGGCCATCAGCCCCACCAGCAGCCCGGTGTCATCGGCTCTGGCTCCCCGTTCTCCATCTCCAGAGGCCAGCAGCCACAGCAGCCCCCAGCGTGCAGCCTCATCCTTGGCAGACAGCAGCAGCCCAAGCACATCAAGGCCAAGACACAGCAGCTCCATGGGCCCTGAGGACAGGGTCCATTCCAGGCGTGCTGGGCCTGACCGCAGGCGAAGCCGCTCTCGCCAGCAGAGTCGGGCCCCAGATAGACCCGTCCGGTCACGGAGTCGCCGTGACAGGAGCAGCGAGACAAGACCAAGGGCTGAGAGGCCCAGGCCCAGGGACACACCATCGCAGGCTTCCCCCAGATGCAGCTGCCCCTGCTGTCAAGCTCGGGCCTTAAGTCCACCTGTCTGGTCAAGGAGTCACTGTGACCAGAGCAGCAGGACAACATCAAGGACAGAGAGGCCCAGACAAAGGCAGACACCATCGCGGGCAGCCCCCAGACTCAGCCGATCCCGCCAGGAAGCTCAGGCCCAGAGTCCACCTGCCCGGTCGAGGAGTCGCCGAGACAGGAGCAGCAGCACAACATCGAGGGCAGAGAGGCCCAGGCAAAGGGAGGCACCATCGCAGGCAGCCCCCAGACGCAGCCGCTCCCGACTACCACGTCAAGTCTCGAATCGACCTGTCCAGTCCAGCGGTCTCCAGGACAGGAACAGGAGGACAGCAGCAAATGCTGAGAGGCCCAGGCAAAGGGAGACATCCTCGGGGACGTCCCCCAGACGCAGCCGCTCCCGCCTGCAACGTCGGGCCTCAAACCGACCTGTCCGGTCCAGGAGTCGGCAGGACGGGAGCAGGAGGACAGCAGCCAGTGCTGAGAGGCCCAGGCGCAGGGGGACACCGTCGGGGACGTCGCGCTGGAGCAACCGCTCCCGCCAGCCACGTCGGGCCTCAACTCGGACCTCTAACAGCAGCACGTAGTGTCATCTTCTCTTTCTAGTCCCTCTGTTTGTGGCTGTAAGTGAAGGTGAGAAGGGTGAGTACAGGGACCTTGAGATTTGCAGGTCTGTGGAAAACCCAGATTAGCTCTTGGCATTTCTGTGATCCTTGATTTCTATGTTACCATGTATTGTGAAGGGAAAAGCCACCTGAGGACATAGCTAATTAAAAAGGACACTCATTGCTGCCTTTAGACAGATATTTCCACACTGCTTCCCCTTGAAAGTGAACCAGTCCTTAATGGCTTGGATACGTTTAGGGAGACATGACGAGCAAGGTGGCTCTTAGGGAAGCTGTCTTTGAAAAGGCCGTGGGCTGTGTTGCTATCCTTGATCAATCTCATTTCAGTATAGCCTTTCTTCAGTAAAGCAGAGGGAGAAGGAAGAGAGTGAGACACTGCCTCAAGTGTCTGGAGAAATCGACTGCGACACTGCTGCTGATTTAAAAGACTTGCTTGGACCTTCAAAGGTCAAACCGGAAAAGACAGTGGAAATAGCCTGGGACCAAGAGGATGCGCAGGACTCTGCCCCAGACGAACGTCTGGGACCTTTGCCTGAAAACGACGGAACTCAGGAGTCGAGTGCTTTCAAGTTTTCCTTCTTTGAAGACACAGAGGAGTTGGGCATCAAAGAAGGTAACAGCAGAACCCTCCTAACGGAGCCATTTCTAAGGAACAGCTTCTGGCAGGCACTGTAGAGCAATATGGTGTGAAGAAGGTCAGAGGATTTTAATCCAGAGGATTAAATCCAGAGGATTTTCAGCAGCAGAAGTTAGTAATTATGCAGAAGTATTTTGATCTTCATTTCTACTTGCCAAGGTTGTGGGAGATTAATGAGAGTTAACTCCTGCTTGCATCTCAGGAATTTCGAGGTGCACGCCTTGAGAAGGCATTGGGATTTTTGCAGAGTGGTGAAAAAGCTTCTTGTTGTGCCCTAAACTTCTCAAACAAGGAAAAAGGTGACACAGCAGTCATACCAAGTTACCTAGGGCCCAAGAGGATTTTAAGGAAAATGGGTGTTAAGGTAGAGGGAGAAGCAAAATCCTGGAGTTGACCCCAAGCTCCATGAACATTCTGTTAGTTACCAAATTCTATTCCTGGACCTTCAGAAAAAGGAAACTGAATGACACTGAAGGATCATTGGGGTGTCCTAACCTCAGATAAAATGAGGCCTTATGAAATGAAGATGAAGGAATATTTAATCAAGTCACAGTCAGGTAGGAATGAAAGGAAGCCGTGCCGAGTTATCCAAAATACTAAAATGCAACAACACAAAGCAACAAGCCCACCACACTTTTGCTGTATTCAGGAGCTATTCACTGTCTTCTGGATGCAATGATAAATATTTACGAATACATAGGAGATGCCTAGAAGAAAGTGGAAGATCCTGGAGCAGAGCTACAGCTCAGGAAATCAGGGAGGAGAAGATTCTGTCCTTCCTAAATCTGTCTTTCCCGGTATAAATATTTCACTTGAAAGAAGGAATTTTTCCTGGCAAGCAGAGAAATAATCTGGTTTTGGCTTTCTTTCTCTTTTGCTGCTGGTTTTGCAGGGCCTCACATACTTGGAACGATAAAACCGGAAAAAGTCACGTGGCAAGAGGATTCACATTTCCAAGACATCACTTCTGAGGGTGCTGATGAGCCGGAGATGTCAGAAATTGCAAAGCACCAAGAAAGGCAAGTTCCATTTGTATTTGTTGTCTACTTGGCTGTAGTAGTTGGATGCTGTGGGAATATTAGTGGCAGCACTGAGGAAATGGGAAACTGACACTGCACACCTCTGAGCAAGGAAAGTCATCTTGGAAAACCACTGGTGCTGTGTGGAGTCCAGAGTCCCAGCAGCCCATTGGATGTGAAGTTGAATGTGAAGAGAGAGAAGCTGAGCACAAGAAATGGACTGGGTTGTTTTGGTTTGGCCAACCCCAAACTGAGTTTGGCCACAAGGCAAAGACACAGTCAGTTTTTGTGTCAAACGTGGGGTCTTTTTATAGAAGGCTTTATTTGCATACTATGCAGGAAAGCTCTTCCGTGTATCCCATTTCTCTGAGGCACTACAGCAATAACTCGTGCCCATGGGATTTGATAGGACCTTTTAGGATGCTAAAACCCCTTTGTACTTGTCTAGGGTTCTTTCTCTACCACGCACAGAAAGTGCTAGAGTTTTCTTCTTCTCCATAGATGACGCACGCCTAAGAGGTACGACACAACTTCTTCAGTCCCCTTTTGTATATTTTTCCCTTTTAAACCCTTACTGGACTTGAGTAAGGAAGAAAAAATGCTGCCTGGTTATGAATGCTCTGTAGTCAAAATTTGCCATCCTTTCTTGTGGTCAAAGTTGTGGTAGAATCCCATGAGACAGTCCTGGTAAAAAATAAAGGCTGAGCAGCTTTCTGCCTTTCCTTTCTTTCAGATAATTACCTCATAGCTATAGGAACGTTTAGAGCTTAGCAGAAAAATAGTCACTAGACAGGTTAGCGAGACATTTGGGATTCTTTCAGGTAGGTCTATCTCCTTTAACTTTTTCCTGTCTTTCTGGTGTTACTGTTAGACATGCCGAGTGTTCTTGTCAGCCACATATGTCCGTGCGGTTCTTCATCCTAATGAATCTGGGGCTTGCTCTTCTGAAGCCAGTGAATTTTCGATTTAAAAACAAAGACAACAACAACAACAAAAACCCATACACAGCCCCCAAAAATTACACAGGCCACCAAAACAATTGCTTGTTCTATTTTGTAGAATATAGTCTCAAGACAGGCTTAAATGACGTTTGTTTCTTGAGACTTGCTAGATAACACGGATGAAATGTATGGCTGTGTTCATACAGTTACTGCCCTGCAATCTTCCAGCCCGTCTGATTTGCAGGGTGTATCAGAATGGAGATCTCAGCCCCTGGCAGGCAGCGCTTCTGGGGCCAGCTGTGGGATCCTGCTGCTGAGCAGTTAATGCAAGAGCTGCTGTTTCACTGCAATTTAGATTGCAGCATGTTCAGGGAGACAGCTGCTGCCTTTCATTTTTCTTAGTACACCAGGCTGCAGTAGGGAACATTTCTGCTGGAGCCAACATGTGGTGGGGGGCAAGAGAATAGGAGGGACGTGGAGGATAGAGCTTCTGACTTTATTGTGTTGTTCATTCATGATTGTTGGGAGCAGGAGCCGAATCAGAAGAGTTGAACCCTATTGATTGGTGTTGTGTTTTCTTTTGTGCACAGGGCCTAAAGTTATTTTTTGTAGATCTGTAGAGCTCAGTGAAGAGAAAGTGGGTTGGGAAGACATATGTAGATTTATTGCTTGAGGTGAGTATGGAACATCTGTTCCCTGGTAGCTGTGGCTGAATGCTGAGCATGGGGAGGGAACACGGCTATGGATGTGCATGCAAAATTAATTCAGGACCTCCAGAAGAGCCTGAAGCTTTGGAACTGTCAGGGAACAAATGGGTGTTGGTATACTGGTGTGTGTAACATGATGTTGTGATGTCCAGCCAAGTAAACCACTGCATCTCTCTCTGTTACAGGAGCAGCTAGCTAACTAGATGTAAGGGAAGTGTTTAAGAGAAACAGTGACTTTAGAGACTTCTGCAAGTAGTGGATTCAAAAACTTCTCCTAGGAATATGTTAGATTTTCATTAATTTCTGGATCGTCTAAGGAAGCATAAGAATTCCATAGGGAAACTGAACCCAAACTAATAAACCCTTTCTTGAAAAGAATCGTGTCATATTTGTTCCTTGAAGAAGCTGCCAAACAACCTTACCTTTTAAATCCTTTAAGGGATCTAACAGGAAAACATATTGACAAACCCGGTTAGGCAGTGTTTCTGATCTGGCGCTGATGCTCTCGGGTTCCGGGGAGCCACGGGAAGGCTCCAGTCCGGACTGTCCGGTCAGGCTGGGGCCACTGAGCTCTGGCTCAGCTTTGGTGGCTGTGAGGGCAATCAGCAATGTCAAAGGCCTCCCAGGCCTGGGCCAGGCTGGGCCAGAGCAGGGCCCCCAGCCCTCCAGAAGCCTACGGGCTCTGCCAAGCCCAAAAGGACACTGCCCCCAGCCCCAGGGGCTTGGCCTGACAGCCGAGCCCAGACCAGCAGAGCTGTCACACTCCCCGCTAGTTGTGGTCGCTCTCAGGCGCGAGCAACGCCCGTGGGTGCCCTGGACAGCACAGGAGCAGCACAGGGGCACTTGCCAGGGCCTGGAGAAGCACAGGGGTCAGCTTCTGCACGGCGACACAGCAGGCATGCTGCAGGGGACAGAGCCAATGGCAGCGGGCATGAGCAGCTCTGTGGGACTCTCAGCCCGCAGCATCGACCCCAAGGGCTGCTCTGTCCCTGCCTGCGTGCCTGCCTGATGGGCAGGGCTGGAGGCCTTGGAGAGCAGCGGCCATTGCGGGCACGGGGCTCCCAACAGCTGCCCCCTGGCCCAGCTGGGCCCCACTTGAGGAGGAAGGAGGCTCCCAGCCCTGGCCTGGCTGAGCAGCTCCTGCCTCCTTTGGCCTCTGCTCTGGGCCTCACGCTGGCCACCCCGACAGCCCCTGGGCCAGGCTGTGAGAGGGGCTGCTTTGCCCTCACCTGGCTCCCTGCCATCAGAGCCCTCCTGCTCCCTGTCACACATGATTCTGGTCAGGGGTGAGTCCCTGTGCAGGAACACCACGGTCTCCTCCACGTGCAAGTCCTCTCTCTCCATGGCAGAAAAAAAAGAGTGCTCCTTCATAGCAGCATACTTGTCTTGATACTGTCTCATGGTTTCAGTGGAATCGAAGCACTCAGCTCCCTTTACCTGGGGTATTTGAGGGGCAACTGTATCAAATCCCAGCATTACATTGTTAGAACTGTAGAGAGCAATGGCTAGCTAGCAAAGGTCATGTTCCCATGCAGCAGTTAGCTGGGAAAGAATTAGACAGTAGAGTTCGGTTAGTGTGAGATGCTGCAAAGTCAGGAAGACCTTAGTGATAACTGTTAACTGAGAACAGGACGCTGTGATCAGAAGAATGTGAATTCAGCATAGGTGAGCGATCACAGGAATGTGGAATTAGGTGGAGTTGACCTTAAATGAAAATATCCAATAACGAGCTTGCTTTTGCACTAGGTATGAGCCTAATTATTGATGCTATATAAGTGGTTTTAGAGTTACCAATAAATGAGACTTGCTGATCATTCATATTGAGTGCTGCATTTCTTCCGCTGAACTCATCAAGGCACCCAAACAGCAGGGACCTTTGGGATCTTTGGGACCTTAAAAAGGAGTTGGAGTCAGCCAAGGGAGTTGGTGTCAGGGGACGGGTCCTCCGCAGCAAGGACGGCCAAACGCAACAGCTGTGCCGTGTTCCAGGCAACCTCACAGGAGAGTCCTGGTCAAAAAGCAGCGTTGCCGCACCCCAGGCGTCCTTATAGAAGAGTCCTGCTGTAAGGTGCTGCTGAAACTTTGTAGGGGCTGCAACAGCGCGCGCTGACGGTAAGATGGAAAGGCAAGCAGCGTATGATTTATTTACCTGCTTTTTAGAAAAGCGACAGGTTAAAGACTTTGATTTGTGCAAGGAGCTTCCTGGACTTCTTGCTTATGGGTATGCCTGGGGTTGTTTTCAGAATCCCCATACAGTCCATGAATTAAGTGAGTGGCAAAAATTTGGAGATAAATTGTGGGAAGCTCTTTTAAATGATGATAGAACTGCTAAAAAAATGGGAAAACTGTGGCAGACAGTTCATAATGTTCTTTTGCAGTATCAGGCTGAAGAGGCAGCTGCCACAAAGGCATCTGCAGCTATGTCAAAAAATAGATTATTAGAGGGAATGAATGAATGTCCATTGCCACCCGCCACGAATACAGTAATTTTGACTCGCCCCGCGCCGTCACTGACCCCTGCCGCAGCTACTAATCCTTTTGTGCCATCTTCAATTCCTTCACCTACTAACCTTGCTTCTGGAACGGAGCCTTCGGCACCGTTACCACCCTCCCCTATGAGAAATCCTGAGGTAGGGCATGAGTTAGGTGAGGCTATTGCACGGGAAAGAAGGGAGACATGGGCTGCATTGGCACGGAATATTTTGCAAGAGGGTGATCAGGAAATAGCAGACGCTGTATTGGAAGTAGCATGTCCCGTAACCTTTGCATCGATTCAACGGGGAGGAATACAAGCTCAAATGACAGCTTTAGATTGGAAGTGGTTAGCACAGTTGCGATCTACAGTCAGTCAGTTTGGAGTGACCAGTGAACCGGTTAGACAAAGGATTGATTATTTGTGGGCTACACAGATTTTGTTGCCTGCAGATTGTAGGAGTATTATGAAATTGATTCTTAGTCAGCATCAGTGTGATAAGCAAGAGACCCTTTTGTTCGCCTAAACATGTAGCTACGATGCTTTGCAAAACTATGCTTTGTGGAATCAGGATGAGGTTGAAGGTTGCTGCTGACACTTGCATAAATCTCTAACGGCCTTGAGAGCTTTCTTGAATTCCAGAAAGTCACCAAAGATAAGCCTTAACAGAAAACAGTGAAGAAAGGTCAAAAGGATAAGACTGAGGAAGACCTATGATCTTCATCCCGCGACCACCAGAAGGCAGAAAAAAGACCCCCTAGCAACCGGAGACACATGCGCAGAGACGCCAGAGAAAGGACACGTAACCCGGAAGCCGGGTTAAAAGGGGGAGTACGGAAACCAGCGGCGCGGCAGTTGCGTGGAGCGGGAATTCTCCTGCTCCCCTGTCACCCAGCGCTGATCTATTGCTTATTGCTTGCTTGCTGTGATTAATAAAACTTTTCTCTGATTGAACCAGATCACTCTCTTGAGGGAATTCATAACAATCAGCAGTTGTTGTTTAATGCACAGTGGCAAGCTTATTGTCAAGAAAGTGTAAATGTGCAAAGACAGGCAGGTGATTCACTGCATGGGCTAACTTTGGAAGAACTTACAGGATTAGGAGCATATAGTCAAGTGGAAGCACAAGCTATTCTGGGGCTAGACAAGTTGAGAGAAGGGATGCGGTTAGTGCAAGCTGCATGTGATCGGATTAAGGAGCCAGGAGGTATTCCATCTTATATGGGTATTAAACAAGGGCCAGATGAGCCATTTGGAGCATTTATTGATAAAGCGGCTGCAGCTATAGAGCGGGCAGGTGTTCCTGAATATATGAGGGGAGCATTATTAAAACCATGTGCCTTACAAAGTTGTAATGCAGCAACCAGGTCAGTTTTAAATTCCCTAAATGCTAACTGGACTATTGAAGAGGCATTAGAAAGGATGTCTAATATACCGGTGGGCTCACAGGCAATGTTAGTCCAGGCAATTAAAGAACTAGGGCAAGGGTTAGAAAGCAGGCTGCAGCTACTCAGAGTCAGGTTTTAGCAGATCTTGCACCCCTACAAGCAGCTACAACCAACAATGGCAGGATTCCAGCCTCCCGACTCAAATGTTTTTGCTGTGGCAACCTTGGACATATTTGGAAGGAATGTACTGTACCCTCTGTTTGGGGCAATCAGTGTCGGTCCAATACCCACGCTGATAATGTCTGCCGCCGGCGATCGGGAAGTGGGAAGGCCAGCGCGAGGAGCCGCCGCGCCAGGACACAAATAGCAGCTGCCGGAACATCAGTGCTTCAACTTCCCTCCAGCCTGCCACAGTAGGGAGCCTCGGCCTGGACCTGGCAGCCTCAGTGACTGTGGATTTATTGACATCCCAGCCCTACAAAATTCCCACGGGAATTATTGGACCAGTGATAATAAATGGAAAAGCTGTGGGTGCAGTAGTGTTGGGACATTCATCTGCTAGTCTAATGGGACTGTTTATTTTACCTGGAGTAATTGATGTGGACTATTCTGGTGAAATATATATCATGGCATATACGCTGGCACCACCAGCCAGAATTGATAAGGGACAGGGAATTGCACAATTGGTGCCACTACCGCAATATACCCATCAGTTGACACCATTGAAAAATCAATGACAGGGTACAGGTGGATTTGGTTCTACAGGAGGACTTACATTACTTACTCTGGACTTAAACACTTGACCCAAGCAAACAGTTGTTCTCAATTATAACGGAGAATCCCATCAATTAGAAGGATTATTGGATACTGGAGCAGACTCAAGCATTGTTGCTCCACAGTATTGGCCCCAGGAATGGCCTTTGTTGCCTAGTACGGTTACTGTTAAAGGGGTGGGAGGCTTAACTTTGGCAAAAAAGTCTCCACAAATCCAGATTCAATTAGATGGGAAGGTCATCAGTTCTGTTTTGTCAATTGTCCCATTATCAGACAAGGTTCAATTTCTAATAGGGAGAGATATTTTGTCACAACTTGGTGTTATTTTGACCAGTGAGCACCCTTTAGAATAGAGGCCATTGTTTGGACTTTCCCACTCCCACTTAAATGGATAATTCAGGAACCAGTATGGCTTGAACAGTGGCTTTTAAAAAGGGAAAGTCTGCAGTAAGCTCATCAATTAGTGCTGGAACAATATCAACAAGGACATTTAAAGTTGTCAACAAGTCCTTGGAATACCCCTATTTTTGTTATAAAAAAGAAGTCTGGGAAATATCGATTGCTGCATGACTTACGTGCAGTAAATGAACAATTGGAGCCAACGGGGGCACTACAACCCGGTTTGCCCAAGCCTGCAATGTTGCCAAAAGATTGGCCCTTGTTAATAATTGATTTAAAGGACTGTTTTTTCACTATCCCACTGCATGAACAGGATACTTGCAGATTTGCTTTTACCTTGCCTTCATTAAATCGAGCAGAACCAGACATGAGATTTGAATGGACAGTTTTACCACAAGGTATGTGTAATTCTCCTACCTTGTGCCAGCTTGATGTTGATAATGCTTTGCAGCCACTACGTGTTCAGTGGCCTACAACTATTATTTATCATTATATGGACCATATTCTTTTTGCTCAGTCGCAACCTTTTGCAGATAAACAAGTTAAAGACATTCAAACACAACTACTTCAGAATGGACTGCTTGTTGCACCTGAGAAAATACAGCTGTCATCCCCATGGAAATATCTCGGGTGGACTGTAACTGAGCAGTATGTTGCCCCTCAGAAACTGTCATTAAACCTGTCACTTCTTACTGTTCATGATGCTCAGCGATTGCTAGGAGATTTACAATGGCTTAAACCTGTTGTGGGTATTCCTAATGAGCTTTTACAATCCTTACGACCTTTGTTAAAGGGTACTGATCCTACAGCACCTATACAGGTTACCAGTGAACAACAAGAAGCTCTCAATAAAATAATGGACTGTATCCAGACAGGTGTTGTTCGTAGCTGAGATCCAGACTTGGACATTAACCTTACTGAATGGTTTGGACCTCAACATCTCATCGGCGCCTTAATGCAACAACAGAAGAAAACAGGGGAGATATGGGTATTAGAGTGGTTGATGCCACCACTACAACAGAGACATACTTTAATTCAAAAAATTGAAATTTTAGCAAATTGGATAAAACAAGGGCGGAAGCGATTGTGCCAAATTATGGGTGCAGATCCAGCTGAAATTCAGATAGCAATAAAAAAGGACACTTTAGATTGGTATTTAATTCACAGTTCGACACTGCAAGAAGCATTGCTTGACAACAGCAGTGTGGGCAGTACTGAGGAAGTGCCTCGAATACCACTACGATGGATAGGCCAGCAGAATTGGATTGAGAAGCCCAAACGATCATTTGTGCCAACAGCAGGGGCATCAAGTGTGTTCACTGATGCTGGAAAGAAATCTCGTACAGCTGCTGCTATATGGCAAGATTCACAAGGACAATGGAACCATCATCCTATTCCAGCTCAAAAGGAGGATACATTACAAATTCTGGAATTAGTCGCTGTTGTTTGGCTTTTGGTGCAGTTTAAGGGTCCTGTTAATGTGGTAACTGATTCTTCATACGTTGCAGGAGTGAGTGACGGTACTGAAAATGCAGACATAAAGGAAGTAAGAAACCTTTGTTTATATGAACTGTTTTTGCAACTTCAAAGAGCAGTAAAATTGAGGATGGCTGCCTTTGCTATTATCCATATTCGTAGCCACAAATGGCATGTGGGTTTAGGAGAAGGAAATGCTAGGGCAGACCGATTGGTTTCACTGTCCCAAAATAGCCCTGTCCCATCACAGATATTAGCTAGAGAAGCTCATGCTAGATTGCTTGATGGCTATTATGCCATCTTTCACCAAAATGCAAAAGGTCTCCATTGGGAGTTTCCGATACCATTAGAGGAGGCTCGGGCTATTGTCAAAGCATGTCCTATTTGTAGTTTTCATACTCAAGGCAGTGGATTGGGTCTTGGGGTAAACCCTAGAGGATTACAGGCTAATGAGTTGTGGCAAATGGATATTACTCATGTTGCAGAGTTTGGGAGAGTTAAATATGTACATGTCACCGTCGATACTTATAGTCATTACATCTGGGCTACAGCTCAATCTGGCGAGAAAGCACGGAATGTTGAGCGACATTTAGTAAATTGTTTTGCAGTCATGGGAGTTCTACGTTCTATTAAAACAGGCAATGGACCTGCTTATTGTAGTAGTAGAATTAAGCAGGTGATGCAATCATGGGGAATCAAACACATAACAGGGATTCCACATTCCCCCACAAGTCAGGCAATAGTAGAACGAGCAAATGGTAGCTTAAAACAATATCCAAATAAATGTAGGGAGATCAAAGATCCACAAGAACCATTATTACGTTGTTTATTTGTTTTAAATTTTCTGTGTATTTTTGGAAACAGTGATTTGCCTGCAGCAGTACATCATAGTGCACGTGAAGCAGAGAAAACTCAAAGTCCAATATGGGTTCGCTATAAAGATCCAAAAACAGGTCTGTGGGGAGGTCCCAGCAAGGTACTGTATTGGGGACTGTCATGGAGTTACGTTACCTTTAAGGGAGTTGGAGTTGCTGGGAAGTGCTTGGAGTCTTTTCTCCTGACCAATTATCGGTCATTGCTGGGAATTGACAGCAGTTTAGGCCATTGAAAAGTGGGATCAACTTGTGAACCCTACCTTAAAATGTAAAAGCAGAGCTCTCTGGGTTCCCTTTATTTTCTGGCTGTGGAGGGTGGCGGAGCCCCAGGCCTCCCGTCCCTGCCCAGGCCATGTGGCCAGGCAGGGATGGGGCCGGGCCTGCCCCGTCTCCCGGCCGGGAGATGGGGGGGCCCAGGGAAGGTTTTCCTCGGGCCCGGGCCGGGCCGAGCCGATCTCTGGCTCGGCTGCAGGTTTTGCTGTAACTAATTCACTAGAAACTGCCCAGTGAAGAAAGAGAGAGGCCCTGGACTTGCAGTGGGTTGGAACAGCGACTACACGCTCCAGAGCAGCCATGAAGAACTTTCCATCACAGACGGCTCCAGCTCCTGTTCGGCAGAGATCTCCGAACCATCTACAAAAGCCTGGGCAAGATGTTAACTCTTTCATTACCCAGATGAGACTTGCGGATTAATCTTTTTATCCAGAGAGAGAGAGAGAGAAAGATCAACATGAAAAGAGACTTTATAAACTACCAGTGACAAGAAAGAAAAGAAGCTTCAAGAAAGGTAGAGAATTAAGAAGATGCTTTAATTAAGCTGAAATATCTCCCTGTTAAAACTATGGAGATGGACAATGAAGTCCTGAAAAGAACTCCTTTAATTCATGATATAAGATCTAGAGAGGAATAGTGTTCAAAGTGTAAATTTGAGTAAAGAGTAATTATAGTATAGTGAAGTGCTGGGAGATTAAAAGCCTTGAGAGGCAATGAGAAAACTGTTGAGAGATTTAAAGCCTTGGGAGGCAATGAGAAAACTGTTTTCTGGTGAAGCTCACAGAAACAGATGAAGAAGACTTTTTTTGCCTTTGAATAACATATCCTTAAAAATGCTATCTCTCATGTCTGCATGGCCCATACATACTTCAGAGTGATGTGAAAATGGGAGGAGTGAACTCTAATAATAGCAGCTCTGAGCAGCTAACATTAGGGCAATAGAAAACTATAACAAAAATAGTTTTCTTGTGAGAAACTCCATAAATTAACAGGAAGAAACTTCTGTTTCTCTATACAGACTGGTGAAAAGACTAGCAAGAACTGGGACTGTTTTAACCATCAGAGTTCCAGAGATTTTGTCTCTGTTGTCATGTGAACAAGGGAATAGTGGGTAGATATAGATGCTAAATCTGAACTACAGTGCCTGTACAAATTGCAGGCCGCATGGCTCCTCAGGCTGCTTGAGAAAGTATCCTGGGAAAAATATGAGAAGGAATTAAAACAATTCTCAGGGACACTAAACAGCCTTGCAGGTGTTGTTTTGCAGCCTCTTGTTTCTCCTTGCAGGAGACAGTCAGGGGGGCAGAGTGCCCCTGACCAATGATGGTAATGTAGCACTTTGTTAGCCAATAAGAGTTTCTTTTCTGTACTTTCCACGTATCTGTCTATAAGAGAGAGCTGAAGCAATAAACTAAGGAATTCTCGTGTTGTGACTCCCTTGAGAGTCCAGTGTCGTTCTTTCTAGCCGTTCCCAATCGGAACGACAGGTAGATAGGGGATGGAAAGGTTGTTCTGGAAGTTTATTCTGGTGTTCTTATTATTGTGGTTTGTCAATAAACTTTCTTTTTTTTCCCTTTTAAGTTGTATGCCTGTTTTGCTCTTGTTCTAATCCATATCTCACAGCAAGAAGTAAGTAATTTTCTTAGTTATTAGTTTAAAACCATGACAGGGACGTGGTTATCTTTGTGTGTCTACCCCCACACGGCCTGTCTGGGTGCCGAGCCGATGGACTAAACCTGCTGATCCCAGTGATTTACCTTCAGCTGATCCAGAAAATTCAGCAAATACTTCCCGCTCTCTACCATCAACATAGAGATGAGACCCTGATGAACTCTCACATGCAAATCTTGTGTACAGTACCAAATTGTGAATGTTATCCTTTTGTATGTTCCATTTGTAAAGTGTGTAAAGAAAAGTGGTAGACACATTCTAAGTGGGGTCGATCGCCAAGAGGGATTTGCACAGAGTGTTACAAGTTTGAAAGAAATTTGACTGAGATTGCATTACAGGAAGGTGTGCAAACAGGACAATTTGAAAAAGGATCTGATCGATGGTGGGAGATTTATGCTTTTGGGATAAATCCGGAAAATTATTGTTATCATCCTAATACCCCTTTACCATATATTATTGAAATAATTGCAATACGTTGTCGCAAAACACTGACAAAAGTCAGGTGTGATATTCCAGGGGTAAAAAATAAAAATTGGGAGCAATTCTTAAAACGGCAGTCTCGAGAAAAAGGGCCTTTCCTTGAAAGTTATCCCTGCTGCCGAGAAGATGGAACACCCCATGGTTCGATGCAACTGAATCGACGGGCGAGACAGAGGGCTAAAAGAAAAGGGAAGCAAGATCTCACATGGGATCCAGCCAAGATGCTGGCCGAACTGCCGCAATCCGTTTAAAGTCCTTAAAGGGCTATCTCTGATCAGGTTATTGCGGTGGTTTACCATAATAAAGGGAAATGAAGGGTGTGCAGGGAAGCTCTATGCAGTCCTGAGCAACTTCTTGCCTCAGCTGGCAAAACTGAAGCTAGCTACAAGCAAGAATTTAACTCCCCCTATCTCTGCTGGGAAAGAATCAATGCTGAGAGTGGAGGAGAACCTGTGTTTGAACAGACAGCCAAAAGAACACCCCTGGTTTCCCCCCATCCCCTGGGCCTAGCTTAAAGCTGCAGGACCCATGTCTGGGCATAGAGCAGATGACAGGGGAGACAGTGTCAAGCAGTCAACCCAGACATTGCCCTTGAAAGGTAACCACTCCTTCATGGGCCTGGATACTTTTAGGGAAACATGAAAAGCAAGGCAGTGCTTAGGGAAGCTGTGTTTTTTCAATATATTTGCTAGAAGGAAAACCTGGACCAAACTAGCAACGTTCCTTTACTGTGGGAAAAACATCCTCCTGGTTTGGACTACCGAGACAAGGACGGTTGAAACCTCTCCAGTCAGACGTACACAGAAAACTCCCAAGGAATTCTCTGGGTTTCCGCTGAGTCAGTGTAAAAGATGATGTTTCTCGGGAGCTTTATACTAATACTTAATACTAAATTTTTAATACAAAATGTCAAAGTTATTAGATTATTAGATGACAGGCGAATTGCGGTTGGGAGGCAGCTGACGTGGTCCCCAGCTTTATCTCCTGTTCCCAACAGTGATCAGCACGGGCATGAAATCAGGTTCATCTCAGTTTATTGCCGAGAGGTCTAGAGGAACATGTCAGTGCACCAAGAGCAGGTTTGGAATCTGTGCAGTGCAAGAGACTCTGCACAAGCTCTCTGGGCAACCGACTGCCAGGGGCAGGAGCCCTGGGGTGGCCGTGCCTGAACAGCACCTTTGTGCCTACAGTGCCACCCTCGATGGCTGCCCTGGAGCCTGGGATTGGACCCTGGACTTGCTGCAGGAGTCTCTGGCCAGGTTCCGTGCTGACCAAAGGCTTGGAACCATGTCAGAACCTCGGTTGCCAAGGGGGTGGCCTCAAGTGGCTGCCGGGCATGTGAGGCCATGGCTGCGTGAATCTTGGGAGCAAGATGCTGATGTCAGAGTGGCCATTGTGACGCGTGCGACCAAAGCCCCAAAAGGGAAGGCTGGGCTCAGGCCGTGTGTCACTGCGACCTGGCAACGGGAGGAGAAGGTAAGGCAGGGAAGCAGCTGCCCAGGGACCAGAGGGGCCCCACACCTCGGGCCTCTGGGCCTGTGCTGCAGGCTCACCTGCCTCTCCCTTCCTAGAATCAGCGCAGGAATATCCAGAGGAGACGGCGGTGTTCCTCAGCGCGACGACGGGAGCAGAAGGCGGACAGGAGCAGGGCTCACGCAGGGCTGACCAGGGAGTAGCACCCTCGTAGCTCTGGGCCTGTTCTCCAAACTCCCATCACTTTTCTTCCTCCCACAGAGAGAGAGGACCAGCACCTGGCGGAGACAGCGGCGTTCCTGGACAGGGACTCAGCGCTGACAGCCGCCATGTGCGACAGGGAGCAGGAGGGCTCTGATGGCAGGGAGCCAGGTGAGGGCAAAGCAGCCCCTCCCACAACCTGGCCCAGGGGCTGTCGGGGTGGCCAGCGTGGGGCCCAGAGCAGAGGCCAAAGGAGGCAGGAGCTGCTCAGCCAGGCCAGGGCTGGCAGCCTCCTTCCTCCTCAAGTGGGGCCCAGCTGGGCCAGGGGGCAGCTGTTGGGAGCCCCGTGCCCGCAATGGCCGCTGCTCTCCAAGGCCTCCAGCCCTGCCCATCAGGCAGGCACGCAGGCAGGGACAGAGCAGCCCTTGGGGTCGATGCTGCGGGCTGAGAGCCCCACAGAGCTGCTGACGCCCGCTGCCATTGTGTCTGTCCCCTGCAGCATGCCTGCTGTGTCGCCGTGCAGAGGCTGACCCGGACACCTGCGGCGACAAACAGGAGAAATACGGGCTCTATGCCCACATCTTCTGCCTGGTGAGTGGCTCCGGGCACTCCCTCCAGCATTGCAAGGGGCAGTCCCTGCCACCCTGTCCTCATCAGCTCTTCCCATTTTCTGCAGTATTTTGCCACGCTGCTTTTCCGGCAAGCAAAAAAATGTGTTGGACTCCTGGGTTTCCTCCTTCCAGATATCCAGCTTGCAGTCAGGCGGGCGGCATGGAAGGTGAGGGCCTGGCAAAAGAGCAGGGAGATTTGTGCCAGGAGAGGCTGGCCAGAGCTTAGCCCAGAGCCCCAGCAAGGAAGGCCGGCCATGAAGCCGGCTGTGGGACAAAGTCTGGCTCCCAGCAGCTCCGTGGAGCCTCTGGCACAGGAGCTCCCCTCACCAGCTGGCTCTGTGGGCTGAGCGCCAGCAGCGGCCCCATCCTGCTCTCTGCCTGCAGCCCTGGGGCTGCCTGGGGAGGTCCCCAGGCTGCCGCTGATGGGGCTGCCTGGCTCATTCCAGCACTGCTGCGTCTGCGGCCAGAGCGGGGCCACCATCCTGTGCTGCAAGGAAGGCTGCAACAGATGGTTCCACCTGCCCTGTGCCAAGGAGGGCGGCTGTGTTACACAGTACATTGCCCCATACAGGTAGCTCCTCTCCCCTTCTGGCCACCCTTGGGGAAGGACCAAGACTTTCTCATTAGGCCCATCCCTTTGTCCCCAGGTCCTTCTGCCCTGAACACCGTCCAGTGCAGATGGTGCAGGTGACTCCAGAGCCGGGCACCGAATGCCCCATCTGCATGGAGCCAGTGGAGGACAGAATGACCTTCAACACCATCGTGTGCCCGACGTGCAAAAGAGCCTGGTTCCACAGGGACTGCCTCCAGGTGGGAGCCATGCCCTCAGGCCTGGGACACAGCAGGTGCTCAGCAGCACCAGGGCCTGGCTCACACTGCTTCTGTTTGCCCTGCAGGGACAGGCCATGCGCGCTGGTCTTTTGTACTTCAGCTGCCCCCTCTGCAGAGATAGTGAGGAATTCCTTGTGGAGATGTTCCGCATGGGGATCCGCACCCCCATCAGGTTGGTGTCCTTCTGCGGGGCTCACAAGGCAGGAGGGTGCAAGTGCTGTGCTGTGCCAGGCCCTGCCCCAGCAGTCCAAGCCCTGCCCCATCCAGGGAGTCTGGACTTGCGCTTCTCAGGGGACTTGGAAAAGCATTGGAGGAAGAGCAGGGTCACCCTGTTACCTCCGTGAGGGCAGGGCAGAAGAAACACATCAGCTTTTCCTTTCTCCATCAGAGGGCCAACATGGGAAGACAACAATGCCTTTGCGGATCTAGGAGAGAGGCACAGCAGGTGCAATGCCAGGGAATGCCTTTACCCAGGAGGCAGGGAGGAGGCAGAGGAAGAGGGGTGAGTTGGGAAGCTGCACCCGGGGCTCTGCAGGGAACCAGTGTCTCAGGAAGGGCTGAAAGCAGAAGGAGCCAGTGGTGCTGGGCTGCACAATCCCATGCTGGGACACTTTGTCTTCAGTGCCATCAACCCGTTTGTTTTCCCAGGCCCTGGGAGCTGCTCTTGTGCTCCTCCTGTGCTGCTGAGGGCACCCACAGGCGCTGCTCTGGCCTGACAGTGAGGACAACCCACTGGGAGTGTGAGAGCTGTGCTGGTCTCGGCACGGGTATGAGGCAAAGCAGGCGGGTGTCCCTGGGCTGGGGCCAGTGCCCAGGCTGGGCATGGCAAAGCCCATGGGCTCCTGGAGGGCTGGGGGCAGTGCTCTGGTCGGGCATGGCCTGCTCCAGGCCTGGCAGGCCTCGGACATTCCTGTTTGCTCTTACAGCTGCCACGGATGAGCCAGAGCTCAATGGCCCCAGCCTGACCGGACAGTCAGGACTGGAATCTTCTCAGGGCCTCTCAGAATCTGAGGCCATCAGCCCCACCAGCAGCCCGGAGTCATCGGCTCTGGCTCCCCGTTCTCCATCTCCAGAGGCCAGCAGCCACAGCAGCCCCCAGCGTGCAGCCTCATCCTTGGCAGACAGCAGCAGCCCAAGCACATCAAGGCCAAGACACAGCAGCTCCATGGGCCCTGAGGACAGGGTCCATTCCAGGCGTGCTGGGCCTGACCGCAAGCGAAGCCGCTCTCGCCAGCAGAGTCGGGCCACAGATAGACCCGTCCGGTCACGGAGTCGCCGTGACAGGAGCAGCGAGACAAGACCAAGGGCTGAGAGGCCCAGGCCCAGGGACACACCATCGCAGGCTTCCCCCAGATGCAGCTGCCCCTGCTGTCAAGCTCGGGCCTTAAGTCCACCTGTCTGGTCAAGGAGTCACTGTGACCAGAGCAGCAGGACAACATCGAGGGCAGAGAGGCCCAGGCAAAGGGAGGCACCATCGCAGGCAGCCCCCAGACGCAGCCGCTCCCGACTACCACGTCAAGTCTCGAATCGACCTGTCCAGTCCAGCGGTCTCCAGGACAGGAACAGGAGGACAGCAGCAAATGCTGAGAGGCCCAGGCAAAGGGAGACATCCTCGGGGACGTCCCCCAGACGCAGCCGCTCCCGCCTGCAACGTCGGGCCTCAAACCGACCTGTCCGGTCCAGGAGTCGGCAGGACGGGAGCAGGAGGACAGCAGCCAGTGCTGAGAGGCCCAGGCGCAGGGGGACACCGTCGGGGACGTCGCGCTGGAGCAACCGCTCCCGCCAGCCACGTCGGGCCTCAACTCGGACCTCTAACAGCAGCACGTAGTGTCATCTTCTCTTTCTAGTCCCTCTGTTTGTGGCTGTAAGTGAAGGTGAGAAGGGTCAGTACAGGGACCTTGAGATTTGCAGGTCTGTGGAAAACCCAGATTAGCTCTTGGCATTTCTGTGATCCTTGATTTCTATGTTACCATGTATTGTGAAGGGAAAAGCCACCTGAGGACATAGCTAATTAAAAAGGACACTCATTGCTGCCTTAAGACAGATATTTCCCCACTGCTTCCTCTTGAAAGTGAACCAGTCCTTAATGGCTTGGATACGTTTAGGGAGACATGACGAGCAAGGTGGCTCTTAGGGAAGCTGTCTTTGAAAAGGCCGTGGGCTGTGTTGCTATCCTTGATCAATCTCATTTCAGTATAGCCTTTCTTCAGTAAAGCAGAGGGAGAAGGAAGAGAGTGAGACACTGCCTCAAGTGTCTGGAGAAATCGACTGCGACACTGCTGCTGATTTAAAAGACTTGCTTGGACCTTCAAAGGTCAAACCGGAAAAGACAGTGGAAATAGCCTGGGACCAAGAGGATGCGCAGGACTCTGCCCCAGACGAACGTCTGGGACCTTTGCCTGAAAACGACGGAACTCAGGAGTCGAGTGCTTTCAAGTTTTCCTTCTTTGAAGACACAGAGGAGTTGGGCATCAAAGAAGGTAACAGCAGAACCCTCCTAACGGAGCCATTTCTAAGGAACAGCTTCTGGCAGGCACTGTAGAGCAATATGGTGTGAAGAAGGTCAGAGGATTTTAATCCAGAGGATTTTCAGCAGCAGAAGTTAGTAATTATGCAGAAGTATTTTGATCTTCATTTCTACTTGCCAAGGTTGTGGGAGATTAATGAGAGTTAACTCCTGCTTGCATCTCAGGAATTTCGAGGTGCACGCCTTGAGAAGGCATTGGGATTTTTGCAGAGTGGTGAAAAAGCTTCTTGTTGTGCCCTAAACTTCTCAAACAAGGAAAAAGGTGACACAGCAGTCATACCAAGTTACCTAGGGCCCAAGAGGATTTTAAGGAAAATGGGTGTTAAGGTAGAGGGAGAAGCAAAATCCTGGAGTTGACCCCAAGCTCCATGAACATTCTGTTAGTTACCAAATTCTATTCCTGGACCTTCAGAAAAAGGAAACTGAATGACACTGAAGGATCATTGGGGTGTCCTAACCTCAGATAAAATGAGGCCTTATGAAATGAAGATGAAGGAATATTTAATCAAGTCACAGTCAGGTAGGAATGAAAGGAAGCCGTGCCGAGTTATCCAAAATACTAAAATGCAACAACACAAAGCAACAAGCCCACCACACTTTTGCTGTATTCAGGAGCTATTCACTGTCTTCTGGATGCAATGATAAATATTTACGAATACATAGGAGATGCCTAGAAGAAAGTGGAAGATCCTGGAGCAGAGCTACAGCTCAGGAAATCAGGGAGGAGAAGATTCTGTCCTTCCTAAATCTGTCTTTCCCGGTATAAATATTTCACTTGAAAGAAGGAATTTTTCCTGGCAAGCAGAGAAATAATCTGGTTTTGGCTTTCTTTCTCTTTTGCTGCTGGTTTTGCAGGGCCTCACATACTTGGAACGATAAAACCGGAAAAAGTCACGTGGCAAGAGGATTCACATTTCCAAGACATCACTTCTGAGGGTGCTGATGAGCCGGAGATGTCAGAAATTGCAAAGCACCAAGAAAGGCAAGTTCCATTTGTATTTGTTGTCTACTTGGCTGTAGTAGTTGGATGCTGTGGGAATATTAGTGGCAGCACTGAGGAAATGGGAAACTGACACTGCACACCTCTGAGCAAGGAAAGTCATCTTGGAAAACCACTGGTGCTGTGTGGAGTCCAGAGTCCCAGCAGCCCATTGGATGTGAAGTTGAATGTGAAGAGAGAGAAGCTGAGCACAAGAAATGGACTGGGTTGTTTTGGTTTGGCCAACCCCAAACTGAGTTTGGCCACAAGGCAAAGACACAGTCAGTTTTTGTGTCAAACGTGGGGTCTTTTTATAGAAGGCTTTATTTGCATACTATGCAGGAAAGCTCTTCCGTGTATCCCATTTCTCTGAGGCACTACAGCAATAACTCGTGCCCATGGGATTTGATAGGACCTTTTAGGATGCTAAAACCCCTTTGTACTTGTCTAGGGTTCTTTCTCTACCACGCACAGAAAGTGCTAGAGTTTTCTTCTTCTCCATAGATGACGCACGCCTAAGAGGTACGACACAACTTCTTCAGTCCCCTTTTGTATATTTTTCCCTTTTAAACCCTTACTGGACTTGAGTAAGGAAGAAAAAATGCTGCCTGGTTATGAATGCTCTGTAGTCAAAATTTGCCATCCTTTCTTGTGGTCAAAGTTGTGGTAGAATCCCATGAGACAGTCCTGGTAAAAAATAAAGGCTGAGCAGCTTTCTGCCTTTCCTTTCTTTCAGATAATTACCTCATAGCTATAGGAACGTTTAGAGCTTAGCAGAAAAATAGTCACTAGACAGGTTAGCGAGACATTTGGGATCCTTTCAGGTAGGTCTATCTCCTTTAACTTTTTCCTGTCTTTCTGGTGTTACTGTTAGACACGCCGAGTGTTCTTGTCAGCCACATACGTCCGTGCGGTTCTTCATCCTAATGAATCTGGGGCTTGCTCTTCTGAAGCCAGTGAATTTTCGATTTAAAAACAAAGACAACAACAACAAAAAAACCCATACACAGCCCCCAAAAATTACACAGGCCACCAAAACAATTGCTTGTTCTATTTTGTAGAATATAGTCTCAAGACAGGCTTAAATGACGTTTGTTTCTTGAGACTTGCTAGATAACACGGATGAAATGTATGGCTGTGTTCATACAGTTACTGCCCTGCAATCTTCCAGCCCGTCTGATTTGCGGGGTGTGTCAGAATGGAGATCTCAGCCCCTGGCAGGCAGCGCTTCTGGGGGGCAGCTGTGGGATCCTGCTGCTGAGCAGTTAATGCAAGAGCTGCTGTTTCACTGCAATTTAGATTGCAGCATGTTCAGGGAGACAGCTGCTGCCTTTCATTTTTCTTAGTACACCAGGCTGCAGTAGGGAACATTTCTGCTGGAGCCAACATGTGGTGGGGGGCAAGAGAATAGGAGGGACGTGGAGGATAGAGCTTCTGACTTTATTGTGTTGTTCATTCATGATTGTTGGGAGCAGCAGCCGAATCAGAAGAGTTGAACCCTATTGATTGGTGTTGTGTTTTCTTTTGTGCACAGGGCCTAAAGTTATTTTTTGTAGATCTGTAGAGCTCAGTGAAGAGAAAGTGGGTTGGGAAGACATATGTAGATTTATTGCTTGAGGTGAGTATGGAACATCTGTTCCCTGGTAGCTGTGGCTGAATGCTGAGCATGGGGAGGGAACACGGCTATGGATGTGCATGCAAAATTAATTCAGGACCTCCAGAAGAGCCTGAAGCTTTGGAACTGTCAGGGAACAAATGGGTGTTGGTATACTGGTGTGTGTAACATGATGTTGTGATGTCCAGCCAAGTAAACCACTGCATCTCTCTCTGTTACAGGAGCAGCTAGCTAACTAGATGTAAGGGAAGTGTTTAAGAGAAACAGTGACTTTAGAGACTTCTGCAAGTAGTGGATTCAAAAACTTCTCCTAGGAATATGTTAGATTTTCATTAATTTCTGGATCGTCTAAGGAAGCATAAGAATTCCATAGGGAAACTGAACCCAAACTAATAAACCCTTTCTTGAAAAGAATCGTGTCATATTTGTTCCTTGAAGAAGCTGCCAAACAACCTTACCTTTTAAATCCTTTAAGGGATCTAACAGGAAAACATATTGACAAACCCGGTTAGGCAGTGTTTCTGATCTGGCGCTGATGCTCTCGGGTTCCGGGGAGCCACGGGAAGGCTCCAGTCCGGACTGTCCGGTCAGGCTGGGGCCACTGAGCTCTGGCTCAGCTTTGGTGGCTGTGAGGGCAATCAGCAATGTCAAAGGCCTCCCAGGCCTGGGCCAGGCTGGGCCAGAGCAGGGCCCCCAGCCCTCCAGAAGCCTACGGGCTCTGCCAAGCCCAAAAGGACACTGCCCCCAGCCCCAGGGGCTTGGCCTGACAGCCGAGCCCAGACCAGCAGAGCTGTCACACTCCCCGCTAGTTGTGGTCGCTCTCAGGCGCGAGCAACGCCCGTGGGTGCCCTGGACAGCACAGGAGCAGCACAGGGGCACTTGCCAGGGCCTGGAGAAGCACAGGGGTCAGCTTCTGCACGGCGACACAGCAGGCATGCTGCAGGGGACAGAGCCAATGGCAGCGGGCATGAGCAGCTCTGTGGGGCTCTCAGCCCGCAGCATCGGCCCCAAGAGCTGCTCTGTCCCTGCCTGCGTGCCAGCCTGATGGGCAGGGCTGGAGGCCTTGGAGAGCAGCGGCCATTGCGGGCACGGGGCTCCCAACAGCTGCCCCCTGGCCCAGCTGGGCCCCACTTGAGGAGGAAGGAGGCTCCCAGCCCTGGCCTGGCTGAGCAGCTCCTGCCTCCTTTGGCCTCTGCTCTGGGCCCCACGCTGGCCACCCCAACAGCCCCTGGGCCAGGCTGTGAGAGGGGCTGCTTTGCCCTCACCTGGCTCCCTGCCATCAGAGCCCTCCTGCTCCCTGTCACACATGATTCTGGTCAGGGGTGAGTCCCTGTGCAGGAACACCACGGTCTCCTCCACGTGCAAGTCCTCTCTCTCCATGGCAGAAAAAAAAGAGTGCTCCTTCATAGCAGCATACTTGTCTTGATACTGTCTCATGGTTTCAGTGGAATCGAAGCACTCAGCTCCCTTTACCTGGGGTATTTGAGGGGCAACTGTATCAAATCCCAGCATTACATTGTTAGAACTGTAGAGAGCAATGGCTAGCTAGCAAAGGTCATGTTCCCATGCAGCTGTTAGCTGGGAAAGAATTAGACAGTAGAGTTCGGTTAGTGTGAGATGTTGCAAAGTCAGGAAGACCTTAGTGATAACTGCTAACTGAGAACAGGACGCTGTGATCAGAAGAATGTGAATTCAGCATAGGTGAGCGATCACAGGAATGTGGAATTAGGTGGAGTTGACCTTAAATGAAAATATCCAATAACGAGCTTGCTTTTGCACTAGGTATGAGCCTAATTATTGATGCTATATAAGTGGATTTAGAGTTACCAATAAATGAGACTTGCTGATCATTCATATTGAGTGCTGCATTTCTTCCGCCGAACTCATCAAGGTGCCCAAACAGCAGGGACCTTTGGGACCTTTGGGATCTTTGGGACCTTAAAAAGGAGTTGGAGTCAGCCAAGGGAGTTGGTGTCAGGGGACGGGTCCTCCGCAGCAAGGACGGCCAAACGCAACAGCTGTGCCGTGTTCCAGGCAACCTCACAGGAGAGTCCTGGTCAAAAAGCAACGTTGCCGCGCCCCAGGCGTCCTTATAGAAGAGTCCTGCTGTAAGGTGCTGCTGAAACTTTGTAGGGGCTGCAACAGCGCGCGCTGACGGTAAGATGGAAAGGCAAGCAGCGTATGATTTATTTACCTGCTTTTTAGAAAAGCGACAGGTTAAAGATTTTGATTTGTGCAAGGAGCTTCCTGGACTTCTTGCTTATGGGTATGCCCGGGGGTGTTTTCAGAATCCCCATACAGTCCATGAATTAAGTGAGTGGCAAAAATTTGGAGATAAATTGTGGGAAGCTCTTTTAAATGATGATAGAACTGCTAAAAAAATGGGAAAACTGTGGCAGACAGTTCATAATGTTCTTTTGCAGTATCAGGCTGAAGAGGCAGCTGCCACAAAGGCATCTGCAGCTATGTCAAAAAATAGATTATTAGAGGGAATGAATGAATGTCCATTGCCACCCGCCACGAATACAGTAATTTTGACTCGCCCCGCGCCATCACTGACCCCTGCCGCAGCTACTAATCCTTTTGTGCCATCTTCAATTCCTTCACCTACTAACCTTGCTTCTGGAACGGAGCCTTCGGCACCGTTACCACCCTCCCCTATGAGAAATCCTGAGGTAGGGCATGAGTTAGGTGAGGCTATTGCACGGGAAAGAAGGGAGACATGGGCTGCATTGGCACGGAATATTTTGCAAGAGGGTGATCAGGAAATAGCAGACGCTGTATTGGAAGTAGCATGTCCCGTAACCTTTGCATCGATTCAACGGGGAGGAATACAAGCTCAAATGACAGCTTTAGATTGGAAGTGGTTAGCACAGTTGCGATCTACAGTCAGTCAGTTTGGAGTGACCAGTGAACCGGTTAGACAAAGGATTGATTATTTGTGGGCTACACAGATTTTGTTGCCTGCAGATTGTAGGAGTATTATGAAATTGATTCTTAGTCAGCATCAGTGTGATAAGCAAGAGACCCTTTTGTTCGCCTAAACATGTAGATACGATGCTTTGCAAAACTATGCTTTGTGGAATCAGGATGAGGTTGAAGGTTGCTGCTGACACTTGCATAAATCTCTAACGGCCTTGAGAGCTTTCTTGAATTCCAGAAAGTCACCAAAGATAAGCCTTAACAGAAAACAGTGAAGAAAGGTCAAAAGGATAAGACTGAGGAAGACCTATGATCTTCATCCCGCGACCACCAGAAGGCAGAAAAAAGACCCCCTAGCAACCGGAGACACATGCGCAGAGACACCAGAGAAAGGACACGTAACCCGGAAGCCGGGTTAAAAGGGGGAGTACGGAAACCAGCGGTGCGGCAGTTGCGTGGAGCGGGAATTCTCCTGCTCCCCTGTCACCCAGCGCTGATCTATTGCTTATTGCTTGCTTGCTGTAATTAATAAAACTTTTCTCTGATTGAACCAGATCACTCTCTTGAGGGAATTCATAACAAATTTGGTGCCCGTGACTCGGATGCAATCTGTAGGGCAGATTCTCGGCACTGCCAGGGGGGCGCCCCGCTAATATTTAGCGGCCCGGAGGACCGGTTTCTGCCTCGGTTGCACCGACGAACCTAAATTTAAGGCAAGTAGCAAAAGGGAGACTGGTCGACCCCTTAAAATCTGTGCACAGAGTCCGGACGAAGCCGCGGGACGCGTGAGTATTACGGGAACCGTTCGTTTGGGGTCAGGATCCCGGAGTGTGGCGAAGTGGTGTGTGTGTGAGAGGGGGACTGGTAGCCAGATTCCCCAAGCGAGTGCGGACCCTCAGTAGTGCGGTTCCCATTGGCCCACAAGGGTGTGGGCCACGAACCAGGGGAAGTGAAAGAGGCTGTGTGATTTGAAGGCACTCCGGAAGAATGGGGCAGGGGAAGAGCAAGCACCCTGTATCTATTAAACTCCCACCGGTACCTAGAGATAGTCCATTGGGTTTTATACTAGATAATTGGAAGCATTTCCCGGGAACAGAAAATAAAGATAGGGCAAAAATGAATCACTATTGTGTAGAAGTATGGGGAGGAAAGGAAATTTCAAAGAATGTATTTTGGCCTATATTTGGATTAACCGAAGATTGGGTTAAACAAAAATTAAACTCCTGGGTAAATACAAAGATCCTCTTTAGCTCAGAGGAAAGTGCTTATGCAGAGATCTGGGTAGTAAATCCCGAGGTTTTTATATTTGACAGAGAACTCAGGGGAGGGGAAGGGAAAGAAAAAGAAACCCCGAAAAGAAGATGCTTTGATAATCCCCCCCACTCCATTTGTACCACCACCACCACCACGAGCCCCTCCCCCTCCAAACCCCGAGGAGGAGGATTTAGACATGCCAGATGTGGGGCCTGTTACCAGGAATAGATCCAGAAGGAACCAGGAGAACCTATTCCCATTAAGAGAGATGCCAATGGGTGGCCCTCAAGCTGGAATAGGGTTTATATCTGTCCCCCTTAGTTCGGGGGATGTTAGAGACTTCAAAAAGGAAATGGGGCATTTGTTGGAAGATCCATTGGGGGTTGCAGAAAGAGTTGATCAGTTCTTAGGACCCAATATGTACACATGGGAGGAATTACAATCTATCCTGAATATTTTATTTACGGCAGAAGAGAAAAACATGATTAGAAGGGAAGGAATGCGCATTTGGGATGCTCAGCATGTCCAGGGACCACTGGCAGATGTAAAGTGGCCCCTCCAAAATCCCCATTGGGATGACCAAAATCCAGCGCACAGAATAAATATGCAGGATTTGAGGACTATTATAATTCAAGGAATTAGGGAGGCAGTCCCGAGAGGTCATAATATAAATAAAGCATTCAATGAGAGGCAAAAGAAAGACGAAACTCCTACGGAATGGTTAGAAAGACTAAGAAAGAATTTTCAACTATATTCCGGAATGGATCCAGACACCCAATTGGGGCAAGCACTGCTTAAAGCACAATTTGTGGCAAAAGCCTGGGAGGATATTCGGCGGAAGATAGAAAAATTGGATGGGTGGCAAGACAGAGGTTTGGATGAGCTTTTGTGAGAGGCACAAAAAGTGTATGTTAGGAGAGAAGAGGAGGCTCAGAATCGGCAAATTAAGATGATGGTGGCTGCTGTGAGAGAGAGTAGAGATCAAACCTGGAAAGGGAAACAACAGAGACCGATCAGAGATTCAAATGAAAGACAGAACACTAAGGTTTGTTTTTATTGTGGAAAGAAAGGACACTTTAAGAGAGAATGTAGGGTGAGGATCCAGGATGAAAAGATGTTCAAAGAAGACTAGGGGGGTCAGGGGCTCCTTATTCTGGGGACCCGAAAACACCAGAAAGAGCCCTTGATAAAGTTAAAAGTGGGTCCCCAGCACCAAGAAATAACATTCTTGGTAGATACTGGAGCTGAGAGATCAACCATTCAGTTTTTACCTAAAGGATGTAGTATATCCAAAGAAACTGCCACGGTAGTGGGGGCAAAGGGGGAACCCTTTGAAGTGGGGGCTATTAAAGATGTGGTGATAGAATCAGAGTCAAAAATTGGGTTGGGAAATTTTTGATTAGTACCAGAAGCAGATTATAATTTGTTGGGACGGGATTTAATTATTGAATTAGGAATACATTTAGATATAGTTGATAAGGAGGTGAAGATAAAGCTATGCCCTTTAAGAGTGGAAGATGAAGACAAAATAAACCCAGAAGTGTGGTATACACCTGAGAGTGTGGGACAGTTGAGGATAACCCCATTCTCGGTCACTATTAAGAACCCAGAAATCCCAGTTAGAATAAAACAATATCCCTTGTCACTTGAGGGACAAAGAGGGTTGAAACCAGAAATTGACAGACTCTTAAGTAAGGGACTATTAGAACCATGTATGTCACCTTTTAACACACCCATACTGCCAGTAAAGAAGCCAGATGGGACTTATCGCTTGGTACAAGATTTAAGAGAAATTAACAAACGCACAGTAGCACGGTTCCCCATAGTTGCAAACCCGTACACATTACTAAGCAAGCCGGGACGCAACAGTTTGTGGTACAGTGTTACAGATTTAAAAGATGCATTCTGGGCCTGCCCCTTTGATGAGACTAGCCGAGATTATTTCGCATTTGAATGGGAAGATCCAGATACGGGGAGGAGACAACAACTGAGATGGACAGTATTCCCCCAGGGATTCACAGAATCCCCCAGTTTGTTTGGGCAGGCATTGGAGCAGATTTTACAGGATTATCAGACAGACCCAGGAGTGACCTTGATACAATATGTAGATGATTTGCTTTTAGCTGGGAAAGAGGAGGAAGATGTAAGGAGAGAGAGTATTAAGTTGTTAAATTTCCTGGGTTTAAAGGGATTGAAAGTATCCAAGGCAAAACTCCAATTTGTAGAAGAAGAAGTAAAATATTTAGGCCATTACCTTAAAAACGGGGAGAAAAAGATAGACCCTGAAGGGATAGAAGGAATTCTGTCACTACCGGTTCCCAAAAATAAAAGGCAGATACATGAAATCTTGGGGTTAACAGGGTACTGTAGACAGTGGATTGAAAACTATAGCAGCAAAGTTAAATTTTTATATCATAAATTGGCACAGGAGGGATTAATGAAATGAGTTCAGAAGACACAGAAAAATTCCGGGAGCTACAAGAAAGTTTAATTCATGCTCCTGTCTTGAGTCTTCCAGATTTGAAAAGACCCTTTCATTTGTTGGTAAATGTGGAAAATGGGATTGCCTTCGGAGTCCTGACTCAGGAGTGGGCAGGGAGATAGAAGCTGATAGGGTATCTATCAAAGATCTTGGACCCCGTGAGTAAGGGCTGGCCAACTTGTCTGCAAGTAGTAGCAGGATGTGCCCTACTGGTGGAGGAAGCTAGGAAAATCACCTTTAATAGCAATTTGAAGGTAATGTCCCCCCATAACATTCGGGGTGTGTTACAACAAAAGGCGGATAAGTGGATTTCAGATGCTAGACTTCTAAAATATGAAGGAATTTTAGTTGAGGCCCCAAACTTAATATTAGAAACCACTGCTTTACAAAACCCGGCTGCATTTTTGTATGGAGAACCCGAAGGCGAACCTTTGACACATGACTGTAGAACTACAATTCAGGAACAAACCAAAATTAGACCTGATTTGGAAGAAGAGGAATTAGAAAGCGGAGAAAAGCTGCTTGTGGATGGGTCCTCCAGAGTAATAGAAGGAAGGAGGAAAACAGGCTATGCCATCGTACGAGGACCTGATTTGCAAGTCTTAGAATCAGGTCCATTAGACAAATCTTGGTCAGCCCAAGCCTGCGAATTGTATTCAGTATTAAGGGCATTGAAACTACTAGAAGGAAAGGAGGGGACAATATATACAGATTCCAGATATAGTTATGGAGTAGTGCATACGTTCGGTAAACTGTGGGAAGAAAGAGGTTTAATAAACTCCCAAGGGAAATATTTAGTTCATCAAAAACTGATAATTGCAGTATTAAAAGCCCTGAGAAGGCCCAAAAGGTTGGCAGTGGTTCATTTGAAAGGACACCAGAAGGGAATGGACTGGAGGAGTAGAGGAAATAATGCCGCCGACCAGGAGGTGAAACGAGCGGCATTACGAACCATGGTCCTAAAAGAAAGAGGGAGGCATGAAGAAATTTTGAAACATAGGGATAGTGACTTAAGAAGTAGATTTACTGAGGAAGAGAGGTTAAAACTCCCAGAGACAGGAGCAATAGAAAACCCAGAGGGGAGATGGTTTCTCCCAGATGGCCAGGAAGTACTACCAAAAGCCATAGCTCAAAGAATATTAGAAAAAATACATCAAAGGACACATTGGGGAGCACAGGGGTTAACAGACTATTTTGCTGCAAGGTATATGAGCACAGGTATCCGAGACTTAGCTAAGCAAATTACTAGAAGCTGCCTCCCATGTTTACGAACGAATAGGAAAAATCTCAGAAAATTACCGTATGGAGGGAGACCCCTGGCAAAAAGACCCTTTGCAAATATTCAGATTGATTTCACAGAACTACCAAAGGTAGGGAGACTTAAATATCTCCTGGTCCTAGTAGACCATCTCACCCATTTCGTAGAAGCTTTCCCAACATCTAGGAAAACTTCACAAACAGTTGTAAAGGTGTTATTAGAAGAAATAATCCCTAGATATGGAGTACCAGAGACAATAGACTCTGACAAAGGTCCCCACTTTACATCAAAAATAACTCAAGAGGTGGCAGAAGCATTAGGAATAAAGTGGGAACAACACGCCCCTTGGCACCCTCAAAGTTCTGGAAGAGTAGAAAGGATGAATGGGGAAATAAAAAAGCAACTTACCAAGCTGGTGATGGAAAGGAAATTATCATGGGTTAAGCGTGTTCCACTAGCCCTTGTGAATATTCGAACCCAGCCAAGGGCAGATTTGGGAATTTCCCCTTTTGAGATGTTATACGGTATGCCCTATAATATAGAGGAAGTTCAAACACATCCAAACGTGAGTGATCAATACATCAATAAGTACTTAATAAAATTAATGAAGTTCAAAAGGGCATTGTGGGAAAAAGGGATGCTAGCTCCAAGACCACCATTGGATTTTATATTACACCAGGTACAACCCGGAGAGTGGGTGCTGATAAGAAGTTGGAAAGAGAATCCCCTAACACCGAAGTGGGAGGGACCGTATCAAGTCCTACTAACAAGTGATTCTGCAGTCCAAACAGCAGAGAAAGGCTGGACACATGCGAGTCGAATAAAAGGACCTGTGAAGCCACCAAAAGCTAATAACTGGGAAGTGGTTAGCCCGGCTGGGGATTTGAAACTTAAGATATCCCGAACAAAATAACATCTAAGAACTATTAACTTGCTTAGAAATTTATGAATAGTAAACTCCATAAAGGCTTTTATATAGAATATAAAATACCTCCATCTAGTGGTGAGGAAATATATAATAGAAGTGTTAAAATAGGCTGTGCTTTATGCCGAGATTGTTATCCTTTTGTCTGTTTTAAATGTATAATATGTGAAGAACATTGGTGGACCCACGGTCATATAGGCTACCCACCAAGAGGGCTGTGTAGATCTTGCTACACTGCCCAGAGGAGACTCACTGATTGGGCCCTAGTAACCAGAATACGAGCGGGAGAGTTTGAGACAGGATCAGAGAAGTGGTGGGCCATCTACTCTAAAGGAGTCAATCCCTCGTATTATTGTTACCATCCAAACGAACCTGCGCCTTTTGTAGCAAATATAGTAGCTGGGTTGTGCAGACGGTGGCTCCAGGAATTGAGGTGCAATACCCCTTTAGTAAAACATAAAAGTTGGGAAAAATACATACAAAGAATCAATAAAAGAAGGAGTAATTCCCCTCCTGAAGAGTACTCTTGCTGCCGAGAAGATGGTACACCCCGTGTCCCGCAGCAACCGGGTCGACGACGGCAGAGGCAGAAGAGTAATAAACTGTGGAGGGAAACACTCCAATATACATGGGACCAAAAGGTCATGGTCCTGGAAATGCCACAAGAGTGGGAATGAGACAACCCAGCAAAATAATTTCAGGGGAATCCAAATTGACACTTCACAAAAGAAAAGCCTCTATTATAGCAGGGGAAGCCAATGCTCATTAAAGAAGTCAGTAACATTTATAATCTTAATCAGCACATTTTTTAACATTTAACATTTGTACAAGCAAGACTCACGAACCCTTCAATTGGTCTTTAATTTGATGGGAAGACCAGGTCATTATCCAATCACAGATCACCTCTGAAGCCCCCAGCTCTCAAGTTACACTAGACTCTCTCATTAAGTGGAAGGGTACTAGCTATAAACGGCCCGGGCGTAAGGTACTATATATGTGCCCAGCTTCTAATCCAGGCAGAGGATATTGTAATTATCCTGGTGAATTTTATTGTAGATATTGGGGCTGTGAAACAATTTCCATGCGGTGGAAAGTACAGAACCCAGATAAGCATCTAAAGGTTGAAAGGGGTCCACACGGATGTATAAAGCCCAGGACAGATCCCTCGGGGGCAGTAATGTATGTTGGGACTTGCAAATTTCACTATATCAATATTACACAGTCCCAAGACCCTGGGTGGTTATTGGGACGAACTTGGGCTCTCAGGGTATGGGAACCTGGAAAAGATCAGGGAATGCACATTCTTATAAAGAAAGAGGTGGTTCCCCATGATTCGAGATCTGTGGGACCAAATCCAGTGGTGTGGGGAGCAGTAGACCCCAAAGTAAGGGATCAGAATAACCATTCAGAAAAACTAGAAAATAGCAAGTTCCAAGTATCAACCACGGTAGGGATACCCCAAGAATATGGAAACGAAGCCCTTTGGAAAATTTTACAGGCTACCTTTAAAGCGTTAAATAATACACACCCAAATTTAACTAGGGAATGTTGGTTATGCTATAACATTAACCCACCCTTTTATGAAGCCATAGGCTCCATAGCAGAACCAAAAAGGGTAAACGGTACCAATCCTGCTGCCTGCTTATGGAAAACAGGAAGAGAAGATACCCCAGGAATAACATTATCTCGAGTCACTGGAAAAGGAAAATGTCTAGGAAATGTGCCCCCAGATAAGAATCATTTATTGTTGTAGAGCATCTAGAAATCTTGGTACCTCCCAAGGGTAAAACTCACCTCTGGTTTGTGTAATGTTAGTTCCTACCTGAAAACCTTCTTTCCCTCCCCCCCCTTCCCATTGGCTGTGACCTCCCTGCATCCCCTAATCACCCCTGCCCCCTGGTATAAGAGATAAGACCCAGGGCATTTCGCTCTCTCTCTTGCCCCGGATGGACGACAGACAATAAACCCGGGATTATTCCAGCAAGTTTGAGCCTCCTGTGTCTAGATACTTTGAGTCCGTGTTGTATCCACTCCAGGACCCCCTCCGCCGCCTGTGCCCAGAGACCAGTGGCAGGCACCACGGGGGGTGGGACAGAGGGGTCCCATCGGGGAGCTGGATAGCAACAGAGTGGCGCCCGACCGTTGGGGCTGAACAAGCCCACGTTAAAGGCTTATCGGAGCCAGGGTGAGCCGTTCTTTGGAGACTTTGGATGCAGTTAAGAAAAAATACAAAAAAAAAAGTTTCCGAAAAGGAGTCGAAAATCCTCCAGCACCAGAGGACCGATTCTAGGGCAACAAGTATCCTTCCACCGCCAGAAAACGACAGAAAAAGGTAAGATTGAACTCGGACACCGGGCTGGGAGGGGTGGAGAGTGAAACAGACCCCGGGGGACTGTGTTCCGTGTAACTCCTTCCCAGCGGCAGCAGACCCGAGCGTGTGGGGTTCCCCCAGCCGTGGGCAGAGACGGAGAGGGGGTGGGAGAGGGAATTCTCCCTGCTGCCTGTACAGTGTGAGTTTAATTGTAATCCTTTTGGTGCAACCTTGTTTTCTGTGGTAGGGAAAATAGACAGATTGTGTGCAGAGCTGCTGTGACCTCCAAAAATGGGATCCCGGCTATGCACACAAGAAAGGAGTCATACACAACAAATACAGAATTTTTTAAAAACCACAAATGTCAAAATTTCAAAACATAAGATAAAACAGTTTGTATCATATTTGACTCAGCAAAGTAAACAGATCGAATTGTTGAAATTAGATTCAGTAACTGCCTGGGATGAAATTGGAAATTTATTAACCTTAAAAATAGAAGGAGGAGACAAATCGGCCCTGAAATTCCTCCCAGTTTTTCTTTTAATTCGAAAAGAATTAGTTAACAGAGAAATAAAAACAGAAGACAAACAAGCACCACAGTATCCACCTAACTTTCCTAACTTTTCCCCCAAAACCTCTGTTCCCCCACTAGAAAAGATACCCGAGACAAACAATACAAGTTCTAGTCCGGTGTGTCTCTCTCAGTCACCTAGTCCTGCCTCACAAGCCATCAAGGCTCCCTCCCTATACCCTGTCAGTGTTACAGAAAATGTATCTTTCTATCCCCACATGGCTGAGAGCCAAGATGGCGCTGGCCACGTGTTACCCGGCCACATGGTGAATCCTGTGTATTCCCTTTCTCCTACCCATAATCCCCCCCACCCACCGGTTTCCACCCATAACTCTTATCACAACCCCCTTGTTCCCCCTGATGTTCCACCCTGCTGCACCCCCCAGCCCTGCCTGGCCCCACCCTATGACCCTGCCCCCCGAAGCTGTAACCCTATTCCCTGTTCCTCCGGCCCCTGTCCCGTGGGGAGGAAGAGCGGGGAGGGAGAGAGTTACACCCCTTGCTCCTGCAGAGGGTCAGGGAGAAGGGTGTCCCGGCTCTGCCCCCCGATGGGGGGGTGCCAGCCTCCCGGACCCGACGTGGGGTGGGGGGAGACCCCGAGACCCGGCATGGGGGGGGGTGGAACCCCGAGGCCCGGTGTGGGGGGGGGTGGGACCCCGAGACCCGGCATGGCGGGGGGGGAGACCCTGAGACCCGGCATGGGGGGGGGTGGAACCCCGAGGCCCGGCGTGGGGGGGAGCGCCCCCCCGCCTGGCTCCTGCGGGGGCGGGGCTGGGGGCAGAGATGGGGCGGAAACCGGAGGCGGGGCTGGGGGCTGGGCCGAAGGGGGGGTGAGGGGCAGAGCCCCTCCCATTTCCCACGGTCTGGGGGGCGGGTCTGGGGGCGGAGCCGAGTGGGGGCTGAGGGGCGGGGCCCCACCCAGTTCCCACGGTCCGGGGGGCGGGGCCAAGACCGAGCAGGGAGGTGAGGTTGCCTCACCACATTCCAAAGGCGGGTGTGGTTGTGCTGCTGCAAATTGCCCTGATGGCCCCGGGGGACGCCCCGGGGGATGGAAGAGTGGAACCTCACAGCCTGCTCCCAGTGTGGAGCCACATGGTGCCCCTGGGGGATGGGGGAATACGGGCTTCCCCGATGTCCGAGCAGGACAAGCCCTTCCCCCCGCCCAGCTCAATACAACTAAGAATGGAAAACTAAATAGTTTTAATTCAGCCTTTTTCCCCACTGTTGCTCCTGTCACCTTTACTGGAACGAGACCTCAAAACCGTACTTACAAACCGTTTTCATACCAAGACAAAAAAGAAATTTGCAAAGTACAAAGAGAATTTAGCCGTAATAGTGAAATATTTAAAAGCATTGTTAAAACAACATTAACCTCAAATGATTTAGTTCCTACAGATATTAAAGATCTTTTTAAGTGTTTGCTTACACCATCTGAATTTGAATTATGGGAAAACACATGGAAGCGGTTTCTAAAAAACATACTGGTGGAATTATTAAAAACTAATCCCCAATATGTGGATTTATTAAATAATCCTATTACTTTAGAGCATTTATGTGGTGAAAGAGTATGGGAAAAACCTGAGGACCAAACTAGGGCATTGCCAAAAGTTGTGATAGATAAAATCACTACAGCTGCAGAAAAGGCTTTCACACAGCTACCTACAGCTGACACTAAGGGCAGTTATATTAATGTAAAACAAATGCCCTCAGAAGGATTCCTGCAATTCTTAGACCGATTAAGAGAACAAGTTTCCCGTCAGGTAGAAGACCCCGTGGTACAGACAGAGTTAGTCAAGGAACTTGCTCAGAGAAATGCTAATGAATCTTGCCGTAGAATTATTTTAGGTTTGCCTGTGGATCCCCCTCCAACCCTTGCACAGATGTCAGCAGCCTGTGCAAGGAAAGCAGAGATGTTTTCGCAGGAAAAGAGACCTCCCTGGACCACCTCAAGACCTGTTGCTGCAGTTTCATCTGAGACAAAGAATGAACAGATGACGCCTGACCAGCAACAGCGAATTTGTTTTTATTGCAGAAAACCAGGACACTTTGCTAAAAACTGTCCTTTAAAACAACAGAAACACATGGATACCAGCTTGCCAAAAAACTTACATCACAGCGCTTATCCACTCAGCGTGCAGACATAAATGAAGTGGAAACGAATCTCTGTCCTTTAATAAAAAGGGGGAAGGGGGGTGAAAAACTGCAAAACTATAATTGTGAAAAACGTTTGCCTAATAAGGTCTGGCAACCGCAAAAGCGATTCAGACTTGTAACTTCTAAAGCTTTTTGTTTCAGATCTGACCGCTGGACTGTTGTTGGAGTAGATTTGCAGGATAATTCACAAGACCTGGCTGGACTGGATAGTAGGTATTTTGTTATTGGAGACACAGCACACACACCAATAGAGATTGAGGTGGCTCCCATGACAATCACGGGAGACCTAACACACCTCACTCTCTTAGCTAGGTGCCCCCAACCCCCTTTCTATATAGACAAAGGGCAGGTAATAGCCCAGGTAATCCCTGTTCCAACAGAAGTCCCAGTAGATGACAAAGCACCGGGAGTTTACTGGGCAGAAGTAGTGGGTGAAAACAAGCCAATTATAGGATGCAATTTAACACATAAATCAGAACATCTCCATGTAGAAGGGTTAATTGACACTGGGGCAGATGTGACCATCATACCGGAAAAGGTGTGGCCCTCACACTGGGAACTACAACCAGTGGCAGGAAAAATACAAGGTGTTGGAGGGATGAAACTGGCAAAAATTGCTAGAGATATCGTCCAGATCGAAGGTCCGGATGGTAGGATTGCTAGTGTCCGACCTTTTGTAATTGACTACAAGTGCCCCCTGTGGGGGAGAGATACCATGTTGGAGTGGGGGGTAAAACTCACTATTCCTGAGACACCTCAGGATTTTTGATAGAGGCCACTGTACAGCGTCCTGTCCAAAAATTATCTTGGCTAGATAATGATCCAATTTGGGTGAACCAGTGGCCTCTCAGCAAACAAAAACTTAGGGCGCTAGAAAAATTAGTGGAAGAAGAATTGGCTAAGGGACACATAGTAGAAACAAACAACCCTTGGAATTCCCCGGTGTTTGTAATAAAAAAGCCAGGGAAAGATAAATGGCGTCTCCTTCAAGATTTAAGAGAAATAAACAAAAAAATACAAGACATGGGATCTCTCCAACCAGGAATGCCCTCCCCAACCATGCTACCACAAGATTGGCTACTAGCAGTACTGGATATTAAAGATTGCTTTTTTCAAATTCCCCTGCATCCAGAGGATGCACCAAGGTTTGCCTTTTCCATTCCTACCATTAACAGGGAAGCCCCAATGAAACGGTACCACTGGACAGTATTACCTCAGAGGATGAAAGCCAGCCCCTTCATCTGCCAGTGGTATGTGGGGTCATTGCTGTCCTCAGTGCGTGCTGAAAAGAGAGAGGCTATCATTTTGCATTATATGGACGATATTTTAATATGCTGTCCCAATAACAACATACTGAAAGACACCCTTGACCTAGTGGTTAAAGTTTTAACCTCTGCTGGATTCCAATTGCAGGAAGACAAAGTTCAGAGGATGCCACCTTGGAAATATCTGGGCCTGCAAATTACAGCACGGACTGTTGTTCCACAAAAATTGGAAATTATTGGTAATCCTAAAACTCTAGCAGATCTTCATTCTCTATGTGGGTCACTAAACTGGGTCAGACCCTGGCTAGGTCTCACCAATGAAGACCTGGGCCCCCTACTCAATTTATTAAAAGGGGAGAGAGAGTTACTGTCTCCCAGAGTGCTAACTCCAGAAGCGAAAACTGTAATTGAAAAGGCACAAAAGGCCTTGACAGAAAGACAGGCACACCGCTTCAAACCTGAGCTGCCTTTCAAATTTATTGTCCTGGGAAAATTGCCACACCTACATGGGTTAATATTCCAATGGGCTGAAGGGCAGAGAAACCCACTCTTAATAATAGAATGGGTCTTCCTCTCCCATCAAAGACCCAAGACTATTACCAAGCCACAAGAGCTGATGGCTCAGCTGATTCAAAAGGCCAGGGTAAGGCTGCGGGAACTGGCAGGTTGTGACTTTATGTGTATTCACCTCCCAGTCAGGCTCTCTGGAGAAGGGAAAAACTCCCCTGAGAGACTGACCAAAGAGATGTTTGAGCATCTGCTGCAGAGCAATGCTAACCTCCAGTTAGCTCTGGACAGCTATAGTGGGCAAATTTCAGTTCATGCACCATCACACAAATTGTTTCATGAGGAATTCCATCTCATTCCTCGTGAGAAAAGGAGCCGGAGGCCACTCAAAGCTCTCACAGTGTTCACTGATGCATCTGGGACATCTCACAAGTCGGTGATGACTTGGAGAAATCCACAGACTCAGCTTTGGGAAGCTGATGTTGAGTTTGTAGAGGGGTCACCCCAGATAGCTGAACTAGCTGCGGTCGTGAGAGCCTTTGAAAAATTTTCAGAACCGATTAATTTAGTTACTGACTCAGCCTACGTAGCAGGAGTGGTGTCCAGAGCGGAACAGGCAGTTCTCAAGGACATTGAGAACGAACATCTCTTTAGATTGCTTTCAAAACTGATTTACTTAGTCTCGAATAGAGAACAACCTTTCTATGTGATGCATATAAGGGCGCACACCCCATTGCCAGGTGAAATCGCTGAGGGGAACCGGAAGGCTGATTCCCTTGCTGCCCCAGCCGAAAAGGTATGTCTCCCTGATGTGTTTCAGCAGGCAAAAATAAGTCACCAGCAATATCATCAAAATGTGCCAGGACTGATTCGTCAGTTCCAGCTGACACGGAATCAGGCCAAAGCCATCGTGGCTACCTGTCCCAATTGTCAGCTCCAGGCAGTGCCATCATTAGGCATCGGAGTTAATCCCAGAGGCCTTAAGAGCTGTGAAGTGTGGCAAACAGATATCACTCACATTCCCAGTTTTGGTCGCCTGAAGTATGTACATGTGAGTATTGATACATACTCAGGAGCGGTGTATGCCTCTGCTCATGCAGGAGAAAAGTCTGTGCATGCTAAACAACACTTAGTACAGGCCTTTTCTGTATTGGGAATCCCTAAAGAAATTAAAACAGATAATGGCCCAGCGTATAAATCCAAGGAGTTCCTGGAATTTGTCCAGCAGTGGGGAGTGGAACATAAAACTGGCATCCCCCACTCCCCCACAGGTCAGGCTGTAATCGAGTGTACACACCAGACGCTCAAACAAGTCCTAGCCAGGCAAGGTAGCGAGACAGTGTGGATGTCTCCACAACAGAAACTATGTAAAGCTCTGTTCACCATTAACTTCCTAAACTGCTCATTTGAAAACATGAATCCTCCTGTAACTCGGCATTTTAACAGTGGTGATCAGTTTAAATTGTCACAGCATCCACCGGTGTTAATCAGGGACCCTGAAACTTGGCAAACCAAGGGTCCCTATGAACTTGTCACCTGGGGGCGTGGCTACGCGTGTGTATCCACCCCTTCAGGCCCCCGATGGATCCCTCAGAAATGGGTAAAACCTTTTATTCCAAAGAATCCAGCACCAGCAAGAAGAGAAGAGAAGCAAGTGGCTGTTGCTTCCAAAAGAAGACGCCGCTGAAGAGAGCAAGAAGAAACCTCTCTAGTCTCTGACCTGCATACTTTGGCTGCAAATATGTTAAAAAAAATTTGTTTCCTTTTTTCTTGAAATAACCTACCTCTTATTCAAATCCATGTTTCTCATTTTTGTATAACAGAAAAGGGTGAGGTGTTGTAGAGCATCTAGAAATCTTGGTACCTCCCAAGGGTAAAACTCACCTCTGGTTTGTGTAATGTTAGTTCCTACCTGAAAACCTTCTTTCCCTCCCCCCCCTTCCCATTGGCTGTGATCTTCCTGCATCCCCTAATCACCCCTGCCCCCTGGTATAAGAGATAAGACCCAGGGCATTTCGCTCTCTCTCTTGCCCCGGATGGACGACAGACAATAAACCCGGGATTATTCCAGCAAGTTTGAGCCTCCTGTGTCTAGATACTTTGAGTCCGTGTTGTATCCACTCCAGGACCCCCTCCCGCCGCCTGTGCCCAGAGACGAGCAGGCTCCACGGGGGGTGGGACAGAGGGGTCCCATCGGGGAGCTGGATAGCAACAATTTATGTCAGACAAAAATGCAGATTAAGGACCCTCGCAAGCCAGCTCAGTGGCTGATTCCAGCAGCTAATACTAAATGGGTTTGTAACACCTTAGGAGTAACCCCATGTGTTTCTATAACAGCCTTTAATGAAACCTACGAATTTTGCATACAGGTTATAATAGTTCCCAGGATTATTTATCATTCTGAAGAATATGTGTATACACAATACCAAAACCCAGAACATCATTTGGTGAAGCGAGAACCCCTCATGGCACTAACAGTAGCCGTATTGCTAGGCATAGGAGGAGCTGGACTAGGAACAGGTATAGCATCCTTAGCGAATCAACACCAGGGGTTCAGAGAGCTTAGAATTTCAGAAGATGAGGATTTAAGAAGAATCGATAAATCTATAGAAGACCTCACAGACTCCCTAGACTCGCTAGCTGAGGTGGCCTTGCAAAATAGAAGGGGATTAAATCTATTATTTTTACAGCAAGGGGGCCTATGTGCTGCGATCAGGGAAGAATGCTGTGTATATGTAAACAAAAGTGGGGTAGGAAGAGAAACTATGGCCAAATTACGGGAAGGACTGGAAAAGAGAAAGAGAGAACAAGAAATGCAACAAAGTTGGTACGAATCCTGGTTTAACTATTCTCCCTGGTTAACAACTCTGCTATCTACCATAGCGGGACCGCTAATTTGACTAATTTTAGGACTTAGTTTTGGCCCTTGCATTTTCAAAAAAATCATTAGCATCATGAAAAGCAAGTTAGAAGCAGCTCACCTTATGTTAATACAAGCTAAATATGAAACCTTAAATGGGGAAGAGACAGAAGATTATTTAGAACTAAGTAAAAGAGAACTACAAAGATTTAGCGAACAAAAGTAAGGCATAGAAAAAGGGGGGGATTGTGATAAGCAGAGACCCTTTTGTTCGCCTAAACATATAGATACGATGCTTTGCAAAACTATGCTTTGTGGAATCAGGATGAGGTTGAAGGTTGCCACTGACGCTTGCATAAATCACTAACGGCCTTGCGAGCTTTCTTGAATTCCAGAAAGTCACCAAAGATAAGCCTTAACAGAAAACAGTGAAGAAAGGTCAAAAGGATAAGACTGAGGAAGACCTATGATCTTCATCCCGCGACCACCAGAAGGCAGAAAAAAGACCCCCTAGCAACCGGAGACACATGCGCAGAGACGCCAGAGAAAGGACACGTAACCCGGAAGCCGGGTTAAAAGGGGGAGTACGGAAACCAGCGGTGCGGCAGTTGCGTGGAGCGGAAATTCTCCTGCTCCCCTGTCGCCCAGCACTGATCTATTGCTTATTGCTTGCTTGCTGTGATTAATAAAACTCTTCTCTGATTGAACCATATCACTCTCTTGAGGGAATTCATAACAATCAGCAGTTGTTGTTTAATGCACAGTGGCAAGCTTATTGTCAAGAAAGTGTAAATGTGCAAAGACAGGCAGGTGATTCACTGCATGAGCTAACTTTGGAAGAACTTACAGGATTAGGAGCATATAGTCAAGTGGAAGCACAAGCTATTCTGGGGCTAGACAAGTTGAGAGAAGGGATGCGGTTAGTGCAAGCTGCATTTGATCGGATTAAGGAGCCAGGAGGTTATTCCATCTTATATGGGTATTAAACAAGGGCCAGATGAGCCATTTGGAGCATTTATTGATAAAGCGGCTGCAGCTATAGAGCGGGCAGGTGTTCCTGAATATATGAGGGGAGCATTATTAAAACCATGTGCCTTACAAAGTTGTAATGCAGCAACCAGGTCAGTTTTAATTCCCTAAATGCTACCTGGACTATTGAAGAGGCATTAGAAAGGATGTCTAATATACCGGTGGGCTCACAGGCAATGTTAGTCCAGGCAATTAAAGAACTAGGGCAAGGGTTAGAAAGCAGGCTGCAGCTACTCAGAGTCAGGTTTTAGCAGCTCTTGCACCCCTACAAGCGGCTACAACCAACAATGGCAGGATTCCAGCCTCCCGACTCAAACGTTTTTGCTGTGGCAACCTTCGACATATTTGGAAGGAATGTACTGTGCCATCTGTTTGGGGCAATCAGTGTCGGTCCAATACCCACGCTGATAATGTCTGCCGCCGGCGATCGGGAAGTGGGAAGGCCAGCGCGAGGAGCCGCCGCGCCAGGACACAAATAGCAGCTGCCGGAACATCAGTGCTTCAACTTCCCTCCAGCCTGCCACAGCAGGGAGCCTCGGCCTGGACCTGGCAGCCTCAGTGACTGTGGATTTATTGACATCCAGCCCTACAAGATTCCCTCGGGAATTATTGGACCAGTGATAATAAATGGAAAAGCTGTGGGTGCAATAGTGTTGGGACATTCATCTGCTAGTCTAATGGGACTGTTTATTTTACCTGGAGTAATTGATGTGGACTATTCTGGTGAAATATATATCATGGCATATACGCTGGCACCACCAGCCAGAATTGATAAGGGACAGCGAATTGCACAATTGGTGCCACTACCGCAATATACCCATCAGTTGACACCATTGAAAAATCAATGACAGGGTACAGGTGGATTTGGTTCTACAGGAGGACTTACATTACATACTCTGGACTTAAACACTTGACCCGAGCAAACAGTTGTTCTCAATTATAACGGAGAATCCCATCAATTAGAAGGGTTATTGGATACTGGAGCGGACTCAAGCATTGTTGCTCCACAGTATTGGCCCCAGGAATGGCCTTTGTTGCCTAGTACGGTTACTGTTACAGGGGTTAGAGGCTTAACTTTAGTGAAAAAGTCTCCACAAATCCAAATTCAATTAGATGGGAAGGTCATCAGTTCTGTTTTGTCAATTGTCCCATTATCAGACAAGGTTCAATGTCTAATAGGGAGAGATATTTTGTCACAATTTGGTGTTATCTTGACCAGTAAGCAACCTTTAGAAGAGAGGCCATTGTCTGGACTTTCCCACTCCCACTTAAATGGATAATTCAGGAACCAGTATGGGTTGAACAGTGGCTTTTAAAAAGGGAAAGCCTGCAATAAGCTCATCAATTAGTGCTGGAACAATATCAACAAGGACATTTAAAGTTGTCAACAAGTCCTTGGAATACCCTTATTTTTGTTATAAAAAAGAAGTCTGGGAAATATCGACTTACGTGCAGTAAATGAACAAATGAAGCCAATGGGGGTGCTACAACCCGGTTTGCCCAAGCCTGCAATGTTGCCAAAAGATTGGCCCTTGTTAATAATTGATGTAAAGGACTGTTTTTTCACTATCCCACTGCATGAACAGGATACTTGCAGATTTGCTTTTACCTTGCCTTCATTAAATCGAGCAGAACCAGACATGAGATTTGAATGGACAGTTTTACCACAAGGTATGCGTAATTCTCCTACCTTGTGCCAGCTTGATGTTGATAATGCTTTGCAGCCACTACGTGTTCAGTGGCCTACAACTATTATTTATCATTATATGGACCATATTCTTTTTGCTCAGTCGCAACCTTTTGCAGATAAACAAGTTAAAGACATTCAAACACAACTACTTCAGAATGGACTGCTTGTTGCACCTGAGAAAATACAGCTGTCGTCCCCATGGAAATATCTCGGGTGCACTTTAACTGAGCAGTATGTTGCCCCTCAGAAACTGTCATTAAACATGTCACTTCATACTGTTCATGATGCTCAGCGATTGCTAGGAGATTTACAATGGCTTAAACCTGTTGTGGGTATTCCTAATGAGCTTTTACAATCCTTACGACCTTTGTTAAAGGGTACTGATCCTACAGCACCTATACAGGTCACCAGTGAACAACAAGAAGCTCTCAATAAAATAATGGACTGTATCCAGACAGGTGTTGTTCGTAGCTGAGATCCAGACTTGGACATTAACCTTACTGTATGGTTTGGACCTCAACATCTCATCGGCGCCTTAACGCAACAACAGAAGAAAACAGGGGAGATATGGGTGTTGCTATATTTTATATATTAGTAAAGGCCTGTATGCACAAACCAGCCTTTGAAATAAGTCGTGATATTAAGGGCTAAAATCCTTGAAACTTGCCTGCAGAAGAGAGAGTAAAGCAAAACAATATCCTTGTGTACAAGGATAAGAATGTAAACCTGTGTGTGTTAGCCAATAGTAGCTTGCTCTGCCCGCAAACCCTGTAGAACCCTATAAAAGGTGTGTTAATAATAGAAATAAACGGCATTCACAATTACTTCTGTGAAGACTGGTGAACAGCTCGGGGGTCTTTCAACATCTGGCGCTCCGACCAAGGACACCCCTGCGGGCAGAGGGGCTTTGGAGTCAGCGGAGTGGATCTGGGCATTAGACGTCGCGGGCTTGGATAGGCACCGGATAGGCAGCCTGAGTGCGGTGAAACGCTGAGCGGTAGGACGTGGAAAGTCAGGCTGCTGGGGGGGGCCCAGGAAGGCAAGGGCGTGGTAGAAGGGTCGCAACCTTCCCCCTTGCAGGTGGCCGTCAGCATGGAGGCAGAGTTTGCGGCGGCAGATAAACTGCTTCTCTGCATCCTCGTTAAACGAGGCGAAGCAGCCCAGGAAAAGGACCTGGATATGCTCATTATATGGGCTAATTGTCATGGGCATTTGCAGTGCTCACACCGCTTTTTGCGGTGCAAGAATGGACTGGTATGTCGGCTCTGATATGGGAAATGGCAATTACAGAAAAGAGCAAGGACACTGCGTCTCTCGGTTGAACTTGGCAGATTGTAATTAATACCTTAAAAGACAGAAAAGCGAGATATGCTGAGGTTGTGAGCCCCGTAATTCTACCTGTGTCACAGCGGCAGATGCCTTTACCTCCCACTGCTGGACAAGCACTCCTATCTATGCTGCCCATGGAGAGAGGGAGGGAGAGTCAAAGAGAAAAAAAAAAAAAAAAAAAAAAAAAAAAAAAAAAAAAAAAAAGTTCCACAGCGATCGCTGAAACAACGAACAGAATCTGTTCAGTTATGGCAGGATGTGATACATCCAGAAATATTTGCTTCATTTTTGGAGTCACTTTTAGCATTACAATCTTATTAAAGTTCCATCTTTACCACCCTGGAAGAAAAGAAGCCAAATTTAGATTGGTTTCCACCCGAACCAGGGGGACATGGGGGAGCACAGAGGTGGGCTCTGTGAGAACAAAGGCACCCTGGGGGCAGAAGCAGCGCAAGAAAAGTTCCAAGGCCACGCTGATAAGCTGCAATGATCGCTGTTGTTAGCACCTGGCCTGAGAGACTTTTCGTGTAACATCGCCTGCTTTTGTAAAATCGTGCCCTTTTTTCCTCTATCGGCAAACAACACGAGAGATTGAGAGAAAAAACTGCATTTGTTAAAGTTAACTTTGTGAGGTTTTTCTTTCCCTTTCTCTGCGTTTTCCTCGCTGCAAGAGTATGTAGAGAATGTGAAGGAAGATAAGAGCAGAGCTGCAGCAGCAGCAGAGTGGGCAGCTCACCCCCCCTGCTCCCTCTCTAAGAAGAAGCACCCAGATAATACCCAGTTTGTTAAAAAGTCATAATTTATTGGGTTTTCAAAATGTTTTTATATGCCATTGTAGAGTTAATTTTGTGTTTTAAGTAATTATGAGTTTATGCAATTGCAGTTTTTAGGATTTCACTAGAGAAGCTAGATGACATAGAATTGTGATATATTTGTTACATTCTTATAATCTTTATAGTGAATTCATGTTACTGTTATATTGTGTTTAAAAAGTATATATCAAACTTTTAGTTGCCTTTTTGTACTAACAGAATAATATTAAGTTATGATTTTATTTAATATAGATTAAGTGTTAATAGAATTAAGGATAGTTAAGTTTTATAATGTTTAGGCTTGAATGTTTTTAAGTTAATTTTTCTAACTTAGATATTCTTTTAAGGTTAAGTTTGTTATTTCCTTTTATCATATATAATTATTGTTAGGTTTAAATATTGTTTAATTTAAATTGTTTTGTGTTTTATGGGAGACACTTGTTTAAACTGCAAAGTATAGTTATTTTCCTAGAGATATGAAGACAGCCACAACTGAAACAGCAGTGATGGAACACTGGTGAACACCTGCTTGTGGATAGAAGGGAATGCAGTCTGTGACACCCTTGACTTCATCAGGAGTTCTATTGGTTGTTGCAATCTCTGCAGTTTTGTTTGTTATAGCTTTCTTATTTTTCAGTGTTTCCAGAATTTTAAGAAGATGTATCATTGCTGAGGATCAGCTGCCATAGGAGAGGCTTCAGATTAAATCAACTGCTGCATGGTTTAATTGGTCTGGTACCTGAGGCTTCTGATCATTTGATTTGTACAAATGTATTTTAACAGTTTGCTGTGCTGTGAGCATCTCATAGCTGCTACTATTGAGAACCTTGTTCTAGAAATATGTTAAGAGGCATCTTTCCAGTTTAAAGCCAGGCCCTGGCCAAGCCTTGACTTTACCTGGAGGGAATGTTTGCCATCAGATCCAGATGTTTTCTGTCCCAAATCAGTATTTGAGTCACTTTTTGACTCAGCAATTTGACCCTGTTGATATGACAGCTGGATCAGTTTTGAAGTGGGCTTGGAGAATCATTTCCGGAGGTGATTACCCAATCCTTCACTGATTGTTTTGTTTCTGTTTGCTTGCTAACTATGGGATGCTAGTGCAGTGTTTTAGTAATTAATAGTAGTTTTATATTACATATGTTATTAATAATGTTTATGATTTAATTGATTTTTAACTGGTATAAGTTCTTATTAATTGTGTATATGGTTTTGTGTTGCTGTTGATGTTTATAACAGAAGTACATCTCATTTTATTTTTTTTTAAGAAAACAGGGGAAATGGATGCCCTAAAAACATTTGATTAGTGTAATTCATTAACTTCAAGGAGAGAAGTGCCTGTGTTTTGTTGGCAGGTTCAAAAAGGTCACCTGTCCATCTGACCAGACTGTCTGTCTCTGAACACATGAGATCCAGTGAACAGAGAAGTCATCACACGGCCTTGGTACTCCAGACATGGATCAGAAGTGGACCTGTCAGGACACAGTTGTGTCTGAACACTACACAGACAGTTGCCAACAGAACTTTTATGTCATTACTATGATGTTATGTCTCTACCAATTTTTCAGGTATCCTTTGTTTTAAGATTTAGAAGGATCTGAAGAACAACCTTGAACATCAAAACCCTCAGTCACCCATCAGCTGCCAGCTGACATCACGGGAGCAGTGAACGTTCCAGGACTGAATCGTGTTAGAGAAATTCTGTAGAAGATCTAAGAAAAGTGTAGAGACTCCATTTAACTGTATATAAAGCAAATTGTAGTTGTGTGTTTACCCTTTTAGCAAATTGCTTTCACGCTTAGACTACATATATACCAAAGCACGTGTGTTAAAAGTAGTTATATAATAGGTTAAGATAAAGAGTTTAGCCTGTGTAGTAATTGTTATGTTAGTATAAAGTATAAGTATTCCCCCTTCAAGAGCTAGTGTAAGCATCTTTGAAGGTTCATTTAACGATTGGCGTTTTAGCTGTAAGTTTGCAAATATGGTGTCATTTGCATGGAACAAACTGCTTATGGTAATTGTGTTGTGTATAGTCCCAACCAACTGTCTGCTAACTAACATCCAAAAGAGGCAGAACATGTGGGTCACTGGCACATTGAACTGGCCAAAAGTCAATGTGTCTAAGCCTAGCCACACCTGGAGATCCTTTCGCACCTGTCTCGTAGGAGTCCCTGAATGGGATCCTCCAGCATTTAAAGATTTAATTAGTAATGAGACTCAACTGAATCGATTGGCAATGTTGCAAGAGTGCAATTGCACTGTTGGCTTCACATTAAGACAACCTGAAGCCTGTTGGCAAGCAAAAAATTACCAACGTTCTCAATGTTACAACCCTCAGAAGAATTAGATTTGTTAAGTTCCACCAATACCTCAGGTGGATGGATAATGTTTGAACCCCCGACAAAAAGTCATTCCAACAAAGTAATGTAGCTCTGAGCTGCAGTCAACCCTATAGCTGATCTCGTTACTACCATAGAAAGTAAAGCCTTTGTTCGTGGTGCAATCTCACAGGACAATTACCAAAGCGATTACCTAGTTCCATGTTCCTAATCTGTGGGGATAGGGCATGGAATGGGATTCCTGCTAGTCCACATAGAAGACCCTGTTATCTTGGGAAACATAACCTTGTTCCACCCAAGCTAACACCAATTGTTGAATATAGCTAGCAAAATGAAGAACATCAAACAGTCAAAGCGAAGCCTGAATGAATTAAAGTTTAGCCACCCTAAAAAGGCTCGCTTGTTGGACTAAGGAAGGATTGAACTTAACATCCACAATGTTAAGTGAGCTTTCAGCCAATGTGAGTAGTGTACATCATGCAGTATTATGAAATCGAGCTGCAATGGACCTTTTGCTCTTGGCACAGGGACGTGGTTGTGGGGAGCTTGAAGGCATGTGCTGCTTGGATCTTACTGATCATTCAGCTTCCATCCATAAGCAACTACAACAGCTACAAGATGGGTTACATGCCCTGGAGGAAGATAGTGACCCCACTGGAAGCTGGTTCGCCAGCTGGGGCAACACCGGATGGTTGAGGTCTCTTGTGCTAGAAGGGGGACGGACTTTACTTATAGTGTTAATTGGGATGACAGCCTAAGTTGTGTGTTATCTTATCCAAAGCCTGGTTTGTGCAAAAAGAGAAAGGGGGAATTGTTGCTATATTTTATATATTAGTAAAGGCCTGTATGCACAAACCAGCCTTTGAAATAAGTCGTGATATTAAGGGCTAAAATCCTTGAAACTTGCCTGCAGAAGAGAGAGTAAAGCAAAACAATATCCTTGTGTACAAGGATAAGAATGTAAACCTGTGTGTGTTAGCCAATAGTAGCTTGCTCTGCCCGCAAACCCTGTAGAACCCTATAAAAGGTGTGTTAATAATAGAAATAAACGGCATTCACAATTACTTCTGTGAAGAATGGTGAACAGCTCGGGGGTCTTTCAACATATGGGTATTAGAGTGGTTGTTGCCACCACTACTACAGAGACATACTTTAATTCAAAAAATTGAAATTTTAGCAAATTGGATAAAACAAGGGCGGAAGCGATTGTGGCAAATTATGGGTGCAGATCCAGCTGAAATTCAGATAGCAATAAAAAAGGACACTTTAGATTGGTATTTAATTCACAGTTCGACACTGCAAGAAGCATTGCTTGACAACAGCAGTGTGGGCAGTACTGAGGAAGTGCCTCAAATACTACTACGATGGATAGGCCAGCAGAATTGGATTGAGAAGCCCAAACGATCATTTGTGCCAACAGCAGGGGCATCAAGTGTGTTCACTGATGCTGGAAAGAAATCTCGTACAGCTGCTGCTATATGGCAAGATTCACAAGGACAATGGAACCATCATCCTATTCCAGCTCAAAAGGAGGATACATTACAAATTCTGGAATTAGTCGCTGTTGTTTGGCTTTTGGTGCAGTTTAAGGGTCCTGTTAATGTGGTAACTGATTCTTTATACGTTGCAGGAGTGAGTGACTGTACTGAAAATGCAGACATAAAGGAAGTAAGAAACCTTTGTTTATATGAACTGTTTTTGCAACTTCAAAGAGCAGTAAAATTGAGGATGGCTGCCTTTGCTATTATCCATATTCGTAGCCACAAATGGCATGTGGGTTTAGGAGAATGAAATGCTAGGGCAGACCGATTGGTTTCACTGTCCCAAAATAGCCCTGTCCCATCACAGATATTAGCTAGAGAAGCTCATGCTAGATTGCTTGATGGCTATTATGCCATCTTTCACCAAAATGCAAAAGGTCTCCATTGGGAGTTTCCGATACCATTAGAGGAGGCTCGGGCTATTGTCAAAGCATGTCCTATTTGTAGTTTTCATACTCAAGGCAGTGGATTGGGTCTTGGGGTAAACCCTAGAGGATTACAGGCTAATGAGTTGTGGCAAATGGATATTACTCATGTTGCAGAGTTTGGGAGAGTTAAATATGTACATGTCACCGTCGATACTTATAGTCATTACATCTGGGCTACAGCTCAATCTGGCGAGAAAGCACGGAATGTTGAGCGACATTTAGTAAATTGTTTTGCAGTCATGGGAGTTCTACGTTCTATTAAAACAGGCAATGGACCTGCTTATTGTAGTAGTAGAATTAAGCAGGTGATGCAATCATGGGGAATCAAACACATAACAGGGATTCCACATTCCCCCACAAGTCAGGCAATAGTAGAACGAGCAAATGGTACCTTAAAACAATATCCAAATAAATGTAGGGAGATCAAAGATCCACAAGAACAATTATTACGCTGTTTATTTGTTTTAAATTTTCTGTGTATTGTTGGAAACAGTGATTTGCCTGCAGCAGTACATCATAGTGCACGTGAAGCAGAGAAAACTCAAAGTCCAATATGGGTTCGCTATAAAGATCCAAAAACAGGTCTGTGGGGAGGTCCCAGCAAGGTACTGTATTGGGGACTGTCATGGAGTTACGTTACCTTTAAGGGAGTTGGAGTTGCTGGGAAGTGCTTGGAGTCTTTTCTCCTGACCAATTATCGGTCATTGCTGGGAATTGACAGCAGTTTAGGCCATTGAAAAGTGGGATCAACTTGTGAACCCTACCTTAAAATGTAAAAGCAGAGCTCTCTGGGTTCTCTTTGTTTCCTGGCTGTGGAGGGTGGCGGAGCCCCAGGCCTCCCGTCCCTGCCCAGGCCATGCGGCTGGGCGGGGATGGGGCCGGGCCTGCCCCGTCTCCCGGCCGGGAGATGGGGGGGCCCAGGGAAGGTTTTCCTCGGGCCCGGGCCGGGCCGAGCCGATCTCTGGCTCGGCTGCAGGTTTTGCTGTAACTAATTCACTAGAAACTGCCCAGTGAAGAAAGAGAGAGGCCCTGGACTTGCAGCGGGTTGGAACAGCGACTACACGCTCCAGAGCAGCCATGAGGAACTTTCCATCACAGACGGCTCCAGCTCCTGTTCGGCAGAGATCTCCAAACCATCTACAAAAGCCTGGGCAAGATGTTAACTCTTTCATTACCCAGATGAGACTTGCGGATTAATCTTTTTATCCAGAGAGAGAGAGAGAGAAAGATCAACATGAAAAGAGACTTTATAAACTACCAGTGACAAGAAAGAAAAGAAGCTTCAAGAAAGGTAGAGAATTAAGAAGATGCTTTAATTAAGCTGAAATATCTCCCTGTTAAAACTATGGAGATGGACAATGAAGTCCTGAAAAGAACTCCTTTAATTCATGATATAAGATCTAGAGAGGAATAGTGTTCAAAGTGTAAATTTGAGTAAAGAGTAATTATAGTATAGTGAAGTGCTGGGAGATTAAAAGCCTTGAGAGGCAATGAGAAAACTGTTGAGAGATTTAAAGCCTTGAGAGGCAATGAGAAAACTGTTTTCTGGTGAAGCTCACAGAAACAGATGAAGAAGACTTTTTTTGCCTTTGAATAACATATCCTTAAAAATGCTATCTCTCATGTCTGCATGGCCCATACATACTTCAGAGTGATGTGAAAATGGGAGGAGTGAACTCTAATAATAGCAGCTCTGAGCAGCTAACATTAGGGCAATAGAAAACTATAACAAAAATAGTTTTCTTGTGAGAAACTCCATAAATTAACAGGAAGAAACTTCTGTTTCTCTATACAGACTGGTGAAAAGACTAGCAAGAACTGGGACTGTTTTAACCATCAGAGTTCCAGAGATTTTGTCTCTGTTGTCATGTGAACAAGGGAATAGTGGGTAGATATAGATGCTAAATCTGAACTACAGTGCCTGTACAAATTGCAGGCCGCATGGCTCCTCAGGCTGCTTGAGAAAGTATCCTGGGAAAAATATGAGAAGGAATTAAAACAATTCTCAGGGACACTAAACAGCCTTGCAGGTGTTGTTTTGCAGCCTCTTGTTTCTCCTTGCAGGAGACAGTCAGGGGGGCAGAGTGCCCCTGACCAATGATGGTAATGTAGCACTTTGTTAGCCAATAAGAGTTTCTTTTCTGTACTTTCCACGTATCTGTCTATAAGAGAGAGCTGAAGCAATAAACTAAGGAATTCTCGTGTTGTTACTCCCTTGAGAGTCCAGTGTCGTTCTTTCTAGCCGTTCCCAATCGGAACGACAGGTAGATAGGGGATGGAAAGGTTGTTCTGGAAGTTTATTCTGGTGTTCTTATTATTGTGGTTTGTCAATAAACTTTCTTTTTTTTCCCTTTTAAGTTGTATGCCTATTTTGCTCTTGTTCTAATCCATATCTCACAGCAAGAAGTAAGTAATTTTCTTAGTTATTAGTTTAAAACCACGACAGGGACGTGGTTATCTTTGTGTGTCTACCCCCACACGGCCTGTCTGGGTGCTGAGTCGATGGACTAAACCTGCTGATCCCAGTGATTTACCTTCAGCTGATCCAGAAAATTCAGCAGATACTTCCCGCTCTCTACCATCAACATAGAGATGAGACCCTGATGAACTCTCACATGCAAATCTTGTGTACAGTACCAAATTGTGAATGTTATCCTTTTGTATGTTCCATTTGTAAAGTGTGTAAAGAAAAGTGGTAGACACATTCTAAGTGGGGTCGATCGCCAAGAGGGATTTGCACAGAGTGTTACAAGTTTGAAAGAAATTTGACTGAGATTGCATTACAGGAAGGTGTGCAAACAGGACAATTTGAAAAAGGATCTGATCGATGGTGGGAGATTTATGCTTTTGGGATAAATCCGGAAAATTATTGTTATCATCCTAATACCCCTTTACCATATATTATTGAAATAATTGCAATACGTTGTTGCAAAACACTGACAAAAGTCAGGTGTGATATCCCAGGGGTAAAAAATAAAAATTGGGAGCAATTCTTAAAACGGCAGTCTCGAGAAAAAGGGTCTTTCCTTGAAAGTTATCCCTGCTGCCGAGAAGATGGAACACCCCATGGTTCGAAGCAACTGAATCGACGGGTGAGGGAGAGGGGTAAAAGAAAAGGGAAGCAAGATCTCACATGGGATCCAGCCAAGATGCTGGCCGAACTGCCGCAATCCGTTTAAAGTCCTTAAAGGGCTATCTCTGATCAGGTTATTGCGGTGGTTTACCATAATAAAGGGAAATGAAGGGTGTGCAGGGAAGCTCTATGCAGTCCTGAGCAACTTCTTGCCTCAGCTGGCAAAACTGAAGCTAGCTACAAGCAAGAATTTAACTCCCCCTATCTCTGCTGGGAAAGAATCAATGCTGAGAGTGGAGGAGAACCTGTGTTTGAACAGACAGCCAAAAGAACACCCCTGGTTTCCCCCCATCCCCTGGGCCTAGCTTAAAGCTGCAGGACCCATGTCTGGGCATAGAGCAGATGACAGGGGAGACAGTGTCATACAGTCAACCTAGACATTGCCCTTGAAAGGTAACCACTCCTTCATGGGCCTGGATACTTTTAGGGAAACATGAAAAGCAAGGCAGTGCTTAGGGAAGCGGTGTTTTTTCAATATATTTGCTAGAAGGAAAACATGGACCAAACTAGCAACGTTCCTTTACTGTGGGAAAAACATCCTCCTGGTTTGGACTACCGAGACAAGGACGGTTGAAACCTCTCCAGTCAGACGTACACAGAAAACTCCCAAGGAATTCTCTGGGTTTCCGCTGAGTCAGTGTAAAAGATGATGTTTCTCGGGAGCTTAATACTAATACTTAATACTGAATTTTTAATACAAAATGTCAAAGTTATTAGATTATTAGATGACAGGTGAATTGCGGTTGGGAGGCAGCTGACGTGGTCCCCAGCTTGATAAACACTGTTCCCAACAGTGATCAGCACGGGCATGAAATCAGGTTCATCTCAGTTTATTGCCGAGAGGTCTAGAGGAACATGTCAGTGCACCAAGAGCAGGTTTGGAATCTGTGCAGTGCAAGAGACTCTGCACAAGCTCTCTGGGCAACCGACTGCCAGGGGCAGGAGCCCTGGGGTGGCCGTGCCTGAACAGCACCTTTGTGCCTACAGTGCCACCCTCGATGGCTGCCCTGGAGCCTGGGATTGGACCCTGGACTTGCTGCAGGAGTCTCTGGCCTGGTTCCGTGCTGACCAAAGGCTTGGAACCATGTCAGAACCTCGGTTGCCAAGGGGGTGGCCTCAAGTGGCTGCCGGGCATGTGAGGCCATGGCTGCGTGAATCTTGGGAGCAAGATGCTGATGTCAGAGTGGCCAAAGCCCCAAAAGGGAAGGCTGGGCTCAGGCCGTGTGTCAGTGCGACCTGGCAACGGGAGGAGAAGGTAAGGCAGGGAAGCAGCTGCCCAGGGACCAGAGGGGCCCCACACCTCGGGCCTCTGGGCCTGTGCTGCAGGCTCACCTGCCTCTCCCTTCCCAGAATCAGCAGAGGAATATCCAGAGGAGACGGCGGTGTTCCTCAGCGCGACGACGGGAGCAGAAGGCGGACAGGAGCAGGGCTCACGCAGGGCTGACCAGGGAGTAGCACCCTCGTAGCTCTGGGCCTGTTCTCCAAACTCCCATCACTTTTCTTCCTCCCACAGAGAGAGGACCAGCACCTGGCAGAGACAGCAGCGTTCCTGGACAGGGACTCAGCGCTGACAGCCGCCATGTGCGACAGGGAGCAGGAGGGCTCTGATGGCAGAGAGCAAGGTGAGGGCAAAGCAGCCCCTCTCACAGCCTGGCCCAGGGGCTGTCGGGGTGGCCAGCGTGGGGCCCAGAGCAGAGGCCAAAGGAGGCAGGAGCTGCTCAGCCAGGCCAGGGCTGGCAGCCTCCTTCCTCCTCAAGTGGGGCCCAGCTGGGCCAGGGGGCAGCTGTTGGGAGCCCCGTGCCCGCAATGGCCGCTGCTCTCCAAGGCCTCCAGCCCTGCCCATCAGGCAGGCACGCAGGCAGGGACAGAGCAGCCCTTGGGGCCGATGCTGCGGGCTGAGAGCCCCACAGAGCTGCTGACGCCGGCTGCCATTGTGTCTGTCCCCTGCAGCATGCCTGCTGTGTCGCCGTGCAGAGGCTGACCCGGACACCTGCGGCGACAAACAGGAGAAATACGGGCTCTATGCCCACATCTTCTGCCTGGTGAGTGGCTCCGGGCACTCCCTCCAGCATTGCAAGGGGCAGTCCCTGCCACCCTGTCCTCATCAGCTCTTCCCATTTTCTGTAGTATTTTGCCACGCTGCTTTTCCGTCAAGCAAAAAAATGTGTTGGACTCCTGGGTTTCCTTCCCTCCCAGGAGGCAGGGAGGAGGCAGAGGAAGAGGGGTGAGTTGGGAAGCTGCACCCGGGGCTCTGCAGGGAACCTGTGTCTCAGGAAGGGCTCAAAGCAGAAGGAGCCAGTGGTGCTGGGCTGCACAATCCCGTGCTGGGACACTTTGTCTTCAGTGCCATCAACCCGTTTGTTTTCCCAGGCCCTGGGAGCTGCTCTTGTGCTCCTCCTGTGCTGCTGAGGGCACCCACAGGCGCTGCTCTGGCCTGACAGTGAGGACAACCCACTGGGAGTGTGAGAGCTGTGCTGGTCTCGGCACGGGTATGAGGCAAAGCAGGCGGGTGTCCCTGGGCTGGGGCCAGTGCCCAGGCTGGGCACGGCAAAGCCCATGAGCTCCTGGAGGGCTGGGGGCAGTGCTCTGGTCGGGCATGGCCTGCTTCAGGCCTGGCAGGCCTCGGACATTCCTGTTTGCTCTTACAGCTGCCACGGAGGAGCCAGAGCTCAATGGCCCCAGCCTGACCGGACAGTCAGGACTGGAATCTTCTCAGGGCCTCTCAGAATCTGAGGCCATCAGCCCCACCAGCAGCCCGGTGTCATTGGCTCTGGCTCCCCGTTCTCCATCTCCAGAGGCCAGCAGCCACAGCAGCCCCCAGCATGCAGCCTCATCCTTGGCAGACAGCAGCAGCCCAAGCACATCAAGGCCAAGACACAGCAGCTCCATGGGCCCTGAGGACAGGGTCCATTCCAGGTGTGCTGGGCCTGACCGCAGGCGAAGCCACTCTCGCCAGCAGAGTCGGGCCACAGATAGACCCGTCCGGTCACGGAGTCGCCGTGACAGGAGCAGCGGGACAAGACCAAGGGCTGAGAGGCCCAGGCCCAGGGACACACCATCGCAGGCTTCCCCCAGATGCAGCTGCCCCTGCTGTCAAGCTCGGGCCTTAAGTCCACCTGTCTGGTCAAGGAGTCACTGTGACCAGAGCAGCAGGACAACATCAAGGACAGAGAGGCCCAGGCAAAGGCAGACACCATCGCGGGCAGCCCCCAGACTCAGCCGATCCCGCCAGGAAGCTCAGGCCCAGAGTCCACCTGCCCGGTCGAGGAGTCGCCGAGACAGGAGCAGCAGCACAACATCGAGGGCAGAGAGGCCCAGGCAAAGGGAGGCACCATCGCAGGCAGCCCCCAGACGCAGCCGCTCCCGACTACCACATCAAGTCTCGAATCGACCTGTCCAGTCCAGCGGTCTCCAGGACAGGAACAGGAGGACAGCAGCAAATGCTGAGAGGCCCAGGCAAAGGGAGACATCCTCGGGGACGTCCCCCAGACGTAGCTGCTCCCCCCTGCAACGTCGGGCCTCAAACCGACCTGTCCGGTCCAGGAGTCGGCAGGACGGGAGCAGGAGGACAGCAGCCAGTGCTGAGAGGCCCAGGCGCAGGGGGACACCGTCGGGGACGTCACGCTGGAGCAACCGCTCCCGCCAGCCACGTCGGGCCTCAACTCGGACCTCTAACAGCAGCACGTAGTGTCATCTTCTCTTTCTAGTCCCTCTGTTTGTGGCTGTAAGTGAAGGTGAGAAGGGTCAGTACAGGGACCTTGAGATTTGCAGGTCTGTGGAAAACCCAGATTAGCTCTTGGCATTTCTATGATCCTTGATTTCTATGTTACCATGTATTGTGAAGGGAAAAGCCACCTGAGGACATAGCTAATTAAAAAGGACACTCATTGCTGCCTTTAGACAGATATTTCCCCACTGCTTCCCCTTGAAAGTGAACCAGTCCTTAATGGCTTGGATACGTTTAGGGAGACATGACGAGCAAGGTGGCTCTTAGGGAAGCTGTCTTTGAAAAGGCCGTGGGCTGTGTTGCTATCCTTGATCAATCTCATTTCAGTAAAGCCTTTCTTCAGTAAAGCAGAGGGAGAAGGAAGAGAGTGAGACATTGCCTCAAGTGTCTGGAGAAATCGACTGCGACACTGCTGCTGATTTAAAAGACTTGCTTGGACCTTCAAAGGTCAAACCGGAAAAGACTGTGGAAATAGCCTGGGACCAAGAGGATGCGCAGGACTCTGCCCCAGACGAAGGTCTGGGACCTTTGCCTGAAAACGACGGAACTCAGGAGTCGAGTGCTTTCAAGTTTTCCTTCTTTGAAGACACAGAGGAGTTGGGCATCAAAGAAGGTAACAGCAGAACCCTCCTAACGGAGCCATTTCTAAGGAACAGCTTCTGGCAGGCACTGTAGAGCAATATGGTGTGAAGAAGGTCAGAGGATTTTAATCCAGAGGATTAAATCCAGAGGATTTTCAGCAGCAGAAGTTAGTAATTATGCAGAAGTATTTTGATCTTCATTTCTACTTGCCAAGGTTGTGGGAGATTAATGAGAGGTAACTCCTGCTTGCATCTCAGGAATTTCGAGGTGCACGCCTTGAGAAGGCATTGGGATTTTTGCAGAGTGGTGAAAAAGCTTCTTGTTGTGCCCTAAACTTCTCAAACAAGGAAAAAGGTGACACAGCAGTCATACCAAGTTACCTAGAGCCCAAGAGGATTTTAAGGAAAATGGGTGTTAAGGTAGAGGGAGGAGCAAAATCCTGGAGTTGACCCCAAGCTCCATGAACATTCTGTTAGTTACCAAATTCTATTCCTGGACCTTCAGAAAAAGGAAGCTGAATGACACTGAAGGATCATTGGGGTGTCCTAACCTCAGATAAAGTGAGGCCTTATGAAATGAAGATGAAGGAATATTTAATCAAGTCACAGTCAGGTAGGAATGAAAGGAAACCGTGCCGAGTTATCCAAAATATTAAAATGCAACAACACAAAGCAACAAGCCCAGCACACTTGTGCTGTATTCAGGAGCTATTCACTGTCTTCTGGATGCAATGATAAATATTTACGAATACATAGGAGATGCCTAGAAGAAAGTGGAAGATCCTGGAGCAGAGCTACAGCTCAGGAAATCAGGGAGGAGAAGATTCTGTCCTTCCTAAATCTGTCTTTCCCGGTATAAATATTTCACTTGAAAGAAGGAATTTTTCCTGGCAAGCAGAGAAATAATCTGGTTTTGGCTTTCTTTCTCTTTTGCTGCTGGTTTTGCAGGGCCTCACATACTTGGAACGATAAAACCGGAAAAAGTCACGTGGCAAGAGGATTCACATTTCCAAGACATCACTTCTGAGGGTGCTGATGATGTCAGAAATTGCAAAGCACCAAGAAAGGCAAGTTCCATTTGTATTTGTTGTCTACTTGGCTGTAGTAGTTGGATGCTGTGGGAATATTAGTGGCAGCACTGAGGAAATGGGAAACTGACACTGCACACCTCTGAGCAAGGAAAGTCATCTT